>NC_079313.1:26976678-28229178 GCF_029931775.1 Euleptes europaea | reverse complement strand
GAGCCCTCTGAGCTCCATTCTTCTGCTCATATCATGTTTGGGTGATACAAACAAGACGAGGAAGAACCATTTGACTCTACAAATCCAATGTGGTTCCACAGCTGAGGGACAGCCTTTTATGCAGGTTTTGGTACTGGGGGGGGGGGGTTGTCAGCACTTGCATGTATCAGTTCCTGGAATCAGACTCCTATTTTATGTGCTCTGTGTCCCTGCATCACCATTTCAGCATCATTGCTCTAAATCTTACCACTCTATTGCAAAATACCAACCTTACCAAATATGGCCCCAACACCAACATCTACAAGTTGTTATCAAAGCTGCAATGAGGCACACAGCAATTAGGGCTTTTTTGATTAAAACAACTACTTTATGTATTTTAAGTAAATATAAATATTCAGTAAATTCACTGTAACATGTAAGTAAAAATTCACATTCTCCCATACTTTAAGTTGGGAACAATACACACCTTAGGTAAATAAACTTTCAAATTTTTACAGACACTATCCTGCTTATAGGGCTAAACCTTAGATAAAAATCACAATGCAAATTTATGGTTCTGCTGCAGCTGATGTTAGCCCATACAAAAGCATTTTTCACAAAAAGAAAACCGATTATATTTAGTGGACATGCACTATCAAGCTATATAAGTTGTACATTACACCAAAAGTACTCAACAAAAATCAAATTGACGTGGTACACCCTCCCTCCCCACTCCGACTTCTAGTAATTGTAATTTTCAGGGCACAAACTGCAAACATAATTTAGGAATACTCAATATTTTAGAGGTCTTAAAAATAAAAAGTACTGTAACAACTGAGCTCTCCTGCAAGACAAAAAAAAAATTGTTAAAAAATCATCTCCTCCCCTAAACTGTGTAGAGCCAGTTTAAGGGAAAGCATGATTTCTAATTACTTCACACACAAAAATCATAAGGAAGTAGAGGATTAGCCTCTCTTCCTAATTTCAAGAGGCAGAGACCCAGATACTGCACTTTTAGTAAAGAAGTCTCTGTTTTATCATCAGCCTTACAGAATGGTGACTCAGTAGATGAAGACAACAGCTATGGCTAAGATACATTCCCAATTCAACAAAGCCAATCACTGCTATGTCTAAGCCTCTACACAGAAACTAAATGCCAAGTTCAGACTGTTGAAAAAGTTGCAAACTAAAAGCCACCTAATACTTTTCCATAAGTGCCAGATGTTTATTAATATGGCTAAAATATTATATTTCTCGCACAAAGAGTTATCATGAGCATGATTGAGAAAGGTAAACATTTTGTGCTTTTAACTTTGCTTGTTTTGCTTTTAATTAGTTAGCTGCTTGATACTGAAGCATCCCAAGCTAGCATCAGGGATTGTTTTTCTGAACCCTTAAGAGGACAATTTTAGATATAACACTAGTTCCCTATTAAGCTGAGAGCCAGCTTCAGAAACATGTACTCCCTTCCCTGCAGTGTTACCCAGAACAAGTTTACCTGCCACCCTCTCATTGCCAATCAGAAGTACATCAACCCAGAGTTTAGCCACAAGAATAACCACATTGGGAATGGGGTTCAGATTGCTGGCAGGAGGGGAATTTGCACCAGGGTACGGAGTACACACACATTCCAAACACTGGCTCCCCATCTGGGAACACAGCCAGCATTACATGAGAACCACTCATTTATTTACAAATAAAAAAAGCCTCTCCTGGGCAATGTGTGGGAGAGTTGTGAAAAAGAAAAAAGAAAAAATCAGCTACTCTGGCCCTGCAGCACCAGCTGTTTTGTTATTCTTTTTACACATCACATGTAGTCAGTTACTAGAAAAATGATTCTAGCCATATGATGTAACCTCCCTACTATTACCTCTTGCCAATACTTACCAAAGTGCTGGCCGAACTCTGCCACTCTGAAGCCAACCACCATGATACCCCCCAAATACATTGGCTGCTTCTAATATTACACATATGAAACAAAACCCACCAAATTAAAATGCATGTTTGACAGCAACAATGGAATGTACAGATCGTTCAGTCCTCTGGGGGGGGGGGAGACATAAATATCACACAAAATACTGTCTAATTGTAAAGAATATTCACCAAGAAATCCAGGTCTCTCTCAGCAGATGTCCATGATGCAAAGGATGGTGTTTCACTCAAAGTAAGCCAGAGCTATAAAAGCAATTACAGTTCCAACTCAAAGCTTCTGTCAAGCTTATTTGTGTTCCTTTGTTGGCGCATAGTAGAGTTCCATAGGCTTATTCACTTTCCAGTACTTTTCGCTTACCAGCTCCAAGGAAAAAGAGCCATTTAACACCTAAAAACAAAGTTACAATTGGAACCAAAACCAGAAACAGAAGATTATTACATGTGAAACTGAATCAAATACATAGCCAGAGAAACAAAGCATTGACACAGCACATCGTAAACATCATTTAGAAAACAGTGTTTAGTCACATTCAATCTATAAATAGGCTAATATAAACCAGCTGTCAACCCCACTGCCAAAGCAAAAAAGGTTCACACAGAGGATGCTTTACTAGCTTCCCACACTACACTCCAGTTCTTTTATAAATCCATCATTTAGTATGGAGCATAATAGTTCAGCAGTAAGTTATCCATTCACTTGGGACAGGCTATTAAAAGGAGCTACATTTCCAATTAATGTTAAAAAAATCCAGAATACATAAAACAAACAGAACTCCAAGCCTATTAGGGCTCAATACCAAACCAAATGAAATCTCTTCCGGCTCAATACCACCCCAAGACTTGGATTACTTCTGACTTTGGATGGCAGATACTCAGAACGTCAAAGCCTAAAACTTTGACAAAAGCCTGAGTGCTTGAATGCAGTTGGACCTGATGTTTTAAGACAACTTTCAAGTTGCACATGCTTTCCTGCCCACAGTATGTCCTTCCAACTAGTGCTAGAAACATTTACAGATCTTAAACTGGAGTAGGAGTGATACAAAAATTAACTAGACAACTTTTCCTCCTTGTCAACCATAAAAACATAGCTTACACGCATCTCAAATTTCTTACATGCTTTCTTATCAAGTACATGACATAAAGTCATAACTGTGACATGGTGACACATATCTTAGATGTTATGATCAAATGGTGAGTGGAAGAGAACGACAGTTAAGACAGTCATAAGAACCATATTCTGCCAGGGGTTTTTCCCAAACGTGTTTGAACTGCTGTGCCAAGAAGCTTATAGCTGCAGCTTTCTAAGGTAAGAATAAAAGGTGGCTATCCAGTTTGATGCCACCAGAGCTTTTTTTAAGCTGAGTGTCTTTTTGTATTCCACCCCCCCAAAAAAAAAAAAACATTGCAAGAATCAAAGTTTGAGTATGCAGAGAGTTAGGGACTTCACTGTAGAAGTTCCAAGCAGCCACATAGTACAAAGTAAAATCCAGACAAAATCCATATGTATCCACTTTTTCCTTTCCCCACCTTTTAAAAAGGGACCCATGTGTTCTCGCTCTGAGGAGGAGGGTATCTTGTAGCTTGGGGGTTTCCTGCTCACTGCTTGGGGAGGCAGGACCAATTTTTTTCAGCTTCCTACCTCCTGGGCAGGAAACGCCTTCTTCAGTTCATTTCCTGCCTCACAGGGGAGAGCAGCTTAGAGCCATAGCTCTGTAGCAAATTAACTTTGGGACTAGGAATTAGACTTCTACCTTCAACTTTTTCTATCTTTTCCTACGGTTCCAACCTTCTGTCTAGTAACTTTTGCCTTAGTTGCTTTTCTGACTCTCTCTCAGCCCTCGAATCTCTTTTGTTCACCTCCCCTTCCTCCTTGGCTTCACCTTGGAGCAATAAAATGGCCACTGGTCGTGAGTTCTTTGACGGTTTTCTTTGGGCCAACGATCAGCCCATTGGGCATCTAGCTGCCAGGGCACAGCAAGGCCAAACCTCCTCTAGCAGCTGTGGTAGTGGCAAAAAGGAGAGAGAGAATGGTGGAGAGCAGCAGTCACACAAGCAAAAGAGGCATTTGGCGACTGAGAAAAAAGGGCAAAACCAGCCTTTGTAATGCAAATTACTCCAATTGATGCGGGATGGGCCCCAAGTGGTAACGACGGCATAAATCCCCCCCAAAGGCAGCTCAGCGGAACAAGAATTTTCTGAAGAAGCATCAACGAGGGGTTCCAAATGTTGCAATTGCCTTCCCCAGCCCCATCTATCAGGGATCCCAGATTTCCTACCTGTGCTCCCCACACATTGAGCCAGTAGACCATGATAATATTGGACAAGACCAACCCTTTGCTAGCACGCAGTGCCTAGCAAAAGCTGAAAGGAAAGCTATGCCTGAGGACAAGGGCAACCAGCATCAGGCTTCCCTTTCCACCGAATGTCAGGGGACAGACAAGGATGAGGAAAGAGGAAGGGGAATTTGACTCTTGAGGAAGAAGGAACAGCCCCAGAGGAACAACAGAATAGGCTTTTCAGTTGAGAGGACTTTCAGTCCCTTCTGACCAAAGCCATTATGGCCTTAGATCTAAATGAAGACCATGACACCTCAGGAACCGGTGGGCAAGAAACCCAGACCAAAAGGGGTCAAAGGAATTTTTCCCCAGGCTCACCTTGACTGACAAATCTGTGCCTTTCCCTGAGTTCTCTGGAAACCTTGAAAGAGCAGAATGGGAAAAGCTAATGGTAAACAGGAAGTTTCCGAACTACAAAAAAGCTATATGATCTGGCCTCCCATGCCATACAAATGTTACAATTGCCTCTAGCAGATGCCCCGGTAGCTGCATTACCAACTTCCGTCTTGCTATCGGAGGACGTTATGGGGTCCCTTAGCGATCCACTGGACAGAAAAGCTGAATTTGCTACCAAAAGGGTTCATGAAGCATCGGCTCTGGCAATTAGGGCCTCGGCTACTTCCTCCCTCATAGCTAGAGCATCCATTGCCCGAGGTCAAAAATTAATACAGCTTATTCCACCTGAAAATAAGAGGCTACATGAAGGGGCAAATAGGATGCTGAAGGCAGTAACCTTTTTGGTGGATGCCTCCTGAGATAGTATGGTCTTTGCAGCTAGGTCTATTGCTGCCAACTCGTCCACCAGAAGGGCCTTACAGTTAAGAGCTTGGCCAGTGGATCCACACTAAAAATCCATTTTAATGGCTTATCCCTTTCAAGGGGTACATCTTTTCAGGGACAAGCTGGAAAAATATTAGTTGAGACAAAGGATAAAAAAGAAAGCCATGCCAAAGCATCTACGCAGAGACAACAGGGTCTCTAACACTAGTAGCTCTTTTCGCTCCTTCCACGCTCTACCGGGGTTCAAAATGGATCAGAGGAAACCCCAGTGGTACAACAACAGAGGTTCCTTTTGTAGGCCGTCCCAATTCCAGCTGCAGTGTTCAGAAAGGAACTATAAGCAATTTAGACAAGGGAAACAGTGACACCAGGTCTTAAGAAGTGGGGGGAAGATTGCTACACTTCCTGAATCAATGGTTACAGTTGCAACCAGATTCCAGAGTACTAAAAATAATCCAGTTGGGTTACCTAAGAGTTTCTAACTATTCCTCCAGACAGATTTGTTCTCTCCCCCAGATGGCACAAGACAAAAAAGCATTTGAGAACTACACAGTCAATACAACATCTGCTTCAGATCTGCAACGAAGAAGACGTCAATCCATTGGAGGACTACTTAGGGGTGTACTCCATTTTCTTCACTGTTCCAAAAAAGAATGAAAATTGGAGGGCTGTTTAAGGCCTGAAGTATGTCAACAAGTTTATATTTCCGAAGCACTTCCGTATGGATACCTTGAACTCCATCACTGAGGCTCTCTGACCAAATGCTTTCCTGTCATCCATCGATCTGACAGAGGCGTACCTACACATCCCTATAAACAAAGATCACTGCAAGTTTCTATGCTTCTGCTACATGTAGTACCAATACTAATTCAGGGATCTTTCTTTCAGCCATGCTTCAGGTCCGAGAGTGTTCTCAAAGGTCCTGGTGATGCTGGTGGCCCTGGCTCCTAGACAAGGTATACAAATACACCCATACCTCGACAATATCTTGGTATCTGCACCAACCACGGAGATAGCAGTACTCCACACTGCCGAAGTGGTTCAGATATTGCAAGAGCACCCTCAACTCAGAAAAGAGCCATGTAACACCTGTGCAACGTCTACAGCACCTGGGGGTGATCATAAACACCAGCAAAAACATTATTTTCCTTCCAGGGAGAAAACAAAGTCACCTCCTAGGCCCGTGTTGGCAAACCTATGGCACGCATGTCGGACTTGGCACGCCGAGCCCTCTCTGTGGGCACGCGTGGGTAAGTTGAGCAGCCGTCGCGTCTGACTTTCCTGGACTCCCCGCCGCCCAGCTTAGGGGCTTTGAACAAACATTAATTGTTCAAAAGCATGCCAAATGCAAACTTTTACCTTTCAATAAAAAGTTGTTTGCATCATTGAAAGCTCGGTTATTGTGTTTTCCTTTTAACAAAAGATGTTAATGTATGTGTTGTTTTTTCTAAACTAAAACCTCAGTATTCAGGTTAAATTGCCGTGTTGGCACTTTGCGATAAATAAGTGGGTTTTGGGTTGCAGTTTGGGCACTCGGTCTCTAAAAGGTTCGCCATCACTGTCCTAGGCCAAGGAGATTATGCGTTCCAAACTGACTCGACTTTCAACGTTGACCAGCCTTTTTGGGTCTTACGCTGTCTTGCATCGACTCAGTTCCATGGGCATGTTTCCACTCAAGGCCCATGCAGTGGTTCCTGCAGCCATATCAATAGGAGATTATACAGAAAACCAACATACAACTCAAGATACCACTGTCTCTCAAGCAGTCTCTGACCTGGTGGACCAGACCAAAGAATCTGGGAAAGGATTGCTTATACATTTTCAAGAAGCCAACTCAGATTTTCACTGACGTCAGTCTAACAGGCTAGGGGGACTCCTTATTAGATCTTCTGGTCCAGGGTCTGTGGTCCACCGAGGAAAACAAGCTGAGCATCAATGTACTGGAATCAAGAGCAATATACATAGCACTTCTAGCCTTTCAACAGCAGATCATGGGACATCACATCTTAATAAGAATGGACAACATCTCTGCGAAAGCCCATGTCAACAAACAAGGGGGCTCAAGGTTGTCTTTGCTTCACCGGGAAGCCAAGAGCATTCTGACTTGGCCAGAATCTCATCTGGCTTTGATCAAGGAGGAGCACATTCAGGAGACACTCAACACTCAAGCAGATTGGCTGAGTCATTAAATTATCGATGAGAATGAATGGTCACTAAAGGAAGAGTTGTTCCAGAGGATTGTGTGCCAGTTTGGTATGCCTCTGGTGGATCTGTTTGCATCGGCTGTAAATCAACAAGTTCCGAGGTTTTTCAGCAGGTACTATCATTCTGCGGCGGAGCAGACAGATGCCCTCAACTCCAATTGGCCTCAGTGACTGTTATATGTCTTCCCACCACTACCAACCATCCCGAAGGTACTCAGGAAGATCCAGCAGCAGAGGGCATTGGTCATTCTTATTGCTCCGGAATGGCCCCATCTACTGTAGTTTGCATCCCTGAAGGAGATGTCCATACAGAGACCATGGAGACTTCATTTCACCGGACATGCTTTGACAGGGACCAGTGTGCCACCCGGACCCAGGCTGGTTGTGTCTGACTGCCTGGGTATTGAGAGGAGCTGGCTTCTAGAAATGGGCTGTGACCCTGGAGTGGCAAATATCATCCTGGCATCTCAAAGAAATTCCACCAGAAGGATCTACATCATGTCAATGAAGGCATTTGTTAGGTGGTGCCAACGGAAAAGAGTGGATCCAATCAGTCCAAATGCAATAAGTAAAACCATTAGATAGTGCATTCAACAAGAGTATATCAAAAACAAGGTCCCAGTTCCGACAGGTATCACTGCCCACTCAGGAGCGCAGCAACATCGGCTGCCTTTGATAGGCAAGCTTTAATGCAAGGCCACCACGTGGTCATCCATATCGACGTTTGTAAGACACTATAAACTGAATAGGTTTTCATCAGCAGATGCATCATTTGGCAGGAGGGACCTCCAAGAAGTGATAGAAGATAAATGAGACCCACCCAGAACAAGAACAGCTTTTGGAGGTCCCAAGCTACAAGATGCCTTCCTCTTCAGAGCGAGAATGGAACCTTGGATACTCACTGTGAGGGTTCCTTCCTGTCTGAGGTATGGAGGGCATCTTGCCCGCCCAAGAAGAATGGATTAAACAAATGGGCTGGACAATTAGAAGAAAGACGGATGACCGAGTTAATGTAAATCCATCATACTGCATCAAATCAATGTGAAGAACCACAACAGTCTATTAAAAAAAAAGAGGAGGAAAAGAGAAGATGCAAGATATGCAATTGTTTTTTAGGGAGAGAAGATGTTCCGTTACTTCACTTCTTTGGATTATACTCCCTTTCTGGTTAATGTTTCTCTTTTCAGAATTTCTCACCTGTTACTGTTTTCTTCTCAATGTTTGTCAAAATTGTTTCTGAAGTTATTTCTTCCTGTTCATCTTTGTGGCTTCTGTGCAGTCCTGCATGGGAACTACGCTTGCACAGGCCAGCCATGGAGAACTGACTAGAAAGCTTTCAGAAGCTTCAGAGTGCCTGGAATGCTCCCCCCACCCCGTCCCAAGCTGAGAGCGAGCCGGCTTTCCTCCCAATGGTCAGTCAGAGAGAGAGAGGGAGTTTCCTGCCCAGGAGAAAGGAAGCTGGAAAAAAAATTGGTCTTGCCTCCCCAAGCAATGAGCAGAAAACACCCAAGCTACAAGATGCCCTCCATACCCCAGAGCAGAAAGAATCCTCACACTGAGTATCCAAGGTTCCATTCCATTAAGTGTTAGAGAAACATTTGATGGACCATAGATTTTATATTCACAACAGTGGCTGTTGTTCTCAGCCTTCTTCTCATACGGCCAAAGCTACCAAACAATTCCTCCCTGGGCTCCAGTACTTTTCAAGCCTACCAGTCTCTCCAACAGAACAAAGCTTGCACACAGTTTTGTGTCACTTTGGTTGGTCTAAATAAATGGTCTTAAATAGATTTTTAAGGGCTTCACTGGCTTCATTCTATCAGTTTCAGGACGAGCTGATCTACACGTATACAAAACAGCCGTCATGGTCACCTAGTGCCTCACCTAAAATGGCCAGATTACTCAAGGTGAGCTGCTATAGAAAGGAGACACAGAAGCTGGAGGAAGCATTCACATCCCACTGATTCCTGAGGCACTGGAAGCGGCAGGCTGCCTATTTTGTCCCAAATAATAAAACACTAAATATTGTTATATAGAAGAGTGGCCTTTCTAGCAAATATCTTATTTTTCTGGAAGACTGATACAGGTATGAAAATTCTATAAGAATAACAGAGGAGCTAGAATGCCAGATGTGATTATATTTGCATTTTAACCTTCCCCCAACAAGTTCAGAACTGCATTTTAATCTCGCAACAACCCTGTGAGCAAAGACAACCTCAGAAATGGAGACCCTGCACTATCTACTCAGAAGGCTTCCTAGCTGAGCAGAGATCTGAACCTGAATTTTCTCATCACACATCCAAACCCAAAGCACTGAACACTTCTCTGGCTCCATTTATCAACCTAGGCACATACACACTTGAATTTACTACAAAATGAAGCTTTATCCCAGTTTGCAGAAAAATGCATGTAAGTTAGCTAAGCCAGCCAGTCACAGAAAGAGCTGAAGTACCAGCATATCTCAAGGCTGTGGCACTTCCTTTTGCCCCAATTACATTTCCAGCTCAACCAGCTACTCACAGTGAACTGGCCGTTAGCTGTAGCAATATAAATCGTGTACTGCTTCTCACTCGCTGTTTCAAGATTCATCTGATTAGATTCTCCTTTGCTTCGAAGTTCTTCCAAGGCCAGTCTCACAGCT
Organism: Euleptes europaea; assembly: GCF_029931775.1. Taxonomy (NCBI): domain Eukaryota; kingdom Metazoa; phylum Chordata; class Lepidosauria; order Squamata; family Sphaerodactylidae; genus Euleptes; species Euleptes europaea. The sequence goes on along the minus strand of NC_079313.1, from coordinate 28,219,306 downwards.
AGATACTTGGATAAGTGATCAACTGTGGCATTGCCAGAGGTCTTTATATATCTGCAACAGAAGTATACATGTAGCTATAAAAAGTTATCGTTATTTATATCCCATCTTTCCCGGTGGCTCAAGGCACCTTACAAATAAATTATACAATAAAGCTCCCAAATATCCCGTTTAAAAGCTCTGATAAAATAGACCTGCAGTGCTTGCTAAACATTCTAGGGATGGTGCCCCATTTATCTACTCAGGCAACCTACTCCATAAGGTGGGAGCAATGATGGAAAAAACATGTGCTCTGGTAGATGCCAGGCAGGCTACCCTAAGTGGCGGAACAGCTGGCAGGTAGCAGCCTGAAGACTGCAGCTGGCACAAGAGGGCATACAGGAAGAGACAATCTGTTTGCTATATGGGTGTTAAGCTGAAGGTCATAACCAGAACCTAGAACTGGACTCAGAAACAAACCTAGAACTGGTCGCAGAAACAAACCGGCAGCCAATGTCGCTGTTTTAGGATGGGCAAGGTTATGTTCCATCAGTTAGTTTCTGATCATAATTAGGCTGCTGCAGTCTGAACCAGCTGCAGTTTCCAAATCGTCTTCAAGGGTAGCTCAATACAGAGTGCATTACAATAATCTAACTGCAGGGCTACAAAAGTATGGAGTAGTATGGCCAGGTCAGCTTAGTTTAAGAAAGGTGAGGATTGGGAAACCAAGTGTAGCTGACAGAATACATTCTTGAGCACTACAACAAACCACTTTTTCAAAAAGCAAGGCAGGGTCCATGAGCACCCCCAAGTTCTTAACCTGCTCTGCAAATGACTGCTTCACTCCATCCACCAGAAGTGGATCTACTCCCTCCAAAGCAGCATTATGTCCATCTTGTCTTGATTCATCCTATTCCACTTTCGTTGCTACAGGTTCACAAGCAAAACAATCCAAGCCAAGTGTGATGGGCAGCATCCCAGCACTTAAGAGTTTAATAAAACACACAATAGGGAGCATTTCAAAGAGCCTAGCATGCTACCATTCACAATGTAGTTTCTAAACTCAGGATAACTGCTCCTACTTACCTTGTCTGTGCACTATCATCATTTTCCATGAGGGTAGGATGCGGTCTGAAAACTAGTTCTATTTCACTTGCACCATCCAGTACTGGGTCTATAGCAACTGTCGTATTATTATTGTCCAGTTCTAGCCCAGAATCATCCGATGTTTTGGTCCTTTTGTTACTTGGCCCTGCTTCCTGATTGCTGTGAGTTGAAGCGTTGCTACAGTGTGAACTATCACCATTGTCCTCTGCACCACTACCGTTCTCTATCTGTTGCTTCTTGCCTCTCTGTAGTCTAAGGAACATACAGAACAGGTTCAGAAAATCACACAAGCCTGTCAACCAGTTATATGCAGAGTCCTAGCACTAATGGAAATGTGTTAGTCAATCTTAAATTCTTACAGTGAGACACAGGGTTGAATCCTACTAGCTTTGCCAATGACATAAGAGGGAGAGGGGCCCCTTTTGCCCCCAGAAGTCATATGCTGGGGAGAGATCATAGGACCCATGTGGACAAAAACGCCATATACCATATATGAGAGGGCTACATTGAGTGGCTGATTTAGACCATCCTCCCTTTTTGTGCCAGCCGAAAAACAAGATCTGTCCCACAAAACCAAAGAATAAGTCTATCACACAGTTTAGTAAGGTTCACAGAGCTCAAATAGAAGGCTAGTCAGTGCAGACTACGCAGAATAGCCATCCAAGAGTCTTAATGAGCAAGTGATGTGCAGATGTTTTGCAGGCAACTAAGCTGTGCTGCTATTTTTTTTTTATTCCAGGTGAGCCACAGGCAGGTCAGTTTGAAAGCAGATGAGTAACATGGCCAGCTTTGATGGGAAGTCACAGGGTCTTCTCATGTTATCTCGTATAGGGACATGATTATATCAGAGTTACAAATTCATATTCTTAATAACCGGGGATTGTGAAGGAAAGCACAAGTCAATAGGATGGTAACAGGATTGAAATGCATGAATGTGTGAACCCCAGTCAAGACAGAAAGTGAAATCTACAGCCCAAGCCTGCTAGGAATGTGCTCTAAAAAATACATTTTCTTCATGTAAGATTTTAAAAGTCAATTAAGCAAGCAAAATGTATTAAGGAAGATATTTCTATAGATCTGTGGTGCAACCACGTCTAATACACGGTTCTGAAGAGCCCAGTCTCCATTGGCAAAGCATGTTCATTTACAGGTTGTTTAAGAGAATGGATAGAGACATTTCTCAAATAATGAGGGAAGCACAAATGAATTGATCTACTTCCTTTCACTGGGAATGCTGATCATTTTATAGAAGGAAAAGTGCAATGCTCTGTAAGGAGAAACTTCAAGGAAAACATGGGAACTCTTCCCAATCAATGAACAAATCACATTCACTATGCTAAAACATACTGTGCAAAATGGGGTTGCTTTTCTGTACCCTGACAAAGTACAATTTCCCAGTTGACTCATTAAATACTGCACAATATTTGTGTGTACAAATACCATTTAAGGAACAAAATGTGCTATTCTAACCAACATTATACTTGCAGCCAGTACATTCCAAAAAGAGGTGTAGGTACACTGCTAGAGTGTTACTTATGGCAAGGAGCTGTAGATATAACGGCTTGACATCTGCCAGTAACAGAAGGAAACATGCCAGAACTTATTCAAGTTTTACCTTTCACACACCTCCAAGTTAATAAACCCATGAAGATGCCCTTATACCAGGTCAGCTCTTTGCTTAATCTAAGCAAGTATTTTAACTGGCAGAAGCTCTCCAGGGTCTCGAGAATGTCTCTCCCAGCCCTGCTACCGGATTCTTTTTTTAAATTGGAAATGGCAGGGATTGTTGAATTTGGAAACTTTTCCTTGCAAAGCACGTGCTCCACTGCTGAGCAACAGTCCTTTTCCCCCTTACAGCTTTAACGGTTCAGAACCTCCTACCTGTTCAAAGCCTGAATTTTCAGGCCCTCCTCAATGCTGTGACTCAGAGCTTGCTGGTTATTGTGCTTGCTGATCCTTGCTAGGACTCTCTCCTGATGAGCCTCATATTCATCACGACTAGGATAGATTTTACTGATGAGGGCATCAAAGTTTGGGTCGGGTCGCAACGACCTTTTCGAAACAAGCTTTTTACGACATGTAGGGCATTCCTTGTTTCTAAAAACAGAAGAAAAAAAAGCGAAAACCAGTGCCACAAATATGTCCTTCATTCCATGCTTTGTAAGCTAAGAGTTTGCTGTTTGAACCAATGCCTAGACAGCTTTGTAAAATAAGAAGAGTTGGTTTTTATACGCTGCTTTTCTCTACCACAAGGAGTCTCAAAGCAGCTGACAATCGCCTTCCCCCCCACACACACACACACAACAGGCACCTTGTGAGGTAGGTGGGGCTGAGAGAATTCTGAGAGAAGTCTGTCTGGCCCAAGGTCACCCAGCAGGCTTCATATGGAGGAGTGGGGAATCAAACCTGGTTCTCCAAATTAGAGTCTGCCGCTCTTAACCACTACACCGCACTGGCTACTGATAATAAATACTTTGACATGTGTAAACTGAATGCATCAAGACTTATTTTTGCTTCACTCTGAGATCACACATGTCAAAAGTTGTGATTCAAGATACAGCAAGCAGAAGTGGGGGCAAAAGACAGAGGGAGGTTCAAAGTGTGGCCCAGGCCCTAGTGAGTGAGGGAGGGGAAAGGAAGAGGAATTCCTTGTGCACCCCTTCTCCCCGGTCCATACAAATGATAGCTTGTAATATAGCACACTGGATAGTGTTAGACTTGGGCCAGAGAGGCCTGAGTAACTCTGGATCCATCCCCATCTCTCCAGTGATATTTCTCCCAGAGTTGTTGTGAGGATAAAGGGGGGGGGGGAGAAACAGACACTAACAAATGCACTAACTAAAAGTCCTCCCTCTCCTCCAGTGCTGCAAATAGAACACCTTTAGAGTCTTGGTACTGGCCATATGAACAGCAGGACAACTGAGGTTGGGGGAAAGTAAAGCAAATGCCTCCAACAGTGTACCCAGAATCACAAAGGTACTGTGCAGGAGCTGTAGTCCAGATTTCATGTGTAACTTTTTCCTTACTTACCCACTCCTGAGGGCTGTGATGATACAGTCAGCACAAAAACGATGGAGACATTCCTTTGTAGTCATGGTGTTTTTCAACATATCCAAACAAATAGGACACATCAGCTCACTGTGGAGGCTTCGGGGTGACACCACTATTTCCAAGCCATCTGTTATTGCTTCCTAATAGTAAATAGAGCTCTCAGGCAACAGTAACTTAAACCTGGCCAGGATATTATCTTAAAATGTTACACACTGAAAAATGTTTTTCTTAAAGACTCATATGTGCTTCCTATTTCATGAGGTGAAAATCCACAATCTGAGCTTTGTTGCACCATTTTAGATTACAAATTAGAAGCAGTTGGTTTTATACCCCATTTTTCTCTACCTTTAGGAGTCTCAAAGCAACTTACAATCACAATCCCTTCCTCTCCCCACAACAGGCACCTTATGAAGTAGGTGAGGCTGAGAGACTTCTAACAGAACTGTGACTAGCCCAAGGCCACCCACCAGGCTGCATGTGGAGGGGTGGTGAATCAAACCTGGTTCTCCAGATTAGAGTCCGCCACTCTTAACCACTATACCATGCTGGCTAAACAAGTCCAGGGGGCAGGGGTTAAATCACATTCACAACCATGCTGCGTCCCTTGCAACCTAAATGAAGATGTAAAAAGCAACCCTGCAGTACCTGAGGTGTTCTCTGAAGTTCATACAGGCTGAGCTCCCACGTTTTGCTTAGTGGCTGCGTTCCATTTGTCTGCACAGCCTGAGACATAGCTTTAAAAGACAAAAAACAACAACATCAAAATCAAGCATTTAAATAGGTTATTAGCACTGGGCATTTTCACTCAAGCATATTGGGGTGGATTCAGACACAATTTGGCCATTCTGCTGTAGTATTGGTGTGTGTGTGGGTAGATGCCACATGATTGAATCATGCACAGCACCCTTTTAAATAACCCAGCTCTAGTAATCCCTGCCATCGTAGTGCAGAATGATTGCAAAGGAAGAAAGAGTGAGCACCAGAGGAGGAGAAGGAGACTGGTGTTCCGACAACATCCCTCTGATTACTTCCAGTTTAGACACATTCTCCCTAATTTCATACAGAAGGTCTTTTAGTCCAGGGATACCCATCAATGGACTACAGAAACATTAGAGGTAGCTCTCCAGCACACATTCTAATCCACAAGCGCCAATGAACACATGGGATTTCTCAGTAAGGGCCAAACTGCACATTTGGGTTTTTAAGAGTTGGGTCTGGGGAACCCCACAGCCGCTGCAGGGAATGGCTTTTTAAAGATGAAGGTGAGCCCAAATGGGCTCAGAATGCCACTCCTGGGGGAGGAAAGGCTTCTGCCTCACCCCCAAGCTATTTTCCCATTTGGAAACAGCACTGGGTAGGAGTCATTTCTCCACTTTTGCCACTTCGTGTGAATAGAATACTCCATGTGGAGCAGCAAAAACAAGGAAAAAACTCCCCCGCCCCAAACTCTGCACAGGCAAAATACCTTGGGGGAAAGGCAGGAGCCCTTCCTCCCCCAGTGATGACATTATGAGTCCATTTAGGTGGTGGGTCTTTTTTTTTTTAGAAGACATTCGCTATAGCTGCTTTGTGGCTGTACACAACCCAAGTTGTGTCAGAGGCTCCCGAGTTAACTCTTTAAAAACCAAAACGTGTAGTTTGGCCCTGAGAGAGTAATGGAATCTAAGCAGCTTACAGTTTCAGTCAGATTGTGGAACCCAAAAGTAGATTTGTTTCCCATAGGAAAAAAAGAGATTGTGGTGGCCCAGAAACAGATTGAAGCCATTCTCCACTATGAAGCAGGAAACTCCTAGGGGGCAGGGAATGAGAAAGAGCCCCTGAATTCTTTCTACCATTACCTCCTTTGCTAAAAATCCTAGTCATTCAGGTATAGATTGTTCTACGTTTATTAGGTAAGAAGTTAACCCCAAACACAGGAAGACGAGAAATGACCTAATTTCAACATTACCCACACAACAGTTTATAACAGGATTTCAACCACCTCGTTATTAAAACCAAAGTTGCATAGAATGGGTTTGGAAGTGTGAAATATCCTATTTCATTCTTGAGTAATCAAATTCTGATACAATGGTTACGCCTCAACATCACATCTTGATTCTAGAATGGAAGCTACCACAGAACTCTGTACGAATCAAATTATAAGTGGACATGTTACACAGAGAAAGGAATATGTCGATGCAAAGCAGCAGCAGCATTTTTATGCAATTCCAAGTTGGATGCCATGTGGCCTTATGTCTCATCATTTTCTATGTGGTGCTGAAGTGTCAGATATGCCACTTTGCCTATTTCATAGCCCCAAGTGTGTAGTATTAAATTGCTTCAAAGGCGGCAGGGGGCGGCATTTCCCATTATCTTTCTAATGAAAACTGTTTTGAGATTTGCTAGTCTAATCCACACCTTTCTGAATAGCTAATTAGAAAATTAACTTGATACCATCTAAAGTTATCAGTATATACGGTAACACTTCTTTTAAAGTTTTGCATGAAAACTGTTCTATACCCCTGGGTCTTTCCTTGAAGGCTGCATGTTCTTCTTTTTAATTGCTTTTTATTGCTTTTATTGTTTTTTTTAGTGTAGCAAGTTATTTTACTATTTTGTCCTAAGCTGCCTTGAGAATTTAGGTGAAAAGGCAAGGGGCGGGGATCACTAAATAAATCCCCTAATTCCTACCAACATCAGATCTGATTTTCTAGGGAAAATAGTTTAGATACCAGTCCATCTGCCTCTGAAGTTTTTTTAAAAAACAGGCACAGCAGAATTTCTCATGTTAAACATAAACCAGGAAGAGAAGAAATTTAAGCATTCATGAATTCAGAAGTCGTTTCATTATGTGAAGGATAATATAATAGTATTTGTCAGAAGACACTAGTAAGTTAACTTTTTTGAGCCTTACATTTCTCAATGCCTGAATCATACCAATTTATTTACTTTATTTAGATTTTATTTTACCAACTGGCAAGTAGATTATCACAGTGAATTTTTTTGTAGTTTTCCTTATTTTAAATGACAGATCTGCTTGTAAATTAGCATCCCGTAAACCACAATATACACTCTTGTTGCCTTTTCAGATCCCTCCCTCCCGTTGCAATTAAGACAACATAGGAACTGGCATTTTATTATTCAAAACAGTGCAGAGCTGGACTTTTTACACCACAGCCATCAGTAAGGCTTTAGTGAACATGTTCTGTTGCTTGGGGGCAATGAAGAGCCGGATATTCATATAAGGATAGATCAGACAAAAGGCTCCGCAGGCAGGCAGGCAGGAGGTGAGGATCCAACTAAATGTATCAAAAAGACCAGTGGCATCTTAAAGACTAACATTTCATTCAATATGAGCTTTCATTAGCCGCTGCTCATGTTGTCAGATCTGTCTTGAAATCAAACAGAATCCTACTCTATGGGGCGGGTTATGGGAGGGGGGCATCAACCAGGGAAGTTTACACAAAGGAACACAAAGGTACAGAGAGAAGAGAAGCCGTTGGAAAGCCAACAGAAACCTGAAAGCATACTATTGGGGAGACAGAGAACATCCAAGATGAGCAGCAGAAAGGAAAATACTCCATCAATGCAGAGTAAAGAGCCATTGAGGTATAAGCAACCAGCCTTCAATCACCTCCCTCTGTCCTCCATTCAGTTTGAGATTTTAAAATTCTGAACTCTAAAATGTAAGCTACCACATAGACTGTCTACTTAGACACAACTACTTCAGGCACAGACACGGAACCTACTGAGTTTTTGCTGGCAGATATTTTCCCCTATGTCAGTTGTCAGGTGGCTATTTTTGCCTTATCATCTTTTAAAATCAGAAAAAAATATTTTACTCGCTAACCTTGATGGACACTTGGTTAAACTGTAGTTTTAGGTTCTGTTCTGAATTTAACCACTTTTGGCATCTAGTATTTTATAGTTGTACAATTTATTTGTATTTTATGCTTATGATTTTGCTTTTATGCTTGTTATGACCATGTGATTACAACAATAAACTTAAATTAAACCACAACTACTACCTAGCCTGACAGCTAAATAGCAGTATACATTCCACAAAAACAGGTTCATGTGTTCTTGACTAATGGGAAACAAAAACCATATATATATTATGCAAATGTTTTTACAACCCTAGCCCATATACCTCTAATAAGAGGTCTATCATATTGTACACAGTTCCTAGGGTGCAAAAGTACTACAACAGACAAACCTGAATGTTGCTGCAATTCAAGCCGAGGTTAATTGCCAGGTCTTCACAGTGCCTAAAAGTTGCATTAGCCAATCAGTCATACCTGATTAAACTCAAAAATCCTGCTCAGAGTTTCAAAGAAGCAAAAGCTCTATACTAATAAGAGTTGCACAGTTCTACCACATAAACATTCACCAAATACAGTAAAATTCCACTATGGGCGAAAACGCATGGTCGCATTATCCTCCTTTAATCCCTGTTTCAGCCAGGATTCAGCCTGGATCGAACGCATGCGTTTCGCCTAATGTGCGTCCGATCCTGGCTAAAACAGGGATTAAAGAAGGATAAAGCGACCATGCGTTTTCGCCCAAAGTGTCCCAAGCAAAAACCCACCTATTGCATATTGAAGCTGCAGGGCGGGAAAGCCTCCAAAATAAAATCTCATGACCTCAGAGAAACCATACTTTTCTTTCCTCATATCCATTTCATTAATGTCTGTTCAAATGTACTGTGGCTTAAAAAAAAGCACGAGCAACAACTAGAGTGGCAGAAAATATCACCACTTTCCCTCCCTACTAGAAAGCCAAAGGCAGGACAAACATGTAACTGTAATTTCACAACCTTCAACATGTAGAACAGTTAGCAAGTTATCACTGTTACGGAGATTAAAAGTAGGTGTGTGTATAAACCTCCTAGGATTACCGAAATTTCTAATTGGAATCCCACCATGTATTTATTTGATGTTTATCCTATAAGGAACACAGGCTGGCATACATGATGGGCTTCTTCCCCAATGTTATTCTCACAAGCGCCCTATGAAGTAGGTAAGGCTGATAGAGAATGACTGGTTAGGGTCCCAATGGCATGCAGAGAGGACGACAGAACTGCCTTTCCTGTAGGCACCTCTGTGCCTGGTAGGAGAGGCAGTTCTGCTGCTCCCTCTGCATGCCACAGGGACGGTGGCTGCCCTCCTCACACCCCCAGTCATGGCCCAGTGACTGGTCCATGGTCACTGAGTTTCAGGGCCTAACTGGGACTTGAACCTTGTTCTTCCCAGCTGTAGTTTAACACTCCCAGCTGTAGTTTAACACTCCAACTGCTATACCACACCGCAAGATGTTCCAAATTCAGCTTCATACTTTGCTTTAGGATAAATCTGGTGGGGACAGTCTATGGACGGGCAGACTCCCCACCATTTTAGTACTCTTACAGTACTTTGGCTTTCCTCTAAGTTATTCTGACATTTCAAAATTCACTTTGAAATTTGCTTCTGGAGAAGCTTCAGTGGGAGTTCTAGTAAAGACTAGTATAAGAATGCAACAGACATACATGCAGCCTTAGCACACAAAGATAAAGAAATATATATTAAGGATTCAACATACTCCTCCACTGTCTTCAGATTACCTCAAGGAAGGTATTTTAGTTTCTTTTAAAAACATGCATTATATATTATTTTGTGGGACAAAAGCCTATTCAATCAACAGGTATTAGAGTTTAGAATACATAAGTAGTACTTGTTTATTTATTGTATAAATATAAAACTACTAGGGAACTGTTAGTCTTACCAATATTTTTTTAAAACACATACCCCTGAACATTTCTGTGAATTATGTTAAGCAAACATCTGATCTAAAGCACAGCCAAAAATATTCCTGTATGTTTTAGATCCATTTTTCCCCACAACTAGAATCTTGGCTGCAGCCAGTGTTAGGAAATGTAAGACCATTTGTAATCTCACACGGCTTCACCAATTCCTTGAAGGGTTTGAAGTAGGAGAAAGGAAATGAGCTTTTCCAACTGTAGTATACCAATTTGTAGCTGACAAGAGGGATATAGAGGAGGGAAATGTAATGCCTTTAACAAGTCTGCACTGTAACAATTTTCAACACCTGCAAATCCAGTGAATATCTCATTCTTTCCTACATTACTGGTCCTTTGGCGCTGGCTTGCTCAAAACTGTCAGCAAGTGACTCAGGGAGATTCAACAGCCATTGTAGTGTAAAGACATGGAACCAAGAAGCCCAGTTTAAAATCTTCACTGACCACTCAGCCATGAAGCTCAGCCAACAGCCCGGGGCCAGTCACTCTCTCTTAAGCTATACAGGGCTGTTAAGCAGACATAACAACCTCACATAAGAATCTAACCCATTATTCTGCTTCAAGCAGTGGCCAGCCTGTGGCTTCTTGTCCATTTTAAATCACAGCCTGAAAGCAACAACCCTTTCCCATTCATCATAGCATCAGGTGCTTGGAGACATACCACTTCTGAACAAGAAGGATGCATTTGGATAGGGCAACTAATGGCTGCTGATAGGGCTACCTTTCATGATAGGGAACATCCAAAATCCAATGGCTCTAAGTATACAGAGGGTAGGATTTGAACTCTTGGTTTCAAGAACATTGTGCTATAGCAGTTGGCTTAACAGCCCCTACACGGGTTTTGGTACCACATGACTCATGCTGACTGGATGCCCCCAATACCGTGACTAAGGAAGCCCAATGCTGACATGCTTGTTTCTGTGCTGAATGCCACCGGGGGCAAGGGACAGATACTATAGCGTTTGTAGGGATTTTGTTCCCTTTCTTAAATTCCTTTTATAGAAGATAGTGAAGCAGATACATTGAGAGCCTCCAGTTTTCAATTTGTCAGCTTAGATGCCTGGAGATGAAATCATTGTTTCATTTTCAGGTCACTTCATATAATGCACTGTTAACTTAGGAACCAATTACCATACATATCAGTAGTTATTATGGACATGTGCCTGTTGCACTCGTTTCTTTCAGGATCAAGCCCTCACTGTTGCATTTTTTTGAAAGGGAAAGCTACAATTTATACATGTGGAAACTATAACTAATACTTTATGTAGACATGTGTGCACAGCCTGAACATGGGAATTGCCTCCCAAGTCCAAAATGCATCATATGAAGTGATCCTTAGATTTTATTACATTTATCCTACCCTTCCTGAAACAAGCTCAGGCTGTTCAAATGGTATCCACCCCACTCCGCATCCACACAATGTTGAGAGAAAGAGGTAACGATTTTTTTCTGAGATATTGGGAAGCCTGCTATGACACTGTGTGAGCACTCCAACAGATCATTAAATGCCACACAAAAAGAGAGTCACAAGTACGACTATGTAGAAAGCCATTCAAAACTTCACTACTATCAAAGTTTCTAGCTTCCCCCAAAATTCCCTGATGTTTTGTCCAAGGAGGAACACCAAATTTCAGTGTGAATTTTACCACAGGAAAAGTTTCAACAACTTCAGTCGTAGTACTAGATTTACTTGAATCTTAACTTGTTACCTGAACTTCAGTAGCTGTCTTACTGACCTGATCACGGAAACACAGACACTTCTTGTTCAACAGCTGCAGAAACTAATCATCAACAGCACCAAAGAACTCAACAATGAACCACTTCTTTCTCCTGACTAGTTCTAATATATCTTGAGCGCAGGCAATTTCATCTAGAAATCAGACTCCAATTTATGCTTTGTCCACTTGACCTTTTAGATAGATAATCTTATTTCTGTCACAGACAGGTCAGTATGCTAAAGCCACTTCAACTTCATGTTTACACTCAAGATGGGGAGAAGATGGCTACTAAAACTTTTCCAGGCAGTTAACACAGAGTGGGTTCAAACGCACAAGATGCAGCAACAAATCCCCCCCCACACACACACACACTACAGTTACTAGACATCGATTTTTACAACAGCAAAATGTATTAAGAAAAAGAAGAGGAAGACAACAAGGTCACATCACCTTGGTTCAGATCACTGTTGAGAAAATAATTAAGCTGCATTTGGAAGGAAGGGGAGAGAGACAATACTGTACAATAAAAATTAGAACAAGAAGCAGAAGAAACAATTTCACTCATTATACCAAATTAAATCACCAGCAATCTTATTAGGATTTAAAATTACATTAGGCAAGACAGTGTTTCAGTAATATTGTGCGTTCTACTGCATTCCTTATTGGAAGCACCTTACTGGATGAATTGGTAGTATTTGAGAATGTTTTCCTCAGAAGCAAATGAAAAAAGAAAGTGTGATTAGTTATGAAGAAGTGTTTCCTGAATGCCTGACAGTTGAGACACAGTAGTTTCCAAATCAAAACTGAAGACACATGTCATCCTTCCATACACTAAGGTTTAGCGTATCAGTGAGAATCACCCACCCTCTAAGAATCCCACTCACATTTTCTGCATGATTCACTGATCTGAATGTTTCTCCTGATTGGAAGGAGGCAAACCTAGCACAGTCAGCCACATAGACCCACAACGGACAACCTCCTGAAGGTACATAATTCTAATGAACATCTGCAACAGGAGTGACTGACTGATCCAACTGCACTCCATGCAGAAGACCCTGCCTGCCCTCACTAATTAGAAAGAGGGAAACCTAATAGGGTACTACCATAAACAGGCACAGTACCACACAGTCACTTTACCGTTCCGATGCGTCCACAAAAAGGATAAATGGAATCAGCCTCATGTCAAAATCCAGCAACACTATGAGATGTTCCTTTTCTAGAAAGCTCCACCGAGACTCTGACACCCTTCCATGGATCCTGCCAGAGCTCAAAAATCTAACAAAGTATCAAGGGAAACCAGACACAGATACGCCGAAGTTCTTATGAAGTGGGCTTATTCCATGAAAACATGTACTTGAATAAAATTGTGTTCGTCTATCAGGTGGCACTAGATCCCAGCTTATACAATCTCCCCCAGCAGTTACTCTGCTGGCTCTATCCTTTGATTTACAGTACTCATAGGACAGATTGGCATCAAGCAAGATGCCGACAGGCATACACTTTCCTCTCTAGGTGTAATAAAGTCCCTCCACATCCCCTAGTAATCCACCCGTGAGCACATATACTACACCATCGGCAAACTGGATCATATAACTCCCACAAAAGCTACCCGACTTCCAATTTTCTCTTTGTAGTATATGAATGCAGCCAAGCAAACTAAATAAAAAGATAATTCGCAGTGGGTCGCCCTGTTGGTCTGTCTGCAGTAGTAGAAAAGGGCAAGAGTCCAGTAGCACCTTAAAGACTAACAAAAATATTTTCTGGTAGGGTATGAGCTTTCATGAGCCACTGGACTCTTGCCCTTTTCTACTAAATAAAAAGAACTGCTGGTGCATTAAGCAGGGCAATCCTAGGCACAGTTATTGACTCGACTCTAAAGTCATGGATGCCAATAGGCTTGAACTGGAATAACTGTGCAGAGGCTGCACAAGGGGCATCCTCCTCTGATGAACAGTTAAGACTTCGACGCCCCCCCCCACCCCAATCTGGAGGAGACGCTCATGACAGCCGAAGGGGGCCGCGATGGAGGAAGACAATCCTCGCCACGCATCCCATCAAATGAAAAGGAGGGGAATGAATGGGAGGCATGGACAATATATTGTGAAAATGAATTTAAATTGGGAAGTATTGAAGCTTATGTTTTGCCCTAATTCAATTGATTAAGGTAGAAATATTATTAAGATTAAAGATTTAAAATATTGTCGAAGGCTTTCACGGTCAGAGTTCATTGGTTCTCGTAGGTTATCCGGGCTGCGTGACCGTGGTCTTGGTATTTTCTTTCCTGACGTTTCGCCAGCAGCTGTGGCCGGCATCTTCGGAGGACAGTGTTACTCCTCTGAAGATGCCAGTGTTACTCCTCTGAAGATGCCGGCCACAGCTGCTGGCGAGACGTCAGGAAAGAAAATACCAAGACCACGGTCACCCAGCCAGGATAACCTACAAGAACCAATTAAAGATTTAGTTTTTAAGAAATGTAATCCGATTTATATATGAAGTATTGTATTGAATTAGAAATTAAATGCAAATGACAATAAATTAAATGCAAATGACAATAAAGCTATCAAAAAGATAGAGGAGGGAGGGGGGAAGTCAACGTAAACATATGAACTAATTAGTTATATAGAATAGAGAAATATTGTTTATATCATATGATTACCTTAGCGAATGATGGAAACTACTGCACTATAAAAAAACAATAAAAAAGGTTATAAAAAAATGAAAAGGAGGGGCGCGAGCGGCCGCCACCACCACCACCAGACTGGGAAGTCGAAGGAAAAGAGGGGGGGGGTGACCCGACGGGCAGGAGATCTGGACCGGACACCCCGATCCCCCCCCCGCGCTTACTCGAGAGTAAACCCACCAGCGGCCTCCCAAGTCAGCGCGCCCGCCTGGGGTTTTTTGCAGAGGGCGAGGCCGGGGCTGCCACCACCCTCCCCGGCGCCGCTGAGGGAGGCTCCCCTCCCCCCCTTGGAGACTCAGCGACACAGACACACAGCTGAGCGAGCCGCCTCCTCCTCCTCCTCCTCCTCCTCCTCTCCTCCTCCTCCTCCTCCTCACCGGCCCCGTTGCTCGCCCCCTCTCGGAGACACGCCCGCTCCCGTCCCCCGGCTCGGCTCTCTTGCCGTGGCCGCCGCCTTCCCCTCTTCCCGCAGCCAGGGCTGAGGCCAGTCCACAACGGCCGCCTCCGCTCCCCTCCCCCACCTGGAAGCAGCGCAATATGGCGAGCGGCAGGCAACCGCCTCCGCCGCAATGCACGCCGGGAAGAAAAAGGAGGGAGGCGTGGTATTCAGGGCCGCCGAGGCCTGAAACGGCCGGGGGGGGGGGGAGGGAGGGGGGGAGGGAGGGGAGTCTGCTCACCGGCGCCGCCTCTCTCTTCACTCCTTTGGCAGGCTGCAGGCGCCGCCCTCTCTGCCGGTTTTTTTTTTAATTTTTATAACATTTTTTATTTATTTTTTATAAAATTTCCATCATTCATGAACATAATTATAGGATACAAACACTATATCGCTGTTCTGTGTAACTAATTAACTCAAATATTTACATTGACTTCCCCTCCCACCTCCTCTTATCTTATTGATAACTTTCCTGTCACCTTTGCGTTTAGTTTCTAATTCAGTACAGTACTTCATATATAGATCTGGCTACAGTTCTTAAAATCTAAATCGTTAACCTTAATAATGTTTCTGCCTCGATCAATTGAATTAGAACAAAACATAACCTCCAATACTTCCCAATTTAAATTCATTTTGACAGTATATTGTCCATGCCTCCCATTCTACCACAAGTTCGCCCTCTCTGCCGGGTTTTTTTTTTTATATAACATTTTTTATTGTTTTTTTATAGTACTGTAATTTCCATCATTCATTAACATAATTATATGCTATAAACAATATATCGCGATTCTATATAACTAATTAATTCAAATATTAACATTGACTTCCCCTCCCACCTCCTCTATCGATAACTTTCCTGTCACCTTTGCATTTAGTTTCTAATTCAGTACAGTACTTCATATATAGATCTGGCTATATTGTCCATGCCTCCCATTCTCCCACAAATTCGCCCTCTCTGCCGGGGTTTTTTTTTTTATATATAACATTTTTTTTTATAGTACTGTAATTTCCATCATTCATTAACATAATTATATGCTATAAACAATATATCGTTATTCTATATAACTAATTCAAATATTTACATTGACTTCCCCTCCCACCTCCTCTATCTTATTGATAACTTTCCTGTCACCTTTGCATTTAGTTTCTAATTCAGTACAGTACTTCATATATAGATCTGACTACAGTTCTTAAAATCTACATCATTAACCTTAATAATGTTTCTGCCTTGATCAATTGAATTAGAACAAAACATAACCTCCAATACTTCCCAATTTAAATTCATTTTGACAGTATATTGTCCATGCCTCCCATTCTCCCACAATTTCACCCTCTCTGCCGGGTTTTTTTTTTTAAAATAACATTTTTTATTGTTTTTTATAGTACTGTAATTTCCATCATTCATGAACATAATTATAGGATACAAACACTATATCGCTATTCTATATAACTAATTAATTCAAATATTTACATTGACTTCCCTTCCCACCTCCTCTATCTTAATGATAACTTTCCTGTCACCTTTGCATTTAATTTCTAATTCAGTACAGTACTTCATATATAGATCTGACTACAGTTCTTAAAATCTAAATCGTTAACCTTAATAATGTTTCTACCTTGATCAACTGAATTAGAACAAAACATAACCTCCAATACTTCCCAATTTAAATTCATTTTGACAGTATATTGTCCATGCCTCCCATTCTCCCACAAATTCGCCCTCTCTGCCGGGTTTTTTTTATAACATTTTTTATTGTTTTTTATAGTACTGTAATTTCCATCATTCATGAACATAATTATATGATATAAACAATATATCACTATTCTATATAACTAACTCAAATATTTACATTGACTTCCCCTCCCACCTCCTCTATCTTATTGATAACTTTACTGTCACCTTTGCATTTAAGTTTCTAATTCAATACAGTACTTCATATATAGATCTGACTACAGTTCTTAAAATCTAAATCGTTAACCTTAATAATATTTCTGCCTTGATCAATTGAATTAGAACAAAACATAACCTCCAATACTTCCCAATTTAAATTCATTTTGACAGTATATTGTCCATGCCTCCCATTCTCCCACAAATTCGCCCTCTCTGCCGTTTTGTGGCAGCGCGCCTTCACGCAGTCTTTTTGGCTCCTCAGCTTTTAAACTTCGGCACGTTTGCCTCAAGAAGAAAAAGTGGTTCCTGTGTGCCGAAGCCGCTTGCAGCACTGACCTTCCATCTCAACAACAACCCTGTGAGGTAGGTTCGGCTGAGAGAGTGAGTGGCGGGTCGGTTTGCCATCCTCCAGGAACTGTAAAAAATACAGTACTGATGACAATAAGCTGAAGAAAAAACTCAGTACAATTCACTGTATTCAACAATTCGTTAACAACGTGCTAACAATAAGACAACCACAATAAAGTGCAAAAATTACACACAAATATAGTTATTTACAATATAATTATCACAAGCATAATAGCAATCTCCAATAAACCAGGCAACAGTCTATATCCAAGGCAAAAGAAGAATTCTTCAAATCCAACTGTGGACGACAATGTCAGAATAAATGGCACGAAGTCCGAAAAAAAATCCAAAGAAGGAGGGTGGTTAATGAATTGTTGAATACAGTGAGTTGTACTGATTTTTTTCTTCAACCTCCAGGAACTAGCTAGAGACCTCCTGTTACAACTGATCTCCAACCGCTAGAGATCAGTTCCCTGGAGAAAACGGCCGCTTTGGCAGTTGGACTCTACGGCACTGAAGGCCGTACCCAAACCCTGCCCTCAGGCTCCGCCCCAAACATGTCCCGCCGGTGGCAAAGAAGGACCTGGCAACCCT
The DNA here is from genome assembly GCF_029931775.1 of Euleptes europaea. Lineage (NCBI taxonomy): Eukaryota > Metazoa > Chordata > Lepidosauria > Squamata > Sphaerodactylidae > Euleptes > Euleptes europaea. The sequence goes on along the minus strand of NC_079313.1, from coordinate 28,201,735 downwards.
AGTGACTGGCCTAAACTCATCCAGTGAGCTTCCTCAGCAGAGGGTGGGTTTGAAGGCTGGCGTTCCTAGATCTTAGTGTGACACTCTGACCGCTGGCTCTCTGCACCAGACCAGCTTGCCCAGAACTAGTTCCCAATGTGCCTTTGCTATGGACACTGGTGGGAGTGGGGTTGGAGTTGGCTTTGATATGCCGACTTTCTCCACCACTTAAGGAAGAATCAAACCGGCTTACAATCACCTTCCCCTCCCCGCAACAGACACCTTGTGAGGAGAACTGTGACTAGCCCAAGGTCATCCAGCTGGCTTCTTATATAGGAGTGGGGAAACCAACCCAGTTCAGCATGTTGGCGTCCGCCGCTCATGTGGAGGAGTGGGGAATCAAACCCGGTTCTCCAGATTATCGTCCACTGCTCCAAACAACCGCTCTTAACCACTACACCACCCCAGCTTTAGTTCAAAAGACTGTGGGCTTGCCAACTTCCAGGTGAGGCCTGGAGATCTCCTGCTACTACGACTGATCTCCAGACGACAGAAATCAGTTTCCGTGGAGAAAATGGCAGCTTTGGCAGGTGTTTTCTATGGCATTATACCTTCTGATTTCTTGTTTGCAGTCTCCTTTTGTTAGATGATGCATCCAAGGAACAGAAAACCATGAACAATGTCAGTGTTTTCATCAACCTTAAAGTTGTGTGATTCTTCAGTAGTCAAAATCAAAATATTTTTATTACAGTGTTGCCATTCTAAAAATACTTAATAAAACTATCCACAATTCACGTTTATACATTAATTTAAAATACAAAATGTATATCCATCAAATTAGGTTTTACTTATCTCCCTAAATTAAAATTAGACCTATCTATGAGGAAACCTTTGAGAGGTGAACTTTAAATTCTATTGCACAGAACCTAGCTGTGGCTAAGGTAACCTGTTCTTTTTTCCCCACCAGAAGAGTCTGCAATATTACTGATTCTGAGGGCTCTATAGGGCCTTTCAGCGAAGGGAGAATGTACTTGGTACGCGCCTCTTCATACTAGTAGTCATTATTTTTGTCTTCTTGATGTTCAGCTGTAACCCTGCTTTCGCACTATCTGCTTTAATCTTCTTCATCACTAGTCGTTTCAAGTATTCACTGTTTTCTGCCAGTAATGTGGTGTTATCTGCATATCTCAGACTGTGTTAATATTCCTTCCACAGATTTTCACTCCACCTTCATCTGAATCTAATCCAGTTTTTCTTATGATATGTTCTACATATAGATTGAAGAGATAAGGAGATAAAATACATCCTTGTCTAACACCTTTGCCAATTGGAACCCAATCTGTTTCTCCATATTCCATCCTAACAGTACCCTCTTGTCCAGAGTACAGCTTCCTCATCAAAACAATCAAATATTGTGGCACACCCATTTCTTTTAAAACCAACCATAGATTTTCATGATCCACACAGTCAAAAGCTTTGCTGTAATCTATGAAACACAAAGCTGATTTTCTTCTGAAATTATGCTCCTGTAACCAACGTAAATTTGCAATATGATCTCTAGTGCTTCTTCTTTTTCTAAATCCAGCTTGAACACCTGACATTTCTCATTCCATATATGGTAACAGTCTTTGTTGTAACATTTTGAGCATCACTTACTTGTGTGAGAAATTAGGGCAATTGTTTAATAATTGCTACAGTCCTTGACGTCTCCTTTTTTTGGAATTGGAATGTAAATTGAGCGTTTCCTGTCTTTGCACCATTGTTTTGTTTTCCATATTTGTTAGAATATTATTGTGAAGTTTTTTAATGGACTCCGTTTCTGAAGCTTGGAATAGCTCTATTGAAATCCCATCTACCCCTAGTGATTTGTTTCTCCCCGTTGCTCTCAGTACAGCTTTCACTTCACTATCTAAAACTGTAGGTTCTTATTCAATAGTTTCTTCTCTGAAAGAATCTGTCATGCTTTCATCTCTCCTGTATGGTTCTTTAGTGTATTGTTCCCATCTTTTCTTTATTTTGTCCTGTTCAGTTAATGTAATTCTGTGTATATTCGTCATGCCTAACCGTGCTTTAAAGTTCCCTTTGATTCTTTGGATCTTGTGGAACAGGTCTCTTGTTCTTTGTTTTGGTTGTTCTTTTCTATTTCTTTATACTGGTTATTATAATAGTTCTGTTTGTCTCTGTATGCAAGTCTCTGGAACACTGAATTTAGACTTCTGATTGTACTTCTGTTACCATTTACTTTTGCTCCTTGTCTATCTTTAGCAATTTTAAGAGTTTCCTCAATCATCCATCAAGGCTTTTCATTTCTTTTGGCTACACAAATAGTCTTTGTGCACTCTTCCTTGATAATATCTCTGGTTTCAACCCACAGTTCTTCTGGCTCCTATTCACTTGCACTTAGTAATGCAAGTCTGTTCTTTACATGGTCATTAAACTCTTCAGAAATGCAGTAACTCTTGATATCAGCTACATCCCAGAAGGATGTCATAGTTAATGGTATGCTGGGATGTCCAAAAGAATCAACCCTCCCTACCTCTCTCCCAATGAAGGTCATTAACCAGGGTGACCAAAGCTGTTCCAAAACTGGGTCTGAAGCCTGAGTGCAGTGGATCTAGATACTGTAATCAGATTCATTCAAGTGTTGGGAAATATGAGAAGATTTTACTTCACTGAGGTATACAAACCTCTACTTTTCAAGCACTCATGTATGTGTATATTGATGTTGCTTCTCAATACATTATTCCAGTTATCATCATAACAACCTTATAAGGTAGGCCAGTATTGTTATCCCCATATTGTAGTTGGAATGCTGAGGCTGAGAAATAATGGGCTGCATAAGGCCATCCCAATGATTTTTTACACATGTGAACAACCTCCATAAAATGGAAAAATTAGGATCCTCCCCCGAAAAAGGTTCCCTTTATACACAGATATGAAAATTAAGTGTGTGTAATACACAGCAACTTCTCTTATCATACAATATATTAAAATAACTTCAGAAATACCAGTTTTTTTTCTTCATAAAGAAATGGGACATAATGGCCACAAAGAAATTGCCCTGAAATGACAATAGAGCACCTATTTCTCCTGCTGGGGTAAACATATCGGTATCTGTATGGACTAGCGGCTCCACAGATGTGTTTCAGGTTGGAAAATGTCACAGAACCCCACTGCCCTCACTGTTGTCTTGATTTGAATCAGGTCTCTGTGACCCAGAAGTCTGAAGAAAAACATACTGGGAGCTCCATTCATGAAACTCCAAGCATATATTTTTGGGGTGACCCAATGTGCATGTGTGTGGGAGGTGTAATGTGGGAGAAGAGGTATGATCCAGTAGCCACCAGTTACTGATCTCTCTCCTATTATACTACTCTAAATTCAGCAATAGCTATAATGTGTGTCTGCATTCTTTGAACTCTTCTTTCTCCTTCTGCCAAATGCTGCCTGGATATGGACTGCAGGAAACAAAACCCACCCTTAGTTGTGGGCAATAACCATCTAAAATTGCAGAGTACAATCATTGTATGATTACTCTCTGCCATTTTTAACACTGATGTCTTCTTCTGATCCTCTGAGGGCCTGGAACCTCTTCAGAAGGAAAATACGGAACAGAAATCAGAAAATGCTCATACTCAGCTGTGATTTGCTGCACACGTGATCTGCTGTACTTTTTTTTCTAATCAAATTCTCTATAGGGTCATTGTTATACATTGTGCAGCTGGTGGGCTTGAGAGATTAGTGGATGCTGGAGATAATCACTTGGCAGCCATGGCAGACAGTAAAATCTATTGTAGAAAAACCTATTCTGTTCTATGCAGCTGAATGGTAATTGCAGAGTGGGAGGCATAAGCAACAAAAATGGCAACACTGAACTTTGCTGTACTTTCAGGATGGGAAATTCCTGAAGATTTGGAGGTGAAGCGGAGGGGGAATCTCAGCAGGATATTATGCCATAGAGTGCACCCTCCAAAGTGGCCGTTTTCTTCAGGGGAACTGATTTCTGTTATCTGAAAATCAGCTGTAATTCTGGGAGATTTCTAGGCCCATCCTGAAGGTTGGCAACCCTATTCCAGAGTAATGGGAGTAAAAATAGGCCTACATTTGTGCTGCAAAAGGAGATACAATGTTGTGACATCAAAATTAACTTACTGCGTCAGCCTGAACAATTTGCAACCAAACTTTAAACACAATACATGAAAAGCTATTTTTTATGAAAAGCAGCGGCTGGAGGCTGATAATTTTTAGAGAAAGAGCAAGAGGAGGAGGATGGAGTGCTTAATCGTCCACCTGCCGGCCATGTTTCTGCTCAAAGTTGCCTTCTGTGCACCTTTCACTTCCTCCATGGATCTGGAACCTTGCCTAACTTCTCATTTACTCCTGAGTATTCCAATATCCTTGCTGACATCTTTTTAATTTTGCTATAATGTTGCTAGATTGTCACCTGCCTTGAGGCTAAGGAGAGACTACAGGATATAAATGTTATATTTAATAAATAATATAACCCTAACTCCTACCTAGGAGCCCCGTGGTGCAGAGTGTTAAGCTGCAGGTGTTGAGCCTAGATGTGGCCAGAGGAGTGAGCAGAAGGGCAAGAGCCAAAAAAAAACCCCTGGTTTGCTGCTTGCAGCCCTGAAGTGAAGCTGGACCAGTGAAAATAAGAACATAAGAACCATGCTGGATCAGACCAAGGGCCCCTCAAGTCCGGCATTCTATTCACACAGTGGCTAACCAGCTGCCTCTAGGAAGTCCATAGGCAGGATGACCGCAACAACATCCTCCCACCCTGTGCTCCCCAGCAACTGCTATAAAGAGGTGTACTGCCTGTGGTACTGGAGGGAGCAGATATCTGTCATGACTAGTAACCATTGATAGCTCCATCCATGAATTTGTCCACTCCCCTTTCAAAGTCGTCCAAGTCAGCAGCCATCACCACATCCTGTGACAGCAAGTTCCACAATTTAATTATGTGCTGTGTGAAGAAGTACGTCCTTTTGTTTATCCGAGGATCTAGGAATACCTAGGACTGCCTTATAGGCTTTGTATTTTGTAAACTGCTTTGATTCCCCCATTGGGCAGAAAAGGGTAGAAATATTTAAACAAACAAGCAAATATAATAATTCTTAAAATAAATTAATAATAGCCAAGTACACAATTAAAATAGGTGAGACCTAAAGGGTAGGGCTCCTCTATCTAAATCTCATGTTTGTAAGAGAACTTGGTGAGGAAACCTGCCCTTGTGAATGCCAGCGTGGTGTAGTGGTTAAGAGCAGCGGTTTGGAGCGGTGTGGTCTGATCTGGAAAACCAAGTTTGATTCCCCACTCCTCCACATCAGGCCGTATGCTAATCTGGTGACCCAGGTTGGTTTCCCCACTCCTACACATGAAGCCAGCTGGGTGACCTTGGGCTAATCACAGTCTTCTTAGAGCTCTCTCAGCCTCACCTACTTCACAGGGTGTCTGTTGTGGGGAGGGGAAGGGAAGGTGATTGTAAGCCAATTTGATTCTTCCTTAATTGGTAGAGAAAGTCGGCATATAAAAACCAACTCTTCTTCTTCTTCTGTTGTGACATTTAAACATATATGAGTTCAGTCCTGTGCAGCTGCTCAACTTAAATTAAGATCATTTAAAAAGGAAATCAGTTCCATTGCATTACATTAATAATCATAAGAATATCATTCAAATAATGTCTCCGTGCTTTCTCAGGCAGTTATTGTGCATTACTATCTACTGCCACCATATGGAGATTTCTCATGTGTATCATATTACAGGAGCTCTAGCATGATCTCCCAGGAAGGCATAGTAAGATCTGGTAGAGGGATGTAGCAAGAGCCAGCCAGGTCTTGTGAAAGATATTTTGTCACTCCATTATATCCTGGACCAGTGCCACCAGTGGCCAGCTCTGAGCCAAGCCCTTGAGGCAACATCACAGGGACCAGGCTTGGACCTGACTGGAAGTGGTGTGGGCCCAGGAGGTGATACCAGTCACACACACACCCTGCACACAATGCCACTGGTGCCTGGAAGTTAGTCAAGCCCCCCTGGTGTATCAGCACCCTCTTCAATGTGTCTCCCTAGGCAGTGAGTTGAGTGGCTTGCGTCAGCCAGTGTGGTGTAGTGGTTAAGAGCATTGGATTCTAATCTGGAGAACCGGGTTTGAGTCCCCACTCTTCCACATGAGCAACGGGCTCTAATCTGGTTAACCAGGTTGGTTCCCCCACTCCTACACATGAAGCCTGCTGGATGACCTTGGGCTAGTCACAGTTCTCTCAGAACTCTCTCAGCCCCACCTACCTCACAAGGTGCCTGTTGTGTGTGGGGGAAGGGAAGGTGATTGTAAACCACTTTGAGACTCCTTAAAGGTTAGGGCTGCCAACATCCAGCTGGTGGCTGGAGATTATCCGCTATTATAACTGATCTCCAGGCAACAGAGATCAGTTCACTTGGAGAAAATGGGCGCTTTGGAAGGTGGAGTCTATGGCATTATACCCCATTTAAGTCTTTCCCCTTCTCAAACCCCGCCCTCCTCAAGCTCCACCCCCAAGATCTCTAGGTATTTCCCAACCCAGAGTTGCCAATCCTATTAAAGGTAAAGAAAAGCGGGGGTATAAAAACCAACTCTTCTTCTTCTTGACCAAGAACCAGCCCTGGATATAGCGCAGTGGTGAAGTATGATACGACAGGGTGGATTGTACAATCTCATAATAAATATAACAGTATATAGCAGGGGACAACAACACGTGGCAGAGACATACAGGAAGATATTATCTGGGAGAGTAACATGGAACCGGAGCGTATATACCAAAATAAAGCAGATGATGTGGCAATGATGTGGGATTAGCAAAAAACAGTGGGATTAACAGTATAGGAAGTCACAATGACAGGGACATTAAACAATCTTTCTGAAGGATGAGCGTCAACATAAGGCTTGGGTAAAGAAACATATGGCCATTGGAAAGCATTAAAGCAACATTGATTCTTTTTAATTTTGGAGTAAGAGAACAGGAACTGGATGCTAACTTTTTGCAATGGTCTGATTTACTATAATTTCCTCAGAACATGCTATAAGAACATAAGAAGAGCCCTGCTAGATCAGACCAGTGGTCCATCTAGTCCAGCATCCTGTCTCTCACAGTGACCAACCAGTTCCTCTGGAGGTCCAACATCAGGGCATAGAGGCCGAGGCCTTCCCCTCATGTTGTGTCCTGGTTTACTACCTCTGAACGTGGAGGGTCCCTTTGTAGTGCAATCCTATGCAAAGTTACTCCAATCTATGCCCACTGAAATTAATGTACTTAGACTGAAGTAATTCTCCTTAAGATTGCTTAGGATTTACAAAGCAGTAACTCTTGATACCAGCCAGATCCCAAAAGGATGTCATGTTTGATGGTGTGCTGGGAGGTCCAAAAGAATCCACAGAATTATACTCCCCCTATCTGTTTCCTGTCCTGTCTCGACAGTCCAGGCTAGCCCGACCTCATCAGATCTCGGAAGCTAAGCAGGGTTGGCCCTGGTTGGTATTTGGATGGGAGGCCACCAAGGAAGTCCAGGGTTGCTATGCAGAGGCAGACAATGGCAAACCACCTGTGAACATCTCTTCCCTTGAAAACCCTAAGGGGTCACCATAACTTGGCTGTGACTTGACAGCACTTTCCACTACCAATTTTTTCCATTGAAGGTCATTGAGCGGGGCTATCAAAGCAGTCTCAAAACTGGGCCTGAACTCTGATTGATGTGGATCTAGATAATCAGCTTCATCCAGGTGTTAGTCATAACTTCAGAAATGTCAGCGTACAGTTTCTTCATAAAGAAATGGGACATAATCACCATAAAAAAATTGCCCTGAAATGGCACCCTGGAGCAGTTATGTGACCAGAAGTGATGTTGCAATGTCACTTCAGTGGCACTCCCTCCCATTTAGTGGCCAAGGTGGGGAGTAGAACTGCTAGGCCTCCCACTATGGCAGGAGGCCTCCCACTGGCAGCCCTGGTTGCCCGCTGTTGCTCTGAGCAGTGGCAGGAGAAGAAGAAAAAATGGGCAACGTTAGATATGCTGCTACATCACTTCTGTGAAAACACTGGAAGTGATGCAGGGTAGCTCTAGAATTCCTAGAGCTATCCTAAGTTACTTCCAGTTTTTCACCAGAAGTGACATAGTGGCATAGCTGACACTGCACCTCCAGCCTTCCTACTGGTTGCCAGGCATGGCATGACAACTCTAGCTAGGAGATCCCCTGCTATAGTCTAATTGATGGCCTACTTCTACCAAATGCACAGAAACCTGAGAAAGCCGTTGCATCATTCATTAAAGCCTTGTAAATCTACTGATAAAAAAGAGGAACACCTTAGAGATAGACTGGTGCTTGGAATTCTTCCTAATGCTAAACAAAGGACTCTCTGAGAGAATGAAGCTAATAGAGGAGATAACCCTTCACAAAATCATAGAGGTGGCAAGCCAATCAGAGTTAATCGAAGCCCAGAGGAAGGAACAAAGACAAGTATGGAGTGATTTGTAGGAGGTAACCTCCACTCTGCAAAACACTAGAACAGTGGTTCCCAAAGTGGGCAGTACCACTCCCTGGGGGGGGGGGATTACCTAGGGGGGCACTAAGAGGCAGGAGGCACTAGAGGTGGGCCCCTTCAATTGTGTTGTTGGATAGGGTAGGGGGTGCTGGGGTTGAGTTTGTGGAACCAAGGGGGCGGTGGCCTGAAAAGTTTGGGAACCACTGCACTAGAAGCAGTGGCAACCATTTTAAAAGTCACTTGTTATCTATCAGCTAAATCAGCACAAATGAAAACCCAGAAAAAGGAGCCCAGCTATTCTAAAAGCACTTTAGCAAATCTAGTCTGTATGCACAAGATGTGGGAAAGCTTATGACCTTAGAAGGATTTGCCATGCTAGGGCAGCACAGTGCAGGAAACAGGACATTTTGCTCTCATGTATCGTTCCTATAAAGGTGCAACAAGTCATCACAGTCACATGTGGCAATTTTTCTTAGGTTCCATATTTTGTAAAGACATTGATTCCCCCCCCCCTTTTAGGAGGATAACTTTCAAATAGATTCTGGATCTGATGTCACAGTTATTTCAGAATAGTCCTACAGAGGATTCCGGATGCAAAGGATGCTTGCTTCTATATATGAATAGCATATGAATATGATCTGCACCAGATCTCACATTATATCAAGTCAGGATGACTTAAGTACTTTGATAACACCTTAGAGTGGACTAGCAGCAAGTATCATATTGGCTGTGGGAAACTTAGTGAAGTGGAAAGCATAACAGCATATTGTCATGTCACGATCTATGAGGAAAGGAATTCTGGTGCAACAGGGTCCGTCAGGTCTCACTAAATGCCACGAATGAGCCAAGTAGAAATATGGTGGCCTGGTACTGGGAATGGCATCAAGAACATAATCTTATCTTGCAACTACTGCAGAATAGGTCAGCACAATGGAAAGGTCTTTAAATGACCACACACTGTCACTACACTGTATCCGGAAAAGGCTAACAGCAAGCTAGGGCATTGGCACTATTAGGTTGCTGTGAACTATTATTCTAGGTATACCAGGATAGTCCCTTTGCCCCCACATCACCTGTTGTGGTATTGTTCCACAGTCGAAGAAGACCTTTGTTTGCTTTGGTGTTCTAGATGAACTTGCGACTGACCACACAATTCAGTTCACAGGAGCAAAATTTCATGCATTCCGGATGTCTTGTAACTTTAACCACATTACTAGCAGCCCTCCCTATCTCCAAGCAAATGGAGGGTGGGTGGGAGAGAGCAGTACAGACTGGGAAGAAAATATTGTGAGAAAATAACCCACTTATAGCCAAGCTATAGGCCAAATAGGTACTGGATACAGCCCACCAGAACTGCTAATAGGAAGGTAAATAAGAACACCCATTCTTATTCTGAACTGGTGTAACCGGGGGGGGGGGGGAATCCAGATTACCAAGATAAAAGAGGGTATAAGCCTGTATATAATTGAAACCACATTCTTAGTAATCTGGGGTCATGATGAATGTGGTGAGCTTGAGCACTGTCAATATATATTTCGTGTTTATTTTTTTACTGTTCCCCTCCCCCTTCTATTTCTGTACTCCTATATTGAAAAAATAAAAATATTTAAAAAAATTGAAACCTCATGTGGGCATATTCAGATTAAATGTAGGACATGAGGATGTTTGACAGACACGGTCTGGGGGGGTTCTGTGCTTGGAACTTAATTTCCAGGCATATGGAAGCCCAGTTTGGATTGGGACTGCAACACATGGGAAGACAAGGCTTAAACCCTTTCCCCAGAACTGTTTTCCCAACCTGAAAAAGTCTTGCACCTTTGAGGAAACTTACAAGTAGCCATCAGTACGTGTCCGTTTTCCCAGGAGTAAACAGTGGTTCTTTGGGACTATTTTGGATTGTGAAAGCAGCGTGGGAATGGCTGGAACCCTCTCCCTGCATGCTGTGGATTCGGACCTTCTATGTGACCCGTGTCAATCATGTGGGTGACATGAGGATTTTATGTCAGTGAACTGGCCATAAGCAGCCTCGAGACAGAATTTATATCTCACTTAATGGAGAAAAAACATGACAGATTCTATATATGAGTACACCTTCCTACTTCTGAGAAAGCGTCTTTAAAACAAAAAGGGGCAGAGGAGTGGATAGTTGTAACACCATTTGGTCACTAGGTGGCGCTGCAGTTATAGAGTGGGTGGAGCGTAGAGTGAGTGAATGGGGAGGATGCCCAGGAAAGGACTTAAAAGACAGGAGTTAAAGCTGGAGAAAATGATGCTGGGAGAGCTTTGGCGAGGATGAGCTGCAATCGGCAGTCATGGAAGAAAAACCTTCACAGATTTCTTCACTCTATGTGCAGTCATGAAATTTAAAGTGTCGGAGGGAAATTTGCAGCTGTATGACCCAGAAGGAGCTCAGCCTGAAGGAAATTGTTCATAGACTCCTCTACCCCATGGGTGCCCCAGAGGCAAACCCCAACAACAGGAATAACCCAGAAGCTTGTAAATTATGAGGGCAAAAGAGACAGAGGCATTTGCCTCTGCTGGATATCCTTGTCCTGTATAAAATGGGCAGAAAGGGGGTTTATGGGCTGGCTTAAGTGGATTAGTCCTGCGGAACATACTCCCAGATAAGCGCTGAAGTTTGGACCAAGGCATAAATCAAAGGGGCCTGAGAACTGGCTCAAAAAGGAGGGGGGAGTCTTTCAAACAATTTGCTGCTGAGATCCATTTTAAAGAGAACATTTACTTGGTTTTCAAGGAAACGCACCTAGGCATCCCGTTACAAGAAGCAGGAATCATCCCAGCCATGGTATTCAAACTCAGCCCATGGACCTATGTGTTTTGTGGTTGACAAGCTTCTGAAATTAAGTGTTTTGATTACTTCCCTACTGTAATGAGGGTTTGGGATCCTTGGGACGGCTAAAATGAGTCTTACAAAATGCTGTAGCTGCTAAGATTTCTTTCTCCTTTTTACTTTGTTTGATGTGTAATATTTGTGGTGGCAAAAAAAAAATAAGTGGTTGCTAAACACGGCAACAAGTAATTGAACAGTAGGCGAAATGCAGAATCATGTCTAGAAGTACAGAAGACAAATGTAACTGAAGGAACATGCCTAAGGGGAATCAACATCCCTCTTTCTGGAATGCAGCACTGCATGTAGGGTTGCCAACTCCTGCTCAATAAATTCCTGGAGATTTGGGGGCACTGCCTGGGGAGGGCAGAATTTGGAGAGCCCAAGGAGCTCAGTGAGAATGTGATGTTGTAGAGTCTGCCCTCAGCCATTTCCTCCAGGAGAACTGACCTCTGTAATCTGGACAGCAGTTTTTAATTCCAAAATTTCAGGCTCCACCTGGCGGTTGGCAGCTTTAGTAGCAAGAGGAATTCCTAACAATTTCAGGAAAACTCAGTATCTTAGATATTTTCTAAATATGAGGACTGGCTGAAGAAATACAGGTGTAGAAAACCTTTACTGGAATTTGTGAGGAGCAAGAAGAGCTGGAGGACTTTTTCTTCTAGGCTGTTACCGCACTTGTATTCCCAGCGATGTATTAAGAGTTTGAAAACGTTTTAAAAAATACTGTTCGCACTTTCTATGTATTCCCACTGATGTACTAAGAGTTTGAAAACGTTTTAAAAATACTGTTCGCACTTTCTATGTATTCCCACCGATGTATTAAGAGTTTGAAAACATTATAAAAAATACTGTTCGCACTTTGTTTGGCCCCTTTAGCTGTGAAGACATTTTCCAACCATTTATAAGCTGTAGAATCCAAAAACCCTTTTAAAGCGGTGTTTTTTATAACATTTTCAAACTCTTAATACATCGCTGGGAATACAAAGTGCGGTAACCCCCCTAGCCTCACAATGTGTTTCTTATTTTGGAGCTCCTCCAGTAGCATCCTTGATGTTGGGGTGGGACAATGGATTTAGGTGCCAAAGTAAACACTGACTGTCTTTTTGTGTTGCTAATGGTGATGGGTTGAAGAAAGACTTCAAATGTATCAGTCAATGGGCAAGGTGTATTGTGATGGGGAAATAACATAGGCCATTTATGCTTGGGAGGTTTTGCCTTCGATTTTCTGCTCTCTAGATGCACATTTCCCCCATCTGAATTCTCAAAACTCTGCATGAGGGCTTATTTTTGAGTTTTATCCTGCTGCATGGGGGTTTATTTTTGAACATTATCCTGCTGGTGTTCCACTGCACCTAATATAATAAGCATGCTCCCCCCTTTTTTTTACAGGTTCAGAGTCACTTTATTGATATAACATATCATACAATACAATTCAATACATACTGCCCTTACAACAACTGGTCAACTATACTCAACCTTACATTTCCTGTTCAAAAATACAACCAGTTATGATATATTAAATTTGAAGGAAGTTTATCAAGGTCAGTCAAATATTGAATATCGGAAACCAATTTTCTACAAAACTGGAAGGGCTATCCTTATTTAAGGAGTCCAAACCATCTTGGATTTTTCCCATTACAAATAAATGCCATAAGCATGCTCCCCTGATACTGTAGAGAATAGGTATGCATCATGACTAGTATTCATTTTGACTGGTAGCTATGGATAATTCTATCCTCCATGAACATTTCCGCTCCCATCTTAAAGCCTTCCAAGTTGGTAGCCATCACCCCATCTTGGGGCAGAGAGTTCCACAATTTAACTATGCATTGTGTGAAGAAATACTTCCTTTTGTCTGTTTTTTTTAAATCTCTCATCCTTCAGCTTCAGCAGATGACCCCGCATTCTAATATTATTCTCCCGGTTTACTCCCTCCACGCCGTGTATAATTTTATATGCCTCTGTCATGTCTCCCCTTACCCACTTTTTTCCTAACCGAAGCAGCCCTAAGTATTTTAACTGCTCCTCATAGGCCAGTTGCTCCAGCCCCCCCCCCCGATCAAAAGAGCTTGACAAAGACAAAAATAAACACAAACACTGATGAATCAAGACACAGTATCTCACAGAGAAAGTTATGCAAATAAAACAATACACAACACAACACTAAGTATATAAGCCATACCGTACATTTTGTTTCTTCTAGTTTTACAGAGACATTTCAGCGATGTCAACCCAAGCAGGTCTAACAGGTCTAACAACATCAGGGCTTTCATTGACAAGCTTATTATTTTCAATGACTTTATCAGATTGTAAGTAACTTTCATGCCTTGTATATGAAAAGTTAACTTCTCCATCTGTGTGTCATCTCACACAGTTGTTTTCATTTCCTAGCAATTTTCTAAGCTTACAACAGAGATAAGCGAGAAGATATGATTGTTATGCAGTATGTTTTACTTCGCCTTTGAAAAATACCTAATGACAGACATGGATCCAGGATGGCACTATCTCTAATTATTGGACTGATCTCCTCATAGATCTGTACATAATTATATAACCACCACAAGGAAAGGTCCCCAAGTGGTTGGTAAGGGTTCCTCCACGACTCTGACCCTTGGCTTGCTCCTCTTTGTGCTCTGCTGGCGTCCTGTGTCCCTGGGTCTTTTGGTCTGCTGCCCGTAGTCCTGGCCTTGACGCTGGGGAGGCCACGACTCCACCTCAATCTCTTCCTGTTACATACTTGCTGTTCAGTAGGTCCAAGGTCTGGAAACGATGAAATCTGTTGCTTTAATCTATTTATATCCAGTTTTTCACCCCTATGGGAACCCAAAGCAGCTTACAACATTGACCTCCCCTCTTCCATTTTATCCTCACAACCTGTGAGATAGGTTAGGCTGAGAGAGTGAGTGACTGGCCTAAACTCATCCAGTGAGCTTCCTCGGCAGAGGGTGGGTTTGAAGGCTGGCGTTCCTAGATCTTAGTGCGACACTCTGACCGCTGCCTCTCTGCACCAGACCAGCTTGCCCAGAACTAGTTCCCAATGTGCCTTTGCTATGGACACTGGTGGGAGTGGGGTTGGAGTTGGCTTTATATGCCGACTTTCTCCACCACTTAAGGAAGAATCAAACCGGCTTACAATCACCTTCCCTTCCCCTCTCACAACAGACACCCTGTGAGGTAGGTGAGGCTGAGGGAGCTTTAAGAGAGCTGTGACTAGCCCAAGGTCATCCAGCCGGCTTCATGTGGAGGAGTGGGGAAATCAACCCGGTTCATCAGATTAGAGTCCACCGCTCATGGGGAGGAGTGGGGAATCAAACCCGGTTCTCCAGATTAGAGTCCACTGCTCCTATCCACTGCTCTTAACCACTACACCACGCTGGCTCGTCGCCGCCAAGGCCAGTGGTTTATTCAGGCAGATGAAAAAGAGTGTGGGGACAGGGCTGTCAAGAGCCATCAAAGACCCTCCCTGCCTGGTGCCCCCAGACCCAACCCAACGAAAACAAAACCAGGCGGTTCACCGGCCACCACTGGTCCCCAGGGCCCCTGGAAGAAGGGGGTGAGAGGCAGGGCCTTCTGAAGGGGTGAGGTAGGGTTGCCAACCTCCAGGTAATAGCTGGAGTTCTGCTATTACAACTGATCTCCAGCCGATAGAGCTCAGTTCACCTGGAGAAAATGGCCGCTTTGGCACTTGGACTCTCCGGCATTGAAGTCCCTCCCCTCCTAGGTTTACCAACCTCCAGGTAGTAGCTGGAGTTCTCCTGCTATTACAACTGATCTCCAGCCGATAGGGATCAGTTCCCCTGGAGAAAAATGCAAGACTCCAGTAGCACCTTAAAGACTAACAAAAATATTTTCTGGCAGGGTAGGAGCTTTTGTGAGCCCCAGCTTTGACTGGGAGAAGCAGAAAAGGGCAAGAGTCCAGTAGCACCTTAAAGACCAACAAAAATATTTTCTGGCAGGGTAGGAGCTTTCGTGATCCACAGCTGTGACTGGGAGAAGTAGAAAAGGGCAAGAGTCCAGTAGCACCTTGAAGACTAACACAAATATTTTCTGGCAGGGTAGGAGCTTTCGTGAGCCACAGCTTTGAACGGGAGAAGCAGAAAAGGGCAAGAGTCCAGTAGCACCTTAAAGACCAACAAAAATATTTTTTTTTCACAGCTCACGAAAGCGCCTACCCTGCCAGAAAATACTCTTGTTAGTCTTTAAGGTGCTACTGGACTCCTGCCCTTTTCTACTACTGCAGACAGACCAACAGGGCGACCCACTGCGAATTCTCTTCCTGGAGAAAAAGGGCCACTTGGGCAACTGGATTCCATGGCACCGAAGTCCCCTCCCCTCTCCACCCCCACGACCTCCAGGTCCTTCCCAACCCAGAGCTGGCAACCCTGTCCCCTCCCAAGCCACGCCCTCCTCAGGCTCCGCCCCCCCCCAAAATCTCCCTCCGGTGGCAAAGAGGGAGCTGGCCACCCGAGGGCGCAGGACTCGCGTCCCGCAGCTGGGAGGAGCCGCCCGGGCAGCTCCCCGAGGGCAGGAGGCGCAACCCCGCCGCGCCTGTCCGCCGCGTCCCTTCGCCATGGGCGGCTCCGGCTCCAGCCTGCTGGACGAGAGCAAGTGCGCTTACATCCGAGGTACCTGCGGGGCCAGGGCGGCGCGGAGGGGGGCTTTGGGGGGCCATTTATTCATGGAGGGTTTTGCCTTGGCTTTGCCACTCTCCAGATGCACGTTTTCCCCATCTGAAGTCTCGAAACTCTGCCTGGAGGCTTATTGTTGACTTTGGAGAATAGGGATGGGGGGGGGGGGAAGTGCATCTACGGAGTGGCAGATCCAAGGCAAAACCTTCCATGAAAGGTTGGCTTGGGGCGCTCCGGGTGGGGTGGGGTGGGGTGGGGTGAAGCTTGGCCAAGGGTTCCTTCCACGCGCCGGGCTTGCCAGGGGTTGGCGTTTGGCGTTAGCAGCGTTGTAGATTCGCCCGCGGAAGACTTACTGGAAGCCGCGGCGAACTTGTACAAGCCTGTAGGTTTGCTGAATATTGGCCAATTCAATTTAACTTTTTAAACTGACAGCTGAATTAATTGCGGCAATGATATACTGTTCTTCGAATTGGCATGTTGTTGTGTAGCCCAGGGGTTTGCAAAGCGTTAGGTTTGCAAAGCATTGCGAAATGCCAGCGTTGGGTTTTATTGGGGGTGGGGAGAGAGAGAGCATCCGAGGTGCATTTCTTCACAGTCCGGCCATGGGAGGTTTTGCCTTGGCTTTGCCGCTCTCTAGATGCACGTTTTCCCCATCCGAATTCTCCAAACTCAAGAATAAGCCCCCATGCAGAGTTTTGAGAATTCGGAGGGGGGAAATGTGCATCTAGAGAGCGGCAAAGCCAAGGCAAAACCTCCCAAGCATAAATGGCAGGACCTTACAAGTTTCTTAAACCGAATGAAGTAGTTCTGTGTGGCCAATGATGCATGGGAGGTTTTCCCTTGGATTTGCCGCTCTCTAGATGCACATTTTCCCATCCGAATTCTCAAAACTCAACAATAAGCCCCCATGCAGAGTTTTGAGAATACGGAGGGGGGAAATGTGCATCTAGAGAGCTGCAAATCCAAGGCAAAACCTCCCAAGCATAAATGGCAGGGCCTTACAAGTTTCTTAAACCGAATGAAGTAGTTCTGTGTGGCCATTGATGCACGGGAGGTTTTTCCCCATCCAAATTCTCAAAACTCTGCATGGGGGCTTATTGTTGAGTTTGGAGAATTTGGATGGGGAAAATGTGCATCTAGAGAGCGGCAAATCCAAGGCAAAATCTCCTATGCATAAATGGCCCATGTGTGTCTTTTAAGTGCTAATTCAGGTTACTCCCCCCCCCCAGTCCACTTAACAGCTTAGTCTGACAGATGAACACTTTTCTGTGCAACCCACAGCAGCTCACTTGAGAAGGAGCATGGCCAAGACCAGGCAGCCGCGCCTATTAAGGCGGCAGTCTTATGGGGAGGGGCCGTGGCTCAGTGGTAGAACATCTGCTTGGCATGCAGAAGGTCCGAGGTTCAATCCCCGACATCTCCAGTTAAAGGGACTAGGCAAGAAGGTGATGTGAAAGACCTCTACCTGAGATCCTGGAGAGCCGCTGCCAGTCTGAGTAGACAGTACTGACTTTGATGGACCAAGGGTCTGATTCAGTAAGGCAGCTTCATGTATTCAGTCCTGTGCACCCATGCTTGGTAGTTGAGGTGCAGCCCTATGCAAAGATTCTTGGGAGTAAGCTTCACGAGGAAACGTGCTGAGGATCTGGCCACGGGGCTATTTGGTGCTGAAGGATACACACACCGCAGGAATCAAATGTGACCTTTTGCAGGTACTCGGGAGCAAGTCCCATTCAGTTCAGTAGGCGTTGCTCAAAGGACAGACAGAGTGAATAAGATTGGACGCTTTTGGCTCTTGGACTGAATCGGTTTACATTGACTTAGATTTAGCTGGGGAGTGGAGGGAGCTGTAACCTGGAATTAGAAGTGTGTCTTAGGAGAAAGGGACAGAGAAGAGAATGGGAAGAGAGATGCCACTGACCAGCCACAGTTTACAAAATGGAAAGTGATTGTGGTGGCTGCGGCAGAGATCCAAGAAGAGGCGGGTGGGGAATTCTGACCCTTGATGGTGGATATAGCGCTTACCTGCTAATTCAATTTATCTGGGAAGGAGTCGTCATTTCTTGTCTCCTTGAGTGAGTAGAGCTGGCTGGTGCTTAATCCTGTACCACACTTTCCCAGTGCCACACAAGACATCCTGAAAGAGATTAAAACAACAACAACCACCTCTGATGTATTTAAAATGAAGTTGTTTTACATGCTGCCATTTTAGTCCACAAACAGATTCTGGCAACAATGTGGAAATCATTAAAAGCACACAAGAAAGCATCGGTGAAATCAGTTCAAGCAATATAAAGCGGACACCAATGCAGCATAATAACTCAATTTTAACATTTCCCAGCAAAAGGTTTTCCTCATTAGATATATCTAACGGGTGTTCTAAAAAGAAGTCAGACAGTGATCTATGGGGATTCCCGCACTTTGTATTCCCAGCGATGTATTAAGAGTTTTGAAAATGTTATAAAAAAAATCACTTTAAAAGGGTTTTTGGATACCACGGCTAATAAATGGTTGGAAGACATCTTCACAGCTAAAGGGGCCAAACAAAGTGCGAACAGTATTTTTTATAACGTTTTCAAACTCTTAATACATCAATGGGAATACATAGAAAGTGCGAACAGTATTTTTTATAACGTTTTCAAACTCTTAATACATCGCTGGGAATACAAAGTGCGGTAACAGCCTATGTGGGCCTTTGTGGATGTAGGACATCCCACAAAACTGCTCCCACTGTTGAGAAAAGCCCTGCGCCTGTCTAATTTATGGAAGTGGGTTGTAGTGTGCCGGTGTTGTGTAGTGGTTAGAATGTTGGCCTAAGAGATCTGAATTCAAATTCCCACTCTGCCTTGAAGCTTGCTGGGTGAGCTCGGACCAGTCGCTCTCCCTGTTAGCTTAACCCACCTCATACAGTTTTTGTGAAGATGAAATGGGCAGGGGGGAACTGCGTTCGCTACCCTGAGCTCATTGGAAGATGGTTACTTAGCCTCTGTGGAGGCACTTCGAGTCTGTGGGCTTGGGTTTGGGAGGAGACACTCCTTTATTGTTTCTGTGTTTCACCACTGCTTTCATGGGTCTGAGGAAGCAAAATGCTTTACAACCTTGACTTCAGTTTCCCTCTCCATCCTGTGAGGAGGGTTAGTTTGAATTAAGGTGCTAGAGACTTACTTGAGGAAAGACCAGTGAGAATCAGGTCTGAACTTTGGACGCTGGTCAGACAAAGGCATGATTCTCACGAACACACCCACAAAGGCAGCTAATATATACAACGTTTGTTAGCCGCCTTCCCTCCTTACGTTAAACACATAAAACCAAAATGTTTCAAAAAGAGCCCAGGCCAGTTCGGTCCAAACACAACCCTTCTTCCTTCATCCCCAGTCCATCAAACTGAGAATCATCTCTGGGGTGAGATCTCCGTTGCGCAGTTTCACCGCAGCAAGCTGAACTCCAGTTATAGCTGCTACAGTCTCTGGTTCAGTCTCCTTCTTGACTTCCCACTATAACGTTTTTCATGCACCGTTGTCCTGGTCTTCCACCTGAATGACTGTTGTTGGCTGGGGCTGTTTTGGTTGGTTGGCTTTGCCAGGTGGCAGGATATAGTCAAATAAATTGGGTAGGTCTAAATGCATCCTTTCCCCCAGGCTGTTCCTATACTATTGGCTAAAATTAGGTATCTACAAAGTAGGAACAAATTGTGTTGGCCCATGCAAAATTCATAACAGAAAACAAAATCCATGTATTTTGTTAGAGCCAGCCTAATACTATGCACTCTGTGTAATGTATCAACAGAAGAAAAGAAGCCAAACCTTAGTATTTTAATAATTATGTTATCTCTGGATTTGGGATTATCTTTTCCTCTCGCTACCAAGGTCTGAAAATCAACAAAAATGGGATTATTCCTATTGCACTTCTGATCCATTATATTTCATAATTCAGCTCAGCAAGTAAAGTAAATGTCTCCCTTCAAAATTACATGAGAATGTTAGGCAGAGAGTGAATGTGTGTGTTTAGAATATTTCTTCTTGGCTTTTCTCCCCAGCTGGGACCAGATTCCAGTCCAACCACAACATCCCACTGGCTCTCTTGACTATTCTGATGAATAGTCTGAGGGTAACAAGAGTCATAGAGCTACCATCCCTCCACATCTCCCTAGCCCTGACTCTCTTGTAATGTAAAAGGCAGCTTCCTGACTCACAGGTTTGAATTCTTTAAAGCAATTTTCTGGCCCTCATGGGGCACAAAGATATATTTGCAAGGGGGCACGTTACCGGTAACTGGGAGCCAGTGTTATGAAGTCAGAGCGGGACAGCTGCTATCATGCATTGTGTTTAGTTAAACATTACAAGGAAGAGACGGAAAGAGACCTAAAGTGGCGTCTCTTGTAAGAGAGTTTTAGAAATATACCATGTGACGCTCTGACGGGATTTTAATTGCTAGCTTTCCATTTGCTGGGTCAGTCTGGTGTGCCAAGGTGCGTCCTGAATGTTGCTGTAACCTTTGTGCAGTGTAGATGCCTTTCATCCTGCACGAGTGTGTCAGACGGCACCTGCCAAAATTCTTCCTTCTATTAAAGGTGTTGGAGCTTTGTCTGCTTCTTGTGTTAGCCAGCATGGTGTAGTGCTTAAGAGCGGTGGTTTGGAGTGGTGGACTCTAATCTGGAGAACCGGATTTGATTCCCCACTCCTCCATATGAGCAGCGGACACTAATCTGGTGAACCGGGTTGGTTTCCCCACTCCTACTCATGAAGCCAGCTGGTGACCTTGGGCTAATCACAGTTCTCTTAGAGCTCTCTCAGCCCCACTTACCTCACAGGGTGTCTGTTGTGGGGAGGGGAAGGTGATTGTAAGCCGGTTTGATTCTTCCTTAAGTGGTAGAGAAAGTTGGCATATCAAAACCAACTCTTTTTCTTCTAGATTAGGAAGGCTGCTAGTTGTTTTTCTTTAAAAAAAAAAAATCCAAACAAAACAGCACCATGGTAATCCAGATTCTGCAGGAGCAACTGATTTCTGCTGCCTGTTTGAATTGGACAGATTTTCACCATTTCTTATTTTGCAGAGTTTTGCCGCTTTACTTGATTGCATAATTTATACCTCTTCTACCAGCCATCGGGAAACCAAGAGCTATGCAAATGTGGTGTCGTGGTTGGAGCCAGTGTGGGGTACTGGTTAGACTAGGATCTGGGAGACCCAGGTTCAAATCCCCACTCTGCCATGGAAGCTCGCTGGGTGACCATGAGCCAGGCACACACTCTTCACCTAATCTATCTCACAGGGTGATTGTTGTGAGGATAAAATGGAATAGAGGAGAACAATGTTGTAAGCTAGTTTGGGTCCCCATTAGAGAGAAAAGTAGGATATAAATATCTAAAATAAGGCATCAAAAATCTGCCCATGACCGATGGAAAGTAGCAGTCTCCCTGATTTTTGAGAATTAATTTTCAAGTATATTTTAGCAGTCGTAAGGGTGAGGAATTGGTTTTTAAAAGAAGAACAGAAGCTGTGGTTTTCACGAAACTGGCTTTTGTACCCAGTGCCACATTCTGCATTTTGTTTGACTGATATAAAATTATAAAATGCACCCAGTCCTGTCCTGAGCAGAGAGATGCTGGATGGAAATACCACTTTGTGTTTGCAAGCAGAGGGTTCTTGATAATTTACCCAATTTCTTGTTTTACATTCTTCACTTTCCTTCCTTTGCTCCTATTTACAGTGTACACATCTTCCCACACCCAGAAAGACCAACGAAATCAGGAACAAGCCATACAAATAAGGGAAAAAAGACCTGCTTCAAATGCCAAGCTGGGGCAATATTTGCAAGGAGATCTGCTTGTGGGAAGTGTTCCATTCTGCAGTCTGTAGGCAGCTCTAAAGGAGTAAGAGGGGACTCAGCATAATTCTTAGCACTGATAGCATATTACATTAAAAGACCTGTTTTGAAGGTTGGTCCAATTGGCCTACACTTACAGGGCATGATCTGGCTACTGATGTGACATTTTCCAGTCCCATTGTTCTGAACAGAAAATCTACAGTGCAGTCCCAGGCAGAGTTACACTCTTAAATCCATGGGTTTCGGTGGATTTAGAATGGTGTGACATTGTTTAGGATTGAACTACCAAGCACACGCTTAAGTCTGCAAACCTAGGGATGCTTTCCTGATAGTAAGCCCCACTGAATGATGGGGTACTTACTTTTGAGTAGACCTGCTTAGGCTTGATCCCCAAATCTCTGTAAATGAAATCAGTGGGATATACAAATGCTTGACTTTTGGTTAATATTTGCCAACCCAAGTAATTTAGTTAATGGACCAAAAGACCTGCCAACTAGTTACTATGTAGGAGTAAAATTATCTTGGGGAAATTACCATGGCAAAATGATCTTGGACACAGCCTTCCTTAGAAGTTCAACTAACCTGTTCCTAGAAGCACATGTTCTATAGATATGGATGTGTGATGTAAATTCTTGCTTTAAATTTTGCATTGGACTTCCTTTGCTCCTGTTTGCAGTGAGTGTCATGTCATGTGTCCTCCTTTGTGGTGCAGGGTAGCTGGTGAAAGCCAAAACCTTTAATACAAATGGATTGCAAGGATCCAATGCCTTTTTTATTCCCCAAAGAAGAACTATGCCCTGCCATTAGTGGGGGAGAGAGTGTTCTATCACACAGTGAAACCATAAGCAGAGTTATACCCTTCTAAGTCCCATGGGCTAAGTCCCAATCTGTGTTTAGGATTGCACTGTAATAATGTTGGGAATAGATTTAAGGGTTTATGTATGTCAGTTCCATCAAGTCACAACTGACTTGTGGCAACCCCAACCGGAGGCTTTCAAGGCAAGTGAGAAGCAGAGGTGGTTTGCCATTGCCTTCCTCTGCAGAGTCTTCCTTGGTGGTCTCCCATCCAAGTGCTGACCCTGCTTAGCTTTCGAAATCTGACAAGATTGAGCTATACCATGCCACCTTCCCTCCTTTAAGGGTTTAAGTACTGTAAAATATGGTAATGGAGTCAAGACTCACAAGATTTGTAAGAATGAGCGATACTGTCTGTTTCTTGGATGCATTTACTGTTTTCTTCTTTCATTATTCTCTAATAATGTAATCCAGTTTTATTGCACTGCTTGTTGTTTATATTTTACTGGTCTTTATTGCATTTTTAAAAATAGTTTTGTAGTCTGCCTTGAGTCTCATTAAGAAAGGTGGACAGTGAATTAAGTAAATCAATACTAAAACGACTTTATCAGTGGGACTTAGGCAATAAGTAAAGATGTTAGCAGTAAGATAATACACATAGCCAACAAGTATCAAGGTATCCTTCTAAGCTTTGATTGTATTCAGGGTATTCCATCTAGGGCTGCCAGATTGTTACCCAGAGATGGCGTCTGTTGCTTTGAAACTGCCCTGCTGGTGCTGTTACCCATCTATGGCGTACACCCCTGTGGAAGCGGTAGAGATTTTAAAGAGACAAGGATCTCCAGATTACAGCCTGATAAACTAATTGGTATCAGAGTCCTGTGCAGGAGATGGGAGAGGATGCATTTTCAGAGGGATGAAATGACAAGGTTGGGGGGAAAGGGGAAAAATTGCACAAAATGAGATCAAGATAATACAAGCGGTTGGTTATCTTGCCCTGAAGTAAAGGCTTTACATTATTTCATGCTGGCAAGATTACAAAGCTGATCCTTGTCGAACTAGTTGAAGAAAATGTCCCTGACTTTGATCTAACCACGGGGTGTGAACTCTGCTTGCAACTCCACATAAATCAAAGCTTGCAGTTTGTAAAATCAGGTATGTCAGGTAATCCCAAGTGCTGTAGTGCTATGGAGGCAGTCATACATGATAGCACTCTGCAATGCTTTGCCTACATTTCAGATGAAAGGTCGTTTCCTTAAAACACCTCCAGAACAGCTTGGCGACTGTCCCTTACTGGTGGTTGATTCATTGTTATGTTAATTGCCAAAACATGCCACAGCCAGGGAGAAATTTCTTGCAAAGTGGCTAGCTACTAAAATATTCAGCAACCTCAAACTTTTACTAACTAAGGATTATATTTACTTTATTTCTAAAGAGCCAGTTCTAAACTTGGCTGTGTTCTTCAGGGTCCACTCTTGCAAAATAATTCCATGCACCTTTCCCGATGCAAGAATTTCATATCATTGAACAATGAACAAGTTTTTACTCATTTCTAGTATTTTGCTATTACTGACCAACAGGGTGTCTTTCATGGTCTGCTTGTAGATTGTTTATTTATTTAGATATTATACCTCTGGCCATTTATTCATGGAAGGTTTTGCATTGGATTTGCCACTCTTTAGATGCACTTTCCCCCCATCCATATTCTCAAAACTCAACAATAAGCCGCCATGCAGAGTTTTGAGAATTTAGATGGGGAAAATGTGCATCTATAGAGTGGCAAATCCAATGCAAAACCTTCCATGAATAAATGGCCTCTCTTTTTTCTTAGTGGGGACCGAGAGCAGCTTACAACACTGTTCTCTGGCCCAAGCTCACCCCGCCAGCTTCCATGGCAGAGTGAGGTTTCGAACCGGGGTCTCTCCAGTCCTTGTCCAGCACTCTCACAGCTTTACCACACTGGGGTACAGCTGGGTGTACAGACACAAATTCCAAGTTGCTATCAGGCCTCCTCTTTCAGACTGCTGATTTTCTCCTCTCCCTCCTAGTCTCACAACTCGCCTGTGAGGGAGTTGCGATCCCTCTTTTTTGGCCCTGACCCACCTTTTGTTAATCACTGAGGGCCAAACTGCACATTCATGTTTTTAAAGAGTCTGATCCAGGTTCCCTGCAGCCACACAGCAGCTGCAAGGAATGGCTTTTAAAAAATAAAGAGTCCACATGAACTCAGATTGCCACTATGGGGGAGGAAGGGATACTGCCCCCCCCCAGCCATTTTCAACTCTCAGTACCGGGAGGAGGCCCCCCCCCCCATTTTTGCAGCTTTATGTACCCAGAATATTCTACATGGAGCAGCAAAGATGGGGAAATAACTCTCCCCCTGCAAGCTATACACATGGGGAAATGGATGGGGGAGGGAGGTGGAAACCCTCCCCTTTTAATGGCATTTTGAGCCCATTTGGGAACCCGGACCCAGCTCTTTAAAAAGACAAACGTATAATTTGTGTAATGTGTAATGAGCCCTGACATACAGTTTTGTCAGGAAGTGAAAAACATCAGTTACGTATGTGAATTCTCCTTAACTCTCAGAAAACGAAGATTTACAGAGCAAGACATCTTTAAATTTTTTGCTTTTTCTTACCCCATCCTGTCTATACTTTTTCAACTCTGTGTAAAAACTAGAAACTTTTAACAAAGAATCCTTCCTGAGCACCTTGGCTTTCAGACAGGGCAGGCATGCCAGATGGATGTATCTCGTAGACAACGGACCTTAGTTAGTCCAACTCCTACTATACATACACAAAGCCAAACGAACTGAAAGGGGCAGCATGACTTAGGACTGCAAATATGTTAGTGTGGACAATTTTTACTTTTGCATCCAATCTGAAACTCCTGCTTATCTGCACATCTCCACAGGGCCTCCCCTTGCCAAACAATTTTACTAACCCTTTGTCTAAGACTCTTGCTTTTACTCTACTAGTCACTTGCTCAATGTTCAATCTTCTCTGCCTATCTGCTTGCTTTTGAACTTGCTTGAAGGGGAGGTGGGGTTTTGTCTTTATGTCAAAACCCTGTTTCCACAAAAACTTCCCCATCCTGCACTCAGTTCCAGAACACGGCCAAAAGTGTTCATGCAATTGCATTGACTCACAGTACTTGTGCAAACCTTATTCTTTCCTTCCTCCTTTTTTTCCTGTGAGGTTAAAAAAAAAAGATTCTAAGAAATTCAGAGTATGGGTCTCATGCTTACCCTATAAAATTTATTTATTTACTTTATTTACACCCCATTTCCCCCCCCCAGTGGGGACCCAAAATGGTTTAGAACATTCTTCTCTTCTCCATTTTACCCTCACAATAACCCTTTGAGGTAGATTGAACAGAGAAACAGTGACTGGCCAGATGTCACAAAACAAATTTCCATGGCAGAGTGGGAATTCGAGCCTGGGTCTCCCAGATCCTAGTCAGACAGTATAACTTGGAGTCTCCAAAGTGGTGCCCATGGGTGTCATGAAGCCCACTTATACCTTTCCTGGTGCCTGCTAAGTGTTTTTTAGAAAATGGGCAAGACCAGGTAGAGTTTTTGCCCAGCTGGGCTTCTGATTGGCCACTGGAGATCTGATTGGCGGTGCCGATTTTGAAATAAATGTTGCTTCGGTCGCAGCTGCCACCATAGCACAAGCATGTTCACTCTCTACAGATAAGCTGTGTGTAAGAAAATATTTTAAACTATATGTTCATTTTAAAAGACAGAGGCTTTGCCTGAAATCTTGAAGGGTTACTGTAAGAGTAATGCATAACCTCACTCCCTTGTTGGCTCAGCCTCCTGTGGCAGCCCTTTTGTGGCTGCACCTATCCCCTTATGTCACAGTCCCAGCCGCTACTCCACACTGGCTCTCAAAACGACATATGTATTAGTGATACACTGCAGATTTTTTTTTATTTCTAAAAGCCAGCTTTCGAGAGTCCCTCACATCCTGGTGGCATGCTCATGTAGCCATGAAAGAGAACCCAGGACGAACCTTTGTGGGTAGGGTTGCTGACAGGCCTGGAGAAAGATGTCCTGTTCCTTCGATAGAGACTGATTGTGTAGAGATGGGCAGGTGGTAAATGAAATCACCTGTTAAATAACACCCCATTAAGCCTTTCCTAAAGGGACAGGGTATTTTTTCCTCTAAACAGCTGGCAACCCTGTATGTAAATGAAGGGGTGAGGGTGCGGGCGGGTGGAGCCAAACTTGAATGTCAGTGGCTGGGTTCACTGTAATCACTAGGGGACGGAGTGCCTATTTTGCACTCACCCCAATGGTCCTCCTGGATGCACTCCTTTTTCCAATTTAAGTGTTTAATTACCACTCAGATGAACAGAGGAAGCTGCCTTCTACCTTTGGTCTATCAAGGTTAGGGTTGCCAGCCTCCCGGTAATAGCTGGAGATCTCCTGCTATTACAACTGATCTCCAGCTGATAGAGATTAGTTCACCTGGAGAAAACGGCCGCTTTGGCAATTGGACTCTATGGCATTGAAGTCCCTCCCCAAACCCCACCTTCCTCAAGCTCCGCCCCCTAAACCTCCTGCCGGTGGTGAAGAGGGACCTGGCAACCCTAATCAAGGTCGATGTTTTCTGCTCTAACTGGCAGCAGTTCTCCAGCACCCCAGGCAGGGGCTTTCCACATCCCCTACAGCCTGATCCTTTTAACCAAGTATTAAGCCTGGGACCTTCTACCACTGAGCCACAGCCTCACTATGCAGTTGGAGGAGATGCCATTCATGTCATCTCCCGTCACACATATTGTGTGGTCTCACTTTCTGAGATCCTTGGGGAGTTGAAATGTCGGTATGTCTATATGCAGAACACAGAGATGGCACTGAACATCTCACGAGCCTTTTCTAACATAAAAGCACCCTCCTGCACTCACATCTCTGCCATCATGATGATGGGTATTTTGCTGATGAGTAATACTGGGGACTTTCCGTGTGTGTGATCTCGTCAGATCTCGGAAGCTAAGCAGGGTCAGCCCTGGTTGGTATTTGGATGGGAGACCACCAAGGAATACCAGGGTTGCTGTGCAGAGTAAGGCACTGGCAAACCACCTCTGTTAGTCTCTTGCCATGAAACCCCCCCAAAGGGGGCGCCATAAGTCGGCTGCTACTTGATGGCACTTTACGCATGCACGTATTCCTTATTCTACAAATGGGTAACTTGTGGAACCTAATTTTTAAAGAGGAGCACTTTTACGTGTTACATTTATATTTGGAAGTGCGTCCTTTCTGTAAAAGCCCTGTATTTTATTGTGGGTTAAGCACCTGAAACCACATAACCATAAATTGTTGTACTAGATAAAATGTTTAGGTAGGTGAGAAGCAGTATGTTGCTTTGGGGACAGTTTCCAAACCACGGTTTGAGGCTTGCACCCAAATTTTTCTCTGTAAGAAGTTGTAAAGATGTAACACAAATTGGTTAGCTTTATTCTTTGTTACCTTCCTTTGTGGAATTTGAACCATATAATCCTTCACGTAGAGCAGTGGTTCCCATACTTTGCAGGCCACCGCCCCCTTGGTTTCACAAACTCAACCCCCGCGCCTCCTACCCTACCCTATAAAAAGCATTATTCAAAGTAGGGGTTTGCATGACACACTAAAACCCAGCCCCAGGCTAGAGCTTGGCGGGACCTGTGGATCGCTGTTTCTGAATTTGCACTAAGTCCGTGAGTTCAGTTGCAGGACTAAGCCTATAAATTGAGTTAAGCCCCTTGAAGTCAGTTGCAGGCAAAGGTGCTGTTTGTCTTCCAGACGAGTACAGAAGGCTCCTAATATTTACAGTTGGTCCAAAGGCTTCAAGTCTGCCACTGAAGTGGATTGGCCAGAGCACATGTGGTTCCTGCTTGCTGAGTAGGCTAAGTTCCAGCCTCAATATTTTAACTTTCTTATTCAAGTTCTGAAGTCCTCATGAGTGATCAGGCTGAATAACAATAACAATGAGGAAGAGTTGTTTTTTATATGCCGACTTTCTCTACCACTTCAGGAAGAATCAAACTGGCTTACAATCTCCTTCCCTTCCTCTCCCCACAACAGACACCCTGTGAGGTAGGTGGAACTGAGAGAGCTCTAAGAGAGCTGTGACTCACCCAAGGTCACCCAGCTGGCTTCATGTGTAGGAGTGGAGAAACCAACCTGCTTCACCAGATTAGCATCCGCCACTCATATGGAGGAGTGGGGAATCAAACCCGGTTCTCCAGATTAGACTCCACCTCTCCAAACCACCACTCTTAACCACTACACCATGCTGGCATTACCAGGTGGCATTAAGAGTGATGGGTCAGATATGCTTGGGTGTGACCAGGGTGCCGCATGCAAAACTCAAGAAGTTAACATTAGATTGTGAATTCTTTCTCTCCCCCTTGCATGCAGCCTTTGAAAACAAGATTTCCTTACAAGTGAAACTGCAAGCAAAACTGTAGCCTTGCCTTGATTAAAACTGAGTAGGGCTGCAAAAAGCCACAAGGATGTCAATTTCTGGCTTAAATCCCATCAGTATATTGCCACAATTACATCCACATTTGCCAAAGATCTTGTGGAGTTAGTTATACATTCTTGGAAAATATCCCTAGTCTACTGGTTTGCTATAAGCAGTAGGGCTGCAGTAAGATACAGAATTCTCTCAGCTGCAGTTCACATCTATGGAATGGGCAGTTTCACTTTGTTTATTTAAATAGTTTATATCCCATCTTTCTCCTGTGACAGGGCTGCTCACATAGGTAGCAGTTGCAATAAAAAAATTGCACATGCATAGCTGCCTAGTGAATGGGATGGCCCTCACATGCTGAAACTTCAGATGCACATCAGAATATGCACACACAGCTCTCAATTTGGTGCACTGAGCTTTATCTACTTATCAGAGTGGGACTTGAACCCTTCAAATGATGCATGCTGAACATTCAAACCTTATGACTGTGGAGTATAACTATATTGAAAAGAGATCCAGTAAGCATTCTTGTTTGCTTCAGCTTACACCCTGAAGTTCAATGCATTCTGTGGAAATGTCCAGTTCATTTCAGCTGAACCTCCTTCCTTAGAATGGGTTAGATCCATCCATTTTTTTCACTTAGTTTCACCCAATTCTCCTCCTTACTACAGTCTCCATCCCATATGGCTTTTCCCTATGCAGGTTCCATAATCCCCATAGTAGCCTTTTGGGGTGTTCAA
Source organism: Euleptes europaea (assembly GCF_029931775.1). Taxonomy (NCBI): domain Eukaryota; kingdom Metazoa; phylum Chordata; class Lepidosauria; order Squamata; family Sphaerodactylidae; genus Euleptes; species Euleptes europaea. The sequence continues at coordinate 28,171,935 of NC_079313.1, read as the reverse complement.
AGGGGACCCCTTCTCCCTTTTTCACCGGTTAAAATGTTGGTTGGAGCCGACACAGTGTGTTTAAGACTGGAAAGTGCAAGTTACGAGAGAAGCAGAAGACATGCTTCTAAGCAAATCCCTCATGTACATTAGAAGAGCTGAGCAATGAACAGGGAAGGACAGTTTTAACTGATCAGAAGATGCCAATCATGAAATTCACTTTATAGACCTTGCCAAGGAGCTAATACCTTTTCAAGAAAGAATAGCGAGCCCCAGATATCTTGCATACAGGAGAGCAGCAGAATCTTATATCTGGTTCATATGTTATCTGTGTGGTGTGTTTTCCAGTTCCGTATGGTTGGATCTCGTGATGTGGGAAGTGGGTACTGATGTGAGAACTTTCTGTGTAGTTATCTCTTGTGATTCTTCAAATACTCTATGTATGGCATGGGAGGAAGTCACATCAGCAGTGTATCAGTAATCATCAGAAGCATGGTGTACTGCAGCGGGGATGCCTGTCTATCCCTAGTGTGGCATAGTGGAGGAGGGGGCTTGAGGTCAAATCCCCACTCAGCCATGCAAGTTCACTGGCTAGTCACTCATCCTAAGCTACTTCACAGGGTTGTTGCGAGGATAAAAGAGAGGAGAGGAGAAATTTGTATGTTGCACTGAGCTTCTAGGAGGTGGGATAAAAATACGATAGATAAGGCAAGACAGAAATACAGTCGTAATTGGGGGAAGAAACCCCCTGTGAAGAGCATGAGAATTTGACCTGAACTGATAGGTATTTGAGACTTACAGCTCAATTCAGCATATGGTTATGATCCTCTGGCTTTAAGCTGCCCATATTTAGTAAGGATGGCAAGTCTTACATCGTTCCTTTAAGAACGTCAGTTGTAATTACTCAAAACAAATTTCACAGTTGACTAATTCTGAGTGCTAGCCTTTTTATGTAGTTTTTCACAGCTTCTGTCAGTATGTGCAGAGCCATTTCAAGGTATTTGGTCTCCCTAAGCAAGGTACATGTTTGCTGAAGATCTCCATTAATTCCTGAGCAGCACGATGCAGGTTACAAAACGCATCCTCAGGTCCCCTGCCCTTCTCCCTTGTCTCATCCCTCATCCTCTGGATGAGAGTCAGTAGAGAGGAAAGAGTGAGGGGGACCAAGAGTACATTTAATCCCCTCCCTTCCAGGTCCGGCCCATGTCTGGCTCTGGTCTGTGCCCATAGAAAAAGATTGCTGAGCACCGTGTCTCGGTTCTGCACCACAACCACAACAGCGGCCCCTGCTTTGCGAGAGAAAAGGCCCTGGTGACATGACGCGTGAAGTGGATAAGAGGAGAAATGAATAGATACCACCGTGGTTGCCATTTTGTTTGTGGCCAGTTTCTGTGGTGTTAATAAGATTGGTTACAATTGGGGAGCATATATGGTTGTTAAAGAAAGGCGCCATTTTTTGTGCATGAAAAGAAAGCTGATTTACTTTCTCTTAATTTAAGAACATAAGAAAAGCCATGCTGGATCAGACCAAGGCCCATCAAGTGCAGCAGTCTGTTCACACAGTGGCCAACCAGGTGCCTCTAGGAAGCCCACAAACAAGGTGACCTTAGCAGCATTAACTTGCCTGTATTCCACACCACCTAATATAGGCATGCTCCTCTGGTACTGGAGAGAATATGTAGGCATCATGACTAGTATCCATTTTGACTTTACCCCAGATTTACCCCCAAATAATTTATCTGTCATGTCCTGTAAACTTTAAGTACTTTTTAAAATCACAAGGATAAACAGAGGATTATATTGTTCTCTGGAGCACAACTGTATATTCAGAGGAAGCTGCCATTGGTTGGATGGTAGACCTAGAGCTTGTCTGCAAGTAGTTTTTTACAGGGAGCATACTTCGAATTGAGCTTGGGTTTAAGGGCCAGACATATCAGCGCTGTCCCCTGAGCCACTCCCATGTGAGCTTAGCCATGAGCAGCACCCTGTGTTGCTCTAGCGTGAATAACGGTATAGGCTTTGGTATTGTCCTCAGTTTGATTTTTTTAAATTTAGATATTTATACCCCATTTTTCTCCCCAGCGGAGATCTAAAGTGGCTTACACCATCCTTCTCCTTTCCACTATTTAGTCCTCAGAACAACAACCCTGTGAAGTAGGTTGCACTGAGGGAGAGTAACTAGCTGAAGGTCACTCAGCAAACCTCTGGGGCAGACTAGGGATTCAAACAAGGACCTCCAAATTAGGGGTGTGCAAAAAAATCCAGTATTTTTCAGATATGGGTATATTGGACCTGGAAAATATTGGTATTCCCACATTCAAATACTGATATGGTATTTGGATTGGGGTTTTTTTGGGGGGTGTCTGAATTTTTGGGCCCATAATTCCCTATGGGGAAACTTTCCAGTTAGCTAGGGGGTTGTTTTTAAAGATACAGGATCCAAAATTGCAGTAGAGCTGCTGATATATGTCCTTTAAATAACCCCCAAATATCAAGTAGATTGGACCAAGAGGTCCAGTTCTATGGGCCCCTGAACAGTGTGCCCCTAACCGTCCTCCATTATTTCCTATGGGGGGGGGGGAGAAAAGGAAAAACAATCTACACTGCTTCCAGGCAAAAAACATGCCTGCAAGCAGCAATCACTGGTCAAATCATACCTTCTATGGAAGAACCAACACAACAAGCCCAACAGAACCACTGCAGAACCCAGTAATCCCAGCAGAACCACAAGCCAATCTGCCAAGCCGAACAGAACCAAAATCAAACCAGAGAATCTCTGCAGTGGACACTCCAGGTGTGTGTGTGGGGGGGACTTTTGCAAACCCAACAGAATGAATGGCAATGTACAAAAGTCCAGCAGAACCCAGAGCCACTATGGCAGTGTAAGCCCAACAGAACCAATGTCAAATCAGAGAATCTCTATAGTAGAAACTGATGGGGGGCGCTTTTGTAAGCCCACCCGAACCAACTACAATGTGCACAAGCCCAGAAGAACAAATCCAAGCACTGAGCAACACTAAAAACTGCAAAGGAAACAGAAAGCAACTCCTGCAAAGAGAAAAAAAAAAAACTCTTGAAACTGACAAAGAAATTTGAAAGGGACAGAAGCACCATGGCAAGCTCATAGTACCATCTCTGAGACATACACACAAAGGGGGGAGAAGCAAAGAAAAAGAAAAAAACAGCAAACTCTGGTTCTCGAGGGGGAGGGGCTGTGGCTCAGTGGTAGAGCATCTGCTTGGCATGCAGAAGGGCCCAGGTTCAATCCCTGGCATCTCCAGTTAAAGGAACTAGGCAAGTACGCGATGTGAAAGACCTCTGCCTGAGACCCTGGAGCACCACTGCTGGTCTGAGTAGACAATACTGACTTTGATGGACCAAGGGTCTGATTCAGTATAAGGCAGCTTCATGTGATCTTCCTGGTAAATCCTGAATATTTCTGGGACCATTTTTTGGGTTTCCCAGAAAATTCCTGGATATATTTGGGATGCTGAATGTACCAGAAAAATAATGGTAAGGTATTTTGGGGGTATATTTTCAGCTCAGGTATATCCAAATGCACACCCCTACTCCAGATCCCAGGGCTAGATTCTAACCATTGCACCACTTTGGCTGTCCTCTCTTTGCTACACAGTCTGGCTCAGGGGTCCCCACCATTTTTGAGCCCGTGGGCATTTTTGGAATTATGACACAGCCCGGTGGGCACAGCCACCAAATCGCTGCCGCAGCTTACCTTCAGTCACACAGTGAAGAGCCTTTTGCTGTGGTAGCAGCTGCTGCCAAAGCAATGCTTTTAAAAATCTGCGCAGCCAATCAAAAGTCTTACTGGGCAAAAGCCCCACCGGACCCTGCCCACTTTCTAAAAACACTTGGTGGGTGCCAAGAAAGGTGTTGGCGGGCACAATGGTGCCTCTGGGCAGCACAATGGGGACCCCTGGTCTAGCTGTTAATACCAGTCAAGACAGGATCAAGGGCTGTTTAAATCCCTCCCCATCCCATGTGAATAGCAAAAGAGTTTGCCTCTTAGGCACCCTATTTTCTGAATCTTGGGCAAACTGGCAGGGCATCTGTTGCTATTCCTTCCAGGATTGCTTTATCAAGGAAGGGAACAGCGTGGGGGGAGTGAAACGTTAATCCTTTGCTCCCCTGCCATTTAGTTGCTAGTTGTACCCCTTCTGGAGAAATTTTTTTAGATGCTGTAAGTTTTCCCAGCAGGAATAAAAGCAGCTCAGGAGTGTTTTTTTCCAGTGAGAAAACGGCAGGGTGTGTGGGGAGGAGGATGAATTTCCCCTCTCTTCCGCCCTTTCACTGCCCATTCTCCTGGATAAAGAAGTCCCAGAGGCTCCATTTGCAAAGTGGTTTCAAGGAGGAAACTACAGCGTGCAGTTGAGCTCGAAATTGCATAATAAGGGTGTTGTTGTTGTGAGGAAGCATGCTGGGGCTAGCCCTGAGGGCTCAGTTGGGCCTCCCTTTGACTGTCCCTAACAGTAATCTGTCCTCTGGTCCAGAGATTTCACAAAAGCTAGTTCTTCCTTCCTGTTTATGAAATCACATCTGTGGTTGTGATACTACTGAACATAAAGGAAACAATGTAGGTATGGTGGTTTCTCATGATGGAGCTGCAACGTTTATAAACTTCCACTACATGATCATATGGAGCTTCTCCTCAAGACTCATAATTTGGCTGGCACACACAGTGAGGTTTCCATAAGACCCTTTGGGAAGCCCCACAAACCAAAAGTGGGTTGGGACTTGCACGATGGGGAGGCTGTATCACTTTATGAAGAAGTCCTCCCTTACCAGGCTGTAGAAGTCTTGAAATTCTTTCTTCGCCAAAAGTGATACTGAACACCTGACTGCTATTGCAGATCCCACTCCACAACAATTTTTTTTAAAACATACATCTACATGTCACATAGTTCTCTTTCTTGATTTGTTGGATGCACTAGAAATGTCTTGGTCTGTTCCTTCATTCTACTTCAAGCAAAGTTTTCCACAGTGAGCAAGGAAGGCAGTGATTCCCATGTTGTGGTCTGCAGGCCACTGATGGGCATTCAGACTTTGAATATGTATTTTTGAGGGTTTTCTTTCCTTTTTACTTCTGAGGCTTGAAGAAAAACAAAATTTCACTTTGAACATCTATTTTATTGTTTTCTCTGTTAAAATGTGGAATATTAATTTCTACAATGTAGGGACATTTGTGCTTACAAAATGTAGGCACTAGATCTTTCGTAACAATTCTTCTACCATTACAGCAGAATGCAGTGTGAAATGTGCCACATTTATCTGCAAAATCCTTTTAGTTCTAATACTCTATGAAGTCTTTGGTTTGGGTGCAGGTTATACTCAACATGGGGGTGCCACTGAGGTGGATCCAACTGTTCTCCAAGTAGCCTTCCTCCAGCGTAAGGAGCACTTCTCCAACTTAAATGGCTTTTCTTCCAACAGAAGAGCCACTTAATTTGGAGGAAGCCTCCTTAGATGAGAGAAAGGTTTGAGACTTGAGTAAAAAAAAAAAAAAGTGGGGTATAAGTATTTCAATAAATAAATACGCTTTGCTGAGTGGAGTTGTACAACAAGGGTGGGAACCACCCAACTGAAAACATCCTATCTGTGCCCCAGCCATAACAGTGGGAATCATGCCATCTTGTTGAGAGTCTCCATCAGGTATGTTGAGAACTTGATCATGAACACAATAGCTGAACTTACCTTGATCAAACAGAGGATCAGAATGAGTCCTGATTTTCCTGCTGCTGTGGGTCAAATTCTTCCATGTACCCTCCTCCTGTGTTGGTTGCGCCTCCATTCGTTGAGATTCCTTTCTCTCCTCCTGTTGCCCCCTAAAGAGTGTTTCATGCGTTCTGTCCATGAATTCTTCACTTTCCTTTATAAAATGGAATGTGGACAAGCGTGCCTCAAGTCCCTGTATCATCTTCTTCAGCAGAGCTACCTGCAAGTGCAGCAACTGCCTCTCAAGGTTGTGTTGTAAGTGTTGTGTTGAAAAATAAAAATTAATTTAAAAAGAAATAGAACACACTTGGGCTGTGTTCTTCCAAAAAAGATTGCAGCAGACCTGTTTTAGGAAAGATAAGCGCAAAGTAGGGGAAAAATCGGGAAAGTGGATGACTAGAGGATGACCTTATATGAATACTTTAAAAACAGTGTGGAAGCAAAAGCAGAGCAAAATCTTGATATAGAAGCAGCTATTGGTCAAATTATTAAAATGGCCTACTTGCCAAGCACGAAATCACTAACACTTTGTCCCCTTATTGTGCCTGGAGTCACACTTGAAATTGTTGATATTGGATATACAGCCCATGAGAGCCAGCGTGGTGTAGCATTTAAGGTGTCGGACCAGGACCTGGGAAACCCAGGTTCAAATCTCCACTTGTGCCATGGAAGCTTGCTGGGTGACCTTGGGCCAGTCACACACTCTCAGCCCTGACCCTGGGTAGTAATTGGATGGGAGACCTCCAAGGAATACCAGGGTCATGACGTGGAGGCAGGCAATGGCAAACCACCTCTGAACCTCTCTTGGCTTGAAAATCCTATGGGGTCACCATAAGTCAGCTATGACTTGACAGCAAAAAAACCAATAACACTGCCCATTGTGTGTGTGTGTGTGCGCACACGCACAGTGAGCAGCATCTATTCATGAAGTGATTGCAATAACTGATTGCAAGATTAGTTAGGTTTGTGGGTAGACACTGAAAACACACAGAGACATCTAAGTAGAAAGTGACAACTCAAAAATCTCAAATGGATTTTTGAAGCTGCACTTTTTAACAACTGGAGGTGGTTATGGCAGTGGAAAGGTGGCAGGGAGGCAGCAGCAGTGTAGTCATTCAAACAAATACATTAAAAAGTTTGGAGAAACCCTAGTAACTTTGTGGACTATCAGTTTCCCTATTGTGACTGGTGAATAGGATGCAGGTCAAACTAGCAAGCAACTGAACATCTCTGTTTTCCGTGCCCACAATCGTAGTATCCAGTGTAGACATCTAGACTGCAATTGCTATTTATTTAGAAGACGATTTGTATGTCTCCTCTTCAGACTATAGTAGCAATGTGAATAATAACCAACTAAACATAAGAGCCAGAGTGGTGATCACCTACTACACGGAGCCTGTTTTCAGCACTATCACATGAAACTGCCTTATATCATGTCAGATCATTGGTCTATCTAGATCAGCATAGTCTGCTCTGACCAGCAGTGGATTTCCAGGGTCTCAGGCAGATGTATTTTACATTACTCACTATCTGTCCCTTTTAAGTGGGGATGCCAGGGATTGAACCTGAGACCTCCTGCATGCAAAGGAGATGCTCTACCAATGAGCCACAACAGCATCCCTGTAGAGAACACAATTTATACAGTATTCTTAAACTGCTTATGCTCAATCATATGTTCCATTTTTTATTATGTAATACCCACAGGAGCCCCATGGCGCAGAGTGGTAAGCTGCAATACTGCAGTCCAAGCTCTGCTCACGACCTGAGTTCAATCCCGATGGGAGTCAGTTTCAGGTAGCCGGTTCAAGGTTGACTCAGCCTTCCATCCTTCCGAGGTCGGTAAAATGAGTACCCAGCTTGCTGGGGGTAAAGGGAAGATGACTGGGGAAGACACTGGCAAACCAAACCACCTCATAAACAAAGTCTGCCCATGGGTCAGGAATGACCCGGTGCTTACACAGGGGACCTTTACCTTTTTAATACCCATAGCAAGTACTTTATTTGGAGTAGTGCATAAAGATTAATTTTTGTAAAACTCTTAATGAGAAAGATTTAGTTGTTGGACCGTTTCATCTGCTGTTGTCAATTTGTTGATTTGACCATATGTTTGAAACAGGTAATTTAATCTGGAGTCTCATTCAGAAGGATAAAAAGTCAGTGCCAGACAAAAAAACACATGAAGCTCCATGCTTTCATTTTATGATTAGATTACTTAAAACTCAGAAGTTACACTTCTATCACTGCTCCTTTCTACCAACTATGAGTGACAGCAGTGAGTCCTGGACATCACTCATCATCCCTGTTCAAAGAAATTGAAGGATAACTTTTTCAGTACAGGACCCAATAAAAGAGAGCAGAGGGGGAAAGGAAACGTTTTATATAAACAAGGCTGTGCATACTCTGTGATTATACTGCACAGCTTCAGAAGGTAGTATTAAGCTATCCAGCATTCTGAGAATCTCGGTTTTCTTTCTTTTTTTAAAAAAAAGTATGTTTCTGGTCCCTAAGCTTGGGAAGATATGTGAGCAATACCAATAACATCTTAGGACACAGAGTGGAGGCTAAACAGGATTATGAATGGGTTTCAGATCCTTGTGCATTGTTGCATAACTAGTAAGAACAGAATGAATGATAGAAAAATAAGCAAAGACATGCAGAGTTGCTTACTTAGCATAAAGCATCCTAGTTGCAGAAGTCAGCTTTTCTTGGTGAAGAATCTGAATTATTTTAACATATAGCTCTTTTTATAAATATGCCCGAACCAGCAAGGTTCATAGTTGCTAAAAGCAGGACTTCATCCTGGTTTTTAGTAGCCTTTAGAGACTTTGGGGGTGTCACATGTTATTAGGGTTTCCAGCTGCCTGGGAATGGTGGGCAATTGCCCACTAATTCATGCAGTTGCCTGTCGACCCTCAGCTGGCCATCGGGTGGAAGCAGGCCAGCGGAAGGGGTGGCTACGATCTGCACACCCAGCACAATGATATCACTTCCCGGTTGATGTGAAAGCACCAACGTTGCGCCGGGGATGCTCTAGCACTCTCCTCCAAAAACTCTATGGAAACCATAGAGGTTTGGGAGAGAAAGCTAGAACATCCCCTGCATGATGCCAGCCCTTCCATGCCAACCCAAAAATGATGTCATTGTGCTGGGTGTGCAGATTGCTACTCCCTGCCTCTCAGAAGCTCCTGCTGGTTGCCAGGACCGGCAGGAGGAACCTGGCAACCCTACATATTATGTGCCATTCGTGTTTCTTGCAGCCTGGGATCTCCCTCAGCAGACATCTAGAGAGTAAAAACAGATGGGCATCCTTAAACATGCATATACTTTGGCTTGGTATTGCTTGCTGATGCTTGTACATGGGTGTTTAAAGGTGTGTGTTTGTCATCCACATGTTATGTTAGCTGTGGAATACGAGTGAACATCAGCATACCTATAGGTTATGGAGCCACCCTTAGAGGCTACTGTTTTTAAACTTTTTATAGCTTTTTTAAAAATACCACTTAACAGGATATATAGCAACCAGTAGAATTGGTACTGTTGCCAAGAGCCAGCATGGTACAGCAGTTAAAGCGTTGTACTAGGATCTGGGAGACCACTCTGCTGTGGAAGCTTGCTGGGAGTCCTTAACACACTCCTTCCCTTTTCCTCCGGCTCTTGCACAAGGCTTGATAATTAAATACTCCCGGTGTTTACACCCAAAATCACAGCTTCTTCTTGACTTGAACCACAATCTTCCCTGCAAAATAGAAGAAGAAGAGTTGGTTTTTAATACCCCGATTTTCTCTACCTTTAAGGAATCTCAAACCGGCTTCCAATTGCCTTCGCTGTCCCTCCCTACAATAGACACCTTGTGAGGAAGGTGGGGCTGAAAGGATCCAGAGAGAACTGTGACTAGCCCAGGGTCATCCGGCAGGATTCATGTGTAGGAGTGGGGAAACAAACCCGGTTCACCAGGGCCTTTTATGCAGGCATGTTTCCCTGAAGTCACCTCTGCCAATTGCTTTGGGGCCTCCTTTTGATTATGCATGCGTTATATGACTGTCAGAGGTTGCCTTGCTCTTCCTGCAGGTTTTCCCTGTGTTTTCCAGATGGTGTTTTAGCCAGAATCTGGAAAATGTGGGCAAACACGGGGGGAGAGCAAGGAGACCTCTGATGGTCAGAAAACGCATGCATAATCAAAAGGAAGCCCCAAAGCAGTCGGCGGGGCTGACCCTCGGGAAACGTTTCTGCATAAAAGGCCCAGCTTAGAGTCCACTGCTCTTAACCACTACACAATGCTGTCACTAGCCCTAGTTTGGAATCCTGGCTTGCAGGCAAGACAGCCAAAAGCCATTTGTGATTCAGCTGTAACAACAAACTATGATTTGCTGTGCAAACTGAAATCGTCAGTTATCAAGATCTGCATGACATAGTGGGGAACCTACGACACCCCCCTCACATACTTGTTCTTGTGATGAGAAATCAGAGTTTGCCATTAGATCTGAAGCAGGCATTTGAGCCCGTGAGGGTACATTTTGTTTGGTGTGTGTTATTGGTTGCCTGGTTGGGTTGGGAAGCTGTGAAATTGGTCAGTGTTTTGTACATGCGAGTTCCTAAAAATGTCTGCATGAGTAAAACCTTTGTGCAATTACTTGAGCAGAAGCTTGCAGCCTAAGAGTTATTAAATGTTTACCTCCCCCTTCCTCTCCCCTTTGCATGCCTTGTGTTTGTAGCAACAGGAAATGTGGTCAACTGAAATATTCTGCTTTTCCTGTAAGATTCAGCACTAGCAAGTGTTGGTTTAATGTACAGAATGAGAGCAGGGGGCTTTCTTTAAGGGCTGGACATTGAACAGTTATTAGGATACAAAGCATTTTAAAGCCCACTCTTTGTACCTGGATTGGCTATAATGCCACCAGGTAGTCAAAATGTTATGTGTCTGCCCATGTCTCCACACCACTGTCTTGACACTGCATCTGGCAAGCCTCACCATGAGAGCTAACAAGGGAGGATCTCGGCCAGCCAGACCATTGGTGATGGAGGAACCGTGCAAGCTGGGGGGGGGAAGTGGTGAGCTGGTGGAGCAGTTGGGGGCCATGGTTGAGGCAGGACAGCAACAAATAGGTTGTCCACCTGGAGGTCAGAGTAGGTAGGCCGGCATCCAGCTCACCCACAAGCCCGGCAGGGGTTACAGGAGGGAGCAGAAGCAGGAAAGGAGCAGCCGGGCACAGCGGAGTGACCCTAGTAAGCAGCCCAGGGGTCAGGAAACCTGCCACTCCAATAGGTCTCACCCCTGGGGCAGAGGGAATGGACGAGTCTGAAGGTGTCCTGCCTCCAGGGAGCCTTTTAAAAGGGTGATTCCTGGGAGGGCCAGGGAGGAAGGACCTGACCTATCCTGGGAATTCAAGGGAAAGACAACTGGCAGGAGTGGCAGAAGCATTTAGAGACCCCCACTCTTTTCTGAGGCTTTTCTGGGTCAAGCCTTGCTGAAAGGGGATACTGGAGGGTGCAAATTTGATTTCCAAGAGAATTATCAAATGCCATTGTGTTAGGTGAAGTCAGTGAAAGTTTTCCTTGTTAAAAATAATGCTAAAAGAAAAATGACAGTTGAAAAACAGTTTTGGGAAGAAAGGATGTGCAAGCAGAGCCCACCCACTCATACAGCGCTTTAGCTTGCCTCCACTGACCTGCTTCGTTGGAAGTTGGGTAGTGGCCTGATTCTGCCACCATCTTCTCTAGTTTGCCTTTGAAAATGAGAATTTCAGATGGCAGTTAGTGACCTTGCAGGGGAACATTGCTCAGAGAAATCCCACAGGGTACACCACAGCCCTTTGGGTATGTCTTATGCTGGCTGTGCCTTCATTTGTCCTGACATCCCTAAGTGGTGTTTTCAGTTTCAGACCCGTTGCTCTCTGCATTTTGGATCCCATTTCTGTTCAAATATATAATCTACCCAAGATTGAGCACACCATACAAAATATAGACCAGAATCCAGATATTTGCTCCACAGGAAGTTTTGGCTGAAACCTTTCTAGACTTGAAGATTTGAAATCCAGATTTGTAATTTCAGGTTCAGTCTGTAATAAACATTTTTAATTTACTTAGAAAGATGAGATTGGAGACATATGTAAAACCAATCCAATTTCCTTTCTAGAATACTATTATGACTTTTCCAGCTGTTGACAAAGATGATTTTCCGGTTACAATAACTGTGGAAAGCTAAAAGTCTAAAGCTATATAATTATGGCTAGAAATATTTTCTCTATACTATGTTTTGTAATACCAAAGAAATATCTAGAATTTTGGAATGATAAATTGAAAAAGCAAGCTCTAATTAAATTCTTCTGTGTGTCTTATGAAATATGATTTTAATATATTTTTCTTAGGACTAAAAACAAAATTATGTTTCATATGACTCTCATATGAGGAAGTCTTCAGTTACTGAGCTCTAATCCTAAAGATATAGAGCTTAGCATTTTCTTTTATCTTGATTAACGTACTCTTCATGTCTGAAAGCTGAACATGGGAAGTGACTCCATTGAAAAGCGGTATTTGCTTTTGAAGTGAGGAAATACCAAAGTTCTCTCTGTGATATGGCCCATTCTCACATGCAAGTCAAATACAGTCATTGTACAGTAATTGACTTGATGTATAGTCAATAACTGATGGACCCTGTGCAAACCACCCCATTTTAATGATAAAAGTATGGATATATTTGAGTCCATTACCACCTTAGAGACTTTGGAAGAGTTTCCCCCTTTTATAGAGGCAGATAGAAAGAGTAGGCCAGTGATGGCGAACCTTTTAGAGACGGAGTGCCCAAACTGCAACCCAAAACCCACTTATTTATCGCAAAGTGCCAACAGGGTGATTTAACCTGAATACTGAGGTTTCCTCCCAGCTGGGGGGGGGGGAGTCCAGGGAAGGGGGGGCGGCAGGTTACTCCCAGCTGGGCGGCGGGGAGTCCAGGGAAGGGGGGGCTCTGCCGTTGAAAGCCCCCTCCGCCCAGCTGGGCAGCGCAACTTACCTGCCCGTGCCCACAGAGAGGGCTCGGCGTGCCAAGTCCGGCATGCGTGCCATAGGTTCGCCAACACGGGAGTAGGCTATAAGGTATCTGTAGCTGGTTAGTCAAAATGTTCATGTGGTATACAATGAAGTACCTTCAGTTTGATATTTAGGGATTTTACATATGGTTATGCGGTCATTCGAATACACTGAGCTCATACAGCCAAGATAATCTTGGGTTCTTGATTGTCTTATCCAGATAGTTTCAGCCCAATCTGAAATGCTGTTGAAGGCCCAGGAAGAGTACATGCTCTTCTCTGTTTCCCTTCTGCCCCTTCCAGGCTTCATATATTGCTCCCAGGCAGGTATGGGCAACCTCTGACTTTCTGGTACAATCCTTAGAATTTCAGGTCCTGAATGCGGAAAGTGTGAATGCCAGAATTACGAAAGGCTCAAGGAAGCAAAATCACATATGTAATAAGAGTAAGTCTGGTGTAGTGGGTCGGCTGTCAGACATGGACTGTAAAGATACAGGTTCAGATCCCGACGTAGCTTTGTCACTCACTTTCTCAGTCTGACTCATCCCACCGAGTTAAGGTTATTGTGGAGATAAAATGGTAAGACAGGCACATTAGCTACAGTATACTAAATTCCTTAAAGGAAAATGGGATTAAAATATAATAATCCCAAATTAATTGCTTTAGTAGGGAGAAAGAGTTGAAAAGATCCTTGTAAGGGTTGGTTCAAGAATCAGCTTGAAACAGGGCTCACCAAATTTACCAAGCTCTGTTCTACCTGAGAAAGAGAACCTAGATTAACACTCAAACTAGATGCGACAATACATGTACAGCCCCCCCATCCCCCCCGTGGGACAAACTATACACCCCTGGGCCATTTGTGGTTGGAGGAAAAAGTGGAGGGGGAGGCTGAAGCCCTCCTTCCCTCTGCATCATGCCCCTGATCTGAATTAGCCCGTATGGTGCTTGGAAATTTAGTTCCTGGCAACTGCTGTGGGTCCAAATGGAATGAGGGATGGATTGGGTTGGAGGAAATAAAATAAATTATGAAATAGGCTATGAAATGAAAGTTGGGGAACCAAATTGTCATGTCTAGTTTGAGCCTAGGAAAAACACCAGAAATGAAGCTCAGAGAAAAACCTTTTGAAATAAAAGTAGCGCAGAGGGAAAGCCCTATAAAATAAACACTTTGAAAATCCTAGAGCAGATCTTTGTGCAGTCTTTTTTTCTGGGTGTTCTGGGGAATACACAAGTTAGTATGCAGCAGCTGGCAAGCTATGGTAGCTCACAAGTTACCTGTTAGAGACCCCTCATTTGAGAGAATACCAGGTGTCTGATTGCCCAGGCACTTAAAAATATGCTTAAGACTTGGAATTTATTTTATTTTATTTTGCCTGGCACAGGGCTGCTTAAACATTTTGATGTGGTTACCTAGAAATCGGAAACATTTACTTCCCTCTGGTTTATTAAGCATGGGCTGGTTCCCAAAAGCTTGATTTCCTTGTCATTTTTGATAGCTCACCACTGAATGCTTGAATTTAGGTCACTTTGTTGCATTTGTGTGGCTGAGTTATTGTGGCGTAGGGCATGAAAGTTTTTCCCCTGTAGTATTAAGATGCAATAGCTGATTTGCTTCAACAAGTCACATGTGATGCTGTAGTCATCACGTGATGACTGTGGAAGTGTGAACTGGCTCTTTAGGCTAACAATTTTGTAGCTATCTCATAAAGGCATCATGGCCACCACTTGCCATCATGGCCCCTTTTTGGGAAATGATATCCCAAAATGCAACAGCATGGTTCAAATTAGGGATTGCTCTTGAGGCCCAAAATGTCTTCTCAATTGGTCATTGTGGAGCAGTCAGGGCGGCACATGCCCCACGTTTTAGAAACACTATTGTGCAACACACTCACAAACGCTCCCCTTCTCTGAACTGTGGAGCTGTGTGCTCCTCAGAAAAGGAGAAGGAACTCTAAGATGAATCAAACTGGCCACATGCCAATATCTTTTGTGCGTTGAAAGTAAATTGCTTGCTCTTCTGGCTCTATTGACTCATTAGCCCATGCCCTTTTGAAATGCCGCTTTTACGAGGAACTTCGATCGCACTATATTTCCCCCCTTTTAATATACAAATCCAATGCCTCTGTGACTGACATAATGCCTTTTTTACTAAGTGATAGGGACCCCAAGGCTACATTGTCAGTGGCAAGATTTGTTTCAGTCCTTATACCCCTCCAACACTAGATATATGCTGCTCAAGATCAATTGATCAAGGAGCTTCTAAGGGATAAAAGGAAAGGAAAGTAAATTGCTCTCGAGAACAGGGCTCCTAATGGGAGCAAGGGTGAGGAGGAAATCACTCTGGATGGCAAAAGGATTTTGAAATCTGCCTGTTGCACCAATATCCTAGCAGCTCCCTTTCTTCTGTCACCGACTGTAGGGTAACTGCTGCCCTACATGGTGTTAACCCATGAATCTCATCCCTCCTGTTCCAGTACCGAGGCAGCTCCTTATACCCTTAAAGTAGATCTCACTGGTTTGATAGCTGTTGGCAGATCAGGTAGACATAATTGCACATGATGTACTTATTATCCAACTGGGCAATTATATTCCCTTTATCTGGCAGCAGCTATCCAGGAGCTTTCCCTGCCTTGTTCCATGGAACCCTTCAATGATACCGGCAATTGAGTTCATATTTGAATGCTTCTGCTCTGCCGCTGAGCTACAGCCCCTTCGCAAATCTTCTTAAATGGAAACTGTATAATCAGTAGAAACAATTTGTCAACTTGCACCCGCTTGCTGCAAGCCACAGATATTGGAGTTGCACGTTCAAATGCTCCCTGACAACACACACATGCAAAACCCAGGCCTTAGCTTGTTTCTCTCTTGGAAGGGTTAACTTTTGGGTTGCTTTACTGGCTCAAGTCTCTATGCTTTGGGTGTACTTGCCTTAGGAAAGGGTCACTGCAGAGCCAATGCTGCTGGTGTTTATCATCTCCTTCTGCTCCAGCTGAGACTGTGCTATTGTTATTACTCCAGAGCTATATTTATACAAGTGTCTCCTTTGTGTGCAATTCTCATTATTTGGCAAGCAGGCCATCAGTCTGTCTTCCATTGGACAAGGAAGTGCAGATGTCCCAAGACAAGGGAGCTGTGCGCACATAAGGAATTATGGTGGAAAGGAGGAACTCGGTACTGTCTGATTCTTTTAGGGGAATTCAGATGGGAAGAATCCATCTGGAGATCATGTTACAGTGACTTCTTGTCCTGGCCTGCCAAAAGGGAAATGTAGACATAGAAGCAGAGATTGCCGGAAGATTCCCTAGTATCAGACTTTTAAAAATACACATGTGCCTTTACTGGATGAAAGCACTGTGTGTGTAAAGTGCTGTCAAGTTGCAGCCAACTTATGGCAACCAAGTAGTTTTCAAGGCAAGAGACTAACAGAGGTGGTTTGCTTCCTCTGCATAATGACTCTTGGTATTCCTTGGTGGTCTCCCATCCAAGTACTAACCAGGGCTGCCCCCCTGCTTAGCTTCTGAGATCTGATGAGATCAGGCTAGCCTGGGTCATCCAGGTCAGGGTAGGTGAGAGCATTAAGGACCACAAAAACCAAAGGCAGAATCCAGTCTAAGCCACTGGAGAACTACTAAGCTGGGAGACCAGAGTTGTAAATATTAACATCAGGGTGACAGACTTTGCCGTTGACTACCCACAATGTCATCAGGTGTATTACCCCCAAGCCCCTATGAATCTACTAAGAGAATATAGTTCCTACTTGAGTGTTGCACAAAATGAAAGCATCTCTGAACCCCAAACTAAACATGGTGGCCATGAATGTTACAGATAACATCTGGCTTCCCTGTTGCATTTCTAGCCGTTGGCCTTTTGGCCATGTTTGGAATGAAGGACTAGAATTCTGCTCATTTTAAAAAAATTAAAAGCATGAGGAAGTTTGATTTCTAGCAATTTGGGTTAACAGTACTCACACTTAAAACCCTGGCCGCAAGGCCGGTCTCTAATTATAGCAGCTGGTACTTGGCTTTTCTGCATGGGGTGATACAGTGATTCTCGCTGGTGTGGGACATTCCTATGTCTTGAGAGTTGGCAATCCAGTGTGTACAAGAAAATAAAGGAGTGAGGAAGCTGCATGCAGAATAAATTAGAGCTGGCATTCCATGATGCCCTAGTGAGTCAACAAGGGAGAAGGGGGTGAGTCAGTGCTGACTTTTGGTGTGATTTAAGAGTACTGAATCACCTAAGCTTGGGGGGGGGGGAGATCTATTGAAAGAAAACCAAAGCTTATCGGACTCTTACATCCCCCCTAATATTAGGATATATATTAAAGAAGATACACATAAAGTGATCCACCTTCCTGTTCTCCTTGCCTGCAAATACATGAGAGGCAGTAGGGATATGCGTGTGGGTGAGGGGGCTTGCACTCACTTGCCTCTTCCCTCCTATTGTATAGTGTAGATACCTGGAACCACTCAAACATATCTGCCCTCCCCTTGCTGTCAGCAGTTTGAGGAAGTGACAGAGGCAACCTATGAGTGTGTGTTAGCTGCTACATACTCCCTTGTCTGCTAACTCTCTAGTCTGGTCAGGTGTTTTTGCTCTGTATGGATGAATAGCCTGGTGTTTGGATGAGAACCTTTTGGACATAGGCTGAGATCTATAAAAGGAAAAAAGGTTCCAAGGCAAGAGGGTAATTTATCTGGGGATAGGTTCTCACTCTGAGGAGGAGGACATCTTGAAACATTGGGTGATTCCCACTGGTTGCTCAGGGAGGCAGGATCAAATTTCAACTTCCTATCTCCTGGGCTGGAATCGCCCCTAGCTGCAAAGCAGCTCTCTGCTGCAAATTAGTATAATTTTTACTTTACAAAACTCACTTTGTTATCTCCTTTTGCCCTCTGCTGCAAATAGCTCTTTTCATAATTTAGGAAACCTACCTTATTCTTTCTTTAAAATTCTTACTTTCATTCCTAATCCCATATCTGAGCTGGCTTTTGCTCTCTCTCCTCTCAACCTTGTCCTCCTCTGCCATTTCTCCTTCCTATTCAGTATTTTCTCACCAAAACAAAATGGTAGATCAGCAGCACAGAAGACAGATTAAACTCCAAAGGAGACCCGGATGGGTCCACTTGCGGTCTAGCTGCAGAGGAGCGACAAAATCTCCCGCAGCCATTTTCAGGCAAAAGGAGGAGGAGAGCCAGGCAAGGAGTGATGAAACCACCCACAACCGTTTTCACAGCATAACAGAGGAGGAGAGCCGATGCCAGGGGCAACGAACCCACCCGCAGCCGTTTTCACTGCAAAATGGAGGAGAGCGGGGGCAAGCTGACCATGGCCATAGGAAAGAGCACAGACATGGCAACTGGTAAAAGCCTGGCAAATAAAGTGCCCCCTGGCTAACAGCTTGTTCCTACGTGGCCTTGAGAGTACACCGGCTCTCTAGAGGGCAGGCTTTTGAAGCAGATGGCTTCGGCTGAGTTTTTCATCGAATGGTCTAAGGCCTAATGTTTGTCTTTTCTCCTCTATAGAGTATTCCATGAGCCTGAGAAGGTTATGACAGGAACAAGCAGTAGCCGTATTTGTGTACCTATGTGGACTAAGGTAAAAACATGGTTTCCATCTGGGGTAAATTGGTCCATATAGGAATCGTGGAGGCTCCCAGTATGCCAGGATTTTTACACCCAGTCTACTTTTGTTTCCCGGATCCAGGCTGACTGCTACCAACTGCCTGGTTGTTGAAAGAAACTGGTGGTGACTTGTGGGAGCTTCTTTGGTCGTGGCAAGTGCTTCTAACCCTTGAAGATCTACCTCTCAAAAGATATGCTCTCTGTCAAAGAAAGTGCATCCCCTAGCATATGGAACCCTAAGTTATTAGGTCTGGCAGTTTCTAGTGTTCCTGTAGGAAGGATAACGCCAGGGCGCCCAGTTCTTCACCTTGTGCAGACGAGTGACAACCACTGTTGCATTCCTGGTATAGCATTCCTGGTATAGCAGGACATAGTGGCCAAAATCTCAGGCCAGTCCACCAATGCTTGGGCTCCCTCCATAGGGATGTCTCTTCATCCATTAGGTGTTTTCCAAAGTTTCCTTATGAAATTCTAAAAAAAAGAAACCCGAAAGAAGTCACACTGAAGTGGCTCCCTGACACCATTAAGTCTCTCCCTGACACCAGTTGTGTCAACCCACAGGTTACTCGAACCAAAAACCCTATTGTTCAGGAAGGTTCTATGTGTGTATGTATTTCTTAAAGGCAAGGAAGTACCGTGCCCTGTTTCTACCTTCATCCTTTAAGGAAACTTCAGTTTGTAAGAAATAACTATTCCATCTTCCTTATTCTGTCCACAGCCATAACATATCAAGGAGAAGGTGCAACACACATGCTCAACCTGCAGGTTTTATTCACGCTTATATCAGTCGTAAGCAGTCCATGAGTAGGTCTGATGTTTCATTCCCAGACTGTCCCGAACGAAGGGAAAGTCTTGAGAGTCCATCAGTCATAATATTAGACAATGTATCAAACAGGGATTACTGCGCACTTTACACCTAGCGCAGCCCCCCTTTTCTTTCACCTTTCAATAGGTAAGCTTGACATAGGAGGTAAGCATACAACAATGTGGTCTCCCATATTTGCCTTCGTCAGACAATACTGAATACATTCCTTAGGTTCAGCGGATGCAGTCTTTAACCCGATAATGGGACATAGCTCTTGGATATTGTAATGTTTCAAGATGCCCTCCTCCTCAGACTGAGAATGAATTTTGGATTACTTACCATGAAGGTTCCTTCTGCTCTGAGGTAAGGAGGGCATCTTGTCCTGCCCAAAAAATGAATAAGATCGATGAAGAAGTCAGTAAAATGAAAATATGGTTGCAAAACTTGTCCTTCACCTAACAGGTACAGATTGACGTTCAAGTCATGGAACAATCTCAAATCAAGGTTTAAGAATGTTTATAGGGAGAAGGTCAACCTGGGTCGATTAGTGATCCCCTGCAGTCCTTCTGTTGTCCTTCTGTTTTCATTTAACCATTGACACCTATTCTGTTTTTTGTCTAGTTGGGTATGCCTTCTGGTTCCTTCCTGTCTCATTGTAGCTTGGGAAGTCTTTGAACTGAGGAAGGGGCAATTCCAGACTAGGAGACAGGAAGCTGAAATTTGATCCTGCCTCCCTGAGCAACCAGGGGGAATCACCCAATGTTTCATGATGCCTCCTTACCTCAGAGCAGAAGGAACCTTCACGGTAAGTAATCCAAGGTTTGTTCTCTTGGGTGTTAATCAGAACATCCTACTTTTCTTCATCACAACAACAAAGTCACTATTTTCAACTTAAGTTGTAAGCTGTAAATAGTTTTGTGTTGAGTGAGCAAAACTTTGTGCCAAGGCTTTCAAACATTTCCAGATTTATTTCAGAGTTTTAGTGCTGAGGGAAAAACCCTCTCATTCTTCTGACTGTGCTCACTGGTTGAAGATTAGTACAAGAATTTCTCAAACCAGTGGGGGGGGGGGAATAAAATTTGGACTCCTTTTATTACTTTGATGGGTTTTCTGATGGAGTGTTTCAGTGGAACTATTCAGATGCAAACTCCTGCCCAAAGTCCCATGATTATATTATATTCAGTAGAAGTGTTTTACAATGCTGAATGTCTTCAGCATTCTCATTGGGTGTCAATATGGCATGCCTACTAGGTAGTACTTTGAATAGACCCATCTTTAATGCACTCGTTACAACCAAGCTTGACCCATCTTCTGTCATTTAGCCCACACCGCATATCACACAAAATCTGATATTTGACACATATATGTTGCTGGGATCCTCAGCTTTCATTAAAAAAAAAAAGTTTCGAGTTTTCACGATGACTACATATTTTACATTTTAAAAAGAGCTGTAATTTATAGAAATGGGTCATCATCTACAGTTTGAAATGAAGGCCAAAACAAAGCTGTCTGGAATTTTATGTTTACATCAGAACTTGTAGCTCAGCCAAGCTAATCATATACCCCAAATGGTCAGCCTGTTGCAGTTTTCTAAATTACCATCTATAAAAGCAGCAGTAATAAAATATTAGAGCTGGAACTATGGATCTTGGATATGTTTTGCATTTCTACCATTCTCCAAATGGTAGAAGGAGAAGATGATTTTTTCCCCTGGCATAGAGTTATGGAGGAAGCAATTTTTAAAAAAAAAAAAAATATTGTGTATGTTTCTTTCAAAGAAGCGGGACAAGAGAGAAAAAGGTAGGGGAAATGAAATGAAGAGAGGAAATTGTAAAAACTCAGCCCAGTTAAACAATAGTATTAAGCACTTGTGGTGGATGTGGTCACTGTTAGGGTATGTTTGGTTTAATGGTGGAGAGTCTGCTTTTCATGCAGAAGGTCCCAGATTCAGACTCTGGCATCTCCAGGTAAAAGGAGGGTCTGGTAGTAGATAATGCGGAAGACCTGTACCTGAGACCCTAGAGAGCTGTTGCCAGTCAGAGTAGGTAATAATGATCTTGATAGACCAATGGTCTGCCCAAGTATAAGGCATCTTCAGCCATTTATGCATGGGTGGTTTTGCCTTGGATTTGCCGCTCCCTAGATGCACATTTTTCCCATCCAAATTCTCAAAACTCTGCATGGGGGCTTATTTTTGAGTTTTGAGAATTCGGATGGGAAAATGTACATCTAGAGAGCGGCAAATCCAAGCCAAAACCTTCCATGCATAAATGGCCTTCATGTGTTGTGTGAGAAAGGAAGAGACTTTTAAAAAGTAGGGGATAGTCACATGACTCAGTCACAGCAGCTGTTAATAAAGTAATGAGGCATTAATCTTACCCACATGATTTTCTACTCATGGAAGGCTAACTTTCATAGACCTATCTTTGTGTATCACATTCTGCTGGCCATCAAAAATAACCTGTTTATGTGACCACTTGACTTTCTTTTGTCTGGATTGTATGTGAAGTTGTGAGATGGTCAGCTGTGTGTTCTGCCACTGCAACTGGGTAGGCCAAGATTGCAAATAGTTACTTATTTAAGTGTATTTCTAGGCTACCTTTCCACCTGAAGGTCCTCAAGGCCATTAAAGAGTCTGCCATTAAATAATTTGTTATAGAAAATAGTGTTTTGTCTCTGTGTTCAGATGATGAACAAGCTGTCTGGGTGTCATGGGCCCTGCCTTCGGAGCTGAGGACCCGGAGGACTCTGAAGCTGAAGTGGAGGAACAGGTTGCCTCTGGGCTTCAGTACCTCCATTGCAGTCAGTAGTACAGGAGCCTGAAACAACTCAGCAGGAACCACAGCTAGGCAGAGAGATGGAACAAAGGCAGACAGAAGCTACTCGTCCCCCAACTCCTGCAGTGGAAGCTGAGAATGGCAGCCCTCCAAGCTCACCTGAACCTGATAGGCATATCAGGACTCGCCAGCGTATAGTTTTGCAGGGTAGGCGAAGGAGTGCTCGCCTGGAAAGCCTAAGCAGACAGAGAACTGGTGCTGAGTCATTGCAGGATGAAGCCTAGCTTGGAAGTGCACTGACTGATAAAGGCAGTGCAGGCACGCTTTCACTTTGCGGAAGCAACCGTGCAATTTCCCTGCCTTCTTGCTACTGCTATGATTGATCTTTCCGGCCGTTGACTCCTGCCTGTTTTGACGACGCCTCTGAATACTGACCTTGGGAGATAGCAGAATCTTTGTTGCCTGCTCCGAAAGGGGCTAGATACCTCCCGCACGTCTGAGGACTGTGGGCACTGCCCAGCCCTTGGCCTACGCCGGCACACTGAGGAAGGAGCCTGGTCAGGTGATTTGGCTGCCAGATGGGGCCCTGTGGGTGGGGTTGCCTGTGGTGTGTTTGTATTCAGGCCCAGGATAGTATTTCTCAAATTGTGGCTCAGATAATGGTGGGGGTGGGGAGAGAGAGAAGCTTGCTGATTGTTACTGATCTACTGCACCGTTTAGAGTGCTGAGTGCTTTCTAGGTTGTGTGTGTCATGGGGCAGCCTACTGAGGCTTCTTCAGACAAGGAGGACCTTGAAGCAGCAGGCAGTGGAAGGAAGGAACAGCAGTAGGCTGCTCAGTTACAGACAGATGAGTTCCCCCCATGCCTACAAATATCCAGAGCAGGGGATTCACCTGTGTCAGAGGGCCGGCCACAGGCAGTGTCACCAGAGAGTTCCCCAAAACCACTGGAGTAGAGGCACCAAAGGTTCAGCGTACTCCTACAGGAACACAGAAGGAGTGCTTGACTGTAGGCCCAGCAAAGAGCACTCCCTGCTGACAGTGATGAGGCTAATGAGCTTCACTCTGCAGGGAATGCTGAGTCAGAAGAATAAGCAACAGCTGGTCTGCCCTAGGCTTATTTAAGCAAGCACTTGCATCCAGGCCAGGATAGGAACAACTTGTTACCACCATGCTGTGTTCTCTTTGGACCCTGATATTGCCTGATACTCATATGGTCTTGACCTTGGAATGCACTTTGACTTGGAATTGCTTCTGATACTGACTTTGGACCCAGATCTGGAACAGAACGGTATTGACCCTCGAACTGCCATTTGACTACGCCACCTGCCTCTGGCCCTCAGGTCTGCCGGCATTCAGGACAATGTTTGATTAATGTTGGATGACGATGAGGCCTATCAGGCTTTATCTGTTGTGTGTATTCATGTATTACTTTTATTGCAGGTTATTTTTCCAGCTAAAAAAGTATTTGGGTCAACATAGATACTGCTTTAGAAATTGCTCTAAAACAGTTGGCACAAGAGCAAACACTCTTGTATATATGCCTGGCCTTGTATGTGTCTCAGGCTTGTCTAAATGCACAGGAAGATCCATGGTAGAATATGTAGGCGATCCCTTGGCAACAGTAGTCAAGGGGGAAAGAGTTTTGGAAACAAATGCTGTTCTAATGTTCTAACCCAAAGATGGTAGGAGTGAGAATTTGGCATCCTTTCCATTCTTTCTCCAGAACAGACCTATTCCACTGCATCCTCTGGCTCTCAGCTGTGCTTGCCTCTTCTCCAGGCTGGACACAGCTTAGCAGTCTAGCTAAGCAAACTAATAGAAATACTTGGTTGAGCTTCATCTAAAATAACTTTAGCAAACATACCAAAGAATCAGTACTAAATTTGGAAATCGTCTAAACGAGGAGGCTCAATTCTCAAGTTCTTTGAAATCTGGAGGAAAATTAAGGATATTAGTAACATCCCCAGGCCATATATATATTCACATGGAAAATTACTTCAGTTTGCCAAACCCCTAATGGGCTTTAAATTCAGTTCTGTTCTTACTGATAAAGGAGTTTTAAAGTATTTTTCACACACCTGTTAACGCACACTAAATGAAAGATATTTTTGTTAACAGTCCTGGGAAACATAAAGTAATTTCCATGGCAATAAAGAACATGTAACTAAAAGATCTAAATATATCTTAGAAAGATTACCCGGTTCCACCTGTGCTGCTTTATTGTGCACACGGTCTTTTCCAGAGGTTTTTGATATCTGGAAGATTGTTTTGAGTGGGTAGCTATAATATGTATGATAAGGGTACTAGTTTCATGTGGTATTATGTGGTATTACCTGCAATGTTAAAGGTTTTTCTTCAAGCTGGAAAGCTATTTCATTTGTATAACTGTGTTGAATAAGCATGGCAATGTAATCTGTTTTATTTTACTTCTTTTTTTCCTCATTTGTAATGCTGAAACCCCTTTTTCTCTTCCCCCCCCTTTGTATTTCCCTTTATATAGAAAAAAATATCTTTTCCAGAGGTTTTTGTATAACTTGGTAGTTGGTGGTATTTGTTTATGGACAACTTGGCTGTTCTTTCTCTAAAGCCCACCTCCCCAACAATGTGTGAGGAGTCTGAAAGCAGTTTTGCCCAGCCAAACATGCACAAGGGAGTTGAATAGAAGGATTTTGTTTGGATCTGGCTGGGGAGCTAATTCAGGATTTCAGCATGTTAAACTGATGCTGTGTTGAGACTAGCATTGCCTGCCCATGTGCTTGCTTCTGCAGTCCCATCTGCCTTCTCAACCTGTACATCTGTAAACCAACAGATCATTACCAAGATGTCAGAAATCCCTCAGCGCTTTCTCCCCAAGGGGGAATTGTAGAGGCTGCTTGAATTTCAGGGAAGGGAGAACATAAAACATGGACCTGTGACTCAACATGACTGGGGACCTATTTTACGAAATGAATGCTGAGGTTCTTGTCTTGTCAATTGCACCTCATCCAAGTAAAGAATGTTGTTCATTGGGGGAAAGCAAAATCAATTTTCAGTAAAAGGTCTCTCGTTCACATAAGGACTGATAGTAGAGAAATCTTTAAAAGCTAGTCCTGAAAGAATAGAGGTAAAAATGCATTCAGATATTATGTAATATTATTTTCCCATGTGCTGAAACACTGAGGTTTCCATAGGAATAACATGCAACTGGGAACAGATG
Organism: Euleptes europaea; assembly: GCF_029931775.1. Taxonomy (NCBI): domain Eukaryota; kingdom Metazoa; phylum Chordata; class Lepidosauria; order Squamata; family Sphaerodactylidae; genus Euleptes; species Euleptes europaea. The sequence continues at coordinate 28,146,800 of NC_079313.1, read as the reverse complement.
GGAAATGTTTCCATACAAATGTGAACTACAGATAGGGAAAGTGAGACTCAGAACACACTGTGAATGCCTTGAGAAATTTTGGATTTGCTCTGCTGTAGGAAGCACAATGTGAAGTCTCCTCAGAAACGAGAAAAGAAAACACAATGAAAGTGATTTAAGAATTCAGAACAGCTGGAAGGAAGCAAAAGTTGTAAACAACCGCCAGATGTAGTACTGATAACTTCATATTTCCCATACGTAAAAGGCCAGTTGCTGTTTAGAAAATCTGTGGAAAGGTTTGTGGTATTGTCTTAAGCATAAATTGGGAAATGTAAGTAAGGGGCACCAGAACTCCAAGAGAAGTTAAGATTTTGGATCCAAATTCCTGACAACTGGACGTTAGTGTTCCATTTAAAATCTTCCAGGGCAGTTGCTATCAAGCCCCCAAATTTTAACAATTTAATAGCACCATGTGAGAAACGTCTTTATTCTAGATAACCAGTGGGGATTTATCACATCTGGGTGGTCTTAAATTGATTGCACAGAAATCCAGTGCTGGAAGATTTAAGATTAAACATATTACTCGTAATTTGCACAGTAATAATATCTAGCATTTATACAGTGCTTTACGGTATTAAAAATGTTGCAGGTACAGTAAGGTAGGTCGGTGGTATTATCTCCACATGCAGAAAAGGTAGGGAGGCTGAACCTGAGACAGGGGGCTTGGTTTGTCAATGGCTGAGGTGAGATTCCTGATCTGGAAACTCTGTTACTTAGATCCACCAGTAGAATGTGACTTATTTGCATTCCATCCCACTGCAGTCCAAAATACTCCCTTTAATTGTTCTAAAGGACAGTGACCCCCAGCAACAGCATGGGGGGTGGGGAAGAGCTAGAGTCTGTAGTAGATAGGATGGCCAACCTCCTGGTGTGGCCTGAAGATCTCCTGGAAATACAACAGATCTCCAGGTGACAGAGAGCAGTTCCCCTGGAGAATATGGCTGCTTTGGAAGATGGGCTGTATGGCATCATAGCCTGCTGAGCATGCATGCATTTACATAAGAACATAAGAAAAGCCATGCTGGATCAGACCAAGGCTCATCAAGTCCAGCAATCTGTTCACACAGTGGCCAACCAGGTGCCTCTAGGAAGCCCACAAACAAGACATAAGAACATAAGCAACTAAGAACAGAAGCAACTGGAGCAACTAAGACAACTGCAGCAGCACCATCCTGCCTGTGTTTCACAGCGCCTAATATATTTGGCATGCTCCTCTGATCCTGGAGAGACATATAGTTTGTGACATATAGTTTGTTTTTAGAGACTACACAACATCAGCTCTCGAAACTAGTTAATTAGTTACTTTAATTTTTGTTTCGATAATTTTATTTTTTTAATAATACATGGAAATTAATTAAAATATACTTACAAAAACTTGTAGGGTGTTGAGGAAGTGGGCAAGGGGCAAGTGGAAGTTCCTCTAAGGGGCTTGGGAGGAATGTCTTGGAACCAGCAGCAAAATCTGGAATCAAAAAATCTTCTGCTGTAGCCCATCACGTTGGAACAAGAATGAGGAGATTTCTTTAGGAGATAAGAGATCTTATCTTATGCTTTTCAGAAAAGAGTACAGAGCAGTGCTACAATGTCAGAGAGAACAAAGGTTATTATTTCTACATAGATCCAGGGAATATTATTGTTGTAGCAGGCATCAAGTAGGAACTTTGTTATTGTCATGGCCCCCCCCCGAGTTGTCTCTGGACTCTGACGCCTCAGAGGAGGAGCCCAAAAATGGCCTGAAGAGATCAGGGACCTCTGAGAGATCCCTGCAGGGTAGATGCCCCTGGCCTATTTGTTCCAGAGGCTGCCCCTGAGGTGCCTGCAGTTGGAGCTCCTCCAGAACTTGTCCCTAAGGAGCCTGTAGTTGAAACTCCACCAGAACTTCCCACTGTTACCCCAGGACCTGGAGCAACTAATGGTCAGCCCAGGACCCGGTCCATAAGCCCACCAGAATCCGCCTCCACCCAGCAGTGGGGTAGCAGTCTTGTGCCAAGAAAGCCCAGCAAAGACACAGTGCTGGGCTGGAAGCCCATGCTTGACTTCTTGGCTTCTTGGGCCAGGTCATGGTCCAGATGGATGTAATCTTTTGCAGAGCTAAAGATCTGGTACCCCTCTAGGAGGCCTGACTGGCCACAGAGTACAGGACAACTACTTCCCAGCATCATAAGATGAATGCAGCTATGCTATGCAGTTCTGTTACGGAATTAAGCTTATAAAAACAGTTTTGAAAACTTTACAGCTGTGAAGCCTGAAATAAATAAAAACAAAATGTGATAACATAACTTTTAATCTGCCATTTCAGGAAAGACTGAAGCCGTAATTAAGAACTTCAGCCCGCATTACAGACGCCAGTATGCAGTGTCCTTTTGTGAGCGCATCCAGAATGAGGTAGAACAAAACAGAGATCTGCAGTCCCAGTTCTTAAAAACAAAGGTAATGAGAAGCGTTTGGTATTGTGGGATGGATCCTGAGTACCACTTTGGTGCAGGACTTCCCTGCCTCCCAGTAAGCTCTGAAAAATTCTGTGTGTATGTATATTAAGGAACCCTGAGGGACAATGTGGGGGCAAAGCAAGAAGGTCAGCATTGGGAAGGGGGTATTGGGGGAAATTGCTGTCCCCTTCAATGCCAACTGAAGAGCTTTTTGCAGAGCAGCACCTTAGAATACAGTCCAGTGGCTGCCTCTATGGCCTCGAAAAGTGCTGTCAAGTCACAGCCAACTTAGGGCAACCTTATAGGGTCTTTGAGGCAAGACACAAACAGAGGTAGATTGCCCGCTTCCACGGGAGCAACCTGGACTTCCTTGGTGGTCTCCCATCCAAGTACATTTTAAACCTGCTTGAAAGTGATTTAATGGTCCCAGTGTCCCCCAGAGTGCTGAGAGATCTTTTCTTGCGAGATCCCAAGCTTCTCAGACAACTGCAATTCTTAGAATTCCTTGGTACAGTATGGATTGTGACTGATAATCAGCTTTGAAACCTAATATATGTCATCCGTTATTTGCCTTATGGGGAAAATGTCAAGATGTTATATGGCTTAAAACAGATAAATAGCAAGGGGCATAGAGAGGTTAGACTTACTCTTCATCCGTTGCTGCAGCCCTGATTGGATTTGCCCCTGCACACCTTTTTTTAAAAAAACAAACCTGTGGGAAATTCTAATTATGGATCTTCTCTATCAGCCTTGTTTGGCCTTAATAATAAAGATGAGGGCACATCTGAACTTGTGAAGAGGACACTTTGTTTATCTATTAGATTTGTTTAATGTTACCTTTCACTCCAGAAGACACTCAGTAACAATATTCACTCACAGTAAAATTACGATGACCGATTAAAACAAGCAGAATTAAAAGCAAGCATTGTGTAGCACCAAGAATCAGAACTACAGACCCCTACACAGTGATGCAGAATTTTTTTTAAAAATTGGCCCAATATTTTTCTCATTTATTGGGTGAGTGTTGCCAGCTCCCAAACAACCGCTCTTCAAGGCCAAGACTTCCATTTTACAGGACTTCTTCCAGGCAGGTTTTGAGGTTCGGTGCCTCTCTTTTTCCAAATTAATTACTAGGAAGGCTCCCAATAAGTCCATTCGATTTTTCTGTAATCCTTTCCTAATTCGTCTCCACAGCCTCTGGCAGAAACCGCTGTGATCTTTTATGAAGGAGAAGTGTCACATTTTGCTGAAGACTTGAAGAAATGGAAGGACAGATACGTTGTGATTAAGAGCAACTATGCTGTGGAGAGCTTTGAAAACAAAGAGGTAAATCTCTGATTTTATCAATATCTGATGTTCAGGTGCATGCATCTGTCATGTTTTAAAATGGATTCTAGTGTCCTCTTCAGCGGCGGTGGCAATGGTATTTTATTTGTTTAAAACATTTTTAAGCCACCTTTCCACCCAATTGGGGTCCCCATAAAACATTAGAACAATTAAAACCAACATAAAAACTATATAATAATTCTGTAAAAACATAAACCACACCTGAACCAGGGACGAGGACCCATACCTGTTATGGGGGGGGGGGATATGCCAAAACAAAGAAGTCATCACCTGCTGGTAGAAGACACCGATAGAGGGAGACAGATGAATCTCTCTGGGGAGGGAGTTCCAAAGTTTTGGTGTCACGACTGAGAAAGCCCTTTCTCAGGTTGCCATCCATCTAGCCTCAGATGGCAGTAGCAGTGAGCAGGTAGGTTCATATGGGAGAAGGCGGTCTGAAGGTATGTTAGTCCCAGGCTGTGCAGGGCTTTAATTGTCAATACCAGCATCTTGAATTGAGCCTGGAAGCAAACTGATATGGTCCCTATGACCCATTCCAGTCAACACTCTCGCTGCAGCTTCCAGATAGTCTTCAAGGGCAGCCCCACGTATATATGATAGCTCTGCCCAGCAAATGGGAGAAGTTCCTTATTAAATATCCAGTGCTTTTCTGACCTTAAGAACATAAGAAGAAATGTTCTGGATCAGTCTGTGCTAGTCCATCTAGCCTATTAATGCTATTTCCCTGAGTGGTCAAGCAGATGCCCTAGATAGGCCTACAAACAGGATATTTATTTATTTATTTGATTTCTACCCCACCCTCCATCCCTGGCCGAAGCCGGGCTCAGGGCGGCTAACATCATAAAATCCAACAATATAATAAGATAAAACCATAAATACAGACCTAGAATGTTTTTAATCAATTTAAATTCAACCAATTCAGAAGTAATATCTAAAAAGAAGATGGTGCACCTTTAGAAAACAGGCTGCATAAAGCCCGGTAATGTAGCCGGGGGGCCCTAATTCGATCCAGGATAGCACCAAAGAAGGAGGGGGGATAGGGAGGCCAGATTTGATGGAACTGTTGCTGCCCTCAACTATAGGCCTGGCGGAATATCTTTATTTTCTTTCAAATCCCTCAGGGCCCTGATCTCAGCGGAAAGAGGATTCCAACAGACCCTGGCCCCGGTTGAGGTCAGCCGGATGCTCTTAGGGCCAGGGACCACTAATAAGTTGTTGTTGGAAGAGTGTGATGCTCTTCGGGGGGTGTACCAGGAGAGGCAGCCCCACAGGTATAATGGTCCCAGACTCTGTAAGGCTTTAAAAGTAATAACCAGCATCTTGATCCTGATCCCGTGCTCCACTTGGAGCCAGTGTAGTCGACGAAGCACTGACTGAATGTGAGCCCTCACTGGGGTCCTAGTAAGGACCCTCACTGCTGCATTCTGTACCAGCTGGAGCTTCTAGATCAGTCTCGAAGGCTGCCCTACATAGACCGAGTTACAGTAATCTAGCCTGGAGATGACTGTCACATGGATCACCGTGGCTAGGCCGGGGTGGGAGAGGTAGGCCACCAACTGCCTGGCCTGGCGGAGATGGAAAAACGCAGACCTGGCCACAGCAGTGACATGAGCCTCCATGGATAAGGAGGCATCAAGAATTACCCGCAGGCTCCTGACCGCAGGTGCAGGTGTTAAATGCACACCTTCAAGAGCTGGGAGCTGGCACCCCGCTTCAGAGCCGCCCTGGCTGAGCCAATGGACCTCTGTCTTTGATAGATTTAACTTTAGTCAGCTCTGTCTCAACCATCCAGACATGGCATCCAAGCACCTGGTCAGTGTGTCCAGGGCAGAGTTCGGATGGCTGTCCATTAACAGTTAAAGCTGGGCGTTATCAGCGTACTGATCACAACCCACCCCGAAGCTCTGGATAAGCTGAGCAAAGGGGTGTATATAGATGTTAAACAACATAGGGGAGAGGATCACACCTTGCAGAACCCCACACGCCAAAGGGCGCTGCTGCGATACCTCGTTCCCAAGTGCTACCCTCTGTCCCCCATCCTGGAGGGATGCCCCCACTGTTTCCCCCCAGCAATGAGTATTCAGAGATTTGCTTCCTTTGAATATAGAGGTTCTAGTTTCCATGGGATTTGTCCCCTTTAAGAGCCATCTAAATGATTCTGTAGCAGTGAGTTCCATAGGTACTCTTTGGTCTGTCCTGAATGTACTGCCCAGTCACTTCATTGGGTACCCCTAAATTCTAGTATTATGGGGAAGCAAATAGAGTTGTCTGTATTCACTTCCTTCACGCTGTACATTATTTTATACACTTTGGCAGAGGGTGAGGCAGTCTGCAACCAGTCAGTCCAAATACTATGCCAGGAAAAGCTGCTCATTCAGAATGTTTGTGTAATTTCTAGGATATTTTGTCATTTATTCTGAATGAGAATTGCTGCTGTGTAGATGCCGCCTGAATTGGATACATTTCATTAACTCAGACTAAGCTATTTTTTCTAAAAGTTATTTTCTTTCCCTGTATCCTAGGCTTTCCAGAAGGGCCTCAGCTCTAAAAGCTGCATTCTCTCTGTTGGAGGCAAAGTACTGACAACAGAGGAGGGGTATAACTCTCTATCTGATAAACATTTTCCAGACCCCAATGGTAAGACAAAGCAAAGCTTATGGGGAATGTTATGTCTTCACGTTTCCCCCCCCCCCTTTGTGTTTGACCATTGCTACGCCTTAGAAATGAGCTGGTTCTGGAGTCAACAGCTTCTGATAACTTTCTTAATGATCCATTTTTTGAGAAGTGCTGCACATTTTATATTATTTGATGTGATTGGGTGAATGCTTCTTTTGTCTTCATAAAGGCAGCATGAAAAATCCACTGGAAAGATTTACACCCTCTTATAACGTATCTGTGAAAAATGGAGCCTTGCTTCTTTTATTTTCTTGCAGCCTTCCCACCCCCCCACCCCCAGAGGTGGTGTATCTGGCGGCTGGCTGCCAGTGTCTCTTCTGGGCTGCAGTTTTGTTGGTCTGATGTCATTGGAAAACTGTTAACCCAAGATGTGCTATGAGAAGAGCTGAAATGGACCAGAACTAAGAGGAGTGTGCCTGTATCATATATTGTGCTGTCCTCCAATTCCCCCCTGATGTACGAATAATCTCTGATAGAGGCTCAGGGCTGATTGGCTTAATATCAATCACTGAAGTATTTCCCATATTATTTTAAGCAGTCTGGGTATGTCTTTCTGATCTCAGCTTGCATTGCTGAGTGAATACTTGGGAGCGCTGTTGTTTTTAAGTTGGATTATGTTTTTATCAAATGTGAATTATGTATTTTATTATGTTGTGATCTGCCCTGAGCCCACTTTTAGTGGGGGAGAGTGTAATATAAATAAATTATCATTATGAGAGCTGATATATCTAAGGAGTTAAGAAGGAACCCTGGAATTGTTAAACATGGCCTTGGTAATGGTCTTTTCTTTTTAGTCTCAACACAGAGAAAAGGATTCTTCTATTATCTTAGGCCTTCTATTATCTTGGTCTTCAGAATATGAATTGGGACCTTTATGTAGGTCCCAAGTTGCAATATATTATACTTTTCCCCAGAACTTTCTTTCAGGACTTTGGATGGGTGTCAGTCTGTCACTAACCCCCAGAGGTTTTCCAGGGACAGAGCCATGGAAAATGGCATCACCGATGTTATGATGTCATTTCTGGCCAAAACCCTGGAAGTGATGTCACACACAGGCTACCACAATGCTCTATAGATCTCACAGGTGTCTATGGTAACGACCATAGAGATTGGTGAAATTTCCTAGAGTGTTGGAGTAGCCTGTGACATCACTTCTGGTGGATTCACCCAGAAATTATATCATGGTGTTGGTGCTGCCATTAGTGACGCTGCAGTTGAGTGCAGCAGTGGGAGATTATTCACCACCATGTGGCAGCTGGCAACCCTACTTCGGGGAGCCAAGGGCTGCTGGGTTTTGCCCTGTTGACTGGATGAGCCAACCAGAGAAGACTTTGTTGCAATGGAAACCCTGGTGGCAGTTGGAGAAGCAATTTTTGTTCATTGATATAGGTTTGACTTGAGGAGCCAAGTGTGGTTCTTGAGTCCCATCTTTCAGTGAGGAGAGACAAAGGTGAGGGAGAATAATAACGCAGGTGATGTAGCTAGAGTAGGGAACCATTAGATAGTCATGTTAGGATTACCATTTGTGTAGACTATATTCTTGTAACTGTGTCACTTTGGGTTTGAATCCTTAAGCCTGAGGCTTAAGCCTGAGGCCTAACCTTTTTGAGCCAGTGGGCATCTTTGGAATTATGACACAGGGTGCTGGGTGCAACCACAAAATGGCTGCATGGGGGGTGGAACCTGCCCAAGTGCAGGGGACAAGGAGTAATATTAAAAAATTCACTGGGAAATAGGAGTGAGAGAGAATTAAACCTACAATGTGGTGGCAGTTGCCACTGAAACAATGTTGTTTTAATGTGCAGTAGATTATCAAAAGCTTTATTGGGCAGAAGCCTGACCCACTCTCTAGACTCGAGACACTTGGGGAGAACCAGGAAAGGTGTCAGCAAGCACCACGGTTCCCATGGGTGCCACACTGGGGATCTCTGCCTTAAGCCAGTGGTCCTAGGTCTTTAACTATCTAAGACCTTTGTAACATTCCTCTTTGAACTTACTCCACATTGCTGAGTTTCTCTCCTCAATAAAGTCCTGTTGGCCAGTTCTGCACAATGAACAGTGCAGGGAACAAGGGACAGTGTGTTTTCTAACCTGTGGCCACTTCAGCTATAAGGTTCTTGGCACAGCTTATTTGACAGGATCCAGGGGATCCTGGTGCCCTTCATTATCTCAAGCAGGATGAGGATATCGAAGATGTCCCCTTCTTGTGATATCTTGGTGGTGGTAGCACTACCTTATTGACCCTGGAGGCAGGTCAAGTGGCAAAGGAAGGTTGGAGGGTACTAAGTCCTTCCCCTCAGTCCACAGCAACTATTCCGAGAGGTGGTACAGCAGACTGCACCATCAGAGGGGGCTGTTACAAGAGGTCACTTGGCCCAGGCAAGTTTAGAGACCTCTTCTTGTTGTCACATGACTGTGATGTCATGAGACATCGTCCCAAATGTTTGCAGCTCAGCTCATGTTTTCACTTGGGGTTAAAAATGGGTCTCAGTTCTTTAAAGGCTGATGATGACAGCTTCTCTAGGCCTTCTCTTTTTCCTCATCCAACACTGAGCTTTTCAAACTCTTGACAACCAGTTTCAGTGTCTCCCTCTTGCATCTTTGGTCTTTCTTCTCAAAGTCTCTCCTTCTTATGACTCTCCCACAACCAGTTAATCTTGGGCTTGGAGTCTCAATAAGTCTTTTGTTCCATGATATATCCAGGTACAGTGACACCTGGGAAAGTTACCCCAGCTATAGATATGCATATCATGAATGCTCTGGCGTTAGCTGCACTCCACCCACTCTTGCTATGATATTCCATCTTGCCGAAAGCCCTGGGTGAATGCTAAGCTTACATTGGGTTCAAATTTTTAAATACATCAGAATTCCAATTACGGAATACTTTGAGGCTCATTTGATTGTCTTAGCCAAGTTGATGCTTACTGTTTCGTTTTTTTTAAACAGATCTTAAATTAGAGTGATATGCTTAAGTAGAAAACTGAAAGAATTAATTAGACACATATATGATGCATGTAAAAGTAACAGAATGTAGTATATCAATGCATAAATGATTGTTTAGCTGAGTGGAATGCCAGAACCTTGCAGGTTTTTAAAATAACTTAATTCTTTTTAAAGCTTCCAGTGAAAAGGAGAATGCCCAGGCTTTTGTTACCCTTCCAAAAGAGTTTCCTGTCTATCTGTGGCAGCCTTTCCGCAGACATAGTTATTTCTGCTTTCCGGATCCAGAGACTCAAAAACAATTCAGCGCAGTGTTGAATGACTGCATCAGGCACTTAAACCATGGTAAGTACCAGTAGGCTGCAGTTGATAGCCTTGCTATTTGGGGCTGGGGGGGAGAGACCAGCTTTGCATGCTTGACTTTTTGATCCAATGCAGAGGCATAGTTTCAATAGTGCATTTCTCCACCCCAGTCCTGCAGCAGCCATTGATGTGGGGTGGGGAAATCCACTATCAGGTGGGGGAAGGGAAGAACTTGATGCAACATTACTTTTCTTGGCGGCATACCCACATGGTATGTCATGTGTGTTCCATGCTAAAATGGAAAAGCAGGTTTTCCACCTGAAACATCTCATTCTGCTACTTTAAGAGGTAAGAGCTTGCAACTGATCCCTGAAAGTGATCACCCAAATACTTGAGGGGCAGAGTCTGTCACAAGGTGAGCTATTTGTCTTGACTGAAAAATAGATATGAGGCGTAAGTATGAGAGAGCCTGATCTTGAGCATGTTTACTCAGAAGTAAGACCCTTTGAGTACTTGCTTCGAGGCAAGTGTGAGGAAGCAGGTTGTGGTCTACTTAGGGTTGCCAGCTCCGGGTTGAGAAATACCTGGAGATTTTGGGAGTGGAGCCTGAGGAAGGTGGGATTTAGAGAAGGGAGGGACTTCAATGCCATAGAGTCCAGTTGCCAAGGCGGCCATTTTCTCCAGGGGAACTGATCTATATTGGCTGGAGATCAGTTGTAATAGCAGGAGATCTCCAGCTAGTACCTTAGGTTAGCAACTCATACGTTTGGAGACGTATGTAGAAATCCTTTTGGTCCCGTTTGAAATTATATATATTCCATGAACTTCTTTGGATACATGTAACTGATGAAGCCATATGCGAAACGTGATCTTGATCTAGACGACACGTCCTGACATCTTCTCGCTGTGGCCTTTGCCTCAGACATCTTCCATCCAGCTATCAATAAGGACAAAAAAGTCCATCACGGACAGTATATATTGACTTACCTGATTTGCAGGACATCCATATTTTCTATTGAATTTTGTACTATGCTGGATTGATATTGAAATTTTGTATGTGTATCTTACTGTATTTCATTTTGTATATTTGCTCACTTTTTGCACCTACTTGCACCTTTATAAATTAATATCCTATTTCTGGTACTTTTTGAGTGCTGTCTGGATCTCTGCCATTATCCGTACAGCACTGAGCCTTTATTTTTTCCAAGTACCTGGAGGTTGGCAACCCTATCTAGATGGCATGAAAATGTGCATGGACAGCCATCTTCCCAGTCTGCTTCCTGAGGCAGGATCCTTACCAGAGTCCTTTGGCTACTGCCTCAGCCAAGACCCTTTCATGCATGGTTAGGCCTCCATAGTCCCTGCTGGAGCAGCCTGCAGCTCTTCCTTCCATCTCCCTTGCCTCTGGTATTTTAAGCTGTGGCGGTTCCAGGCCTAACCACCTGCTTTTCTTCCAGTGACACTAAACTAACTCTTCCGTCCACACCTACCTTTGTGTGCTGCTGTGATAAATGATCCTGTTTTTCTCATTTCACATGCAAAATTCCGCATTTGAATAATGTTTGCAAAATTTAAATGGAAAAACGGGGATATAGGGCAAATTTTGGAACATTTGACAGATTTTTATTTCTACTGTAGCTCATTCCTCTAGTCATGCCAGAGGTCATCTTCAGCCAATTTAAGGCAGAAAATAGCCACCACAAGCCCCAGATCCAGCCTAGCAACCACAGGGCCTCTAATTTAGGCCCCACAAGAATGTTTTCTGATAGCCGCATCCCATAATTTACAAGATTTGGGGGGAATTTGCTCTCCTCATAAAGAACCCAAATATGCTGCCTTATGAGCAAGGCAAATTCCCCCAGTTCTTACAAATTGTGGCTCATCACAAGATGCATTCAGTCCATATATATGGAGAAGCCTCAGAGAATCTTGAACTATACACGGAAGTAAATACTCTGTAAAATGACCAGGTGAACTAAGTTTCCTCTGGTGCGTCCTTAAGAGGAAAGTCTGTTGTTCTGATGGTTTGTAATCCCTGTTACTCTTACAGTCATGCAGCGATCTGTGCGAAATTCAATCCTTTTTCTCTCTGCTAGGCCAGTAATTGTGTGGATCAGCTTTTCCTGGCACACTGTAGGTCTTTGGTGACTCAAAACATGCTGTGTGGCTTCACTTTGCTTGACTCCTTTTTGCGGAGACTTTAGCAGTGCTCTTGGCAGGCTCTATTCCTAACTGAATTCCAGCCCATCACTCCAGAGGACAGAGCTTTGCTAGCCAAGTACAGAGTAGATGATCTAAGGCTTTTCCATCCCTAATGCCTCTGGATTTATGTCCCATTTTTTATCCTTGTTTCTTCTTGGGGTTTTTTTTTTTTTTTTGGTCACATGGAAATATTTTATTTTGTGGAGGGATTTCCAACATGCTAAGTATCTTAATGTTTAATTGAAGACTAATTGGGAGAGGGTTGGGGGGGGTGGAACAGCTGTTAAACAAACTGTGGTGCTAACGTATGTAGCTAAGTCGTGCTCTTTTGGGGAAAGAAAATGCTTTGCAATACATGCAAAACTTATGGCTGATAAAGATGTTTGTATACAGCACCAAGAAGGCAGCACACTTAGGTCGTTTATGCATGGGAGCTTTACCTGAAGTTTGTTGCTCGCTAGACCCACACCTGTTGGGAATCTATGCACCAGCAGTCTCCAAGCTCAAATCAAGTCCTACCCCTTTAAATGCTGCTTTGTAATTGGCTTGCTTGTAGTGCTTACTGTGAGAGAAAATCCCCCCCAAACCCAATTGCCCCATAAAAAAGCATTTAAAAAACAACAACATAACAAACGGAGCAATCTGAAGGGGGGGAGAGAAATCCAAGCCTCAGTTTTTAAAAGATTTTTTTCTGCTCAGAATGAGCTCCGAGAAAGCAAGAAGTATTTCAGTCCTCACCTCTGGACGTGCTGCTTTGTAATTGGGTGTGAGCAAAACTAAGTTTGCGTGCTCCGCGCTTTGCCTTATGAATGGAGATTTCACCTGTGCTTTGTTCAGGGAAGATGGAAGAGTTGGGTTATTAGAGGAACAGGAAGTCCAGGGATTTGTGAGGGCTGGCAGCGAGGTCATCTCTAATGGACGGGAAACTCATGCATAACTCCAAGGAACAACCGAGACAGACCAGGGGCGAACGTGAGTGAAAGTACCCATGCATAAACAACCTTTGTATGTTCCATAACCATGTTCAAATCCTAATATCAGAACTAAACCCCACAAAATCAACATGTATGGCTGGAATTATGTGTTACAAGAAAACCTCATTTTGTTGCAACCTTGAAAAGACCACTGTCTTAAAATCTATGGGTGATGTGAGTCTGAAATGGTGGGCTACACCTGTTCCTAAAGGTTTCTCTTGATAGATTGGTCATGTTTCACATGGTTGTGGTGTCAGTTCCCTGCATTATGATCAAACTCCAACATGTGGAGTCTACTCACAGTAGGAGGAGAGCACTGCCTCCTCCCCAGTGAACCTTTCATTCATGTATTGTGCATACTGTGGAAAAAATCCAGTATGTGTGGGTTTAAGCTGTACGATTCTTGTTCCTATAATTTAAGGTGAAATAATGGCATAACCTCTGTGGACCAGTACCAGTGCGCACTCTCATTGTATGGGGATGCCCATTATGGATTGAGAGCTGGCTGAAAAATAGGAAGCAGAGAGTAGGAATCAATGGTCAGTTCTCACAATGGCGGGATGTGAGCAGTGGGGTGCCTCAGGGATCTGTGTTGGGACCGGTGCTTTTCAACCTGTTCATCAATGACCTGGAGTTGGGGTTAAACAGTAAAGTAGCCAAATTTGCAGATGACACCAAATTATTTAGGGTGGTTAAAACAAAATCGGACTGTGAAGAGCTCCAGAAGGATCTCTGCATACTGGAAGAATGGGCATTAAAATGGCAAATGAGATTCAATGTGAGTAAGTGTAAAGTGATGCATATTGGGACACAAAATCCCAACTTCACATATACACTGATGGGATCTGTGCTGGCAGGGACAGATCAAGAAAGGGATCTTGGGGTGGTAGTGGATAGCTCAATGAACCCAGTGTGCGGCTGATGTAAAAAAGGCCAATTCCATGCTGGCCATAATTAGACGAGGAATAGAGAATAAAACTGCTGATATCATACTGCCCTTGTACAAATCTATGGTGAGACCACACTTGGAATACTGTGTACAGTTCTGGTCACCACACCTAAAAAGGGATATTACAGAGCTTGAGAAGGTGCAGAAAAGAGCAACCAAAATGATTAGGGGACTAGAGCAACTGCCCTATGGGGAGCGGTTAAGACGCTTAGGGCTGTTTAGCTTGGAAAGAAGGTGGCTGAGGGGAGACATGATAGAGGTCCATAAAATTATGCATGGTTTGGAGAGAGTGGACAGGGAGAAGTTTTTCTCCCTCTCCCATAATACTAGAACACGGGGTCATCTGCTAAAGCTGGAGGGTGAGAGATTCAAAACAGATAAAAGGAAGTATTTTTTCACATAACGCATAGTTAAATTGTGGAACTCCTTGCCCCAGGATATGGTGATGGCTGCCAGCTTGGAGGGCTTTAAGAGGGAAGTGGACATATTCATGGAGGAGAGGGGTATTCATGGCTGTTAGTTAGAATGGATACTAGTGATGCTGCATACCTATTCTCTCTAGTATCAGAGGAGCATGCCTATTATTTTGGGTGTGGTGGAACACAGGCAGGATGGTGCTGCTGCCATCGTCTTGTTTGTGGCTTCTTAGAGGCACCTGGTTGGCCACTGTGTGAACAGACTGCTGGACTTGATGGGCCTTGGTCTGATCCAGCGGCGCCTTTCTTATGTTCTTATTAACTGGAAGTTTCTGTGAATATAGGTACAGTGTGCTACCCAGTAAGTACAGGTTGTAATTCTCAGTTTGCAGTATTCTGCATGGAATCCGGCACTTTGCACAGAATTCAGATTTCTGACTATCGCAGATTTCATCTTTGATAAAGATGATGGCCTTCATTAATGTGGAGATGTGTTTGCGAATGAGTGGACAATCTTTGCAAAAATCTCCAGTCTTCTGGGATGGAACGTTTTGTGCTCTGCATGGACCACTTTCCCTCAGAGATTTTGCCCTGTGTAGCCAGCTGCATGACCCTGCTTTTGGGGGGAACTTCTACACAAGGTTGTATTCATTCTGAGCACAACTCATGGGGCTCCTGTACTTTTGAGCCAGAACAAAAAACAAACCCCTTTTGCCCCACTTCCAGAGGAAACTACAGAGTGGTTGCAGACAGGGTTTTCTTTTCTCCATCTCCTGAGAAAGGTTACTAGTCTTATCGAAACTCTTTTGCCTGACCTAGAAATTCCTCCGCTGTTTTGCTAGAAGAAGGATTCCAAACTTTGTTTCAGATTTTGTTTTAGGTGCAATTTCTGTGGCAAGTCTGTGGTTAATAAACCAACTTCAGATCCTGAAATCTGACCATAGTTAGTGGGCTGTCTCACATTTAGACGATCAAATAACTGTTGTTAGTTTAGTTAAAATCATGGTTTTGCGTGACATCTGAATCCCATTACTTTTCCTGAACCCTTGAAAAAGAACAGGATAGAAACTGAAATACATCCATGAAAACATTTTAATATTCAACTTTCCACTTCTTCTATCCCATGCTTCTAGAATTTCAAGTATTATGACTAGGCAGGGCTTATTCCAAGTCCTTAAGAAAGTAGAACCCTCCAATCCTCAAACTGAGGATAGTAAAACTCATGTTCATGTTTGTACTTGAAGCTTGCAAGTTTTGGGTTGCTATAAATACTGCACATCATTGCAGTCCTGGTTCCTGTTTTGAAGTGACCTCATCTAGTTTCTGTTGGTGGTTAGCAGATCTTCTACCACATGATCTGATGAAGGAAGCCACTTTGCATACTTCACCAATTCAGCTCTTATTATAATGGAGAGAACTCATTGAAGCACCACATTTATATCCCAGCTCTGCAAATATCAGCTCTTATTCAGTCTTCTGGGCTTTAAAACTACAGTCAAATGTTGAATAACAGAGTTGCTGTTTCAGTAAATTAGAGACTTAGTTTAGGTCAATGCAAGTTTCTCTGCATTCTTTTTAAAAGCAGGAATCGCTGTGAACATAATCCAACAACTTTTATAATGTAGCTATATCCTCAAGCATTATTGCTTTTTTTTTTTTTTAATGTTTTATGGTACAAGACTGCAAATAAGTGTGGTCACCTTCTCTGAAGAGTGAGGCTTAGAACTGTGCTGTATATCATACAGCAGGGCTAGGCAACGCCCCCACCCCCCGTCACGTGTGCCAAATTGCAGCACGCGGGACCATTTTGCTTGGCACAGCAGCTCCCTTACTGCTGTCGAAAAGCAGGGGTGCATTTGAACCAGGCTCAGCTGGAGTGCAACTCTGGGTCTTTCTTTGGACCTGGAGCTGTGCTGTCATCAACCTGAGTTCCTTCTGGCCCTGCCTCCAATAAGTGCCAGCAGCCCCGCTCCAACAGGCGGTTAGACTGAGTGGCAGGCTCAGACCATTGCCAGCTGTACACTGCTGTCACTCCTCCCCCCCTTAGTGGAGCAACCTCTGTAACCAGCACAGCCCTAATCTCTCCCCCCCCCCATGGTTTTTGGCACATCAGCATCTTCACAGTAGGCATTGCATTGCATTCCATTCAACACTTGGGTCAAAAAAGTTTATTACTTCTGTCCATACAATATTTTCAGTATGTTTTTGGACTTGTTATCATCCTTCAGGTTATTGCAGCAACTTGCAGAGCACTCAAGTGCCCATAGAGCTGTCTCCCCCGCCAAATTCCTAGTCATACATTTCTATTGCACTGCATTTTTGTACAAGAATCACTTGGACAGAGTAAATGACGTTATTGTCTTGTGCACTACTACCACTTCCCCTGCTCTAAATTAACGTGGCAGTTTTGCTTTAAACAATGAAATGTACATAACTCAGCTGTGTAGTTTGTTCTCACCTCCCTGGGGCAAATAACAGTTGCTCCCCATTGGGCACCAAACTTTGTGTGACATTTTCTCTCTGAAAGCCTTAAAGCATGAGTGGGCCAGTCTATGGTTTAGGGGCTCCATGGCACGGGCTGCAGGAGTTTGTGGCATATCTAAACAGAAGCAAGAGGGGATGTGGGGTAGTGTCCAGGATGCCGGCTGATACAAGGGCCAGAGGCAGACAGCATAATCAGAAAGCCAGTCCAAGGTCAGGCACCATTTTATTTCAATCCAAGTCCTAAGCGTCAGTATCAGAGGGGCAATCCAAATTGAGGGTCAGGTCCAGTTTCGAGGTCAGGGTAACGGCAGTCCAAAGAAGTTCAGGGGATCAAGAAGCACACAGTGCACAATGTGGTAGCCACTAGTTGCTCCCACACAAAGCTTGTTTTGCTTCCTGCTTCAATCTTGTTCAGGTAGCAGGCCAGCTGTTGCTCATTGAGCAAGCCCAGTGGAAGACATCAGTCTTCCTTATCACTGATGGCTCGTGTTCTACACTGGCACGTTAACCTCTTGCTTCGCCTTCGGTCTTGCATTGCCGCTCTGAGCCTTTGCTGCCTGCATTCCAGACGTTTTGGTGACCCGTTTGATCCATCCTGTGGTGGCGCTGGCTGTGCCGGCACCTCAAGCACAGCTGAATCCCCTGAACCAGAAGGCTGGGAACACGGTGAGGTCTTTCGGCTTGTGGCTGCCCTCCTGCTTTGGTTGCTCTGCAGCCTGCTGCTGCTCTTCTGTTCTCAGCCTGCTTTCTGCCTCCATCTCTTCCTCATCTGAGGACGTCTCCGCAGGCTGACTCACGACAAGTAGAGTTAGGACTCCACTTCTGCTTGCGGTCTCCCCCATGATGTATGCTGCCTGTTACCAGCACATTTGGTTTAATAAAAACCACTTTGGCAGGTGATGGATGACTGCATGTGTACTGAAGTGTCTCATCTCATATATATTTCGAATCAGTCTCAGCCTTGTTGAGAACCATTGTAGTTGAAAAGCCATATATAAATATTGTAAGTACATAAGATCTCATTTTGCTGCTCTCTCTCACACATTTTGGCCATTTGTGGCATACTTTCCAAGGAGTTTACTGCGGTATACTTTCCATGGAGTTTGCATACCTCTGCCTTAATGGAAAGGAGGAGCTGAGCTGCTCTTGGTTAGAGAGCTGATACAATGTAGGGGTTAAGAGACTGAGAGCCTGACTTCACATTACACTGTTTTGGGTCCTCCCTGAATCCTGTCAAGCAGGCATGTGCTGGGAGTTTGTGGTTGAAATTTAGATTTTGGGGTCCATTGGGATTGGGACTACAGAGAATGGGGGGCTTACCCCTTCCCCCTCATGATGATTTCCAGACCTGAAATGGCCCCAGGGAGCCACTCTTTGCCCTGTTGGGGAAACTTACAAATACTGGTGGGCTAATGTACTAATTGGCTCAATATGGGGAGTATCAAAGATAAGGTTTTGTGTTTGCTTTGCAGAGTAGATGGTAATGTTGACAGTGAATGTGGAGTACACCCAAAGGAAAGAAGGCTTAGGCAGAAAAATGAGAGGTTTGGCCTTGTACATCTTTAATTTGAGATGGTGATGAGACATCTAAATGGAAATATCAGACAGGCAGTTGGAGATGTGGGATTGGATAGAAAGAGATAAAGTCACTGGGGTGGGGGGAGCAATGAAGAAGGGGAAACAGAAGAAGAGCTTTCCGTTGTGGAAACACCAAATGAGCAATTATATAGACAGGAGGAAAGCCAGCTGAGCAGTGACACGGAGGCAAGCAATGGCAAAACACCTCTGAATGTCTCTTGCCTTCAAAAGCCTACGGAGTCGCCATAAGTCAGATGTGACTTGACACCAAAAAACAAAGTACAGATATTCTCTTGCATAGTGTGGAGTATTTTCTGCAGAAACAATTGGGAGGGGGCACATTAATTGTAAGTGCGGATCATCTGTTGCAGATCAGAAAATTTAGGATTGGGGGCAAATGCCCCTTCCCCCATATGGATTCCCACTCCCATAAAAAGTATCCAACATGCACAACTTTGCATGGGAGCAATTCAGTATATGCTTGAAAGGGTGACTAGCGTGTGTGAATGAGCCGCTGCAGATCAAATACTGCAGAAAGAATGTAAAGTTCCCTCAAACTCCAGGCTTTTCAATGAAGCCAAGTTTCTTTTAGTTTATTTAAGATGTATTTAAGCTGTATCTCCAATAGGTTCCTGAGATGGCAAGAGGGAGTAACCAAATCAAGTGATGATATATGTGTATGCATGAAAAAGCCCAGAGGAGCTAGACCGGGGCCATAGTGTCTGCAAAGGTGTTTTACAACCAAACACTGGTATCAGACCTTAGTTTTACAATCTAAACAAATGTTTACTCACAAATCAAACCTTGATATGATATTTGTTTTCAGTAATGTGTCCACCTACCCACATTTCCCACTATTCCATCCCAGAAGACTTGCTCCGGCCTTTAGGGAGCAACCTAGAATTAAGGAGTTGGGTCTAAAAAAGAAGACACTACAATGTATAGCTATTTAACTTCCCAGACGAAATTTGCCCCATGGTTCAAAATGATTACAAAAGACCACATTAGGACCTCCTATCTGGTGGACATTACAACCTGTAGCCTTAGAGCAGCCTTTGCATCGCTGCGCTTCCAAACTATGCCCACGGAACTTCTTGCAGGTCATTTCTCAAAAAAAAAAATAACCTGGCTCAACGTGTTTGCCTATGTGGTGGGCCTGTGGGAGATCTCTTCCATTATGTTTTGGCCTGCCCTTTATACACTGAACCCTGAAATAAGTTTTTGGCAAACATTCTATTTGCATTACAGTTGTTATCTGATGCTGATAAATTATTTTATTTGTTATCAGATATGGATCCCTATATTTCCCCAAAAATGGCACTTTATGGCCTGGCAGCCAAGAAAATTAGAGAGAAGCAAATATAAATTGTGGAAAGCTGGATAGAATTGTACAGGCGCATTTTTTTAAATGATATTGGTTTTAAAGTTGTTGTTATAGTGCCTTTATATTGTACTGGCCTATGGTCTTATACACTACATTTGACTACTACTACTACCTACCCACATTTAACTGAATAGAGTGTGAAGATGTAAATTAAATCAAACAGAATGTGAAAGTAAAATCATGTGGCAAAGTATTTGTATTAGAACGTTACAAGAAGGGGAATCCTTCCCCTCTACTTTCCCATCACATGCCTTGTCTACCCCCGACCTACCCTCCCGGCTGCACATCCTCCCTCCTGGGCCTATCCTTATCTTTAAAAATTTTTTAAAAAGCTGAGATATGTGGAGTTGATAAGGAGCCCCATAATACCAACGGTGATTGTGTAGTCTGGAAAGATCTCAGGTGGCTTTTACATTTTTGTTCAGTTGCGATAGCTGCGAAAGGGTACTTCTTCAGTTCTGGGTTTGTTTGTTTTAGATATCCCATTTTTTAAAAAAAACTGGCATTGGCACAGGTTTGTAGAAAACTGGCATTGGCACAGGTTTGTACCACTGGCTGGCCACATTTGGGTTTAGTGATCCTCATAGTAGGGATCACATCTTGGGAATTAGATACAGTGATATTTAGGAAAGAGAAACATTCAGTACCATTAACAGTGCGTTCCTAAGCATAATTCAAGTCAATGGGCTTAGAAAAGTCTCTTTCTGCTTAGTATTGCATTGTAAGAATGATCTTTATAGTTTAATTAGCAACATGCTGAGGTTTCAGAAGATATCCCACAGAACAGTTTTCTTTTCTTTTTCTCCCCCCCCCCTCTTTTTTTTTGCTAGCTATGTGTCAAACTAATCCTGTGCTTCCAAAAAGTGAGTCATGGTGGAATGAATCAATATGTAACTGTGATGTGCTTCAGAGCAGGCAGTTACTTCATAAATTTAGGTAACTTTCAGGCTATTGGATTCAGCTAAGGAGACATCAAAAGAGAAAGAGAAATGTGTAGGATGTCTCTTAGGAACTTAGTTCTATAAACATTGATCTTTCTCATCTGCAGAAGAGACAGAAAGCAAAGTTGGACCAAGATGAGTGTTCAAGTTCCATGTTGATAAGACCAGCTTTTGATTGGTTAAGAACAAGTTGTATTGCCAAATGCTTATTGCAGTGTTGTTTTGACCACTTTTTTCCAGTATCTCAAAAATTTTCAGTTGTGAAGTAATGGGTATTATCAATGCCTTGATTCATTCTAATTACTCAAAGAGACAAGATCAAGTGAACCCAACAGACTGTTTCTGTGCTAGATGTTTTGTGCAGTGTTGCTATGTGCCTCTAAACATTTCAATCCAAACAATTCAGGCTGTTTCCACTTTGGCCTTTTTTGCGGGGGGAAATAGCCTTTGGGCAGATAAATGATCTGAGCATTGCTCATGTTGTTGAAGTATATCCTGAAAAATGACTAATGATTCCAAATCTCACTCAATTCTGTTTTGCTGTCAAATAAACAGGGAATTAAAGTGTACTGACATTCAAACCAATTATATTCCCTATGCAAGCCATTTTTCATAAGCATCACATAATCAACCATTTTAGAAGAATCTGATCTCTTGTTGGGATTCCAAACCTAAAACTTAAACGTGTAGAATCTTTAGATGCAAAGAAGCTCTGATGGTAAATGAGATGTGTTAAAGCCTCCAGGTTTTTGGTGGACACACATACACTGAAAATTCTGTCTTGTGAGTCCACCATTCATCTCCTGCTAAAGAACTTCCGAGGGGTACATGGCTGGCCACTTTTGCGATTAAAATGACAGGCTAACAGTGCCATCCTAAACAAAGTGACACCCTTCTAAGTCCATTGAAGTCAGTGGTCTCAGAAAAGTATGAAACTCTTCTTTGGATTGCAAGGGTTCAACACTCTTCACAGGTGGTACCGTTACAGTCATTCATGCATAAGCTCTGTTCTGACTTTCAAATGAATGCCCTGAAGTTAGGGGCAGGGACAGCGTCCGTGATTCTTATTGAGAAATTTGGTTAATATAGCAGAGTATTGCTCAGTCATAGAAGTGTGATATTGAGTGCAGTAAATCAATGACTAAACTGAGGCTGTCGTACTTTGGACATATTATGAGAAGACAAGAATCACTGGAAAAGACAATCAAGCTAGGTAAAGTCGAAGGCAGCAGGAAAAGAGGAAGACCCAACAAGAGATGGATTGACTCTATAAAGGAAGCCACAGCCCTCAATTTGCAAGATCTGAGCAAGGTTGTTAGGATAGAACACTTTGGAAGACATTGATTCATAGGGTCGCCATGAGTTGGAAACGACTTGACGGCACTTAACACACACAAAAAAACACACACACATGTACACACACAAATCAATCTCACAAGAAGTATATTGCAAAAAGTAAAAAGTACATTTATTCAAGTAGATTCTGTTCACATTCAGGTTGCAGTCAAAAGGAATAGAGACATTCAGGTTGCAATAAAAAAGAACAGAGAGACCTTACCTAAAGAGTACTTTCCCTATCACAAATGGCCAGCTGATCCAACATACTGGGTATGGGAGAATGAGGCATTGTTTCTACAGGAGAGATCTGTAGATATGTGTGACTCCATGAAAAGCGATGTGGAGAGTGGGAAGAACAATGGACACAGAAAGAGAGGAGGGGTCAGAGGGCAGCTCCCAGGTTAAGACAAAAAAAGAGGCATCCCATTCAAGAAGATAATGCTTATACACATAATAATGCTTGTACCCCCCCAATGTCCATGCATGCTGAGTCACTCAATTCAACAATCCTACCCTTCCTTCACTGAAATAATGCTAAGAAATACATCAAGAGCCCCTTTCATATCTGTGCCTGTTGTAACTATCTGTGAATTTGACCTGCTGCTGAACCACACAGAACTGAAGAAGTGAGCTGTGACTCACGAAAGCTCATACCCTGGCAGAAATTTTGTTAGCCTTTAAGGTGCTACTAGATTCTTGCTCTTTTCTGCTGCACCCAGAACTAGTTCCTCACTTTCCACCTTGTGTAGTCTTTTAATGGAAAGTATTTATTTATTTATTTATCCCCTTTCCTGGCCAATGTTGCTGTATCGTGGGGCCATGTGTTAAGTCAACAGAAATGAGCAGGTACAAAGGCATTTGGCTCTTTTCCCTTCAAGTGTGGCTCCTTCCACCATGCGTATACCCCATCACACTGCCATCTCAAGGGCAAAAAAATCTCCCACAGTAAATGTCAATATTCATTAATTTTTTAGTTTTTTTCTTGTGGCCCTGAAATTGACCTTTAGCACCTGAGGTGGTGGTGTGCTGTCCAGCAGAGGTATAGAAGTGGGGTTTGCAGGCTTTGCTGCTTGTCTGGCCCTACAGATGAGGGCCTCACTGTATCAGTGACTGCTTTATGGATACAGAGCTTTTGGTTTTAGCTAGGGAGGTTTTAGCTATTATTGCAAGCTGCCTTGAATGTTTCAATAAAATAATTAAATTAAGCAATTAACTAGAATGGAGTGGGTGGAGGACGCTGGTTGATGCTTATCTGGCTGCCCATTTTTCAAATTACAGTACGTTTGTTCACCTGCATCTTGATGTGGGAGAACAGACATGGTATTAGTGAGACATCTAGTTGTGTGGGAGCCTGTATGGGTGACTAGGAAGGCAGCCAGGTTGACATGGGTGAAGAAAATAGCTTTGGAGGAGGGAAGCAGAGGAGAAAATTGATTTGGGCAAATGTGGGAGTGGATAATTCTTTCAAGAGAGTGAATTTATAGGGATTTTGGAATTAATTGGGGGAACAACTGGGTTTGGAAAGTGAACCTGTGGGGACAGTTGGAAATGACTTTGGAGATTTGATATTTGGGGTTCAAACTCCTCCTGGGTCTTGTCTTGGCTCTCTGGAATTGTACCAGTTATGTCTGCCTCACAGACTTGTCTTCTGTAAAATGAATGTGGCAACATGCGTCAGGGTCTCCGAGCCTACTGCCTTTTTCTAGTTATAGGCGAATTACCTATTTCCATCTTGCCCAGCATTTTGTTTCCAACACTGGCCAGCCAAATGACTCTGAGAACTTCAGAAGCAGGACCTGGGGCAACAACACCCCCCTGTTTTTGATGCCCTTAACTTGATGTTTAGACTTGCATTGCCTCCAAACATGGAGGTTCTGCTTAGCTGTCATGGTTGGTAGGAAAAGCTTGGGTGGGTGGAACAGAGGAAAAGTGTAATATGAGTAGCGTAAGAGGGTGGAGGGGGGATTCTAACAACCCTTCGTTTTAGAGGTATAGGTTACCACTGACTCCTTTGTGATATTTGTCATCAGAAATTAGATGCCACTTCCTTTCCTGTAACTGAGTCAGACATAAGAAGCAGCTCGAGGGATAAACTAATTCTCAGTTTTAAAAATGTACTGATGTGAGAGAAACCCTACAACCACTGACTTGTGGTTATCTCATCATTCTATCCAAATGTCAGCCTTGTAGTTGCTCCCTTTGTCCCTTTCTGGTCAGGGTCCAGGATGAGCACAGCTGTTAAACACGAAACCACGTAACTCATATTCCCACCTATGCAATAATTGTAGCATCATAATCTTCTTCTGGCCAAACCCCAGCGTGGACTAGCCTCCTGATGGTCAAAACAATTTTTACAAGTTCTCATGCTTGCAGAAAAATGAATTGCATGAATAGCCCTGCACTTCTGGTTGTAGCATTTGGTACCTGCACTGGCACAATGTTATACTGTTTAGTACTGCTCCATTACTATCGGGTACTTCATTAATAGTTACCAATTATGGATTTTTCTCTGTCCTCCTCCACCTCTTTTATAGATTCTGTGTCTCAGTTCCATTACACTAAACGACCATGGAAGAACGATCACACTGTCTAATCACTGAGTTAGAAATCTCCAATGGAATCAAATTGAATACAGTTCTCAGAGAAATATCGACATTTGTTCATCCGAGCCAACTGTTCTCATTCATTGTTTCTTTCAGATTTTTTCAAACAAGCCTCATTTGAAGCAGAAGCGTTTTTAGAAGCCATCCAGTTTTTCCGTCAGGAGAAAGGCCATTATGGGACTTGGGAGATGGTGACTGGCAATGAAATTCAGGTACTTTCCTTGATTTGGTTTTTATACTGTAGGCTACATAGTTGTGGTAGATATCAAAGGGAAGTGGAGGAAAGTTAGGAGCGAACTTTGCTGCGCCAAAGCAAACGGAAGACAGGGCTGGACACAACCTTCAGCTCTGCACTGTATTTTTCAGGTTCAGGTTTATTAACCTGAATTTTCAAAAAATACAGGAAAAGCCAAATTAAGTATTCAGCTTTTTCTTTGTTTTTCAAAAATGTCCAGGTCTAATAAATCCGAACTCAAAAAATACTGGGGGGAAATGCTGCCCACCCCTACCCAGCACTTTGTGTGTGTGTGTGTGTGTGTGTGTGTTAAGTGCCGTCAAGTCGCTTCCGACTCATGGCGACCCTATGAATGAAAGTCCTTCAAAATGTCCTATCTTTGGGGTATTCTTCACGGTGGATTTTGCTTCGGTTTCGAATCGGAGCAAACAATAAACCGATTTAAATAGCTTTTTCATGGCAGCGCAGATTCTCCCCCCATCCCGAGGCATTTTCAATTTTTCACAGGAGAAACAGCGCACTTCTCTGCGCTGCTTACGTCTGCTGCTGCTCATGACTCACCGCTCCAAATCTGCCACTCTTCCCATGATCCTGTGTGTGTGTGTTTTTTTTGGGGGGGCATCCTGAGAGCAGCACATCCAAGCCAAAACTCCCGTCACCCTTCTGAAGAGAGGCTGCCAGTCTGCTCTGGGTCTCCCTCCAGCCGGTGCGATCCTATGTGTGTGTGTGTTGGGGGGGCATCCTGAGAGCAGCAAATCCAAGCCAAAACCCCCATCACCCTTCTGAAGAGGGGCAGCCAGTCTGCTTTGGGTCTCCCTCCTGCCGGTGCGATGCTGTTAGAGTGGCAACTCCCCCAGCCAATCACCGTTCTTGGGGGAGGAGAAAGGAGACGTCCCAGGGAGCGAAGCAAACATTTTTTCATGGGCATCCGAGCAACAAAACGCTCTTCTACTGGAAAGTACGGCTCAGAAGTGGTTTGGATTGCCTCTCTTTTAACCCGGCTTATTTTGCTCAGTGGGGGAAAACACGGATCTGGAGTGAATAACCAAAATTTGCCTCAGACGCAAATCAGCATCGAAACAGCACCAAATCTCCGTGAAGAATACCCCTTTGACAGCCTTGCTCAGATCTTGCAAATTGAGGGCTGTGGCTTCCTTTATTGAGTTAGTCCATCTCTTGTTGGGTCTTCCTTTACTTTATTGAGTCAGTCCATCTCTTGTTGGGTCTTCCTTTACCCAGCACTTTACCAGATCAGAACTTCTATGCATAGGAGCTAGATGCATAGGCCGGGAAACCTGCTACAATTCTCCTGCTATAAACACTCCCTGAGATCTCTTTCTAGGTTTCCTGCTGACTAGAGTGGATGGGTACTCAAACTCTCTAGGTTCTATACATCACATAAAATTTTTCAATACCCGCATACTTTTTTTTGGGGGGGGGAAGGGTTTCCTTATCCCCTCTTGTCTGCACCCCCCCCCGAAACCCCTTTTCTCAGCCTTTGGGCCTGTGGCCCAAGCAGGACTACATTTTCCAGCATGCAACAGAGATCCTATGTGACAGTTGCCAACTTTTCCTCGGAACTGCAAAACAATCTTGTTTTCCTGTACCAATCCACGTTTACCAGGTTGAACAGTGTTTCTCACCCCCAACCATTTCCTCTCCCCCTTCCCAATTTAAGTGTGGAACGGCTCATTAAGCTTCCCCACTGTTGGAACTGCTGCTAGTAAAGTCTTCCAAGATGTGGATTATGGGATTGTTAGTCCTCAGTGGCTATTCAAAGCGGAGAAAGCTCTTTTCCATCAGTGTAGTTGTTATTGCTTAAGTGAGTACTTATAAGCACATTGGCACAAATTGGCAGAGGGAAAGACAAAGTGTCTTATTCTGTGTGATACAGTATATATGCCAAAAACCAAGGAAGAAGGAGAAGAAAATCCACAACTCTCTACCCTCTTGGCAGTGCTGCACACAACTGAATGCCCTTCATTTGGGTTGGAGTGGGTACCAGCTCAGGCTCCTGTCACTGCAGTCCCACTCAGTTGTTATAAGAACCATTGCAATGACATATGGGTATCATTTTTGAACTCTTGAAATGCACTGTGTAAATGCTAACTTTTGTTATTACTAATGCTAGAAATATTAGAATGCCAGAATGATTTCATCAGTGTTTGTTTATTTTTGGCATTTCGCCATCAAATCACTTGCAAGTACAATTGTAGCCAGTCTGTTTTCTTTGAGGGTTTTAAAAGCCATTCTTCTGATCCCATAGCCACACTTTTGTGTTATGGGTCCAGGGATGGTGCAAGCTGCCTTGTCGAATCCAGCATCCCAAAGGTGATATGACATGTCTCAGGGGATTAAGGATAAAGGTATAATTTGAAACTTTTGCAAATTTTCAGGTTGACCTGACAATCTTACAATGTGTCATTAGTTGACTTGGCAGGCTCATAGCCCTTATCTCTCTCGGGAGCTATAATAACAGAGCTTGGAAGCATTTCATTATTATCTGCATAGTAATGTAACTAGAGTAGGCTCTTATCATATGGGTCTAGTATGTTCTCATCTTTGTTTTGATCTAGTATAATTTGAAGGCAGTGCTCCAAGTCAAGGAAACGTTTGCCATGGTTTGCATACAAGTTTTTCAGAAGGATTTTCTTCAAAGCCTTATAAGGATTCATGTGAATGTTCAAGTTACACATAAATTCCCCAGTCTTGCCAGAACGTCCTTTAACTTTTCATGATCACCTTTGGTACAGAGGCTACCTAAGAATAAAATTGCTCAGTGTCTTTGGCTGTAGGCAGATGATAATTATTTCCAGAGAGTTGAAGGTGATCAAGCTGATAGAGTAGTAGTTTTCTTCAGTTCAGACTATGCTTACCACTCAGTAGTCTGCTGAAGAACCCCTGCATGCCTGTGCTTTCTAGAGGATTCTCAGAATGTTGTGGATGTTTACCGTTCACACAGCTGTATCTTATGGGCCTTGCCATTATTTCTTGAATTCAACACTTCCCAATGGCTCTTCATGGCAGGGGAAGATCTTTAGTAGGCAGCAAGTTGCCTTTCAGGAAGGCTTATCCTCTGTATTTGACAATGTCAAGAATCCAGAGTATTCTGTTTGCTTCAGAACCTGCAAAATCCATGCTTATTTGGTGTAATTAACACAGCAAGGCACATAACCTGATTAAAGTGTACATAAAGCTTTATTCAGGAATTAACATACTTGATAGTGAAGAGGAGAGACAGCTATAGTGTCCTAACTACATCACTAGCTGAGAGAGAAACCAAGTATGGAAATTCTGAGAAGAAACAGGATTTTGCCCTAAGAGTAGCAATCTGGAGACAGACAAGGAATGACATTTAACAAGAGAGAAGGTACTGAACTCACTATCCTATCTAACTGCTGTCTTGCTGCCCCCTGCAGGGTCTTCTCTTCTTCTTTGTACACCAGACATTGCCTATTCCAACACTCCTTCTCAAGGTCTAGTGTGCAAAATCCACAAGATTCATCTTACATAGACTTTCAGACTTTTCTTGAGAAAAGTGGCTTGGTGAGTGCATCTGCAATCATTTCTTCTGTAGGGCAGTACTGCAACTCCACAAGCCCTTCTTGCATGTTTCTTACTAGGTGATGCTTCACATCCATGTATTTAGTTCTTGAGTTGATCTTCTCCATCTGTGCAAGTTTTATGCATCTTTGGTTGTCTATCCCAAAGTCTTGCATTAGTTGCAGTATCCATTTGAGTTTTTGCACACTTCTGCTGTGGATACATATTCAGCTTCAGTTGAGGACACAGCTACAGTTTCTTGCTTCCTGCTGCTCCAACTGACTGCTCCACCTCCATAGAAGAATACACGTCCACTGGTTGATTTTTTTAATCTGCAGTACCTCCTGTCCAGTCTGCATCCGTAAGATTATCACTTGTTGGTAACTTCAGTGTCATGCAGGTACTTGGCAAGTCTTTTGACTGCATTCCAGTTCCTTTTGCTCAGTGATTCTGTCTTCCTGCATAAAATGCCCACAGCTGCTGTGATGTCAGGATGTGTCAATGTGCTTATGTACAGCAGTTTTCCAATTGTTTCTCTGTATTGCTTGTTGTCAGGCAGAAGTTCACTATTTCCTTGCTGGTTCATGTAGTTCATTTCCATAGGAGAGCTTGCTGGTTTAGCTCCTTGTTCATGTAATCCACAAATTCTAGGTCTTTCTGCTTCTGGTAGAGCACTGGTTCCCAACCAGGGGTCCGTGGACCCCCAGGGGTCCGCGAGAACTAAATTAAAGTCCACGAAACAAAGTTATAAACCCATAATAAATTAATATTTTCAATTAAAAGTTCTCTATTATAAATATATATATTCAAATATTATTCTAAGTTTAATGTTTAACTAACAGTTATGATTAAAGTTTATTTTCAAATTCTCAGAATTTTTATTTTGAACCTTGGGGTCCCTGCACTGAACAAAAAAGTCCTAGTGGTCCCTGGTCAAAAAAAGGTTGGGAACCACTGTGGTAGAAGATAGTTTCCATCTTCCTCTGTTTCTAGTTGTATTTCAAGACAGTATTTGATGTCTCCTAACTGCTTCACTTCTGCTTCTTGATTCAGATGTTGAACTTTTTTTCATCACAGTTCTCTTTGTCTTCATAGCATAAAATCAGGTCATCCATATAAGTCAGAATGCAAGACCATTTGTTGACTCTATATCTTGAGTATGGGCAATGTTCCGCCTTGCCTTGCTCAAATCCTTCTTTGGTTAGCATTTGATGAAGTTTCTCATTCCAACATCTTGCATCCTGTTTCAGCCCATAGATGCTCTTTTGCAGTTTACACATGAGTTGCTTGTTTTCGGATTGTTCAAATCCTGGGGGCTGTTCCATGTGAACATCTTCCTTTACTTCTCCGTGTGGAGAGGCAGTCTTTATGTCCAGATGCTCCACATGCATCTTCCTTGCTGCTGCTATACTCAAGAGCATTCTTATCGAACTATGCTTCACCATTGGCATATGCTTCATCATAGTCTTCTCCATACTTCTGAGAGTATCCCTTATCAACTAATCTGGCTTTGTATCCTTGTATTTCCCTTTTTTGTATCATGCTTGGTTTTGAAGAGCCACTTGCATCCTACTGCCTTCATCTCTGGCAGTAGTTCGGTAAGTTTCCATGTTTGGTTCTTGATTCAATCTCTTCTTCTGCAGCTTCGCTCCACTTTTCTGCTTCTTTTGCAGGCATTCTTGCTATGTTTTCCCATGTGGAAGGCTGAGGTATAGCTTCTGCCTTTGCTAGATGAGAAAGTCTCCTTGGTGGCACTCCTTTGTTTGATCTGGCTGACTGTCTGATACATGGTTCTGCATCCCCTTCTGGTTGTTTAGGTTCTGCAGGGGCATCAGATATATTGTCCATCATGCTCAGATGCACTCTTTCTATTAGCAGTGTTTAATTTTCTCTGTTGGTGTAGATTCACTGATATCTACTTTTTCCATGTTGCCTGATTTCTCCCTTTCAGTGATGTAGACCACATTACAAATCTTGACTGTTTCTGTCTCTGGGTTGAGGGTTCTTGCATAGTCGACAAAAATGCCTTCGTCTGTTCTGAAATCCACCTTGGTTCGCTTTTCTTTAGGAACGTAACAGCCCATTCCTGAGATTTGGGACGAATCTCTTTAGGAGGAGGCGTGACCTCCCCGCCAGAGTAAATGATTGTAATCACACATTTACGCTGGCAGGGAGGGTGCCCCGTTGCCGGCGTGGCCTCTCCATGGTGGAGGCCACGGCATACAATGGCCGTGCTGGCGCGGGGGGCGTTCCTAGAGTGGGTCGGGGGGAGGAGCCTCCGGTTAGGCAACTTCCTGTCCCCATTCGAGCCAGTACGCCGGCACCTGGAATAGCGTTGCTGCCTCGCTGTTCTCTATGGGGCAAAAGGCCCCGTTTAAACAAAAAAAAGCCACGAGACAGCTTTTTTTTTTGTGGCGTATGCGAAACGGCTTAGGAGGAGGCGTGGCTGCGCCTCTTCCCCGCCGTCCGCATACACTGTCGGCTCAGGAATGGGCTGTAAGTGTAGGCTTTTGATCCAAACACTCTTAGATGATTCAGGCTAGGTTTGTGTCCATACTACAGTTTAAATGTTGTACTACTTGCACCTTTAAGAGCCCCATGGCACAGAATGGTAAGCTGCAGTACTGCAGTCCCAAGCTCTGCTCACGACCTGAGTTCGATCCCAATGGAAGTTGGTTTCAGGTAGCTGGCTCAAGGTTGACTCAGCCTTCCATCCTTCCGAGGTTGGTAAAATGAGTACCCAGCTTGCTGGGGGTAAAGGGAAGATGACTGGGGAAGGCACTGGCAAACCCCATAAACATAGTCTGCCTAGTAAACGTTGGGATGTGACGTCACCCCATGGGTCAGGAATGACCTGGTGCTTGCACAGGGGACCTTTACCTTTTTACTTGCACCTTTAGTAGGTAATTTGTTCTGCAGGTAGGTAGTAGTGTTAATCGTTTCTTCCCAGTACTTTTGCAGGTAGCTCTGACTCAAGGAGCATATATCTAGACATTTCAGTGAGAGGCTGGTTTTTCCTTTCTGTAACAACATTATCCTTTGGGGTGTATGGGACTGATGCTCTATTCCTTGTTCAGTCAAACAATTCCTCATTTCATGCCCCGTGTATTCCCCTCGATTATCAATATAGATTGCTAGTGGCTTTCTTTGGAATATGTTACAGACCATTGGAACATATGCTTTAATTTTTTTCCAGCCCTTGACTTTTCTTTTTAATTAGGTAGGTCACAATGTATCTTGAGAGGTCATCAATAAAGGTTAGCACTTCTTTATTCCCGCTAGGGGTTTGATTTTCATTGGTCCACACTGTGTTTCAGCTCTAGGGGGCATTTGGCTTGTGCTAGGTGACTTGTTAAACCTAGGTCTGGTTCCCTTTGCTTTGAGGCAGCACACACACTTCTCTTCATCAGCACATTTGCATGCCTTTAGGTACATCCTGGCTTTCAAGTTGAGTAATTACATAATAGTCCCTGTGCCCCAACCTCCGGTGCCACACCTTAGAGCAGTTTTTGTGATGGCATTGCTTTGCAAAGTTTGCTTCATCTTTGGTTGTCTGTGTAGCCCCACATTGGGACTGCACCTGCACGCACGCCTGCCACCGGAGATATCTTTCAGTTTTGATCTCTAGAGGGGAATGCCCCTTCTCTTGGAACAGGTGCAGTGGTTTCCCAGGCCTTGGTTCCAGGGCCTTGTGGACTCTCAGTTACTTAGGCTTATCCTTGTGTTTAGTTTTTTGCTTGTGTTTTTTGCATGGGGGTTCTGATGCTGCCCATTCGGTTTGCTCATGTTTGTGACATTTGGGGGCCGGAACCAAAGAAGATGGCTCTGATGACTTCAGAACCGATCTTGAGTTCACTGACTTAGCTGAGTGGATTGAGGCGGTACCGACATGCTTTTTAGGAGCTAAGGAGATGGGCATGGGTTGAGCCGATATGGGACATTGGGGAGTCCCTGAGCTGGTATCAGAAGGCAAGATGAGAGCCTTTTTCCATAACGCAGCTTTTAGCCTCGCTGTTCAATCCAAGCAAGCCTTTGGGGTGAATTTCAGGCATATCTTGCATGATGGGATGCCATGGCCCTCTCCCAAGAAGAGGTAATGTTCATCAGAGTGCATCATTTTTGTACCACATTGGGTACACTTTTTAAATAAGGCCTTCAAGGAATGTCCCTGAGTGGTTGGAAATGCGCTGGGGAAAGATCATGTCCCGGTGAAAGAATCGGTAAAATCGTTGGGACTAGACCAGGCAGTGCTATCTCAGTCCAGAGGTTGGAGCCCAAAACTCACAATCGAAGAGAAAAACAGTAGTAACTAGAAGTCCCTGGAAAAGCTCCTCTTGTGGTGGGGGCAAAAAAGGAATTGAGGGAAGAGGAGCACTCCTCCCCTGAGCACATGACGGCCGAGGTGGGAAACCACTGCACCTGCTCCAAGGAGAGTGGTGTTCCCTCTATAGACCTAAACCTGAAAGAAATCTCTGGTGGCAGGTCTGCACACAGGCACAGTCCCAATGTGTGTCTCCACAGAAGACCTTGATGAACAATAGTTACAGGTAAGTGCAACTCTGTTTTTCTGTGTATAAGCTTCAAGAGAGTACAAATCCTGGTTCACAATCCCAATTGCAATTAATTCGCCTTTCTGTCGGATAAAACATCTGTTTCCAAAAGATGCTATCATTCTTTGCTTTGCCAATGCTCTTACAGAGATAAGGTTATTTGCTAGCTTTGGCATATACTAGCAATTAGTAGGAACAAGGATCTCTCTGGTTTCACCACCAGGAAGATTGCATTTGACTGGCCCAGAGCCCATACCTTCAGTCAAAACGGTGCTTCCTTCTGCAACAATTAATTTTTCTTTGTTCATGTAGCATTTCAGAAAAATTCAATTCAGCGTGCATATGCAAATTAGTGCTGGAATCAATAAACCTTATATCACTTTTTGTGCCTCGTGGTGATAATATAAAATATTTCTTCTTCATCATCATGACCTTTATTAGGCATTTACATCAGCATACAATAAACAGAATTACGAAATCGGTTAAAACAGATTACATTAAAATATTTCTTTAATGGTTGCTCCTCAACTGTAATCGGAGCCCTTTTGCTGCTCCCTCCTCCTCCTTTGGGGAAAGTTTTCCTCTGGTTAACGCCCAAGGGACAATTTCTCTTGATGTGGCCTCATTTCCCAGAAGAGTGGCACCGTATCTCACCTTTGTCATTTATATTCAGAGCTATTTGCCCATCCTCTAATCTCTTAAATTCCCATCTAGAGAATTCTTTTTCCAATTGATTGATAACACTTTGCAGCGACCAAGTAACTTTAGCCTCAAGTGCATGGACATTATTCTCATATGATTCTGGTAGGCTGATTAAAATTAACACAAGCATAACTTCATCTGGGATTTTCTTTCCTGCAGCTCTCAACTGTTCAGCTAAATCAAGCATTCTATCAAGATGTTCTCGGAGATTTGCACCTTCCTGCATTCTTATTCTAAACAACCATTTCTTAAAACACATCTGGCGCTTTAATGAGGATTTCACATGCAACCTCTGTAATTCCGCCCATATAGACTTGGCAGTTGACATCTTAATGACCCTTAATAGCTGTCTGTTTGTTAAACCAGAGATAATCACACCTCTTGCCTGACTGTATTGTAAATCCCTTACAGTCTCTTTGGCACCTAAGAGCCTGTGGTGATATTTAATCAGAGGTGTGCTTAATCTGGGCAACCATAACCCCTGTTGGCAGAGTAATTAACTCAGCAAAGGTGCACAACCTGATTTAAGTGTAGATAAAGCTTTTTTCAGGAACTAACATACTTGATAGTGAAGAGGAGAGACAGAGATAATGTCCTAACTACATCACCAGCTGAGAGAGAGACCAAGGCCTTTTATGTGTGGTCTGTGTCTGCTGGATCTGCTGCTCTCTAACTGCACAGTATTTGCAGTCGAATTCTCAAAACACTATGTACAGGGGCTTCCCCCCCCCCCCCCGCGAACAAATTTCAGTACCTTGTGACCAATTATGCACCCCCAGCGAAAATGCGGAGCTTCTGAACCACAAGTGAGTCCCTCCCCCTGAAAATGCTGCTTTGTAATTGACTGAAGTGTATTTTTTTAAATACGTCACCAGCCCCTTGCCAGCCCTGCAGCAGGATTCTTTCATTTGATCTGAACCAAGGGGCCATTTTACAGCCAAAGCAGAGAAGGGTCCAGACAACTTCCCCTGGACCAATTTGTATCTGGCTATCTCAATGCAGGCATCATAAGAGGGCCAATGTCACTTCTTAGTCAGCGGGTACTTCCACCACGGGCCACGTGCTGCCCACCCAGTGCAGTCATTCCACTACTACTCTCCATGCCCACCCATCTTAAGATCTAGACTCCTCAGGGTGCTCCACCAGCCCAACCTCAGCCTTAGGCTGAGTTCATGGTGGAGCAGAGGAGGGTTAAAGGCAGTGGGGGCCAGGCTGTGAGACCTGAAGCCTTATTGGTACAAGACAGCACAGATATCTCATAGACATTGCCGCCCTCCCACAAACACCTGCCACACACACACATCTCTTCCTGCCCAAAAAAAAAGGTAATACCTCTCCCCCTTGCTTAGCCTCCCTCGCAAGGTAGGATAGGCAATGAGCCGCAGCCCCGAGCATGCGCTAGCAGCTTTTGCCCACCCGCCCTGCAAAGGTAATCCTTGTCTGAGTTCTGCAGACCACCTCCCCTTCTCAGTGCAGAACTGCCTGACAAAGCTCCCTGCCCTTCCTCCCCATAATCCCCCCTCCTGTTGCATCCCCCCTGCCCATGGCCCCCTCCCCAGTGTCATCACCTTCCCTCCTTCCTCCCTTCCTTCTGGTCATAAGAACATGAAAACACTCACATCGTTCCATCGGTAATCTTGCATTCACAAAAAAAAAAAGGCTTTCACGCTTATAAGAGGACGTGTATAAGAGTGATTGTGATTAATCAACTGTTCAATCAGAAACTGAGCAAATAACCAGCCTTCTCTTGATGCTGCACTGGCTTCGAGGGGAGAGGTTGGATGAGGAGGACAGGCACGTGGGACAAAGAAGCAAGAATGGCTGTGGGAAGAAAAACCGGAATTGACAAGTATGCACAGGACCGGGTTTCAATTTGAGATCAAGGCAGACTTTAAACTTGGGGTAAAACAGCATCCTGAAAACATGGGGAAAACATGAGGGGAGAGCAAGGCAACTTCTGAAGGTCAGAAAATACATACATAATCAAAATGGAGGTCTGAAGTGACCATGGCGAGAACAACCCATGCATAAAAAGTCCAAGTGTGGCATTCCCAAGAAGAAACAGGATATTGCCCTAAGTGTAGCAATCTGGAGACACCTAACAGGAGATAATGTTCTGACCTCACTATCCTGTCTAACTGCCCTCTAGTTAGCCCCTGCAGGGTGGTCTTCTCTTCTTCTTTGTATACCAGACATTGCCTATTCCAATCGTTTATTGGCCTTGTCACTCAAAAATGACCCTACTACATGTGGAACTTGCCTGGTTCTCTCATCTACTTCCCATCCTACCTCTCTCCACAAGAATGGTGGATTTACATGACCAGGAACCATGCAGTAGTGTGGCACATTTTACAACTCTGATCCGCCGTACTGGAAATTTAGATTTTGGACTGAAATCTACTTTGTGTGGAATTTTGTCACAACCATTACTGCCATACATTGGAAGTTTTTCAAATGCCTTAAGATTTGAACGCAGCCTTCAAGCAGCAAAATACCTGTAGCATCAGATTAACTTGAAGTGCTTGAACTGTATGGCTGATGTATACATGCATGTTCATCATCTGATCTGCTTACTGATAACACTTTAAATCCTGTTTTAGTAGTTCTTTGCGGTTGACTTTTTGGGCTACAACGATTGGCTTTGTTGATCGTTATTTTATTGTTTGTATGCATTTTGTTTGCTGTCCTGGGAGCCTAAATCTCTGAAATAAAATAAAAGGCTCATGTCCTGTGAATCGCCAATGGAATTATGATTTTCCCTGTGTTTCTCAGCTCTCCTTACAAAAGAGAGAGAAATGGGCAAGTTTATCCCTTTCCCTATCTTTGCAGCAGCCCCTCAACCTGCTTACCTGGGCATCTACATGGGTTCCATGATCTCAGGAATACTTTTTCAGGGGCTCGAAAGGGACTGCAGGGAGTGAGAGGAATTCAGGTAAAATTCATAAACGGATGGTTGCTGTGTCAGCTGATGACAGGCATGATGTAAATGATCATTACAGATCACACACCCACATAGAGCACTTCTGTCCCCTCAAATAAACAGTGTTCAGCTATACGTTTTTGGAGCTGAAAAGAATATTACCTTGCCTCCTTGTAGATTCTCAGCAACCTTGTGATGGAGGAGTTGTTACCTAGCCTCCAGAGCATGCTGCTTCCTAAAATGAAAGGAAAGAGGAATGACAGAAAGAGGGCGTGGTTTGGGGTAAGTATTGTTTCATGTCTGTGCCCTCCCCAGTTTCCCAAGCAGCAGGAAGTTGTAGGATAGTTTCTTGTAGACTGAGAGTACTAAAGATTTAGGATGGAGTGTGTTTTCTTTCTTTCTTTCCTTTCTTTCCTTTCTTTCCTTTCTTTCTTCGTTTGTATAAGCTCTGAGCAGGGCGAAGCGAGCAGGCATGCTGACGGACAAGCAATACTAGTATTGAAACAGCATCAGTTCCCTATAGGCACTAGCACACTCTGGCAACTCCCCAAGGCTGCTTCTTGTCAACAAGCTGCAAAACTCAGAACCCCTCTCCTCCCATCTGTGGTTATATTAAAAAGTGTTTCTTTGAGCCCAACTAGGGTTGCCAGATCTCTCTTTGCCACCGGCAAAAGGTTTTTGGGGCGGAGCCTGAGGAGGGTGGGGTTTGGGAAGGGGAGGGACTTCCGTGTGTGTGTGTGTGTGGTGGGGAAATCTGGTGATTTCGTATGGACTCCAGCCATCAGTCAAGCACTTTTAGATGCCTAGCTCTACCAAAGCTTACAGAGGCAGTAATTTTGCTTATCCAAAGAGCATGCTTGCATACCCAGTTGGTCATTGGCTGCATTCCTGCTTTCTATCATTACAGATAGTAGAAGACACATACCAGTTGGTCCAAGATGAGGTTTCAGAAGGATTATGTGCCCTGAAAGAGGAATGCATGGAGGCTACCAAGGGGCTTGAAGGAACTATTCGTTCAGGCATGGATCAGATTGTGAACTCCAAGAATTTTTTAGCTGGGAAAATAAAAGGTACATAGAACTTCGAATATACAGGGGGTGGGTGCTATTTAGGGTGAGAAGAGCTATGGTACATGAAAGGGAACTTTCCTGCCTCCCACTGCAGCCTGCTGCACCACCTGAAATTGTGCCCTCAGGGATTCAGTGGACTTCAAGAACAATGTGGGGTACAAAGAGGTGGTGTGCAGTGGGAGAGGGGATTGACTAAATCACAGGCATGAGCAAAGTCTAATGATACATAATCTTGAACATCTGTAAATGAATTCCGATGTGGAATAAATTTGGTCATCTAAACCTGAAATGATTACTTCTTATCATACCATTTCTAATTCTTAAAAGGTAAGTAATGATATCATCTCCACTGCATTCCAGGTTTCTACTACGCACCCCCCCCCCAAATTTTTGTTATTTTCAGTAAAAGTTATGCTGTTCCATTGTTGTCTGCTGCATAGGAGTCCCTCTGCCTTGCATTTTTACCACAAATTGTGTATATACACTCACATATATCAGTTAGGATCCCCAGTCTAACAACCAGTTTGTGGTGGGTGTGGTTGCATCTCTCTTGACATTAAAAGGGAGTGTGGGGTTAACTCTTGAAGCTTCTCACATTAGCTGTTATCTTGCTCTAGTTGGAGAAATTCGTTTGAACTGTAATAGTTTCTATTGTGTTTCCTAGAAGTACCCTTTATTTTAATAGCAACAACCAAATCAAGATTAGATACATAAGGATATAAGATGCTGTTTATCTTGGGGTTTGGTGATGTGAGTGTGTGTGTGTGTGTGTGTGTGAAAGAGAGAGAGAGAGAGAGAACATGAACACATGAAGGTGCCTTATACTGAATCAGCCCCTTGGTCCATCAAAGTCAGTATTGTCTACTCAGACCAGCAGTGGCTCTCCAGGGTCTCAGACCGAGGTCTTTCACATCACCTACTTGCCTAGTCCCTTTAACTGGAGGTGCCAGGGATTGAACCCGGGACCTTCTGCATGCCACTAACACTGAGCCACAGCCCCTCTTTTTTTTGCTTTGATCATCTATGAGTCACCATTTGGAAGATTGCAAAGTGCTCTTTTTAAAAATAGTGTTGGTTCAACAGAAGAATAATGGCTGTAGTTTGGTAGGCAAATTTAAATCCAGTAAAAATTAATGATAGTTGAGCAGTATTACAACCATTATTTTAGCCTGTTCTGTCTTCCCACCTTTAGCTTTAATCGTGACTTGCCTAAGAAGGGGGAAAGGTGAGGTTGCTGGACCACTGGGGGCCCAGCATGATTGTCGGTATGTCAGTACTT
Organism: Euleptes europaea; assembly: GCF_029931775.1. NCBI lineage: Eukaryota > Metazoa > Chordata > Lepidosauria > Squamata > Sphaerodactylidae > Euleptes > Euleptes europaea. Next base: position 28,107,898 of record NC_079313.1, on the reverse strand, counting down.
GTCTGCCAACAAAATTGAGGGGAGGGGCAAGGGTGGTGGGATCAGGGACAGCAGCAAATGGCATGGCAACAGGGTGTGCCGATGCTGTTCCTGCTCACTGCCACCCTTCTTGCTACTGCCTCAGAAGCAGGGGAATCTTTTTCATGCCCCCCATAGGGGAACAGGAACTGTGACTCTCCCTACAGATACAGGAGTCATCAAGAGCAAGGAATCAGTTTTGTGATCATTGTCTCCATTCATGGTATTTTGTTTTCCCCCATCATGTGAGTAAATGACAGCCATTCATTGCTATGGGGGAAATGTAGAAAGCTTTGCTTAAGATACTGGTGTTGGGAGCTAAATCTGGCCCATCCTCCTGGTGACTCCAGTGTCTGGAATGAGGGACAAGGCCTCACCTCTGCATCACATTGCAGTTCTTTCCCTTTATTCCACCTTACTTGTGGGAGCCATTGAAAACTGAGCCAGCCAGCGTTTGCATAGCTCTACCATTTTGCACACCCACACCTTGGAATTCTGTTTCTTAAGAGTAATGATAGAGTATGTTCCCTCGGAGATCTAACACACATCTTCCTGACCTGCAGAGAGTGTGGCTGACCCTGTCCAGAAATGCTGGGGTGAGAGCATCCAACCCTTTCTAGCTTCCATACTGGAGGAACTCATGGGTCCAGTGAGTTCTGGATTTAGCGAAGTCCGTCTGCTTTTTGAAAAAGAAGTCAATGAGATCAGCCAGAACTTCCAAGCAACGAATGATAACACAAAGCTTAAAGAGGTAAGATTTCAGCCGCAGGCAGTACAACTCAGAACAAACTGCCTGATCCTCTCTCTCCAGCAGCAGCACCAGGTGCGGGCAAGACAAGAAGGGGGTCCCTGCAGCGGCAGTGCCTCCTCACTTCCATCTAGCCTCCAAGAGCAGGCAGTTAAAACACAGCGCCTCCTTTCTCTGGCTCAGGGATATGCAGTGGTTGAGGCAGACGTTGGGCTTTGGGTATCCCAGGGCTGCTGCTTGCAGGTTTGAAAGGGCTCCTAGGCAGGAGACTAGCAGCGAGTGTTGGTCAGTTTCAGACCTTGGCCAAATTGAACAGGTTTTTTTGTTTGGTTTGGTAGTGCAGGATTACAGAGAGAACGCTAACGGGGCTACTGGGCTCAGTTACAATGAAAGCACAAGAACATGCAGGGGGGATGGACTCACGTGTGCAGCCATGTTTTTTTTTTGTAGCAATCTCATGATTTGTCGCTCCTGCTCATGCGTGAACCCAAGAAAGCAAACAAAAGGAGGGGGTGGCAAGCCATGTAGTACAGATGCTTTGCATTTTCAAAGGGGAAATTATGCATTGCAGAATTTTTCTCAGATTAGTCCTGGAATTTCTTTGTGGGAAAACTGGTCCTGTGCATAGTTTTTTGAGAATTCAAATGCTAATACTGTGCATCAAGAGAGCGGCAAATCAAAGGTAAAACTATCCATGCATAAAAGGTCTAAAAGTAACCTATCCCACAGGTTAGATTTGAGCATGAATAAGGTAAGGAAATGGCTTGTCCCAAAGCTTAGGTTACCAATGCAAATAATCTATATTATTGCAGTCTGTCCATCTGCAGCCCATGTGGTGGATCCCATGGAAGATTTCTGCATGACAATAGTCCTTGCAGAAGTGATAAAATTATTCTTTGCTATCTGCTCGCGCTATGTGAAAGCAACTCTGTCGGTACTATCTTTCCTGCTTGTGCAAGGCCTAGCACGAGGTATTTCTTCTAATACAATTTGAAAAACATATTTAATAAAATCATGTTAAAAATTTGTTGTTTGTTCCATTGCTCCATATGCACCTTGTTTTATTCAAAATTATGTTAAGTGTATGTGCTGCTGCAATTCTTTGTGTCACTGCTTGTGCATGCAGAACTACACTAAATACAGCTTCTTTTCTCCTCTTGCATTGCTGGAACCAGGCTAATATCTTTCCTTTAAAAAACACAGACACTACTTGCCTGATTTACATGAAAAAGGTGTCCTTCAATAGGTTGCAACCTGATTTGCTCATCCCCTTATTGCTTACTGGGCGGCTGCCTGCCTGCCTTTGTGACATCAGAGCAACCAAGCTAATGGCAGTTCAGTCAATAATACCTTGGCCCAGCAAACCTCTTGATGAGTTCAGACCAAATCAGTCACTCATGCCTGGGTGGCAGTCACAGCTCAAGTGCTATGAATAACTTGCTTTTAATGTCACTGTTATCCTCACCAAAAGCCAAATCTGGTCCCCATTTCATTCTATCAGCCACTTAGCTGTTATTCCTCACCAGTGCATTTCCAGGTTCCCCAAGCCTAGGATCACCCTTATAGCTAATGTGATTCAGTCTATACAAAGTTTTCATACAAAGTCTGTAAAAAGGCCACTCATGAGAATCTCTCTTCTTTGCAACCCCATCTTTCTGCTAGAACATGGATCTGCTAATGAGCCTCCCATACAACTCTGTGAAAATGGAGCCTTGCTATCTGAAGGTGAACCTTCTGCAAGAACAGCTCCAGGATCTCAAGAGCCGCTTCAAGTTCTACCATATTGACTTGATTATTCAGAGGACGCAAAACCAGATGCAGGAGGTACAGTCAAATTCACATGTCTTCTGACTGTTAGCCCAGGTTTGGTCTTCACTTATGTTCAGATATGTCTTTGATAGAATATGTTCAGAATTTATTCAGAATAACTGAATAAATGCTGCTTTTCATCAATTTTTATGCTTCTAAATCTGAAAGGTGAGTGGGGGTAGAGGCTGCTTAAGATTTCCCCTTTAAAGTCATCATTCAGCTTCAAATCACCCCCTCCCCAGTTGCTTTTTTGTCCTTATGAAATAAAAGGGTTGTAAGCAGCCTGTTCACACCCACCCTTCTTCTGCTTGGTCTGGCAGTCTGCTCTAGCTGTTTTCTATTTTTAATGCAGAGAGAAGGTAACACAAAACTCCGTGTAACCTCTCATTTGGCCCCAAATTATTTGCTGTTATGATCATAGATATTAAGACGAAAATTCTCATTTGACCTCTGAACAAATGCTTTGGTGTGGATTCACACAACCAGTTCTAGCTGTTCCTTTGATGACTTTCAGTGTCATCCTAACCACAGTTACATCCTGCCAAGCCCATGGACTTCAGTGAGCTTAGAGGGGTGTAACTCTGCTTGGGAGGGCGATGTCAGTCACTCAGGTAGCAGCAGTCCGGGTGCATCCTGCTCTCATGAATAGTTCAATACTTATTTAGATTGTTTAGACAATTTACACAGGGAACCCTGATTTCATAAAAAAAATATCCTCCCAAATCTGAATAACTGTTGAACTAGTAAGGGCCAAGCTAGCACTGCCAGAATCCAAGCCTAGAGGATATATTCCATGATCCAGAGCTCCTGAGATAGGTTTAGTTGCTGGAGCAGGAAATGCAGCATGCAGAAAGTGTTCACCAGGGCAAGGTCACACGAACATATGAAACTGCCTTATTCAGCGTCGCACTACTGGTCTTTCAAATGTCAATTTTGTTTACTCAGACTGGCAGCAGCTCACCAGGATCACTGGTCATATTAGCCACTCCTTTGAACTGGAGATTGAACATGCAATGCGGATGCTCTACCACTGAGCCACAACCCCTTATTTAGGCTGCCTCATACTGAGTCAGATCCTTCGTCTATCAATGTCAGTATTGCCTACTCTGACTGGCAGCCTCAGGTTTTTCACCTGATGTGACCTTGGGACCTTGTGCATGCAATGCAGATGCGCTGCCCCTGAGCCATAACCCCATTCCTAGGTGCCAAGCTAGAAGAAGAGTTAGTTTTTATATGCCAACTTTCTCTACCACTTAAGGAAGAATCAAACTGCTTACTATTACCTTCCCTTCCCCACAATAGATACCCTGTGAAGTAGGTGGGGCTGAGAGAGATCTAAGAGAACTGTGACTAGCCCAAGGTCACCCAGCTGGTTTCATGTGGAGGAGTGGGGAAACCAACCTGGTTCCCCAGATTAGAGTCCACTGCTCCTAACCACCGCTCTTATCCACTAGTGTGATCATCCAAGCTACTAGTATTTATTCTAGGCCAATTAATCCAAACTCCATTTTGGTTGGTAATTGCAGCACTGATGTTGTACATTCCACCTGTTCTTTAAAAAGGCCCTGAGTACACAGTCATCAGGATAGATTCCCACGTACATGACATTCCTTATTTAAGCCCTGGGAGTTCCTGACAAACCTTTTCACAAACTACTTCCTGTCTTTTAAGTATATATACCTTTATTATGTACATTATTAAGCACATGAGTTAAATGGATATTGTGGTACTGACCTCAGCAGAAGTGGGTGTCTATAGATATTATATCAGTTGTTCAATATTTCCTTTCTAGCTTATGGAAAATGCAGTATATACCTTCGAGCAGCTGCTCAGCTTAGGCCATCAAAAAGATACAGCCAAAATGGCATCAGCCATTGAAAAAGTCAAACTTCGTGTCCTAAAGGTATGCCATTTTCTACCTTTGCACAGAAAGATTTGTAATGTCCACTTAGAATCAAACAAAAATGTTTTACACACACATGCACGTTTGCATTTATTACATTTTAGGTGTTTGATTCTGCAAACCTCTTGCAACAATTGTAGCTTAGTTACAAAAGAGGACAGCTGACCTCATATACTGGCCTTAGGTGTGTAGGCGAGAAAGATTCAAGCTGGTGCAGATTCCCTCCGTTCTGCCTTACAGGCTGCACCTTCTCTTTTTGTACACAGGAGCTCTGCTCTCCTCCCTTGTACTATTGTAGACGTTTTGTACATGTCAGGATGAGGGTCTGCTATGGTTGCTCATCTGAATGGAACATTCTAATCTGATACCTTCAACAGGCACAATCTGTACTAATCAAAAATAATTCCTGTAAAACTTTAACTGAAGGTTTTCTATTGTCTTGTTTTATGGGCATATCAAGGGCTATCAAGAAGGTTCTGATGTACAGTATGATCTCCAAAGGAGCCAACTGTACTTTAAAACTACCTCTTGATACAGTAGAGTGCATCTAGCTTCTGCAAACATGTGACATGTGCATCATTGTTGGTTAGTTCCTTGAATGCGACTTGCTCCCTGATAAACCTAGGAGTTGGAAGACTCTAGGGGGCAGTTTCCAGTTCTGTTGTTGACTCCGTTTCATTGAATTCTATGAATATGTTGTGATGTGCATTATATGTATGCCGATAACTGGAGTCATATTTAAAGGTATGTCGGCGCACATCATGAATCATTGGATGAAAACTCCATGGTTGCTGACTGATAAAACTTGAATTCAGATATCTGTGTTGTTAGACCATAGTTACATATTCTCACACAAATGTGTATAATAAAGACTTAATGGCAGCTTTTCTCACGTACCTCTTCCCCACCTGTTGTTTCTTTGCTCATAATGGGTTCAGCCTGAAACGACATTTCTTCAGGAAAAAGGTGCCCATCCAGGCTACATTATGGATCTAGTTGTGGCTGCAGGTAGCCTAGGGTTGCCAGGTCCCTCTTCACCACTGGCGGGAAGTTTTTGGGGCAGAGCCTGAGGAGGATGGGGTTTGGGGAGGGGAGGGACTTCAATGCCATAGAGTCCATTTGCCAAAGCAGTCATTTTCTCAAGGTGAACTGATCTCTATTAGCTGGAGATCAGTTGTAATAGCAGGAGATCTCCAGCTAGTACCTGGAGGTTGGGAACCCTAAGGTATCCTGTATTCAAGCACTCCTCCACTCAAACTGGGTCCCTCCTGCACCTGCTTTTCTTCAGAAAGAAAGTGCCCACCAGAGTTATATTTCCATGGATTTGCATGTCGTGCCTCCTGCATCAAAAGAGAATTGAAACTCATCTTTTTTGGACATTGTACCATGCCACAGTGCTGTAAATGTTTAGTGTGTTTCTCAGTTTCAAGTACATAGTTTTGTTTGTTTCTCTTTTGAAAGATATGTGTCTAGTTTCAGTCTGCCATAAGTGCAACTGATTAAAGAAGGAAAAGCATCTTTTGGGGCCTGGGCCCCCTTATTTCTGGTAACAGAAATTTTATAAAAGCCCTTATTCCTAGAGATGATCACTTGTGAAGGAAGCCTCCCCATTAGTTCTTCTGTCCACTGGAAACTGGCAAGGGGATGCAAGCCCCTTAGGCTTTAACTTTGTTTCTTTTTCATCCACAGCAATATGACTATGACAGCAGCACTGTCCGGAAAAAGATATTTCAAGATGCTTTGATCCAAATCTCCTTACCTACACTGCAGCGGACATTGGCTTCAGCTTGCAAACCGGTAGGTTGCTGTGCTGAAGGGGAGTCAAAAGGAGAGGAAAAGTTTATCCAGCGAAATGCTCCTGCTGTTGCATTATCCTGATCATTTTAAAGAGTGCTGAAATTTAAGAGATGATTGATGGTAGAGGCTGAGGTCAAGTACATTGTGCAGTTCTGTTATGCAGCCTGTAAATCCCAGAAGAGGATTAGGAAACCCTGGCTATATTTGTTTCTTGCCATTGGGGCTCCTGGAATTCTAGGACCAGGTTTCTCAAATGCACGGTCTGAGCTCTTTCCTCTTCTTTTCTGTATAAGTCAGTAAACCGAGTCAGTGCCGTGCCTTTGCTGTGGTGACATGAGAAGAAGTTGCAGTCATAACAGTGACTGGGGAGACCCTTCCATGTTCTAACCCCAGGAGGCTGGGGAATTATTTCTCCCTACCACTACAAGTTTTCTCAGCTGCATCTACACGAAGAGACAGCTTTTGAACTTCCAACAATCTGCATGCTCTGTAAACCAGTTTGAAATAACTGTTTATTTTTTTTAAAAAATTATACCCTGCTTTTCTTCTATGCTGTAGGACACTTATTGGCTTACATAGATTCAGTGTACTTAAAACCATAATACATATAGATACGTAGAACTTTCTCTGCTGTCCCAATCCGAAATTGGACCCCACAAACCTGATGAGTGAGTTTTCAGAAACCAACAACTGGAAGATCTGTATACAGATCTGTATCTGTGCATCATCTAGCTAGTTCCTGAGTAGATTTGAACAACGTTCTCTTCATTTTCTTGTTGTATCTTGTTACATAGGAGCTTCAGAAATATGAACAGTTCATCTTTGCTGATCATACCAGTGTGATACAAGTTGAAAATGTCTATGAAGAGATTTTACTTGAAACTCTGCTTGTTGAAACTCTAAAAGGTAAATTTGCTTCTGATTTACTCATTTAATATCTGATTTTCAACCATGAAGTTCTCAAAGCAGCTTACAACATTTTAAAAATACAGTTTCACTGTTTCTTCCCCGTCCCCACTGTATTAAGCCTCCATTGCAGAGTAAATACTGGGGTCCTTCCCAGGATGAGAGGTCGAGATAGTCTTCCAAGGGCCAAGCAGGTTGGAGCTGGGTGCTGCTTTGCCTCTGATGGTAGAATGGCAGCTGCTGGGATGGTGGTCTTTCTAGGCCCTCCTCTCAAACTGAATAATCTCCTGAAGCTTGTAATTGGCATTGTTCTGATTCTGGTATGCAAATGAGATAATACATCACATTTATCCCATTACAAATGGAGGGAAAAAAGTTAGATCCAGATATGAACTTCACCAGTTATTGGAGTATTTGGTTTAGCTGAAAGATCATGAATGTGAAGATCAGTTTCACTGTGTCTTGAGTATACTAGTTCAAGAAGAAAAAATCCCATTCCAATTCCTAATACTACCCATTTCTTTGACCTCTCTCTCTTACCAACATCAAGAGAGGAGCTGTCTTTTTCTCCATCCATCACGGTTTTCCTCAAGACTTAGGCTAGCAGCCAGGGCCTGTCTAAATCTAGTGTGGGTCAGAAATGGGACTTAGGGACAGAAGCCGGAGAAGGGAGTAGTCTATCTGGGAAAGGCCAATCCCAACCACCTGAATTTTGGAGAACTTTGTATGTCACCCCTCCCCCCCATACTTTGTTACATCCCTATGGCTGAATCTCTCTATTTTTCCATCTTCTGTTCTAGTGATAAAAGAGGCTGCCCACTTGAAGAAACACAACCTCTTTGAGGAAACAAAACTTCCTTCTGAAAGTGTATCCAGCCTGAGTGACCTCAAAACCCCTTCAGGATCAGCTCAAGCAAGCCCAGCTAGGAAACCAGCCGCCAGCTTGACAGAGGTATCACATGTCGACGTTCAAAGTAATGAAGTGTTTGTGCCAGAAGAAGTCATTCAGGAGGGCTCCCAGGAGGCTACAAGGACACTGGATGATGAAGAAAGAATTTCCGCTAATGTCTCTAGTATTCCTCCAGAAGGGAGGGAAGAGGGGATGATTTCCTATTTCAATGGCAAGCAGGATTCCCTCTCTGTGATTCTTACGGCTGCAGAGGAAACAATAACTCCACAGCTTCCAGATGTTCAAGAAACAAATTTTGATGGAAGCTCAAGAACAGAAAATGAGGTACTAGTGGAAGAGAAAAAGGTACCAGCTCCTGATACCTTGAATGAAATAAGAAACTTGCTGACACTGACAGTCGAATTGCCAACAGATGATCCGCCTGAGAACAGAGAAGAAAGTGAACACGAAAGTGGAATTTCAAAGGCACAGGAACATGTAGAAGAAAGGAACAAGATGGACGAAATGATTGCAGATGAGTTGCAAACATGTGAGATGCAGGAGTCTCCTAAAGTGCCTTTTCTACCCAGTGTAGAAGCATGCAGTATAACTGTAACAAGCCTCTCTCTTTTACCCTCTGTTGAATCCGATTATATAAATGTAGTAAGCACCACTGGAGAAGGAAGCCACAGGCCCGAAGCAGATTCTCCAGATGTGCCTGAAGAACTGGATGTTTGTCAGGCCTCAAAGGCTGATTTGGAGACAATGAAAAGCATCTGGTACACTGACGTGGAAAGTGGCAGTGCTGATGACCAGCCTCAAGCAAAGCAACACGTGGAAGGTAGACAGTCTGACCAGAGTGGACTAGATCTTTCCTCTACTCACTTTGTCCCAATCGATGAGAAGCTGCAAGTGGAACAACATGTAGAAAGAAGGCAATTTGAGCAGGTGGAGGGGGGATTTTGTTCCCCTCATTGTGCTTCAGTGGATGACAGACCACAAGTAGGGCCCCAAATTGGAAGCGGAGAATCTGGACTGTCTTTTCTTCATTCTATCCCACCAGACGTGGATTCTCAGATTTCCACTAGCTGTTCTGTTGAAACGCAAGAGTCTACTATTTTGAATATTGCAGATTTGAGAGTAGAGTCAACTGATCTGCTGATTTCTCCAGATGTAAAAGAGAATGAGGATAGCATTGTGGAGGTCTCAGTGAATGCACAGTCCCAAAGCTTCACCTTGGCTGAGGGAAATGATTCTACACATGCAAGTGTGCCCTTGCCAAGTGCTGGTGTTGCAAATTTGAAAGAAATAGAAACAGGCACACAAGAAAGTGCTGGAGGCAATTGTCCTGAATCACAGTCAGAGAAATGAAGAAAAGGTTTTTTTTTTGTGATCTCACTGTGGGAATGAAGTAGATCTCTGTACTCACATGAATTGCAGAATGTAACACAACTTCTTTATTGCAGCTTACATCAGATTAACACAGAGACTGAAAGTAAGAAAAGTGAACAGTCCAGGGGTGCAGTTTTCATCCAACCCATAATCAAGTTCCAGTTAACTCTTTACTATCCATTTTACTACATCCCTCCCTCTTTAAGTTTTCTTCTTCTTAAGTAATCGCCCAAATATAGTCTTTCAAATAACCAAGTGGTCTTCTTGCTCTCACTAGATAATAGTGTGCTTCCACTGCCTCATTATCCCTGGGTTTAAAAAGTTAAAACTTCCTCTGTATCTTCCCTAATTGGTGACCTGGAAGGGGGCATCAAATAACAGTGGGCATCTGCCTCTGAAATACCACAGGGACTCTGGTTTTCTAGGTATTCCTGTTCCTCTCCCACTTGCACAGACTCTTGCACATCAGTTCTCCTGCAGATGTGATCTTGATGTTGCTTGATAACTCTGCCATAAGGTAAACCACTCTTAAAACATAGAGGCCACATCTGTGTTTGAATCCTACCTGGGATCCAGATAGTTTGGGAGGTAGTAAAACTCTTGGTATAGACATGATCTTGTACTCCCAAGTCTCTGACCTTAGCATGGTAATCATCGTTACCTTTTTGAAGAGTCTCTTTCCTTTGCACTTCCTCTTCAGGTGGGTCTGTAACCTCCTTCCCATCAACAACTGGGCTGGACTCACCCACGTGGTGGTCTGCGGGGTGATTCTATATTTCAAAAGAAATTGAGTCACCATGATCTCCAAAGTCCCATTAGTCATCTTTTTCATTCCTTCCTTTAAAGTTCTGATGACTCTCTCAGCTAAGCCATTTGAAGCTGGATGACAGGGAGATGTTTGAATGTGTTTTAATTCCATTCTTCCACAGGAACTCATTAAATTCCTGTCTGGTAAAATTTGGTCCATTATTGGTAACCAGTACCACTGGAAGTCCATGACAATCAAAGCTTAATCAGAGCTACCTGCCTGGATGAGTTTGCTTATGGGATGCTAGGGACAGACGCCTGAGCCTGACACTAGGTGGAACAAGGTTTGTCCAGTGCCTATCATCCCCAGACCGATGGTCAGACTGAATGTGTCAACTCTGTACTAGAATGTTATTTGCTTTGCTATGTAAACTACCATCAAGATGATTGGGTGGATCTCTTACCTTTTGCTGAGTATGCTTATAATAATGCCTCCCATCAGTCCACTGGTTTTAGCCCGTTTCAGGTAGTGTATGGAAAGGACTTTGGGCTGTTTGGGAGTGTGGATCGCTCTGGGGAGGGCACTGACACTGAAGTGGTTGATTGGGTGAACGTAGTACAAAATACTTGGCCCTGGTTACAGAAAAATTTGGAGCGGGCCAAGCGCAAATACAAAGCACAAGCAGACAAACACTGTTCTCCGGGGTGGGACATCAAGGCGGGGGACCAAGTATATCTGTCCACAAAAAACCTTCGCTCCCTACGCCCATGTAAAAAACTCAGTGAGAAGTATGTGGGACCTTTCCCAGTCTCGCGGCTCATAAATGAAGTCACAGTAGAACTCAGTCTTCCAAAGTCCCTGAGGGGCATCTATCTGGTGTTTCACGTCAGTTTGCTCAAGAGATACGAACACGCACCAAAATGGCATCCTGACCCTGCTCCCGAGCTCCCGGTGTTGGTGTGGGGGGAGGAACATTTCGAAGTTTCCAAGATCCTAGACTCCCGGATCCATAATAAGGTGATCTACTACCTGGTGCGCTGGAAACACTTAGGGCCTGGTTATGATGAATGAGTGGCTGAGCACCATGTGATTGCCCCCGTCTAGTTCATCAGTTTCACAATGCTTACCCCCGAAAACCTCGCCCGGCTATTGGGAGGGAGAGGGGGCCTTAGGGGGAGCAGAATGTCAGGCCTTTGCCTGTTCACTGGAGCAAAGGCTTTTGACATGAGGTAGGCCAGGTTCTGGCCACACGTCAAGTCCTTGGTTCTAATGCCTCTGAACGTCTGTGTACAGTTTCGCTCATCCTGTTTTCTGCAGCTGTGATAATGTTTTTTCTGTCTTCCTGGGAACTGCTTATCTTGGGGTTGCTTAGCAATGTTTACCTTTTCAGTTTGTAGTGTCTTAAGCATGTAACCTGCCTGTATTCACCATTACTAGCCTCACCTGTGTGTTGGCAGTCAGTTCTTTAATCTGTCTTTTTGCTCCTAATAAAGTATTACTGCTTCAGAGCTACCTGCCTGGATGAGTTTGCTTATGGGATGCTAGGGACAGACGCCTGATCCTGACACTTTCAAAGATTGTCACGCGTTGTAGCTGAAGTTGAGGAGTTCATTGGGTGGACTTCCATCCGCTTAGAGTGGGAATCTGCTATAATCAAGAATATCTTTCCCAAAAAGGGTCCTGCAAAATCTAGATGTATCCAAAACCAAAGTTTTCCTGGCCACTCCCATGGATGTAAAGATGCCCATGCTGGTGCCTGTTGGTTGTTGACATTGGACACATTGCTTGCACTCCTGTTATAAATCTTCATCCAAATGTGGCCACCAGATGTAGCTATGAGCTAAAGCCTTCATGCAAGAGATTCCAGGATGGGCTTCATGCAGATCCTGTAGAACCTTTTGTCTTCCTTGTGGAGGATTAACAACCCTGGTACCCTACAATACGCACCCATTTCTACACTTAATTCAGCCCTCCTGCTCCAATAGGGATGGATTGTTTCTCCAGGATTCTGTGTGGGCCAGCAGAATGAACTGTCCTACTTGAGACAGAATTGGATCCTGCCTGGTCCAGACTCTAATCTGAGAAGCTTTTACTGAGAAGCTTGTATTTTGATCAAGATGCTCCATCAACAATACAATTTCCTCAGAGACATCTTCAGTCCCGGGTGCTTCTGGTATTGGTAATCTGCTCAGGGCATCTGCATTTCCATGTTGGTTACCAGCTTTAAAGATTATCTTATATTGGTACACAGCTAGTGTCAGTGCCCATTGTTGTAACCAGGCTGCTGACATAGTGGGCACAGCTTTACTTTCATTAAAAAGTTAGTCTTTAAGGTGCTACTGGACTCTTGCCCTTTTCTACTACTGCAGACAGACTAACACGGCTACCCACTGTGAAGAGTCCTAAACAGAGTTACTCCAGTCTAAGCCCATTCATTGAGAAAAATGACTTCTTTGGAGGGTGGATTCTATGGCATTATAACCCACTGAGGTCCCTTCCCTCTCCAAACCCTGCTCTCGCCAGACTCCACCCCATATATCAAGAATTTCCCCAACCCAGACTTGGCAACTCTGCGCTAAATCTAATTTTTGCCCACTATTAAAAAGAGACACATCAACAACAGGAAAAAATTCCAAATCCAAAAGCATAATAAAAGAAAAAAAATACAACGACGCATAAGATAAACTACAACTCCTCTTGCCAGGAAGAAGGGGGGGAGAAGAAAAAGAAAGAGAGGGAAGGCGCGGCGACTCCCAGGCCGTTGGGCGGGATGGAAGTGGCTGGCTCTGGGCCTCCCCTCCCCTCCCCTCCCCTCCCCTCCCCTCCCCATATATCAAGAATTTCCCCAACCCAGACTTGGCAACTCTGCAATAAATCTCATTTGGCCAATTATTAAAAAGAGACACATCATCAACAACAACAAAAATTCCAAATCCGAAAGCATAATAAAAGAAAAAACATACAATGACGCATAAGATAAACGACAACTCCTGCTCTCGCCAGACTCCACTCCCTATATCAAGAATTTCCCCAACCTAGACTTGGCAACTCTGCAATAAATCTCATTTGGCCAACTATTAAAAAGAGACACATCAACAACAGGGGGGGGGGAAATCCAACTCCAAAAGCATAATAAAAGAAAAAAACATACAATGACGCATAAGATAAACTACAACTCCCCGAAATCCTTAACCAACAGCCTTTAAGCTGCAGGGCACAGAGAAGCGTCACTGGAGAGCCACGTCCCATTATTAAACGTATAGACCTGTGCGCGTGCGCGCCCCCGCTCCACGCCTTCCTCGGCTCCGGGCGCGTGCGACGCGTCATCACGAGGCACGCGCGCCGCGCTCTTAGTGGTTCTTGCTCCGCGCGCCGGTCACGTTACCGGAAGGGCAACCCGGAAGCCACCTGACGGGAGGAGCTCCGTTACCTTGGCTACGGCGGAGAGAAAGGGGGGAAGAGAGAGAGAGAAGAGGAAGGGCCGGCCCCTTCACTTGTCGCGGCCGCTCTCGACGGGATGGGACCGAGCCGGGCCTAGCGGGGCAGCGACTGCCATGAGCGGAGCAGCGGCCGGTGGGGAGGGAAGGAGCGGCGGCGGCGACTCCCCGGCAGGCCGTTGGGCGGGATGGAAGTGGCTGGCTCTGGGCCTCCTCTCCGCTTCCTCGGTGTTGGTGGCAGCCCCGGCCGCCCAGGCCATGAGCAGGGAGGAGAAACGCCGCCTCGGGTAAGAGGGGTGGGGGGGAGAGGCGGCCTGCTCTGTCCGCCCCCTTTTCTCCGGCGGGGCCCAGGGAGAGGCCGCCCTGTCCCTTCCAAGGAGTGGCCGTAGCCCCCCCCCCTTTTTAACCAGAGCATCATTGAGGCTGGCCAGCAAGACTAGATTAATTCATGCCATCATATTCCCTATTACTATGTGTGGGTGTGAAAGCTGGACAGTGAAGAAAGCGGATAGGAAGAAAATAGATTCCTTTGAAATGTGGTGTTGGAGGGGAGTTTTACGGGTTCCGTGCACTGCCAAGAAAACAAATCAGTGGGTTCTAGATCAAACCAGGCCTGAACTGACCCTAGAAGCTAAAATGACTAAACTGAGGCTGTCGTATTTTGGTCACGTCATGAGACGACAAGAGTCACTGGAAAAGACAGTCATGCTAGGAAAAGTGGAGGGCAGCAGGAAAAGAGGAAGACCCAACAAGAGGTGGATGGACTCAATAAAGGAAGCCACAGCCTTCAATTTGCAAGATCTGAGCAAGGCTGTCAAAGACAGGACATTTTGGAGGACTTTCATTCATAGGGTCGCCATGAGTCGGAAGCGACTTGACGGCACTTAACACACACACACACACACACACAAGGGGAGGGGTAGCTTTTTCTGAGCTTTCCCTGCCTGGTTGATTAGGGAAGAGTCCAGTAGCACATTACAGACTAACAAAACTTCTGGCAGGGTATGAAGAAGTCAGCTGTGGCTCACAAAAGCTCATGCCCTGCCAGAAATTTTGTTAGTCTGTAAGGTGCTACTGGTTGATTAGAGGCAATTATTTTTTTCTTTTTTCTTGCTATAGGGGATTTGTAGCTCTGGGATATTGCAGTTGAAGTAGCAAAGGTACCACTTGAGTCATCAACTGCGTGGCATGTTCTGTTCCACAACAGCATGCGTTTCTTGAGAAATAATTGGCTGTAAAACAAATAGGCAACCTCTTGTCTGTTTATGCATTTTCTGTCGGTTATGGGAGAACCTCCAAAATTGAAAACGCCTGTTAAAGATATAGGAGCAGGTGCTGACCCTTTTGCCGCCTTGCTTGGAGTTGTGGATGTTGTCTATATGTTCAAGTATCTATAAATGGAAGTATAGCCGTGTTGAAGCTGAACTAAAAATAACTGCCACCATCCAATAAGGAGGTGTCAGGGAAGCCATGCATATTTGATCAATTCAGAAGTGACAAGTTAACAGTCCCTGGAAGCCCTAACGCAAGAAGCCTTTGTGGCTTGCTAGTTTGTGTTGAATTTCTCATGTTCAGAACATCTGTCTGGATATGGTTTGCACTTATGCTCTTCTTCATTTATGCAATGACTTTAAAAGGTGGTTTACTATGGGTGGGAAATTGTTCAATCAGATTATCTGAACAGAAGGTCTTCAGACACAATCCTTCCCTTTATGGTGGTGGTTTTGCTTTAGAGTCCTGTGGATGCATAGCTGTGGTTAAACATTGTCAAGTTTTGTGGCTGGTGTGGCATAGTGGTTAGAGCATCAAACTAAGATTTTGGATGACTGGGTTTGAATCCCTGGCTGAACCATGAAATGCTGCTAGGTCACGAGGTTGTCGTCGTGAGGATTAAGTGGAAGATGGGAGAAATAATGTGAAAAGTCACTTATTTATTTATTGAGAACATAAGCAATTAACAAGTTGTTTGTGTTAGTAACCATTTGAAAAATTCCATAGATATATATGGAATTGAACTCTCTGTTCTGTAGGTGGGTTATGATTTCTTTTCCTTGGGCCATTTCAGTGCCATGGATGATTGAAACTATAGTTCTGATCATCCTTTGGAGGCAATTTTCACTAAGGCTTCACAAAGCTTTGGCTGCCTGCTAGCCAGTACAGCTATTAGTCTTACACTTCAAGAAAAAGGTGGACTCTTGAATTGTTGTGCTTGTTTTTGAAGGCACAGTCATGCTCTGAAACTTGAGACACATTACTCAAACCCAGAAAATAAAGTAGATACCCGTATAATCTTGTAGGTTATATGTGATAAATTTCACTTTTATTTGTAATCTTTAGAAGTGCTTCCTGGATACAATCTCTGCTATTTTGTTACTGTCCTATAGACTAGTATGAATCTGCCCACATGCCAAGTCTATTTCCCCAAGACACTGCTTATGAACATGCAGTTGTCCATGTGTGTAATCAAAGATGAAATCATACTCCCCAAAGCATTTTTTTTTTGCTATTTATTATGGCTAACTTTTATTGATTGGGGTTAAACCACCTCTAGGTAATGGAGTTTTTTGTCTTCATCTGTGTTTTAATAGGTACCTTTATGGTTGGCTTAAAATTGTTGCTTGCCATTAGTTTACAGAGTAGGTGGGCTAGAAATTTAGGTAAGTACCCAGAAGCTGTTGGCTTGACTTATGCTAATAGTTCTGAAATGTATAACTACATCAGGTTCACTATGGTGATAATATTTTCTGATGTATGGCTGAAGATGTAAGGCTGATGACATGGTTGTGCATCTGAAAGTAACAGTTTAGTGTTCACTATTGAATATATGTCCACCTCTGTTAGTCTGTTGGCTTGAAAACCCTACTGGGTTGCCATAAGTCAGCTGTGACTTGACGGCACTTTACAAACACATTGAATATATGTGGTATTGGAGAGGTTCTTCTTTCATATTAGCTTAGATTGGTCATATGTACGCTATAATGGTTGAGAGAAATATACTGCTGGTGAGGTGGGTGTTGGTTTTGCCTTTCCTAAAACTGCTGGGGAGCATTAACTGAGATTGCTGTGTGAGAGGACTATATGTGAGGGTGAGTGGATGTTTGTAGTCTGCTGGGTATTTGGATCTATGTGTTCCTTTGTCTAGTTCAGGCAAACTCATTGCAAACGGACAAAGGAAAAATGCTTCTGATTGCCCACATGGGGATGGGATAGATATGAAAGGGGATGATAAAGAAAAGCAGGATAGCCACATATGGAAGCCCAAGGATACATGCTAGGCAAGTCTCAAGAGAGACAGTATGGAGAGGTTTCTATGCTAATGCTAGAAGCATCCAAGCAAAAATGGAGGAGTTAAAGGGCTTGGTTTTGAGGGAAAACATAGATATAGTGAGCATTACAGAAACCGGGTGGAAAGGAGAGAACCAGTGGGATATGGTAATTCTTGGATACAAACTCTATAGAAATGACAGGGAAGGGCATATTGGAGGGGGAGTTGCTATGTGCATCAAGGAGGGCATAGTGTCTTAATAAACTAGAAACCATAAAAAGGACAGACTAATCCACAGAATCCATGTTTTTCAACCTGTTCATCAGTGACCTGGAGCTGAGGGTGAATAGCGAGGTGGCCAAGTTTGTAGATAACACCAAATTATTTAGGGTGGTTAAAACAAAAACTGACTGTGAGGAGCTCCAAAAGGATCTCTACAAACCGGCAGAATGGGCATTAAAATGGCAGATGAGATCCAATGTGAGCAAGTGTAAAGTGATGCATATTGGGGCAAAAAAATCCCAATTTCACATATACACTGATGGGATCTGTGCTGGCATTGACAGACAAAGAAAGGGATCTTGAGGACAGCTCAATGAAGATGTGAACCCAGCATGCGGCTGCTGTGAAAAAGGTAAATTCCATGCTGGCCATAATTCGACACGGATTCCGTGGACTGCCCAAAAAACAAATCAGTGGGTTATAGATCAAATCAAGCCTGAACTGATCCTAGAAGCTAAAATGACTAAACTGAGGCTATCGTATTTTGGTCACGTCACGAGACGACAAGAGTCACTGGAAAAGACAGTCATGCTAGGAAAAGTTGAGGGCAGCAGGAAAAGAGGAAGACCCAACAAGAGATGGATTGACTCAATAAAGGAAGCCACAGCCTTCAATTTGCAAGATCTGAGCAAGGCTGTCAAAGACAGGACATTTTGGAGGACTTTCATTCATAGGGTCGCCATGAGTCGGAAGCGACTTGACAGCACTTAACACACACACACGTAATTAGACAAGGAATAGAGAATAAAACTGCTGCTATCATACTGCCCTTGTACAAATCGATGATAAGACCACACTTGGAATATTGTGTACAGTTCTGGTCACCACACCTAAAAAGGGATATTGCAGAGCTTGAGAAGGTGCAGAAAAAGGAAACCAAAATGATCAAGGGAGTAGAGCAACCGCCCTGTGAGGAGCAGTTAAAACGCTTAGGGCTGTTTAGCTTAGAAAGTAGGTGGTTAAGGGGAGACATGAGAGATGTCTATAAAATTATGCATGGTATGGAGAGAGTAGGGAGAAGCTTTTCTCCCTTTCTTATATTGGAACACAGGGTCATCTGCTGAAGCTGGAGGGTAAGAGATTCAAAACAGATAGAAGGAAGTATTTCTTCACACAACGCATAGTTAAATTGTGGAACTCTTGCCCCAGGATGTGGTGATGGCTGCCAACTTGAAGGCTTTAAGAGGGGTGGACATGTTCATTGAGGATAGGGCTATCCATGGCGACTAGTCAAAATGAATACTAGTCATGATGCATACCTATTCTCTCCAGGATCAGAGGAGCATGCCTATTACCGTAGGTACTGTGAAACACAGGCAGGATAATGCTGCTGCTGTCGTCTTGTTTTTGGGCTTCCTAGAGGCACCTGGTTGGCCACTGTGTGAACAGACTGCTGGACTTGATGGGCTTTTGTCTGATCCAGCATGGCTTTTCTTATGTTCTTATGTTATGCTTCATTTAGTTACTTTAAGTTATAAAATGAGAGGCTTAGTAATGTTTGGAGGACATGATAGTATCTTAGAATATTGCATACATGCACTTGTGTTTTTATGAGTAACTGCTTGTCCTCTTGATAAATTATTTTGTTAAAGTTCATGGTATGTGACTCTTATTTCCTGTGAGTGTGTTGGTAATTCAGAAATATATAGTTCCAAATACAGTAGTGAAGAATAATTATATTTGGAACTATATATTTCTGAATTACCAACACACTCACAGGAAATAAGAGTCACATACCATGAACTTTAACAAAATAATTTATCAAGAGGACAAGGAAACAAAGTGTTGGATTCCAAGATGCCATTCTGTTCATTAAACTGTCTTTTGTTCACTGGAAAAGCTATTGGATACAACTCAATAGTTTAAATTTTATACGTTGTGAGCTTTTGTGTTAGATATTTCCATGAGCAGTTACACATAATAGCAGGCAACATTTCATGCAGGTAACCTAAATAATGCTTGATAATACTTTCCATTGGAAGAAGAATTAAATTACCTTTTAAATTGGCATACTGTTTATGGCTAATGGTTTTTAGATGCCAGTGCATATTAGCAGTCCTGTAGCGGAAAGAAACATACCTGAATGATTTAAATCAAGTGATAAAAGGAGGTATGTGGGGGTATGTTCTATTTTTATTGTGTTGAGTGGTATGCTATGAGTACCCACAGTATTATAGTATTTCTGTATTCGTTGGGGACTGGATAAATGCTTGTTGCATAGGCTCTTGTTAGAATCCTGTTAATCCTACCTATCTTAACGAATAAAAATTAGAGACAATTTTGGATCTGTAATAGATGGGAAATATTTTCCATTGCTGCACAAATTGCTTGTCTGGGAATAAAAATGAAATTAACTTGTGTATAAAACAAGAGAGGCCCTAGTGCTGAATTAAGAGTTGTCATGTCCATAGGATTTCTTACAATATCCATTTGTGGACTCGATAAGTGATGTATAATGAACCATAATTTCTGTCTTTCCATTTTTCTTCTTTTTGAATCCTGAAATAAGTATTTATATCCGTGTACTTGTCAGTACAGGGTCATCTTAAGTAATAGGGAAATAATGTAAAATAGGTCAGTATTATCATCCTATTGCGGGTGGGGGAGGTAGAGGCAGAATGAAAATAGGTGTTCTAAGATGAATTCAAGTGAATGCTACATGCTGTTGTGGAAAACAACAAATATGGGATGTGTAGACAGAAATGAGCATATATACATCTGGGAAGCCACCTGCCCTAGTCAGGTTGCCCATATGTTTGTTCCTTGTGTTTAAAGATGCATGTACATTTGTGCACTACGTCCACACATTGCTGTGTTTCCTTCTGCTATCTGGTAACTCAGTGGCAGAAAAAAAGAACTAGGACTGTAGACAAGTAATGCAGAATTTTCATCCATCGATTCGTCGCATGTTGTTGTAAAACTACAGCAAGATTTCTCAGTATATCTAGCTGGGGCTCAACTTTCTGTAGGAGGGAGAAAAAGGAAATGACTCTGGGGTACAGGCATCCTTTGAAGCAGTGAGGACTTCTGGGAGTTTTTATTCTTATTTGCTGTATATATAATCCACCTTTCTCACTGAGTTCTCAAGGTGGACTATATAGTGTAAGTCAATTGTAAGCCTTCTGAAAAATAGAAAGCAATTCTGGTAGTTTTGTGGGCCTATATTAGCCCCAGTGGGGCCATGCAGCCTCTTCTTCCACTGTCAGAATTCGAGCAAAAACTGAGTAGAGAAATGCTGCCTCTGGCAGTGGTTTGCACCATCTGTAGAGAGGTTGCCCTGTATTTTGCCAACTATGTTGAGTTGAAGTTGTGCAACATGAAGAATTCTAGTCATGTGAGCAAAGGTGGGAACTTACATCTTCCACCAGGGACTCAAAGTACAAGCAGTAAAGTGTGTCCAGAACATCTCTGAGTTTGCTTTACGGTGTGGATACAAGCAGTGTTATCCCTTGCGGTGAGAATGTGGCACCAGAAGAGGTGTATGTTCCCCTCACCCCAGCAGCACAAGTGGGTGGGCCACACCTGCTCCTGTATGCTCCCACTGGCTCCAGTTGGCAGTGGCACAAGCACTCTGCTGGAGCTGGGCAGTGACAACAGGCATGCCTGCTGATTTGGTGCCTTAAGCAATTGCTTGGGTGGTGACCCAGCCTTGGATCCAAGTCACACTAGCAAGTGTGTGCATAAGTCTCCCACGCTGCCTGAGTCTTGTATACAGTATCTGTCATTCTCTGGATAGCTGTTTTAAGAAATTCCAGAATCAGAACAAATCTTAAAGAATTAATCTATGCTGGGTTCTCCTGGGCGTCCTTTGCCAGCTTGTGTAGCAATAGGTAGTATTGGTTAACTCTGAAATCCAGAAATGCCATGTACTCTTACTGATGTACTCCAGCATGGTGTAATGATTAGGAGCGGTGGACTCTAATCTGGAGAACCGGGTTTGATTCCCCACTCTTCCACATGAGCGGCAGGCTCTAATATGGCGAATCAGTTGGTTTCCTCACTCCTACACATGAAGGGTGACCTTGGGCTAGTCACAGTTCTCTCAGAACTCTCTCACTCTCACCTACCTCACAAGGTGACTGTTGTTGGGAGAGGAAGAAGATTGTAAGCCAGTATGATCCTTCTTAAAAGGTAGAGAAAGTCGGCATATAAAAGCCAACTCTTCCTCCTCTTCCTCTTCTTCTTCCCCCACCCCTTTCTTAAATGCTTATTGGGTATGTAGATTTCCAAATATGCACTTAAACTTAATTAACTTCTGTTTAAAACTGACAGAGGTAATCTGAATTGGCCCCTAAATCACACTGATTTTTGTGTTGTTTTTTTTCCCCACAGGAGTCAAGTTCTGGAAATGTTTGATCATGCCTATAGTAATTACATGGTAAGAAACCTGATCGTATTTAATTCCGAATCTTAAACTGCCTTTGACTATCAGCTTTAATTACTATTCTGGGAGTCTTTCACATGATACATACTGTGTACGGATTGTGAGTAATGAGATGTAACTGAGTGTAATGTGAGTCCTTTGATTGGTATTCTGATCCTAAATAAATGTGTTTGGAAGCAAGTTCCATTGATTTTTTAAAGTGGCATTTCTGTTTCTGAATGTGTTTGCCTGTATTTAGTACCTTTGGTTAATTGAATCAATCTGTGTTTTGGAGTTTTACTGCAAATCTCCTAAAAGATTACAAAAATGCTCAATTTTTTCAAAGATCTATCTGTCTGCCTGTCTGCCTGTCTGCCTGTCTGCCTGTCTGCCTGTCTGCCTGTCTGCCTGTCTGCCTGTCTGTCTGTCTGTCTGTCTCAGATTTTTCTGCAAACCTGGGGCATTTTTCAGATTTGTGGAAAGATCTGTCTTGTCGTTCACAGCTCCAGTCACCGGATTTAAGTATCCTCAGATTTGGCTGACTTCGCTGTTAGAATTTACAAGTGGAGAATTTACACAGAACTTGCAGGGAGGGGGCATCCCATTCCTCCTGCTTTTCCTCCTTCTTCTCCCCTTTTCTGTCACTCATACCCCATTGCCTTCTCTCTCTCCCCACTTGCCCCCTTGCCACCCCCCTTCCTCCCTCCTTCTAACGCAGACTCTCAGACCAACATTTGTCTCCTCCTCTGCTCTAAAGAGAATGATGATGGCCCTGGTGGCTCCTGTCCTTTTCTCCTCCCCTTCCCTGCTTGCCTCCAGTCAAGTGGAGGAGCATTGTTTGCTGGGAGCCTTGGGGTATTCTTTGTTGCATCAGTGGAAGGGGCAGTTGGAGGCAGCAGTGGCTCCCCTCCTTCTCCCCCACTCGACTGAGCTTTGCGGTTTTGGGAAGTACAGCTGTGGTGTGTTCTGCCATGGTTGTGTCATTGTTGCCCTGGGGGGGGGGGAGCCACAACTCCTGCACCTACCCCCCCTGAGGTGAGGGTGAGCCAAGACTCTTCTCCCTCGCCTGTCTGAAACTTGGCCAAGGGGGATTGGAAGCTGCTGGCAGTCTCATCGTTATATTCCTCCATGTCGTCTGCGGCAGCATGCAGTCATCTCTTTTCCCTCCTACTCTCCTCCTTGTGCACCTGCCTGCATTCAGAGAACAGTTCTCTGTGCTTCCGCAGTCAGTTGTTCTGTTTTTGCTTTTTTTGTAACTCCCCCCTTTTAGTAGCTTTGGGGTTTTTCTGCAATCCTGGGGATTCCCCCAAATTTGAAGAAAAGTCTCTGTTCTGTCAATGTGGCCCCAATCCGCAGATTTAGATATCTGTAGATGGGAGCCTCACGTGGCTATTATATAGATGATAATAAAAAATGTAGCAAACCCCATAATATTAAGAAAAAGTGGCAGGAAACTGCTTGTTAAAGATATTTGGATTAGTGTTGTGGTAATTGAATGTGCTCTGCAACCTGGCTGGAAATTAAGCTAACAGGTGAAACAGGCTTGCAGTCCTGTGCTCTGCTATTTCAGAATAAGTTCAGTTAAGCTCAGTGGGATTTGTTTCTGAGTAACCATGCATGGATGTCTTTATAAGTACTTTATAGGCTCACTTCAGGCATCTTGCAAATACTTAAT
Source organism: Euleptes europaea (assembly GCF_029931775.1). Lineage (NCBI taxonomy): Eukaryota > Metazoa > Chordata > Lepidosauria > Squamata > Sphaerodactylidae > Euleptes > Euleptes europaea. The sequence continues at coordinate 28,084,666 of NC_079313.1, read as the reverse complement.
GAAGAGGGCTTGGCAATGTAAGCAGTTTTATGATCTGAATTGGCCAGTCCTAGTTTGCACAAGTGGCTGGTCAAAGCAGGACTGAAAGATTGTGGTTTAAGGTTGTTTGTACTCACTACTGTTTGACGTGGTGTATGAATCGACAGACCCATCGTTATGATGGTTGCCTCTTAATTGCTTTCACGACAAGCACATTATGTGCCTATGTACTGTTCATATTGGTGCTCTGTGTTTGAGCTTTGATCTTGGAACTGGTGGCCGCTGTTGGAGGTGACTGGACTAGGAATGAAAGTGGACAAACAGCTTTAGCTGTGATTTCCTCGTATGTTGGGTTCTAAACTGTGGTTAAATGCAAGTCATTCTTTCATCTGCCAGAAAATACAGTGATCCTTCCTGAGCTTGTCTTAATGTGTTCACTCCTGGGCTTTGGTGTTTACTTTCTGATGAAATCTGCACCTGCTCACCCACAGCAAACAACTGCCTTTTAAGACTGCTTGTGCACACTTAATTCTTGTGCATGCTTAATTCTCACATGCGTCAACCCTTTTAAGAATAAATTTCTAAAATGTCAGTGTTTTAAAACACTACTTCTACTGTGTAATGCAGGGTGGATATGATTTATATCAAATCGATTTAAATCACTAGTCAGTAAGACTTGATTTAAATCATGTTTTTTACAGAAAGACTCATTCTTGCTGGTATAATCTTAATATTTACAACCAGATGAAGGTTTCGTTTTTGGAATAATAAATTTTCAGAGTAGTTTTTACAGTTATATCAAAATTACTGATTTGGTTACATTATTAGAAATACATAGACAGATAATTATAAAATTATTGTGAGGAAGAGGAACTTCATTAAAATATTCCCAAACTGGGTCTCTTTTACGGCCTGAGGCATTATAGGTTTTCTCTTCCAGGGAGATAATATTGTGATAAACCTCAGGATATACACACAAATGCAATGGAATTTCAAAGGGGCTATATCTCCCAGCAGCCCTAGCTCTGGAGAGGCTGGCCTTCCTTTTTCCAGAGGGAAGGAGGGAGGAGGAGAGATAAAGTTGGTGGGCCTAGGCTGGAGCAGGCTGGCAGGAAGAACAGGCCGAGGAGGAGAAACAGGTTGGTGGAAAGCTGGAAAAGGGGAACCAAGGACTGGAGCGGAGTACTTCAGGGATTTCTGCTGCAGGACTGAAGTTCCAGGTAGAGACTTTGTTGTTTGGACGGTGTCAGGCCAGCCCTGGGAAGAAGGGCCTATTAGTTGACTGGCAAGCATTTCTCGCCAAGGACTTACAGATCCCAGTTACTATTTCCACGCTTCTGCATTAAAGTGCCTGTTCTGTAGTTAAGTGTTAGTGCAGTTGTTGGAACCCACCGGTTGGGAAGAGGTTGCCAGCCCTGAAGTGCCTTCAGCATTTGCCTCAAGTCTGAGTTGCACAGGCACGCAACTGACTTGCACAATTATTACACAAAGATCCCAAGACTTGTGGAGTATTCTGCTCATAAGGTTGCACTTTCATTATTACTGCTTGCCCCTCCCTCTTCACACTTTGCTACTTGTCAGATCTATTCCACTCCAAATAATCTATTCACTGAACCTCTTGGAACTTAGCATTGAAGAGGTAAGAGGTTGATTCTGTGTGTATAGATTTGCAAAGCAACAATGGGATTAAGGTTTTTTCCTCAACTCTGTATGTTTGTTTTGTAAGGTTTTTTGCTGTGAAGAAGAGGCATGTTATCTCTGCAGACACAAATTTACACTTTTGAAAACTGCAAAAACAAGCATCTGTGATAATATCTTCTCATTAGAAAAACTGCCAAAAATAGTCTTACAGAAACCTCTGGAAGATCATGACATTGTGAATGGATTAATGGAATTCATTTACCAAAAAATTTAAACATTGCATAAATATACAGCCTCATGCTACTTAATTCTTCAAGAACTCAAATGGGCAGTTGCTGAACTCCTAACAAAAATATGTAACATGTCCCTTAGATCAGCCTCTGTACCAGAGGACTGGAGAATGGCCACTGTAACACCCATTTATAAAAAAGGTTCCAGGGGGACCTAGGAAATTACAGGCCAGTTAGCTTAATGTCTGTTCCAGGTAAATTGATGGAAAGCATTATGAAAGGTAGAATTGTCAAGCATATAGAAGGGCAAGGCAGGTCCTGTCTCACTAACCTTTTAGAGTTTTTTGAAAGTGTCAGCAAGCATGAGGACAGTAATGAGCCTGTGGACATTGTGTATTTGGATTCCAAAAGGCTTTTGACAAAGTCGCCCACCAAAGACTGCTAAGCAAACTTCATAGTCATGGGATAAGAGGACAAGTCCTCCTATGGATTGAGAGCTGGCTGAAAAATAGGAAGCAGAGAGTAGGACTCAATGGTCAGTTCTCAGTGGTCAGGGGATTAGAGCAACTGCCCTAGGGGGAGCGGTTAAAATGCTTAGGGCTATTTAGCCTGGAAAGGAGGTGGTTAAGGGTGGACATGATAAAGGCCTATGAAATTATGCATGGTTTGGAGAGAGTGCACAGGGAGAAGCTTTCCTCCCTCATAATACTAGAACACGGGGTCAACTGCTGAAGCTGGAGGGTGAGAGATTCAAAACTGATAAAAGGAAATATTTCTTTACACAACACATAGTTAAATTGTGGAACTCCCTGCCCCAGGATGTGGTGATGCTTGCCAACTTGGAAGGCTTTAAGAGGGGAGTGGACATGTTCGTGGAAGAGGGGAGTATTCATGGTTACTAGTAAAAATGGATACTAGTCATGATGCATACCTATTCTCTCCAGGATCAGAGGAGCATGCCTAATATATTAGGTGCTTTGGAACACCATCAGGACAATGCTGCTGCAGTTGTCTTGTTTGTGGGCTTCCTAGAGGCACCTGGTTGGCCACTGTGTGAACAGACTACTGGACTTGATGGGCCTTGGTCTGATCCAGCATGGCTTTTTTATGTTCTTATAATTAAAAACTAATCCTTATTTCCTGATGAATAGCCTTTGCACTGTAATGTATCTTAAATAGAAAACTATCTTTAGGTAGATTTTTCCTCCAAACGCATTTTATTTTTAAAAATTCAATTTAAATTTAAAAAAATCTGATTTAAATAAAAAAAAAATCTGGTTTTTTTTAATAATTGATTTTTATCCACCCTGGTGTAAGGTATCATTTATCCCCTTACAATGACACAGGTGATCCTTTTTATAGGTGGGAACTGTCGCCGAGAGAGAAATCTGCTAATACCAGTAATGAGTGTTGCTCCGTAAATTAAAATAACTCAAAACTTAGCATTAATGCCTAGGAATGTAAGGTTTCTGGCTCAAATGTGGCCATACCCACAAACTCACTAGGTGGCCTTATGAAAATTACAATAATTTGCATAGTGAGGATGATGCTGACCTTCCTCAGACCTGTAAATATTACCTTTTAAAGATTATCAAGAAGATTATCTGAAGTATTTTGAGCACCCAAAGTGTTTAGCAGTACAGTTACTTCTGTACAGAAGCGTACAAATGATAACCACTTCCTGCAAAAAAAAATCAGTGTATGTGTGTAAAGCACTTCTTTTTTCCTGTTAAATACACATGTGTGGGCTTGATACTTAGCTGCTTGCACAACAAGCACATTATATGCATGTACACTGTTCATATTGTCGCTGTGTGCTTATGCTTTGTATCTTGGAATTGGCTCTGAAGTATAAAAGATAAATTTGTGAAAATGCCTTCATCCAACAGTTGGAATCTAAACCCAGGTTAATGTCCATTGTGTATAGAATGTTGGACATAGTTGTTTGGCACATTTAAGGTAGAACGTGTATTGTGCGGGAAACCTCCTTTGTAAACTGGGATTAATACGTAGAACAAAGATGTGATTGTAGAAGATCAGAAACTGGATTTCTTTTCCGTGTTCGTGGCATGGAGTGTTTGGGTTATCAGGATGCTTGAAATGTCCTGGAGGCTTCAAAGGTGAAAGGATATTTATTTGCCACGTATGCTGGGCATTACGTAAACAAATAGGCACGTCTGTGCTTGTTGAACTTGAACACTTGTAAAGTGTCCAATGTCAGGTACTTGATGTTAAGACTTAGAGGCTGCTGTGAAGTGGTAATTTTTTTGAAGCTTGCTACTGTTAATTTTTGTTAGAAGACAAGTTGCTTTAAAAATAGAGCTTTTGTATTCATAAAGGGTGAAATGGTATGGTATAGCATAGCCCGATCTTGTCAGATCTTGGAAGCTAAACTGAGTCGGTACTTGGAAGGGAAACCTCCAAGGCAGACTCTGCAGAGGAAGGCAATGGTAAACCTCTGCTTAATCACTTGCCTTTAAAACCCCACCAGGGGTTGCTATGAGTCAGCTGTGATTTGATGCCACTTTACAGACACATTCAAAAGGAGTATTCATGTATGTTTTGCTGTGTATGTTATTTCTTGTCAGTAACTGAAAAGTAGGTGAGCTGCATATTTGGTCATAACCTTGCCCAAGTGTAAGTTGGGTTTCGAAATACTTGTTTTGGTGGTACTAAAGAGATCAGGCTATTCAAATGGCTATTAGATGCAGTAGTAGGAACTACTGGTGACCTCACTCCTTTCTCTTACTCTTGCCTTTTACTAAATAAAAGACCTTTGTTGGTCACTTATGTATTGGGTAGGGATAGCCCCCCACAAAGGGGGGGGGGCTCTCTTCAGTTGTCGAGTGGAGGAAACAGAGAGCCCATCCCAGAACAAGGAAGTGGGGTGTTTGAACACACATGAAGCGGCCTTATACTGAATAAAACCTTTGGTACATTAAGGTCAGTGTTGTCTACTGCGACTGGCTGTGGCTTTCTAGGGTATCAGATAAAAGTCTTTCAGATCACCTGTGACCTGGTCTTTTTACCTGGACATGCTGCGGATTGAACCTGGTACCTTCTGTATGCCAAGCAGATGCTTTACCAGTGAGCCACAGCCCCTTCCTCTTGCGTTTGCCCAGAAAACAGCAGGCAACCTCTGTTGCAGCACAATCCTTTGTAACACATGAAGACGCCTTATACTGAATCAGACCCTTGGCCCATCAAAGTATTGTCTACTCAGGCCAGCAGTGGCTCTCCAGGGTCTCAGATAGAGGTGTTTCACAACCCCTACTTGCCAGGTTCCTTTAACTGGAGATGCCGGGGATTGAACCTGGGCCCTTCTGCATGTCAAACAGATGTTCTACTACTGAGCCACAGCCCCTCCCAGAGTTACTCTAGTTACTAGAGTTACTCTAGTCTAGTCTCATTGAAATCAATGGTCTTAGACTGGAGTAACTCTGCACAGTCAAGCTGTCCTCCACTTGCCTTCCTTGGGGTACTTTTCATTACTCATTTGTAGTTCTGTGCATGCTCCTCTACTTTCTTCAGCCTACACTAAGACCTGCCCGCTTTAAGAAGTGAGGTATGGCAATGTTATGTAAAGCAACACCATCCTGCCACTTGCAGGGCTGAGTTTTGATGCTGTGAAGGTTTCACACCCTATTTTTCAATAACTACAGCAATAAGAACAGGTATACAGAACCTGGGGGTGGGGGGGGGGGTCACAGAGAAATGTATGCAGGCAGGGCACAGCACAGGACACAGAGTGTCTTTCTGAACAAATCTGGACAAATTTACCATTTTTGTAAATGCTACTCCAATCTGGTGAAGGAGTGTAGAACATTCTGCAATGTTGCTTCCTGGAGAAGCAGATTTCAACAATGAAAGAAAACCATGCATACACCCTGTGTGTCCTCTTTCATTTATGCTCTTCTGTGTTCCTCCCCCCCTACCCCCGAATAGGAACATGCCTACCCAGCTGATGAACTCATGCCTTTAACTTGCCGTGGAAGAGTTCGGGGTCAAGAACCAAGTCGTGGGGACGTGGATGATGCCTTGGGGAAGTTAGTGCTTTAAAATGATTATTTTTAAATGAAGTCAACAAAACCTTATTGTGTCAAACATCTAATGCTGTAGGACTGTGCTTAGAAGCCATGCTGACTTTAATATACATGCTGGATGAATAACTATTGAAGTCAGTTGAGTTAATGTTAAAATGGAAGAACACATTCCATTGTCTGGCAATTAGACCCAACTTGAAAACTGCCACTCTTACATTCATTTGCCATTTTGACAATGCATTATTAACTCAGGAATCTGTAGGTAAGTGAACTAATGGAATGCTATGAAGCTGTTTGCAAGATAGACTCCACTAGTATCTTTTACACTTCACAGTGCTGGGCCAGCTGCTCACAGCAAATAAGAGCTGGTAATAATATTTCTAAAATAGCATCCAGTAACCTCCAGCTCATACACTGACCCCAACATGTAAGGGTATTCACATAGTTGGGTGTTGAAGCAAGGCACAAGCATATGGTGCCTCCCCTGTCAGGTGTTAGAACCTTCAGGCAGCAGAGACACCTAGATGAGTGGTCCCTGCTCATGTGATTTGTCTTCCCTTTTTTAGTCATGGAGAGATTGCATCAGCAGGGCCTCTTTGTGTAGTTATTTATTTATATAGGCTGTGGCTTATGATAAAGGTGTTTAATCAGTTGCTTCCATGCTCCACCTTACGTAAAACCTATGAGGAAGTGATATGTGTTCACACATGTGCATGCCCACACCCCTCAAGATAAACGGTAGTCAGTTGTGTTGGCACAGAGAAGCATCTGGCTATGTTTCCTAGTGGCTGGATTAAGTTTCTACATAGGACCTATTCAGATAAATTTGCTCACACCTAATGGCCCAGTAAACTCTGTGGCTGAACTCAATGAGTCAGGAGAACCAAGAAAATGTAAATCACCAATTGAGGGAATGTTACCTTCTTCTGCAAAACATGTTTTCATTTTCATTGCAATTAATGGGCCATAAAAATTAAAATAGATTGGGTTTTAATTTTCTCTGTTTTGTCCTGCTTAGGTTTTCCCTAACACTGATTGATACGTTGGACACTCTTGTGGTAGGTTCTGCTTGGACTTCCATTCTATATCATTTTGTTTGTGAAGTGTTTAATGTTTGTTAAGCAAAATGATCATAAATTATACTCAAAGAACTTTATAATCAGTGTTGGCTTTAGGGGGAAAGGCACTCTTAACTGGGTTTGCACTTTATTGTTTACCTGTGCTACTTCTACAAAAAAAAGTTCGTTGCTCTAAGAATGTGGGAGGGGTCAATTCTGGATCCAAGACTACTTACTATGTAACCTGACCTGCCTGGTTCCTCTGCTTAGTACTCTAATTTTTTGTGCACCCAGCGCTGCCAGATGGGAGCCTTATTTCCTCTCCTGTTGCTTTAGATTTGATTTCCTTGTTTTTCTTCCCTTCTCCCTCCCCCTGCCTTTTCCCCCCCTGCCAAATTGAGATTGCCTAGTGGGAGCTATTGGCATTTTGTATGCAGAGTTTGACATATGGCGTGGAATATGTATGGCTGGTTTCTGACATTCATCCATTTTGCAACTAAGCCCACACATGTTTTGGCATTGCCAAACAGCTAAAAGTGGGTTGCGAAGTGAGTGGCATAGTAAACAAGCTGAGTTGCTGGCTGAATATCTGGAACAAATTGCATGGTAGAGTTACCAAGTGCTCATCTTTTCCTGGTCAACTTGGTACCCCCATTCTTAGTATGCCAATCTGGTCACCTTTGGAAGTAGACTTCAGTTTATTCTTGGTGCCCAGTGTTCCCTACTCATAGAAAATAATGGAAAAGCCCCAGCATGTTTAGGGCGCTCAGTGTGCATTTTATGCAAGATGTTTAAGCCAACTCACTTATTAAGTTGATTGTGGGCAACCTGATGTGGTAGAACTTTGAACATTCTAACTTTTACATTAACACTAAAGTGGAAGGTTTGGTAATCATCAGGAAATGCTCAGTCTTGCAGCTTAACTAAATCTTAAACAGTTCTCATGACATGTCTTGTCCACCAAGAGGACCTTCTTTCAGATATGTGTTTTCCTATGTCAGTTTCCCAACCTGAAAGGGTCCTGGAGGGCACTATTTGTCTCATTGGTGTGCCATGTATACTGATGGATTACAGAGGAACTCAGTGTACATCTGGACCGGTTCGTACAGTCTCCAACTTCCAAGAAACCCGAGAAACATGTGAGGACACTGGCAGACATAGAACACTTGAGGCAGATAAGAGCTATAGAGTCGGTCTCTCCAAGAGAAAGATTCTCGGGTGTCTACTCCATGTTCTTCATGGTACCAAAGAAGAACGGAGACTGGCGGGCCATATTGGACTTAAAATACGTGAACAGATTTATCGGATGCAAACACTTTCTGATGGAAATGTTGAGGTCCATTGTAGAAGCTCTCAGGTTGGGGTCATTTATGACATCAATCTTCCTAAGAAGCTTATCTTCATGTGCTGATTCACACAACCCAATGCAAATTCCTCCGGTTTGTGTACCCGAACTACCGCTTCCAATTCAGGGCACTAACCTTTGGACTATTGTCAGCCTCCAGAGTGTTCACCAAGGTCCTAGTGACCTTGATCAAGGGTTTTGGAGTTGGAAACCCTCCTAGCTGAAATGCCTCTGCATCTTCCATAGAGACAAGATTGTTCTTAGGCTGGACCCTACCTTTGTAGGGAGAGAAATTTCTTTAACGAATACACCACTATTTGCCATCAAGGAAATGCATTGGTGCAATGAAAAATACAAAGTTGTGTCATCTTTACACAAACTTATGACATCATTGAATTAGTCTGTAAATGGGGAGGGGATTTCACATGTATGCTTAGGTACAGAAATAATAATGAAGTAGAATCAAGTCTTTTGTACCTATTTTTTAAAATTAATGTGTCTGGGAGTTCCAAGTTTGAATCTCCACTCTGTCATGGAAGCTTACTGAGTGACCTTGGGCCAGTCACACATGCTCAGCCTCACCTATCTCGCAGGGTTGTTGTGAGGATATAAAATGGAGTTGAAGAGAACAATGTAAGCTGTCTTAGGTCCCACTAGGGAGAAAGGGGGTATACATGAAGTAAATATAATAGAAGATAAATTACTCATGTAGCATATATCTCTAAGGCTGCTTTTCTGTGCCCTCTTAGAAGTTAATCCCACTGAATTTAAAAGGACTTTTACTTGCTTAGGATCACACAATACAAGCAATAATAATTTATGCTAATTGGACAAAATAATAAAAATTTTGCCTTGCCCCTTGATGCATGCTTGATCTGTTTTTAGTCACATTATAGCTTTTGTAGGATCAAATATGAATGTATTTCTGAATCATATTAAAATGTTTCAAAGTAATGTTGTGGTATAGATACTGCAACCTTCATTTCTGGATTAGACTGCATTTATCAGGAAGTTGCCTAGGCTTGGGGAGGTTTTGTTTTGCCACAAAAATAATATTCCTTGCTCTAACCTAATAACCATTTAGAGGTAATTTTGTAGACTTAAAGCCTCATTGAAGTCAAATGACTGGTTTCAAGTTAACTCATTTTAGGATTGATAGAGAATTCATAATCTTCCTTTCAGCCCTTTAGAAGAAGTTTTAATAAAAGGATTTACCTTAAATGTCTTAAATGGGAGGGGCCGTGGCTCAGTGGTAGAGCTTCTGCTTGGCATGCAGAAGGTCCCAGGTTCAGTCCCCGGCATCTCCAGTTAAAGGGACCAGGCAAGTAGGTGATGTGAAAGACCCCTGCCTGAGGCCCTGGAGAGCTGCTGCCTGTCTGAGCAGACAGTACTGACTTTGATGGACCAAGGGTCTGATTCAGTAGAAGGCAGCTTCATGTGTTCATGTGTGTTTGTGCCCAAAGTAAACACTTCTTTCCATCAACAACAGGAGATACAACTGCCATCCTTCTTCCTACAACCTAAACATCAGAAGGAGGAATGGCACACACTGGACTTATGACGTGTCCTTAACATTTATATTCAATGCACAGAGAGCATAAGGAAGAAAGACTCACTATTTATTTCACTCACAGCTCCGAATAAAGGAAAGAAAGTATGTAGAGCTGCAATTAGTTACGCCATCCGACAGTGTATCATGGAAGCCTATAAGGCAAGTAACATTCAGGTGCCAGAAGGCATAACAGCTCTCTCAGTCCATAGCACTGCCACTACACAGCTTTCGAGAGACAGGCTTCTGTAGAAGAGATCTGTAGGGCAGCCATGTGGTCATCTTTTCACATGTTTGTCATACATTACCATCTTAATGTCTGCTCTTACACTGAAGCGGAATTTGGTAGAAGAGTTCTACAGTTGGTGGTTGAAGAAGGTGAATCTCACCCAAAGACAAAGGTCTGGAAAATCCTGACCAAAATTAAATGTTATCTTCCATATAATGCATGTAATTTGTTCATATAATAGTTGAATGCAGTATAATCTTATAACTAAACAGTTTCTATTTATACCTTTAAAAACATGAAAAATACAATCCCTGCCTTTTTTGAAACTCTTCACTGGGTCTTTTGTTTGTTTGATTTGTCAGTTTTGTTTCCAGACACTTTTCAAGGGGAGCTCCACGTAGAGCGCATTGCAGTGATCTAATCTAGATGTAATTAGGGTGTGTACCACAGCTGCCAGATTTTTCTGTCTAGGAAAGGCCACAGCTGGCTAATCAGTCAAAGCGAGTAAAAGGCGCTCTTGGCCACAGCTTCCACCTGCTTATCCAGCAGTAGGCCTGGGTCGAAGAGCACCTCCTCCAGACTAAGGACCTGTTCCTTCAGGGGGAGTGCAACCCCATCCAGAATGGGTGACACCTTAAATCCCAGATCAGACCTTCCACCCACCAGTAGCACTTCTGTCTTGTCGGGGTTAAGCTTCAGTTTATCCGCTTGCCTCCACTCCAAAACTACCTCCAGACACCGTTTCAGGCACGAAACATTAAGCTCTGAAGTTCAGTCTACTTTCAGAATAAGGTCAGTAAAGGAATTCCCTTTGTAGGAAAAATGACCAGGTATCCCATGGCCCCGGTAGATTTGCTAATCAAAATAATGTCCATTCTGTGAGAATATGCTTGAAGGTTTCCTCTCCCCTCTTGAGTTTCCAGATCTCATGACCAGCTGTGGCATCCCTTGGTAAATACCATCATCAACCTATGTTTGCTACTGGACTTGGCATTTGGCATAATTTAGGCTAGAAGCACTTCCGTACCATGCAGTCTCTTATCTATTTACATATACTGCCTCTGCATGTTTTGAAATTATTGAGTTTTGATTTGATAAACATTTGAAACCTATAATGATTTGTGCAGCAAATCAGTTTCACAGAACTCATTGCTTAATGGAGTTGTTTGTTTGTTTGTGTATATATATTGCAGGTATTGAATAAAACCAAAGAGTTTGAGGATGCTGTTAAAAATGTGATCAGAGATGTTAATTTGGACAATGACATTGTAGTATCAGTGTTTGAGACAAACATAAGAGTTCTTGGGTAAGTTCGTGCCAGAAGAAAAAACATACCACAGTTGGTCTAGTTTGAGGTTAAAAATACTGTGTACTGCGAGGAAGAACAAGGGGGCTGTCAAAAAGGAGGGGATTAACATACATTTGCATACAAATATGTACAGTAATTTTTTTAAAAAAACTTTGTGTATAACCTTTGTTTGAGAGCATCTTACCTTACATCTTCCTTTTGGGTAAATATGGTACTTGTTCTGTTAGCCTTTAAGAGTAGTGGAAATCCATACAATTCAAGGCAATCCTTATTCTTTGACCTACGTAATCATGGGGTCAAAGCAGTTTTATGTATTTCTTCTTTGTTTTGCACAGTATCTACTGTTTTGCATAATTCTTGGTCTACTAAATCATGAGGAGGGGCCATTTGCCATGCTGTCATTGAAGCCTCAACCATGGGAAATCATATCCTGGTTTCTGATACTTCGGCAGAAATAGCCCACCCTTCTGTCATTGTTCAGAGTTGTGTCTAGCCATTGCCAGCCCTGGTTAAACCCCAGTTAAAAGGCAGAGGCTCCTGATACCTCAACAGTGGCTGGCCTTATATCTGCACCAGTCTTTTAAGTGTTTCCAGGTTTGAGCTCAGTATTTTCATAAATTGAATGTAATTCCTGAAATATATTCTCTTTTGTTGCATTAGAGGGCTTCTAGGTGGACACTCTGTAGCAATCATGCTGAAAGAAAAGGGTGAAGACATGCAGTGGTACAATGGGGAACTTCTGCACTTGGCAAAGCAGTTGGGCTACAAGCTCTTGCCAGCTTTTAACACCACCAGTGGTCTCCCATATCCAAGAGTAAGTATTTTTTAAATACAATTTTTATTGTTTTTCCATACTAGTTAAACACAGTATTCAACAATCAATGTAAGTAAGCATCAAGTTGTAGATTCCAGTAAAAAATTGTTGAAAATACATATATATAGATAAATATGAGGACTTCCCCTACACCTCCCTCAATCTTGTCATTTATTTGTAATCTCCTTTGTTTAACATTCTAATCCTAATATTATTACAAACATTTATAAGAGATTGTTCTTTATTTAATATTACTCATAATCTTAGTGGTCGCTATTTCGATTATAACAATTTTCTATATTCAAGTACAGAGGAAAAAAATAAAAGAGAAAGAAAGAATAGAAAAAAGCACTATTTTATAATAAAAAAATGGATTAGATAATAGGTATCATTTTTTAACTTCCTTTAAGAATAAGTATCATTATAACTCCTCCATTTCTCCCAGACATCTAATAGGTATCTGTTATGCTAATGTCATTAATTATTCTGTTTTTGTCAAAGCCAAGCCATTAATCAGTCCCTTTTAGTTAAATCCCAAGAAATCTAGACCCTTTGAACCAGCCTCTTTATCCTGAATTTCCAACATCTTCCTGTTTTTCTGAGTAGCTTTAAATATCGAAGAGCATCCTTGGAAATTGTTAGTACAGTTCCCTCTGCAGAAATTGACGAGTGATGGTCGATCTGCGGTGTAGTTTCTTCCATCCCTAAGGCGAAAAGAAAAATCCCTGTGTTTCCAGCTTTTCGCCCTTTTAAGTTCTCCCAGTTAACATTGAAGAGTTCCTCTGGTAGATTATACAAACAAAAGTCAAAGTCTCTTACATTCAAATCCATGGTTGTCAGCTGAATTGGTTCAATTTCTTCTTGCAGATGTATATCCTTTGGTTGCCCATTGTAGCTCTCCAGCTCCTTAGCAGAATTTAATTCTTCTTTTGATGGTTTGTCATTTGGAGAGCTTTCTTCTCCCATCTCCGATCTCAATGTAGTAACTTGGTCTTTTATATCCTTGAGATCTTCCAAAATTACATCGTTTCCGGTTGAAAAGTTTGTAGATGTTGTTTGTCAGAGAGAGTAGTCGATCCATCTGTTTAATCACACTTTCCATGGTTGCTGCTTCTAATAGTTCTGTTGAAATTTAATTGGTAAAGTCCAGACAGGTATATCACCAGTTCCTGTGTTGTGGGTAGTAAAGTAATGTTGCGGGGGGCAGGATGTAAAGTCGCAAGCCTGCCGTTACTTCCTTTTGCCCAGGAACTTTGCCCAGGAGATATTTGCCAGTTACACAGTAATGCCACACTTCCGGTCTCAAATTCCGTGGTGTTCTCGTGATAGCAGACAATAGCAGATGCTTCCGGATAAGACGTGGCTTGAAGACTTGTTTACTCAGAAAGCGTCTTCCCAGAAATGGGGGGGGGGAATCTCCTCCTCCCTCCCCTTTGCACATCTCAGTCTCTGATTGGTGGCTGTAATGTCACTCAAAGAGTCCCGATTGTTTAGTCTACCCACCGATCAGTTTAATAAAAATCCTGCCAGTTTATCCAGTGTTTTTAATTTTCAAAGAGTCATCCAAAGATCAGATGGGGAGATACAGATTCAATAGGTATTTTTTTTTCTCCTTCAAGACTTCCAGATCCAGGTAAAACAAAAGGATTCTTGTAACTTACTCAGATTTTAGAAGAGTAGGTATTCTTGCTTCTGTATTGTTGCTTAGATGGTAGTAGATAGGGGAGATCTGAGCCTGATTCCAAAGAGACGTTCGCAGCAATGGTTTCCCCTCAGGCCAAGCGGGACCTCGTCCAGGATTCCGAGAGTCGTCCGAAGGCTCTCTCAGCAAAACTGGGGGTCAAACCGCACTTAATAGGCAGCAGGGGTAGTCCTGCTTCCCTGTCCAATGTTTAGGATCGGGTAGGGGTGCAGGATTGCACCCCAGATTCGAACGATTCTTGGTTCCCTCGGGAGTTCCCAAGAGACGTGGTGCTCAGATCAGCATCCCTAGCGGAAGTGCCCCATATCCAAGAGTAAGTATGACCAGTTGGGGATAGGGGCAGGGAGAGAGTTGAAAATTTCTCTCTGTAGCATACTCGTACAACACTGCTGAGATGGATGGACAGCTTCCTGATCCACTGATCCTGAATCTCAGCAATTTAGCACAACTGCTCTGTAGTGCTGACTGCTGAGATTTGAGACTAGGTAAATTGGAAGTAGTTTATGTAGCTCCAAACTTGAATGTTACAGTGCGCAGAGGAGGAGATTTTTAGGATTGGGTCCTATGCTCTCATTATGTTGGCCCAACAGTGGCTCCTCTGACAGAGCTGCTCTTCCATCTGTGAAGGGAAAGATTATTTTATTTTGCTTTTTCCCTTGTCCTGTTGCTGACTCCCATTTGACCCTCTACACTGTTCCTTCAGATTCAGTAACCCAAAGGAGCATGATTTCAGAGGGCGAAAAAGGCTGTGGTGAGGAGGGAGGAAGTTGCTTTCTTGCCATGCTGCTTAAGATCCAAGCCTCTATTTCCCCTTCCCCATCCTTTATGGAAGAATTTGGAGTTTAAGATGCACATCCGTCATACCCTCAAGGAATCTTGTGCTGGGACATGGGAAGCCAATTTTCTCTTCCCCGTTAACTGACCCACAACTACCCTGAACATGCCATACCTCCTGGAGAACCATGAGCATGCTTAGTCCTTATCAGGCCATTAAGGATCGGAGTAAGGGTGTATCCTTAAATAAGTGGCTCCAGTCTCTGGATTTAAGTATCCAGATTTGGCCATGTTGAGCATTAGATTTATTGATTGATGTCCTATTAGAGGGGTGAGCCGACACTTATTTTGTATGTTAACTCATGGTATTCCACACAGTACTTTTGTTTCTAACATCAATATGTTACCCCATATTTAGAGTTGTTTCTGGTTTCATATATTTGCCTATTAAACTATTCACAACAGTTTTTCTGCCTGTTAGTAATAACTTTTATCAAAATACCCTGCATGTGTGTATTATGTAATCCAGGCTCTCAGCCAGAGTTTTCTCTGAATTTGAAGTGTCCCCACCCCCCAGCAGGTTTGACACTCCATGGCCAGCTGCTTTTTTAAAGCTGAATTCCCTGCTGCTTTGGCGCTGAAGTGAGAACTTTGGAGAGAGCTGTAGTTGCATGTGTGGTTCTCACTTCTTTTGGATAAGAGATTCACAAAAAACACCACCACTCTGATAGTAAAGTTGGGTCTTGGCTGCTTTTTCCCATAGGTTAACTTAAAATTTGGTCTAAGGAGTCCAGAGGCTCGAACAGGAACTGAGACTGACACATGTACAGCTTGTGCGGGTACCTTGATCTTGGAGTTCGCTGCTCTGAGCCGCTTCACAGGCGCATCTGTATTTGAGGTTTGCTAAAAGTGCTAATAATTAAATATTAGTTGGGTAACTTGAAACTTCAGTATAGCGCATTTGCATCTGATTAAATTTAGTTTTGGTATATCAGTAGCTGGAACTGTAATGGATAAGGGGTGGGCTGTGGCTCAGTGGTAGAGCACCTGCTTGGCATGCAGAAGGTCCTAGGTATCCTTGGCATCTCCAGTTAAAGGGACTAGGCAAGTAGGTGATGTGAAAGACCGCTGCCTGAGACCCTGGAGAGCCACTTGCAGTCAGGGTAGACAGTACTGACTTTGATAGACCAAGGGTCTGATTTAAATTCATAAAAATTTATTGCGGTCTTTGACGAGTATAACAAAAGTTATCACAAGATTTAACACAAGTTCCAGATTTAAAACAATGATTCAATACAACAGAAGAATAAAAGTCTACAGCTTTACAACGGCTTTACACAGCTTTACTACCAAGGGTCTGATTCAGTATAAGGCAGCTTCATACGTTGTTCATAATTTGCTGTACTAGAAGTATTCAATTAATTACATGCCCTAAGTATGCTTGGTGGCTTTGTGCCTTCAAACGTTCTGGAAATTACTCCTCGTGGTCAAAGGGTCATAATAGCAGCACAGGTCTGGGATACGACATTTCTGTTTCTTGCTGTGCTGCTGGGTGCATCTGAGCCACCTTGTTCATCCCAGAGCTCAGCTTGGACCTGGTTGCACATAGGCTGGCATGAGGTATGTGGTGCCTCTCTTCTTTTCCCACCACTGGGAAGAGGCTGGCCCAGAGCTCTTCTGCTTCCCTGGCCCTCGTGACCCACTCAGATGAGAATGGGTTGCAGCTAGGGTAGGGATGCTGAGAAATTCTACCACAAATGTCTTTGACATTCAAACATCCTGTGTTTGAAGGTGTCGATCAGACATGAGCTGATCACCCAGCCTGTTCATTTTATGCCAAAGAGCCATGAATGCCTGCCAAATGGGTTTGCCTCAGGTTTTTGCTAAACTGTGCATGCATAAAGGTGCTGCCAATTCAAACCAATTGGCAGCCATTAGTCTCACTTGGGACTACCTAGATGACCCACCAAAGGGAAGGATTTTATTAAAACAAAGCATTTATTTATGGTTGGTTGATAAGGTTTGTGACTGATGAAGCTGTCTTATTTAAACAATTACCTGAAGAGCATTTATGCAGCAAGGATGGTAGAACTCGGGCTGTGTGAAAATGTGCATATGTGAAAAGTCTGAACTTTGGAAAGAATGCAGTGAAACAACGTACTGAACAGTTGAAGCAATACTAAAAGATGACCTCCCTGTTTGCAACTGCCAAACAGGATATGAGCCAAACTAGCAGTTGTTTGACCATCTCTAGTCATAATTCACGGGTTTGAGAACCACTGACTTAAGTGGAGATGAGATGACTCATTTATTTGCAACAACAAGCAGAATAGTTTTGTGAGTGGACAAGAACTAATTCTGGCGAATGCCCTTGGGACCTTATTTGCCTTAGTGAGAGGATTCTAAACCTTGATTTTGTTATGCAAAATGTTTCCTTTCTTTGTTGAAAAGAAGAGAAATTAATATACCGGTTGTTCACATCAGTTTCCATTGCACAAAAACTGCACTTCTTAGAAAAATGTTAATTTATTTGCTGCAGGAATACGCACGGAAGGCACTTGACTTTCTTTGGGAGAAAAGGCAGCGCAGCAGTAATTTGGTGGGAGTCACCATTAACATTCATACTGGCGACTGGGTCCGAAAAGGTATGAAGCTTTCCGACTCTATGGTCTCTGGCTCCGTCTAGCTCTCATTTAGGGAAATGCAAACAGATCTAGGATGCTGCTCCTGGTTTTGGAGAAAATATCCTTCTGTTGTTAGAAGTCTGGGATGGCTCAGGGCTGGTCTCAAAGATTGCACTACAGATTGTACATACAGCCAAGGAGAGACATTTTATGCAGCAGAACTAAATATGCCTAATCTGCCCTGCTAGAAAAGATGCTTGCCTATGTGGATTAAGCAAAGGTATATATGTCTATAGGGTGATCTTGCACTCAGTGTAGCTTCTTCCCCCAGCCCTTTTTCTTGTGTCCTCACCTACTCCTGCTAAATATTTTGCCAAGAAAGGTTTGTTTCACAGTAATGAAAGCTAGCTGCAGCTGTATTCTTTTTAAATATATAACAACATTTTTTATCTTCTTAGATAGTGGAGTTGGAGCAGGAATAGATTCATACTATGAGTATTTATTAAAAGCCTACGTCTTGCTTGGAGATGACAGTTTCCTTGAAAGATTTAACACAGTGAGTAGAATTGATGTTGCTTTTTAAACTGAAATGTTATTTAATGTCAGATGAGGCTGTAGAGTCCAGCTTTGCAGTTGGTGAGTATACCAAAGGTTGTTTAGAGCCTTGCAATTGTCAGTTTCTCTCCATCCTTCAGACATGTGATATTGTTGAACCTGAAATAGTTGGGTAGTGTTACTCCCCCTCTTACATAGATCCTGTTCCATGCATCCATTTGGCATTCCATCTGCTTCCACTCATTACTACACTTACAGTATATCGGGAGCCAGCTACAGGGTCATGTACTTCCTTCCCTATAAGGGAAGGCAGGACTGTAAAATATTTTTATTTGGATATTATCAGCTTGAAATGACAGGACCAGTTTTAGAGTAGTTTATTAAGTGTCAGCAGCATATTTTGTGGACTGAAGTACAGAGTGGAGAAAGTGGAAAGAGAGAACTTTCTCTCCCATAATACGAGAACTTGGGTGCACCCGGTAGAGTTTATGGGCAATAGATTCCAGACAGACAAATGGAAGTACTTCTTTACTCAATGAGTAATTGTGGAATTCGCAGCCAGCGGGCATAGTGATAGCCATGAGCACAGATGACTTTAAGGGGGATTAGTCAGATTCATGGAGGAGAGGTTCTTTAGTAGTTACTAGCCACGTTGAGTAAAGGGGACCTCCGAGTCAGCAAACCTCTGAAAATCCGTGCTAGGAGGAGGCAACAAGTGCCCTGGACTCTGTGACCCATTTGACCCTCCACGATAACTGGGCATTGTGTGAAACAGGATTTTGGACTAGATGGACTGGTCTGAACAGTGAGGTTCTTACATTCTTATAGTGTCACTTTCAGAAACAGTTTATGAAAACACTAGGGGGGGCACAAATTGTTATGGCAGAATAGAGTTGTTAGTCTTTAATGTACCAGTGTGCTCTGTTTTTTCTGGCTACATTAGGCATATTTGGCTACCTTTGGGGAAAATTACTATTTTGCAACTAAAATATTGCCTCCTTTAACTATGGATGTGACCGTTTAAAATAGTTGAGAAGAAATTCCAACATAAAATATGTTAATTAACCAATAATGTCATCTGAGCTAAAAGAGTGAGGGGGATAATCCATTTGTTGCTAGAGGCAAGACAAGTTTGTGAGAAATGTATGGCTCAAGTTTTGTGTAATATAAATGGAAGGGAAATTAATTTACTTGTGTGACATGGAACAGGCAGAGATTTTTTCACTGAAGAGTTCCCACATCACTCTTTTGTAATAATCTAGAGAAAGTTACCCCCTCAGAATAAACTTCTTTCTTGCCATTACTGCTGTTAGCTATGCCAATGCAGTAATGTGGTGAAGGCAGATGAGGTATGTTACTACAGAGGTGGGCTAGCCACTTTTTATGTAGTTAGAGAAGGATCTTTACCGTGTGACTGAAGGTAAGCTTTGGCAGCCAGTTTGTGGCTGGCTCCGCCTCTTGTGGCAGCCATTTTGTAGCTCTGCCCTCTGTGCTGTTTCAGAATTCCAAACATATCTGCACTCTCAAAAAGGTTGGGGACCCCTGATCTGAATAAATTCATGTGATGTTTGCTCAGCTGTTTTTGAATACTAAGTAAAGAAAGTAGTATGTAGCAGGATCTGTTAAGCTTTCAGGACAGGGAAGCTTTTCCTTCTGGGGGCCCTGTATCTTTATGTATTGTGGTGTGTGGGGCGGGGAGGTTAAGTCTAACTTTGCAGGTATATTTGGTGTACAAGATATGCTTACAAGGATCTGTTGCTCTCCAGCATTACGATGCCATAATGAGATACATTAGCCAGCCACCACTCCTACTGGATGTGCACATACACAAGCCAATGCTCAATGCCCGGACATGGATGGATTCTCTGCTAGCATTTTTTCCAGGTTTGCAGGTAGGGTTTTTCTAATCTGCAGATACATTAAAACTTTTCTTTCTCTTCATACTATTTAATTATAATTCACTAGCTAGCCAGTCACAGCAGTTCTTCTAATATGTTGTGAAGTTGAATAAAATCAGTAGTTTTGAAGTGTTTAGGATGCTGTAGCTGTTTGAAATAATCAAGAATGAGCAATCTACCCAGTTGAGGATTTCAGTCAATCAGAAACACACTGTGCCTCAGAAAACTGAAGAGTACCCAGGAAGAAAATCTCTTATGGTCCCTCTGCTGTTTATATTAGATTTGCATAATTAACACTGATAACGTTGGCAGATTAGGAGAATTTTTGTTTTCTTCAAGCACATCCTAATTCATGGCATGCATGTCTTTTTTTTATACTGTGGCTTATTTTATAAGGCATATCGGACAATATTAGGTAATAGTGGTATGGTAGAGGAATAGCTTAAGACCTCTGTTTTTATCTAAATGTGATGTTAACTATTTGTGCTTTCTCTTTCTTTCAATTAGTGGTCTTTCAAAATTGTTATTCAGGTTAGAATTGTATTGACTAGCCCAGAATTTGAGTCATTTAATAACTGTTTGTATTCTCAATTGTTAGCCTTTCATAAAAAGTCACTTCACATTTCTGGGATTTGTCTTCATCCTGTTTGTAAAGGGCCTAAAAAGTTCTGGATGGTAAATTTTTAATTATTTTTTTAAAACAACATTTATTAGCTGCCCTCCTTCCTTATGGCGCTCAAGGCGGCTTACAAACATCTACTCTGCTATCAAACACAACTGGCTTATTTCACATAAGTTGTTCTGTGTACTGTGTTGGCCTTTAAGATACTTTTCTTGATGTTTAACATCTCCAAAAGACCATTCCTCATTGCAAAATTTAGATTTGTAGAAATGTGCCATGCATATTATATTTAAAACTTTTGATCAGACTAACTAAAATGGCATGTAAGTGCAGGAATGGTCTCATTGGGGACAGTACAGGCATTCCACTGGCAGAAGTAGATCTTTGTCCACCTTCCCCCAGAATACCTTGTTAGGGGACGCTTGCAGACAAATAGCTACACGTGACATCTCTAGGGCTTCTCCGTTTTTGCTTGCTCAGTCATTTTATTTTGTCAGACTACGTGGTCTTGGTGGTTTACAGAGAAAAATAGTTGATCACATTGTGACAGAGAAAGTATAACGGCTGTCTGTCTGACAGGAAACTTTTGTATCTAAATTGTCTTGAGTGGATACAAAGCAAATGTTAACCTTTTTTTCCATTTTGGATTCTAGGTGTTGAAAGGTGACATTAGACCAGCTATAGAAACTCATGAGATGCTGTATCAAGTGATAAAAAAGCATAACTTCCTTCCTGAGGTAGTCATGTGTTTACAAGTTCATCATTGTCTTGGGAAGATTTGTCTGTTGTATGTATCTAAGAAGAATTTTGCCCTCTCTTCTTACATATTATGGCCTTTAAATGGATTTTAAAAAATCAGTGAAAATGATACAACCAACTGACAGTACAAGAACAAGCAGTAGCAGATGGGAGGCAGATGTTTCAGATGACTATCAGGCACTAGAGTGAATAGTTGATGTTTATTGATCAGTTTTAGTCCCACGCACATTCATACCAGTGCCTCCTTGGGTGTATGATTTTTTCCCCCTTCTGCTTACTGTACCTCCCATAGTAGTGTGAGTAGGAGAACATCAAGAAGAACTGTGCTGCCTTTACTTCTGTACCTCTCTGAGGACCAAACTATACATTACCTGTGAAACAGCAGCCTGTGGAGTCCCACAGCAGGGCAAATGCTGATCCATTTCAGCTCAGGAAAATGGTATGGGAAAGAAGGCTAAAACCCCAAGTCATGTTCCTGAGCCGAATTGGGCCCTTTGCACTTGGAACATCAATTCCCTGATGTCCTGCCTGTCTGCAAAAAGGATGCTATCTGGTCAGGATTCCCTCGATGCAACTTGTGTCACAGGTAACAGGTGGTTTGGTCCTCAGCTCAATTTTCATCTGGATGCAGTTGTCAATACACATTCTCTTTTTTAAAATTTTGATTAAAATGCAACAATACATAACCATGACCAGTATACAGAGCAAGCAACACATCTGGTTCACAAATTAAGAAGAAATGAAGGAAGAGAATGTGCACAGTTGTAGTTATTCCTTATCCGTTCATTTTAACAGTTTAAGACTTTTTTTTGTCACTTAAAATATTCTTAGAATTCTGAATTGCTGTTAGTTTGACTTTGTCACTTAAAATATTCTTAGAATTCTGAATTGCTGTTAGTTTGACTATTGATAACAAGTGCCACATCTTTAAGAGCCATTCTAATTTGCCAGGCAACATCAGTTGTTTCCAATAACATGCAAATACCATCCTCGCAGAGGTCAGAGTGTCTAGTAATGGCTCTCCTTGATCAGTAGTTATGATAGGGACAGAATTTAAGAGTCAAATTTCAGGTTTCAAATTAAGGACCAGTCCCTATATCTCAAAAGTCGGCTTTGGTACCCTTTTCCAATAAACTTGAGCTTTGGTGCATGATTACCACATATTAATGTAGTCTGCTTTTAGAGAGGTACAAAACCAGTACTTATTACTAGCTGAGAGAGGAAATTTCAGTGCTCCATATTTGGTGTTAGGTGCCACTGGGAAACCTTCTTAAAGCAGCTCTCTTATTTGTATATTGGAAGAAGACTCCATTCTATTTCCATTTGTCAGGATCTAAACAATAACGAAGGCCATTTAAGAATATGGGGTTTTCCTTTATCTAACAGACTATGCAACATAGATCTTGGACAATATCTTCTTGTCTGATGTCAGTATAAGCTGTTTAAATTGTGTCAATTCATATGCTACGTTACCAGATTGAGCACACATTTTCATGATTGAGACATACTATCAGAACCTAGCGTTGAATCCAGCAAGCCACAAGTGCAAAATTGTGGTTCTTTCCCACATTCCCCTTCCCTTAGCAGCCCTATCTAGCCTCGGGAAAGTCGATTCCTGGGGTCACGGAACCCTTGTGGACTAATAGCTGTGCACGTTGGGAGGCTGCACTGGGAAGGGAGAAGATGATGAAACTGCCTTGACCTTTCTCCTTTGACAGGGCAGCTCTACTTCATAGTGTAGCCCTGAATAGAATGGGACTGAAGTGGGAGAGAAACATGGGAATGATCAATGACTAGTGCCTGTGGCTGGATGGATCAATCGCAATACTTGCTCTCATCATCAGTTCACAGACTCTAATATGAGAATAACCATTACTTACCTCTGAAATGTTTATGCCAAAGATGCTGTATAAAGAATCACTATTTAATACTAATTTCCATCTTTCTTCCTTGTCTCCTTCAGGCTTTCACAACTGACTTCCGAGTTCATTGGGCTCAGCATCCTTTACGGCCAGAATTTGCAGAGAGCACTTACTTTTTGTATAAAGTACTTTTTTGTTTGTTTTTGTTCAAATTCAAGACAAATTGAATCCTAGAAATTGTTAAGAAAAGGATTGAAAGTAAAAGTATTCTAATATTCATTATAGGAAGCGATGTTTTGACCGCATTTTAATTTCTGGTTGCTTCACATCAAATGATAGAAAATTTGATTGGCAGTTGGTTGCGAACTGGTAGAAACTACTAATTTCGCAAAATTCAGTGTATGGAATTCATTAGAATAGGAGCTGGTAACAGCCTCTAAATTATATGGCTTTCAAAAGGGTTTACACATTTCATGGGTCCTGGTTGCAATGGCCGCTCTGAGCTTGGCGTCAGCCAGGAAAGGGCAGCCTATAAATCAAATAAATGGCAGCCAAATGTGTCTACCATATTCAGAGTCAGTATCCGATTACCAGATGCTGAGGGCAAGCAGTGGAAGACTACTGCCTCCATCCTGCTTTGCTTATGAATTTCCATCTTAGTTGGACCTTTCTGGCAAGCAACCTGCAGTACAGTCCTGCCTGGAGTTACTCCAGGGAAATCAGTGGGCTAAGACTGGAGCAACTCTACATAGGGCAGAACTGTTGAGGTGAAATCCTAAGCATGTATGCCCAGAAGAAAGTTCCACTGAGGTAGTCCCTTGTGAGTATGTTTTAAGAATTGCAGCCATAGTGATGGACCTTTGGTCTTTCCTTGCAGGGATGGTTCTGGGATTTGGATCCCTGGTCTCGAAGGGTAAAGACATTGTAGCAAAATTGAGCTACTCATGTTGACATTGGGAATATTTCCAGGATCTTTTCCATTATTATTTATAATACACAACTGTGTTTAAAAATGTATTGAAATTATGAACAAACGTCCATTGAGATTTGAAGACAATCTCCTTTGGATCTCTTGCCAATTCTCTCAGCTCCCACCAAGGCTGGATGCAGTGAGCTGCTCCTTCCACTTCAAAGTATCTTTTTATGTTTTAGAGATATGTATGACTTTAGATCAAAGATGTTTTTAAAGGAATATCACTAGATCAGCTACCAGAATAACGTTTAGCAAATTAATGCAATGTGTTACTTCTAGAATAACGCTGCATATTAAATTCTAAACATTTGCCTTTAAAAACAGGCTACGGGAGATCCTTACTACCTGGAAGTAGGAAAAACTCTAATTGAGAACTTAAATAAATATGCACGAGTACCTTGTGGGTTTGCTGCAATGAAGGATGTCCGTACTGGAAGTCATGAAGACAGGTAACAAATATTGAAAAGTACATCGTCTGCAAAAGCAGACATTTTGGTTTGGTCAGCTGACATTTGG
Source organism: Euleptes europaea (assembly GCF_029931775.1). NCBI lineage: Eukaryota > Metazoa > Chordata > Lepidosauria > Squamata > Sphaerodactylidae > Euleptes > Euleptes europaea. The sequence continues at coordinate 28,060,184 of NC_079313.1, read as the reverse complement.
AGTTATACATACTAGATTTCTTTGCAATAACTGGTGTATTAAACTTTACATCGTTTTTAGTACTCAGGTTGCCTTAAATAAGGTAGTGCATTTTACTACTTGTATAAAAAACTAATTTATTTTATAACTGTGAAGATGTAATTATAATTTAGATTGTTTTTTCCCAAAGAAAGTGTAAAAATGTTAAGGTTGAAAGCAGGGCTTGTCCACGTCGCTGTCAGCTACAGAACCAGCTTTAACAGGCATTTACTTCAGTTCTCGCTCCATTCAAAAGTATCCTCTGCATTTTGCTATTTCTGTGGCACACAAATTGGTATTCAACGTATATTTTCCCTTCTCTTTCTAGGATGGATTCTTTCTTCCTGGCGGAGATGTTTAAATACTTATACCTGCTCTTTGCTGATAAGGAAGATCTGACTTTTGATATAGAAGACTACATCTTTACTACTGAGGCTCATTTGCTACCTCTTTGGCTGTCTACTACAAACCAAACAGCCCCTAGGAAAAATATTGTAAGTATTAGAAAACTTGAATCCCTTTAATACTTTAAAAAAGCAAGATGGTAAAATCCATTCCTGTGCAGTTGCAGCTGCCCAAATCAAAAAGGGTCAGCACCAGAGCTCTTTCCTCCTCACCCACTCCCAATGCCTCATGGCCTGCAGGCACCACAGCTCTCTGGTCTGTTGTTAGGAATGAGAAGCCAGGGGCACCGTTCCTCTTACCCATCACCAAGAATGTGACTTGCTCTGGAGGGCAAGCGGAAAGAGGGACAAGGCTATGCTGCTCTGAGCCCGGTCTCAACCAGGGAGAGCGGGGTAGCAAGCTGAAATAATAAATAAATAGATGCTGAGCCCATAGTCAATGGTGCCTACACAAAGATGGACCGTGCCCAAGATATTTAAGGAATAGGACTTTAATGTAAATGTATTTTGACAGATTGCGATTGTCACCTTAAATGTCTAATGCAGAAATGGGTACACACTGAAAGATATGGACCAGCTATGAAATATATGATTTTTTCCCTAGTTCCCTGAAGGGCAAGCATGCGTGGAAATAGTCATACATTGCAAGATGCACATAAAAACGTTCAGTAGATACAGCAGATTATTTTGTAGCAGCCCCCAGTAATGTATAATGTGGTGGATCCAACCTTCCTCCAGATTAAGTGGGTCTTTGCATTGCAAATGCAAAGGCTGCATACTTGAGCCAGAAGAAAATTCATCGGTGGAGTGTTAGGATGGGGTAGGATCTGCCCCAATATGAATCCATGACATAGCCCTGTCCAGCAGTCCCAGAGTGCTCTGAAGTCTGTGCTGGTGTACGTCATAGGTGGGCTAATGCAAGCCCCTTCCCTTATATTTCTTCTAGCTCTTCTTTCTCCTTCACTTTGCCCTGCCTCCATTCCAGCTCATTTATTTTGCTAATTTATATTTTGAATTTTTCTACATGGCAAAACTGCTAAGGGAAGTGCTAAAGGAGTTCAGGAAAACTGAACTCCTTAAATAATCAGTTCTACTATTTGGAGCCTAGAGTCTGTTTTCTGCCATTGTTGTGTGTTGGAGGGCATATTATTGAGCCACAACAGCCTTATTGAGGGGTGAGCTGCTTCAAACATCTGGGATTTATCTTCCCATATATAGAATCTTCTGGATGCTTCTGTTCATGTGGTTACGCAAAGGGTTGACTAGCTTTGCTGTTTGTGTAATTGAATTTGTGCAGGTAAACATGGTCAGTTGTGAACGGTTGCACACTTTTCATGCTTGATCTGCTTATAAATGTTCTTGGGAGTTTAATTGTTCACACTTGGCTATTGGGAATGGCTTATGGCCAAGAAAATACAACGACATTGAACAAATGCCACCTACTCTCTTTCCTTTATAGACTACAGAATACACAGAACTGGATGATAGTAACTTTGACTGGACATGCCCCAACACCCAGATTCTTTTTCCAAATGACCCCATGTATGCTCAGAGCATCAGGGAACCTCTGAAAAATGTGGTAGACAAGAGCTGTCCTAGGGGTATATCCCGAGCGTAAGATGTTTAATTATATACCTTTTGTACCCTTCAATATATGTATGTATGATTAAAAAGAAATGTACAGGAAGCTGTTTTTGTTGATTTGATCTGCTTGCGTACTTGCTTGCTTTGCATGCATCCAAGTTTGACTGTTTTTTTTACATTCATGTTTGTGTTAGCTGTGCGCAAGAAAGGAGGCTGAATTCTGCTTGCTACTAATGCAACAAAATAACTTATGCAGAAATCGATTTATGAAATCAACTAGCAGATTCTTGTTTGAATGTATTAAAAGAAGTCGCCTGTTATAAGGAAGAAAAGGGTTATATGTTCATTTAACTTTTTTTCTACTCCCACATTACTTACTCAGTGCATGAGATTTCGGTGTGACAGAGGCGAAAAAAGTGAGTTTGTGCAGTGGTGAGGCTGAGATAAAACTAAGAAGCCGGGCTCTGGAAAGTCTTGTGTGTTGTAAAGGATTCATGCTGAATTTAAAGTACAAAGAGAAGCCAGTGGCGAGACCTGAGCAGCATAAGAAACCTGAAGTGGTTTGGTTAGCTGGGTAGTAAATACATTCGGGTTGAGGGGAGACACAGAACTGAAGAAAGAGGCAAGTGTAAGAAAAAGAATTTTGATAGCAGAGTGGAGCAAACGGTTTCTAAATGTGTTTGGGAGGGAGGAGGCAAGCGTGACATGAAATCTGGTGAAAAAGAATCAAAATCGGGCCCTCTTATATTCTTGGGCAATAAAGTGGGGAGTGTAAGTTCAATTGAAAAAAACAAGACTTGGAAGGTTTAGAAAAAATGCTGAGAAACACACCAGTGTGCATTTTCAGCCCGACAGCATCCAATTGCCTTTTAATCTATCCATTCCATTTACGGTCGCTTCTGCTGGCATTGCCTATAACGCTTTAGTCATGCACACGCTCAGATACACAGTTCAGATATGCCACCAGTTGATAGTTTTAAAAATATTGCTAGTGTCCTCTCTTGCAGGGAGGAGATCTCAGGCAGCGGACCAAAGCCACCACTGAGAGCGAGGGATTTCATGGCCAGCAATCCTGAGCATTTGGAAATACTGAAGAAGATGGGAGTCAGCTTGATTCACCTCAAAGATGGAAGAGTACAGCTGGTGCAACATGCTATCCAAGTAAGGACCCTCCTCTTGCTGCGTGGCGTTGCTCTTGGACAAGCAGAGAGATGGGAATCCCAAAATTCTTAATGGTGGGCATAGGAGGACATTGTTTTCCAGATGTTTACCTTGACTTGTAGGAAGCAAACTGGATAAAGCCACTTAATTCTTAATGACGCAAAAGACCAGGCAACAAGGAGTGATACACTGTCAGCTGGTTAAAAAGGAACATTTTTAGTAAGTTTGTAAAGCTGGTTCCGTGCTGTACGCTTCAAGTTTTAATGCTTCACCATGATGTACTTAGGAAATACAGGCAAATAATTAAGCAGGCAATTTTAATTAACCTTCTGTATACTCTCTGCTTCAGATGGATTTGTTTAAAGCAAGTAATTCATTTGAAACACTTTTTGGTCTTGGTTAAATTTTGATTGCCGTGCGAAAGCAAAGAAATAAAGGACCCAATAACTTGTGCTTGGGTAGTTTAAAGCTATGAGAATATGCTTGCTTGGCTTTTTCATTAGGCAGCAAGTGCACTCGATGCAGAAGATGGTCTGAGGTTCATGCAAGAAATGATTGAGCTGTCCAGTCAGCAGCAAAAAGAACAGCAGCTACCTCCACGTGCAGTTCAGATTGTTTCCCACCCATTCTTTGGCAGAGTGGTATTGACAGCTGGGCCTGCACAGTTTGGAATGGACCTGTCCAAACACATATCAGGGGTGCGTACTGTCTGTCTTAAGTCATATCGTTGCTTTAACATTATGATGGATTTCCTGCTGGGAAAGTGTTACGACAACAGGGCTTCTTTAAACCAAAAAAGGGGTTTGTGTCATACGTAATAAACGCCCCTAAGCCAAGATGGCGACTGCTCCTGAGTATAACTTTGGAACTTTTGCTTGGAATGGCTCGTTCTTAACTCTGGAACAAGCAGAGTCTACGCAAGGAGCCCAGAGGAAACTTCATTGTCCCTGGACCAGTGCGTAATGGCTGCTTTACGATTTAATTCTCTGCATGCCTTAGTGGTGTTCAGCATACCATAAAAGCCAAAAACACTCTCGGGGCTACATCGATGATAACAAAGATTCTAATTAAAAACAGTACTTATCAGCTTGCAGCGAAAACTTTCTAGCAATGAAAAGTCGTCACCAAAGTCTGCTTCCCCCATCCCCCACAATAATAGTGGTAATTGGCATAAGAGGGGGTGAGCAGAATTGTTTGTATTAATTTTGCTTGGGAGGTGTGGATTAGCCCTCTGGCCAGGAAGCAATTAAGACCATATTCTGGTGGGAGGATTGAGGAGAAACGAGGCCTTTCTTTAACCTCTGTCACCCTTTACTGGAGAGGTCCCCCTCACACCTTTGAGAGTCATTGATCTAGAAATAGACCTTTACAAAATCTGTCTGACTTCTTCTCCCACAGGAGGAGAGTTTGAAGCCTGCAGCCACCCAGGTTGGATGTGTCTAAAATTGTTTGAGTGCACTGTGCTTCCTTAGGGGAGAACAATTTGCTGAAAAAAGGCATGCCTGTCAGTCTTCAACTACAAATTTCCTGCCTTGTCAGAGTTTTTATAATGAAGCAAGTCTGTCCTTAGACAGTAAAGAATTCCCAAGAGGGTTACTATGCTTAAAAAAAGGGGGGGGGTGGAATTCATAGTACAGCAGTCAAAACAAAAAACTGCACACAGTGGCCCTCAAAAGCCATAGCTGTGGGTAAGTGGATAATCCTTTCTTTGGCCATGAAATTCAGTGAAGTGTTTTAGGCTAAAGTTCCTGACCAAAGTCTAACCCAAGTGCGCTGAAATCTGCTGACTTCAAACCCTGTGCTGTGCTTTCCTAGCATGCTATTTTCAGTGATTCACTGAGGAGAATACACACTTTCTACAGGCTTGAAAACTGTATACTAAATCCTTGCGTTTCGTCAACAGACAAGGGGATTTGTCGTAATCAGTAAACCTTATAATGGATGCTCTGAGATCACCAATCCCGAAGCGCTGAAGGAGAAAATTGCTTTGATGCAAAGAGGACAGTGCATGTTTGCTGAAAAGGCTCGGAACATCCAAAAAGCTGGGGCTGTAGGCGGCATCGTTATTGGCAAGTAAAATAATTGAAAAACTGTACAAAGTTATTGTGGGCATTCTCTTTTGAATTAAGCCAAGCATAAATAATTCTGTCAAATAGTTTAAAGTGAATTCTCAGGTATATATTCCAGCCTATTCAATCCATCTAAATGACAATAGAACGTTTGTAGTGGCTCAGTTCAGGCATAACGAGAAACAGTTGTTTTGTGACACCAGGATTTGTGACACCAGGATTTGGCTTTCAGGTGATCACTCAGATTCAGGTTTGCTGTGACAAATGCTAGTTTCATGGTCTTAGCTCTGTTGCTGCAGAAGGGGGTATGGGGGGAATATAACCACGGTTTAGTGTTCTACCTGAACTGATCCAGTATTTGAATGAACAGGAGCTTTAGTTACATCAGGACTCCATTGACAATGGAGGGCACAAAAAGGCAGGGTATAAATTTTGTAAATTAAAATTTTAAGCAGTTGAGGTGGGAGATTCTGTTAGAAGAAGATTGAAAATAAGAGATTTTCACTGGCAGAGCAGTTGGGTATGTTAAATGGTACTGTTTCCACCCCACCAGCAAGGGCCTCGGCTGGGATCTTAGGAACTACTGAAGACTCACTTAAGCAGTTTTTTGTTAGCCCAGTGAAACTTTAGGTTTGTACCTTTGACCAGCTGGCTCTTGTGTTATATTGTGACCTTTGGAAGCATTCCTTGGTTGCAGAAACCCTCGTGCTGTGTGGCATGAGCCAGGCAGAGAGTGGGCTGTTGTCCAGGATGGCCGAGTTCCCCAGGGCTTAAAGAGATAATTTCACAGCTCATTGGATCCTGCCAAGTGAAGTATCTAAATTCTAGATCTTCTTTGGACCTTATGGTAATTTTTAGTTGTGTATTTGACAATTATTCTAGGCTGTCAGATTCATAAACTATATCCACAAAGGTATTCCAGGCTATCAAATAAACAAACATACCTTGGGTCCTTTTAAAAAGTGGGTAGAACATTTGTTTCACCTACTTGTTCATTGACATGAATCACTCATATTCCACTTACAGGACTTTCTTTTAGGCACCCAAATGTACAACGGTAGTGTAAAGTTTCTTTCCTATACAGGGCCAAATGATACTACTATTATTGGCCTAAAAGTTGAGAACTTGAATACCAATTGGGGGGTGGGGGTGGAATCAGCTTGCTGGTGTGACAAGTTGAGATTTAATATGACACCAAGTCTTTTAGGCTACTACGTTGCTAAGGTGAATAGTGACCAGTGAGGATTCAGTGAGTGCGAGTGACGTAAATAACGGGTGCTTTGCTTGTCCTACCTGTGTGCTGATTAGATGACAACGAGGGGAGCAGCAGCGACACAGCCCCTCTCTTCCAAATGGCCGGAGATGGCAAGAATACGGATGACATCACGATCCCCATGCTGTTTCTGTTCAACAAGGAGGGCAGTATTATCCTCGATGCCATCCAAGAGTACGAAGCTGTCGAAGTGCTGCTGTCCGATAAAGCGAAGGACAGAGGTAAGGGCGAAGGTGTGCAGCAGGTTTAAAATGTCACTGTCCCAATGAGCTTACTATCTAAATTCCAACAGGTAGCAGAAGAAAGGAGAAACGGAAGAGGCAAGGGTAATGGGATCTTATTTCTCCCTCCTGGGGGACGCTTCTCATTTTGTTGCTGATGGGGGGAGTACAAGGTGAGGGGGGATAGGGATCAGAACATTGACTCCCAGTTCTTACTAGGTCCCAGGAGTGACACGGATTAGCTTGGGGGAGTGTCAGAATGTTGGGTATTGGACCCCCCCCACACACACACACACACCAGTTTCTCTATGGCACTCCAGGGGTTCACTCCTCAGAAGCAGGCACCTGGGATGCAGTGGAGAAATATCCTGGGCTGGGGTGGGGGGGTGGTCAGAGAGGCAGCACATGCCCACACCAGCAGAAGACTTCTCAATTCAAACAGTTTTGGGCCATAATGAAGGCAAGCCCTGTATATCTATGCCAATGCCCTCTGACGACTCTCAGTGCCTGGAAGACAAGCAGGCATGAAAGCCTGGATATATGCATGGAAGCGTACAAAGGGTGCAGAGGTAAAAATTGCTTCCTTGTATCTGTGGCTAAATAGGATCATTTCCCTATCTGATCTGCATGGATTATGAGATCTCTGCCATTGATTTTATTGATGAGGGTTCAGAGAGTCTGCTTTGGCATTTCTGTTTAATATCCTGCTTTGATTTTAAACTAGCATACCGTAGGAATCCCACAGCTTGATCTAAACCACTTTAGGAAATCCTTGAACTAGGTCAGCAGTCTACACAGCTGTAGTGCTCTGAATTTCATCACAGGCCACTGTTGTAGTATGCCTCATGCTCATACAACAAAAAGTTGTAGTAAGATCATATTGGTTTCCAAACAAGCTCTTATGACTTGTCATCCTAACTTTTGTCTTTGGGGAAACTGGGATAAAGGATTAGTTCTAGAACTGATAAATGCTCACCTTCATCCTATGTTTAGGTGCTATACTTTGAAATGTATGTGCATTTAAATTTCTCCCATGGAAATTATTGGAATTGAGAACTGCTTAACTTCAGTTGGGTTGTATCTTCCTTCCCACTTCAAGTTGTTGTTTAATCCTACCAATATAGAAGCACTTCTTGGTTAAGATTGAGATGGCGTTCTTGAATTTGGCTTTCCCCTTGCACTAAAATGTTTCCATTTAGACACTATGAATCTATTTATAATTTCCAAATGTTATTTCCTAACAGAACTAATGTGTTAGTTAATTACCAATGTAAGATAGTGGGTTTGTGGATTTAAAATGCATATGTGCTTTTTCCCTTCTCCTTGTGCTACCGTTGGAATGTCAGCAACTATATTTAAAGATAAAATGATTCCAAACTACATTATTGATAGCAGTAAGTATAAAATAGACCTTTGCCAAGAATTCTTTTAATACTGTCCTCCTTATATTGGTATGCTTTCCTTTACAATACTGAATGTGGATGCAAATTAATCAGAATGACCTTTTAATAAAACCTAAGCCCAGTTTTGTGTTAATGAATGATAGTCCCACAGGAGAGGAGCATACATTATGTGTTTCAGTTCCTTGAAGCTTCCTGGATCCTGGAGATCTTTGGAAGCTTTTTGCGGTTCCTTAGGGAGATCAATATGGGGCAGCAAAGGTCATGATGCCAAAGGTGTGTTGCAGCAGCAGAATAAACAGAAGTCCTGTAGTACTTGCAAAACTAAGCATACTTTTATTTGAGCGTTAAGCTTTCATGGACTACTTCAGGTGCAATGAAGAAGTGTCCATGAAAACTTGTGCTGGAATAAAATTGTGTTAGTCTTTAAGGTGCCACAAGGCTTCTGTTTACCAAAGACTCCCTGTTAAACATCTGAAGAAGTGAGGTGTGGCTCATGAAGGCTCGTACCCTGCCAGATATTTTGTTAGTCTTTAAGGTGCTGCAGGACTCTTTTCTATCCCTGTTAAGCAATTGCCCCTTCCACCACAATTTGCCTCTACAAAGAAATGTTGGGCAGTTTTGAAGGTACGCTCTCAGTTTAAGGGTGGAGAGTAGCTAGACCCAAGATCAGGGGTAGGCAACCTTTTTGGTCCAAGTGTTGTCGACCTGTGAAGGTGTGGATGTGCTGTTAACATGGGCAGTGCAGCACAAGGGTTGTACTTGATCCTCTCAGCAAGCCACACTCAAGCAGCATCTCAGGGACTCAGCTGGTGGTTATGAAGGTCTAGGTGGGCCACTATTGGCATGTGCTAGGGGAAGGGAGGGTGCCTGTCCCTCCCCTACATAGAGCATACCACAGGATCCTTTGTAATGCACGGGGATCCCTCAGCAGGATCATCAAGGCCAGGAAACTTTAAAGCTGCTGGCCTCAGATTACAGGTAAAACCTTGTACTGGACTGCTGTACTTGAGAGAATATCTGCAAGTTTACAAAAAGGCTGCTGTTACTGTTTAAGTATAAATCCTCAGTATAAATAAAAAAGAAAACCGACTCTTTGAAATTTAGGCAGACTGGTTGCCCAGATGCTAGGGCATTCTCTGAGTGCATAATATTGATTTAGAGACCATGGATTTTGTATTTATTTTCTTTGTAACGTTTCTCCCAAAATTATGATGTTTTTCTAAACCTGTTTATTAAAGGTTTTAGTTGGAAAATGTACAAATTAAATAGTTTACTATGTAATTGACAGTAACATTATTTGAAACATGAAAAAACAGATGGCTTCCCCCCCCCCTTCTTTTTAAGATTTGGACATGGAAGGCATGGACCAGAAGTCACCTGATAACGATTCCCATAACCAGAGGTCAGAAGAAATCTCAACAAATCTGAACTTGGTCAGTCAACACTCTGAAGAAGAAGGAGGAGATAGCTTAAGTTTTCCTGCAGAGTCAAGTGGAAATCATCTTTCTCTTGAAAACCAGGATTCTTGTGTCCCCAAACCCCAGGAAGCAAGTAGCAGTCAGATTTCAAAACTAGATAATTACCCTGAGGAACAGTCAAAGACAGAGTCAGACTCCAGTCCCAGTAATACTTGGGATAATAAAGGTCAGTCTATGGAATCAATATTAGCAGATTGGAATGAAGACATAGAAGCTTTTGAAATGATGGAAAAGGATGAACTATAACTTCAAATAACTTTCTTATGGGACTATACAACAGTGAACTCCGGAGGACAGTAGGGCCCTGATATCTGAAAAATGAAAATAATTGTTCAGTATTGTGATAAGCAGCCAGGTTTCATCGGCAAAAGCCAGCATGTGTTAATTTGTATTTAAAAAACAATTTCCTGTTTTTTTTTTAAAAAAAAAATGGGAATGTGCAATTGACCCATTGTGCAGGGTTCCTTTGCATGGTGCCGTAACGCAGGAGTTTCATTCAGGGAATGATTCAGCTTCCTCCTGGGTTCCAGGTTGCTGTGAGTTAGCTTGCCTTAGCCATGGAAGGCAAAGAATGAATGCAATGGAATTAATGGGCCACCAGGGGTAGAATGGCTAGTTGGGGCCACGACATCCTGGCGCACGAGAGACACAGGCTGGCTGCTGGGAAGATGGCATTTCAAGAGGTCGATACTGTCTCTCATTTAGAGCCTTCGTGGATACCTGGTCGAAGTTCCTTCAGGTGGTTGTGCCTTTTAATTATGAGGGCAGAACAACAGGCAGCTGCAATTTGCCCTGTGCCACTTAATATGGCAAGTGTGCTGTACCTGTTTATCACTTTTTCCATTTGTTACTTTGAGAAATGACCAAGAAAGCTTGGACTTTTTTTCTTGAGTTCCTAGTACAAGTCAAGATAGCCTATTTAAACCAAAGGTAATGAGCTCTATTTGCTAAAAGGAAATTCACAGATAATTCTGAAACTTGAATCTGGGTAATGGGGCCTCTTCTCCCCCACCCTTTTGATTTTGGAATGTCCACATTAAACGCTAAGCTAAAAATCAGCCAAAATCAACATCCTGGCTGCATTCTAGAAAGGTTAGTAAACCGGTTAGTGTTTAGGACAGAACAACTTTCACCTTGTTTGCCATTTTGTACTTAGCCTTCCATCAGTACCACTCCTGCACCTGTACATAATGTGTGTGTGTGTGTGTGTCTCCCCCCACCCCCGGCACAGCAAGAAGGCCAGTATCTTCGTAGCAGTCTTACCTGGAAGCAGTGGGTTCATGGTATGGTATGATTTCTAGGACAGGCTGGTATGACATAGATTCTTTTAGAATTGCAGTAGGTTTTAGTTGAGCAATGATCATTTTTCACAAATGTCTTATGTAAAATTAGGTTACAAAACATACTTTTAAGAACCCAACTGTAGCAGCAGCAACCACCACCGCAACAAAAAAAGCAAATGGCGTAATGCCAGATGCTATTTCTATCCAGTCTTGTTTTCATTTTGGTCGTTTTAAGCTTCTTCCGGCTGAGTGAATGTGCATGTGTGTTTTGCATTAGAAAACCAACTTGGCACTCCCTGTGTGCTGTGCCAGACTCAGCCACTTTATGTACAGCTGATTTTTGTGGAAAGTTAGCATTATGAGAGGGGTATAAGCAGAGGGGAGGCCTCTATTATTGCAAGGCCCTGTTGGGGCAATTTCACCCCAATACATGATTCTTGTTGGAAGAGGACAGATTTGGGAGGACTATAAGGGCATCTTCAAATGTAGTGGTTTACTTTCCCTGAGAAGGGAATGGCAACCGCAGACTTGTATGGGAGAAAGCAAGCTGGATGCCTGGGAATAGCCCTGGAGAAAAGGGCTAAATCTGCTTTTTGCTCTCCATCACTAATGGACCCATTGGCTGGGGTACGGGGTGACTTTGGCTTCCTTCTTGTCTGTGTCCTAGTTGTGCATGTCTGGTCACGCTAGTATGTATAAGTATGTGGGTTTTTTGTTTGAGGTTTGCAGACTGAAGGGTATCTTGTTGTTTTGCTGGCAAACACTTATACGTTACGCTTAGTTGTAATCTAAGACAGGTTCTAATGTGGAAAGGAATAGGTGTGCAAAACATATTTTCAAATGTACAGGCTCTTCTCTGACAGCATACTAGGCAGCTGAAGAGGCCATTCTACAAATGTTGGTGAATCTTTGAGGACTAGTGAATAAGTGTCCTTCTTAAAAAAATTCAAATGTTTTCATTTTTTGCACACAAAAAGCTGGGAGATTAATTATTGGTGGATTATCCAGGACAGAATTATGTTTGTGCTTGATTTTTATAGGGTGAGAGAGATTTTTTCAGGAATGTGGGTAGAGATATCTCTCTAAAGTGTCCTTTGTTAATCTGGACCCAGATCTAGAGGTGTGTGTGTGTGTGTGTGTGTGTGTGTTGGCCATGTGTCTACAATGAGGTTGAGCCTACAAAATGCAGCATGTTTGAGTTAGACTTGTAAAAAGCAAACGGGATTCCTTCATGTCAAAGGCCTAGGGGCCAATAGAGCAAGCAGTAGTATATTAACTGTAGTCTAAGCCATCTCACTCCATCAAGGCACTTATTTTTCCACATCCTTCAATAAAAATTGCTTACGGAGTATCTCTGGTTAAAGTGGGTCTCTGGTCAATACACCTTCCCAAAACATTTTGCACAGAATTAAACCTGCTTTACAGAGCAACCGCTAAATATTTTGTTCCTTCCTACAGATAAATGAAGAGTTTTGCACTACCTGTTACTACTTGCTTATAGTCCATAACCTAAAAGTCCATATTATATATTTGACATTAAATATTTGTGAAATGGCTTGCATTTTCCTTGTGGATCCAGGGATTCTTTGAAAGGAGTATCTGAAAGGTGGTGGGTGGTCTACCTCAGATATAAGTTGCCCTTTTTATATCTTAGTTGACGTTCTTCATCACAGCCATAAGCACCTTTTGATGACAACAATAATAGGTTTACATTGTAACAACTTAATTTGGAAACTGGTTTTTGAAGAGAGGTCACCTATTTATGAGTTACTAGCTTCATATCACAATGGTTCCAAAACCAATGGTTCCCTCCTTTGAATAAGCATTCCTGTACCTGGCAGGAGAGGGCCCATACATGTTATTTTTCTATCTGAATTCCTCCTATAATTTGGAGACAGAACAGCAGGCTTGGAAGAAGAGCTGGGTAGAGATTTCCATCAGGACAATGGAGGAAACATTATGTGAATGCATACCATACATCCAGATTTTATAAGACTTTTTACCAGCCCAATTTACATCTGTCTATTTTCTTATGATGTAATTTATGAAAACTGTAATAAGGGGTGCTGTAACACTACTGTTGTTGGGTTTTAGCGTCTGGTGATTTTAAGTGTGTACAGTAATTCTGAGGGCAACTGTGTACTGTGATGTAAAAGTGTGGGCTAAAAATGTACATAGTCCTTGTATATAAAATTGTGTACTTGATTATAATTGCTGATTGTAAAGATTTAATAAAACGTGTAAATATTCTGGTCAGAATACTGACTTGATTTGTATGTTGAATGTGAATCCCGGGAAGCTTTCCCGGTTGCTCAGTTAGCTATAGTGTTTTTATCTATATGTATCCATAAAGGAACCAGTATTCAGAATTAATATTTTTTCAAAAAAGCATCAGGACTGAGGTAGAAGTTATTACTCTCGGGGCATTCACATGTGACCAAGCCCATTTGTCTCCCACATGGACTTGTTCAGACATTTTCTGGGAGCTCCCAGTTAAGAACTTAATTAGCCCAGGCCCCATTTAGAATCAGGACAGTGGCACATAAGAAGGGGGGGCACAGCCTCCCCCCACATAAATGTTTTTGGAACCTAAAATGGCCCAGGAGAGCCATTGTTCTGTTGGGGAAATGCATATGTACTGATGCCTATACACAAATTTGAACTCAGTGGGGCAAACAGCAGCTCCCTGAGGCTGTTTGAGTTTGGGAGAACATGGGGGGGGGGGCTGAAGGGCAGGCAGGTATGTCATCACATGGCCTTAGTACAATGTGACCCAATCCTAAAGCTTCCAAGCATTGTAGTTCTGTCAACCCATCCCTAAACTTTCTGTGTACACAAATCCTGGATCTCAGCTTGCCTAACTTTACTTGAATGCCTCATGTCCATCTCAGTGTCCAAGACTAGATTTCTCTTTCTTTCCAGGCCTTCTCTCATATGCATTTGTAGAAGCACCGTGTATGTTGATTGTGCTATATAAAAGCTATGTAGTTTGGTCTTGGTGTAATAAGTTTCCAATTAGTGTCAAATTACCTTCTTGGTGAGAGCCAGCATGGTGGAATGGTTAAGATGTTAGACCAGGACTTTGGAAACCCAGGTACAAATCCCCACTCGCTCCGTGGAAACTTGCTGGCTGACCTTGGGCCAGTCACACACTCACAGCCCTGACCTTGGCCAGTATTTGGATGGGAGACCTCCAAGGAATACCAGGGTCGTGACACGGTCACCTCCAAACATCTCTTGCTGTGAAGCTCTACAGGCCCACTGTAAGACTGTGACTTGAACCCCCCCCCCAAATCTCCTTGGTAGCCTAGTGTAAATTGCTTCTCTACTAGATTCATGTGTTAATGTATGTTCTAATCTAAACACAAAACTGCACAATAGATGTGCTAACTTCAAAGAGGAGCTATGCACTTACTTCCCCATCAAGAGCTCTCCCCCCACCCATTTTCCAATAATTGGAAAAGGCATTCTTCTACTTCCATGGCCTGTCCACCCCCTCTCTATAACCACTGGTTTGAGTGTGTGTGCAGAACATCCAAAGCAAGTGCTAAGCTGTAAAGAACAGCTGGTTCTAGAGTCTGGTAAATAAATGGCAAGGAAAGGTAGAAGGGGAATACTGATGTCTGTTTGGGGCTCTAGAGGAAGAATGTAGCTTCTGCTTAAGACATCCTGCTTGATTTATTTTGGATCTACGCATATTTAAATTGAAGCTACACTTAACAAACAGGAATGGGGGGTACTTTTTGGCTTTTAAGAAGTTGCGCTCAAGCACTTAGTATTTTATTTTAGGTTCCTGCTTAACTCATCTCCAGATTTTAAATGGGATGTAAAAGGTCTACTTGGAGATGCCCAAACTAGTTGCATTTGTTTTTCTTGACTGTAGCCATGAATGACTTATGAATGAGGCTAAAATTCATCCTAGAATCTGACCTACATAGAAAACAAATGTGGAGATGTTAACATTTAGTCAGAGGTGCTTAATGTACACTTGCCTGTTGGTGGATACAACTTTTCATCTGTGTGGCTTCTATGCAATCCCACATTGGGGGACTGCGCAGGCCAGCCACGGATAAGATTTGTCAGCTTCTAGCAAAATCGAAAGTGAGAGTGCTCCCCCTCCCCTCGGGGCATGCAGCCTTCCCGCCCAGCGGTCACATGACCCAGGGGGAGGGAGCACTCTCCCCTCCAGTTCTCTTTCTGCTGCCACGGAGAGAGGACATGTCTATAGCTTCTCTTCTACTGTTATTACTGAATGGAGTCTAAGAAGGCTCCGCTTTTCAATCAATGTCATTCTTGTGGCACCAAAATGCGAAGATTTATTGCCACAAGGTTTGCCTCCTTTGCCTGAGGGACCCACATTCCTGAAGGAATCTCTCCCTGCAGGACAGACTTCTTGGTGAGCAAGATCGTAGGCCAGTTTAATGGTTGACGTGATCCACATCGAGAGGGAAAAAAACAAGGAGGACAATGTCCTGTGTAAGGTGGAAGGCCGATATGACCTGAGGTAAAAAGGATATCTTTGGCTTCAGTACCACCCTATCCGAGTGGAACTTAGTATAAGGAGGGGAATGTGAAAGCGCCGATAAGTCGCTTACCCTCCTTGCCGAGGTGATTGCAACCAAAAAGGCCGCCTTAAATGAAAGTAGAGCCAGTTTGCAGGTGGCTAACAGCTCAAACGGAGGTCTCATGAGCTGTGAGAGGACTAAGGAGAGACTCCACTGAGGAACAGGAGGAGTGACGGGAGGATATAAATTAGTGAGACCTCTCAAAAACGTTTTGGAAAGGGAATGAGAAAAACTGAAAAGGAGTCGATATCCGGGTGAAAAGCCGAAATAGCGGCCAAATAAACTTTAATGGATGAATTAGATAAACCTTTATCTTTGAGGGTTAACAGATAATCAAACACAGTAGATAAAGGGCAAGTAATTGGCAAAACATCTTTGACCTTAGCCCAATTAGAAAAATGTCTCCATTTAGCGTCATAGGACCGCTGTGTGGAGGACTTCAGGGAGTGTAGTAAAATGTTAGCTACCCTGTCAGACCACTGTCCTGGGGCCGCACCCTCCAGGCAGCGAGTTGTAGGTCTGGGGGGAAGTGGGAGGGATCCTTCGGAAGAAGGATGTAGTTCCCTTGCGCAAGTGACATGAGCACTGCGAACCACGATCTCTTGGGCCAAAACGGAGTGACAATGATGGCATCTGTCTTGTGGTTCAATTTGGCCAGGACCTTGTGAAGTAGAGGGAATGGGGGAAAGAGATAAAAGAGAGCCCCGTTCCAAATTGCTTGAAAGGCATCCCCCAGTGAGCCCGGGCTGGCTCCCACCCTCGAATAAAACCTGTGGCACACGGAGTTGAGGTGTGTGGCAAAGAGGTCTATTTGCGGGTAACCCCACTGTCGGAATATTTGGTGGAGACGGTCGTTGCTCAAGGTGAGCTCGTGCGTCTGATTGGGAAGGCGACTCAGAGCATCTGCTAACATGTTGCTCTTGTCTGCGATGTGAATCACTACGAGAGTAGTGTGGTGAGTTATGGCCCATTCCCAAATGTCGCTGGCATCTTTGGAGAGCGAAACGGACCCTGTGCTGCCCTGCTCGTTTATATAATACTGGGCAATGGAGCTGTCCGTAGCTGTGATGTCCATCCAGGTGCCCTGTGAATGAAAATAGAGCAAGACGGATGGCATGAAGTTCTAATAAATTTATGTGCAACCGGGATTCTAGGTGCGACCATGTACCCCGTGACGTAAGGTTACCACAATGAGCCCCCCATCCAGAAAGGGAAGCATCTGTGAACAGGTGCCTCTCAGGGGAAGGACAATGAAAGGGGACGCCTGAGAGGATATTGACATCATGTGCCCACCATTGTAGGGAGGAAATGACGTATCTGGGGATAGATAGGCGTTTGTGCTAGGGATCTACATTGAACCGAAACGCCCGGAGGAACCAATTTTGGAGCGGGCGCATACGGAGGCGTGCATACTGTACCACAGCCGTGGTAGAGGCCATGAGGCCTAACAACTGTTGTATATGATAGGCTGTTTGAAAACGTTTCCTAGTGCACCTAGCCACCAGTTTTTGAATGGCACGACCTCTTTGTACAGGGAGGAAGGCCCTGGCTTGCTCAGCATCCAAAAGCGCTCCAATGAAGGTCTGCACTTGTGCAGGGACAAGTTTGGACTTGGAGAAATTAACTAAAAGACCCAGGTTGTTAAGGACTGAAAGGATTAAATCGACTTGAGTGGCCAACTCCGACTGAGATGGACCCACGATTAACCAATCGTCGAGGTAGGGAGATATTAAACAACCCTTCAGGGCAAGGTGAGCCACCACAACCGCAGGGCACTTTGTAAAGGACCTGGGGGCCGTAGATAACCCGAATGGTAACACATTGTACTGGTAACATTTTCCGTTACATTCAAATCTCAGGTATTGGCTCACTCTGTGTGAATCACGATGTGGAAGTAAGCATTGCGGAGATCTAGCACTACGAACCACATATGCCTGTCCAGGAGGGGAAGCACTTCCGGGAGCGTGAGCATACAAAATGTTCTGGTCCTAATAAAGGCATTAAGGTCCTGGAGATCCAGGATAGGGCACTTCCTCCTTTTTATCCACAAGAAAAAAGCGGGAGTAAAACCCGCGGTTCTGGTCGGAAGATGGAACCTCTGCAATAGCCCCCTTGGAGAGGAGACTATCAACCTCTTCAACAAGTAGGTCAGGGGCGGTTGTGGAAGCGCGGCCCAACCGTCTATATGGAGGTAACATATCAAACTCTATGAAGTAACCAACAGTTATTATTCTCAGAACCAAGACATCGTTGGTAATTGAAAACCAGGCATGGAAAAAAGCAGACAGGCGATCAAGAAAGCAAACGGACACATCTAGTCATGCCTGTTTTGGCTTATTAAAACGGGCCGGAGACCCTCTGGGGCCTTTGCGGACCCTAGGTTTGTTTTGGAACTTCCTTTCATTTTGAGGGCGAGGAAAGGATGGGTGAAATGACGGTTGTGTGAAAGAATCCTGAAAACGGTATGGGCGGGAAGGCTGGTTGGCTTGCTGGCCAAAGTAACACCGCTTAAAGTCGGGCGCCTGAGGGGTAATCCCTAGGGACTTTGCATTTGTTTTATTCTTTTTCAAGCGATCCAGGAAGGTATCCGTTTGGTCACTGAACAAGGATGTCCCTTCAAACAGAAGGTCCTCAATACGTGATCTAGTATCATAGGGGAGCTCAGATTGACGTAGCCAAGCATGTCTGCGAATAACTATGGCGGATGCAATGGCTTTACTGGACGAATCTGCCACATGGCGTGCCGCTGTGAGCTGCTGTCTTGCTAAAGACATGCCTTCTGACTGAACGGCTACCGCTGAAGGACGCTGGTCATCACAAAGGATGGACATTTGAGGGGATATGCGATCCCAAAGGGAGTATTGATATCTGGCCATAACAGCAAGGAAGTTGGAAATGCGGAGACCTACCACACTAGAAGTGTAAATTTTTCTAGCAAGGGTATCCAGTTTATGACCTTCTCTATCCTGCGGAGAGGAATGTGCTCCTGACCTATATTTACCAGGCAAAGCCTCCACTATGACGGAATTAGGTGGAGGGTGCTGATAAAGGAACTCTCCACCTTCCCTGCGAATCTTATAGAGATTCTCTACTCTTTTGGTGGACGAGGGGACTGAGGCAGGCTTGGCCCAGTTGGTACGGACCACTTCGAGAATGCTTTTTATCATGGGGAGGACCACAGGGCCTACATCAGGGCTATGGAGGATATCCATAATATCATCTATTGGACCAGAATCCTCCGGTTTAAACTCAATTTTAAGAGCCTTCGCCATGCGGATTAGTTGTTCCGCGTATAGGCAAACATCTCCCGTAGGAGAAACCGGTTTAGAGTCCCCGACAGTGTCCTCGGGTGAGAAGAGGATCGGCTCCGACGGGTAGGGCGGTGATGGCGCGAAGTAGACTGATGCCGACTGGATCTGGACAAAGCTGGACTTCGAGAATGGCATCAAGAAGTCGATCGACGCCAAGGCCGTTGACCAGGTTCGAGATGGGATGAACCTTTCGGCGACTCTACTTGGGTCTTTTTGACTGACCGTTGAGAGTCTCATTGGGTGCTCACAGGAGGGGGTGGCTGAATGGCACCTTCCTGGAGCTCTGCAGATTCTGGCTGAGGCCCCTTATCGCCAGGCTGTGGGGACTTTGTAAGCACCGGAGGCACATCTTTGTAGAGATGAAGGAGGTGCTGTTTGAACTCAGCCGAGTCTTCCTGGGCCCTGCTCGGACACGGAACCGAGGGGGTAGCCAGGGAATGAGGAGGTGAATCCTTGATAGTAATGGGCTGCTGCACAGCTACGTCAGAGGCAAGCGACGCCGAGGGATGAGACAACTTGGCCTGAGATCAGCGTCGAGGAGATGACGAGGGTGATCAGCGTCAAAGAGACTTTGGCGAACGCGAAGGCAATCAGCGCTGAGTGATCTGGAGCGGGAAGCATGGCACGAAGAGCCGCGGCCGTGGCCATCTTGGGAATATGGAGCAGTAAACTTTGCCGGATGAACAATGACCGACGAGGGCTTCTTAGAAGGGCCACCCTTCTTGGGTTTCTTTGTTGGGGGTCCCGCTTCGGACTGTGGCTTACCAGTCGAAGTACCAGGCTCAGCAGATTGACCCAGTGGACGCAGAGACTCTTTGTAGAGGTGAGAGAGTAGGCGAGTCGACCGAACCCTCAGGGCCTTGTTGGTGAGTTTGGAGCAACTTTTGCAAGTTGCAGGAATGTGGCCTTCTCCCAAACAAAGGAGACATTCAAGGTGAGGATCAGTCTTCCCCATCTTGGTACCACAAGAGGTACATTTTTTGAAAAGTGGAGCTTTCTTGGGCTCTATGGCTAGAGACGAAGCTAACACATTCTCTCTCTGTGGCGGCAGAAAGAGAACAGGAGGGAAGAGTGCTCCCTCCCCCTTGGGTCATGTGACCGGTGGGCGGGGAGATTGCATGCCCCAAGGGGAGGGGGAGCACTCTCTTTTTAGATTTTGCTAGAAGCTGACAAATCTTATCCGTGGCTGGCCTGCGCAGTCCCAATGTGGGACTGCATAGAAGCCACGCAGATGAACCAGAGTTATGACCTGAATGAGTGTCACAGGATATACTCTAGAGAGGAGTGATCCAGCAGAGACAGAGGTGTATGCGTAGCAGAGAGCTCTCTTGTCCTAGGATCATATGACTATCATTTGTTCTAGAACAAGTTTGAGAAAGATGCTTTTGTAGATACTGCAGTTGTTTTAAGCCATTCTTCATTTTAGTAGGCTTTACCTATGGACCCAGAAATATTACATGAAGGTCTAAACATTATTTTAAATTACGATTTTCTGTCATCCAGAAGCGAAGCTAGACATGAATACTGTAATTTCTTCTGGCAGGGTGCATGCTTATTCCTCTCTCATAGCTCTCCCAGTGGAAGAAATATAGAAATGGCAGAAAGCTAGGGGGAGGTTGAGTTTCTAGTAACAATAAACTGCTCCAGGATTTCAGTTCAGAATGAGTGATGGAATATGACAAATGCTGGTGTGTGTGTGTGTGTTCGTTTTAAAGTTTAAAGCTACACAATGAAAATGTATAGAACATAACAGCAATGTTGTTGGATGGATGCTTATAACTGGCTGACTTTCAAAAAAAGAAGCAATATAGTGTTCTGTTAAGGATACCCAATAAAATAGTCTTCGCTGTTGTTGAAACACAGGCCCAACAAGTTTAGATTTGGGTTTAGTCAATAAAAACACTAAAATCAGGGTTGGTTCAAAGTCTTTTATTGCCTCAGAAAGAAGATGCCAATGTTTTTCAAGTATTCCTCTAATACTAGTACATCTACAGATAGAACAGTGGTTTCTCTCACATAGAAGAATACTTGGAAACCATTGGCATCTTCTTTTTGGTGATCCTAGGTGTAAATTTTGTCTATTGTTTACATATAAGCGTTCCAGGCACTTGAAATATGTGCTACTTAGGAGTAGATTGAAAGAATCAACATTAGTTACTACTTGGATAGATGAGTAAAGAATTCCAAGGGATAATTTTTTTGTGACTATCGCTTAAAACAAATGTATTTCAGGATTCTCCTCATACCGGACATTTCTATATAAGATTATTTGCAAACTGTAATTCTAAAGGTGTGATCTGCGTTATACAATGCCTATGTGGTTAATGTATGTAGGGATGACCACAAAATCTGTTAAAACACTCATATATGAACAAAGAAGCTGCATTAGACTACAGAGAATGCAGGCTCCACTGGTTGGGCATTTCATGGCCTTGAAGCACAGAGATAAACAGCTGAAGTTTTGGATCACTGAAAGTATACAATTGTTGCAGCTACACTGCCTACTGAAGAAGAGAGAGATTTTGGATCCATACATTGTACACCCAGGTGCCTTCCGCCGGAACAAGGAAATAGATTGGTCTTGCACTTTCTGAAAAAATAGCTGAGTCATTTCAGTTGGTTCTGCTCAGCTGTAAGATGCTTTTTACCATCCATCACAATGGATTTTATTGTTTATTTATTTTATTGCATTTTTACCTCGCCCTCCCCAGCCCGAAGGTTGGGCTCAAGGTATTGGGGATGTCTGTCTTTCAGTGTTACTCCTCTGAAGATGCCTGCCACAGCTGCTGGCGAAACGTCAGGAAAGAAAATACCAAGACCACGGTTACACGGCCCGGATAACCTACAAGAACCAATGAACTCTGACCGTGAAAGCCTTCGACAATAATTATATTTTACTTTTAAAATACACAGTAATTAATCCAAATTAATTGCTTTCTTTTTCCTTTTCTTTTTCAGGATGTTTAGCACCTTGGTCAGGTTTGTTGTGTATGACAAAGATTTAAACCACTGAGGAAGGCCTCACAGCCAAAACTCATTTGGTTTTGTTGGTTTACATGTATTTTATACAGTTTTTAAATATACCTGGTCATAAGAATGATGCTTGTAACCTACTATGTATACAAGTACAATTTTCTTTTAAATTTTTTAGATACTAGTGATATACTTTCCATTTGTCTTGAAATTGTCTGGTTGGTCTATTATTCAACTAGTTCGTTAGTTTCGCCATTACTGCATATTCGGCTAGTTTACTTTCCCAATCTTCCTGTCATGGATTATCTTCTGCTTTCCATTTTGTTGCAAACATAACTCTGGCCATTGTTATCATATATCAAATAGTTCTTCCAAGATTTTTGGAATATTTTTGAGCAAGATGCCCAATAGCATACTCGTAGCTTCCATAGCAAATTAAATTTTTATTTTCTAGATTTCAGCATGTATTTCTTTCCAATCTTTTTTTGTCTTTTTGCACGTCCACCACATATGATAAGAGGGTACCATCCACCTCTTTGTATTTCAAACATTTCCCTTTATAATTTTTATCCATCTTCTCGATATCCTTTGGGGTAATATACCATCGATAAAACATATACCAATTTTCTTTTAATGTTTGACTTGCTGTAAATTTTATATCTTTCATCCATACGGTTACCCACTGTTGAAGAGTTATCTCTTCCTCAAAATTTTGCATCCATCTAATCAAACTTGTTTTACTTGTTCTGTTTCTGTGCCAAATTGAATAGCTTATAAATTCATCCTAACAAGTGTTCTTTTTGCTGCTTTATCACCTTTTCAAATTCTGTCAACTCCCTTATTGGGCCTCTTGCTATGAGAATGTCCTTTTAAAATCTTAAACCTAGTTGAAAATATAGTAACCATTGTACATTTTTGCCTTTGTCCTTCATCTTTTGCCAAGATTTAATTTCTCCTTGCAAATTCATCATATCTCCATATGTTATTAAATCATCATTCTTTCTCACTGTCTTATCATAGTATCCTTCCATAGGGGACATTAATGGGGATACTGGAGAAAAGGAAAGCTTGAAGGGTGTTGCTAGATATTTGCCTCAACTGATTGCAGGAAAGTCATACCTCTCGCAAAATGTTCTCAGACAGTTTTAATTGTAATGGGTTTAGGTGCACTTAATTCTGCATTGGATTGGACTGCTTCTGGGGACCTGATTTTGCTGTGAGGAGCAATGATCAAACAAGTAATGGCAGATCTCCCCACTCCCGGGTTCATTTTTAAGAAAAAGTGCTTTGTAGAAAACCAGAAGTTTGAAGTTTGCTGTTCTTTGCTATGCTGTAATAGAAGAACCAAAACCATAATTCAAATGTTCAAGTTACCTTGTGGAAAAACTACATTTCCCTATAGGTTTTTTTAATGCCTTGAAAGCATCTGTAAATGTAACCAGCACATCAACTTTTTGAATATCAAGCATGTTCTCAGAATAGGCCTAACTTATTTCATTATTTCCTTGGAAAGCTTTGGAGTTGGTTCAGCTGGGGGTATCAGACTGCAGAACAAGGTGTGAAGCCCCCCTGATGTTAGAGTAGCATTCAGATCTGCTTAGGTATTATTTTGGGCAGCAGGTCTCTGTGACATACTAGAATGGCTGCATTTCCATATGATTCATTCAAAGGAGCTATTAATAGATGGGCTGTCATGATGGCATGGAAAGAGGACATGTTATTATCTGCCTATGTATTTGGTTTATCTTTAAAGACCAGAAGGTTTGTAAATTTCAAAGGATTTGAGTGGTGTGTCATAAGGGTGTAATACAAATCTGTTATATTTAGGCCTTATGCTAATTCAAGCTTTAATCTGTTCATTAAGTGGATAAAAAGAAAGCAGATTCAAGAAACTGCTGCTTATGAAACGGAAGCCAAAGAGCTGTAGAATACAACTCAGAAACAAGCACACTTGAATTTGCATTGCAGGTTACAGAATTCAAAGGAGCGATGGGAGATGCAGAAACACAAAGTGGCTTTTAGTATCAGTATCAAAACCCAAGGTAGCTTAAAAAAAAAAAAAGCTACATTTCCCAGACATTTTCTAGACTAAGGCAAGAGAGAAATATTTTAAATTTGTTTGTACTGGGAACAAGCACAGTTCATAGATGTGTGCCTGCACAAGACTAACATTCTTAGGTTATTAGTGCAGTGCCTCAAAGGCCATTAATGCATGGGTGTGCGCGGATTTATTTGTCCCTTTAATACCGCACAGTTTTCCCCAAAAACTGCACGCATGGGGAAAAGGAGCACCTTGCTGGAGCCGCTGCTGCTCTGCTCTCCTCCGCGCTTCTCCACCCCGCTATCTCTGGGCACAGGCAAGGGGAAGCCAGTGGGGGATGGAGGCTGCTGCGGCCACTCCGCTCTCCTTCACCTTGCCGTCCCCGGGCAGAGGCGATGGGAAGCCGGTGGGGTGGTGGAAGGAGCTGCCTCTACCAGGTGGAGGTGAGGTGAGAGGAAGCGGGTGGAGGGGGGGAGAGAGAAAGGGGGCCACGGTGTTGGGGGGGTGCTGCTGCCGCCGTCAGGCCTGCTAGGCTTCTTCCAGCAAGGGAATCGACCCAGATGCTGAAACGCTCCGGGAAGCTCTCGCAGATGAAGCAGACTTTAAATTAAAGTTGCTGCAAACCAGCCCTTTGAAGACCCAGGGAAGTTCTGGTATTTGGTGGGTCGATCACGCAGGCTATTCGTGTTGCCACGTAAGATTTGCCACAGGCTTAGCAGGATAAACGGCCATGCATTAACGGCCAAAAGCTACAATTTGGGACATACACAATTAAAGAGGCCATATTATTTTAAAATGGTACCTCTGAACTGCTCCCTGCAATCTGCCTCACAACAGGAGTCAACATCTCAAAATCAGTCAAGTAGTCAATGGCATGCACAGCTGAAGGAGTTCCTGCCTCCCTTAACATTCCTGAAGCTGCCTCCATGTGTAGCCTACAGTCCTGACCAGGCACCGTGTATGCACACAGAAATTGAAGTCAATTTACAATTCACATCTGACTGTTACACAGAGTAGACACTCTGGAACCAACCTGTGTACCATGTAATGTATGGATCCAGGAGGCCTGTTGCCAGGTCCCTCTCCCCCACAGGCTGAAGATTTGGGGGGGAGGGGGGAGCCTGAGGAGGGCGGGGTTTTTGGAGGGGAGGGGCTTCAATGCCATAGAGTTCAGTTGCCAATGTGGCCATTTTCTCCAGGTGAACTGATCTATATCGGCTGGAGATCAGTTGTAATCGCAGGAGATCTCCAGCTACCTGGAGGTTGGCAACCCTACCTGTGAGTACTATTGAGGCAGGCTCCCAAGGCTTTTCAAAAATCTGAAAGTTCTCCCTTGACAGGTTAGTGTAAATGGCAAAGTTCCTTTACAAACAGTTAATTAAGGGACTTGAAACAGCAACATCAGAAAAATAATGTAAATAAATATCTTTTAATAAAGGGAAACAGTGAAGGAGGGGCCAAAGCTCAATGTTTTGGGTGTATAAGGTCCCAGGTATTTTTGGTTAGAAGTTCTCAGGCACAGTAAGGGATGTTCCCAGAGCCACTCCAATCAGATAATGCAGTGCTAGGCTAAAGGGACCGATGGGCTTACTTGGTACGAAGCAGTCAGATGTGAGTTCTCTTCAGTTCCTGTGTTCATTTCTTGAATATGTCACCTTACCCATCTACAATCCGATTCTGTAAGGATTACGAAGGACACCCTCTCTTGTTTCAGGTTTTAGCTTGGCACTGTAATCCCCACCATCCATTATGTATTCATTTATTTACTTATTCTAGAGCAACAGCATTAACTAAACATGCTCTTTACCTTCTCCGCCAAAAAAAAAAAGCTTCAAAAAATAATGATAATGCCAGAGACGCTCTATGCAGACAGGAATGGAGAAAACTGTAGAGAGGGAATCTAAGATTCAGTATGGTTTTTAGATTTTAACATTGATATATTACAGTTCTATACAATTAAACATGACAGCGATAATAAAAGTCACACAAAGAATTAATTTTGTATTAAAATCATAGAATCATAGAGTTGGAAGGGACCACTAGGGCCACCTAGTTCAACCCCTTGCACAATGCAGGAAATTCACAACTACCTCCCCCCGCACCCCCAGTGACCCCTACTCCACGCCCAGAGATGGCCAAGATGCCCTCCCTCTTATCATCTGGTTAAGGTCATAGAATCAGCATTGCTGAGAGATGACCATCTAGCCTCTGCTTAAAAACCTCCAGGGAAGGAGAGCTGACCACCTCTCAAGGAAGCCTGTTCCACTGAGGAACTGCTCTACTCTTCTTATTCCAGATAAATGTTGCAAAAAGAGCTGATATTTTGGTAATATTTCAACTATTTCCTCAGTGAGTATCCAAGGAAAGTGCTGTTAATGGAGCTTGGTGTATATACGCATTTAAAGTTATGCATCTTACTAAACTGTGGGAAATCGCTTTTTGGTGGACTGATGCAGTCTTGACCATTGCCATAGATTTATCCCTGGTAACCATTAGTTCCTCCCAACATCTCCT
This sequence comes from Euleptes europaea, assembly GCF_029931775.1. Lineage (NCBI taxonomy): Eukaryota > Metazoa > Chordata > Lepidosauria > Squamata > Sphaerodactylidae > Euleptes > Euleptes europaea. The sequence goes on along the minus strand of NC_079313.1, from coordinate 28,033,886 downwards.
CCCAACACTTACTTCCTTTCTAGCACCGAATGTGGAAATACATATCCCTCCCTCCTAACATTTCTTCATTTAGTTGTAGATAGAAAGTTACAGACTTGAGTTTTTGTAATAGAGAAATTCAATATTTTTTTGGTTACTGTGTTGATATACTTAACAAGAAGCAATTTATCATTCCAAGCCGCATTATGTTTGTGACCACTGGACTAACTCCACCTAGAAACCACAGCTGGAAACAGATAACTGTTTTGTGCAGAGTCTGAAAGAGGAATCCCCATTTGTAGCGTGTACATTCATCCCATCCCATTTTAGTCAATCTGACCTGAGACAACGGGGAGAAAACAAATCTTGAGAACTTTCTTCTCAAAACACTTTCCACTCTTTTTTTTTAAAGTATGCTAATCTCCAGCCTTATTTTGTGTGTCACTCAACTTGTCATAGCATGTAACTAAGGTCTTTTATGCATGAGAATTTTAACTTGGGTTCAATGCTCCCTTAACACACACTCTTCTGATCTGAATTCTCAAAATCCTATGCATGGTGGTTGTTTGCCCCGAAGAAAGTCCTGGGGTATCAGGAGTATGTTTTTGTAATGCAGAATCACCAGCACAAATCTGGAGCGTCTGAGTTCCTGCCCCTTGAAAATGCTGCTTTGTAATTGGCTGTACACTGCAAAGTGATGTACTAAAAGGAATGATAGGATTGCCCGCTGGACATAATGGGAGAGGCTGGAAGGCCTATTGAAGATAATGGGAGCCTGGAGTGTCCATTGACTTGCATGGGCTCCATTGAAATACATTACAGCACAAAAACAGTTGCAAAGAAAATGCGGAATGGGTTTTCCATTAAGGTCACTTGGCCCAAATAGTTGAGAATAAGAACAGGTGTGTTCTCACACACATAGAAGCTAAGAAGTGAGACCACATCTTCCTGAAGTGTGACAAGCAGCTCTTTGGCACAGCCAATCTCTGAAAGCAGCTACTGTGGGGAAAGGCAGGGGGTGATCATGGATGAACATATTAATTGAATTAAGACGCTAACATAATGTCATATTTAAATGTATCATGTGATCATACACCCATCACACTGATCTTTTTCCGAGTTGCAATATGGATGCATTTTTCGCTTTTGCTTCATAGCATGGGCATAAGAAGCAAGCGCTAACCAAGGCAACTAACAACAAAGAGAGAGGAAAAATCTTCCAGGCATCAGGCTCTCCTTTAGGTGCACAAGTTGCCCAGTCATGGTAACCAACATACTGAAGGGAGTAAGGCCTCTGCTTTGAAATACGTGTTTCCAATCCCAAAAGGCAGGAAATGTCTGTTCAGGCCAAGCTTCTCCCTCTCCCAAAACATTACAGCGTTATATTCCTCAATGTTCATCAGCGGTAGATTCGTGGCAAGAAAAAGCAAAATACTTCTTCACACAATGCACAGTGTACTCGTGGAACTCACTGCCCCAGGATGGAGTGATGACCATGAGCACTAGGGGCTTCAAAAGGAGACAGGGCAGATTCTCAGAGGACGTGATCCCTCAGTGGGGACTAATATCCTCCATGTTCAGAGGCAGCAGACACCTCTCATCACCAGGCCTCTGTGCCCTTGACCTATAGACCTTCCAGGGCATTTCGTAGCCATGGTGGGGATCTGAACCTAAAGGGACCTTCAGTCTGATCCAGTGAGCACAAGCTAAGTAAACCTCAGTTTAGGGTCCCAGTTTGTGAGGAGTTTTGAAGTATAAAAAATTACTAAATTTCACTGTTGGAACACTACCCTCTTTTTTATAATGTTAAGGGGGGCAGGCTTTTAAACGTGACATAGCATAGGGCTTCAATGTTAGGATTGCCAACCTCTCCAGCTGATAGAGATCAGTTCACTTGGAGGAAAGGGCCGCTTTGGCAATTGGACTCTATGGCATTGAAGTCCCTCCCCAAACCCCACCCTTTTCAGGCTCCCCAAAAAACCCCCACCGGCGGCAAAGAGGGACCTGGCAACCCTATTCAGCATGTCTTCATACGGCCCTGAGCAAGCCATATGTTCCCAACTGATTTATATAACCCAAGTTCCATGGCAGGGACCTTGCCTGAAACTAAGTAAATTGTGATTCCCTGGTTTTTAACTCAGTTCTTGCCTTAGGCGCTGCTTTTTAAATACCTTGTCAGCTTCCTGATTACTTCGTGTGGGCAGCACCAGAATCCTAAGAACCACGGCTTTTAGATAGTTATAAAAACACAAAGACCTATTTAAAGCACAAACACAACTAAATAAAAAAACAAAGAAAAAGAAAAGAAAAAGCTAGGAAGAGAAGAGCCAAATTCAAATCAACACAGCTTAACTTGTCCAGGGTGAAAGATGGACCTGGATTGTTTTTTCCACATTTGAAGGGAATAATTTTGGAACAGGAATACTGCATAGTAAGGGAAAGATGAGTCATTAGGTGCGGTTTGGCTCTGGCCAGGTCTACAAAATGATGCCCACATTATGCCAGTTACACCAAGCTGCAAATCAGATTATGCCCTGCAAGTCAGGATATGTTTTTTATGCACCCTAAATGGCAGATGAGTAATATGAAGGAATGAGTTGCATCTCAGATAGTGTTACAGACGTACAGATTAATATTACCCTTTTTTTAAAGTGACTTTTATTTAGGAAATGTTTCAACAGTACAAACGATAAGAGAAGCCAGTACAAACCAGTCCAGATGAATATTACCCTTGATAAATGTCGTTCCAATACGTAAGACATCTTGTCTGGTTTTCAGGAAAGTTATTTCCCTTATACCATCCCACACACTCACCAAATATCTTCATGCTATCATCACTGCAATAGTCAAATTCTAAACCATCCTGAAATTGATGCAGCTGCCCCACTCATTCAAAGGCAATTTTAAAGGAAAAAATATTTTACTTATTTGGAAAATATTGTATACTACTTACTTCTCCATAATCTGCCAACTAAAACATTAAAATACTAGCAAGTAAGTAAAAAGAAGTCAGTCCTCTGAATTAGAAGTCTGGGTGAAGAGAAATTTTTTGGCTTGGCGCCTAAAGGTAGAAAAAGAATGCCAAAGCAATTTTTTAAACATCAGCAAAAGAGAAAAGACAATCCAGATAAACACGAACACAAGTGTTCTTCCCCTAGCATCTCAAAAATCATCACCATTCTATTTCTGAATGTTGAAAGAAACACTTAAATACAGATCTATGCTTGAAAACCACGGAACAATTAGGGGCATAATTGTCTTTTAATACAGGCATAAGGATCTGAGGTGACCACACAAATTCCTCTCTTCGTTCTAGTTTCAGTAGCTAAGGCTGCAGTCATTCCAATGCTGCTATGAAGGTACTGTATACATCTTGGAATATTATTAAAGCAGCAGCTGCTTTCAAATGTTAATACAAACCCACACTCCAGGAATATAGAAGTTCTGTAACTAAGGTCTTTTATGCATTACTGTTTCATTCTCCATCACCCCTCGGATGACTTCGGGTCTTTGTGTTGATCATACATGCCATTTCTGACCGTCAGATTGCCTCTCCCCCTGCATTTCCCTGCGTTTTGCCCGCATTTTCAAATTTGAGATAAAATAGGTCTCTGAAAACGCGGCCAAACACAGGGGGAGAGAAAGGGGACCTCTGGCGGTCAGAAATGGCTTGCATAATCAACACAAAGACCTGAAGTCGTTGGAGGCAAGCCATGCATAAAAGACCCAAAAAACTCTTTTGTGCAGCTGAAAAGAGCAGTATGTATCTAAGGCAAAATAGCGCCTTCCAGCAATTCATCGCTTAAACACAAGACCCCATTTCTAGATAGCACTTTTTTAATGGAAAACCACATTGGGTGGGGGGAGGGGAAATTGAAATATATGCAAAAATTTACCGACCTATCCAGCCTAAACCAATTCTACTGTTTTAACAACACAAAATGCATCATTTATAACGTACTTAACATATAAAATGGCAATGCTTGATATATTTATGGAATTTTACAGTTATAAATGCCTTGGTTTTCTACAAGGAAAATTCCAAATATACCCAATACTTGAGGAAAACCTGCAAGCGGAGACACCCTATGCTGTCTTAACACATGTACTTTAATTTTTGCTATCTGAAATATGGGAAAAAATAGGAGTGAAACAGAAAACACAAGCGTTATGTTAAATAACATAAAATATATCATTTGATCAGAAAGAAGGGTCACAAAAATGATAATAAATGTGCATAGCTAGCTGCAGTTCCAGCTAGATGCTGTCTTCTTCCTTCTGTGGCTACTGGTTAGAGATATCTCAGTTCTTGGCCTTTTGACTAAGATGAAAAGCAGTTCTCAACCAAACTTTCACAGTTTTCAATTCTGGGGCTTTGGTGCAGTTTCCTCTCCATCTCTTTCCAATCTTCTGTTCCCTCCAGTGAAGTAGGGAAATAGGCTACTTGTTACCCAATCTGTGGGTATGTGTGTCACACTGCTTTGAGGGAGAGGTGAGAAGATCATCCACAAGTGAAGAGTCCGGTGACAAGGGCAACAGACGGCATGCAACAGTTGAGAAGTAATGAAAGCCCTGCATGCTGCCCCTAACCTTCTAGGTGCAGAAATGCATCTTGAATTTAAGAGCTGTATGTGTCTACAGCATACCCACTTTGTCTTTAAAAGTATTTAACATATTCTAAAGAAGAAATATTTCATGCGTTTTTTCCCAGTACTCCTCCAAATTTCCTTTTTTCCCATCAAGCTTGTGATGGGGGAAAACCAATTTCCTCAAAATGTTCTGGATTCCCCCCATCCCGGCCTTCACATCTCTATTCTTTCACACTCCCTTCCCTCCGACTCCCCCAAGGCAAATAGTTTTGGTTTAAGAAACCTTTGATCTAGCCACATTCTGTTGTGCCGTCAGAGCTGTGGCGCATCAACTTACAATTTCTTTCTTGCCTGCAAATCAGGATTCTAAACCAGGATTTAATCTGTGATTTACAATCTCAGTTTGTAAAGCAAGAAAAAAAATGGCGCAAACAGTAGCCAAATCTGGACAACACAACAGAGGGAAGTAAGGTGAAGGAGTTCCAAAACCAGGAGGGAAGGGGACAGAGGAATAAGAATAAACCGGGCTGACTCTTGTTAAACCAGAGCTTCTTTATGACATCTGAACACAGGCATTTTGTTCTAAGGACAGGTGGAAGGAAAATGAATGTGAGTAGATGTATGTGTGTGGAAGATGGGTTTGCTTTATATTTCCATGGTTTCATGTGACATGTTTCCTGTGAGACCTTACTGCAGTACTGGCCCGAGACATTTTAGTGATGGAGATAGAAAATCAACCCCTTAACCCTGAGCCTGGCTTTGGCCGGGGATGGTGGGCTAGAAATGTTTAATAAATAAACAAATACATAAATAATCTTCCTCCTGCTCTATAATATGGGGCCCAATCCTTCAGACAGTCATTCTGTGTAAGATGAGGTAGAATTTCAAGCCTCTGAAGAAGGATTGTGCTGGAGACCTTCCCTGTGGACTCTGCTCCATGGGTCGGGTTGGTCTGTCTCTCACTCTGACACCAGTAGTTGCACCCAAATCCCACCACTGCTTGACCTTGCTTTGTGATAGGGCTGTCTCTGTCCTTCAGCTTCAAACGGCAAACCATGTTCTGAGGCTAATTCATTCAGTTCAGCGAACCATTGCCTATGGTGACTCTCCAAGAATCCTCCATATTTTATTCTCCCTGTTGTGCTGCATCTCAGACCCACTGTTTCTGAAGATAATATTAATGCCTTGATTTCTAAAGTCAAGCTAATTACTTGTCCTTCTGACCCAATCCTCTCTATTAGACCCTTGGGAATCATTTTTCAGGCATAATTGACATGATTATAAATTTCTCCATTCTCCACTGGGAAACTTCCTTTGTGATTCTCTCACTCTGCTTTGTCCTATTTAAGATAAACCCTTAAGCTTTAAAATAAACCTTTAATAAAACTCTCCCTGAATATCTATCTCCTCAATCACCTGGCTTTCTTTCACTTCTTTCTCATTGCTTAGTCCTGTTACTTAATATGGATTATGCCTTAACAGCAGGGCTACGTTTGCATGTCAAGACCAGGATAATAATACCATGACAAGATACTGGATCCAAATTTTTCTGTCATATAAGAGGAAGAAGGGGAGGGATTCTAAAGTGCCAGGTACTTCTGACATCAGCCGAAAGGAAAACACAAATGTAATGATTTGAAAAGCTGAATCAAGGAAGGTGGAACAGAAATTGGTACCACATAATCTGGGACTGTTATAGCTGTGATACATTAAACTCTTGCATAAGCAGTTTCCCTTTTCAAGACATCTGGAGCTAGAAGGCTATCATGAATGCATCCTAGTGCTTCTGTGCTGACTTTCAAACCTTTCTCACTTTTTCTGTGCTCACTTTCAAGCTTTTGTCCACATTTCTCCCACTAACTAGAAAGCTATATTCTGCGCTTGCCCTGTGAAGGATCGGAGAGCACGTATGTTAAGTCTGAAGGATTTGTAAGGCTCACTCATGTAGCAGCAGGCTACAGTTTGCTGCTACATCTGAATCAAGCCAGGGAGATTCAACAGAATTTAGTATTTCAGCTTTTTATCCTGAACCACCAAGCAGGACTGATTTACAGGTGAACAAAAAACACAGGAATTGCACATGCAAACTGATGCTTGGAATAGCATCTATAGTTTGACTCCTTCACAAAACCCTCCACTGACTACTGTATTTCCGGTTTTCCTGAAAAAAAATGGGTCCATTATAGTATGTATGGATTTTTTTGAGGAGCTCTGGGGGGTGTTTTTCAAGGTAGAGTCACCAAATTAACTTTACCATGCTTTTCCATGGAGGATGGGGTGACTCCTTTCAGACCTCATAAAATTGGACCCTCTGTCCCAAACTTGACCAAACATTGTGCTTCATGCAAGGAGAGTCTCTTGCAGCTACACTGCAAATTTGATGACTCTACCTCAAAAAATGCCTCCCCCAGCTCATAAAAAAATTCCCATAGGAAAAAGCTTAGGGAAAGCTGAAGCCAAAAAAGAAAAGCCGAATACGTATTCGGCTTTTCAGCAATTAGCTACCAGGTTTAGGCTTGATTCCCAGTTTTAATATTCGGCTTAAATTAAACCCCCCAAAAAGCTGAAAAGGCCTGTTTTGGGTTTATTTTCGGTTTGGGTTTACCGATATGCACAGCTGTAGTCAGAATCATAGACGACGAAGAAGAAGAGTTGGTTTTTATATACCGACTATCTCTACCACTTAAGGGAGACTCAAACCCGCTTACAATCACCTCCCCTTCCCCTCCCCACAACAGACAAGTTGTGAGGTAGGTGGGGCTGAGAAAGTGTGACTGGCCCAAGGTCACCCAGTTGGCTTCATGTGTAGGAGTGGGGAAACAAATCCAGTTCACCAGAGTAGCCTCTGCCACTCATGTGGAGGAGTGAGGAATCAAACCTGGTTCTCCAGATCAGAGTCCACCGCTCCAAACCACTGCTCTTAACCACTGCACCATGCCGGAAGGGGCCATACAGGCCATCTAGTCCAACTCCCAGCTCAATGCAGGATCAGTTTAAAGCACCCCTGACAAGTGTTTGTCCAGCCACTGTTTGAACACAGTAATTCTGTCCTCTTCCTGTCATGTGGTTCTAGTGACATGTAACTTCTGGTCACATGCTTACATCTCTGTGATTCTTATGTCACTGCCTGTGAGTTAAAGGTGGGCATCAGGACTAAAATGTTTGCAGACTATGGCACTTCAGAGAGCTTTCCCAAAGACAGTGCCTTTGTATCTGCAACCGCACTTAGCTCATAGACTGTCTCTACTGCTACTAGCTGAACTGACCACCGAATGCACAAGAAGTGCATGCCTTGATGGGAAAGGAGGTAAATATTTTCAAAAGGCGATCAGTCATAACAGAACACACTTTCCATTTCAAACAAAAAGAAAATGCAACAGCCAGTCATCACATCTCTAGATTTGTACTTTCTATCACAGTTATTTATTTATTTACTTACTTCATTTATATGCCACCTTTCTCCCCAACAAGGACATAATTCTTCTCTCCTCCATTTTATCCTCACAAGAAGCCTGTGAACTTGGTTAGGCTGAGAGTGTGTGACTGGCCCAAGGTCACTTAGCAAGCGTCTAGGGCAGAGTGAGACTTAAAACCTGGGTCTGACACTACACCACACTGACTCTCCTTTACTTTCAAGGAGAGCCAGTGTGGTGTAGTGGTTAAGAGTGGTGGTTTGGAGTGGTGGATTCTAATCTGGAGAACCGGGTTTGATTCCCCACTCCTCCACATGAGCGGCGGACGCTAATCCGGTGAACCGGGTTGGTTTCCCCACTCCTACACATGAAGCTAGTCACAGCTCTGTTAGAGCTCTCTCAGCCTCACCTACCTCATAGGGTGTCTGTTGTGGGGAGAGGAAGGGAAGGTGATTGTAAGCCAGTTTGATTGTTCCTTAAGTGACAGAGAAAGTCAGCATATAAAAACCAACTCTTAACTGATATTTGAAAAATGAAGACTGCAGGAGGCTAAACAAATATGGTCTGTCTTTTGCTATTCAGTAACTGCTGACAAAACAGATTGTGGCTCCCCCCCTCCCAGTCCCACGCAGGGAATGGGTTAAAGGCAAAAATCCCTCTGGAGCTCAATTATTTAAAGAAGCCGGCAGTTTGCTCTTAAAACAAGCCACTGGGCTCTGCATGTTTACATCACTATGAATTGCAGGAAACTGCCAGTAGGTGGCGGTAAAGACTAATGTTGACCTCTTAAAAGCATAAACATTTAGTTTTAATGGGTGGCTCAGAGCCAAGTCCTTATAACCCAGAAATTTGCTTCTAAGTGCTGTCATCTGGGTGCTTCAAGAACCTCACAGGCGAGGTAACAGTGATGGCCCTCTCTGATTTACTCCAGAATCTCATACTGCCAATATCCTGCTTCTATAGACGTAAGTTTCATTTGATCATTATGGTTAATGATTATCCATGGACCTTCTATGAATATGCCCAAGACTTAAAAATAAATAAATCAATTTAAACTATTGGCCATTGCCCACCACTAATAGTGGAAAGTCCTGTCAGGTTACAGCCAACTTACGGCAACCATATAGGGTTTTCAAGGCAAGAGACATTCACCGGTGGTTTGGCATTGCCTGCTTCCACTCGAGGTTAAAAAATGCTCTCCTTTCTTGCTGATAAATATACATCATATCCTAAGGGGAAATTGTTTACTGCTTTTATGGATCTTAAAGCAGCTTTTGATAACATCTCCCGCCGCAGAAGGCTTTGGGACCAATTATTACATCTGATTGTTTCTTTGCACACCTCAACTACCATGAGAGTAAGATGTCCCATAACTGGTCATTTCTCAGATCTGGTCCCGGTTACAAATGGAGTTAGACAGGGATGTATCCTGGCCCCTGATCTATTCAACTTCTATCTTTATGATTTACCCAAAAAATTGCAAGCAAATAATTTCCATGCTCCCAGCCTGGCTGCTTATTCAATACCAATTTCACTTTATGTAGTTGACACAGTGCTTCTTTCCTGCTCGAGGCTAGGATTAAGATGTCTTCTCCAAGCCTTTGCCTTGTACTGTCACAACAATCTGCTTACGATTAATTATGTGAAATCAAAAGTCATGTGTTTTCAGAAATATCCATTACGACAGAAAGTAAACCACTGGGTTCTGGACAGGCATAGGACTGAGCAAGTGCTGAACTTCAACTACTTAGGCTTTTATTTAGCCTCTTCCAATAAGTGGAAATCTCATTATTTTCATCCTCGAGCCTACTAAAGCACATCTAGATATCATGAGATTCTTTTATAATTCAAGAGGGCAATCTATCCCATTAGCTCTGGAAGTCTATAAGGTAAAAATTAGATCTTACCTGTTTTACGGAGCTCCAATTTGGTTTCCCGCACTTTCCTCTAAATTTGAATCTTTGCAATCAAAATTTTTATGGGTCATCTTTCAAGTGCCTAATTATATTTCCAACTCTCTCTGACTTAAGAGGCTGGTCTTGGCTCCATCTCCGTTAGCATGGAAAGCCATGGTGAAATTCAGATTTTTTCTATTAGATCAGGGCCTTCTTCTTGATTTTTTTTAAATGGACTGAGCTTTGACCCTTTTGTGTCCTCTTGGACAAAGACAGTAGACAGAAGACTTTCAAGTTTACAGATTTCATATCCAAGTTTTCCCTCAGACCTCCCTTCAGTAATGAAGCAGATGCTTATAGATTTGGAACATAGGGACCATCTTGGACTATGTGGTGATGCCAAAAGGAAATGTGCACCCTCTTTCTGGGGACAGAATACCCCATCTTTTCCAGTGCTACCAGACTACCTAATCTTAACCAGTCCAATCTTTCAAAGATTTTTCTTCTTGGCCAGACACAATGCCTTACCCCTCAACAAATTATTTGGCAGATTCCTAGATAGCCCAATGGAACAGAAAGTCTGCCAATGTGGAAAGGCAAAAACAGAAACACCAATTTTTTATTCAGTTGTGATTTATATTCTTCGATAAGATCTTCCCTTATTGCTCCATTGATTTCACACTTTCCTGTTCTCACAACTATCATTTAATCTATCTGCTGTCATTTAATCTATCTAAGGCTTTCTATCTGTACTTTATTATTTAACGGCTGCTTTGAAGCAACACTGAAAGTTACAAGCAAGTTATGCTCTTTTTGCACTGGAACTGGCAAAATTCCATTATCAAAATATAGTGATTCAATTATTCTTGTGATCCCAGCACCTAGCTAAAGCCCCAAAGATGCCATCCTGTATGTGGAAGTGTGGGGTCTTTGCTCAGAGAAGCATGTTTTCACACCAGAAAAGTGAAATGAAATCCAAGGTTTTCTTCAGAAGCTTTTGTGCAACCAGAAATGGCAGGATTGCTATAGAACCTACTTGTCACATTGCATTTGTCAAAAAACCACAAGTTGCTATTTATATTTGGTGTCTGGCTTTTCTGGAGTTGAATTGAGTGGCTACAGAAATATTCTTTACCATCTAGATTTGCAGCAAGTTGGGTGTGTGTATGGATTTTTGTTTCTGTTACTGCCCATTGTTTATAGAGCTTAGTTCATTGGATTGCAAGCAACAGCCCGAGCTTAGATTGCACAGAGCCAGGGCTTAAGCTTGCTAGAGTCCTTGCTGGACCTCCTTCCACCCAGTGCAACAGAGATATTATATTACTTGCCATAATTGTGCTCCACAGCAGGTGGGAGTGGTGTGGGTAATGGACCACTGGAATCATGAGGTTGAAAACACTGCTGCAACCAACTCTTTCCTGGTCTTTGAAGTACCAAAGAGCTTGCAGTCCTTTTCATTTGTTATGATTTTGGTGCTCCCATCTCATGCACCATAACAACATTCCATGCACAGGCTTCCAAATAGATGTGTTCACCATTTTGTGAACATTGTGTGCATTATTTCCTATCTTCAGTATACACAAATGCAATCACTAACAAACTGTGTTTCCAAATATATGTATCAAAGTAGGAAAATACACATGCTGCTCTATTCACACAACATGGCAAATACGCCTATGAAGAGGATTGAGCATAGTGTGCTGTCCTAGTACTGGAAGCAGAAGCACCAACATTGCAATGATTGAAAAAGGTTGAATATCTGGGTTGGAATCTGTCCATTTTTCTAGGGATGCATTACACATTATGGACAGCTAAAATTAAGCAGTCGTCTCCTTTTCATGCATAGAGAATGCCTCAAGTAGAGAAGAAATAAAGCATTAAGTCTGCAGTCTTTTCACCTTGATTAGATGTCAATATGAAACAGAGCAGTTAATATTAAGACCCGAACTGATTTTAACAGTATGGAACTTTCAGAGGAATTAAATTCTCTCTCGCTTTTGCAGGTAAATTTTAGTAAATAAGCCATCAGAGGCAAAACGGAGGAGAGATTCCACTGTGTACATCAGAGAGAGGGAGAAAGAAGGGAGTAAATTATTCACAGTCCCTTGCCTGGCAGTTCTGAGCCTTTTCAATCTCTGCCCTGTTCTCAACTATGAGTAAAATAATCATGACAATTTCTGATTCAGTCTCTAATAAAACCAAAGCATAAACCTCTCATTCTTTGAGGAACAGTAACAATAATGTGTGTGTGTCCTGCACCTTAGAGGCAGAATGTTGAAGGGGCAACTTGCAGTAGGCCTGGATGGCTGCTGACCAGGTGAGCAGGAAGCTCATCTGCTGCCCTCGAAGCTCAACCGTCTCAATCCAGTACGCTATGGGGGGACAAGGTAATTGTTTATTCCCTTTTGTGGGCCCTCAATGTGTTAGTTTACTAATTCTCACCACCTGTGATAGGATATTTGTCTATATCAATTCAAAGTCTACAAAGAGACAACAATCCTGCATTGTTGAGCTATAGCTCAGAACCTCCCAGAATTCTGACATGGGTCTTCTTTCCCCTTTGCTTGCTTGTAATGCTCTCACCACACATGTCAGGGAAGCACTCTGCTCATACTGACTACATGTGATGGTTTCTCAAGATAATTTTTTATACATGGATAACTCATCCTAACTTTACAAGCTGCTACCATTATATTGTGTGTGTGTGTGTTTGTACCCGCTGTATAACCTAAAAGCAATAATTATTTTGCTTTAAAAGTGTGAACAGTGGTGGGGAATTGGCTTGTAGTGTGTGCTGATAATTTTGGTAAAGTCAGAAGGCAATGACAATGACATAAGGCGTAAGTAATGACAATGAATGCTTTCAAAATATACAGCTTTTTGTGTAATTTACAGCACAAGCCTGTGTCCATTTACTCGTTTTAGCCCAATGATTTTCAGTGGGCTTGGACAGGAGTAACTTAGCATAGGATTGATCAATTAATATGCATATATCCCCCTCCAAAAAAGATTGACTGGGAAAGATTTCCTCCTACCACCAAGTCTAGACTGCCACAGACCCATTCATAAAAACTCCCTTACAGGATAAATGGGCAAGCCCGGAGTGTACCTTGAAGAATGAAAAAAGTCTTGCTTGTAACTTTCAGGTCTCAGCAAAATCCTGCATGAGGCACGAGAACCTACCAAGTTATTTTACCTGGAACAGGGAATAGAATACTGTTACTCCATGTAATCTGGAAAGTGCAGCTTGTCCCATGGCTGCATATATATTTCCTGCTCCATCTTCCAAGGTGAAACTTCACAAAGCCATCAGAAGACTATCACACAGAACAGGGCTCCTTTCCAATTGGTTGCATTCACCCCCCTGTCCCTTTCACCCCATGGCTAGCCATGCCATTGTCAGGAAGAAGCGGCAGACCCTCTCGGGCATCAGAAATGAAAAGACATCTATTCAAATATGTAACCTAGCCCAGACTTTTGTGTTTCTTGTTGTAACTAATTGTGCAGGTACTATGAAAAATATTGTCTGGGAAGTTCCTGAGAAATAGGACTGCCAGAATCACCTTCAAATTCCTGCTCAGTTGGGGCCATGGGACATGTGGTGAAAGGGTGCCTTTTTCCTGATGTGAAACAGTTGGATGGGGGGAGATCTTTGGCTTATCGTGGAAACCCATGTGTAGCCTGTGGTCCTGACTTGAACCAGGCACTAGAAATTGAAATCAATTCGCAATTCACGTCTGTTACACAGAGTAGACACTCTGGAACCAACCTGTGTACCATGCAATGTATGAACACAGGTGGCCTGAGAGTACTGTTGAGGCTGGATCCCAAGGCTTTCCAAAAATCTAAGCTCTGCCTTGACAGGTTAGTATAAATGGCAAAGTTCATTCACAAACTCAAAGCCCAGCAGCAGTTAATTGAGGGACTTGGAACAGCAACATAATGTAAATAAATAATAAAGTGGCCCCCTTTACCCCTTTACAGGGGAGGGGGCCAAAGCTCAATGTTTTGGGTGTATAAAGACCCAGGTATTTTTGGTTAGAAGTTCTCAGGCACAGTAAGGGATGTTCACAGAGCCACTCCAATCAGATAATGCAGTGCTAGGCTGAAGGGACCAATGAGCTTACTTGGTACGAAGCAGTCAGATGTGAGTTCTCTTCAGTTCCTGTGTTCATTTCTTGAATATGTCACCTTACCCATCTACAATCTGATTCTGTAAGGATCACGAAGGACACCCTCTCTTTTTTCAGGTTTTAGCTTGGCACTGTAATCCCCATCATGCATTATGTATTCATTTATTTACTTATTCTAGAGCAACAACATCAACAATTGACTGCAAACTAAACATACTCTTTACCTTCTCCGCCAAAAAAAATAAAAAAAAAAACTTCAAAAAATAATGATAATGCCAGAGATACTCTATGCAGACAGGAATGGAGAACACTGTAGCGAGGGAATCTAAGATTCGGTATGAATTTTAGATTTTAACATTGATGTATTACAGTTCTATAAAATTAAACATGACAGCAATAATAAAAGTCACACAAAGACTTAATTTGTGTATTCTTCCCTAGCTTGGCTTATTCCAGTTAAATGTTGCAAAAAGAGCTGATACGTTGGTGATAGACAATTCCCATTTACATTTTACTGATATACACTATATATATCTTATTTGTTATTATATTTAATTATTCATACTTAGTGGTAACATTCTGGTTCCATTACAGGTTTATTCAGAAAAGAGGTTTCAACTATTTCCTTGGTGAGTACCCTGGGAAAGTGTTCTTATTGGAGCTTGGTATTTATACCCACTTAAAGTTATGCTTCTTACTAAATTGTTTGGGAAATTGCTTTAAGCTTTTTGGTGGACTGCTGCAGTCTTGACCATTGCCATAGATCTATCCCTGGTAACCATTAATTCCTCCCACCACCTCCTCCCAACACTTCCTTCCTTTCTAGCTCCAAATGCGGAAATACATATCCCCCCCCAAAACATTTCTCCATTTAGTTGTAAATAGAACGTTACAAACTTGAATTTTTGTAACAGAGAAATGCAATATTTTTTGTTGCTGTGGTGATATACTTAACAAGAAGCAATTTATCATTGCAAGCCTCTTTAAGTTTGTGACCACTGGACTAACTCTACCTAGAAACCACAGCTGGAAACAGATGACTATTTTTTTCCAGAGACTTTGAAAGAGGAATCACCATTTGTAGTGTATACATTCATCCCATTTTAGTAAACTTGCTTTGCAAATCTTCGTACGGTTCCAAAACCTGATTGACCTGAGGCAATGGGAAGAAAACAAATCTTGAGAACTTTCTTCTGCAAACACTTCCCACTCTTTTTAAAATAAAGTATGCTCATCTCCAGCCTTATTTTGTGGGTCACTCAACTTGTCCTATTGCATAACTAAGTCTTTCATATAAGTTCTATAGGCGTTTGGGGTTTCAGGGGACTAACTCGACTAAGAACTCGTGTTGTAGAATTTGTCCCAGATTTTGTTTACAGGATAAACACGACCACTTCTGACAAGTGGTGGCACAGAGGAAATGAAGCAAGCACCAGACAGGAGAACAGTTGCCTCCATTTTAATTCTAGACAAAAAAAACCAGGCTACATTGGATTCTGAAGACATAGGGAACCCTGTAGCATCCAGTAACCTATAATAAGACACACATATTCAGGAAATGTCATATGGAATGATTCATAAGGGAACTTCACACAGTTATCCTTGCACTTTCAGGCAATCTCCACCCCCACAAAACTATGTGAGGGCATCAAGGACAATAGAGAGATGCAATAAATTTTAACTTGCTGTCGTGGCTGCAGTGTTTAAATTTGGACAGTATTAGCTATATCACTTACGATTTCCCCATGTGAATTCTGCTTATTCTTATTTGTATGTTGGGAAATAATTTCCCACCAACTGGCTTACTCCTACAAGCTAGAATTCAACATTTTGGGTAATTATACACCTGATGAAAGATGGGGTGCCTCCACACTGGGAAAAAGGAGGTAACCGCTTTCTTCCCCACAGTACAGCTGTGTTTTCTTTCCTCTTACTTGCAAAGGTAGACCACACACTAGAACCATGACTCTCAAAACGGGAGACAGGCACTTGCTATGGAAACATGGTCTCTTTGGGTTTCCTCATCCCCAACAGCCGCAGCCTATCCTGAGACTGTAGTCAAACACAGACTCTGGGCACTGAGCAAGAGGAAGGCTCTGGAGGTGTTCCTTCTTCTAGGAACAGAGAATCTTGACTGCGGGATGGCATGGAAGGAAAGTAGCAGAAGTCGTCAACAGTCCAAATGACATGTGTTGGAGATCAGCGACTGACTCTCCCAACGTGTTTTCGCAATCTAAACTGATCCTCATGTAGTTTTCCCAACAGAAACCTGGTACCCCAGTAGAGAAAGAAGACTGCTACTATGCCTATCTTCTTTCGCTACTGGGGCTAAATGCAGGTCTGAGGGGTTCATTTAAAGGACAGTTAACCGCCTCCTTGCCCCACTGCCATGGTTTCAATCTGAATCAAATCCTACAACTGTTTTTTCATGTCAACTAGCATGTTCAGAGACCCAATCTCAGATCTTCCATATGACATTTCCCTAACTCTATAAGCAGCTAGAGGCTGTTCCAAGCTTCGTAATATCATGGGTAGACTGAGAGAACTAGGAACACTGAATATTTTTAAAAAGTGGAGCAACCTTTTCTCTTGAGGCAGATTATCTTGGAACTATCATTTTTGAGTGTTCACAGCGGACTCTCTAAAAAGATTTTTGATATTCAAAATCAGTTAAAGACCAACATCTAAAAAACTAGCAAACCAACCAGACTCTTTCCAGTGCCAACCAGGCTCCCTGATTAGTTGTGAAATTATGGTAAGGTTCTCTTAATGTGGGAATTTGTGAGATCAAGTCCCCTGTGGAGGCAGTGGCTCCCCAAAGAAGAAAACAGGGGCTGCTGACTACCTCAACACTTATCCGGCCCTCGCCTTGCCCCAGAGGCTTCCACCCCCTTTTCCAGAGACTAATACAAAGGTGAGTCAACACACTCTCTCATTAATCATAAATAAATAGCCGGGGAACAACTGGGATAATATAACAGAATAAAGAGAGCAGGAAGGAATGTACAGACATAACAGAAAGACTGAAAAGTTAAAATCAGAAATTTAGTCTAAATACGGAAAGGAAAAGGAATTCAGTGAGGATGAAGGAGAAAAGGAGGGTGGGGTGGACAGTAAGATTCCTGAATATACCATTTCCTAGAGGCGTATGCTCCGCAGCTCATCTTACAACATGGGTAGCTCTTATCTTAAGCAAGGATTGTTGTTACCCCATCATTTAAAAGGCACCAAAACCACTCTTCAGATGAACAAAGGTGGCCCTCTGAAAGCCCAGGGCATGAAGGCAATTCTTCTGTGCTTAATGGCTACTTAGGTACCTTGGAATTCAGAATCAATGGGCTTTCCCGCTGCCCCTATGCAATTGTTAGCTACAAGGCCCAGTGATCCAAAGGCTCTCTGTGACACGAACAGAGGCTGATATTTATCCAGTGAGAAACAGAGAATCAGTGGCAGGGAATGCTCAATGACACTTGTGGCCTATTGTCCTGATGGGTTGGTCTGTGTATGCCTCTGGGATTGAGCAGGCAATAGCTGAATATCTCTAATTCTAGCTGATTAACTCTAATTCAACATGAAAACAAAGATTTCCTATCAACAATTATTAGCTTGGAAAAAATCTTAGCGTTAATTATATTATAAATTCTACAGTGATTAAAATGAGTGTTTGCTTTTTAAATGGCAATAGGAGGATTTTAAAAAAATCCAGAGGGAAGCATTTTTTCCTGATGGCTATACTCCCCCACAAAACAATTAAGACACAAAAGAACCTGCCAGCCAACTTCTTCAAAAAATAAAGGCAAAGGTTTTTTTTTTTAAACCTTAGGATTATTTTACTCATGACAATATTTGTTAAAAATATTACATCTGCCTTTGAGAAGAGAGAGTATCATCTTTTTATAATATGGAAAAATAAACTCTACAGACATTCCCAATTGGCACACAGAGGCTTTAAAATAACATCCTCTCCCAATTATAATTCCAAAGGGGTGCTTTGGTTTCCCTCCCCTTTTGCTAAGCAATTATCCTTAAAACACTGGACTGTATGAATGGGTTTAAGACAAGAATACCTAAAAACAGTAAAATGTTTATTTTCTTTAAAAAAAACTGAGGGATTCAAACTGATTGCTATCACAACTTCCAAATGCGTTCAGCAAAGCCAATACTGCAAGCTTATTCCTTGACTGAAATACCTAGTAAAAGAAACTGGGTTTTTTCCCTTCAAAAAAATACAGATTTCTGCTCCTGCAACACCATATCCAGTATTTGTGTGACAACATGCTTTTAAACTGATAACTTCCTAGCACAGAAACGACGTCTGTCATGGCAAAAGCATCCCATCTCCAAAGGTCTATATTGTCAGTAATAATAAGGACTCTACGGCCCCGCTGGTGGTGGTTGACGAACAGGGTGAATTGGAAGGTTGAGCTGCTCAGTTATGGAAGGTTTCATATTAACCAGTACTGCAGCCAATAGAAAACAGGCCAACAGCTCAAGAGAAATCTACAGTGTCTCTCTCAGGTTGCATGTCAAAGATTTGCTGTGTTTCTGGGACCAGAGGAAACTGAAAAACCTGCAACAAGTTCCAACTAGCAGCAGCAGACACAGTTCCATACAAGCCGTTCTTCTTTTCCTTTAGCAATGTTCATTGTATGGTCATTAAGAAACACTGTAACTGAATGGAGCATACAATGTGGAAATGATCTTTTTTTGTCTTTTGTTTGTTACGTAGCACTGTTTATTTGAGAAGACTTCCGAAAAAGATCTCGACTGGACTGTAATCTATTTACACAGCAGTAGCATTCCTGTTCCGATTGGCAGAACTGTCACTATGTGATATCCTCTTCTTCTGAACAGTAATCACGACCCTACAGAGAAAAACAGAAACGAGTTAATATACAGAGAAGGAAAATCAAGGATATGCAGTAAAAATATGGTTTAGATATATACAAGTTCCCTTTACTTCTTGTAGCATTCAACCTCATAGTACTTTAAGGCAACGCCTACATCTTTGTCCCTTGTGGTTAGGGTAGACTGTGGGGATTGGATACCACATTAGCAAGACACTCTCTCATGGGGCGTAAGTCACAAATAGGAAGTGTTAATCCCATAAAGTCCACCCTAATCTCTTCAGCAGAGTGTGTGGATGTCACTGGGTGTGGGAAACAATCATATTATTTCAGATTTCAGAAAGGTAGCTGTATTAGTTTGTTACAGCAAAAACAACAGTGTTGTGGTAATTTGAAGACCTGTTGGTAAATTTCCCCTCCCTGTCTGTTTTTCATTTAATCTCCTTAACCGATGTTCAACTGACCTCAGCATTCTCCGCCTCCTAGAGAATGAACAACTTTTATCAGGCCTTAAGGAAGTTTTTTTAAATTCATACTTTTCAGTACACCTGAAGGTAGTTCTCTTTCAGTACTTTAATGACAGATAGTTAAACATGAAGTTTGCTATTAGAGGCAACAAGCCACAGTCTTGTGAGAAATCACACATGGGAGATGAACAATTCAAAAATTTCTTCCTCCAGGATTCAATATGTTCTCAGGGGCTCAAGAATCCAATTTCCCTGTTTCCCCCCCTTTTCAACCAAGTGCTCTTAACATTTCAAACCTCCTGCAGCGTGCACAATCCTCACAATCCTGTTTTGGCGTCCCCCTCATTTGTTAAATTTACAGAGTCACATTTTTCTACATACTGGAGAGTAGATTGGCAGACTGCTTTCCTGACTGGCATGGGGTATGGGGGGTCAGCCCTTTTACTGCTAGATGTAGAAATGATATTGATACAGACAGACACACACACACAACAATATATTGTCGAAGGCTTTCACGGTCAGAGTTCATTGGTTCTTGTAGGTTATCCGGGCTGTGTAACCGTGGTCTTGGAATTTTCTTTCCTGACGTTTCGCCAGCAACTGTGGCAGGCATCTTCAGAGTAGTAACACTGAAGGACAGTGTCTCTCAGTGTCAAGGGTGTAGGAAGAGTAATATATAGTCAGAAAGGGGTTGGGTTTGAGCTGAGTATTGTCCTGCAAAAGTAATGTGCTAATCATTGTCCTGTAAGTATCAAGATAATGTGCTAATGAGGATATGGTATGTTAATATGGAACCATTGTATCGTGAAGTGATCTGTTAATGTGTGTAATCCAAAGCTAATCTGCATGGCTATTGTTGAGTGTTGTCTTTGTTAGTCTGGAGGTTTTTTAGAACAGGAAGCCAAGCCTTATTCATTCTTAAACTCTCCTCTTTTCTGTTAAAGTTGTGCTGATGTTTATGAATTTCAATGGCTTCTCTGTGCAATCTGACAAAATAGTTGGTAGAATTGTCCAGTCTTTCAGTGTCTTGGAATAAGACCCTGTGTCCTGTTTGGGTCAGTCCATGTTCAGCCACTGCTGATTTCTCAGGTTAGTCAACAAGGTTTGACTAGGTTGATACTTGCGCACATCTTATATGGAAGACATATACAGCCCAGCATAAAATCTTGAGACAATCTTACCAGATGTTGGTGTAATTGGGAATATATACAACCTATTACATGCCCGGTCTGTTTTATATTGCCGGTATATGTATATATATCTGTAAATGTGTGCATGTTTTACATGGGTTTCAAAAAGACCACTGAGGAAGGCCATATAACCTGCTGCAAATATCCAGCAATACGAGTGTGGTTAGGCGCCATTTGAAATTTTGTGTTTTAAGTTTTAATTGGGATTTTATTATTTTAAATTTAGATTTTTATATTGAAGTAGTAATGCTTTTATATGATGTTACCCACTCTGAGCCGGCTTCGGCCAGGGAGGATGGATTATAAATCACAAAATAAACAAATAAATAAATAAAGGCCAAAATGCGTTTGGTATGTGGTTATAGATATCAACCACAGGAAATGCCATTGTGCTGTTTTAACATTTTAAAAATAATTTTAATCTTGACATAGTACTTCTAAATTATATATTTTCATTATTTATATATATTTTTCATCCCACCCAACTTTGGGTACCCAACTTCTGTTTTCTAGGTTGGCTTCTATTCCCCTCTTTTTTCTTCTACCTCTTCTTTAATTTGTTAGTGGCAGGGGACTTGTAAGAAAATGCAAGCGCATACTTCGGGGGAACAAATGAGTTTTACTGCTCTGCTCCAACCCAGAACCTACATCCAGGATCTGTCCAAATACTGGAATTTTAATTTGTTTTTAATTTCCAGGGTTGGTAACCTTACCTGGGAGGGGAGAAAACCTACCCCACTGCTAGGCCCAAGCCAAGAAGCACACAGACAAAGAGAGAAGCACACCCTCAGCAAGCCTTTCTGTGAAGAAGGATAACAACAAATGGGGATTCTCTTCCCACCAACTTTCCTCCTCTACCTCTTCTGCTTCTCATAGAAGTATCATAGAATCATAGAGTCGGAAGGGACCACCAGGGTTATCTAGTCCAACCCCATGAACAATGCAGGAAATTCTGAACTACCTCCCCCCACACCCCCAGTGACCCATACTTCATGCCCAGAAGATGGCCAAGGTGCCCTCCCTCTCATAATCGGCCTAAGGTTATAGAATCAGCATTGCTGACAGATGACCATCTAGCTTCTTCTTAAAAACCTCCAGGGAAGGAGAGCTCACCACCTCCCGAGGAAGCCTGTTCCACTGAGGAACTGCTCTGTTAGAAAATTCTTCCTAATGTCTAGACGGAACCTCTTTTAATTTCCGCCTAGACATTAGGAAGAATTTTCCCTCTCAGATACTGTGCCTCTGAATACGGAGGTTTCATTTAGCTATCATGACTAGCTGCTGAAACTTCCATCATCTATAAATTCATCTAATACTTTTTAAAAGCCGCTCAAAAAGCCATTTGT
Organism: Euleptes europaea; assembly: GCF_029931775.1. Classification (NCBI taxonomy): domain Eukaryota; kingdom Metazoa; phylum Chordata; class Lepidosauria; order Squamata; family Sphaerodactylidae; genus Euleptes; species Euleptes europaea. The sequence continues at coordinate 28,012,027 of NC_079313.1, read as the reverse complement.
TTAGTGATAAGCACCATTTGAAGGATTTTCAAGTAAGAATCAGTCTCCTGAGAGTTGATTCAGTAGAGCACAGCAAATCGGACAATACTGAGAACAGTTAGCTGTGCCAGTTTTCATTTCTGCGTAAGTATGCATTAAGTTTGGGCCCTCGCTAGAATGAATTAAAGTTCAGAATTCACAAGCAGAGCGGAGCCGACCTGCTGTTTTGGGGCTGGTCTTAGCTTTCAAAGTCTTGCTGGACTCCCCACCCCAATCCCCCGTCAACGTACATTTCACTTCATTCCTTTTCACTAGCCTGCTGCCCGCTCACACCTATGGCAGCCCTTTGTGGCACAGTGACAGCCTGAGAGAGAGAAAAGAACAAACCCTTTTCCCATTTGCAAAAGGTTCTTGGGACTGGTGCCCTAGAAGCACACTGTTACTTGTCACAGAAGATCAGGTGACTAATGACTGGCGAGGTTCACTAGGAAGACACTTACCAAAAAACGACAGGCCAAATGTTCCTGGAAAAACCTCCCTCATTCCTACTTGTATCTACCCTAATGCTGGGGTGCTGCACCCCACATATATAAACTACACATTTGGAATGAGGGAAAAGTTTTTCCTGTCCTTTACATGAACCCAAACATTAGGGTCCTTTTTCCAAGGGGCCAGCAAGTCCTTGATTCTCAACCGGTTTAAAAATTCCCTGGACGCTGGAATTCCACTCAAACTCTTGCACAACTTTTAAAGCATCTTGTCAGCTTTCTGATGACTTTGCGTAGGCTGCGACAGCACTTGCAAAAAATGGAGAGTAGAGAATAAGAACAGGCGTGCTCACACACACACAGAAGCTAAGAAGTGAGCCCACGTCTTCCGGAAGTGTGACAAGCAGCTCTTTGGCACAGCCAATCTTTGAAAGCAGCTACTGTGGGGAAGGGCGATCATGGATGAACATATTAATTGAATTAAGAAGCTAACATAATGCCATATATGAATGTAGCATGCAATCATACACCCGACACACTGATCTGCTTTCTCTGACGTTTTCTGAGTTGCAATATGGATGCATATTTTCGCTTCTGATCCACAGCATGGGCATAAGAAACAAGCACCCAGGGGTGTTGAACTCATTTGTTATGAGGGCTGGATATGACGTAAATGTCACTTGGTCGGGCCGGGCCAAGTGTACCATAAAATTTAATGCCATGTCCGGATACACAAACTATAGACGACACAGGGAAAGCCTATTAATAAACTTATTTTTTACTTTATTTTTACATAAAATACAAATATGTTGAAAGCAATAACACTGACAGTATTTTCTTTTATTTAACAGTCTTTGATAATTGACACCTCAGGACGGGGGCGGGGGGGAGTGAGGTGGCTGCCTCATGGGCCAGATAAGAGCTCTCAAGGGGCTGGACCTGACTGTATGTTTGACACCCATGCTCTAACCAAAGCAACACTGAAGGGAAAGGGAAAATCTTCCAGACAGCAGGCTCTTGCTTTAGATCAGGGGTGGAGAACATCCAGCCTATGGGCCATTTGAGGCCCATGAAATCATTTGGTCTGGCCCTGCCAGAGCCTTGGGAGGTGAAGAGTCCCTCCTCCCGCCCCCTCCAACTTCAGGCACCTGAGGCATGCGCCCCCCAATCCCTTTGTCGCAGCGCGTGCCCAAACTGCAGCAAAAACTTCACCGGCTGGGGAGGGAGGCACAGCGGCATGGGGGGCTCCCGCTCCAGCTCTGCTTGCAGCCACCAGCCACCCCTGCCTTGCTCTCCCCCCCCCCCGGGCTGGCTCAGGCGGGCTGCCCTGGCCGCCCCCTCTGTCCCCCATGGACATCAAGGCCGTCCCCAACAGCGTGGCCACCATCAAGGACTGGATCATGTGCATCACCCAAGCTCCTGGGGGGGCATTTTTGAGGTAGAGCACCCAAACGTGCAGGGTAGCTTGCAGGGACTCTCCTTGCAAGAACCCCCAAGTTTGGTGAAGATTGGGTTGGGGGGTCCAAGGTTATGGGGTCTGGAAGAGGTCAACCCTCCCACCTCCATACAGAAACAGGAAGGTAAGAGTCAGATTATCTGGTTACTAATCGGCTAATGCTTGTCTATGGAGGAGGGAGAGGGCGACCTCTCCAGAGCCCATAACACTGGACCCCCTGACCCAATCTTCACCAAACTTGGGGGTTCATGCAAGGAGAGTCCCTGAAAGCTACCCTGAAAATCTGGAACCTCTACCCCCCCCCAAATGCCCCCACAGGATCTTTGGAAAAAATCCCCTTTGTTTGCTATTGTGGGAATTTTCAATCAGCCGACTTTCGCAGGATTGCATCTATGGAGTGAAAGTACATGTGAGTAGACATATGTGTGTGGAAGATGGATTTGTCTTATATTTCCATGGTTTCATGTGACATATTTCCCTCCTGCTCTATAATATGGGGCACAATCCTTCAGAAAGTCATTCTGTGTAAGATGAGGTAGAATTTCAAGCCTCTGAAGAAGGATTGTGCTGGAGACCTTCCCTGTGGACTCTGCTCCATGGGTCAGGTTGGTCTGTCTCTCACTCTGCCACCAGTAGTTGCACCCAAAACCCGCCACTGCTTGACCTTGCTTTGTGATAGGGCTGTCTCTGTCCTTCAGCTTCAAACGGCAAACCATGTTCTGAGGCTAATTCATTCAGTTCAGCGAACCGTTGCCTGTGGTGACTCTCCAAGAATCCTCCATATTTTATTCTCCCTGTTGGGCTGCATCTCAGACCCACTGTTTCTGAAGATAATATTAATGCCTTGATTTCTAAGGTCAAGCTAATTACTTGTCCTTCTGACCCAATCCTCTCTATTAGACCCTTGGGAATCATTTTTCAGGCATAATTGACACAATTATAAATTTCTCCATTCTCCACTGGGAAACTTCCTTTGTGATTCTCGCTGCTTTGGGGAGTCCTATTTAAGATAAACCCTTAAGCTTTAAAATAAACCTTTAATAAAACTCTCCCTGAATATCTACCTCCTCAATCAACTGGCTTTCTTTCACTTCCTTCTCATTGGTTAGTCCTGTTACTTAATAATGGATTATGCCTTAATAGCAGGGCTACGTCTGCATGTCAAGACCAGGATAATAATACCGAGACAAGATACTGGATCCAAATTTTTCTGTCACATAAGAGGAAGAAGGTGAGGGATTCTAAAGTGCCAGCTACTTCTGACAGCAGCCAACAGGAAAGCACAAATGTAATGATTTGAAAAGCTGAACCAAGGATGGCAGAAGAGAAACTGGTACAAAATAAACTGGGTCTGTTATAGCTGTGATACATTAGACTCTCTTGCATAGTGAACATAAGAACACTAGAGAATCCATGCTGGATCAGACCAGCATACTTTCTATAGTGGGTGTGAGTGCTATGGAAGAATCAACCACAAAGACCACTCACAACCTTTATTCTTCGGTGGTATCCTTTGTTGCTTGTAAGGGAGAGTCCTCCTGCTTTGTTTCTATTATGCCTTACATTTAGAACAGAAACAAATGCTGAAAATGAGGTTCCATCCTGACACACACTCCATTTCTACGCACAGTCTTGCAGGATTGTCCTCTTGCATTTTTAACACTGAGTTCAGACTTATGATTCTGTCCTAACAATGCCCGTTATTGCTACTGCAAATTTATCAATAGTTTCAGCCCAGTCAGCAGGTGTTTTAAAAAAACCTATAACGAGAAAGACAACCACCTTTGAACTAAACTGAAAGAGATGGAACTCCTCAAATAAGGAAGGGGGGGAAATCCAGAAGGCTCAGTTGCAAACCACTCTCTGCCAACCTTTTTTTAAAAACACAAACCAGACATGATCTGATACCTAGGGGCCTAACACACTCAGTATATACAGTGAGGGGAAAAAGTATTTGATCCCCTGCTGAATTTGCCCATTTGCCCACTGACGAAGAAATGACCAGTCCATAATTTTAATGGTAGGTCTATTGTAGCTGTGAGAGACAGAATAACAACAGGAAAACCCCCAGAAACCCAGAAGACAAAAGTCAGAGATTGATGTGCATTATAATGAGTGAAATAAGTATTTGATCTCTTTGCAAAAGATGACTTAGTACTTGGTGGCAAAACCCTTGTTGGCAATTACAGAGGTCAGATGTTTCTTGTAGGTGGCCACCAGGTTTGCACACATCTCAGGAGGTATTATGTCCCACTCCTCTTTGCAGATCCTCTCCAAGTTAGCAAGATTTCGAGGCTGATGTGTAGCTACTCGAACCTTCAGCTACCTCCACAGATTTTCGATGGGATTAAGGTCTGGAGACTGGCTAGGCCACTCCAGGACCTTAATGTGCTTCATCTTGAGCCACTCCTTTGTTGCCTTGGCCGTGTGTTTTGGGTCATTGTCATGCTGGAATACCCATCGACCCATTTTCAATGCCCTGGCTGAGGGAAGGAGGTGCTCACCCAAGATTTGACGATACATGGTCCCGTCCATCGTCCCTTCGATGCCGTGAAGGTGTCCTGTCTCCTTAGCAGAAAAACACCCCCAAAGCATAATATGTCCCCCTCCATGTTTGACGGTGGGGATGGTGTTCTTGGGTTCGTAGGCAGCATTACTCCTCCTCCAAACATGGTGAGTTGAGTTGATGCCAAAGAGCTCGATTTTGGTCTCATCTGACCACAACACTTTCACCCAGTTCTCCTCTGGGTCATTCAGATGTGCATTGGCAAACTGGCCTGTACATGTGCTGTCTTGAGCAAGGGGACCTTGCGGGCTCTGCAAGATCTCAGTCCTTCACAGCGTAGTGTGTTACCAACTGTTTTCATGGTGACTATGGTCCCAGCTGCCCTGAGATCATTGACAAGTTCCCCCCGTGTAGTTCTGGGCTGCTTCTTCACCGTTCTCATGATCATTGCAACTCCACGAGATGAGATCTTGCATGGAGCCCCAGACCGAGGGAGGTTGACAGTTAGGGTTAGGGTTGCCACCTTCTTACCAAGCTGCTTGTAGCCCAGTCCAGCCTTGTGCAGGTCTACAATCTTGTCCCTGACATCCTTGGTCAGCTCTTTGATCTTGGTGGCTAGTTTGGAATCTGATGGATTGATTACTTCTGTCGACAGCAGAACCGTAACCCTAACCCTAATCTGGCTGGTTGATAGGGGATCAAATACTTATTTCACTCATTATAATGCACACCAATCTCTGACTTTTGTCTTCTGGGTTTCTGGGGGTTTTCCTGTTGTTATTCTGTCTCTCACAGCTACAATAAACCTACCATTAAAATTATGGACTGGTCATTTCTTCGTCAGTGGGCAAATGGGCAAATTTAGCAGGGGATCAAATACTTTCCCCCCTCACTGTACTACATTTTAAAAAATGTGTTATCCAGGTTAGATTGCACCTTAGACCTCCCATTTTGGCTTGGAAATGCTTTGGAAGCGCCAGACATCTGTTTTTCCCCAAAACGCCTATACCATGATGTATTTCGTTATGTTGTTTCAAAACCAGCAATCCAAGGGGTGCATTCAGTTACATACGCACCAAAACACACATACCGAGCACGATGATAATATGCTGTAAATTGTTAGTGTGATAAGCCTCCTAGTTTGATCCAGACTTGAAACAGATAAAATGGAAACATTTTCCTAAGTAAGAGAATTCCTGACCCGTGAGAGGAATTCATACTAAATGCCCTGGAAACCACCAAAAAGGTTATATCTACCCAAGAGAGCTCAGAGGTTCACACCCTCTCTAGCAGGATTCCTTCTCTAAATAGGCTTGTTATACTGTTGCCCTGAAACAATTCTAGTACATAAAAGTCATTTTCTCATTTATTTTTCTAACTTTAAGGGATGCTGCACACATTGCAACGGGAAATGTGATTTTCCGTACGGTTACACAGTGCTGTTACAAAATCAGAAGCTCCCTATAGTAAGCACTCATGTCACACACAACTTTTAACACACATTTTACCCTGAATTAATCCAATGGGGTCCAATTTTAATTGGTAGGGAGTATACAATTAATTTTTTTCCAGGCTCTCTCAAGCTTTTGTGCAATGAGATTTCATTTATATTATTGTAAGTTCTCTCCCTTCAGTATCTTCAAAAAACTGAAAGAATCAACCATCTTCTCTGTTTGCCAACAGTGTAAATGATTATTGCAGCTTTCAGAAATGGAAAAAAGCCAACACCCGCAGCATAGAGCCAGCCACCTAAGGATTATGACCATAATGCAACAGAATGCGAAAGGGTGCTTAAAATGTATGCAATCCGCGTCCTTGAGCAAGCTTTACTACTCAGTTGTGGATTATGCTGTGGCCTATACATTTTACATCAATGCATATCAAAACTTTGATATAATTTATAGTAGAACCTGAGATTGAGTGAGGACTACAAGACTAAAACGAAAGACTCAGTGGCTTAGTTCAAATCCATATGCGAATTTCCTCACTGCTGCACCTCCTGGCCATAGGAATAGCTCTGCTCTCGAGCAAGGTTTTTTCGCTCTCTCAGACTTCTACCTTTGTATCTCTCCTCCTCAGTCCTCTGGACCAAATGCACAAGTTCTTCACTGGCTTCCCTGCATTGCTGCTCTTTCAACCACCTAGGTCTCCTATCCCCCTTCGCATGCTGCAGAACAGCTCAGCCAATGGCAGGCGGATACCCTTCTCTCTGCTCAACCAATCACCATCTAAGCCTCCACTGTCACCAGAAAACTCCCTTAATACATCATGCAACAGATTTTACCATTGCACAGGTAGCCATGAAATGAAACACAGTCTGTTCTGATGTTTTGTTTAGCCAATATGTTCATTATTAGGGGAGACATTTGCAATGGCAGCTGTGAGAATGAACCGGAAAGCCTACTGAACTAAATGCACAGAAGCAACTCTTCCATTAGAAAGGAGTAGAAAAGAGCAAGAATCCAGTAGCACCTTAAAGACTAACAAAATTTCTGGCAGGGTATGAGCTTTTGTGAGTCACAGCTCACTTCTCACAAAAACTCATACCCTGCCAGAAATTTTGTTAGTCTTTTCTACTGCTATAGACTAATACAGCTACCCATCGTGATCTATCTCCATTAGAAAGGAGATTCATCTCCATTTTGCCTGCTATTTTTAAAAAAGCAAAGCTCAATTGCTAAGCTGTTGTACTGCATTAAAAGACTTTCCAGCCTAAGAGAAAAGACAAGTGAAATAAGGAAATCCTTGGGCAAAAAAAAAAAAAAAGGAAAACACAAAATGTTCTTACAGAGTGCCTCACTTTGGCTCCTATCAATGCCATGTTCCTTCCCCCTGTAGAAAATGTCAGTTCTAAATCCTAGAAATAATTTGCATCTACTGATGTCGTAAGTGCAGTTCTCTACTGCACAAATAGCCAAAAGTTATTGTGTTACCTAGGACATTTGCTCCGCCCTCCTCAGTTATAACATGCTCAGAGGAATGTTTCAGTTTTCATAGCAGAAGGACAAAGACGAACCAGGGCAAGCAAATAATACAAAACTACACTGTCTGAGCTGTGTATCAGGACTCAGACTCCCAGCGGGTTTTGAGCTAGGAGTTAGGTGAGGGCTGAGCCACCGTACAGCCCTGGCCAAAGAAAGGAACAAAAAGGGAAAACAGCAAAAGCCACCAAGGAAGCGTCCTTATAACAGGCCACAGCAGATGATACCCCGTGTACCTATTTTGTGTTTTTTTGACCAATGCCACTACCTGCATTCATACCCACAAAAATTTCCAGAGCAGGATTTCTTGCAGGTCTGAGCCACAAGGAGACCTGTCTCTTGCTGGTTACAGACCGTCTTTGCCTGGCCCTGCCTCCACCAGAGCTACATCTGACACGGGACCTTCCTCTGGCAATATCACTTTCCCCACACTCTAAAGACTATAGGTTGGATCCAAAGGTTTCCTTTTGCTAACGGTGGAGCCTTTTGCAGATGGGACAAACCTCTTCCACTAGAGCAAGTGTCTTTGAGCTAGTGGAAGTCTCAGCTCAAAGGAAGGATCCACCAACAGTGGAACAGAACCTTTGGGTAGAACCCTAAAAAAAACCCTTTTTAAAAAAACCCCAAAAACGTCTCCTGAGCTGCTTGTCACATCTAAATACCCACCATAATCCTTCTGGGCCATTCCCACATACTAAGTGACCAACAAAATGTCGGTTTATCACCATAAGTTGATTCAATGAAGATGAATACGTGAATGTGTCAAAACTACAACTGGAATGTGCATACCATATCGTGTTTGTACGGCACCTTCCCCCCCCCCCAAATTTCCACAGTACTAACATTAGTAAGTGACATTAAAACTGGCAATTTTCAGAAACAAGTGGGAAGAGATTTCAACTTCCCAGGATACTGTTGATGATTTAGAAATCACCCCACCCCCGCCAAAAAAAAACCTTTCAAAGAAACTGAAACTGCTGAATTAGAATTCATCAAGAGGTTCTGGACTCCCACCCACAGCAAGCTGAACAAGGAAATGGGATTCTTCCATTATTATAGCTGCTAATTGTCTTAGTATAACTTGGGACTCCTCAGCCATTACAGGTGTTAACTAGCTTAGGAAAACTATAGAGCCATTATGAACAGTCTCTGTTCTTTTCTTGATTACATCTGAATTTTTTGCTAAGTATATCTCACCCTGTTCTTTATTGAACTTTGTGGCCCTCAAACCCTGTTTATAATTTTTTCTTTCATAATCTCATATGTAAGTGTCTGCCTATACCCACTACAATAATCTGCCAAGCAGGCTGTAGGCCAGCGGTTCTCAACCTGGGGCCATATGGCCCCCCGGGCCCCCCAGGATATTCCAAGGGGGCCACAGGTGAAAATTGCGTAAATGGGGGGCCATGGCACAAGACTAGGGGGCCACAGAGGGAAGTGAGAAGTGAAGAAAACAGAGAAGTGACCGAGAAAAGAAAAAAGAAAACAGAGAAGTGAAGAAAATAGAAAACAGTGGTAGAGGCGTTGTTCTTCCTTGTCTGTGAACATTGTTGTTTATTAGCGTGTTGTATTCCCTTTTTGTGGGGTATTTTTTGTAAATTTCAGTTTCCCAATAAGAACTGCATGTGTGCATTTTGTGTGGCTGTTTATGCTTCTTTGTTCCTTGGCTATTTACAAACAAAACATTTAAATAGCTACCTTTCTACTGGTAGGCCGGGGGGGGGGGGCACAGGAAGGAAACAAAGTAGCAAGGGGACCATGGTCGGAAAAAGGTTGAGAACCACTGCTCTAGTCCACAAAAAGCTTATGCTAGAATTAAACCTTGTTAGTTTGTGATGCGTCAATAGACTCATGCTTATTATAGCTGCCACAGACTAACAAGGCAACCCCTCTGAAATTATCATCATTATTTAGGGCCCATACTAAATACAGGATTGTTGGTTTTTGGCTTGCATAGACAATGATCGTTTCTACAGATAATGCATGAAAAACATAAATTGTGTTTGTGTTGCTTTATATTTTCCTGCCCCTTTCAAGGGAATCTTATGCAGTTCTTAAGTCGGGCTTTGAATTTCTGTTCAACTGCTTTTAATACTTGTGAGCCGAGTATGTGACAGCTGATTCTACAGAAAGATAGGACACACGAACACATGAAGCTGCCTTATATTGAATCAGATCATTGGTCCATCAAAGTCAGTACTTGGACAAAGTCAGCCTTCGACAAAGTCAGTACTGTCCACTCAGACTGGCAGTGGCTCTCCAGTGCCTCAGGCAGAGGTCTTTCACATCACCTACTGTGTGGTCCTTTTAACGGGAGATGCTTGGGATTGAACCTAGGATCTTCTGAATGCCAAGCAGATGATCCACCACTAAACCTAAGCAAATAAGTGAGACCTCTCACTGTGCAAGTAATACACCCCAATCTGATTCTTAGTCTCCTGGCATGGAGATTCACATGTCCTGACAGGCGGCATTCCATGGCTGTCACTTGGAAACAACTGCCACATCATCCTTACCTTTTCGATTTTCTCATCCAGCATTCTGAAAAATTCCTGTTGGCTTTCAGAGATGTGCATGCTGAAACACAAGAAGAACAGTGCATTGAGAGGCTCAGAGGTATTTACAAATTGGTGTTGTTCCTCAGACACATAATAGTTTTGATGTCTAGATTTAGGGCTGCTACTTTCAGGATGGAGCAGAAAAATCCAGTTCCAATCTAGTGATGTTTTTGTCAGCAATACTGGCAAAAGAATCTAATAGTTAATGTACAATACACGTAGATCACCTACCCTAAGTCTGATGCACTAATCCAGCAACAGAGCATGTCACGATTTACAGGATCCTGACCTTCCCCATGCAAGCGACCTAAGGCTGTATTCCTATATATGCTTGCTTAGGAATAAATTGCAATAAATGCTGTAGCACTTACTTGTGAGTAAATATGTGTGGGATTGGGCTACAATCCTATGCATACCTATTTCTAAGTCAACACATATAATAGATCTGAGATGTAAGAATGCAATCTTATTCATACATACCTGTATTGCAATTAATGGGACTTACTGCAGAATAAACATGTATAGCTGCAGGCTTAGAGAATAGAGCTGTAGGTCTACCACCTAAGGAGGGGAAAGGAATGGGTGGGAGGGCTCCTTTCCAGAAGAAGCCAGTTGGGAAAGAAATGGAAATGGCAGAGGGGCGCACACTTGACAGGGAACTCTGCACTCTTCTATCGCTCATGCAGCTCAAAGGCTGGAATAGGGAGTGGTTAAAGCAGGGGTTCTGCAAGACTAACAAACAGGGCAGGGCTAGTATGGGAAAAATGGCCTCACCACTCAATCCAGCTCCCCCATTCGCTTCACCCACTCCTCCTCAACAATTTAAAAAGGAGGCTAGGGGGGATCCTTGCATGCATTCTTTTTTTAGTCTTACAGACAATTGCAAATGGCACATAGCTGAAGAAGGAGGAAGACATATAACACCATGGGGAGAGGAAAATGACCAGTCATGGGGTGGTGATGGTGTTGGTGAAGAGAATAGGGGTCATGAGTCAGCCTGAGTTTTCCTCTTCTGAGCATGAAGGAGCAAGATCACACATCCTCGGAAGAAATAACAGAGCAAGGCCCCACACCCTCTGAGTGCTCACCAGAAGAACAGGGAACAGAAGAACAGGAGAACAGGACTTTGAGCCTGCAAGAACAGCAGTAAGGGAAAAAGACTATCCCTCTGAGCCGAAAGAGCAGGGACAGAGAAAGGGAAACCTATAACCCCAAGAATCCCCTCAGGCAGTGGAACAAAGAAGATTAAAAGCTCAGCTGGCATTGCAGGAAAAGAGGCGTGGCGTAAATTGTCACAGAAAGGGTTAAAGCTGTCAGGTGATATGGAACAGCTGGAGGATGAAGAGGGCAATAAAAGCGAGGGTGGCCGTTAGGCTTCCCATGGGAGCAAAATTGTTGAATTCCTGCTGGCTCTGATATCCTTGTCAGAGACTTCTTCCTGATAACCTCTGTGTTTTGGGAAGCTTTCCTCTTTAGGTTCCAGTTTCCAGCCTTGTGCACCTGAACTTCGGAGAAGACCCGTGGCCGGCGGCCAAGACCTTGAGGGCAAGGAACTTGTATCAGTGAGTGATCTGGTGCCTTTACTGGGGTGTGTTTGCTTCGTGCTTATCCATGTGTTGCCGGCCCCTCCCAGCAAGAGCAAACTTAGTATTTAGGCTTTGCTCAATCCAGTACCTCCATTGCTGTGATTGATGGCAGAGACCCATCCCTGCCTGTATGCAACATAAGGCACCTAAATGCTATCAAAGCGCGTTGGCCTCTGAGTCATACTTCTACCTATCAAAGAGCCCAAATGCCCCTTCCAAGCCCACAGCAGCTCATAATGCGTTGATAACTCAAAACAAATCTCATCAGCCACAACATGCTAAACATATCAGCAGCATTTAGGGTTCACGGTCATGTGCTAACACACATGTGCACTAGAGACCAGGCATATCTCCACAGAGAAAACTTTAGAGATATAACTCTGAAACTGGCTGGAGAGGTTGGAACCGTGAGAAAGGCATCCCATATTTTGAAAAAGGCCTTCCCCTAGATAGGAGGCAAAATAGGGATTGTGATTTAGTAGGAGCGGGTGCCAGAAACACAAGACTGTCCTGAGTAAATAGCAATCATTGGAGCATAGCTTTCACAGGGCTACATTCTGGTAGACTTGAGAAAAAAACATTTCTCTTAGAAACTCTGCTGGGATGCAGAAGGAGTCTGGTGGATAGACATATACCTGTGTTGAATGTACTAATTTTGCAAAACCTTTCATAGAACAAATCAGCAAGACAGCAAAGCTACTGTGATTTACAGATTTACCTTCAAAGGTCTTCTGTAGAGCTCAGATTTAGCACAACATTAAACTCATTAGAAATATCTAGTATACACTGACATTTCCCAGGTTTCTCACTCCCCCCCTTTCACTTCTCTCAAGGCAGAAGGTCAGATAATTTACTTCAATTAACTCCAGTGTACCATGGGGCCCAGGTCAGTGAGACTATGTTTCACAGTCGTGTGCAGGATTGGGGGGGGGGGGAATACTATTATTAGTTGCTGGCAAAGTGCTGTCAGTGCATTTGTGTGGTACAGGACGCAAGATGACAGACCCTGCCCCAGGGGAGCTTAAGAGGCAAACACACGCAGTAAGGTCAGAGGCTTTGACAAAGTCAGAGGACGCAGGAGGCTGAGCGGATGTATTCTGGACATTTGTGTGTGTGTGTGTGTGTGTGTATGATTAGATAGTCCAGTCATAAAATACACAGAAAAAAAGCCCTTCAGGCTTATTTCTTAAGAGGGTCTGGAATATGTGAAAACCTGAACTCTAGAATCAACGTTTCAAAGGAAGGGAGGTACCAAATGACAGAGGACCACTTTGTATGACCACATGCTGTGAGCCAGATGTTTCCCCCTCCCACCTCCATTCATCATGAACACACAATGCCGCCTCTCTAATTTTTCATTCTGCCTTTCAAAATAAATAAATAAATAAATAAATAAATAAATAAATAAATAAATAAATAAGGCATCGCTCAAAAGCTTGCGTACTCATGCCACTAGGGTTGCATAAATGCTGCAATTCTATCAAGAGCACAGGAAAAGGGCCGAATGTGACACCGGGCACAAAATGCAGCTTCCTTAAAATATTGACTTTGATTCTGAAAGAAAAGGCAAGTTTCTAGTCCTTACGGTTTGTTTTTTTTAAAGATACGCTTGAAAGTGCCTCCTGAAATCTCAGAGCAGCAGCTACAGAGTTCCGCGTGGCTGGGGTGGAGCACGGGCATCCAGCACAGCTCCTGACCCTGTCCCAAATAGCAAAAGTAGCATAAATGATGCAAAAGAGACACACTGTACTGTTACAAATGAAATGATAGAAAATAAAAGGAAAGCTTCAAAATATTTTGAGACCTTCTGAGAAGGGACTTTAGGACTGCCTAGGTGCAGAATTTCAGAGCTCTCACACAACTCAGCATACCAGCTGGTACACTTCAAGGGAACAGACCGTCTATAACTTTTTTCCGCCAAGGGCCATTTGGATATTTATAACATCATTCACGGGCCATAGAAAATTATCAACTTAAATTATCAACTTAAAAATTAGCCGACCAAGCCCCAAGCAGGCAGCTGCCCCAGATGACCCCCCCCCACATGGGCAAGCAGGCAGGCTTCCAACCAGTGGTGCACTCGCCCACCCAGTGGCATAGGATGGTCTGTTGCACCAGCCAGGCGTAGCCATCCAGCTGCACTCCGGAGTGGCTCCTGCTCCGCATGGTCGGGGCCGGATTCTACAGCCGGCTCCTGCTACCTCCGCCTGCAGGAATGAAATGAGGAACACTGGCAAAGAACTACCCCCCCCATGCATTCTGGCCCTGCCTCCTTTAACCCCTCCATTATCGCCACTTCCGCCCCCAGCCCTCTTGCAGTACAGAGGGAATACGTTTCTCCATGGCCCAGGTGGGAAAGGGTTAACACAGTTTCTTGGGCGGTCCTAGCAGCTCCATAACTAACAACTCTTCTGCAAGAGGGAAAAAAGGTTCATTTTCTCAGCAAAACAAACTCACATCTGCCTTGAATAGAGGCTATTCCTGTCCGCGGGAGGGGGCGGATCACCAGTCTTAGATCCTTCTGAGCTAGAGATCTGCCAGGATCCATGAAGGGACAGACCAAATGATTTTGCGGGCCTTCAACGGCCCCCGGGCCTGACGTTCCCCCACCCCTGACCTATACCCTATTAGTGCCATATTAAAAACAGAGCCACCAGGCTGCATGCGACAGTCAAAGCCCAAATTTTAGAAAGTTATTCTGAGCTATATGTAAATAATATCACAGTAGATAAATCCTCAATGACACTTACATCAACATCTCCTATGCAGTGATCTTCAGCCTTTCCAGGCCTAGGATCCACTCTTTAACCCCCAGGCTGCAGCAAGGCAAGTGAGCAAGTGACAGGAAGAGGTTGTATTATGACCTCACTAGTGAGAGCAGATTCCATGCTACAGATATTGCAAAGATAACTGACTGGGGGGCGGGCAGCCAGGCCAGAATATGACGGCTGGGAGAGAACCCTGCAAGGGAACATTTTTGTGTGGAGGGGGAGGGTGTATCTATGAACATCTCTGTGCTAAAAGGGAAGCCTGTCCATGGGTTGAAGACTATTGTAGTAGACGACTGTGAGGTGGGGGTGGTTCTTGTTTCCCCCCTTTTAAAACCCTCACCATTTTTTCCTCTGACCAGTAGTAGCTGAGAGAAGTTTTAATATTCTTTAAAACCCACAGTCTGTTACCCTTGATTGTGTGAGGACAAAGTTTCCCTTTCCTTCCCCCCCAGGTGAAAGAGAGAGGCTAAGAGGCTGAAGCTGATTTTAAAAGTATGAATAAAAATGAAGTTTATTATTTACAGAAAAGTTGTTTGATTGATGGTTCTTCTTCAGGAGAGGCACAAAGCTTAGATGGTTGCAAACAGTTCAAAATCTTAGATGGTTACAGGCAGTTCAGTTTCTTCAGGTGACTAATAAACTCAGATGTTGTTCAAAATGCATGTACTCAATATACACAGTGTGGACTCAGACTACACTAGCACGCAGAATACCAAAAAGAGGAGGTTCATCCACAATCTTTCCCACTCCTTAGATTTGCCCACCTCCTGTGGAAACAAATCTTTCTCCCCCAAAACACTGACTTCGATCCTGGCTGAATCCTGGCTGAAACAGGGATTAAAGGAGGCTAAAGCGACCATGCGTTTTTAAGTCTCAGAGTTTAACCCTGTATCCGTCACAAAGACCTACTGCTGGAACAGCCACCCACAGTGTGATTGTTCAGGTCCAGTCCTAGAAGGCAGGATGAGGGGATTCAATTAAAAATGCAAGTTTGTACAACAAGAATTTACGTCAACTTATTTACTGCATTTATATTCCGGTTTTCCTCCCAGTGGGGACCCAAAGTGTCTTACGTCATTCTCCACTGTTCCCTTTTATATTCACAACAACCCTGGGGGAGGGGGGGGTTCACACCTGGGGTCTCCCAGATCCGACACCCTAATTGTCATTCCCTGCTGCTATCAAATTGCAAGCCAAGCAACAACAAAAACCAGAGCCATCAACTACCAAGGAAAGGAAACACAATTTGCAAAATGACTTTAAGGAGGGAAAAACTACCATTCAAAACCTACAGGGCCTGGAAGGGAGAAGCAAAGTTTAGCAAAAAAAAAAAGGGGGGGGGGAGATAAATGTGAGTAACTGCCATCGCATATGGAGACTTCCTCCTCATAAATTCCATGTGGAAAATGGTTAGTTTGAACAAGGCTTGTCTGTGCCATGAGACGGTTCTCTCCATGTTCACAACTGCCCCTTTCAAAAATGTGCTGTGTGCTACCCTTTCATCATGAGGGACAGAGTTGGAAGAATTCAGCAGTTTCAAGTACCAAAGGTGGCTTATCCTGTTAATAAGCCAGCAAGGACTCTGTAAAAAGGAGCATTGATGGCCAGGCTAGCAAAATTATAGCCACACAGATATAAACCCTAACTTTCCTGCAAAGATCAAGCTATATGAAGAGCACGGAAGAGAGATGGTTCCGTTATGCCATTTATAAAAGGTGATACAGCAATTTAATATTGTAGCAGCTGATGGCCTGCTTGTCATGCAGAGACTGTGAGAAACAGCCAAAACCATCAGTTAGCCTGTCTGCCCTATAATGTCATCCAAGGTGGCTGGACTTTAGCATTTGAAGTTCAAGTCTGCCTCTTCTGTGCTCTAGGTGCCAATACAATAACATTTGCTCACAAAACAACGGCTTATTTTTCAGGAAAAATAGACCAGTCTATCCTCACAGTCACTAAAGCAGGGGTTTCGAACTCATTTGTTAGGAGGGCCAGATATGACATAAATGTCACTTGGTCAGGCCAGGCCATGTGTACCATAAAATCTCAGGTACCGGAGATACAAACTTCATAGAAGACACAGGCAAAGCCAATTAATGGGACTGGAATGACAGCTGCCAGAGTGGAATGACGATCTCAACATGCCCCCAAAATGCTAGTCCTGGGGAACAGCACACCCCCAGAAATGCATGAGGTGGAATAGATGGTTTGCTGTGAAAAGGAGAAGTGACAAAAAATCACCCCCCTGCAATAAGAAATTATCAGCAGGATCCAACCGGATCAATCTGTAACAGTATGGATGTCTTTAGAGCTATCATTTTACTAGCAGTCTGTTAAGCTACCACAGAAGGCTGATTCAGACAATTTTCTCAAAACGCATGGTAAAGGATCAAGAGCACAGTGTCCCATTCTACATAGTCATTAATGGGCATAATGTCTATCTACCATCTGAAAACCAATACAGTTTGAACATTAGGCATGTTGGATTCCACATTTATAAAACCTCACGCAAATGTTATGCTCAAGTGTGGACATCTGACATGCCCGGGGTAGGATGGGTACAGTCATTGGTAGGACAGGCAGACAGGATCTCTCTTGTGCACTGCTGCCTGAGGGACATATTTCTGTCACTTTGAAGATAGCTAAAATGGCTATTTGAATACTGAAAAGATTTCGTCCTGAAATGGATTATAAATCTAGGCCTATAAGTTAGGTGCCTTCAGAAGACGAAACAGCTTTCACCGAAGGGACAAGCACTTTTGGATTTCACTACACTTTAGGCACTCCCAGGTAGCCCCTTGATTTACTGAGGGGCTGCAGGCAATGAAAAGACATGGGAGACATGTAGAGCAACAGTGGAGGAAGGCTGCGGATGAATGCGATAAGACACGGGCAAAAGTTCATTTTAAAGCTTGCTCCGTGGCAGCAATGGTGCCAAAGTAAGAACACTTTCCCACCACCATTGTTTCGTTTGGCATTCCCTCAGTGACCCCTCCTTCCTAACTGATGTTTCAATTGCTGATTTTGTTATGCATTTTAATTCTGATTTTTAATTATTTTAATGATTGGAGGGTTGAATTTAATAGTTTAAAGATGATTTCATCATATGTGTTTTAAATTGTTAGCCACCTTGGTGGCCCTTGTAAGGGCAGAAAGGCAGCATACAAATTTTGTAAAAATAAATAAATAAGGTCCATAGCTGAGTTATCTGAATTATGGGCAACACTGATTCTACATCAACAGTTATGGATGCACCAGGTATGAAGTATAATAGGCAGCTCACACAAGAGCTATCAGTGGTAGCAAAAACAATCCATCGCCATCAACAGAAGCTGTGCTCACTAGATCACTATGAACATTTTTACTTCTTATTGGCAGGTTAACAATTCTTCTTTCATTTGTGTTTCGTTCCTTTGACTTTCACATCGAGATTTATTTTATACAAAAGTTCTCTTCTTTTCCATTGTTTTGTAAGTCGAATTTAATTTGTAACCAATAATTTTGTGTCTTGACTTCTAACCTGCTCATTCAGAAAAAACAGCCAAGAACTTGAAGTTTCCTGCTTTGTTTGATTTATGATTGAGTGGGTTTTGGGATAACGTGTCCCTGCTAGGGCAACAGCACCAAGTGGGGAGGGAATGGGCAGGAACTGAGTCGACACACTGCTTTTTGTGCCACTAGTCGCTGCAGCCACCTTCAACCCCTCCCCACTCATTTCTTCCATCACAGGTGTGCCAAAGTTCAGCATGACAGTCACTGCTGACTCTCCTGTGGCTTGGACCCCCCCCCCATTCCTGTCACTTTCCTTTTCTCAGCCCAGCTTTTCTGTAAAGCTGGGCTGGGAAGGTGCCCTTTAAAGGGCTGAAGGGGGGGATGGTGCATAGCAGCAAACTGTCTCATGCCATTCCTTCCTTTCATATTGGCTACAGGTCGAGAATCCAAACACACGCTCTACCTGCAGCCACCCCATAATTCCCCTTTGAACCAGCTCAAAGGAGGATTTAAAAAAAATGAGTTTGAAGAGAAAAGCCCCAGAAGTCCATGAATCATGCTTAGAATGTCATGCGGACATTCCTGTTAAAACGCAAGGGCTTCCTGCTCACCTTGCAGGAAAAAATCCTCTTGTGGAAACACCCCTGAACCTAAAGGGGAGATGTGATGGCCACTCACCAGGATGTCAGACATACAGTAGCCTCTATTTAGGGTGATGACTGTCCAATCTGGCTGAGAAAGTTTTATAACATGGGAATTTCCACAGGTACACTTTGAACACAGTAAGTTTGCTAATAAATGTCCTAATGACACAATAAAAGGATAAGTAAACCAAGCTGTTTTTTTCCAGTGAAGTACACTTTATTGCTTAGAAAGCAATAACACATTCATAAAGTCATTGTTAAGATCCAAGTTTCTATCCCTGTGAAACCTTTGCCTTTTAACACAGGAGTTGCCTGAGATATGAAGCTAATGATCAGCTATAACACAAGTAGGTACTGATGTGATGATGACGGTTGTCAAGGAAAGGGCAGCACAATGCCTCTGAGATGTAAGAATTACATGTTGATAGCCTTACAAGGCTAAGTCTTGGCTAAGTCTTCATCATCAAGACTTCATCATCTTCCATCGTTGGAGAACGTGGTGCAACCTTCCTCCCACAGGAACAGATGTGGCATCACTGTTTTCCCGCTTTGGGGAACTTGTCCCCTTTGTCCCCTCTGAAGGTCTGCTGCTGGAAGGGACAAGAGAATCGGCCTTGGCGCCGAAAGTTCTGATGATTTGACAGTCAGGATGGGCGTCTTGAGTCCTGTCTGAAGCGCTGCAAGGTGTGGTTGCTGCGAAAGGGCTGCTGAAAAGGTTTTCCCTCCCATTTGTAGGGTTTGGGCATGATGCAATTCTTGTCCTTTGACTCAGTGAACATCTTGTCCAGGAATTCGCCGAACAATTTGCCGCCCTGTAGGAGGTAGGCTAAAAGGAGAGATTTAGAACTTACATCTACTGGCCACGCCCTTAACCATAATGCCCTGCGGATAGCCGCATTAGTAGCCACAGACCTGGCTGAAAAAGAGAGAGTGTCCAGAGAGGCATCAGCCAAGAAGGCCTTTGGAACTCTATCTACCCCCTCCGTGATTTTTTGATCTGCTCCGAAGAGGAGCTTGGAAAGCTTTTTGGACCAGGCATGGGAGGCTCTGGCAATAATAGCTGCTGTGGTGGTAGCCTGCAATGCCAAAGATGAGGCTTCATGAACTTTTCTCGATAGAAATTCCATTTTGCTATCTAGACGGTCCTTGATGGACCCCACCCCATCCTCTGCAAGTATCCCAGAAGACTGCAATGCGGCCACTGGAGTGTCAACCACAGGACGTTTAAAAAGCTCCTTGGCCAAAGAAGATATGTCATATAGTTTTTTTCAATATTGGTTGGGAACTGTCTATTAATAGTGGGTCTGTCCCATTCTGTCTTAATAAGTTTCTGAAAATACTGAGGCAGAGGGACTTTCTTAAGTTGCTGATCATCTCTGGGAAAATAGAATTTGGTCCCTATGGGCCCTTTGGGCCAGGACTGGGACTTAGTTTCCTCCACAGTTTCAGCCTCCTCTGTCAGCTCAAGGGCTATAAGAGCTTTTGGGAGAAAAGATTGATAATCTTCGTATGCAAACAGTCTAGGCTGGTTGCCTTCCTCTACACAAAATTCCTCAGTCTCTGAAATGCATTCCCCTTCCTCCCTATTACTCCCTTCAGAAGAGTAGCTTGAAGCTTGATCACACTCCATGGGAGCTCGGGCCGACTGGGTACACACAGCCTTCATGGCTGCCTTAGTGAGCCAGGGGGAATGCCCTTCCCTGTGGGTACAACAAGGATCCCTTTCCCTAGGTTGCTCAGCATGCATGCAACAAGGGCTACCCCCATTGCCTGCCAGCCCTGAAGAACTGGCAGAGCCCACTGGAGAGTGAGGGACTTGGTGTGCCAGGGGCCCCTGGGAAGGTTGTTTCTGTGCGGCAAGGGCTTGACTGATCATGGCTGCCACATCATCTATAGTTGCGGTCCCCCCCCCCCCCCGAAGCCTCTCCCGGGGTAGGATCTTACTTTGTTCACGAAGGGTTGCTTGCTGGTGCTGGAAGTGGAGGGCTGCGGTTCTTCTTCTGAATCAGCATGAGCAAGAAGACTGCGAGGGGCCGCTGCCGCGGAGCCAGAAACAGTTTTCGGGGGTCGGGGCTTTTTTGCGCCTTTTTTTGCTGCGGCCGCCATGATGTCTCTTCTGGGAGGCCTTTTTAGAGACTGCCTGAGTATTGGTTAGCTCTGCGGCCGGGTTGCGCCTCTCCGAAAGACCGCCAGTACGGCAGACGGAGGGCTCCTCTGAATCCGGAGGCTGCTGGCTCCCTTGCGATCACAGCATGAGATAGTGTTCAGCCTCGGATAAAAAATCGTCCTCTTCCCCCCGGGGATCGGGTAATGGTATGCTCCATGTTTGCCGGGGTTTGAGATGACATCGGCAAGAAGAAGAGGAGGGTGAACAAAAGAATTGAGGACAGGGTTTTTGTTTTTTTGAAATTAGGAGAGAATAGTGTAGAATGTAGATAAGTACAGATTAGATAGCTAAAGGATAGAAAAGAACAGAAGAATTCCCTATGCTACTCTATGAATACAGCAGAGCTCTGCTGAATATAAGCTCTCCCCATCAAGACAGGAGTAAAACTGGAAGCCTGGGCTATCCACGCCCAGGAGACAGGAAGTAGAAAAAGATGATCCTGCCTCCCCTAGCAGTGGCGTGAATAACCCAAGCTGAAGATGCCCTTCGCTCAGAGTGGGAAAGAAAAGAGGGTTCATGGGTGCTTGCTAACTCCCCTCTGAGACTGAGGTTCAAGGGACACCTGCAGGATGGGCCAACTCAGCACTCACAGTAAATACATACCTTACATAAGCTGCTGACCTTATATCTATTTCAATTGCAACACAAAGGACAACAGGCTTTAGAAGTCATTGGTCAGGATTTCAAATTAAGCCATCTGGCCTAGATGTTTTTGGTGACCAAAAATTGCATCCCAGTGACCAGAGGGGAAAGATTTTTTAAAAAAGAATTCTCCTTTTTTGTTGTAAATGTCTAAAATAACAGAGTATTGGGCAGATGAACGTGTAAAAATGTTTCTGCTCTCTTTTTGTGAACTAATTTGACCGTTGACAGGAGATGTATACAGGCACCAGAAAAGACAAGAGAATACCGGTTTAAGTAAATCATGTTTATAGGAGACACTGTGACCATATGTGAAATCTGTCCAGAGAGGAATGGCATGTGCAAGCCACGAACACTGTAGGAATCCAACAATTCCCAGTCTTTAATTTGCAATGCTTACATTTGGAAAAGGAAATGAGGCTGGGATCAGACCTGCACAAAGCCCTTCATTCCTCAGACATAAAACCTCTCAGTGCCCCAGAATGGAAGGGGTAGGATAGAAAGACATGCCACATATTACATAAAGAGTCTGTGGTCTGAAGCTAATTTTTAAATAGCTCCAGGACTCACCATTACAGTTCAATTTGGTTGCCATACCAAATCAAGCTTTGCAATAACCATAGCTTAGAACCCAAGATGGGGTTTGAACATACACACTTACAAGCAAATAATGAATTAGAGTTGCTTGTGTCCTTTCATTTTTTGAAGGCATTTTGGTCTTTAGGCACAGGGGCTTCCAGAGGTGGCACAGTGTTCATAACAATGCAGACATCACACAAGACCATGGTTAGTACAAAACCATGGTTTGCAAATCCACTTCACATCACAGTTTGTCAGTTCAGACATGCTTAACCAACAGGTTAACCGTGTAACCCAAAAGCAAAAAACATAATACACTTACTTTGCCCTAGGTTGATGTACTAATCCTGGAAGCTCTTTATTAGGCTTAAGCCTTACATGTGAACTGGCACTTTTTTCCTGAAAGAGAAGGGGGGAAAGGGTGTTAATGTTTCTTTTAAAAATGAACTTATTTGCAATCAGATGGTAACTGAGTAATATAGAGTATACAGATGTAAAATTGAAGCGAGGTCAAACATTACAATGCTGGTCTGTGAAGCAGATCACAGAAACATCATCTAGGATGTTATGATAGCCTCTTTTGGCTTTTCACAGGGAATTACAATCTGTAAAGTGTATATTTAAAAGAGTACATTCTGCAAATCTTATGTGCTTGCAAGGTCCCACAGAGAGAGAATGTATTTATTCTAGATCCTAGTCCAACACTATCCATTGTGCCAAGCTGGCTCTCAGGCATCCCATAACAAGGACTTGAGAAGAACCCACAACATGGTCATTAACGCATGGTCGTTGTAACCTCCTTTATTCCCTGTTCCAGCCAGGATCAAATTTTTGTGAACGCACGTTACCTCATTCCTTGTCAGCTCAACCCTGTTTGAACACAAATGAACCTGGATTTTCCCATTCCTCTTGTCGCCCGAATTAAACTGTTCTTCTTGGCTCATTCCAGAATTACTGAGTGAGCGCACACCTTTCTTGGGTTGAGCATCGCCCCACCCTTTTCCAAACCCCTCTTCAAGGCAGCATACAGATAGCCAAACAGGGAAAGCACAGAAGATTGGCTTCTCTCACAGCCAATCATGAAGCAGTGTGTAAAGAGGCAGGGATTCAAGTGCTTCCTGCTTCCTCGGAGCTCTTTCTGAGCAAATGAAAGGCTTTTTGAAAACGATGCTTGGATTCCCCCCCCCCCTTCTTTAGGACTGCTCCGTTTTTTGTTTTCTGTTCTTAAAATACTTGGGGTTTGGGGGGAAGTAAATTTTCTCTTGCGAGGTAAGCCAATTACAGAGCAGCATTTAAAGGGGTGGGACTTGGGAGACTTGGGATTTGAACTTGGGAGACTGCTTTTCTGTATTCATGCGTCCATTAGCACAGTTATGCCCCTGATCATTCCAGCCAATGCAAACAGTTTCCCCCCAACCCGGGTTACTTTGATCCTGGCTGAAACAGGGAATAAAGGAGGCTACAGCGATCCTGCGTAAATGACCCATATCTGACCGTTACCCTGCATTGGGACCCCAGATCCAGTCTGTGTACTGTGTGACTTCAAGCATACTACTTTGTTCTGCATAGGATAGGATGTACTATATTTACTCAAAAGGAAGAAGACCCCCTTTCCCACAAAAGGTTATATACCCCAACAAATTTTTAATAGACATAACTGTAACTTGTATATAAATGTAAGACAACCCCCTCTTTTTTTTATGGCACACCTGGAAAAAAAAACCACTAGTCTTGCATTGGAGTAAATGCTGCAGTTCTCCTTTATGAAATACACATTCTTGCATACCAAAAATTTGCCTGTCAAGGAGATATGCTACACTAGGCTGTAAGTATCAAATCATTTGAGCCCCCACTAAAGCCATCCAGTCCTCATACATATTTACTACCTCAATTAGAAACAGACCATATTTTCATTCATTTGGTCCTCTTAAAAAAAAGCGTATAGCTTAAAAAAAATTTCAACTTACTGAAGGTAACTGCATGAGCTAAGTTTTGTAGCAATTATCATAGATTTATCTGTTTGTACCTGACACCTTTCTAAGAAAACAAAACCACCAACTTAAAATAATGGGGAGGGGGGATTCACACAAGCAATACTATGGGCTGATTTTAGTACAAAGCTATCAAGTCCTGCCAGACTTTTCCACCCATTCTTCAGTGGTACAATACAGGGCTGCAAAATAAAGAGCATCATCCATCTGCCAAGTTTTCTTGATTCCCCCATGGCAACTTTTAATCTTGCTTTGTCATAGTTATTTCTGGATATATTTTTGTCTTGCTTATGTGTATGATAAGCAGATATAGCTGTCAAACAAAGATGGGGGAGAAGAGGAGAAAGAGCTAATAAGACTGGAAAGGAGAGGCTATGCTGGGATTATGCAAAGTTAGTGGTGGATACAACACACATTAAACATGTAAAAAACAAAAAGCATCTTATGACACCTCAAAGACTAATAGATTTACCATGTCATAAGCTTTCATAGGTTAGAGTCCACTTCTTCAGTTGCATGAAACTTGTCTCCATATAACACATACACTCTCTGTATCTATATGTAATGCAAGAGATACAGACGTAAAGCAAAAACCTGTGACAGGCTATACCCCTTGAATCATATTTTACATTTTTCTCTCTCTACATATTTATTTTTAATTTTATTTATTTAAAACATTTATTAGCCACTTTCCTTCCTCACAGAACTCAAGGCAGCGTGCAATATAGGTAAAACACATAAAATCGAATACACAAACCCCAAAATTTAAAATTACAATTTAGGACTGCTAGTAACTTAATCAAACACAATCCTCAATAAAACCATCTTCAATTGCCTCTTAAAGATGGAAAGCGAGGAGGCCAGGTGCACCTCCCTAGGGAGGCTGCTCCATAATCATGGGTAGAGCTGCCGCTTAAAAGGCCCTCTATCGTTTAACCATCAGGCAAGCTTTGGCTTTTGGGACAGTCAGGAGGGCCTCTCCCTGTGTTCTGAATTCCAGGTAGGAACACATGGGAGAAGATGGTCTTTCAGATACCCAGTCCCAAACCATGTAGGCCTTTAAAGGTCAAAACCAACACCTTGAATCGGGCTTGGGAGTGGATCAGTATCCAGTGTAATTGCTGTAGTATCGAGGTCACATGCTCCCAATAGCTGGCTCCAACCAGCAGTCAAGCCGCAGCCCTCTGCACTAGCTGCAAGGGATAGCACCAAGTAGAGTGCATTGCAACAGTCCACTATAGATGGAACTAAGATATGGATCACTGTGGCTAGATCTGACTGAACCAGGAACAGATGCAGCTGATGCACCAGGCAAAGCTGGGCAAAAGCACTCTGAACCAACACAGCCACCTGGTTTTCTAAGGTGACTAAAGAAGAGAAGAAGAAGAGTTGGGTTTTATTCCCTGCTTTTTCTCTACCATAAGGAGTCTCAAAGTGGCTTACAATCGCCTTCCCACCCCCCCACAATGAGGTAGGTGGGACTGAGAGAGTTCTGAGAGAACTGTGACTAGTCCAAGGTTACCCAGCAGGCTTAATGTGGAGTGGGGAAATAAACCAGGTTCTCCAGATTAGAGTCCGCTGCTCTTAACCTGTACATCACGCTCGCTTTCTGTGTTCCATAGTAATCCCAAACTATGAACCTGGCTTTTCAATGGCAATATACCCCATTTAAGACAGGAGAATTCTCAAGTTCCTGGCCTGCCTTTCTACTAACCAACAGAACCACTCGTCTTGTCAGGATTAACAAGGATATATGCACACGTGCACAAAACTGTGAACTGAGTACACAAATCATTTTTAAAAAAATGCTTTACTTGTGTCCCATATTGTTTTTGGTGGCATTTCAGATGTGGCGTTAGATTCAAAGAAATCTTTGAATTCCGCTTGACACTGCGATAATATTTCTTTTCGAAGTAACAAATTGTCATTGAGCCGCCATCTTCTCAGGCCTTTCTTATCTGGGTAAAAAGAAATCTGAAAAGGTTTATGGTCTGCAAAGGTTCCAGGGAGAATAATTGTTTGTTCTACCTTGTTGGCCAAAATTTTGGAAATCCAGCCCATATTCATGGAGTAGGTATTATGTCTACTAGAATAAAAAGTAAAGACTTTTTCTTTGGGATGCTTTAATCTCCAGACGTTGGTCAAATTCCAATCTTCCATGAAAGTAAAAACAATGTTCGGTAGTCTATTTCCTTTAGAATGGCCTGTTTTATATAATTTGGGATCCATTACGCCATTCATGTCTCCGAAAATAAGAATTTCTCCTTGATTAAAGTCTTGCAAGGTTTCAAAGAATGTTTTGAAGAACTTTTCTTTAGTGTTATTGGGTGCATAAATGTTTGCAATTGTAAAGTGGTTTCCATCTTAGCCTTGTGTTAACAAAATCAAGAATTATCCCATTTCATCTTTGGCAACATCAAGGACCATCAATTTGTTTCCCTTAATGTAGGTGGCAACTCCTTTCTTTCTTGAAGGCGAGGAGGAAGAGTATAATGATCCTAGAGCCTTGCATTGTAAGAGACCTTTGTATCATTTTTTATATGGGTTTCTTGTAAGCAGATCACATCTGAAGATAGCTTCATCAGCTTTCGGAAAATTTTCTTCCTTTTGGTTGGTAAATTCAGTCCATTAATGCTTATTGAAGTTATCTTAACTGAGTGCACTCGCTTCGTCTAACTTGAAGCTTTCTTCTTGTGAGTCTTCTCTCTCAGTTGGTGTAAGTGTAGTTAAGGCTAGGTCTCTTTCTCGAAATATCATTTGGAAGGACTCTGGGGCAATTACTTGCTTAACAGTATTGAGCAAGCGCTCAACTTCTTGTTGCTCTTGAACCGAGGCCAAGGGTTGCAGATGTGTTAACAGTCTGACTATATCAGACTTTGTCTTCTTTGGGTTTTTAACGCTTGAATTGTCGATACTGCTAGGTAGTATCTTCTGAGCCTCTAGTCATACGCGTAGATGGTTGGAAAGAAAGTTCTTCTATGAGAGTATCTGCTTCTTTGTTGCTGACAATTTTAATCCCAGTAGGTAAAGCGATTCGAAGTGCGTATGGCGCTATCCAACGAAAGCGAATCTATTTTTGGTGTAACAATGTTCTAAGTTCATCAAATTGTTTTCTTTTGTGAATAACGCTGAATAAGGCTATCTTAATAATCCCATCCCTCCTCAAAATGTTTTACAAACACAGTTAGTGATTCACTAGCAATTCCTTAATGGAGACATGAAGTCTGCATAGGCCCCAAAGAACTCTGTCCGTCTTAAAGGGATTCCCTACTTCTATACCAATGTGCATAGTGGTTAGAGCATCAGACTAGGAAATACATACATAGATATACACACAAAGGGGTTCTAAGACTCTATACACATAGCACTGTGAGGAAAATTATGCTGAGAGAGGCTGAAAGTTGCCCAAAGCAAATTAAGTTTTGGAGCACAGATAACTGCAGTTCAAAAACCATACATTGTACTGACTACAGTTCAAAAACCATACATAGGTCCTGTCTCACTAACCTATTAGAGTTTTTTGAAAGCGTCAATAAGCATGTGGATAGGAATGAGCCTGTGGATATTGTGTATTTGGATTTCCAAAAAGCTTTTGACAAAGTCACCCACCAAAGACTGCTAAGCAAACTTCAAAGTCATGAGATAAGAGGACAAGTCCTCTTATGGATTGAGAACTGGCTGAAAAATAGGAAGCAGAGAGTAGGAATCAATGGTCAGTTCTCACAATGGCGGGATGTGAGCAGTGGGGTGCCTCAGGGATCTGTGTTGGGACCGGTGCTTTTCAACCTGTTCATCACTGACCTGGAGTTGGGGTTAAACAGTGAAGTAGCCAAGTTTGCAGATGACACCAAATTATTTAGGGTGGTTAAAACAAAATCGGACTGTGAAGAGCTCCAGAAGGATCTCTGCGTACTGGAAGAATGGGCATTAAAATGGCAAATGAGATTCAATGTGAGCAAGTGTAAAGTGATGCATATTGGGGCAAAAAAATCCCAACTTCACATATACACTAATGGGATCTGTGCTGGCAGCGACAGACCAAGAAAGGGATCTTGGGGTGGTGGTGGATAGCTCAATGAAGATGTCAATGTGCGGCTGATGTAAAAAAGGCAAATTCCATGCTGGCCAAAATTAGATGAGGAATAGAGAATAAAACTGCTGATATCATACTGCCCTTGTACAAATCTATGGTGAGACCACACTTGGAATACTGTGGACAGTTCTGGTCACCACACCTAAAAATGGATATTACAGAGTTTGAGAAGGTGCAGAAAAGAGCAACCAAAATGATTAAGGGACTAGAGCAACTGTCCTATGGGGAGCGGTTAGGACGCTTAGGGCTATTTAGCTTGGAAAGAAGGCGGCTAAGGGGAGACATGATAGAGGTCTATAAAATTATGCATGGTTTGGAGAGAGTGGACAGGGAGATGTTTTTCTCCCTCTCCCATAATACTAGAACACAGGGTCATCTGCTAAAGCTGGAGAGCGAGAGATTCAAAACAGATAAAAGGAAATATTTTTTCACACAACGCATAAATTGTGGAACTCCCTGCCCCAGGATGTGGTGATGGCTGCCAGCTTGGAGGGCTTTAAGAGGGGAGTGGACATATTCATGGAGGAGAGGGGTATTCATGGCTATTAGTTAGAATGGATACTGGTCATGCTGCATACCTATTCTCTCTAGTATCAGAGGAGCATGCCTATTATGGATGGTGCTGCTGCAGTCGCCTTGTTTGTGGCTTCCTAAAGGCACCTGGTTGGCCACTGTGTGAACAGACTGCTGGACTTGATAGGCCTTGGTCTGATCCAGCAGGGCCTTTCTTATGTTCTTATGACTATGGTTTGGCATACTGTCTGAATTGACAAACCATAGTTATAACTGCCCCACCTCTACCAGAGGTTGCTGCACCTTATTAGCAGGAGGAAAGAAAGGGAAATGAGAACGAATTAGCAGCTCTAAACCATTGCAATCTGTGCATTTAATGTCTCCAACCATAGTTTGCCTCCAATGGTTCATGCAAAACCATGATCTGATACAATGCTCTAAACTGAGCCTGGGTACTTCAAAGTATCATTCAGAGAGCTTTGTCAAGGGTCACCAACAACAGGCTTATAGAAAACACTATAGAAAACACATCTAAATTTTATAAAAAACACATTTTCTATAAAACAAATTTTATAGAAAACACATCTAAATTTAACTAGCAACTTGAATTGTGCTGTCTAGTAGTAAATAGTAGTAAACAGCAAACAACCTCATTTTACTCTCCATCTGTGAACTCAGCAGGATTAATATGCAGCAGGAGAAAAATTCAACAACAGAAATAATACAGAACCCAATCCAGACCTCAGTGACTCAGTTGTTAAGCTGGCAAGGTTACCCTACTTATGTGTTCGTATTCTATTGACATAATAGAAATATTATATTTGTGAAGATGCCAAATGCAGAGTTTTTCCCCGTTGAAAGTTGAGACAAATTAAAAGTAAATTAACTACTAATATCCCCCAAGGTTTCTAGTCTCAAACTAGATTTGGAATCCTCAGGTTTTGTTTGAATATACTGCAAGTGATCTAGCATTGTTTTTAGAAAATGCAAATCAAGAGCTCTGCCTCAGGGTTGGCCACTTACAGAATTTCAATCTCAAATCTTTCAAATATTAGGGTTATGAAAGATTAAAATTAAAAAGACTTAAGAGGTAAAATTTTCTGAAATACAATTTTTTAAAGAATGAGAATATAAATTGTCACAAATTTTTACCTCTAAGTCTTTTTAATTTTAGTCTTTCATAATCCTAATATTTGAAAGATGTGAGATAAGAATGTGAATGTAAGATTATGGCAAAATTCTACGAAAGCAAAAAACACCCCCACTAACAGGTTAAAAAGCTGAATTTCTTCTTCAACTATGATTTTTTAAATTTTTATTTTATTTATTTGAATTTATATCCTGCTGTCTATTCCAGCCAAGGCCAGGCTCAGAGTGGCTCACATCAATTAAAAATGTAATACAATAAATACAATATAGATAGTTCAAATTTAAATTTAAAATCAAGTTTCTTTTGTCAAATCAGTTGGCACCCATTTATTGGGCACAGGACCATGGTGAGCCCAGGGAAAGCAATCAGGATCCCAGCTGAATTCAGATGAAGAAAAGAAGGGTTAGGGAGGCCAGCTAAGATGGAAACCGTTGCTGCCCTCAACCATAGGCTTGGCGGAACATCTCAGTCTTACAGGCCCTGCGGAATTCGACTAGATCCTACAGGGCCCTGGTCTCACCTGAAAGAGAGTTCCGGCTGAGGACAGCCGGACACTTTTCGGGGCAGGGACTACCAGTAGGTTGTTACTCGCAGAGCGTAAGACTCTCTGGGGGGTGTACCGGGAGAGGTCCTGCAGATACAATTGTCCCAGGCCATTTAGTGCTTTAAAGGCTAAAACCAGCAACCTTGAACCT
Source organism: Euleptes europaea (assembly GCF_029931775.1). Lineage (NCBI taxonomy): Eukaryota > Metazoa > Chordata > Lepidosauria > Squamata > Sphaerodactylidae > Euleptes > Euleptes europaea. The sequence continues at coordinate 27,981,736 of NC_079313.1, read as the reverse complement.
GATCCAGCAATCCACATGGGTTCAGTAAAGTTATTGGAGCACTGCCTCAATGAGTTCACTCAGTGGGTTCCCGATAAGGACCCTCGCTACTGCATTCTGTACCAGCTGGAGTTTCCAGATCAGTCGAGAGGGCAGCCCTACGTAAAGTAAGTTACAGTAATCTAGCCCAGAGGTGACCGTCGCATGGATCACTGTGGCTAGATAAGGCCGGAGAGGTAAGGCACCAACTGCTTGACCTGGCGAAAATGATAAAAAGCCACCTTGGCCACGGCTGTGATCTGTGCCTCCATTGATGAAGCATCTATAATCACACCCAGGCCCTTGATGGTGGACACAGATGTTAATTACATGCTATCAAGAGCCAGGAGCTGGTGCACCACCTCCAGTCCGTCCCAACCCAGCCACAGGACCTCCATCTTTGATGGATTTACTTTCAGCCAGCTCTATCTCAAACATTTCATCACAGCCTCCAGGCAACCAGCCAGTGTCCAGGGCAGCTTCCAGCTAGCCGTCCATCAACAGATAAAGCTGGGTGTCATCAGCATACTGGTAACAACCCAGCCTGAAGCTCTGGACAAGCTGGGTGAGGCACATGTTGATGTTAAACAACATGGGGGACAGAACTACTCCCTGCGGAACCCCATGCACCAAAGGGTGCCTCAGCGATACCTTGTCCCCGATCACTACCTTCTGTCCCTGACCATGGAGAAAGAAGCGCAGCCACTGAAGGACTGCACCCCAGATTCCAATGTTGGCAGTGGTCTAAGAGATTGTAATCGACCGCGTAGAAGCCCTCTGAAAGATTTAATAAGATCAGCAGCCCTGACTGATCTCGATCCAGCTGTCAACGGAGATAGTCTGTGAGGGTGATCAAAATGTCTCTGTCCTGTGACCAGGGCAGAAACTGGACTGGAATGGGTCCAAAGCCAATGTGTCCTTCAGGAATGCCTGAAGCTGTTCAACTGCTGCTCTCTCAACTACCTTATCCAGGAAAGATACATTTGATACTGGGCGGTAGATGGCCAGATCCCTCAGATCTAAAGATAGATTTTTAAAGAGTGGACACACCACTGCCTCCTTCAGACTCCCTGGGTAGACCCCTGTAATGGACCTGGCATTACACAACATCAGTGTCGGAGATGGGTTATTCCTCATCCCCCACCATCATATCTTGGGATGGGACGTGGGTTGGAAAGAGACTGAGAGTGCCAATATCTCCAACTCTTTCCCTTATACCACCTGCTCCCACTGCCATACCTCCCACGGCCTCCAATCACTGGGATCCCAGACCCTTTGCTGGCTTCCCATGATCAATCAACATCTGACTGATGGTTGAACCACCCAGGCCCACCTCATCAACACGCTGTAACCCTCAAAATAATCCTCCAACAAAACTCAGAAACGTATTAGAAGTACACTTAGTTATCAAAAATTTACACTCACTATAAACACTCCCCCCTTCTCAGAAAACACATATTAAAACCAATTTATAAAACCTTTAGGTAGTCATTCACAGAAACACAATTAATCTTCCTAAACTAGGGTAAATGCGTTATTACATCCAACATGGGGAATGAATAATAGGAAAAATAACACAATGAGTTCCCAAGTGGTGGGTGTGAGACCTCTATGAACCCTGGCCAGTTCATGAATTGCACAGCCCAGTTCATAAGGGGCTTGAGAAGCTGCCACTGGATAGCAAGGAGGCATTCTGATAAAAACAGTTTTCCTGGGCTCTAATAGCCCTTTGTTAGATAGCAGTTTCAAGATCTTACTATGTAGTCTGGGTGGTCTTCAGCCCAGTCCCAAGGGCATTTCAGGCACTGCCCCAGAGTCCCGTTGACTGCCATATTGTTACTCGGTGGCACCCTCCTCAGGGTGTAGGGGAGCACAACCGACGGCAACCTCAGGGAAGGTGTTCAACAGGCTCTCAGAGTCCAGAAGGCCATGGAGCCACCCGAAGTCCGCTGAATTCGTCTGAAGGTCTCTGAGGCCACCTGAAGCTCCAGCAATCTTCAGTTCCTCCTCGTGAAAATGACAACAGAGTGACAGCAGCAGCCAGCCAGTGTCAGAACATCGACTCCAGTAGAGGCTGAACAGTCCCTAGGACCCAGCGGCCTATGGCCACAAGCTCTGCAGGTCTGGTCAGCAGCCAGCCGAAATCAAAGACCATCCGTCATCCAGTGGAACCACTGGGCCTGTCCCCACTCTCACCAGGGCTTGACTCGATGCAGTTTAATCTCCGGCCACCGACCGTTGGCTCGGCTCTATCTCCGGACACGACTCAGTCAGGGTGGAGGCCAGACATTTCAAAATACCAAGCTCTTCACCATACCAAACTCTTCCATGCCAGTGAGTGTCTTACACGCAGCTTCTCAACAAGTATATTATGCGTAGGAGCCTCACCCAGCTTCAGTTCATCGTTAAACTGAAACAAACTCAATCACCATGACCTCCAATAACTTAGGTACTGCCAATTAAAACCAGATTAAATCCTAATAGGGGGGAAATACCAGCAGAGAGGCAGGAGCTCTAACTCACGCAGCTCCTACCACGGTGCCATCTCGAAAGCCTTATTATATGATGCTGACCTACCTGAGGTCTGACTAGCTTAACTTGACCAGCTTATGTTGGGATTTGACATCCTCACATAAGAACATTGTTTCTACTGGAAGGAGGGCGTTGCATGCTGGGTGAATTCTTGACAGCTAGAATTCTGTCTCTGTCAGTTAGGTCGGTTGATTAAGCTCTCTCTGTCGGCCTCTTCCTCTCTGTTAAGAATGTATGTTTCAATCAGTTGACATTATTATATCTGCCTGTAAAGTGTAAGAAAAATTACATTGTTTCTGTTAAGTTCAACTTAACTACATGAATTTAACAAAGTAAGTAAAACTGAGAGGGTTTTTTCCCCCAACAGTTCTCTGAGGAACAGAGTTATTTCATCATAAACCTGCTTATTCTGCCTGGGATCCTGTGAAGTCAGAAAGACTTATCACACAGGTTTCATCACATATTCAAGTGAATATTGATTTTTAACCAGATCAGAAAAATAAATTTTATCTTCATCAGCTTAAAGGTCTTCCGGCCCCCATTCCAAGAAGCGTATTAGCTGGTAAGTATGCATATTTCCATATGAAACCCTAACCCTGCTCCAAACAGAAGGGCGGCCTGTCACAGGTTAATTTAGGAAGCCTCCTTAGCTCTTTTCAGGCATTATATCTGGGTGTACCAGGAGCAGCCACATGATCTTCTTGATATGTGCCATTGCTGTGTTGTCTAAGAAGGGGTGGGGGATGACAACTTGTGTATTTTGGCACGCATGTGTAGCTTTCGTAAGTGTGAACACTGGATTTTCCAGGATTCGAATTCTTGTGTGCCAAAGCTGTACATACATACAAAATACATGTTTCCCCTGTTCAGACAACATGGTGACCAGCATTATTGGGAGCACTACGGACTAGGGCTGTCGATTTGGTTCTTCCGAACCGAATAAACAGCCGAATTTCTCCCGATGCGGCGGTTTACAGTTCGGATGGTACCGAACTTAAAAAAGACGGGAAAACGACGTGCCGAATTTGGCGAGTTCGGGGCGATTGCTGAATAAATTTGGCAAATTCGGGGTCTCCGAATCAGCAGCATAACCGTCAGTTAGTAAGCAACTAGCAGCATCATCCCGCGGCCAATCGGTGGCCAAGCTGGGTCTTCTTCTGGCCAATCAGTCGCGGTTGAGTGTATGAGCCCAGCTGCTGTGCGGCCCGGGGAGAGAAAGAGAGTATCTGTTTGTGTGTGAGAGAGATCCCCGTGGGGGGTGTGTGTGCACATTGGTGGCATTCCACAGCTCCGGGGGGGCATTTTTGGGGGTAGAGGTCCCAAACTTTCAGGGTAGCTTGAGGGGACCCTTCTTGCAAGAACCCCCAAGTTTTGTAAAGATTGGGTCAGGGGGTCCCTGGATATGGGGCCCGGAAGGGGTCACCCCCCAAAAAATCGCCCACAGGAATAAAGCCACTTAAAGCACATTGGTGGCATTCCGCGGCTCCGGGGGGCATTTTTTGGGGTAGAGGTCCCAAACGTTCAGGGTAGCTTGAGGGGACCCTTCTCGCAAGAATCCTCAAGTTTTGTGAAGATTGTATCTGAGGGTCCCGAGATATGCCCCCCCCAACTGCCCATTGGGTTGAATGGAATCAGGCGATCCTGAATGTGCATCTCTACAGAGTGGCAAATCCAAGGCAAAACCTCCCGTGCATAAATGGCCAGAGAGTTGTGAGAGATCCTGAGCAGCTGCTGCTGCCCTGCTTCTGCTGGAACAGAAGACATCCACAGTTTGACCCATTTTGGAGCTTGTGTGTGTGAGGGGGGAAGCCAAAGTGGGGTGGATTTGATTGCCTCTGTGTGGGACTGTGCTTTCTCCTGTTTTCAATGGTTGCCAACTTTGTCTGGAGTTAACTGTGGGTCAGAGAGTCTATCTCGGCTGGCTGCTATTGTTTCCAATGGGCTGTGCAGCAGCTTCTGTTGTTTCTAATGGGCTAGCCTGGCATTCGTTTTAGTGCATCCCATGCTAGTTACGCTGTTTACTTACGCTTTGAGCGTTGTTGGATGCACTTTTGGCGTACTTACACCGGCTCTTAGAAGCCACAGACTGGCTTCTACTGTGTGTGTGTGTGTGGGGGGGGGAACCAAAGTGGGGTGGATTTGATTGCTTTTGTGTGGGACTGTGCTTTCTCCTGTTTTCATCGGTTGCCAACTTCGTTTGGAGTTAACTGTGGGTCAGTGAGTCTCTTTCTGGCTGGTTGCTATTGTTTCCATTGGGCTGTGCAGCCGCTTCTGTTGTTTCTAATGGGCTAGCCTGGCATTCGTTTTAGCGCATCCCCTGTAATGTATTTTCAATGGAGTCAATGCAAGTCAACCGACATTCCCCTCTCCCATTATCTTCAATGGGCTGGGCAGCCTCTCCCATTGTTTCCAATGGGCTGACTTGTTATTCCTTTTAGTACATCCCTTTTAATGGCTTTATTTCCCCAGGCCGGGGTAATGGTACAGCCCCACTGCCGAGGCAGCCAGACCCCCGGCCGAGCAGATGGGTGGGGGACCCCTTCCGGGACCCATATCTCGGGACCCCCTGACCCAATCTTTACAAAACCTGGGAGTTCTTGCAAGAAGGGTCCCCTCAAGCTACCCTGAAAGTTTGGGACCTCTACCCCCAAAATGCCCCCCCGGAGCCGCGGAATGCCGCCAATGTGCTTTAAGTGGCTTTATTCCTGTGGGTGATTTGGGGGGGGCAACCCCTTCCGGGCCCCATATCTCGGGACCCCCTGACCCAATCTTTACAAACCTTGGGGGTTCTTGCAAGAAGGGTCCCCTCAAGCTACCCTGAAAGTTTGGGACCTCTACCCCCAAAAATGCCCCCCCAGACCGTGGAAAGGCGCGAATGTGTTTTTAATGGCTTTATTTGGCCGAATTTTCCCCCAAACTTGGAACTTGGCACCGAATTCTACGGAACCAAATTGGGGGAGTTCGGACTTCGGCATTTCCCGAATTAAAATGGGCCAAATTTTGTCGAATCCGAATTTTACCGAATTTTTTTTTTCAACAGCCCTACTACGGACAGCACATGACTCCCAGTCCACAGGGACATAACAGTTGAAAAGGACTCAGGTCCTGTTTTCAAGAGAAAGGTGGTGATAGAAGCATTTTGATTAAGTAAATTCCCTTGCCAGCTCTTGTCAAGAAGTGCCATGGATTTCCTATCCCAGTGCTAAGCTGACCCCCCCCAAAAAAACCTTTGGTGTGTAATATGAATTATGCTTTAACCTTCCTGGCTTATCTTTCATAAGCCTCTCTGGACACCTTACAGGTACCCGTGCATCCAAACTGCGAGGAGAAAGTTTGGCAACTAGTTAATATAAGTTTGCTGTGATTAGGCTACTGATACACATTTATACTGAGGGGAGGTCTGCGAGGCCAGATAAATTGGGGCATCGGTTGGCTCAAACACAAATATATGGTGGCAGTGAAACTCCCTATTTCTGAGAGGTTTTAAACATTTTTAGAGGAACTGCCCTGAGGTGTACGGCTAGGAGGTTACTCGGAAAGAAAGAAATACAAAACACCCTGTTTGGTTGCAGTTATGCAACTACATAATGCAATTAAAAAAAAATAGGCTGCAGTTAGGTGCTTTGCAGAAGACAGACAATGATTATAGACCTCAATTTCGGGCTTCCGGTGGTGCCGCTGGGGTGAGTGCCACGTTTCCCCAGGCTGTCCTGGGAGAAATCCAAGTTTGCGTTAATTCTGGGATGCTATATGCATCCCAACCCGATCCTTGCAAGTGGGTCGGATAGCAGGAACTCCCTGCAGCCCGCAAAAGCAGTTTGACCTCCCAAATACTCTGAGGGAGCTTCTTTAAGTCCCTCGGAGTTTTGGACGCCGGTCCTGCGAGGGCACCTAGGGAAGAAATCGCCAAAACGCAACTTCGGCATAAGACTCTACCCTCCACCACCTTATAACCACCATAAGGACTACTTTAAGATAAGAACCTCACCTCTAGACGCTCAAGTGAGTACGCAAGAACCCTTCGTCTTTTACTGATGTTACTGAATAACTGGGGGGTAGATGAAGACATTCCCAGCATCCTTGTCCCTCCCTTAATCGAACTGGATAAGTTTGACCTATAAAATCCATCAGGATTAGAGGCAGGAGCCTTATCAAGTTGATCAGCTTAAACTAAAACAAAGAGCTAGAAAGACACCTATAAGATGGACTAAAATTTCCACCAAAGAGAAGTACTTTTGAGGGAAGGGGAGGGTGAACTTCTTTCTTCCGGTGGAAGAAGGAAAAAAAAGGGGTCCTCCAGCCACGTTTGCAGCAAGGAACTCCTTAATCCGGAAGACCCTCTATATCACCCTCTCTATCATCTGGCTTACAACAACAGGAAGCAACTCGTAGGACCGGATACACGTCGCACTCGAGTAACATAGAAATAGTTCCTGAAGGGAACAACCATCGAGAAGAGGCGGTAGAAGGTCCACGGTGATATCAACTTCCGGAATACTTCCTGATTGACCCGACCTAGAGCGGCCGGCAAAACTCGCTGGTATTCCAAACTTTAAAAAGCTGTTTTAAAGTGAAATAGGGGTCTTTTTAAAGCGAAAAAATTATTAAGCTGATCATTGAAACATTTTCTATCAACAACTAATCAGAGGGTCCTGATTGAGGACATGTATTTTACCAGCCTTATTTCAATGTAAATGTCTGCATCTCGACCCCGTTCTGGCTCAATACATAGCCCTGCCTATACAAAACTGAAAGAAGCGACACAAACCTTAACCATGGAAAAGAAATTGCAAGACATGTTAGCCAAGCAAACAGAGGCAACAACTAAACAGTTTGAACAGATGTCTACACAAATGACACAGCTGACTGCTATGATGACAAATCTTGGCCAAGCATCTCAAGCTATTAACCAAAAGCTAGATGTGGTTACAGAAGACCTTAAAGTTGTAAAGACCCAAATGAATACTATGAAGACGGACATGCAGGCAATGGATTCATCAGTTAAGAAAGTGATGGAAGAACACAAGGATACAAAGAAAAAATTAGCATGCCAAGAGAAGCAGATTGAAACAATACAAACTAATCAGACAGCTGTTAAAGATCAGATAGCAATGATGGAGATGAGAGTTAGAGAAACCAACCTTCGTCTGTGCAATTTTCCAGATATGATGGGAGACAACAAAGAAACTGTAGTCCCAAATCTGGCTTATTTATTTCAAATAGAAGAACAAGAATTGAACCAAGCCATCAACAGAGTTTACAGAATACCATTACCTGCTAGAATGAAAAGATCTAAACCAAGAGATCTCATGATTGTTTTTTATGACACTAGGATCAAGGACAGGATCATGAAGATCCACTATGACAGTCCGGTTTCAGCAGGAGATATTCCTCTAATATTATTAAAGGACATACCAAGACATTTACTCTCACAGAGGAATAATTACAAAGAATTTGTGTCTGTTTTGAAAGCTAATGGTATCAAATATCGTTGGATTATGCCACAAGGCTTGGCTTTCACCTACAAAGAAATGAAAATGACAATCTTATCTCCATCGGATGTGGGAAAATTTCTGAGGAAATACAAGACAGAGCTTAAAGGACTAACCCTGGAACAAAAGGAAGAGGAAGAAGAAGAAGAACCACAGGGAGCAGAAGGAGGCACTGTGTTATAGACTGAATATTTTGCTTCAATAATTACTACATCATGGCACTTCTTCGGAGGAGGCTGGACCAGCTGGTAGTCCGAGACTGAGAGGAGGCCATCCTCCCTCTCCTCTGAGGCGTTTGCCATAGGAATCTCCGGGATTAACACCGGGGCTCCTATTCACTCAATCTCACAAGGGAAACGAGGGACGGCAATGAGGGAGGGAGGACCCAAACAGTAGGATATTACAAACAAACAGACAAAAAACACAAATCGATAAGGAGCTACGGTAGAAAACCTGAAAGGCTAACTTAAGCTGAGCAAGCACAGAGCTGTGCTTACAACCTGCGTACCCTTCTGAGGCAGGACGGAACTGAGGTTTTGCAGGCTATTTCCCACCAGGGGGAGACAGGAAGTCAAAAGAATTGGTCCTGCCTACCCGATGATGGAAGGAAATAACCCACAAATCAAGACGCTGGAGCCTCAATAGGAGAATTGCTATAATTAAAAAAGTATTAAAAGGAATCAATAAATTAAAATAATCTTCTTTATTCCTTTAAGTTCAGACCATTTTTTTTTTGGTCTTTTAGGACCTTTTACTTCCCCCAAAGTAATAACATTAACCTTAAAAAAAAAAGGAAATAAAAAAAGGGGGGGGAGCTTGGTAAAATACCTTCAGTTTTAAATGTCTATAATGTATAGATGCACTTTCCCCCTTTAATGATTAAACTAAAAAGTTGTAATTGGATTTTGAATAAATGCGCAATTAACTATTACTGTTTTGAATTTTATTGTTATCTTCCTTAATGGGCCATGCAAACTGCTGTTCTGAATAATGCTTTTTATAGGGTAAGGTAGGGGGCACTGAGGATGAGTTTATGGAACCAAGGAAGTAGTGCTTCAAAAATGTTTGGGACTCACTCGTCTAACGTATCTCACAGAGCAGCCCATAAGCCCAATGGAAATTGCTTGGAGCTCCATGAGGACAGAGGAGAATTCTAAAAATTGATCAACAACAGCAGCAACAAAACACCAATGCAATTTTGCTTATGGTATATGTGTCAAAACAAAGCTTCTATGCAAGGGGTGTTTGTGTGTGTATGGGCAGCAAGAGTCCACTTGGAAATCAGAACACAGAGAGAACAGAGCCTATAAAACAATTTGCAAGCAAATCACCAAATTTACCCCATACAAACACATGCATACACAAAATGAGAACTATTCTAACTCCATCTTGCTCCATACATAGTTGGTTTTACACTTTCTAAATCAGTACTGAGAATTACATCCCATACTTGGCTAGTTTAATGACGTGTGAAATTGCTGCACACAGCCCTACACATTCTATCTCAGCCAAATCTCTCCCCCCATTTATAATTTTTTTATTTCACTCGAACTTAGTACATTGCACTTTCTTAAGTCAAGCAAAAAAAAATGTTTGAAGCTCACCCAGTATAATGACATTCTCAGTTATCCATAATCAAAGCTTACCTAAAACTCCAATTAGAAATGATTTTGGGTAAAACCAGAAGAGCTATTTTGGGGGGTATCTACACAGGGGGATATAACTGCGTAGGATTTTTTAAAACTATTGATCAAGGTACTTAAAGGACAGCTTCTTCCTTACCAGAGATCACTGGAGCCCCCTCTGTGCATGCCCTGGCCTACTGAAGGTAGGTAGGTGGTTTCCGTAGCTATGTAATATTTATGGCACACCCTGCTGAGAAAGTACAATCAGGATCCCTTCTGCTGTCTTTAGGACATCAGCTCAGTCCTATTTGCTGGGTTTGGGATGGGGGGTGTCTGAGCGTTGGCTCACCAGTGGCTAATTCAGCTATCTTTCTGCCGCTGGCCTAATTTTATGTTGCTCTCCAATGTATGGCAGTACTGAACTACTGTATTCTTTAAGTGATATTTTGTAGTGGTGTTTTTATAGCTTGCTCGTATGAAACCCTGAAACTCATACTGGGGGAAAGATGAACAGCAATTAAAAAATAACCGATGCATGTACATGCAGAAATGTATGACAAAATTAAGTTTGAGTGAAAGCAATGATTCCTGCATAGGTGAACACTTTCAAAGCAATCATGAAAAGACTGATGAAGGGGAAGTACCTTTTCATGCTGCTAAAACATTTGTGAAAGGCAGCAAAGACTTTGAAACTCTTCTTATTACTGACAGACCTACATTTTATGCATCCATCTCATCTGAGATTATTCTTAAAAGCTTCTTGTGGCAGTGAATTCGACACCGTCAACAATGATCTGTTGACCCACCGCCTTGCTGATATTGGGATTCATTGGACAGCCTTTCAATGGCTGCTCTCATTTCTCCAAGATCAGGGACAGAGGGTGGCACTAGGGGAGAGTGTTTCACCACAAAAACCACTGGTGTGTGAGTTTCCTGGGGGCAATTCACTCCCCAATATTAACATCTATATGCACCAATATGAAGATGACACCCAGCTATATCTGTTGATGGACGGCCCACCGTATACCGTTCCAGAACATCTGGCCAGCTGTCTGCAGGCCATGATGAAATGGTTGAAGCAAAGCTGGCTGAAACTAAATCCATCAAAGACGGAGGTCCTGTGGCTGGGTCAGGGTGGTTCAGATATGGCACACCTGCACCCAGCTGTTGACAGAGCACAAGTCACACCTGCACCTACCATAAACAGCCTGGGCATGACGCTGGATGCCTCCTTATCAATGGAGGCCCAATTCACAAACTTAGCCAAAACGGCGTTTTTCCTTTGCCCAGCTGAACAGCTGGTGTCCTTACTGTCCCGCCCTGACTTAACTACAGTGATCCACACAATGGTCACCTCTAGGCTAGACTACCACAACTCGCTCTATGCAGGGTATCCTTAAGGTTGCTCCAGAAGCTTCGGCTGGTCCAGATTGAAACGGCAAGGGTCCTTACAGGGAACCCATGGAGAGCATATATCCAACCAGTGTTCCGCCAGCTGCACTGGCTCCAAGTTGAATACTGGATCACGTTTAAGGTTCTGGTGTTAACCTTCAAAGCACTAAGTAGTCTGGGGCCACTCTACCTGCAGTACCGCATTTCCAGAGAATAACCCTCAAAGAGCTCTATGCTCATCTATCGGCCCGAGAGATATCTGGCTGTCCTCAGCTAGGACCAGAGCCTTTTCAGTTCTGGCCCTGGCCTGGTGGAACTCTCTGTCGACTGAGACCCAGGCCTTGCAGGACCTAGCTCAGTTCTGCAGGGCCTGTAATACAGAGGGCAGCAACAGTTTCATCATGACTGGCCTCCCTGTGCTCCCTGCCTACCTTTTGTGTATTGATCTTTCTTCTGCCTTCCACCTGGCTATGATGCCTTCAGTACTGATATTAGAAGTCATTAGACTTTTTTTAGCTTTGCTGATTTGTTAAAATGCATTACTAATTTTAATGTAATTTATTTATTGTTATATATTAACTAAATACCAACTAAACAAATACTAACTTATTAGTGGTCCCTGGCCCGAAAGGCATCCAGCTGTCCTCAACTAAGGCCAAAGCTTTTTCAGCTCTGGCTCCGGCCTGGTCAAATGTGACCAGGATCCTGCACCACTTATCGCAATTCTGCAGGGCCTGTAAGATGGAGCTTCTCCACCAGACCAATAGTTGAGGGCAGCAATGGTTCCATCATCAGCTCCATCACTACTTAATAAAGACGTTATTTTGGATCAACGAGATCTCACATTGTCTAGATCTCACATTGTCTAGTTTTAAATTGTTACTGAGAGTATATTTTAGATTTTAATTATTTATTATATTGTATGTTGAATATTGTGGTTGTTTATTGTTGGATGTGAGCCCTGCCTTGGTAGGGAAAGGGCAATTTAAAAATCGAATAAAATAAATATGTTAATTATCCATCAGTGCCAATCAGCTTCCTTGGATGACTCATGGTTCTACCTGGCAACTGCCAAGTCAAGAATTTGGGTGCTGCTTTAAAACATTCTTTAAATGAGTTACAGTGCAAGTCAAAAAGGCTTAATCAAGTTTGGAGACACACTGCTGTCAAGAGAAGATATAATCCGGTGCTTCATGCTTGGATATTCTGTTTGCCTATTTGATTCCATAATTCCTCCTATGACGATTTCTGGACATTTCGCTCAAAACACCACTTCTCTTTGTTATTTGCAGATTATTGGTGGACAAGCTCAAGCTAACACCAAAGCTGAAGTGATTATGTTTGCTAGATGGGTTAATTTGCAGGTTGTACTATGCCAATAAAGGTATTTGAAATTTGAATTTGAGATGGGTTAATTATCTTTTTGCTGCACCAGGGCAGCTATACTCGCTGGGAATTTGAGCGTATTAACAGAAGGCAACAACTGTGCAGCCAGGTGCTGTTGGTACAGTAGCCGCTCCTAGCACTGCCATAATTAAGTGGCTGACAGTGTTTTTCACTGCAAACAGATTTCAACGAGGTTGATGAGCTCCATTTTACATAATTCTCTATGCCGACACCTTGGAAGATATTGGGTCAGACATACCATCATCAGTTTTTTCTTTGCTATAAAGTTTTGTACAATCTTTATTAAATGTACAGAGTTATTATTTTCTCTCTGCATTCCAACCTCAAAGTCAGCCAGTTTTGGCCATGCACTAACTCAATGTGTTTTTTCTTCTTTTTGGTCATGGACTTAAGAAATGATGGAATTTTGCCTCAAACTTCTATATATCTGGCTCAGGCTATGTCTGCACATACAATGCCAAAAATTCTGTTCACACACACAGATTTTTATTTGTGGCCTTGGCAATTGCAGGTGGAACTGGTGTGTGTACGTATTCAGCCCAGGAACTACCAATTTCTGACCTCTGTTCAAGCACGTACCTTTGCTCCACCAGCGATCTGGTTACTGCCAAAAATAATTTCTGTTCAGTCAGCTTGTCATGTGGATATGGGGACTTTTGAATGGGCTTCCAGCTTCTGTGCCCATACCAGCAGTGCATCTCGGATAAATAGCCATGGCATGGGTACTTATTCCAGACACCGCATGAATAAATCCCTGTGGGAAGCAGATTCAAATGACACCCGCATTTGTGTGAAGTCCCAGCCATATAGAAGTGATTTTTGTTTTTTGGGGCAGTAACCATACCACTATGGAAACAAAGGGTTTGGCTCACATAATTCAGTGGGACTCATTTCTTGCACTTGCATGTATTTTAGAGTAACCAAACGTCACCTTACACATATTATTATATTGAAGGAACTTCATGCAAAAATTGCTCCCATCTAAGTTTTATTTCATTCACAAAATTTTCAGACAGCCTTTCAACACTTGTCGCCAAGATGGTTTGGAAATAACAGTTGAAAATGTGATATTCTATAAAGATTCTCACTTTTAGTAATCCTACATGTGGCTTTTCAGCTACATGAAGCTATGCTGGGAAACTCCAACTGATCATGGCTGCACAGCACACAGCCAGCATGGTGCAATGGTAAGAGTGTCGGACTAGGGTCTGGGCAGGGCCGTCTTAACAGCATTACAGGCCCCCAGGTAAAGCAGTGCACTGGGGCTCCTACCTACACAACCACTCACAGGAGTAAAAATGTAAATAGTCAATAAAATTATATTTATTGGTACTTTCCACAAAATCAGTGTTTAAACATTTAAAAACATGCTGTACACCAAAGACTAATCAACACAAACATTTGAACAATATAACATGATATTTATAGTTTATAATATTTATAGTTTGGTATAGTGTTTATTTATTTATTAGTCACAACATACATAGATTAGCATGGGGCCCCTATGCTCGTGGGGACCCCGGGCAACTGCCCAGCATGCCCATGCGTTAAGATGGCCCTGTCCCTAGGAGACTCATGTTTGAATTCCCCCATCAGCTATGAAAGCTTGCTGGGTGATTTTGGCCCGTTATATCCTCTCAGCCTAAACTACCTCATAGGACAGTGATGGCGAACCTTTTAGAGACCGAGTGCCCAAACTGCAACCCAAAACCCACTTATTTATCGCTAAGTGCCAATGCGGCAATTTAACCCGAATGCTGAGGTTTTAGTTTAGAAAAAACTCATACATTCACATCTTTTGCCTTAAAAGAAAAACAAAATAACAGAGCTTTCAATGATACAAACAACTTTTTATTGAAAGGTAAAAGTTTGCATTTGGCATGCATCTCTCCAGGACTCATCCTCTGCTCAGCCTGAACCTCCTCAAGAAGTGCTTGAAACTGTCAACAATTCAGAGCAAGAGCCATGATGTAATTCACCATTTTTGTGACATCTTTGAAAACATCGTCAATTTTTTTTTGCTGCTATCCCTGGCACAAAGAGCTTGATGTGTGTCCCGGGTTGCCCTCCCGCCGGGGCTCCCGAGCAGTCCAAACCACCCCAGACCCCAGCAGCAGCCCCCGAGGGAGGGGGGAAAGGCCCTTGAACCCCCACTCGCTGGGGGAGCAGTCGGGAGAGACACACACGAAGCTGCCTAATACTGAATCAGACCCTTGGTCCATCGAAGTCAGTATTGCCTACTCAGACTGGCAGCGGCTCTCCAGAACGATGTTCTAAAGCTGCTGGGAGTCCCAACTTGGGGGGGGGGAGCCAAGCAGGATGTAAATTTTAAAAAGGGAGCGAGACCTGCATTTGCAAAAGCCCCTCCAACGTGTAAAGCTGTCAATAAAACCCAGGGCGTCCAATCTCTGGGATCTTTCATTTCTCCCACACTTTCGCTCAGGGGGAAGTCTTCCCCGTGTCCCCCCCCCACCGCGCCCTTAACGTATTCAAACAAAACTTTCCCAAACCCCCGAAACTTGGCAGCCAACTGTGCCCGACGCCCATCAACTGGCAGGAGGAGGAGGGGAGGCGACAGGGAATGGAGGTCCCCGAGCGGCAGCCAGTTCAGCGCCCCTGGTTGCCGCGGGGAAACACTGGGCAAGATGGGGGAGAGAGCAGGCGCGGAGAAGTGGTGCCTGAAGGGAAGCCACTTACCCGCGCGTGCCCACAGAGAGGGCTACGCATGCCGAGTTTGGCACGCGTGCCATAGGTTCGCCAACACGGTCATAGGATGTTTGAAGAGGATAAAATGGTAGATGGGAGAACAAAGTAAGCTATTCTGAGTCCTCCATTGGGGAGGAAAGTAAATAGCTACATAAATATATACATCAAATACATGCAATGAAAACCTTGAGTGTAGGGATGCCACATATGATAAGACATGTATACAGGTGTTGCATCTTGCTTGTAGGAATATGATAAACTGAAGAAATCCTAGGTTTTTTTGGTGCGTATTTACATTCAAAGTGATCTTACTCTGAACCTGAAGAAAAGGTTCAGTATGATGTACCTGATCTCTCTTACGTCTCAAACTTTTGTGTAAACAATAGGTAATGTCTAGCTGTGCCCACCTATGAATAACTAAGTGGGGTACACCAATGGAGAAGGGCTAATATTCAACACCCAGTTCGATTCAGAGACTCTACGGGTAAAAATAAAAGGAGTAAGAAATAATAGTGCTTTTATGGTGGGGGTATGCTGTCGACCACCAAACCAGGCAGAGGACTTGGATGAGACACTCCTAGACAAGATTACAAAGTTCTCAAAGAGACGGGACGTGGTGGTCATGGGAGATTTTAATTACCCGGATAGCTGTTGGAAGTCCAACTCTGCTAAAAATGCAAGATCCAATAAATTCCTGACTTGCCTTTCTGACAACTTCCTTTTCCAGAAAGTGGTCAGGGAAACAAGGGGGTCTGCTATCTTAGACTTGATTCTCACCAACAGGGAAGAACTGGTTGATGAGGTTAAAGTAGTAGGCACCCTGGGTAGTAGTGACCATGTAATCTTGGAATTTACAGTCTTGGGGAAAGGAAAAACTGTACATTGTCAGACATATAGGTTGGACTTTAGGAGAGCTAATTTTAACAAATTTAAACTTATGCTGGGTAGAATCCCATGGTCAGAAATACTTACAGAGAAGGAAGTTCAAGAAGGGTGGGAGTTTCTTATAAGTGAAATACTGACGGCACAATCACAAACCATTCCTATGAGAAGGAAAATTGGGAGGAGCCTAAAGAGGCCAGGGTGGCTCCATAAACAGCTTTTTAAAGAGTTGAGAATTAAAAAAGACTCATTTAGGAAGGAGGGCCCTATAACCAAAGAGGAATATAAACAAATAACTAGTGCTTGTATGGAGAGTGTTAGGAAAGCTAAAGCTCAGTATGAGCTTAGGCTAGCGAGAGATGCTAAACACAACAAAAATGGTTCTTTTCTTATGTACAGAGTAAGAATAAGGACAAGAAAAACCCATTGCGGGGACCGGAAAGTGAAATTATAACTGGAGATGAAGAGAGGGCAGAACTCCTCAATTCCTACTTTTCCTCAGTCTTTTCTTGTGAGGGAAGAGGTGCTCAACATGGTATGAACAGAACACATGATGAGGGAAGGGATTTGCAGCCGAGGATTGGCATTGGGGTAGTGCACAAACACCTAGTTTCTTTAAATGAAACAAAGTCCTCAGGGTACTTAAAGAACTTGCAGATGTAATTTCGGAGCCTCTGCTCATTATTTTTGAGAGGTCTTGGAGAACAGGTGAGGTGCCAGAAGACTGGAGGCAGGAAAATGTCCCCATCTTCAAGAAAGGGAAAAAGGAGGATCCGGGTAACTACCGACCCATCAGCTTGACTTCTATACCAGGAAAAGTTTTTGAACAGATCATCAAACAGTCAGTCCTTGAGCATTTAGAAAGGATGGATCTGATTACTAAGAGCCAGCATGGGTTTCTCAAGAACAAGTCATGTCAGACTAATCTTATCTCCTTTTTTGACAAAGTTACTACCTTGCTGGATCAGGGGAATGCTGTAGACATAGTTTATCTTGATTTCAGTAACTTTTGAAAAGGTTCCACATAGTATTCTCATTGACAATTTGGGAAAATGTGGTTTAGATCCTATTTCTGTTAGATGGATCTGTTGACAGATCGCACCCAGAGTGCTTGTTAATGGTTCCTCATCCACTTGGAGAAAAGTGACTAGTAGAGTGCCTCAGGCATCTGTCCTGGGCCCTGTGTTGTTCAAGATCTTTCTAAATGATTTGGATGAAGGAATAGAGGGGATGCTAATTAAATTTGCAGATTATACTAAATTGGGAGGGGCAGCAAATATGGTAGAAGACAGAGCCAAGATACAGGATGATCTTGACAGGCTGGAAAATTGGGCTAAACTAATAAAGTGCACTTCAACAAAGATAAATTTAAAGTTCTGCATTTAGGTAGGAAAAATCAAATGCATAATTATAGAATGGGGGAGACTTGTCTCAGCAGTAGTGTGTGCAAAAAGGAACTTGGTCTTAATAGACTAAACACTGAACATGAGTCAGCAGTGTGATGCAGTAGCTAAAAAGGCAAATGCGATCTTGGACTGTATCAACAGAAGTATAGTGTCCAGATCACGCGAAGTGATGGAATCACTTTACTCTGCTCTGGTTAGACCTCACCTAGAGTACTGTGTTCAGTTTTGGGCACCACAGTTTAAGAAAGATGTAGACAAGCTGGAACGGGTCCAGAGGAGGTCAACAAAGATGTTGAGGGGTCTGGAGACCAAGTCTTATGAGGAAAGGTTGAAGGAGCTGGGTATGATTAGCCTGAAGAGAAGACTGAGAGGGGATATGATAACCATCTTCAAGTACTTGAAGGGCTGTCATATAGAGGATGGTGCCGAGTTGTTTTCTGTTGTTCCAGAAGGTCGAACCAGAACCAACAGGTTGAAATTAAATCAAAAGAGTTTCCATCTAGACATTAGGAAGAATTTTCTAACAGAGTAGTTCCTCAGTGGAACAGGCTACCTCGGGAGGTGGTAAGCTCTCCTTCCCTGGAGGTTTTTAAGAAGAGGCTAGATGGCCATCTGTCAGCAATGCTGATTCTATGACCCTTTAGGCAGATCATGAGAGGGAGGGCACCTTGGCCATCTTCTGGGCATGAAGTATGGGTCACTGGGGGTGTGGGGGTGAGGTAGTTCAGAATTTCCTGCATTGTGCAGGGGGTTGGACTAGATGACCCTGGTGGTCCCTTCCAACTCTATGATTCTATGAAACCACAAGTGTCTCTTCAAAAGGGCAAAAGCTTATCAAGTGTACCTTATAAATATTTCAACAACTATAAAAGTATTATCAATAATTTACATAGTAGCCTTACTGTGGCAGTAAACATTACACCAGGGAATTTTGCTCATTCCAAAAAACCACAGCCAGCCTTCACTATTCATGCGAGCTTAATGTAGAAAGTTGCGCCCTTTCACATCCACCGAGGTCACTGTTAAAAATGCATGTTTAAAGAACAGATGAAGTTGACTCAGATGACGTCAGATTAATGGTCCATCCAGCCAAGTACGGTGACCGGCAGCAATGCTTTAAGGTCTCAGCAGAGGTATTGTATGGGACAGTGATTGAGACCGGGTCTTTTTGCTTGTAAAGCTTGTGCTGTCCTACTGAATTCTGACCTCCCCTCCCTTCTTGGATGAAGTAGAAAAATCATCATATAAACTGCAGCATGCCTGACCAAAACTCTTCAGTTGCTCTTGCTGGAATTGAGGATGATCTAAATATAGATTCCTAGTCTTATTAGATTCCATCCCCACTTCCGTCTCTTAGAGTTTACGCGTGCAATTATTTTGTTCTAGTAATTAAGCTACCAGCCTGCCAGAAACATATTCGTGTTATGTAAGGGCCCCACATCCTTCATTTCCTACACTCACAAGGCAGCACAAAACAGCTGGAAATAATCAATTTCACTGTAAATTCACAACAAAGTGGTGTTTAGAAGTTTTGGTGGCAAGAGAATAAATTCTGATTATCTTGTGGGCTCCACAATTTACTGATTATCTTGTGGGCTCTACAATCACACATTGTTCTCCAAAGTGGCAAGTACCTAGACATGGATGCACATAACCAGAGCCGCTGATTTTCAAGCATCCTATCCACACAGTGGCTGAAAATGATCAGCACAGTAAACAAAAACTCCAATTACCCTTTCAATGCAATCATGGAAGGTAATGATTATTTTACAGTGTGGATGGCGTCACACAGATGCCCATATACACAACTGTGACATGAGTCAATAGATTTTGGCACGGTTCCATTACTGATGCACATTTTGCCCTGGGCTGTTAGAAAATACATTTCATGATCTGCCACTGGAGTGGAGGGTTTTTTTGTTTTTTTAAGAAGAATACCTCATAATTGAGGCACTTCAGGCAATAATGAAGTCTGGCCTGTTCATTTTATTAGATGTTGCACTGTTATTGCCTGGAGCATCTCAGTTCTCCAGCAACACAAAGAACACTTTAAAATATGGTTTACTGTTGTTTTCTATATACTGGAGAAACAAACAATTCCCAAACAATTCCTCCCATAGCAGACCAAGGTTTCCATTACCAGCAAGACAAAAGAGCTGCTTACTGATTTCAAAAACAGGAAACAGACTGGTAATGTTTGCGAGACTGAGATCTTGTGTGCCTTTTAGTCACCTAAAATATACTCTGAAAGCATGAAAACGGGGAAACAGAACAAAATTAGAAGCACTTCTGAGTCAAAGAGTCAGAATATCCCTACCATGCTAATTTTAAACACACACACACACCAGGAAGGTAGTCTGTGCTATGTGAGAAAGATGGGGTATAAATGAAGTAAAATAAGTAAATAGTGTTTGCTGACAGAAAACGTTCATTTAAGCCACATCTTCCAAATAAATCTTTTAAAGGCACTTAATATTTATCAGATTCTTTGACTGAATAATAGATGATGATAGAGGCCAAATTATTGATGTCCTTGAATCATTTTCCTTCCAGAGGGAAAAAGTCCAAAGACACAGCAGGGCCCCCAGAGGGAATTTCCTTGAGCAAGGAATGAACAATTTGTTTTCCACAAACATTTTACACTTCATTAGCACGTTTTCCCCCAGCAATCTCAGAGGAATTTACAAACAGTAATGAATTAGTCTTCTTACATTGCAGGAAGTTTTAAGTTGCATTTATTCATCTGCTATATAAGGCGCTAAACTGAGCTGTTAATGTTCAAAACAACCATCTGGAGTATCACACAAGGGAGTTAGAGATTGAGGATATTTCTGGGGTCACTAAGAAGAGCGGGAATATTGGTGTCATACCTCCTCACTGTCCACACACTTTGGATGTGACTGCGCTTATGATGCAATCTCTTCTCAAATGTCAGGATTTTTTTTTTCTGTCTACCTGGCTGGGAGCAGTCAAATTAATGTATTTTCCAATTGAAGTCTCCTCTCTACTTCCAGAATTGCATCTCACACATACTACATTTCTCTTTATTTACTGTACAGCTTTTCTACAGCGCGCAACCAGTTCTACAAAGCAGTTTACCCGAGACCTTTGGAAATATCTCTAGCTAGGCCCTCCCAAACAGAACACTAATTCTTACTCTCATACCACTACCTGAGCTCTCAACCTGCAGTATGCTGTTTTCACATGAAAACAACTGCCTGACCTGCATGAACATCTGAAGAACAGAACATTAGTAAAATCACAATAACAGTTCCATTCAAAGAAAAGTTAGAAATGTTTAACACAATTTTCAATTTCTCAATGGGTTTCACTGTATCTAATATAGGGTTTCAGGACTACATGAAGCCATGTTGGTCTTCAGTAGAAGAGCTAGATTCGCGTCCGGTAGCACCTCAGAGACCATCAAAATTTTCAGGGTATAAACTTTCAAGAGACGAAACTGACAAAGGGACTCAAATCTAACTCTGATATAGGGTTGGATCCCATGACCCATCGCTGGAAAGTGCTGATGGCCATGGGTCTCCCTGGCTCTCCCCACACTCCAACACCCATTTCCATTGGTGGGAAAGTTTGCTCTAGAGAGTTGCAGGATTTGTGAGGCGTAATAGTCATGGGTCAGGAGGCTGTGGGGGAAGGGACTGTTCTTTTCTGTCTTGCATGTCAGCAGAACTAAACTAGTGGAAGAGGTAGAGGAGCAACCTCGTGCTATTTTTGGCAACTCTCATTATTTTATTAAACAGTTCCAGGCTGCAGGTGCGCGTATCAGACGCCCAACTTATACATTCCTCCTTCCTTTGGAGAAAATGAAAACCACGTCCTGTTATCGCTCTAATGGCCACACTAGACATTCTCTGTGCTCTTTTTTCTCAAGGATCCTGATTTGTATTTTTATGCATGTCTGCCTGTAGGCGCCCTTCAGTTTTCTGTGTCTGTCCTGGCCTTTTTGCGCAGTTGATGGCCCCTGCTATTTTACTGCACATCTACGTGTCTGTCACAAGATCATATACAGAGCATCACACAATGCTTTTTTCACTTTTGTTCTGTGGTTTCACTACATTTCTCTATATAAACCATCTTTTTCATAAACAATACAACACACAAGCAAACTGCAGATGTATGAAAATCCTTCCCTGAAAAAAGAGGCAGAAATTATTTTCCCTCAGCAGCAGGAAACTGAAATTGTGCAGTGGAGCAAAATCAACATGTCTTTCTCAGAGAATGCTACCTTATGGCCAAGATGATCACAGCATGAAATAACGATCCATTTCCAAGTTAATTTGACACACCCACACATATATATCGCACAAACTGAGCATGCACTGACACAATGAGTCATGGGATGCAACGAGGAGAATAATAAAAATGGAGGCCCTCAGGAACACCAGTGGTCTCATGACTGAGTTGATGGAAAAACACGTGAACGAAGGTACTCATGAATGAAACCAGAGACAACGTAATGTCCAGATTGGCCCTTAGAATGGTGTGCTCCAAGCTTCTTGTAGATGACACATTCCCTCTCATAAAAGTTAAAACTGGTGGCAAGTTTCACTCTTCCCTCCTCCGGAAAAAAAGGCTATAGAGTATGACAAGAGCTATCTGCCTACAGAACAGCCAGCCCACTCCATGTCTGCAGGAGTCACTGTCCTGGGCTTGCCTCCTGTTTGGAAAAGAGCAAGAGCAGTGACTCATGGAGACACAATGGAAAGCCTCCTCTGGGAGCTGGCAGGTCTGCTATTTCTCTCCCCGCATTGGGAGTGATTTGAATGATACAGCAAAATTATGCGTCCCCAGTGCAGGTTGACTGGCAGGAAGCAAAGCCAGAGCAATTAATCATGAAGGCATGCAGCAGCCAACCTCCTCAACAGACATCTACCTGGAGCTCAAGCAAGTCTTCAGTTATTTAATTTATTTATTCCTCACTGCATACTAACAGTTCTTTCACCTTGTACGCTGTCTGGGGATTACAGTCTTCAAAAACAACTTCACAAGGAAACAAAAAAGGACCGGAGCAGGGAAAAAGGGGGAATGAGGAGCAAATTTTGTGACCTTAAATTCTGAGCTGTTGAGTTGTATACTAAATTCCACTCACTTAAAAAAAAAAAAAACTCATGGCAAAGACTGTTCTGTGTTCCTGAAAGCACAAACTGTTAGGGCCATACCAGACATAAAAGTAGGTAATTGACTGAGAAAAACCAGTGTAGTTTAGTGGTAAGAGTATCAGAACAAGGTCTCAGAGACTCATGTTCAAATCCCCACTCTAACATGGAAGCTTGCTTGGTGACCATGGGTCAGTCACATAGACTCTCAGCCTAACTTACCTCACAAGATTCTTGGCGGATAAAATGCAGACAACAATGTAAGCTGCTTTAGGTCCCCATTGAGAGAAAGATCAGAGACAAATGAAGTAAATAAATAAGGGCTGCAGTGCATGTAACCTTTTCCTCTAGTGCTAGTTTCCAGATGCCATTTGCTCCCTTCACACCTGCTATTTGTCCTGTCAGCAACTGAGGGGAATATAAACACCTGTATGTTCCCTCCTGTGATACAAATCACAGTAGGGTAGGGGGATGCTATTTGCATCAAGCTAATGGTATGTGGGCAAAGGTTTTTTAACTTTTCAAAAAAATTGTAATCGTAGCACATTCGCAACAACAGAGGATACTGAAATAAAGAAATAGGTCTATTTTACAAAGACCTGGATCTTTAGCATTATAAAGGTGGAAAGGGAGATCTGACAACTGACTTCATGTCAGCAGTACACTGCGTTGCCATGCATTATGATAAATTTTTAAATAAACATACAATAAAACTATCATTTTGTTTTTCTGTCATTATATGTAGTTGTGTGTGCGTGTGTGCGTAGCTTTAAATGTAGATGTTCTTATACCATATTATACCATATTCCTTCACCAATTCTATACATGAAATAAATGGGAAACATTCTTCTAAGAGAATTGGATAATTGGATTTTAGAGGGTAGCTGTGTTGGTAGGCAGTAGAGCAGCTAGATTTGAGTCCAGTAGCACCTTAGAGACCAACAAGATTTTTGCGGTATTGTTGGGATTTTCCACTGTCATGATTTCCGAAATCATTTGCATCACAGCGTGTGATGACAATTTTTTCCCCTTCCAATTTCCTGGTGGGGGCAAAGAGTTAACACTCAGCCTTTATGCCACAACTCTGATCCAAATTCCCCACCACAGTTGCTATTAACATTTTTTAAAATCACAGGTAGACCCATTCCTAGACTTCTTGCCATCAAGTCTGATCTGTTGCAGTCTTCCCAGATGCTGCTGCAGTCGTCCAGTATTGTGAGTTTCCCAGAGGTAGCTGATTGGCCAGTGAATAAACAGAACGCTGGACTAGATGGACCTTTGATCTGATCCAGCATGGCTCTTCTTATGTTCTTATCTGGTCCTTATCCCCAGGTATTAAAACTAGTGTGCGAGTCCTTGTTCTATATATCACTTTCCCAGTGGTTAAAGACCTGCAGACACACAAAGCTGAGCTCAATTGCTAGTGGTGCCTCAGTTCTGACATGCTTTTCTACTCACCATTCAAAGACATTAACATAAATTTGCTTAAATGTGCTACGTGTTTTATTTATGTCTTTTACGGAAGTGATTGTTATGTGTTCTTTTGGACAGGAAAAGCAGGGTATAAATTATGCACATGATTATTCAAACCATCAACTAAGAGAGGCCAATGAAACGTCTGCAGGAGAATCTCATGATGAGAGCCACCTGCTTATCTCCTCCCAGAACTGACCCCCACCATCCCAGCTTGAGTGACAGCTGCTCTGGGCTTGTTTCTGCTAAGACTGCCACTTGATCAGCATTCTTGTCTTCTCTGTTTGAAGGCATGTTGATACCTAGCATGCAGAAACCTAATAGAACATAAATTAAAGCAAAATTACTCTATTCCGTTTTAGTCCAGAAATTACACACAGTCAGAAAAAGGACAACCAGGAGTCAGAAGATGCTGAAGGAATCTTATTCATTAGCATGAATTCAATTCTGCTGCTGGAAGGGATGGTTCATTAATCATCTAGGGTGATCAAGATCCAACACGTAAAAGCAACAATAGTGACAAAAATGGCAAAAATGACAATAGGGAGATGTGATGCAGACAACAGAATGTTCTTCGCTGCAACTGGGAATTAGCCACACAATGTGCTTCCCATTTGAAGGTATCCTCATGGGAATTTTTCAACGTGCAGCATATCCTGCACTCAACAGCTTCCTCAGAAATGTTTAATTCACCCACATTTTCTATGCTTGCAACTCAGTGGATATAAACGGCATCAACACATTTTTCAAAGTAATATGCTCTATGATTCAGGAACTGTTTCATTTTAGTCTCGTCTTTTAACTCTCTGTAGGTTTCAGTTATCTAAATTCTGTTCTGTACATCTGCCACCAAAAAGAGTATACTATTGAGATGAAAAAATAAGAACTGGACTTTTAGAGAACGGGGTTCAATTTTCCCCTGAGCACAAAGCTGATGTTAGTACTAGCTACATGCCTGGTTTGCTGAGCAGTGTGGTGTTGGGTGTTTTTATATTTCCTGTACATTATACTGATTGTGACAGTGAAGCATGCGTAAAACTTGCCATTTCATGAGTGTACTAAGTATATTATAGATTTTTCCAGATTCTAAGGCCAAAAGCAAACATTATTACCCTCAAGCCTGGATTATTGTCATGGTAATGATGGGTAGCTCAATGATGAGGAGGTACCCTATAAGCTCACCCCTTGGTTTATCAAAGATGTTTAAACATGGGGTTGGTTGTAAAAACACAGGAAGAGCAAGATAAGGCAATCAAGCACAACTGAAGCAAAAAACAAAAACAAAAAATCATATGGGAGCTATTTTCTCATGAGGTGATTCAACATATCAGGTGAGTGTCAGGTTTACCCCATATCCTTGTTCATTACCTTATCTCCTAGAGTGCTAGCAATGATGGATGGGGTCAGTCAATGTGACTATTCTCACACATATCACAGCGTTACTGAACCACCAAGAGAAAGAGACTCCCACAATGTTGTCAATTTATGTAAAAGGGGCTCCTTTTACTTATTGTTATTATTATTATTATTTGGCCGCAATTTCTGGCCAATACACACCCAAAGGCTTGGTAAACATCAAGAACGAGCCTTAGACTACTTACCATGAAGGCTCCTTCTGCTCTGAGAGACGAAGGGAATCTTCAGCTCGGGTTATTTCCATCATTTATTCAGGGAGGCAGGAACAAAAAACACCAGCCTTTCTGTCTCCCGGAGGAAATGACCCCTCCTTCCTCTTGGGCTCCAGCAATTTTCAAGCTGTAACAGATAGTACTAGACAGGAAGACATAACGGTAACAGGCAAAGAACGTAACCTAAAACTATCTATATAGGGACTCCAAAAAGCTTGGGTAACCCTAGAACTGACTGGGTTACATAACCGGCCAAGAGATAATGGATATAAACAGGCCAATCAACGACTCGTTAAGAACTGCAAATTAACTTCCCAATCAGGCTCTGATCCTTCTCGTTAGAATTTTTTTTTTTGTAGCTGCAGGTTATCATCAAGAGGGGAAGATGCCCTTCATCTCTCAGAGCAGAAGGAGCCTTCACGGTAAGTAGTCCAAGGCTCGTTCTCACTCTGAGAGAGAAGGGCATCTTCAGCTCGGGATGTACAAGAGCTTACCCTAGAACCGGGTGGGCCAGATTATGTATCCTTCACACACTGCAGCACCTTTCTACCAAAGGTAGCATCCATAGAGGAGAGAAGGTCGAGCTTGTAATGGTGGACAAAGGTGGAGATAGATGACCAGGTAGCCACCCTACATATCTCCTCCACTGAAGCCCGATGAGAGAAGGCCGCTGAGGTGGCCACGCTTCTGACAGAATGAGCTGTGATCCCCAGGGGTACTGGTAGACCACTAGCCTTATATGCTTGCACTATACAATGCTTGATGTTGCAGCTAATGGCAGCTCTGGACATGGCCCTTCCCTTACTGGGAGCTGTTAGCATGATGAAAAGGGGATTCGACATCCTGATGGACTGTGTGCGATTGATGTAGATCTTCAAGGCCCTAAGCAGATCTAAGGAATGCCACATCTTTTCCTGTTGACGGCCAGGGTCTGGATGGAAGGTAGGTAAAACGATCTCCTGTGCTTGGTGAAAGGCGTATTCACCTTCAGGATGAAGGTGGGATCTGGATGGAGGACCACTCTGTTCTTGTGAAACTCGCACAGACCAGTCCCAATGGATAAGGCTCCCAACTCCGAGACCCTATGAGCCAAGGTGATGGAACAGTACCTTCATCCTGAGCCATTTAAGGTCAACTGAACAGAGGGGTTCAAACGGGGGTCTTGTAAGAGCAATAAGGACTGTGTGTAGTTTCCAAGTGGGGAATCCATGAACTACTGCTGGGGAAGTTGACTTGACTCCTCGTAAGAAGGCCTTGATGTGAGGATGCTTGAGGAGTGGGAAACCTGCTATACAAGGAACTAGGGTAGCAATCGCAGCCAACCGTCTTCTCATGGTGGAACACTTGAGACCTAACTTCCGATCATCCTGAAGGAACGAAAGGAGATTTGTCACCTTCGGTTTGAGCGGATCCAGCGACTTGCCGCGGCACCAACAGTTAAAGGCCTCAAAGAGACATTATATATGAGAAGAGTGGATGGTCGACAAGAGGCGAGAATTGTGTCAGTGATGTCTGGACGTAACAGAGCTCCAGAAGCCTTTTCCTCTCAGTGGCCAGATGGTCAACTTGAACCACCCTGGGTCTGGATGACATATTGGACCCTGGGGTAGCAAGTCGTGTCTGTCTGGAAGTCGCCAAGGTGACCTGAAGGACATCTGGCGAAGTGCCAGGTACCACGGCCGTCTTGGCCAGTCCGGAGCCACTAGAAGGATTGTGGCCCTGAGTAGTCAGATGCAGCGGACAACCCTGGAGATCAGAGGCAGAGGAGGGAAGGCATAAAGAAGGCCTGGGGGCCAAAAAGATAGCAGGGCATCTATCGCTTTTGCATCGGGTTGACTGTATCGGGAGAAATACCTCAGAAGTTGACAATTGTGGAAGGACGCAAACAGGTCCACCCCGGGGGTGTCGAACCTCTGGGTCATTAGGCGGAAGACTTCCGGATTTAGCTCCCACTCTGCTTTGTCCAGATGTTGCCGGCTGAGCCAATCCGCTTGAACATTCAGGGTCCCCTGAATGTGCTCTGCAGAGATAGAGGCCAGATGTCTTTCTGCCCAATTGAGGATTAGCGCAGCCTGATTGTGCAGACTGGAGGATCGGGAGCCGCCCTGCTAGTTCAGGTTAGCCTTTGCGGCCACATTGTTCGTCCTTATTAGGAGATGCTTGCCTTCCAGCTGAGGCCTGAAGTGAAAAAGAGCCTTCAGAATGGCCCTTATTTCCAGGAAGTTGATGTTGTGCGCCTTCTCCGCTGGGCTCCAAATTCCCTGAGTTGGCTGGTTCTTGAAGGTGGCTCCCCATCCCGATAGACTTGCATCTGTGAATAGCTAGTAGGAGGTTTGTGAAGGTACACAAGACCCTTAGGATAGGTTGTTTGTTGCAGTCCACCATCGTAGACCTAGGTGAGTTGCTTTGGAGAGAAGAAGGACTCTGTTCCTCTTCTTTATGATATCCTGCTGGTACTGTAGGAGGAACCACTGGAGAGGCCTCGCGTGAAACCGAGCCCAAGGAACTGCTGGAATGCAGGCAATCATGAGACTCTGCAGTTTGGCCAGGGCCATAAGCTTGGACGTTGGAGATGCTAAGGTCTTCTTGGCCAAGGCTGCGATGTTTGTCACCTTGTCTTGGGGTAAGAAGAGGGAATTTTGGGTTGTGTCTATTAGGACCCCCAGATGTAGCAACCTGAATGGGATCCAGATGACTCTTGTCCCGGGACTTCCGCTAGAAGCTGATCCGAGTAAGCTGAACCAAGAGGCGTTTTGACCCGGGGCGCCCGTCAGGTAGCCCTGATACCGATCCTAAACGGTGGATTGGGAAGCAGGCAACCCCCTGCTGCCGAAGAAGAGCGGTTGACTCCCACTCCTCCCCTCACAAGAACTGCTTGCACAGGGGAGAGCTGGTCGCAGCTCCGCCGGCTGAGGAGGACTCCATCGCCATGAACGCCTCACGGAACCAGACTCTGATCTCTTCTATCTAATGCCGAATATTGAACAAGATAACTACAAAGAACCCCGACCTCCGAAACCTGTGTAAGTTACAAGAACTCTCTTTGTTTACAAATCTATTCTCAACTACTGCAATTTGGAAAGACTGAGGATTCTATACCCCTCCGCCCAGGACTGTAATTGATCTTCCGACTGAAAAAGTTACTTAATTAACTCTTAAAGCGAATTAGCAGGCAAACAAAACAATCTTAAAGAATTGATTGACAGGAAAAGTTACCAACCAGAGGCTGTGGCGTTGAGGGGAGGAGGAGGAGCCCTTCACTTTCGTTTCTCTGTTCCTTTGTCTTAAAATAGCCCTCCAGTTGTGTTTTTAACCAGGAAGATACCCCTCTAGGAATACAGGAAATTGCAGTGGGTGGATGGACCGGAAATACCTTACTTGGTGTAGCTTCAAAATAAATCCTACATACTTGGATCATAGAGTCGGAGCGATAGAAAGTCCACTGCACTATAGTTCCTTGTAAGCTTCCTGGAAAAAAGATTTAAAGCCAAACCAGAGACTTCCAACTACCCAGTAACTATTCTACACTGTATTGCCTGCTTGTATGTGACTTATTAGTCTGGAAAATACCTGAATACGACAACTATGGATTCTAATTGTCAAGGGACACAAGAAATGTTTGCTATGCAGATTCAATTAATTAAGGAGAATTTTGAAAAGATTTTAAAGCAACAGGAGCAATCAGCCAAACAAATGACTTTGCTTATTACTCAAAAACTAGATGGCTTGACAAATGAAATTAAGGAAACAAAGGATCAAATCACAGCAATAAAAATGGCATGAATAAGATGGAATTAACAGTCAAAAATATCACTGAATATTTGGAAGAAGTTAAAACAGATATGAGACTTCAGGCTCAACAAATTGAAGATTTGCAATCCCAGGAAAAGCGACTGAAGGACCAATTGGCAGTTTTGGACCTGCAACACAGAGAATCTAATCTACGCATTCAAAATTTACCTGAAAGACTGGGGGGTACCAGACAGACTATCGTCAAGTCACTTGCTAATATATTTCAACTAAATGAATCAGAATTGGACTATGCAATAAATAAAATATACAGAATCCCCCTGTCAACTCAAGTACCGAATGCAAAAGCCAGAGAGATCTTCATCTCCTTTTATGACATCAGGTTGAAAAATAACATAATGAAACTCCATATGGAAAATCAGTTCTCTGTAGATGGTATACCGCTGATAATTCTTAAAGACATTCCACGCCATTTGATTGAAAAGAGAAGTATCTACAAAGATTTTACTGAGACTCTGAGGAAAAGAGGAATAAAATACTCCTGGTTGCTGCCACAAGGACTCACCTTCACCTATAAACAGATTAAACACTCTATCAACTCAATTGAAGATGCTAAAAATTTCTTGGCAAGAAACAATGCACTGATGGAACTTACTACAGGATTACAAAAAGAAGAACAGACAGCTCAAGGACCAAGGTGTGAAGATAGCCAAAGACAAGACACCAACTTGAGAAAATCTGCAAACAACACCAAGAATTCCAGTCAGAAAAAAAGTTTAAAAAGAAGGGTTAGAAAGGAGGAAGAATACTAACTTGTTCTTTTTATAAAGCGAAGGGGGGGGGGAGTAGAACCATTCCAATATTAAATTAGGTTTTTTTTTAGATTATAATGTTTTTAAAGATCTAATCCACTATAACTGATAGAGATGAAGGCTTGGAAGATACTGTATTAAATATACTATGTGAAAAAATTTTAATGGTTTTTTTCAGCTTTCCCCCCTGCTTATTAATATTACTGTGTTATTATCATTTATGAAAAGGAATAATATAAGGGGGAATTATAATATTAAAATTAAAAAAAAGTATCAGGATTAGAAGATACTAGTACAAAGGAGATACCAGTTTAATGATGGGAGAGAGGTGGTCGGTGGGGAAGCTCACTATATTATATTTGATTTAATGTTGAAGACAAATGCCTAAGAATTTGTTAAAGTCCTTTTTTCTTACATTATATGGAAGGTAATGTCAACTGAATATGTTATAATTGCAGATGACTCTTGTCCCGATTGACTAAAAATCCGTGTTTCTCTAGGGTCTGCATAACGAGAGCCATGTGTGTCAGGCTCAGATCTCTGGACAGTACACAAATGAGGATGTTGTCCAGGTACGGATGTACATGAACGCCTTGCCTGTGAACTAGCGCCACTAGGGACACCAGGATCAGCTGGTTGAGCTTGCACATCCATGCTATGGTGGCCCTAGACATGAGAGCCGAAGTGGCAGAAGCACTAACTGCTAAGGAGACAGCCTCATGGGCCCTTTTGATGGCGAGCTCCGCCATTAAGTTACTCTGGAGGGTCAACAACTGGGCATGGAGGCTGAGGCCTTCCCTGATGTTGCCTCCTGGCACTGGTATTCGGAGGTCTACTGCCTCTAGACGTGGAGGTTTCCTTTCGTCACCATGGTTAGTAACCACTGATAGACCTCTCATCCATGAATCTGCCTAATCTAGTTTCAAAGCCATGTATGCCTGTGGCCATGACAACATCCTCTGTCAATGAATTCCACATTCCAATCACTAGTCAATGCAGAAAACCAAGTACCTAACAAAGTAAAGGGCTGTCTTTACTGGAAAAGAATCCAACTTATATCTGGAACACCATGTGAATGAACCACAAAGGATTAAAGGATAATCAGCAGAGCCAAAGCTAGCCTAAGGCATGTAGCTAATTATCAGAAAATATTTCATCTCTTCCGAATCCTTTCCCCCCTTCTTTACAGCTTTTCCATCCAAGAGCACACCCTTAAAAGCCAGGCTTTATTTCAGATGTAAAGATCCAGTGTGGGCCCACATTTTGCTCACCTATCTCCTGCCCGTTCATGTTCCCGTCTTCCAGGGATGAATTTATTCTGCTGCAGCAAATAACTGTTTGTACTTGTTGCATACCACTAACAATCACGGCTGTGTGAAAACAGGAGGTACATTTGTGATAAAAAATAAATTCAAGTTTTTGGGAGTAAATTCATCTGGCCTGGAAAGACCATAGGAGTTCTATGAGACTGTAAAAGTATTGAAAATCACGTCTGGAGGCATGGATAAAATGTTGGACCAGACCATACATGAAGCTGCCTTATACTGAATCAGACCACTGGTCCACCAAAGTCAGTATTATCTATTCAGACTGGCAGTGGCTCTCTCCAAGGAACAGGCTGAGGTCTTTCATATCACCTACTGCCCGTTCCTTTTCACTGGAGATGTTGGGGATTGAACGTGTGACCTTCTGCATGCAAAGCAGAGGTTGTTCCACCAAGCCACAGCCCCTCCCTTGGCTTCTGAAGTCAGATATTCAAGTCACCCTTCTTAAGATCATCTCTCCCACTGGTAACAATGAATTGCCTCTTAGGGTTGTTCATGTACACAAAGGACATGGACACCTTCCCTAAACTTTAGCTATCACCACACACACGAGCCAAAATTTGTCCTTCTCCACAACAAGATGTACTCATATTTTCTAAGATTTTACTCAAGTCTTTGGATACTCTGTGATTTTTTAAAAAGAGAGATAAACATTCTGTGCCAACAAAAGCTAAATTCCGCAACTTTCCTAAACTATGCAAATTAAGAGAAAATATGCAGACGTGTGAAAGGCCTGACACTGACATAACTCTACTTCATTTCCTAACTCTAATTATGAGATCAGGAGTAACTAATAGGCTCTTCCCCCCACATGCAAATTCCTCCCTCCCTTTCATTTACTGAGATAAAGCTGACTAGTGTTTCATCTACATGTAGGGTTGCCAACCTCCAGGTACTAGCTGGAGATCTTCTGCTATTACATCTCCAGCTGATAGAGATCAGTTCACCTGGAGAAAATGGCCACTTTCGCAATTGGACTCTATGGCATTGAGGTCCCTCCCCTCCCCAAACCTCACCCTCCTCAGGCTCTGTCCCAAAAACCTTCAGGTATTTCCCAACCCGGAGCTGGCAATCCTATCTACATGGGTGTTTTCATTAACCATGGTTGCAAGCCTATTGTTACCCATAGTTTCAAACTGTGCTTTAGTTAGTTTAAACACCAATGAACCCAGCATCACAGTGCCAAAAATGAATCTGCACATGACAAGGGACGAGGAGAATGCCAACCTGCAGCATGGTCCCAGTCTCCTAAGAATGGTTAGGAAAACTGGGCACCATCACACCTTTACCAGGCCCAGGATAAAACTTGATCGGCCTTCCAGGGGAGCTGGTCAAGAATCATACCCCAATTTCTTATTTGAGATCCAGATAAAACAGGGCTGGGGGAAGCCACAGAATCAAAAGACTAAATGTTGGGGACATTCTTTTCTTTTCTGGTTAGTGTATGGCACAACATAAATATGGTAAAATATGCCACAATGTTACACAACTACTCTAAAACGTCAAATGATTTCTTTAAACATGCAACACTCACACCATATCATTCCCATTTTAAAATATAAAATTAACAACAGGCATTAGATTTGGAGTGCAACGGTTTACAGTAAACTGTAGCATCCAAAATCCATTAATATGAGAAAGTCTCTCTGCCCAAGATTCTACTGGCAAAGATTTGTTATGAATCTTACACTGGAATAAGAGGCTAGTAATGCTATTTTCTGTTAATCTGAGTTTCGAGAGGGAGCACAAAATGGATTCTCATCTTGCAAATACTAGGAAGAGCTAACAGAAAGAAATGTTGGCTTATCATCACTCTGCCAACAAGGAAATAAATCTATGTTACACAAAGGTGCTTGAAGTGCTGCCTGGTTTATCCACTCTCCTGATAAGTATCAAAGAACTGCTTCTTCTTAAGAATGCATAACATGTTGCTGTCATCTACAAATTTAATCTCCCCAAACAGTAATTTCTATTCAACCTTTTTTGACTAATTATCCTAAAGGGCTATGCAGGGAACTACCTCAAACAGTGAAATGTATCCCTAATTTCAATCATACAACTCTACGCACACACTCAAGGAGGTGTTTGATGTGATGATGGGCATTTCTTAAAGAGTAGAAGCAAAATCAAACATTCCCACTGTTTCTCGCAGGTTCCTTCATTTTGCTTTGGAGGCGGGCTGTGAGTTGTTTTTAAACTAAAATGACATTCAGAGACCTTCATGGCAGTTATGTGGGCATCAGGCAAAAGTAATACTTTGGTTCATCCAGAAATTCACAGGTTGAACTTGGGTCATGTCACTTTCTTTCCACTTCAGTACAAATAAATAGTTGTAAATTGATCAAATCAGATAGGGAACAGTTGTTGGTCTTGTCCATTTTACTCCTAAATGAAATCTAGGAGCACTGATGAGGGAGAGCAACTATTCTTTATGTACCAAATATAATTTGAAAATATTCCAGGAATATTGGAGTGTGTGAACATGTTGCTCAACATGGGCATTATCCAGTAAGCATCCATGACAAGTGATATGACAGACCAAGCATGGTGCTGCAGTTAAAGTGCAGGATGAAGATCCAAGATTGAATCCTCACTCTGCCATGGAAACTCGGTGGATGACCTGGGGCCAGTCGCACACTAAGCGTAACCTAGCTCACAGGTTAGTTGTTGTGAGGATAAAATGGAGGAGAGAACAGTGTTGTAAATTGCTTTGAGTTTCCATTGGGGGAGAAAAGTGGAACATAAATAAAAAAAATATGCTGACGCTTGTATTACTTAGATTAGGGATATTAATTTTAATGGGTTGTGAAGCTCTCTTCCAATCCGAGGAGGCTTCTTACCCTCCATCTCAGATTGTGTATCTGAGCCCAAGAAGAATTTCCTCCTCCTCTTCCCTCCAACCCTACTTACTTGGTTGCAGCACCTACAACTGTAGTAGCAGCAGGTACATAAGAGAATGTAAGTTTGTCCTCCCCCATTGTGAATGCTGTTTTAACAAATAAAACAAGAAAAAATATTGGAGAGTTAAACAGGCAGGTCTGGATTGCCTGAAATTTCATGATTTGTTAGTCTGTGGCTGGCCCCGTTCTCAAGAAGAAAACGTCTTTAGGTAAAGAGCCACAGTGTCCCTTAATTCGACAGAGGTGCTAAATGTTCTGGCAAGACAGGGCACATACTTTTATGAGGACTTGTTGAAAGAAGCCTCCTTGTGTTCCTTTATCAAGCTACACATCTAGTTTGTACAGTAGACTGAGAATATTATTTTTTTACCAGTAAAATCAAGCTAACAAGAATTTGGTGTTCTTGGAGATCAGCTGCTTCCTCAGAGCTTTCAAGCAACATGAAGAACATCTATTCTCCCCACATCTACTCTCTGATGTGGGAAGCATCTATTCTCCCATTACAGGGAAATATTTAATACTTATTGTAAATTACCAATTTTGACCAAAGAGAGAAAGAAGCAGGAAAAAGAGAGGCTATGAGGGCTTTTACGGCAGGGAAATGAGATGCACTCTGCAAGTCCTTGCAGGTTTCACGCTTGTCAGTATATCTCATTCTCAACATGGCCTCACCTGTGGATACTTAAATCTGGAGACTGAAGCCATGATCAGACATGACAGACATTTCTACAAACCTGAGGAAAACCCCAGGTTTCCAGAAAAACCTGAAGTCTAAAAAAAAGCAGGGTATAAATGAAATAATAAATATAGCTGAACATGGAAGAGCCCATAAAAGGTAGGTTGCTGGGTGGGTAGGTGGGTCGGAGGAAGGAAGGAAGGAAGGAAGGAAGGAAGGAAGGAAGGAAGGAAGGAAGGAAGGAAGGAAGGAAGGAAGGAGAGGAGAGGAGAGGAGAGGAGAGGAGAGGAGAGGAGAGGAGAGGAGAGGAGGATATTGGGGCTGCCGTCTGGAGAGAAAGAAGAAATAGTGGGGGGGGGAAATACATGGGCAAGTGAGGTATGCCCACAAGTAAGCAGATAAGGGGGCAGATAAAGGTAGACTGACTGGTGGGTGGGTAGGCAAGAATGAAGCAGGAAACAGGGAGAAGCTATGGGGGCTGCCAGGGAAGGTAAAGAGGAAACGGTGCAAGAGAGTTATATGAAATGCCCACTGCAAGTCTACGTGGATCCCACACTTGTCCTCTCTAATATCAGTCTGACTTCCAAGACACAGTTAAACATTAGAGATCTCATCAGCAAGAATCAGAGGGTTAATATTTGCTTTGCATGTATGGAGGGATGGGGATTACTGTTCAATGATTTTGCTTTAAACAAGATGAACAAGTTAAAAAAAATCACCTTGAAATAAACCTCCTTGTAACAACGGATCTATACAAATTCAGAAGACTGAATTCCCTCTCTTACCTCACAGTACAAATGATTCTCTGTAAGCATCGCCACCTATAATTTGGCAGCGAATAGATTCCCTCCCCCACCATCACCCAGGTCTGTTTGGGAAAGCAACTGTGATATATGGAGGTGGTAAAACATGTTTATAAGATCTGGAAATATCGCTTGCTTATATCAGCATGAAATTCAAAAACTGGGGACCATGAAGAACTCTGCACAAAAACCAAGTTCTTGCTATGACTGAGCTTCAAGGGCCAGTTTTTCATCTTTCACTTGGGGACCCCTCAATCATGTCAAAGCATTAAGGCAAATCATTTTACAACTTCTATGGGGAAAAGGAGCCCATCCACTTAACAAATTGAAACAAAAATGTACTGTCAGGTCCAAGAGGTTAGGCTTTACATAGGAAGAATTTGCCTAAGAGCAATAAGTAACAAATAAAACAACAAAAATTAACGTGTGTTAATTTAGGAAACTATTTGATCTATAATAATACTAAACCTTATCTGTCAGCACCATGAAACACTCCATTTCTAGGTGTAAACAAAGCATTTTATTTCCTCCATAACCTTTTTCTCTTTCTGCCAAAAATTCCACAAAAAGTACATGCACGCACACACACCAAACACTACAGAAAGTTTAGCACAACAAATTAATCTGTAATCCCTAGTTCACATCAACATCCAGATAAGACCTGAGTTCAAATTCTCACTCTGGAACAAAATTCACTAGGATGAGCCCCATTTCCCAGGTCGACCTAGTACAAACCAGTCGCAGCAAGGACAAAGGATGGGGTAAAGCCCATGTCTGCCACCCCAGGTCTTTGGCGGAAGGCAGGATACAAATGTAAGTAAAAGAACACTGAGTCTGAACAAGTTAAACCATGCATGGTGAAATGGATATAAAAATTTGGAGAGGAGATTACAATGCAACAGTGGGAGCAGTTATGGACTAAAGCAATTAAATTTACAGCAAGTCAAGCCTTAAGAGAAAATTGGTATAAAATGTTTTTTTGTTGGTACATTATACCAAAGGATAAGATAAACAAGTGGCCACTGCTGGAAATGCAAGGAGATAGATGGGATGTTTTTTCACACATGGTGGTCATTAAAGATTAAAAATTTTGGAGTGAAGTTCATACCAAAATTCAAAAAAAAATTAAAAGTTAAATTTGCAATGGATCCTAAAACCATGCTGTTAGGAATAGTACCATCTACTATTATGAAGTCCTCAGAAGAACTGTTTAGATATATGACTACAGCTGCAAGAGTAGCGCTTGCCACAAAGTGGAAGTCAGAAGCCTGTCCAGATGTAGAAGTATGGAAAGATAAATTAGCAGAGTATGCAGTGATGGCCAAACTGACTAATCAAGTGAATAAAAGACCCAGCAAAGAGTTTCAAAAGAATTGGAAACTGTACTATTCATATGTGTTGTGACATATGCCTAAATAGAATTGAAAAAGGTTAGAGATAATGTCATACTGGAAAAGTAAAGAATATAAATTAACGAATACTAAGCTAACATTAATGTTAAAATTAGATGATAATTTAGTAAGGCAAGTTTTATTACGTAATTGCAAAGTACTAATATTACAGAGAAGGAACGATCAAGCAAAAAGTAGCATTTTAATGTTAAAAAGATAGATTAGCATAATAAAGGGAAGTTACTAAAATGGAAAGAAAATTCTATCTGCTCATCCAGAAATTGCACGTACTACATATTCAAGAATTTATGCTGGTATTGTGTTTGTATTGTAATGTGTTGTTTATGTCATGTTGATATGGATTTTATTTTTGTTTCGTATTTCTATGAATATGAAAAAAATTTAAATTAACAAAACCAAACAAAAAAGAAATGGCTCATTCCCTTGATACCCCAGAACAGCATTTCCAGGGTATACTGCGCTGCACTGTAAGAAGGGGGGAGATGTGGTGAAATCATGGTTTGTTGATGGAAATCCCTTTTGTACGCAGAAATTCTTGCTGGATCCAACCAATTCTTCTTAGATTTTAAATGCCTCAATTCAATGGCCATCGTTCACTTGTTGCATTCAACAGCTAAAAACAGTTTAGAGCAGAAGCAAGCATTTCCCCAATGTTAATGGTTTCATCTTCGCACCTGTTTTTTTTTTTTTTCTCCATTGCCTCGATACTAAGGGAAGGCCTCCACTGCAGGAACGCATTTAGTTTCACTCAGTACGTAAAAGAAAAGCATCAGCTCATTTCTCCTAAGAAATCAGCAAGACTTAAAAAGGTCTTTAGTTCCACAACCACCTTAACAGCACAGCCAGACAAGTGTTCAGCATCTGCTTCCTGTGGCTAGAACAGTGCTTTACAACCTTCTTGACCCTGGGACTCCTAAGCTCTCTCTGCCATCTAAGGCTCTCAGTCCATTGGCAGCTGCATCTCCAGTGAATGAGCACAAAGAATCCTCAATACACAGGTACATGTAATACATGCCCATTGATTGATGCTTAAGGATCTGTGAACTGGAGTGCTATTCATACCAGCATTTCTGACTCTCTCTTAAAATCAGCCAACTAGAGAATGAGGCAGGAGGAAGGGAAGCCAAAAGCTCTCATGCGGACAAGGAAGCTACAGAAAAATGGAGTTTGGGTGGCTATTGCAGCGCTAAGCCTCTGCTGCTGGCAGAAATGTCTGGCTTTGTTTTCCACAGGGCCCTCTTCCTCCCTGGAGCTTTCTCTGTGCTTGTACAGTACGGTTGCCAACTGTGGGTTGGGAAATTCCTGAAGAGTTGGAAGTGGAGCCTGGGGAGGGCAGGGCCCTCAGCTGGATATAATGCCATAGAGCCCTTCCTTCAAAGCAGCCCTTTTCTCCAAAGAAAGTGATATCTGTAGTTTGGAGATCAGGTATAATTCTGGGAGATTTCCAGGTACCACCTGAAGGTTGGCAACCTTATTGTACACCCACCAATCCAACCCCCAGAAGGAAGATGGAAATCCTGTCCCACAGTTTGAGAACCACTAAATTAGAACAAGAGCTTCAAAACAACTGTTTTTAGGTTTACACTCCAGTGACTGAAAAATTCTCATCAACAGAGTTTTATTTCAGTTCCTGTACTGAACATTGTAAACCAAGCACAAAATAAACAAAGACACTGGCCTAAGGCTTCAATCTGCTAGCTCTCTGAAGACTGAATAACTGCATTGTATCTGAACGGCCCAATCCTGCGCAGAAATTGCAACTTTCGAATCTACCACGTCAGTCAGTGTTAAGCACCGAAGCAGCATGCATGAGTACTTGGCTGTGTGGCTAGACAGCTGTATGATGCAAAAACATCATGCCCTGAACAATTCTGTCCACCACTGTGCTGTTTCTGGTCCTGGATACATGTAGAATCCTGCAAAAAACAAATGGTGCTAGGGTGCTGTCCAGAAAATCTACAAACAGCTGGTGTGAAGGAATCCCTTCTGTTACCCCCCAATACCAAGCCCCAAGCAATTCCTTTTTGCTAAATAAATGGAAAAATATAATTAGTAACACTGTCAGTTTGATTGTCACAAACATCACGGGGAGGGGAAAAAACGACGAAAAATCTAGACATATGGCCGATGGAGAATGTCAAAAGCAGCAGATGCCTCCACTCATAAACAGATGTCCATCACACTTAAAAAAAAAAGATCCTCTTAATTTTGTTAGAAATAGATGCCCTCATTCCCTTCTCAATGTCCTCTCCAGTTTCTTAACTCAACCTTTCCCTATTTAAGGGATGTGTCTCCTGGGCTCAAGATGCTGCTGCTGATCCACTAATATTTTATGTAAAAGCTTGGTTATAGAATCATAGAGTTGGAATGGCCATACAGGCCATCCAGTGCAACCCCCTGCTCAATGCAGGATCAGCCTACAGTATCCAGCTGCTGCTTGGAAGTCTGCCACAGAGGAGCTCACCCCCCACCCTAGAAAGTCAATTCCACTGAACTTCTCTTACTGTAAAAAACAAATTGTTGCTAACGTCCAGCCGGTAACTTTCCTCCTGTAATTTATACTCATTACAAATTGTATTAGATTGCTAATATTGCTGCTCTAAAAATCAGAACTTCTCCACACCAGGGCTTTCTCTGTTCCTCTACTGAGCAAGGGAAAGTCAAGAGTATACCAGGAGAACATGCTGCTTGATACTATTAATCTAGCTTGAAGAACAGCAGTTCAGCCCTGCATACTGCCCTTTACTGCCCTTAAAAGGTTCCTCCTGCCAGCCAACTACCATCAAAGTCTTTTCCCATCTAGTACTAGTAGCAGCACAGAGAAACCCAAAAATGTTTTAGCACTTTCTGCTAAAACCTAAGTATAGTAACTCTACAGCACCTGGAACCAAAACAGTTTAGAACTTTATTGGAACATAGGCATGGCTTGGTCTGGGCACTCCTAGGCCATAACCAGCCACAGCCTACAACCAACATAACAAGCGAAACGTTAAACTAAAGCTAAGGCTTTTTCCTTA
Organism: Euleptes europaea; assembly: GCF_029931775.1. NCBI lineage: Eukaryota > Metazoa > Chordata > Lepidosauria > Squamata > Sphaerodactylidae > Euleptes > Euleptes europaea. The sequence continues at coordinate 27,941,363 of NC_079313.1, read as the reverse complement.
AAGGATTCTGTTAAAATACAGTCCAATAAGAGAACATCACCAAATTCATAACACCCTATGATATAACACTAAGAGAACAAGGAATTTCTGAAGCATGGGATTTCTAGAAATCAGGGGAATAACCTCTCCAGTAGAGAGATCCACTACGCTTACTTTCCTAGGACCTTTCTTCCCAGACTCTCAAAATACATGTAGTTAATAAAAGAAAGCCCAAATTTGTCTGCCGGGAACAAATTTAAGACACTCTGAGCTCAAATTCTACAGAAAACCCTAGTTCAGATATTCACATTTGTGATAATGGCCTCCCTGTGGTGATGACAGGGACCTTGGGAGTACAGCCAACCAAGCATAATGCAAATGGCATCATGTGTGAGTTGCGCTTGTGAGGGCACTTTGCCCATATTGAATTATCCCTTCCCATCCTAAATGGGGATATGTACCACCATCTGGCTCACATATTATGTCGTTAATGTGGGACAACATGTATGTGCTTCTGAGGCCGAGTCATGGTCCCAGCCACGTGAAGGATGTTACCACAGGACCAAACGTCTGAGCTAGGCCAACATATCAAGTCAATATTCACTGATGAGTTCCCAGACATTCAAAGCCTGAGCAGAGGCTCATTCTACCAATTTTAAGAGACAGTGAATCAAACGCAAAGTGTAATCCTTAGCTAATTTCCCAAATAAAGCCCAATTATTGAATGAAGCTATCAAATAGATAATTTATATGATCGTTTTAGGCTTTATAAACTCAAATCCTTTAGGTAATACAAAGAGTCTCAAAACAACAAACCAGTATGGTCTCATTGGGTAAGACAAATGCCAAATGATATGAGCAGACTATCAATCTTGTTTTACCTTTCTCAGAGGTAACATTGTATGCAAAAACGCCATTAGTACTGCAATTAAACCAGTCCTGTTATGAATGCTAAACAGAATATCATGATGCACTGTTATCAAGGTAAAACAATGAGTTCTTTCACAAGTGAAAATTAATGGGTCTGGGTAACTTCACGCCTTATTTATTCTAATCTCTTACTTGAATGTTGAGGAGAGGAAGGTACCTTCAGCAAGGGTTCTACCAAGGGATGACAGGTCTCCTGGGAGGCCTCTCAGCAATTTCCTTTGATACCTGCTGGTGCCTCAGGCACTAGTGGGAGGACTGGAGGGGGGTGGGGAGTCTTTGTACTTTAGCATTCCTCATATGTGACACAGAACGCTCTAGCATTCCAGAAAAATTCTACCGTAAAACCACAGAGTTTTTGCAAAATGCTAGAGCGCCCCTCTGTGCAACTTCCAGTTTAAACTGGAAGTGTGTAGGTGTGCCAGCATGGTGCCAGCGCACATGGCCCTGCCCCCCAATTGGTTCCAGGGGTTGCAGGCTGTGGCCTGGCAACCCTACTTCTACCCTCTCCTTTCAAAAGTTATATTTATACACTACCCTCTGTACAGCAAAGACATGTTTTAAAAGTCATCCACTCAGAATAGCTGTAGACAGGTCAATAAATATTTGAGTAGCTGGCAATTTGCAGATTTCGGACTTGAGATGCTGCTTAAGATTTGAAGAAGGGGGAAAAACTAGGCCTTAAAGTGAAAACAAGCAAAAAAAGGAGGAGTTAAAAAAAAGGCATACCAGTCACAGGAATCTGAAAGCAAGCATACAAAGAAAGTCTTGCGTATGGGGAAGAACTAATGTGTACAGTGTGGTATATGTCTGCCCATATGATATGTGGGTATAAAATCATAGAATTGGAAGGGACCACCAGGGTCATCTAGTCCAACAGCACTTTGTTTAGACTACAGAGAGCAATGCTAACACAGGAGTAGTGCTACTACAGTTTGTTTGGGCCAGAAAGAGGAGTATTGGTTGCCCTTGAAGCCACCTCTCACTGGACCTGGGGAAAGAATGGCACTACCCCAAGTTGTACTCCAAACTTCAGCTCCCAAAATGCTTTCAGGGTAGGCAATGACAAAGATACAAAACCATTAAAAGTCTGTAATATAAACATGCCCTGAGACATATTATTTTAGAAAAACAAACCCAAAGGAATAAAGGAGTTTATCAATGGGTGGTGTTTTTTAAAAAGTCCCTCTCCTAGGCAATCCAGGTTTTGCATTAAAGCAAGCGGATTTATACTGCCATTATAAATTATGCAAATTAATACATTTTCTTGAATTTTCCATAATTTATTCTAGAAATTGGAGAGTGGGCAAGAAACAATGTAGCTCTACAAAGCACTACTCCCAATCTCTGAAAATCGATTTAATTCACCTCTCTATCTTCTGACACAGTTGGAATCATATTTTTGCAATTATAAGGTCTAGAAACCTGCTTTTAAAAAAAGAATTAAAGATGAATTCTGTTTCTTCCTGCCTTCCTGAAAAATGATGGTGCACACAAAACCAGCAATATGCAAGTACAAAATTGGGGGGAAACCCAAATAGAAAAGCTAAAAATAAGAAATTAACCCTTATTTAAAAACAAATCACTAAACATTGATTTCTGTGAATTCTCTGCAGTAAGCACATTATACATCCTGAACCGTCTGACTGCACTTTTTAAAACACAGGGTGGGAACAAAGAGAGTAAATAATGACAGCCATCTCCTTAAATGCAGGTAGTTTCCTTCTCAAACGGCAGTAAATTCCTGTGTGGCTAACAGCTCCTTTGCTTGCAAACACATTCATCACGAGCCAAACTGTATTACAACTCGCAAAGGGTTGAATACAAATGCCCAGTCTGCTGGAGCCCACTTCACAGTATCAAGAACAGGATAATTAATAAAGACAAGCAGGGGAAGGTACCGTTTGGCACTTTCTCTGTGAGCTATAAATAGTGGTGGCATTTTCAAGACAGCTCTTCTCCAGCACACTACGTGTTTCATGCACTACATATTTCATTACAGACGCAGTGCCATGTCCAAATTGTTAGATAAGTGATAACGCTGAACACTTACCAAGTTTTCCTGGTTTCTGGCAGCTATTTTCTGATCATCCTCTCCCCCGTTTTTCATGTATTTGACCTCTTCCACAGGTTTGATCCTATATTCGTCTGAGGATCAATAAAAATGCACATATGTTAAGAACAGCTACAGATCCTAGAGAGGTGAGCAAATGAAACAGAAGACAGGTACAGCAAGGAATACCTCCCCACCCCCAACAAAGACCTCATACGTTCAAATCATCGTCTAATGAAAGCATTATCTTCTGGAGTTCCCACTGCTCTTGGGACAGTCAGCCAAAAATGACTTAGTTATGAGAACTTTAAGAATTCCTCCTCAAGATATAATTTTAACGGATACATTAACGGGTATATACAACTCCCCAGCACAGCTTCCCAAGGTATTCATGAGGGGTGGGAGGAGAAGACCCATATAAGCTATAGAGGTACCTGGACCGCAAGGCAACTTGAGGCGGTTTCCTCAGTTTCTAGAACTATGAAAGGTGGTAGATTGGAAGACAGAGAGCTGTGGCACAGACTTAGGCGGGAAAACCTCCTCAGGGATCAGGCCTATGAATGAATGCGGGGTTGCACCCTCGCCATGTGTGACTCGTGATTTTGTTGATTCACTGCCTACAGCCCAGCTACACTATGTGGTTAGCCCTGAGTACTCGACCCTGACCCCCTATGCACGTTCAGTCAATGTGTGGGAAACAGGAGTGGGCATGAGTGTACTGGCTTTGCCCCCCTGCCTCTGCCTCTGCATAACTGTGACTAGAGCAACAGGCACTGGAAGCAGATCACGATGGGTTGCCATATTAGTATGTAGTCCAGTAGCACCTTGAAGATTAACAAAAATTTCTGGCAGGGTATGAGCTTTCGTGAGTCACAACTTACAGCACTGGAGGACTCACTGCCAGGCCTAGCCTAGATGACTTGAAGTTCCACCACAGCTGCTGGTTCCAAACACATAAAGCTGCCTTATACTGAATCAGACCCTTGGTCCATCAAAGACAGTATTGTCTACTCAGACCGGCAGAGGCTCTCCAAGGTCTCAGGCAAGGTTTTTTTTACATCACCTACCTGCCTAGTCCTTTTAACTGGAGATGCCGGGGATTGAACCTGGGACCTTCTGCATGCCAAGCAGAGGATCTACTACTGAGCCACAGCCCCTCCCCATCCCTCCCCAACAACTCATCCAGTGGTTGCTGAGTCTCATCTGGGCCCAATGGTGGCCACTATCATGTGAGCTGTCAGCACAGTGGGGGCTGCCACCAAAACCACTCACGTGGCCTAGTCCCACTGCTGGGCAGTCGCGCAGCTCAATTCCCAGCCAGCACAACGGCAAGGCCATGCCTGTTTAAGCCAGAAACCTTAAACAGCTTGCCCTGCCCAGGCCTCACGTCATCAGGGGATGGGGCTATTACTGTCTCCTAGTCCACCCCTGTTGATATTAATGGATTTATCCATTTGCAGTGATCCTGGGAACGGATCCCCCACAAATGGCAAGTGTCTACTGCTTTCATCTTTAAACTGATGTGATGAGCTTCAAATGTTTACCTGCTAAATACAGGCTTGCAATGTGCATTCATGTGCAATAATATGTAAAGGAGAAAGGTTTGGATTCCAGAATATGGATCCTGCTAATTTAAACAAATAGCTAAACACAGCAACTGTAATCCTTAGGAAATTCACATGCAATACAACAGAAAGAGCTAAATAAAAGCAACAAGAATGTATCAAACTTCTTTTAAAAGTGTAGAGTTAGGGGGATGAAGCTTTTTAATCTACACAGCCAATCAGATCTCCACTGGCCAAACAGAAGCCCTGCTGGGCAAAAGCCCCTCCTGGCCTTCCCACTTTCCTAAAACACTTGGCAGGCCCCAGAAAACAGAACCTTGGATATTCACTGGCCATTTATTCATGGAAGGTTTTGCATTGGATATGTCACTCTATAGTTGCACATTTTCCCCATCTTAAGTCTCAAAACTCTGCCTGGAGGCTTATTGTTGAGTTTTGAGAATATGGATGGGGGGAAAGTGCATCTAAAGAGTGGCAAATCCAATGCAACACCTTCCATGAATAAATGGCCACTGTGAGGGCTCCTTCTGCTCTGAGGTTCGGAAGGGGAAAGAAAATGAGTGAAAAGGGAGATCATCAGGGTGGATACAAATCAATGTTTTTTAAAAATAAAATAAATAAAATCGGATTTGTGTAATTTAAATTGGATTTTTTTAAATTTAAATTGGACTTTTTAAAATAAAATGCTTTTGGAGGAAAAATCTACCTAACGATAGTTTTCTATTTAAGCTACATTATAGTCCAAAGGCCTATAATGTATCAGGAAATAAGGATTAGTTTTTAATTATAAGAACATAAGAAAAGACATGCTGGATCAGACCAAGGCCCATCAAGTCCAGCAGTCTGTTGACACAGTGGCCAACCAGGTGCCTCTAGGAAGCCCATAAACAAGACAACTGCAGCAGCACCATCCTGTCTGTGTTCCGAGGGACCTAATATAATAGGCATGCTCCTCTGATCCTGGAGAAAATAGGTATGCATCATGACTAGTCGCCATTTTTACTAGTAGCACTGAATACTCCTCTCTTCCATGAACATGTCCACTCCCCTCTTAAAGCTTTCCAAGTTGGCAGCCAGCACATCCTGGGGCAGGGAGTTCCACAATTTAACTATGCATTGTGTAAAGAAATATTTCCTTTTATCAGTTTTGAATCTCTCACCCTCCAGCTTCAGCAGATGACCCCGCGTTCTAGTATTATGAGAGAGGGGAAAAAGCTTCTCCCTGTCCACTCTCTCCAAACCATGTATAATTTTATAGACCTCTATCATGTCTCCCCTTAACCGCCTCCTTTCCAGGCTAAACTGCCCTAAGCGTCTTAACCGCTCCTCATAGGGCAGTTGCTCTAGTCCCCTAATCATTTTGGTTGCTCTTTCCTGCTCCTTCTCAAGCTCTGCAACATCCTTTTTTAGGTGTGGCGACCAGAACTGTACAAAGTATTTCAAGTGTGGTCTTACCATAGATTTGTACAAGGGCAGTATGATATCAGCAGTTTTATTCTCTATTCATCGTCCAATTATGGCCAGCATGGAATTTGCCTTTTTTTACAGCAGCCGCACACAGGGTTGACATTTTCATCGTGCGATCCACTATCACCCCAAGATCCCTTTCTAGGTCTGTTGCTGTCAGCACAGATCCTGTCAGTGTATATGTGAAGTTAGGATTTTTTGCCCCAATATGCATCACTTTACACTTGCTCACACTGAATCTCATTTGCCATTTTAATGTCCATTCCTCCAGTTTGGAGAGATCCTTTTGGAGCTCTTCACAGTTCGATTTTGTTTTAACCACCCTAAATAATTTGGTGTCATCTGCAAACTTGGCTACTTTGCTGTTCACCCCCAACTCCAGGTCATTGATGAACAGGTTGAAAAGCGCTGGTCCCAACACTGATCCCTGAGGGACCCCACTGCTCACTTCCCTCCATTGGGAGAACTGACCATTGATTCCTACTCTCTGCTTCCTATTTTTCAGCCAGCTCTCAATCTATAAGAGGACTTGTCCTCTTATCCCATGACTATGAAGTTTGCTTAGAAGTCTTTGGTGGGGGACTTTGTGTATTTGGATTTCCAAAAGCTTTTGACAATGTCCACAGCCTCATTCCGGTCCACATGCTTATTGACACTTTCAAAAGACTCTAATAGGTTAGTTACACAGGGCCTACCTTGCCCTTCTATATACTTGACAATTCTACCTTTAATAATGCTTTCCATCAATTTACCTGGAACAGATGTTAAGCCAACTAGCCTGTAATTTCCTGGGTCCCCCCTGGAGCCTTTTTTATAAATGGGTGTTACATTGGCCATTTTACAGTCCTCTGGTACAGAGGCTGATCTAAGGGACATGTTACATATCTTTGTTAGTTCAGCAATTGCCCATTTGAGTTCTTGAAGAATTATGTAGCATGAGGCTGTATATTTATGCAATGTTTAAATTTTTTGGTAAATGAATTCCATTCAGAATGTCATGCTCTTCCAGAGGTTTCTATAAGATTATTTTGGACAGTTTTCAAATGAGAAGATATTATCACAGATGCTTGTTCTTGCAGTTCTCAAAAGTGTAAATTTGTGTCTGCAGAGATAACATACCTCTTCACATCAAAAATGTTATAAAATAAGCATACAGAGCTGAGGAAAAAAACCTTAAACCCATTGCTGCTTTGCAAATCTATATCCATAGAATCAACCTCTTACTTCTTAAGTTTTAAGAGGTTCAGTGAATAAATTATTTGGAGTGGAATAGATCTGCACAAGTAGCTAAGTGTGAAGAGGAGGGGCAAGCAGTAAAAATGAAAGTGCAACCTTGTGAGCAAAATACTCTACAAGTCTTGGGATCTTTGTGTAATAATTGTGCAAGTCAGTTGCGTGCCTGTGCAACTCAGACTTGAGGCAAGTGCCAAAGGCACTTCAGGGCTGGCAACCTCTTCCCAATCCCAGTAGGTTCCAACAAATGCACTAACACAGAAGAGGAACTTTAATGTAGAAGCAAATCCAAAGGGGTGGTGGCGGCGGAAAAAGTAACTAGGATCTGTAAGTCCTTGGCGAGGCCTTGAAGTGCTTGCCAGTCAACTAAGTGTTCGCTGGTTCCAGACCCTTCTTCCCAGGGCTCGCTTGACACTGTCCAAACAACAAAGGGTGAAAATGCATGGTCGCTTTAGCCTCCTTTATTCCCTGTTTCAGCCAGGATTCAGCCAGGATCGAACACATGCATTTCGCCGAATGTGCGTTCGATCCTGGCTGAAACAGGGAATAAAGGAGGCTAAAGCGACCATGCATTTTCGCCCAAAGTCTCTACCTGGAACTTCAGTCCTGCAGCAGGAATCCCTGAAGTTCACTGCTCCAGTCCTTGGTTCCCCTTTTCCAGCTTTCCACCAGCCTGTTTCTCCACCTCGGCCTATTCTTCCTGCCAGCCTGCTCCAGCCTAGGCTCACCAACTGTTTCTCTCTTCCTCCCCGCTGAAAAAAGGAAGGCCAGCCTCTCCAGAGCCTGGGCTGCTGGGAGATATAACCCCTTTGAAATTCCATTACATTTCTGTGTGTATCCTGAGGTTTATCACGATATTATCTCCCTGGAAGAGAAAACCTATAATGGCAGCAGGCCGTAAAAGACACCCAGCTTGGGAATATTTTAATGAAGTTCCTCTTCCTCTCAATAATTTCATAATTATCTATGTATTTCTAATAGTATAACCAAATCAGTAATTTTTGATATAACTGTAAAAACTATCCTGAAAATTTATTATTCCAAAAACGAAACTTTCATCTGGTTGTAAATATTAAGATTATACCAGCAAGAATGAGTCTTTCTGTAAAAAAAAACAAAAACATGATTTAAATCAAGTCTTACTGACTAGTTATTTAAATCGTGATTTAAATCAATTTGATTTAGATCAAATCCACCCTGGGGGCCATCGATAATGGGGTGCAGTGGAGAAATGAGAAAGCTAAAATTCTGGGGGTCCTGCTCACTCCAGGAAGCCCACACAGCCAGGCAAAGTAATGAGACTTATTTTGATATAACTGCGTCTCTCTAGTATTAATGGGGGAGGCAGCAGAGGGGAATTTTGCTTGTGGGGGTGGTGTGATGGCTGTTTGTAAGAAAGGAGAGAAAGCATCTGCTCCTATAGTCCAACTCCTCAACAGCCAGCATTACACTATGTCTGTCTTCCCTTCCCTGAAACATTAACAACTGATATCCTCACACAAGTTCAAGTGATTTCTGTCACACGAGGTGGGGGGTCATTTAAAACGGATGCTGTCAATATGAAGAATCACTTGCCAGAGGTGGACTGAAAGATATTAGCTCCCTGTCAAGCAAATAAAAGTGTCCTCCAGGTTATTTGATGGTCACTGTTAAGAGAAAGATAATTATGACCCCCCCCCCCCTGCACAAGGGTCTTAAGTCAAATCACAGCATGGATAAAAGCCTGTCTTGGAAGTAGCCCAGCCCTTCAATCTCGAGGATCAGTCCTTCACATTTACAAGACTGCAGTTTCCATTCAAATGCAAGCTCCTTCTTCAATGGATGCCACATCAAGCAATAACAATAGCAATCTCACTATACGAAGCAGACTTAGCGCCAAGACAGATGTACATTTACTGTTCATGAACATGGTCTAACATGGGGTCTCCAATACAGTGCCCACAGGCATCATGGGGGCCACCAACACCTTTCCTGGTGCTTGTCAAGTGTTTTTTAGAAAGTGGGCAGGGTCAGTTGCTTTGGTAGCAGCTGCACCACAGAACAAGTATCTTCCCTGTGTGACTGAAGGTAGCCTGTGTACATGCAAGAAAATATTTGTAAAAAATACATTCATTTTAAACGGCATCCTTTTAATCACAGCTTCTGTCTGAAATTTTGAAGAACTACTATTAGACTTATGCATAATGTCACTCTCTGACATTTTGTGGTTGGCTTTTTCACCTACAGCGGCCATTTGTGTGGTTATGCTCACCAACCTGTGTCAGAATTCCAAAGGTGCCCTCATGCTCAAAAAGATTGCGGACACCTGCTCTAACATGTCCATACCACTGAACCATAGGTACTGTGTGGGGCACTTGCTTGGGTAAAAAAGACCTGAATTTTATTTTTAATCACTTGCATCTGAAATATGCGCATATCACAGAAAAGATGTAATGTGTAAGCTTTTATTACAGGTTGACTCAACGAACAATGCAAAATCTGAGCTATGTAAGAACCACCTTGGTGCAACCAACCAATGTTCATCCAGCTCAGTATTTTATTTACCTCAGTGGCCAGCCAGTCTATTCTGTATATCCAAAGGAAAGGGCCATTCTATCTATCTAGTATCTGCATGATCTCTTCTCTCTTTGGGGTGAGGCCATGGCTCAGTGGATGAGTATCTGCTTTGCATACAGAAAGTTCCAAAATCTGCCCCTGGCATTTCCAGTTAAAAGACGAGGTAATAGGTGATGTGAAAGACCTCCATCTGAGAAACCGGAAAGCTGCTGCAAAGTCTGAGTAGATGATTCCAACCTTGATACACAAATGGTCTGACTCAGAATAAGGTAGCTTCATACGATCAAGTGACTTTGCCTTTCCTCCAAAGAGATCAAGTGTGGTTTACATATTCTCCCCTTCTCCGTTTTATCCTCACAATAATTCTTGTGATGTATGTTAGTTTGAGACTGTGTGACTGATTCAGAGTCACACAAATAAAGATGTATAGCAGACTGGAGATCTGAACCAGGGGCTTCCAAATCCTAGTCTGACACCCTAACCACCACACAACGCTACCATTGTCCCCAGCATTTAAATGGCCAACTAAATATGACAGCTGAACTACTTGCTTATTAGAACCTGTGACTAAAAGCAGGGTGGAGACGGTAATGATTTAAAGTGAAGGGGAAAGGGTATCAGACTCTTCCACACCTACTATTTTTGCCCCAACACTGTCTCCTCTCCTACCCTGATATAGGCTTATTTCCATGCTGTGTCCCTACCATGAGAAATGTAGCAAGGGGGTAAAGGACTAAGTGGAAAAAAGGCAGATGGGAGCAAAGGTCAGTGACCAGCTACTCCTCTGCATGAAATCACATACACAAGAGGCAAGTTCTCATACTTGTATCATCAAATCTTATTAGTCCCCAGTACTCACAGATGTTGTACCTCAGAACATTGAGGATCAGTTTGACTATCATAGCTAATACATATCTGCCTGCTCCCTGGGGCAGGGGGTGATGACTAATGTTACCTGTTTAGCTACTGATGCAGCCAAAGTCAGGGCCAACACAACTGAAAACCCTCAGATTATTAAATTTTGCAGGTGCTTTTTCTGAGTTTTGTATGACTTTTATGAATTGAAATGAATTCTGTATTGAAATAAAGCATCTTGGTCATTTGAACTCCAATGTCTGGGACTGATTTGATGCAACTGCCTAATTTAAAGTTAGAGCACATTTAGAACTAAGACTGGGGCGCCAGTAAAATATTGCCAACTGACAAGCCAACGGATTGCCCATTACAGCAGTCAAATATTCCATGGAACAAAGGTTGCCCTTATGTAAGTAATATCAAATCTCTGAAATAGCACTGTAGAAACTCCTTATAATCAATACAAAAGGGAGAGCCTCTTGCTCCCAGTCCAACCTGCGGCCCATCCCGAGAGATGATGGTAGGGGTACTAGGTCTTACCCGACTCAGACACTGCTGCTGTGTAACACCAGGTCCATAAATAATAAGAGCAGCACCCTGCAGGTGCTGTGGACCTGGCTTGCACTGCAGGGTGTGGACCTGGCTTGCATGACCGAGATCTGGGTGCAGGAGGGTGAGACTGTCACCCTGAAAGAACTAACCCCCCCCATGTTACTCGGTCCTTCATTAGTCCTGTAAGTTGGGTGGGGGGAGGGGGTGGCGATGTTGGTCCGGGAGGCTTTCTCCTTTAGGGCCCTTCCTGACCCAGAGATTCCAGGCATTGAATATGTTGGCCTCGTGTGGGAAGCCGAAGAGAGCTTGGCTATCTGGCTGGTGCACCGGCCACCCAACGCACTGGCAGATACCCTGTCAAGCTTGCTAGAGGTAGTGGCAGGCTGGGCCTTGAGGTTCCCAAAGCCAATAGTCTTGGGAGATTTCAATGTCCACACTGACGCCACAACTTTTTCGCATGCCTCGGACCTGGTGTCATCCATGGAGGCACTAGGGCTCTCCCAATTTGTTTCAGGTCCTACACATCAGGCAGGCCACACCCTGGATTTAATCTATGGGGTTGGGATATGCATGGATCTGATGCCCAACGAGGAGGTTCCATGGTCAGATCACGTAGTTCTTAAAGCCCGGATTGACCTTCTGTCCTGAACCTGTTTGGGCAGCGAGCTGATTTATGATCACCCGCAGAGACTCATGGATCCGGTTGGATTCCAGAGGGCTCTGCAGGATCCTATTGTCCCTGGCGATTCCCTCGATGTGCTTGTTGGAGACTGGCATGATCGGCTTTCCACCGTCATCGATGAAATTGCATCCTGGCGCCCTCTTTGCCCCCACCGAAATAGAGCCCCCTGGTATACTGAGGGGCTTTGAGTTATGAAGCGGGAGCTTAGATGGCTACGAGTTTGGCAGTGAACTCACGACGAAGATACAAGAGCATCTTATAGGACGTTTATGAAACCTATGAGGTGGCAATGAAAACTGCTAAGAAGGAGTTCTATGCAGCCGAAATTACGTCTGCTAGCTCTCGTCCAGCACAATCGTTTAGAGTGATTTGGTCTTTAACATCTCTTGATGGACACTCAAATGTAGGGATACATTCGGCAAATAGCTGTGAGGCATTTGCGAGCTATTTTGCGGATAAAGTCTTATCACTCCGCCATGACCTTCCTGCCAATTTTGATACAGTAAGTGAACTAGAGGCCCCTTGCCCGTCTTCTGGTCCAATTTTGGACCACTTCAGCCAGCTTTCAGATGCCAATGTGGACAGGACCCTGTTGGCTATAAGGCCTACCACCTGTCTCCTAGACCCGTGGTTAAGGCCAGTCTGGATGCAGTGCAAGCACCCCTGGGGGAGATCATCAACAGGTCCCTGTCTTCAGGGACATTCCTAGGGGATCTAATAAAGGCAGTAGTAAGACCGCTCTTAAAGAAATCATTTTTAGACCCAAAAGATCTTGCCAACTAATGCCCGGTATCAAACCTTCCATACCTGGGTAAGGTAGTTGAGAGAGTGGTCGACGAGCAGCTACAGCAGTTCCTGGATGATACATCAGCTCTAGATCCCTTCCAGTCAGGCTTCCGACCCGGCCATGGGACGGAGGCAGCTCTGGTCACCCTGACAGACGATCTCTGTAGACAGCTGGATTAAGGTGGATCAGGGCTGCTGATCTCGTTAGATCTATCAGCAACCTTTGACATGGTTGACCATGATCTCTTAGACTACCGCTTCGCCAACATGGGGATTCAGGGTACAGTCCGTCAATGGCTGCGCTCTTTTCTCCAAGGTCGGGGACAGAGGGTGGCGCTGGGGAAGGTGGTGTCACAGCGGCACCCTTTGGTGTGTGGGGTGCCACAAGGAGCGATCCTCTACCCTATGTTGTTTAACATCTACATGCATGCCCTTGCCCAGCTAGTTTGCAGTTTCTGGCTGGAGTGTCATCAGTATGCTGATGACAACCAGCTTTATCTGCTCATGGACGGCCATACGGACTCATCCCCGGACACATTGGCCAGTTGTTTGGACGCTTTGACTGGTTGATTGAGAAAAAGCTGGGTGAAGCTGAATCCAGCGAAGACAGCGGTCCTGTGGCTAGGCCGGGGCAGCTTGTGGTCAGGGTGCTGGCTCCCAGCTCTTGACAGTGTGCAACTGACATCTGCACCCACTGTCAATAGTCTGGGTGTGATCCTGGATGCCTCCTTGTCTATGGAGGCCCAGGTCACAGCCGTGGTCAAGGTGGCTTTCCTCCATCTACATTGGGCCCGGCAGCTGGTGCCCTATCTCTCCCGCCCTGACCTAGCCACGGTGATCCATGCAACAGTCACCTCTAGGATAGTCTACTGTAACTCGCTCTATGTAGGGCTGCCCTCGAGACTGATTCAGCGGTTCTAGCTGGTACAGAATGCGGTGGCGAGACTCCTCACAGGGGTCTCGCCTTGACAGCATATAAAGCTAGTGCTCTGCCAACTGCACTGACTCCAGCTAGAGTACTGGATCAGGTTCAAGGTGCTGGTTTTGACCTTTAAAGCCCTACATGGCCTGGGACCTTCATATCTTTGTGACCACCTCTCCCGGTATACCCCCCGAAGATCTCTACGGTCATCTGACAACTTACTGGTGGTCCCTGGCCCTAAAAGTATGCAGCTGTCCCCGGCCTGGTGGAATGCTCTGACTGGTGACATGAGGGCCCTGCGGGACCTTGAAGAGTTTCGCAGGGCCTGCAAGATGAATCTATTCCGCCAGGCCTATGGCTGAGGACAGCCGCAAGTATCATCTGCTGGCCTCCCTATTATCCCCCCTCCTGTTATGTTATTAATGTCAACGGAGGGGTAACCTAATGCAAATGTCCGGCAATACGAGTAGTGGTTAGATGCCATATGTAAATATGTATTTTTAAGTTTTAATTGGGACTTTATTGTTTTAAATTTGGATTTTTATTACTGATGTATTAATGTTTTTGTATGATGTTACCCATCCTGAGCCGGCTTCGGCCGGGATATAAATCACAAAATAAATAAATAAATAAATAAATAAGTTGTCTAGGTATACACACACATACACACAAGTAAGCATTCTTCTGTCCTGCCCTCTAATAATAAAACATATCTATTTCATATGTTTGCTATTAGTGTTTCATTAGTTTAATTTTAAGAAGATTTGTAACTGGGCTATTCTTGGGGTGCCAGGATAAAAGCCTACCCTGCCTAAGAAGTCTGTTCAAGGTCTAAGTATCATTCGCATAATTTGCACAGCATCATTAACTTAAAGTGCAACTGTAAGCAGTTACCCCATTCTAAGTCTATTGAAGTCAGTGGGCTTGAAGAGTGTAACTCTGTTTAGGAATTGCCCTGTTAAGGTCGCGGTTTTCAAAACTGTTAACTTCGGCTTTCATAATGAGTATCTTTGTTAATTCTTAGCCACTATTTTTTTTTTAAAAAACTGAGCTGTCAATTCATCTGCTCTTTTCAGAGTGCTTTTTAAAATGACCATTCACATTACTGTGGCCTTGGCTGATATATCACATGTACATGCATTAAACCAGCCTTTGAAAAAGTTCCTTTTCTGTAAAATCAAACAAATTACATTTCTGGGATTGCTCCAACTCTACTTCCAGCAATAACTTGGAATGCAATTTCCTACCTCTTCCTCCCATTAATAAATAAAACAATTTCCTGTATTTCCAATCAATTTGAGGAATATACTATATATCAAACTCGATTCTGGTCTTGCACCCAATTATTCAAATGTTGTTTGAATCCACGTAAGTTCTTAACACTGAATCCAGGCAATGTCTAATGTGAAAATACTGAAACTAACAAATGTACACCATCCATCTTCATAACTGTATCTTATCTTATTATTCCCAATTTGGAATAACCAAGACTATCTTCCAGACCAAAGTAATTGAGCAGTATCAAATGCAGCACCCCTGACACAGCCCTTATTTATTTTTCTCAGCTTAAAATGTGTCATGCAGAATATCGAGGGGAAATTGGCTACTTAAATCTTAATTTGGTATCTCAAATAGAAGTGCCTTGCTGAATCAAGCCCATCCATCTTCGCCAATGGCCAGCCTCAGGAAATGCACTGGGAGGGCATGTATGGTTATGTTAATACTGGTTATCTTATCAACAGCCCCATGTTCATCATATCATCTACTTCTGCCTTTCAACGAACTATTTATCCTCAAGTTCTCCATATGCAATTTGGATATAATACTGACCAACTGAACAGTCCTGATGTAAGGATAATCAAGTAAGGACAATCAAAATCGTATATGTGTGTGTGCAAAGTGCCATCAAGTCGCAGCCGACTCATGGCGACCCCTTTTGGGGGTTTTCATGGCAAGAGACTAACAGAGAGGTGGTTTGCCAGTGCCTTCCTCTGCACAGCAACCCTGGTATTCCTTGGTGGTCTGCCATCCAAATACTAACCAGGGCTGACCCTGGTTAGCTTCTGAGATCTGACGAGATCAGGCTAGCCTGGGCCATCCAGGTCAGGGCCTGTCTCCATTAGCAGCAGCCATATTCAGGTGCTTTGGGTGTTTTAACAGCACAGGATCCCAACAGGACCGATGATTTTCAAACTGTGGAACTTTAAGGTTTTTTGCAAACCTGATCAGTTCTTTAGTGAAAAGATTAGTAATGAACAATTAGTACTAATAATTATTCTGTACAATAGTAGAGACCAAGATCTTCAATGTAGCATCACTCTGAGAGCTGTTGTAACTAAAAATTCTTAGTCCAAATCTTGCCCCAGACCTGAACTCATTGGTTGGCCTTGGAAAAGCTGCTCCTTTTCAGGCTCAGGTCCCTGTCCTCCCCTATCTGAAATATGGAGATAACAACAGTGAACTACCATACAGGGCTGATGTAAGCCTTATGAAGGTAATATATGTAGAGTCTTTTCAACCCTCTAAAGACCTTTACAAAAACAAAATACTAAACCATTATCATGCTTTGGTCAAATGTCCTAGGAAAAAATAGCCCATTCACCCATTTTAAAAGAACAAACATGTTTAAAAGGTGTTTTCTGACAGCTGGGTAACATACAGAATGGTTGCAACATTTTACACAAAAGGGGAAGCACTGTGGAGTAATTTTAACATGCAAAGAACCATGTGATGCCATACACCCAAAATAGTGGTGAAGAGACACAACAGAAACAAGGACAGAATAGCAAGAAAGGTGCACAGAAAAGCCAGACTCATTATCAGTATGCGCACAATGCATCTCTCAAAACCACTGGAATAGAACAGAAGGGAATTACAAAATTACCATCAAGTATGTAGAGGTGGAAGGAAAGAAAGAACCAGTAACATGTTTGTATTTTATATGCGCATGTTGTTGTTGTTTTAACTTGTACAGAGAAAATTCAAGTAACAATACAACAAATGAAAGATTCCCGTTAGGAAAAATATAATTCCCCCACACAAAGCTACCATGGCAACATAATGAAGAAGCACACTGTTCATTAATAATGGTCACAGTGATAAATGAGCATATCAGCATATACAACTGAAACAATTACCAAGGAAAGGGAGGATGACAAAGGAGGCAACACAGAACTGTTACAACACAATGTGGATTATAACAGCAACACATTAAGAATGAGAACAATGAAAGCCAACACTGTCTCCCAAGAACCCAGACCAATATAGCCTTTTATCTGGGGAGAACTGCAAGTCAGGGGTAGCCATATAACCTTAACTCTTGCAGGGCAAGTGCAACTTGATAGCACTTTACGCATACACACAATCAAAGGGTCCCTTCCCCTTTTGCAGTTGCTATCAGATGACAACATGCTACAATAAAAACCACTAGGTAGACTGCCTCTTCCACATTATGACAATATTTGGCTTCAGCTAATGGGTAATATTTGACCAGTCAACAAACCAACTTCTCAAATGCTTGATAGAAATAAAGATCACAGTTCCATTCAAGGCAGGCAGAAATCCCTAACAACCATCTCCATTTTCCCATACTTTAAACAAATTTAGAATGCAGAAATGAACAGTCAGGTTAATGACCTCCCATTCTAAGTAGCCTACAGGGAAGCTCTGCACATTCTGCACATGTCTAGAATGGAAACACAACACAGCATGTGTGGCAGCTTGCGCTGCTCTTTATTAATGCTGAATGAATGTGAGTTTGGGGGCTATTTCATTATTTATTAAACACCAATAAAGTCCAGGACAAGCTGCTACACTCATTAAAATGCATTTCCATTCTACACATGAATAGAATAGCCAAAAAAACAAAAAAACAGAGAGATGTGATATGGGATAAACTTTGCTCTCCACTGAGTCAAGATTGAAAAATTTACCAAAAGTAAAAGGAAGTTGTATTACATAGTCACAAAAAGCCTCTGGCAAGAAATGTCACTGGTAACCAACACTTAATAGAGTTTATCATTCCACACTCCCTCTTATTCCCCCTGATATACATCCTGACTCTGGTGCTGTTATTATTTCTACAGCTGAATACAAGAACGCTCTGATGATCAAAGGGGAAAGTTGTTTATTAATCTAGAGTAGGGAAGGAAAAGTTTCTCAGCTGGTTGGGCCACTCCAGGATCTCTTCCCACACCAGAAGGCCAACAGGTTTTACTGCATTGATCTCCACCTGCTTCTACAGACTTTTGAGGCAAGCCATGCTGATATAGACATCCCAGAAAAAGAAGAGCTTGAAACCATCAGTGGACACAGCCTTGAGAAAAAGACCCACAATCCTCAAGAGATAAGCTTTTTTTAAATCCCAAGCACTTCCAGAAATGACGGTGGGGTAGAAATGGTATCTTCCAGAGATTCTAAAACTACAGCTCTAGTTGCAGTCACTTCCATAATTGTGATTAAGAAACACAAAATGTAGCCACAATGTCACACCCCTTCTGCCACATCCTTCCACTGAGTAAAGAATGTTCCTTGTTTACACTGAAGAGAAGAGAGATGGACAGAGAAGTAATGGTGGTTCCACAGCCATCAGCCACCTCTACCCTCAAGTCCTGAAAAGCGGCAATAGGCTTATTGGGGAGGGGAGATACAAATCAGGAAGATTCTATTGCACTTTAATATAAAAATATTTATTAGACTAATATAGCAATACACTGGATAGGAAGATGATAAATACAGAATAATCACTAGTGAGCTGGCTAGCTATCTATTCCAGAGAAATGCTTACACACATTGGTCATTACGGCTGAACTCATGAGCATCAAAATGTGAAACTTTACAGGGTCATAGACCGAGTGAGATTGGGTAAATCAGCTACACTGGTACCATACATGTTGCATCATGACAAACAGCTCCTCTGGCTGCTAGGCAAGGTTCAGGAATGCCAGGTCTTTCCTCCCAAAACTACAATTCCCATGAGGCAATATAAGAACTTACATGCACAGACTGTTCCATATCCAGGCAGTTCACTTGCCTTTGCCATTGGTGAACACCAAGTCAGGTAGCCATAAAGGAAAGGGAGACACACCTCTGTACTGTATGTCACCAACTACAGTTGTAATGTTTTGTGTACTAAAGTATGTGACAAATAGAAGGCAGGAAGGAGACAGAACAACAGACATGGGGGAGACACAGAAACACAGCATGACAGCACGCACGTACGACTGGTGCTTTTTTTTTTTTTTTTTGCATGGGCTAACATATTCGAACTGTCCAATCACAAGTGAATGGTTTGTCAAATGTTTTGACAGTGCTGACAACTTGTGGACAGACTGCAAACTGAACTGGCAGGTGATTAAACATCCCTAATAAATACCCAGTACAATAGAGAAGCTATGGCTTCTAGAGAGAATCCAGCCCACAGAACTCTGCTGATGGTGGCCCTGAGGTAGGCTTTTCTGCCTAAGAGGTATCACAACCCCTGAACCTTCCTGAATGGAGGGAAAAGACCACAACATCAGCCAAAGAGGCAGAGTAAATACCATACCCTGAACCTTATGCACTTCCCAATCCTAGTATGGATCCCAACACTATATATACTCAGGCACTTGGGGCTATATCTATGACAAAGTGAATTAAGTGAATTAAATCAGTCTTTACTGGGAACAGCGATGGACAGAAAGACAGGAAAGGTAGACAGATTTAGAATGCAATAAACAAAATCAGGAAATACACTGAAAAGCAATTAATTCTTAGTGGAAGCAGTCACGTCTACCCACAGTTAATCCAAGCAGAAGCCACCCACAAATGTATGTGTAGTGTCCCCAAAGGGAAGAAAGGGAGAGAAAAAAAGGTCCACATGGTACTTGATCCTGAAGCGTGAGTATTGTCAAGAGTTGCTGTGGGAGAGGGACAGTCCTAGAGTGAAACTGAACCTAAAATACTAAGCTTGAACCTTACTGAACCTAAAATACTAATACTGGGGACGTTTCCTGCTAGTGGCAGGAACACAGTTTTCTCACCTTCGTCCAAAGGCGATACTAGTAGGGCAGGAGGTGGTTATCTTGATAACTGAGGACATGATTCGTTTAGCAGGCAGGTCTGTAGTGTGAGGAACGCTCCTTGAATAGAGTGGACTGTCTGGTTATTGTGCCACAAGCACTGATCATTCAGTTTGGTAGGGGTTGTCAAGGAATTGAACCCCTTAAATTCCTTGCAAATACTTTGGCTCAGGCCTATATGTAGGGTTTCTAGGTGGGTGGTTTCGGTGGGCAATTGCCTGCCAATCCACTGGGCTGCTTTGGAGCGGGAATCAGCGGCATTTTGGGGGGTTTGAGTGCTAAAGTGGCCACGGCAATGTGGCTATCTGAGGATAAACCCGGAAGTGATGTAATCGCGTTGCACGCGTGCAATCGTCCCAACCCAGCCCCTAAAAACCTCCCGCCGATGGAGAAGGGGGACCTGGCAACCTTACCGATATGGAATTAACACTGTGATATCAACTTGTAACAGCTGGAATGCAAAGCTTTGATTTGTGAGGCTGAGAACAGTTCCATCTTCGGGGAGATAATCCAGGTGTCTCCACTTTATATGGCTTCCTCTCTAAATTGCCAAGGCCATCCTTTCACATAATTTCATACCATACCAATTAGTGCCTTATCACGTCATATGGATGGACTGGGAATGAATTATGGACTGCAGCCAGATCTCACACCGGCCCACTACATTGTGACCTACATTTTTGGGTCATATGGCCAGAATCTGATGTGTCATTACTTTAATCTATATTTCTGAAATGTGATTGGGTCTCTGAGCTCAGCCCACTCTAAGTTTCAGAAATAAAGATGGCTACATCGAGCTAAGCAAACCACGGTGCCCTGACATGCCTGCTGGCATTATGGCCCATCACACTGATTCTGATTGTTCCCTAGGGCATGATGCTGGAACTTTGAAACTCTGATGTTATGCTGGAAGGAGTTCAGCTTTTGAGAAACCTTTTTGGAAACCGGTAACATTTTGCCTTTGCATTTTGACTCTGCCTTTGCCCAAGCTTTGAACCAAAGTCTAGTTAGAATTTGCAATATAGCTTTCTTATTTTGTTTCACCCCTCACGTATTTTTGTCTTGTAACCTGGACAACTTTTAAATAAACTTCTTTAATGTTTTCTTTTGTGGTCTCTTTGACTCTTGGTGGCTTCTAATTTTCAGTACCTTGACCAGGTAGCTTACCTTACAGAACTTTACTTTGTGAGCCCACTTTGCTGATGGCCTACCCTGCAAAGTTGGTGTTATTGATTAAACCTTAGAAAGGGTTGGAGGCTTGCTCTTTGGCTTCTAACTGAGTTTGGTATTTGAGAAAAGAGCTGGTGGCAGACTATCTCACTGGGCTGTGAGGATTCACACCACAGACTTGTTAATTGTGTAACTGCTGCTACCCAGTCCGGCTAAATTACAAGTCTTATCTTTAGAGAATTTCGGGGAGGGAGAGAGTAATGGGAGTAAGGAATCTGGTAAAAGATCAAGGTTGTTAAGAAGAGAAAGGATATCCTTACCAACTCTAGTGTTAAAATCACCTGCAATAATTAACTCAGCCGCAGGATAATGATGTTCTTTAGATTCTAGGTAGGACATTAGGCTTCTCCATTGGGCAGCAATAAACTTTTTGTCCTGAGAGGGGGGAATATATACATTGACAATAATTATGGCTAGGTTCTTGCCCTTGAGTAAAGTGGCTTGGGCCTACTACCCCTAAACGAGAACTCAAAGGGCCGTTAGCCCTGCAACCTTTCTGCAGGGGTGTGAGGAGATTTTCATGGAGCCACAAGGCAAGCCATTGAAGAAGGGGGGTGACAACTTCTCAAAGGGATGTGGCTGCCTCATCATGAGATGGTATTTTTATTGCCCTTAATTCTCTGATTTGATTCAAAATGGAATCTTCCTACACCTTTGGCTTATACCCCAGAGTGCAGGGGGTGCTGGGGTAACAGATTAGCAGCTGAAACAGCTGGAGTAAGAAAGCTAAACCAGCTCAGCAACAAGCCAAGGGTGTTCATATTCCCAGAAGTCCAAACTGGAAAGTCAGGGAGCACATTCTGAGGTAGCTGAACAGTGCCACAGGGCCTAGATCCAAGCCAGAGTGAATTCTCTGTCATTTTATCCAAGGGCTCACAAGGTACTACTTGGAGGATAAAAAGAACCAGTTGTGCTTTGGCCTTTGCTGGGGATCAATGTGTGCTACTCCCGTACAGTTTTCTGCCCTCTAAGGCCCACTCCCTACTATTCAGCCTGTTTCTCTTGCTCTTTTCCCCAATCTTGCCTATCAGGTCCTATTTCCCCCAATCTTGCCTATCATCCTTCGTACTCTCGTCCTTGTCACACCAGTAATGTAGGACAATTTGTTTTAATACGCAGTTTCCAAGTCCTTATCAAAGTAAATTTATGCACATCTCTCCCTCTGTCATATAAACTCTCCAAGTGATTTCAACATTATAATCAGTTATGAGTTGACTTGGTTGATGTTTGCTTCG
This sequence comes from Euleptes europaea, assembly GCF_029931775.1. Lineage (NCBI taxonomy): Eukaryota > Metazoa > Chordata > Lepidosauria > Squamata > Sphaerodactylidae > Euleptes > Euleptes europaea. The sequence goes on along the minus strand of NC_079313.1, from coordinate 27,919,262 downwards.
AAGTCATTAAATAAAATGATGCTTCTAAAGAAGGGAGTGCCTAGTACTTGGTTAATTACTAAACCTTCCTTGTTTTCAGCTATGCAGCACATTTTATGGACAGTTGATTACCCCTTCCTTTAAAGCACTTAACGTACTCTTAAGGGAGGAAGAGAAAGAAATGCAATGCGTGATGTCTGGAAATTTTTTAAATGGAAACGTAGGGTGCACTACAGAGCAGATGGAAAACAAAGGAAAACAGAGGAATTTTAATGTCGAACAAAAGGGAGTACAGGTCAAACCTTTTAAATGTCTGCCTATTTTTCTAGCCTGATCTTGTCAGATCTCAAAAGCCCTAGTTAGTAATTGGATGAGAGACCGAGGAATACCAGGGTCGCTATGCAGAGGCAGGCAATGGCAAACCACTTCTGTTAGTCTCTTGCCTTGAAAACCCTACGGGTTGCCATAAGTTGGCTGCGACTTGACAGCAGTTTACACACACAGATTTTTCTTCTATGTATATAATTTTTCCCAAAGATTCTTAGAAGATAAGAGCTTCTACTAATGATATAATGGCAGCTGCTACACATCTTTAATCAAGTGACATGCAGAAAGAAGCTAAGCAATACTGTAACTAGTCTCTGTGGGTGAAGGCCTGACACATGCAAGTTTTCAGACACAAAGAACTCTCACTAAATGGATATATTCTGTATGCTGAGGAGGGGGAGTGTGCCCAAAGAATTAGTTACTTAATCATTTTACAGGTACCACAAGTTTTTTGCTCCTACAAAATTACTGAAGGTAAACTTTGTTTGAAGTTTGTCATGCCGTGATGAGAAAAGCCATGCCTACAGAAACTCCCTTTTGTGCTATTAAAAGGTACAGAAGCCTTGTCTTCTACTTCTTTCCTTTTTTTGGCATCTGGTCAGCCTTCCCACCAAAGATAAATAAAATGGAAAAATTACTACCCATTTTAATACCTATGCTGCACTGACCAACACAGTTAATTTCAGACCACAAATCTTGTTTACTTACCAACACATGAATGCACGTGAAGCTGCCTTATACTGAATCAGACTCTTGGTCCATCAAGATTAGTACTGTCTAATCACACTGGCAGTGACTCTCCAGAAGTCTTTCACATTACCAACCGCTTGGTCCTTTTAACTGGAAATGTTGGGGATAGAACCTGGGACCTACAGCATGCAAAGCAGAGGCTCTTCCTCTGAACCACAGCCTCTCCCTACTTTAAAGTGTGCCCTGACCTAGATGGCCCAGGTTAGCCCAATCTCATCAGATCTCAGAAGCTAAGCAGGGTGGGCCCTAGGTAGTACTTGGATTGGAGACCACCAAGGAAGTCCTTGGTTGCTCTACAGAGGCAGGCAATGGCAAACCACCTCTGTCCATCTCTTGATTTGAAAACCTTACGGGGTCGCTGTTAAGTCGGATGCAACATGAAACCACTTTCCACCACCCCTTTAAACTGCATTGTCCTCATCTGAAAAACAGTGATGGGCCACACGGATTGGAGGGCTGGCTGTGCTGGTGAAAGGCACAAAACAAAGTTCTTGGCTCAAGAGATACTGGAGGCCCATCCATTCATGCTACAGTTCAATATCTCACACACCTCCCTGCTTACAAGGTTTTCTCTTGAAGCGTTTTACACATGCCACATGCTAGGATTTGCTGTAAATGGAGGGTGATTTTCCAAGACTGAGTCATTAAAAAAACCTAAGAAAACACAGTCCAGCCATGGTTTCAAAGCAGTCTTTCAAATAAGTTTTGTCAAGTTCTTCTCAGAACTCAAGCAAAAGTTATCAAATAACAGTTGGAGTCTTATCCAGTTGCCCTCGTCTCAACCTTTTCCACAACTCATATTGAAAGCTATTTTTGGTATCAAACCGAAGACCCGCCAACTAAAATAATTCAGAGCAGGAGTTGCTTCAAATGAATGCAAAGCAGTTTCAAGTACATTTCCCACAAACATGTTCTGCTATATTACGGAACTTTTTGCCCTGACACAATACATGGCTCTCCCCTTGATTCTGTAAGCCTGTTCCTTGACTCGCGGGGAACCACATACTGCCAACTTTAAACAGGGCAAAGACTTGTGCCAAATGTCATTTATCTGTCCCATTTGTGCACACACTGTTCACTGCCACATCCTCTTCTCATCTACATATCTACTGCCTCAATCTCTTTCACACGCATATGGAGGACAAGTCCTGCATTATGTGGATCTGGATCTATACCATAGGGTAGCATGGGGCCACACTGATTGAGCAAAATTGGCTCTTACACAAAGACAGCCCTGAGTTGTTCTCCCCAAGACAGAAACATTCCAATTAATGATCTGTCACAACAAACACAATGAATTTTCAGTTAACTGTGAGATGAATACCCAACTCTATAAAAGACAGGGCCCCTCTTGGACAGGCAGTTCTGTGTAATGAACACGACTCTACAAAAGAGAGGACTACCAGTTTTTATGAACAGAGACAGACCTTCCCATGAGGCCCATTTCTCTTTTTGATATATGGTGCATATAAAGGTAAAGGTAAAAGTCCCCTGTGCAAGCACCGGGTCATTCCGGGTGGTTTGCCAGTGCCTTCCCCAGTCATCTTCCCTTTACCCCCAGCAAGCTGGGTACTCATTTTACCAACCTCAGAAGGATGGAAGGCTGAGTCAACCTTGAGCCGGCTACCTGAAACCAACTTCCGTTAGGATCGAACTCAGGTCGTGAGCAGAGGTGGACTGTAGTACTGCAGCTTACCACCTTGCGCCACGGGGCTCCTATGGAGCATATAGCAACACAGAACTCCAAATCAAGTGACAGCCCATTAGCAGAGTCTAAACATGATCAGTTTTGAACTATATTTTGCATTTCTCGATTCTGCATGACTGCCCTCCAATAACCTGATTCTTATCTACACGTACATGTCTGTTTAGCTTGGAAAGAGGGTGGCTGAGGGGAGACATGATAGAAGTCTATAAAATTATGCATAGTTTGGAGAGAGTGGACAGGGAGAAGCTTTTCTCCCTCTCCCATAATACTAGAACACGGGGCCATCTGCTGAAGCTGGAGGGTGAGAGATTCAAAACAGATAAAAGGAAGTATTTTTTCACACAACGCATAGTTCAACTGTGGAACTCCCTGCACCAAAATGTGGTGATGGCTGCCAACTTGGAAGGCTTTAAGAGGGGAGTGGACATGTCCATGGAAGAAAGGGGTATTCATGGCTACTAGTAAAAATGGATACTAGTCATGATGCATACCTATTCTCTCCAGGATCAAAGGAGCATGCCTATTATCTTAGGTGCTGTGGAACACAGGCAGGATGGTGCTGCTGCAGTCATCTTGTTTGGGGGCTTCCTAGAGGCACCTGGTTGGCCACTGTGTCAACAGACTGCTGGACTTGATGGGCCTTGGTCTGATCCAGCAGGGCTTTTCTTATGTTCTTATGGATTCATCCAGCTTTTTCTCTGGTAGACAAGGCTAGAGAGGGTCCCCTTTGACCACCAAAAAGGCTACACCAGTGGTTGTGAGACCTACATAAATAAAAGCCTTGTGGGACAGAGGCTGTATCAAGGAGGAGAATTTGTCAAGATTAAAAAAAACTGGCTGGATCTAACCCACAGAAACTCTGGCCTATCTTCTCAGTCTCTCTGTGAAACCCTATTTTGGAGTCTCTGCCCACATGAAGGACAGTCGACAATACCCCTATAAATTCTTACTCCAACTGGACAAAGAGAATACGTTGCTGGCTAGCTGCCACAAAGGTATTGTTAAATAAAAATGGATTCAATAATTTGTAGTGGAAAGTGTCGTCTAGTCGACCCCACAGGATTTTCAAGGCAAGAGATGAACAAAGGTGGTTTGCCATTGTCTGCCTCTGCACAGCAACCCAGAACTTCCTTGGTGGTCACCCATCCAATTACTAACCAGGGCCGATCCTGCTTAGCTGCTGAGATCTAACGGCATCAGACTAGCCTGGGCCATCCAGGTCAGATCATTAATAAATTCAATAATTCAATAATTAGGCTGTTACTTTTTAATCAAATCAGCCAATTCAAAAAGCATGCTAAACAACCTACTTTATATATCCTTTTTCGACAGCAAAAATATGACGTTACCATTTCTGGAGGAACCAATAAGAAGACTGTGATTATATAATATTATGGAATGTCTGAGTACCATATATACCCGTGTATAAGCCGACCCGCGTATAAGCCGAGGTGCCTAATTTCTCCCCAAAAATGGGGAAAAATTAGGCACCCGTGTATAAGCCGAGGGTTGGCTTATAACCCCCCCCCCCCCGCAGGCTTACCTTCTGGGCTCCTGGCGGCTGGAAGCGGCGGATCCGGCGGGGGCAGCCTTCCTGCAGCTGCAGGAGGCCCCCCCAGGCCGCTCCTGGCGGTGGCGGCGCAACCTCCCTGCGGCCACAGGGGGCCTCTGGAGGCCGCTCCCGGCCAGGAAAAGGTGGTGGCGGCAAGTTCCCTCCTCCCTCCTCACTCTACCGTATTGACCCGCGTATAAGCCTAGTTCGGCTTTTTCAGCCCTTTTTTTGGGCTGAAAAACTCGGCTTATACGCTAGTATATACGGTAAATTCAAATTGTTTCAGAAATAATGCTGAGCTGTTACTCAACTAAATAGCAGCATCACCACATGTAGGTCTCAACCCCAGCAAGGTGATTAACTGGTTTCTTGGATAAATGTGGCTTCTGGTGGGATTCAGATTACTTCAAGAGACACACTCTGCTTTACACACATATTCAAAAATGTCTGAGGTTATTAAGCATGCCCCTAGACAGATGAAAGTCTTAGGATTTGTGGATTCAAGAAAAGGGAAGTTAAACTTGAGAAACCTGCACTTCTTAATTAGCAATGAAAATGGAAGTTTAATCATATTTGCATTTCTACGCAACAAAACATTTCCCCTATTAAGAAATTTTGCAGCATAAATTTTATTTTTGGTATGTCTCCACAGTCTTATTTTAGAACTCTATGTTGACAGGTTTGAATATGTTTCAGATATTCTTGATAAAGCCAACAGATAACAATAAATTCCTCCAGCTGAGAATTATTTATCACACATTTTCCCACACTGAAACAAAAATTCCTATTCATTTTGCCATCCAAATACTGAGAGTTTTGTTCTGCGTCTCAAAGGGGAAATAAAAAAATCTTTCTGTAAGTGCATTTGTTCCAAAGCCTCTAGAAGAACAGCGATCCATTTTAAAATATTTGAACCAGTTTTTTGAATTTCTGACAGCTGACACTAAATCAACCTGATCTGATCCAATATCTATACATGCAGTAATGCAATCTAGTTCAATTAACAAACCAATTGTACACACATTTAACAATTTGTTCCTAGTTTATGGGCAGGGAAAAATCAACAGTGACATTTATATGTTGCGAAGTACTGATGCCTGAGAAGGGAAAAGGAATCCAATTTGCTGTCTATCAGATACCTTGTTCAATGCACATCAAATGTACCAACAGAGACACAGGTAACTACAATCTTCAATTATTCATTATCTCTATCAGAAGTAACAATTGCACCTTCATTTCACTACCTTTTTCCCATAGACGGCAAAAGGAAAAGAGGGAGAACAACAATAGTCCTCTCAGATTCACAAATTGCCAACAAACTCAACACTGGTCTGGGGGGAAAATGTTCTGCAAACTGGGAGCCAAGCATCCTCCTACCTCCTTCGCTAGTCAAGTTCTCATATTTTATGTGATTCAATGAAAACTGCACTTAATGCAAAACTACAGCTCCCTTACAAGACTTGAAACCACGATTTGGTGTGGATTTCCAAACCGCGATTAGGAAGGAAGCTGGTTAGTGCCCACCGTGGCTTGTGGTGTTACATACATCATTTAGAACCTGGGGTGGAAAGGAAGAATCACTGGGGAGGGATGGAGAACACATTCCGGAGCATGGGATGTGATTTGCATGCAATAGTTTGGAGAATGCTTGATTCCACCCAAGTTTTGTGTACTCAAATCTATTATCAACCTCAAGAACCTCAAGCGTTTCACCTTTCATTGCAAACAAAGCACATTTCTAGCCCCTGATGACAGGCAGAGACAAGCAATCATAGTTTTCCAGTTAGTGCTGGGGGGATATATTCCCAAATGGAGATTTCCCCCCTCTAATTTTCTATCCCAGTAAACTTTGGTGCATTTTTAAAATCTGTTTTGAATACAATAACATCAAACTCAGTTAAGCCTGCAACACATCCAATATCCTAAACTTCAGACCAAGGGCTTCTCGATCACTCCCCTGAAAAAAACCTTGTAACCCTCCTCCCTTGTTTTTATACTGAACATTCCAGCCAGCATCTCAGTACAAGGCCTGAATATCCAAAAATAACCACCATTTGGACTAAAAGTTTTAGCACAAGTACTAGCCACATCATTGATTCTTGTGGATTTTTAGTCCCCCCCCACACACACACACTTTGTTTGTGGCTTTTGTGTTGTAAGTGAGCCCATCTCTCCACAGACTACCACATTTGCACACCCTCAAAAGACCCTCTTATGTAGATAAAGTAATTCAGCCTTGATATGAAGCTAGGAGGCCCGATCTAGCAAAAAAGTCTTCTGAAAGTAGAACATGGGAGAAGCTCACCTGCTGGAATGCTCCAAAGGGCACGCTGATTAAAGGCCTTTTGTCCTCAGCCTCCAGAATTTCCCTCACACCGAAGACTGATTGACTCAAGATTGCTGGTTAATAACCTATAGATCTCCCTTCTTCATCCATCCGATTTGATCCCAATCCTAGGGAACTATCATTATACTGCCACTCAGCATTTGTTAGGACAGCCAGAGCCTCTCCACAGTCCTGGTGACTTGATCACCGCATCTAGAACTTTCTTCCCACATCTTAGTACTCTGATCTAGATGTAATCACACTCCTAATCCCTACGTCATCCACCCCGAAGCCCTTAAAAGCAGCATCTCAAGCCCTTCCAACTCTGTAGTCGGTTCTGCTTCCTGGGCCTTCTTCTACTGAAACCACTGGATTCCTGTCTCCTCCCAACTCTGCAGCTGATTTTGTACCAGCGCCTACTTCCCCAACCTCGCAGCTGGCTTGCTTCCCAGACCATTGCCCTTTTGCTGAATCACTAAATCCTTCACCTTGGATCCCCAGCTTCTTAGGTGGTTTCAGTTTGGATTTTTCCCTTGTCCCAGACCAGCTTCCAATTTTTTTCTGTCCTGGACCACAGACCCACAGACTCTTCAGGACAAGGCAATGTATGTTTTTCTCTTCATCTTTCATTTCCCCTTAGATTCCCCATTCACCACAATCAGGCAACAACCAAGGGTTGCACTGCTAGGAGTGTGTTAGTGTTACTGCAACGCTGTTTCATGTTTTTGCTTTCTCTGGACCCTCATCACTCTAGCATTGTATCTTGCTTTGGCAAATAAAGATTATTTCTTTTTGAGATTTTTTCTCTCTCTCTCTGTCTTATTTTTCTTTGCTAAGTGGAGAGCCATGCTGAATTGGGACCAGGGTATACACCAAACCTCTCATCCCCAAAACAGCTGCCTCGGTGACAATGTTTGACCCTACATGTAAAAAGGATGCTTCACATGTTACAGGCCCAACATGTGTATCGATCTGGGTAGCGGCTGACAAACCTGAAAGTAATGATACTGAAAAGCAATAGTCTCATATTTGGTTTGCTTAGACATACCCACCTATCTGCCTCAAGTTTATCTCTACTATGTTTTGAAGCTTCTCTATCATTTTAAGCATGGTGAATTTAAAAGCAATCAATACACCCTGAAGGGGAACAAGGAGGCTACCTTAAAAAGTTTACTGCCCAGGTATCATTAACTATCAAGAAATTTAAGTCCTTTGGCCTTGATCCAGCTGCAACCAGCAGCGACTAACACCCATTGAGAGCAAAGGGCCTTAAATCAGTCACAACTAACTATACCGATTGGTTTCAAAGTCATGACCAATTTCACCTGCAGCAGGGACTGTATTTCTAGAATACAGATGTGACTCTTTTTTTTAACTGAACCAGGAATACGAGAAATATAACCAACTTCAATACAAGAACAGCAGTTTCCTTTTCATAAGTATTCGTAATACTGCTTAGGCATGATATATATTAACTAACTGATGAATAATGTTTTTTATTCTTCTTAGCAGGAGGGCTTATTATGGGCTAGAAAAGCATGAAAACATACTGCGAAAACATACTGTGCCTGAAACACAATTATTCAGAATAGCTATGTGCCGGTGCACACAGAACAGCTGGCCTTTAAAAAAAATCATTCTCCATGGCAACTATCTCCACATGGCAAGCCCAGCACTTTTACAACATCCTCCCCTTCTCTCATTTACAGATTTCTTTTTCACTTGCAGCTATAATCACACCTGCAGAGGATTGGGAGGGATTCCCTGTGGCTTGCCTTATCATCACACCCCTGGGTCCAAGGCTTCCAAGGTTTTTAGATCTTGGATCCATCTTTAATATGGGTCTCATGTCAACTTTTTACTATTTTATGCCCCCCCGCAAAAAAGCAATGATGGTAGCCCCATAAATTCAATCCACCTTAGGTTGCAGGGCAATCCAATTGCTCACCATCTGATAATCAAAAATCCAATGGATACTGTTTCACGTGTATGGGCTCTTATATTCCTAAACAGCAGATGTTTCAAAAACAGGGGAGTTTGTGGGGAGTTTGTTTCTTTGAGAAGAGTTTTCAAGGCAAGAGATGAAGAGAGGTGGTTTGCCATTGCCTGCTTCTGTGTAGCAACACTGGACTTGCTTTATGGTCTCCCATCCAAGAGCTGACCCTGCCTAGCTTCCAAGATATGACAAAATTAGGCTAGCCTGGGCCATCCAATGCTTTACTGCCACTAACGCTTACAGATACACTTCCTAGCCATCGAAGCCAGTAAAAACGGAGCCTTGGCTTACCTGTGAGGGCACCTTCTTCTCTGAGGGAAGAGGACAGCTTATCAGCGGGTTTTGTCCTTCCTATGCTCAGGGAGAGGCAGGATTTACAAACTTTCACTTTCACTTCCTGCCCCTGTGCTAGGACCACCCTCTTACTTCCAGTTCGAGGACTTCCAAAGCAGGATTAAGACAGGAAGAGAACACATGTAAAAAACTTAACCAACTAGGAACAGGATAAACTTTGATAACAATCAACTGTTAGGTACGAACACAAGGAACGATTGAATGGGAACAAGGGTAAGCTCTTCATACTCTTGCAAGTAAGAGAGAACTTCCGTGTAGTTGCTAGTTGTAGTTGTTGTGGCTCTTCACCCTGGGCGGGCAAGATGTCCTCTTCCCTCAGAGAAGAAGGAGCCCTCACAGGTAAGACAAGGCTCCGTTCTCTCTCTGAGGCTCAGAGGACATCTTATCAGCGGGATCTTCAAAAGCTGGGAGACATCTGGGTGGGATTGTCTGTTGCTACATGTTAAAGAACTCTTCTCCCGAAAGCCGCATCCGATGAAGAGTAGGTGTTGATCCTGTAATGCCTCACAAAGGTGGAGAGACTAGACCATGTTGTTGCCTTGCATATTTCCTCCACCGAGGCCTGTCTGTCGAAAGCCGCCAAGGTAGCCACGCTACGAGACTGAATGTGCGGTGATCCCCATTGGACTTGGAATGTTGGTAGCAAAGTTGTATACACTGTCAAACACATTTGCTGATGGCTGCGTTGGACATCTTATGTCCCTTGTTGGGAGAAGAAACGGAGATGAAGAGGGACTCTGACTGACGAAAAGGTTTTGTCCGATTTAGATAGATGCGAAGTGCTCTTTTCAAATCTAATGTATGCCAGTTCTTCTCCCTCGGATGTGATGGGTGAGGGCACAAGGTTGGTAGATGCAATTCTTGCTGGCTATGAAATTTTGAGTTGACCTTTGGCACAAAAGTCGGGTCAGGACACAGTACCACCTTTTCTGAGTGAAAAATGCAGAGGCTCTCCCTGGAAAAGAGGGCCCCTAGTTTCGACACCCTTCTTGAGGAGGTTACTGCGGTCAAGAAGAGAACCTTCATATGCAGGAAAGAAAGGGAAACCTCTCTCAATGGCTCGAATGGTGTCCTAGTTAGTGCATCTAGGACGACATGTAAGCGCCACATAGGAAATCTGTGGACCGAAGGTGGACACAAGGTGGACACTCCTTTTAGGAAGGTGGTTATGCGTGGATGCCTGGTGGTTGGATGTTTATCTAACTGGGGAATTACTGTGGCAATGGTGGCCACTTGTCGACGCAGAGTGGATGACTTTAATTTCTGTGTCAGGCTGTCTTAAAGAAATCTTAGATTTGCTGTCGAAATTGTAAGAGTCCAGGTGCTTTCTGTTGCACCACCAAGTGAACGCTTTCCAAGTATAGTTGTAAATGCGTCTTGTAGAACCTTCCCTTGCTTCCAACATGGTGGATACCACTTCCAAAGAGTATCCCAGTCCTAACAGCCGCTGCCTTTCAAGTTCCAGGCGGTCAGTCTTAGCCATGAAGTAGTTTGTCCGGTTTCTGAGACATGGGAGAGACAACGTAACCATCTGGGGGGAGATTGTGGAATTCAATTTTGTAGGCTTCGCGGATCAGTTGTTGTACCCAGGCATCGGGGTTTGAAGTGTCCCAAACCTCGGCAAAGAACTGTCGTCTCCCCACCACTGGCCTGGGTTGGGAGTCATTGCTTGTTCTGCTTTTTGCCAAATCTGCCAGGCTTGACGGCTCCCTGGTTCTGGAACTGTGAGCCCTTGCCAAACCTGAGCCCTCTTCTGAAGGACCCCCATCCAGAGTTCCAGCTGTTCCTTCTGCCCTCTGGTCTGGGGCATGCCAAGGAGTGGGATGTCCTGAAGGGGCGAGAGGAAGAAGAGAAGGAGGCTTTACCTTACCTCTTGATGTATTTTGGGAGTGCTTTCGTCTTATCCTTGGTTTCGAACAATATGTTGTCTAACTTGAGGCCAAATAATTTTCCCGTCGAAGGGGTAACCCAGGAGGGGGGACTTGGATCCATAGTCAGCTGACCACGCTCTGATCCAGAGGGCTCTTCTGGCGGCTGTTGAGGCTGCTATTGACCTGGCCGCAAACGACATGGAGTCTAGCGTAGCATCCGCCATAAAGTTGATGGCTTTAAGTAGTCTACTGAGGCCACCTATAACTCTTTTGTTTTCCTGTGGAAGCAAGTCAATTATTTTTCTTGTCCACATAATACTTGCCCTTGCGAATAGGGAAGCCGTGGCAGAGGCTTGGATGGATAGGGCGGAGGCCTTGTGTGCTCTTTTATTGGCGTAATCTGCCCTTCTATCAAGGGGATCCTTGATGTTGCCCGCTCCATCCTCAGAAATCAACCCAGGTGATTGTAGGGCTGTCACAGGAGCCTCTACTAGGGGAACCTGAAGTAAAGTCATGGCCCGAGGTTCCAGGGTGTACAACTTTATGATTGAAGCAGGGGTCTGCTTATTTGACGTGGGTTTCTCCCATTCCACCCTGAGTAAGTCCTCAAAGTACTCTGGGAAGGGCACGGAGCGTGATTGTTTCTTTAATCTAGTAAAAAACTCCTTAGTGCCCCTGAATTTGGTTTTGCTTTTAATGGCTTCTGGTCTTCTTCATGAAGATCTAGGGCAGCCATGACTTTACTCAAAATGGACTGGTAGTCCTCCCCAGAGAATAAATGGGATTGGTGGTCTTGGCCCTGGTCCCCTACCTCCTCTTCGTCCCCAGTGGAGAACTCCCCCTCCTCTCTCTCATCATCATCAGAAGAGAGGTCTGCCTGGTCTGTTCTGGCAACATTGGGTGGGGGAGCTTTCTTCGCTGCCTTAGTCAGCCTGGCATGGACGAGGCCACTGCAGGATGTTTGGGCTATGGGTTCTGATCGTGTTGACTCCTGGGAGGGTGAAGACACTCTTGAACTCAGGGGGCCCCTATAAGGTGGTTCACCGAAGCAGGCAAATTCCTCCCCGAGTACTCTCCGCATCAGAGTAATCATGCTCTGCTCGCCTGTTCCCCCCACCACCGTTAAAAGGGAACGGGGAGCTTGTACTTTACCACCTCCATCGCCCGTAGCACAGTCTCCGTTGGAGCAGGCATTACAGGCATCATTCTCCGCTTCACCCTTGTTACCCTCATGTTCTGAACAGGGAGCTGTGGCGGCCGCTTTTCCAGAGCGCAGTTTTTTCACGCCATTTCCCCCGTCCTCTGTGGTTTGCTTTCGCTTTTAGATGGCTGCCTTGGCGGCAGAGCTTTCGCACGGCTTCGCCTTGCTGCTGCTCTTTCCAGCCGCGCCTTGTTGCCGGCGTGAGGAAAGGAGCCCTGTGACCTGCTCCTCGTCGCCAGATAGAATCTCTTCCCTGGACTGTTCGTTCGAAGCTGCCATTTTCTCAGCGAGTGAGGGGCGGGGGGGATGAGAGGGAAGACGAACGGAGGAGACAGGACAAGGGGAACGAGGAGGGTAAAATGAAGATGGTTAGGTATTGAAGACAGAACAGACTGGATAGAGAAAAAACTGGGGCAAAGAATGAGTTTAGAGAAAGAAGACAGAGGATTACCTCAGGAGCTCGCTCTGAAGCTGCTTCTCCCTCTGAGGCAGGTGAAGAACTGGAAGTAAGAGGGCGGTCCTAGCACAGGGGCAGGAAGTGAAAGTGAAAGTTTGTAAATCCTGCCTCTCCCTGAGCATAGGAAGGACAAAACCCGCTGATAAGATGTCCTCTGAGCCTCAGAGAGAGAACACATCTTCAACAAATTCTAGAAAAGTCAACTGATCAGCAGAGCATGTTAGCAAGTAATGGGAGTTATAAACTTTTGGTTTTATATGCTGGTTTAAAAGTTACTGTTCCTGAACTTTCATACAGATGGGCCAAACTATATTCAGCAGCTTGCTAAATAGCTTCATTGCAACTGACTCTTGTCTGCTGAGTTTCACATTTTTTATTTTAACTTTTTGTTGCTGGTTTCACACTGTTTTTAGTATTGGTCACTTCTGATTTTTATATGCTTTGGTAAAGCCACCTTGAATGTCCTATTTTGGAAGGAAGGTGGAACAGAAACCTTTTGAATCCAAGACAAAAATAAGTATACAAACAAGTACTATTCTTCACTTGATCGGCTAAAACATCATTTCTGCTATTATTCCTCTAAAACAAACTTGTTCAGCTATTCTGAAGTTATGCCACAAAGGTGCGAACACAAACATTTATGTGGAAGCAGGCTAGAATAGATGGCTAGAGAAAGATGAAGGCTGACACACAAGCAACTCCACAGTTTTCCACTTTTCTTCATTTTAAAGTTACATGAGAAAAAGCTCAAATGAGGTACTGCAAATTCTCTGAGACAGAGCAAATTCACTGAGACAGAGGAAAACAAATCATTTCAGTATTGAGGAGACTGCCTAAAGTTTCTCAATGCAGTTGCCAGCCCTGTTCATCATATGAACAAATCCCTGCATCAAGACTGGATGGTTTTCCTCTATGTAGTCTGCACAGAAATAACCATAACAGGTTAAAGTAGGGAAAATAAGTGGACAACAAAGCAGAGAACTGCAGCAGAATTGTCAAGAAACAAACAAGAAATGATGATACTCACCACCAAATACATCGCCGTTCTGGTAGTTTTTCCCCTTCTGAGCTTCCTCTTCATTTTGAACAGCAGAAACATGCTTGGCTGATGCACAGCCCATAGCTTCATTTGGTTAACTCCAGCTTGACTGAGCCGCAAACCATTTCTACAGATGTGCACGCATGGTTTCCTTTAGAAATGATCCACCTTCTGGCTTTGTAGTCAAGCCTCTTTATTTTACCTGTTGATGGAAGAAACAAGGCAAAAAATTCAGCATGTGTAAGTGCTAAATTGCCATCACCCTATGCCTCTCCATGGAAGAATATTTGGAAGAAAGGAAGTCAAGAACCATCTCACATACATTACAAAACAATGTATTTCATCCATTCCAAAAAGCTGCACATAAGAAACCAATGACATTGGCAGTTCCTCTTACTTTTTATCATCCATAAATTTACAAGTTATTTGGGGGGGGATTATTTTACTTTGGCCAGTAAGCTTTCCTTTCTTCAGATTCTGAAGGGAAAAAATCAATGAAGTGTCACTACATGCAAAAAATGAAAGCAGATTTAATTCAACCTTTATGACTTCCACACATGTTCCCACGGGCTGCAGTCCCAACTTCAGGCAATAAATCTAACGAATCACATAAGCTAGGCTATTTTCAGACAGCACAATTTTGTGCATCTCCTACAATACATATAGCTCTTTAGGGACCAGTTTTGGTCCTACAAAAGCAACTGCTACTAGCTAATTACAGGCTAAGCCCCTGGGCAGTCATACTACATTATTACACAGAGTAACCTCCCAGAAGACAATCTGTAGCCACAACAAAGCATTTATAGGGATTGAACAGGAGGGGTTGGATGGAAATACATAAACAACAACAAAAGTGTGACGCCTTGGTGAACCCACACCATGGGTTCAACTTGACCTAAGAAGCTTTGGGCTAAGCCACCCATGTGAGAGGTCTGCTACCAGCCAGACACCAGCATTTTACACCTGGCACCACAGGGCAAAATCAAGAATGATCTATGCAGCCCAACACTGCCAACTGGGCTGCAATCTCCATTAAAGCTTCAGGCATCACCTGACTGGCCCTTAGCACATAATGCCCAAAGCCAATCAGGACACCTCAAGCTCTTTAAAGCCCTGGCTCACAGACTGCCTGCCTCTTCAGTCTGGTCAATGTAGCTAGAACGAGCTTAATCTGCCTGTCCACACTCTACTACATAGTGCCTCTCTGGATACTGGACATTGTCTGCTTGAGACATCACCTCTTTCCTCCAATGCTCAGATTCTTCTCTGACTCCTTGGAAAACCAGACTGCTGCCTGTCAACCTGACCTTCCCCTCTGGCCTCTTTGCTCCCTTGTTCTGGGCCCTGGTATACTGACAAGTAGGTACATGAAGATCTCCACAAAGTACAGAGGCCTCCTGAATGAGAGAAGGTCATATTTCTTCTTGAGGGTATGGCGAGGGGGAGAGAGAGAGAGAGAGAGAGAGAGATTCAAGACACACTTAAACAGACCTAAGTGGATCTGCATAAAGATGCTTTATTAAAATTACTCATAGGTTAGTTCTCAGACCACTGTTCAGCAGACAGCATTTTAAAAATGACTGCTGAAATTATTTGGTTTACCGTATATACTCGCGTATAAGCCGAGTTTTTCAGCCCAAAAAAAGGGCTGAAAAAGCCGGCCTCGGCTTATACGTGGGTCAATACGGTAGGGGAGGGGAGGGGGAAGGGGGGAGGGGGGAACTTACCACCGCCGCCGCCATTTTCTGGCCGGGAGCGGCCTTCAGAGGCCCCCTGCGGCTGCAGGGAGCCAGCCCAGCCGCCCCCACCGCCTTCTCCCGGCCGGGAGCGGCCTTTAGAGGCCCCCTGCGGCCGCAGGCAGGCTGCCCAGCCGCCCCCGCCGCCTTCTCCCGGCCGGGAGCGACCTTCAGAGGCCCCCTGCGGCTGCAGGGAGCCCGCCCAGCCGCCCCCGCCGCCATTTTCTGGCCGGGAGTGGCCTTCAGAGGCCCCCTGCGGCTGCAGGGAGCCCGCCCAGCCGCCCCCGCCGCCTTTTCCCGGCCGGGAGCGGCCTTTAGAGGCCCCCTGCGGCTGCAGGGAGCCCGCCCAGCCGCCCCCGCCGCCTTTTCCCGGCCGGGAGCGGCCTTTAGAGGCCCCCTGCGGCTGCAGGGAGCCCGCCCAGCCGCCCCCGCCGCCATTTTCCGGCCGGGAGCGGCCTTCAGAGGCCCCCTGCGGCCGGGCCGCCGGGCCCGCGCCACTTCTCGCCACCAGGAGCAGCCTGGGGGGGCCTCCTGCAGCTGCAGGAAGGCCGCCCCCGCCAGATCCGCTGCTTCCCGCCGCCAGGAGCCCGCCGCCAGGTAAGCCTGCGGGGGGGGGGGGAGGGGTTATAAGCCAACCCTCGGCTTATACGCGGGTGCCTAATTTTTCCCCATTTTTGGGGAGAAATTAGGCACCTCGGCTTATACGCGGGTCGGCTTATACACGGGTATATACGGTATCTGCAGTCTACAGGACATTGGACATGGCATCTGTTAACCTAACCAAATGCAGAATGTGAAGATAACACACTTTGACAAACAAGATTATATGGCATTACCTGCTAATATAAGTTGACTTTTCAGTTTTAATTACAGCTATGGTTGTAAGCTGGGCCGGGGGGGGGGGGATGGCGGGCCTGCTTTGCTCACTGTCTGATCCACCAGTGAGTCCAGCTACATAATAGATGTTATGGTTTACAAGTGCCTTGAGTGCTGCACAATAAAGCAACCTACTCATTAAGTCATGTCAGTCATCCCAAGAAAAAAGATTGAACAACCTACTGCAAGATGCTTTAGTTGCAATTATTGCATGCTTTCACTCTTAAAAACTCTCAACATATAAAGAGCATTCAAATCTGGTATACTAGATGCAAGAAACATTTTCTGGATATACAGGCTGAACATTAATAACTCATGCCCCCATGTAGCAACCTTGAGCTTCCTTGGTGGTCTCTCATCCAACTACTAACCAGGGCCAGCCCTGCTTAACTTCTAAGAGCTGACAAGAGAGCTAGCCTGGTCCATCTAGGTCAGCGCAGCAGAAGTGGTATCTGCCTTCTACTTCGATCCCCCAGAAAAAGGGCATACCAGCAAGGAATTTAAAGTACCTTCGACCTCGGTCACAGAACACATACAAATTGAATAAACCATCTGGCTGCGCTGTGGGTGTTTTAATAGGGAGGTCAATTGATATTTCTGTTAGTTATTTTGCTGCAGCCCTTTTTGTTTTTAATTTGTCGTATGAGTGAAACTCAATGGAGATCTCCAACTTCAGTGCTACGGTGGGAAAATTAAAGGAAATTAAAAGACATTCTTCACTAACTTTACACTCCCTGGATTCTCATTAGAACATAGTGTTCTTTAAGTACCAAAAAATAGTTGGGAGTAGATCAGGCTAGCGGCTTCAGCCTAACTCACTAGCAAAAAGAGGAGTTCTTTATATCTGAAAGAGGAAATGCTCTGCCTGGGACAGAAGAGTTTGCTGCAGTTCTTACATCAACCTACATCACATAATGCCACTGAAAGACAACAACTAATGCCCAACAGTTCATTACATAATCATCCAGAGAAACGATCAGCAGCAATTTTTCCATTTTCATTTCTGCAAATTTATGTTTGTGTCAACACACTTGTGTTACTAGCCTTGAAATGATGTCCACTATGAAATCTGGTGCCTTCATGTACATGTTTTGATTTCCAGTGTTTATCACCACATTGCAACTTTTTTACTGCTTGCCTGGATGAAGCCAGATAGATAATCATATGGAATAGTAATACTAATCATAATAAATAGCAGAAAGTGTATAGAGGGAAGGGATTGGGGGAGAGTAATAACATAGAAATACTCAAGCTAGTAACAGCAGAACACAGAGCACTTCGCCCTTCAGGACACAAACTCCAAAGGGGTAGTAGTGGTAACAGTAGCAGGAACAAAGAAGTTTAAAGATCTCTGAAGATTAACACTTCAAAGTTTAATGCTGTATTTAGGATAACAATTAAGAACCTATGAACTCAGGACTTTTGAGTAAACATGCTTAAGATTGCAATGGAACCGTTTTTATATGGCCACCTACAAACCTTTTGACCTCTGAGGGTGTATACAGTATTGTCTCGGATCACTGCTAACCCAGTCACCTTACATCACAGCAGGATAGTTTGTATCCCCTAACTGTTCCCCCTCTTCTTGTTTATCATGTTTATTGTCCTCACTAGGGTAAGACTTCTTGGTGGAAAGCCAGACCATCGGCAGAGGGTAAAACAGAAATACTGGAAATGGGAAGATCACCAGCCCACAGGACTGGGCATGAGCTTCCAGGTCAAGCAGCCCTTTCTACTGAGACATCACTATCAAGGCTGGAGGCAGATATCAATTATCTTCTCCCTGTCATGATCCTCCCACAAGAAGCTATGGTCTTGAGCAGACTTCTGGTTGGTATTTGGGGTGCAGGGACTTGAATAGTTGGGGATGTTGTAGAAGCCATGGGAAGTAAAATTGTCTGGATTCTGAGAATAGGTTTCATCTTTTGGTTGTACCAAGATGTGTTGGCCAATAGTCACTGGTAGAACTACATGATATTAAGGTGGAGCATGAGGTTGGGAGGAGACAGTTTGGAAGGATAAGAAGCAGACAGGGGTGCTTGTCCCTTGCCCAATCTCTGACCCATCCTAAGAGATGCAGGTAGAGATGCTTCCTGCCCCTCTAATTCAGTCATGTCCAAAGTCCGGCCTGGGGGCCAATTGCGGCCCCTGGGCCAGTTTAATACGGCCCCCTATCCCGTTTTGCAGAGAGAGAAAAGGGGGCACGTGGGGGCTGCGCCTGTGCTTTGCAACCCCCACCGAGGGGGCGACGCTTGGGCAGAGGGTCGCCTCGATTGGCTGTCTCAGCCCCACCTCCCGGAATGAAGGCCAGCGAGTCTGAAACCCTAGAGAGGCCACTTCCTTCTTACCCAGAGCCCGTGTGTTGTTCTGACGCATGGAAAAGCAGCAGCAGCTCCTCCCGAGTGAGTCAAGGGGGATCCTGAGGATGGGTTGGGGGGGACTCGAGGGTGGGAAAGGTGGTGGTGGGGAAGGGAAATGCAAGGGAGGTCAGAGGCTGGCCCCAATCTGGGAGAGGAAAGACACCCCCCCACACACACACAAACACCGAAAAGACTGGGGGTGGCGGGGGCTGCTCCATCTGGCTCTCCTCTTTCCTCCTTCCTCTCTGCAGAAGGCTGGGGTGGGGGAGATGCAGCCCCTTCCCTGCATTGCAGAGGTCTCGCGAGGGATCCAGATTTGCAGGGTGGGTGGGAGGGAGGAGGGGAGAGACTGGGTGGGGGGATTGTGAGTCAAGGAAAGGCAGGGGGAAGAGGGGGCTGGATTTGGGGGCAGGGAGTGTTTGGAGTCAGACCCCCCAGCAGGTTCTCTCCAAGGCAAGTGGCTGCTTCGAAAGAAGGGATGGGGTGGGGGAAATAAATGACTCCTGGCATGTATCGTGTTTGGAAACGAGGTGTGTTCAGACGGGGCCGAGTCTGCAGAGGACACTCGTGTTCATTCCGGAGGTCAAAGCCCCGAGCAGAGAGCAAAGAGGTCAGAAGGAAAGAAGAAGAGAAAAGTTGGTTTTTATATGCCCACTTTCTCTACCACTTAAGGGTGGCTTACAATCGCCCTCCCCTTCCCCTCCCTACAACAGATACCCTGTGAGGTAGGTAAGGCTGAAAGAGCTGTGACTAGCTCAAGGTCACCCAGCTGGCTTCGTGTGTAGGAACGGGAGAAACAAATCCAGCTCACCAGATTAACCTCCACCGCTCGTGTGGAGGAGTGGGGGAATCAGACCCGGTTCTCCAGATCAGACTCCACTGCTCTTAACCACTACACCACACTGGCTCTCATGGGGAGAAAAACTCCACATTCCTCCCTGCACGGGAGATGTCAGAGTGTTTGAATCTTGGACTCCATGAGAATGAAAACCAGTTTATTTCCTGGCTCAGATGAGGGGAGGACAGAATACCCCCAGCATGGTTGAAGGGAGAGAGTCGACAGTCCCAGAGAGGCACATGAGTGGGGGGGGGAGGGGGGAGGAAGAGTTCCTGCTCCCTCCCTACAGAAGGAAGGTTGGAGATTTAGAAGCTGGTGGGCGTCCGGTGAGCTGAAAGGCGCTTTGGGGAAAGGAAGGAATGTAGCCATGGTTTTTGTGGTGCAGTCTGTGGTTATGGGCATAATAAGTATGCCGTTTGCAATAAACTTTGCATAAAATAGTTAATTTGCATTTAATTAATTTAATTAAGAATGTCAGGCAAAATGGTCGGCCCTCAGGCATGTTCACTTCATCAAATCTGGCTCTCTTTGAAAAAAGTTTGGACACCCCTGCTCTAATTCAACTCTGATGTGATACAATGCCAGGCCAGTAAAGAATAAGATTTATCTGATCCAAGATTAAATTCTTAATGCATTTATAGATCTGGCGTGGTTGACCAAAGCCTGGCAGGATGAGTCTCCTGGTGTTATTCAACTGGGTATGCAGTTTTTATCAACCCTGTCCTGGTAGCTAAACTTCTGTTAAACACTCTGCTTCTGCAGGTGCCCTGTACAAGCAAGTGGCAGGTTTTGATTGCCTATAAGGTGTGCTGGATACCAAGAACAGGTTAAGGCTTTTGGCTTTTATTGGTTTGCCAGTAGATGCCCTAGCTGAGCTGGCAAAAGTGGTCTTAAATCAGCTGTTGGGGAACAGGCTCAGCATTCATATTGAGTCCACTTCATGGACTGACCCAGCTTATTATAGGGTCAACACATGAAAAAGGTCATACTCAATGGACTTTTCTGTACCATGGAAGTTTCTGATTGTCTGGACAGGGAGCTAGAATTGAAGCCCATGCCATGGTTGTATCATTATGTACTGAAGGCTTGATTGTTGGGGTGGTTTCCCTTTGCAAGGGCAGTGGACCAATTAGGATGGTCCAGCTGCAGAATCTGTCCAATTGTTTCCAAGGGAGATCTGAGGGGTTTTGAGAGCCTTAATGGCAACTCTGCAGAAGCTCTAGTGTCAGTTCAGAACATGCCCTATCTGGAGAAGTAGATAGGTTCACTCCCTAACATCCTATCCCTTCCTCTAGGTGACACTATGCCCTATGTTTTACCAGAGGGTTGGGTGACATGAAAAGGATTTGAGATGTTTCAGGTATCACTGGCAGAAGAGTCAAGTCAAATCAGACACAATATGCCACAGAGCTTGTTTGAAGGCCTATGAGGTGGTGAAGCTTTTTTTCTCCATCATCACTGCACCAGCTAGATCTCCATCCAACACAGTTATTCAAGGTGGTTTAGGACCTGCTGACTCTTAGGTCTGATCCTATTACTGAAAATAATTCACTAGTCTGCTGTGACACTTTTGCAAGACTGTAGGATGACGTGTGATCCAATGTTGACATCAGGTTAAAAGGTAGAACATGCACCAGAGGCATTCAGAAGCATCTGCTTGTCAGAATTCTATGAACTGCTTCCGACTGATCTTCCTGATTGATGCAGACAGGGTTTTTGGAACTATGAAAGCTGCTACACCTACAAATTGGATCCATGCCCTTCTTAGCTAATTAAATCATGCCAAAAGAGATTGAGAATCCCGCTAGCCAGAATAGTAAACATACCACTGATGAAGGAAATTTTCCCAAAACTTATGATCTAAAGAGGTTGTAATTAAACTATTGTTCAAAAAGCCTTCCCTGGCAAAAGAAGGTTTTTCCCAACTTGCTTTTTTATTCAAAATGATTGAGCAGGTGATGGCAGAGCAATTTCAGATGTACCTGAACACATCTGCCATCAACGCAGTACCACTATTTAGCTGAAATAAAAGAGGATAAAGATTAAAGAGGTGGCTCTCCATTGGTTTTGGCCTTTTATTGTCTGATCAAAGAGTTTCTGCTGAGAAGGCTGTATGGAATCTGACCTATGCAGTAGTACCATAAGGTTCAGTACTTTTATTAATGCTTTTTAAATGTCTATGTCTGGCTGCTACATGAGATCATCCAAAACTTTGGGGTTGAGTGTCATGAATACACTGATGACATCCAGCTCTCTATTTTAATAACTATGCCTCAAGAAATGGCTGTAGCATCCTGAATCAGAATTTGGAAACGGAGATTAAGTGGCTATGAGGATAAAATTGAAACTGGATCAAGACAAGACAGAGTTAATGCTAGTTAGTATAGCTGATGCCTCAGCAATGATTTACTAAACCTGGACGGGGTTAATTTATCTCTTGCAAAGGGTGCAAAGAGTTGGGGGGTCTGCCTTGTTGCTGGTTGAGAAGTAGGCTGGCATCGTTGCTAACAGCACTCTTTCTCAAATACATCTTGATCATCAGTTGTCTTCTCTTTGGGAATCAGCTCATAGCTGTGTTGATTCATGTTACTGTAACCTTTCGGATGGTGTACCATCCACTTTAAGGGCTGTCTTTAAAGGCAACTTCAATTATGGTTCAGATTGTTGATACTTGTCTTTTAACTGTTGTAGGCTGATTCGAACATATTAGCCTTGGTCTGGATAGACTTTATTAGTTACTTATTTGTTTCTGGGCTCATTGAAGGTGGTGGTTCTTATCTTTAAAGCTCTTCACTATCTAGGATCTATATATGAGAGGGACCGTCTCTCCCTGTATGAATCCAAGCATGTTTCAGTTATGTTCCTCCCAGTAGGCTCTGTCTATGTCCTGACCACCACGACCATATAATCTTTCTCAGACACATCTCGGGCTCTCTCAGTCATCGTCCCATTTTTATGGAATGACACAATAGAACAAGGAAGGGGAAGAATCGTCAGCGGCCTTCATGAAACTTTGTAAGACTGAACCATTCAGAAATGCATTTTGTAGAGATTACAGAAGGCAGAATATGTTCTGAGTTTGCCTTGATTTGCCAATGTTTTAGACTACATGAGTTTCTACTATTTTATCTTACAAAGGGAGCATTGACTCTCAACAGTTTATAACCCAATAATCTCGTTAGTCTCTAAGGTGCTACTGGACTCAAATCTAGTTGTTCTACTGTAGACCAACACGGCTATCCTCTGATACTATTTTATTGAAAGTTAATGTATTTATAATTATGGCTATACACGATGTTCTTAGTTATTGTTCTGAAATACTGCATACCTTCTAAGTTGCTGTTCTGATTTTGGCAGCAAGGACTTGAAGCAGTCTATGAACTCCTCAACAGTCCGGGTCAGGCCATTTCTGATCTTCAGAGCAGGACTAATGTCAGGGTCACAGTCTAGAATTAGATGGGTCCAGGCTCACAGGTGGCCTAGAAGAACTGGTCACACAAACTAGATGAACCAGCAAGGCACTCTGCTTCACCCAGGGCTTAAATGTCCTGATTAATGCTTAATTTAGCCCTGATCCTGCAAAGAATAATACATGCTAAAGCAGTGATCTGGCTCAGAAGCAGACCAAAGGCTGCCAGCCTGCCACCTTGCCACTCTACTGCCATCTAGGTGACCCACTACCTCTGCTGCACATCTGTTGAGGATATTATTATTATTTGAAATAACACAATGTATTTGACGCAGGGTGGATAAAAATCAATGTGTCATGAGTCAGCCTGCCAAGGGCTCCTTGGAAGAAGGGGACCATGAAGAGGAGGTCTCCTTGGAAGGAGCGGACTGTGAAGCAGCAGACAGGGTAAGGGAGCAAGCACAGACAGATGAATGTTTCTCATGCCTACAACCAACCAGGACAGGGGACTCACCTGTGTCAAATAGCTGCCCTCCACAGCCACTGGAGCAGCAGGGCCAAAGGTGCAGAACATTCCTATTCAAGCTTAGAAGGAATGCTGGGTTACAAGCACTACTAAGAGCACTGCTGGCTGACAGCAATGAGGATAACGAGCTCTCTCCAGCAAAGAGTGCTGAGTCAGAGGAGTTCCTCTTCAGCAAAATCTACAGGTAACCCAGCTTTGACTTCGGATCGTTCTTGTCCCCGCTTCCCTGCCTTGGACCCTGGGCCTTGACACAATGATTTTATTTAAAAAATAAAATCAGATTTTAAATGGATTTTTAAAATAAAATGCTTTTCGAGGAAAATATATCTGAAGATAATTTTCTGTTTAAGATACATTATAGTCCAAAGGTCTATCATCATGAAATAAGGATTTGTTTTTAATTAGTAAGCGTGAGGTTGTATATTGGTGCAATGTGCTCTTCTAGTGGTTTCTGTAAGATTAGTTTGGGCAGTTTTTTTATCTAGAAGATATTATACCAGAGGCTTGGTTTTGCAGTTCTCAAAACTGAATTTGTGTCTGCAGAGATAACATGCCTCTTCTTCACGGCAAAAATGTTATAAAATAAACATACAGAGTTGAGAAAAAGACCTTAATTCCATTGTTCCTTTGGAAATCTATGTACACACTACTCTTAAGTGCTAAGTTTCAAGAAGATCAATGAATAGAAGATCATTTGGAGTGGAATAGATCTGCACAAGGATCTAGGTGTGAGGAGGGAAAGGCCAGCAGTAAAACTGATAGTGAAACCTTTTGAGCAGAATCTTTGGGATCTTTGTGTGTATAACCTAAGGGTTATCATTATTATTCTCTCCCTGCAGCAGAAAGCCTATAACGGCAGCAGGCTGTAAAAGAAACCCAGTTTGGGAATATTTTAATCAAGTTCCTCTGCCTATGGGTAAGGCAGGCATGCGTGCAAAATGCAAACACTGCAACAACTAAATGAAAGGCCTGATGGCCTGAATGAAACAACAACATGAAAAGTGCTGTTTATGTTTAAAAACCCATGATTTAAATATAGTCTTACTGACCGGTGATTTAAATCGATTTGATTTAAATCAAATCCACCCCAATTTGACAGTGGGTTCTATACTCCATGAAAGTTTGTATGTGTTAAGTGCCGTCAAGTCGCTTCCGACTCATGGCGACCCGATGAGTGAAAGTCCTCCAAAATGTCCTATCTGACAGCCTTGCTCAGATCTTGCAAATTGAAGGCTGTGGCTTCCTTTATCGAGTCAATCCATCTCTTGTTGGGTCTTCCTCTTTTCCTGCTGCCCTCCACTTTTCCTATCATGACGGTCTTTTCCAGTGACTCTTGTCGTCTCATGACGTGACCAAAATACGACAGCCTCAGTTTAGTCATTTTAGCTTCTAGGGTCAGTTCAGGCTTGATTTGATCTATAACCCACTGATTTGTTTTTTTGGCAGTCCACGGAATCTGTAACACTCTCCTCCAACACCACATTTCAAAGGAATCTATTTTCTTCCTATCAGCTTTCTTCATTGTCCAGCTTTCACACCCATACATAGTAATAGGGAATATGATGGCATGAATTAATCTAGTCTTGGTGGCCACAGTCACATCCTTACACTTCAAAATCTTTTCTAGCTCCTTCATGGCTGCTCTTCCCAGTCTCAATCTCCTTCTAATTTCTTGGCTGCAGTCTCCCTTTTGGTTGATGGTGGAGCCAAGGAATAGAAAGTCTTGAACAATTTCAATTTCCTCATTGTCAACCTTAAAGTTGTGTAATTCTCCTGTAGTCATTACTTTTGTTTTCTTGATGTTCAGCTGCAGTCCTGCTTTGGCACTTTCTCTTTTAACTTTCAGCAGTAGTTGTTTCAAATCTTCACTATTTTCTGTCAATAATGTAGTGTCATCAGCATATCTCAAATTATTAATGTTCCTCCCTCCAATTTTCACTCCACCTTCATCTAAATCTAACCCAGCTTTCCTAATTATATGTTCTGCATATAGATTGAAGAGATAGGGAGATAAAATACATCCTTGTCTGACACCTTTGCCAATTGGAAACCATTCCGTTTCTCCATATTCTGTTCTAACTGTGGCCTCTTGTCCAGAGTACAGGTTGAGCATCAAAAAGATCAGATGTAGTGGCACACCCATTTCCTTTAAAACCAGCCAGTGCTTTTCATGATCCACACAGTCAAAAGCTTTGCTGTAATCTATGAAACACAAGCTGATTTTCTTCTGAAATTCTCTCGTACGCTCCAGTAACCAGCGTATATTTGCAATATGATCGCTAGTGCCTCTTCCTTTTCTGAAACCAGCTTGAACATCAGGCATTTCTCGTTCCATATATGGTAACAGCCTTTGCTGTAAGATTTTGAGCATCACTTTACTTGCATGAGAAAT
Source organism: Euleptes europaea (assembly GCF_029931775.1). NCBI lineage: Eukaryota > Metazoa > Chordata > Lepidosauria > Squamata > Sphaerodactylidae > Euleptes > Euleptes europaea. Next base: position 27,893,565 of record NC_079313.1, on the reverse strand, counting down.
TAATGCAATGGTCCGATAGTTGTTGCAATCTTTGATGTCTCCTTTCTTGGGAACTGGAATGAAAATGGATCGTTTCCAGTCTGTGGGCCATTGTTTTGTTTTCCATATCTGTTGGCATATTCTTGTCAAGATTTTGATGGACTCTGTTTCTGTGGCTTGGAATAGCTCTATTGATATCCCATCTGCTCCTGGTGATTTGTTTCTCCCGATTGCTCTCAATGCAGCTTTCACTTCACTTTCTAAAACTGTAGGTTCTTCTTCAAAAGATTCTTCTTGGAAAGAATCTTTTATCCTTTCATCTTCTCTGTATAGTTCTTCAGCGTATTGTTCCCACCTTTTCTTTGTTTTGTCCTGTTCAGTTAATGTATTTCCATGCTGATCTTACAGCATGCCTAACCATGCTTTAAATTTCCCTTTGATTTCTTGGATCTTGTGGAACAGACCCCTTGTTCTTCCTTTTTTGTTGTTCTCTTCTATTTCTTTACACTGGTTATTATAATAGGTCTCTTTGTCTCTACGTGCTAGTCGCTGGAACGTTGCACTTAGACTTTTGATTCTATTTCTGTCACCTTCTACTTTTGCTTCTCGTCTATCTCTGGCAATTTTAAGAGTTTCCTCAGACATCCATCGAGGTTTTTCTTTTCTTTTGGCTACAGGAATAGTCTTTGCACATTCTTCCTTGATAATATCTCTAGTTTCCACCCATAGTTCTTCAGGTTTACATTCACTTGAACTTAGTAATGCAAATCTGTTCCTTACATGGTCTTTAAACTCTTCCGGAATATTGCTTAGATTGTATTTTGGTGCTATGAATGTTTTGGTGTTTTTCTTAAGCTTTATCTTGATTTTTGAAAGTGTATGAAAGTGTATGCAATAGAAATTATTCATCTTTAAAATATCACCAAATCTCTTGTTTCTGGCAATCAGTAATGGTTTTGTTTTGTTAAAAACAACCTAGAAAGGTAAGAATTCTATGTGATCAAGAGAACAGTTTAAAACAACCTTCTAGAAAAATTAAAAATAAATCAAACAAATTGATGAAAAATACACTAGTACGCTTGTCAGATTTCGTTAGCAGAGAATGACTGGCGTGATTGAACGTCAGTAATTAGTACACTGCTGTTCATGGCTGTGTATTCCATGAGGGAATTGGCATCAGAATCCCACCAAAGCCGTCATAGCTGCCACCTCCCACACAAAACCGATTCATCCTACTTTGTTGGTCTCCCCTCCATATTTTCAGCAATTTATCAAATTTCTGAATACAACCTATTCAATCGCATCAGCTACTTGGAGATAAATGATGCACTTACCCCCTTTCTTTATATTAAGTCCACTGAAGAAAGTGTATGCTAATGGTTTTTCTTCTAATGAGGTAACATTATCTACAACAGGACACACTGGAGAAAAGGGTCATGGGCAAGAGGAGGGTCACACGTGAACTGCTCACTGCCAGAATCCAACTCTTGCCAAGGCAATGCAATGCAAGGATCAGCAGAAAAGCTGCAAAAGGGGTAGGGGGGAGAACCCCCGAGTACAAATTACACAAGTGCATAGATACACGTGCACACTCAGCCACCTATAAACGTCCACAAAAATAATTTGCTACAAGAGGCTATATAAGAAGTCTTGCCATGCTGCTAATTTCTAAGTGGCCCAAAGAACGTTCAAAAGAAACAGAAACCAGGCCAACCGGACCAGAAATGGAGGTGGGGAGAGAGAGAAATCTGTACACAATGATGCAGTCTCATGGCTTGTGAATAAACCCCATTTTCTCTATTTTATCTCCTTTCAGGGAATGTTAAAGATGACAGTAGAACAATTCACAATGTAGGTATGAAACAGCACATTAAGCATGCCTTATTATGTTGGTGGGTTGAAACTTTCCACCTTCAGGGAACACTTTTCCACCATCAAAATTTCTATGTCTGTCACAGAACTCCTGTGCATTGCAGCAGTTCCTAGGCACAAAGGAACTAGGGCACAAAGTTAGGTTATTGTCCAGCCTTCTGGGACTCATCTTTTCCTTGTGTGAACTGTGAGGAAATCTAAAATACTTTTCTGCAGACGTTCATTGCAGGGCAACACTGTTAGCCGTGGTCACAGATGCCTGTCTGCTATTACTAATTTTCTTACTGAAGTACCCTTGAGAAATTTCCAGGGAATGGAGAGGGAGAGGGAGAGGGAGAGGGAGAGAGGGAGAGAGGGAGGGAGAGAGAGACATATATATATATATATTAGATTTATATCCCACCCCTTCCCCCATTACAGTGGGGCTTGGGGCGGGTAACAACAAATCAAATACATTTAAAAATAGAAACAATTAAAATAGATCAAAATCCGTAAAATACAAATAAGATGGTGCCCTAAGTTTCCAGCAGAACTGACTCGTGAGAATAACAAATCCCCCACAAAGTAAATGAGGAGGGGGACCGAGGGGAGCATATAGAAGAGGGAGGGCTCTGTGACCGGTGGATGTACTAGAGCAGGTTGGCTCCTGAGATGGTGCTGGAGGCGATGGGTGTTCCCCTGCCTTTCTCTTCCCCACAGCAGCCCTCTGCAACCTAAAAAGGGATTGCCAAGGCTTGTGGGACCCCCATGGAACACCACTGGGCTCAGGGAAACTGCAGGGAGGAGGAAGAAATTGGGCAAAATCACCCCACCTTGCTTTTGCACCAACAGAAAGCTTGACTATAGATGTGAAGAGAATAATACCTCCACTGACACAAAAGCAAGATATGTGTGATTTCACCAGATTTCCCCCTTCCTCGGTACAGCTTTTTATTAACAGGGGAGCCAAGATCTTGACAATGCATTTTGGGGGTCATGGGAGGTATGGTGGGAAGGAGAATGTTGGTGAAAGCTGCAAGCATTACATCGGTACACACAACCATCCTACATTTTTTATTCTCCTTTTCAGCCAAAGTTAGCTGTCAACATGGCTCAAAGCACTATGACTGACATTAAATATGAAGTTGCGTGCAAACAGCTAGATCTGGTCACAATGAAGGTGCTCCTAGCTGCTTCCAGCCTTCCCACTTGGTCACAGAAGCTGGAAGGAGAGAGGGCTCGCAGCAGGAGCTAAATCCAAACACAATGGCTATACTATCTGCATATACAGATTAGAACACCACAAAAGATAAAACTGTTTGTGGCAGTTGTCAGTTCAAAAAAGAGAGTGTACATTCACATGTTTGTGAGTGACAAAGATGTGCTCATACCTACCAATCCAGATGTTACTAGCAGTACTCTTGGTTTGTTCACGAGTTCCCTTGCCTTCCCATGTTTGATGTAATGTTGCAGTAGGCTCTTTCCATATGTCCCTGTGCCCAATTACAGCCATCAGGCAGCCATCTGTTGGTTATCCCGCCACTCAGGGTGGTCAGTCTGGTATTGACCAGAGCCTAGGCCTTTTCCATGGTGGCTCTGGCTCTATGAAAAGGGCTCCCTAAAGAGGTGAGGGCAGCCCCCTCCTTGGAGGTCTTCAGGAGGTACTCCAAGGCCTGCATGTTTGCCAGGGCTTTTGAGGGGGGGTTGGTTGGAAGGCATCTTTTAAGGGGGAGGGAGAGATTTGGAGTTTATTATTTCATTTTTTGGTTTTAACTGAAATTTTTTGAACTGTTATTGTAAGCTTCCTTAAACCACAAGGAAAGGCGGGATATAAATGTTTAATTTTTTAAAAAGCTAATACATTAAGGGAACTAGATAGTAATACCTGGGAATGAGGTGTGTTCAGCATCACTAAGCATGGCCTGCAAGGCAAGAAGTTTCTAAAGGTCCTAACAAAAATTAGATTTTCATGTGGGAAGGTAAGTTTGACTGCCACCCTTCAGTCTGAATTTCCATATTCTCTGTTATTTATTTAAAACATTTCATCCAGCCTTACCTCCTTACATTCAAGGCATCGATTCTTCAGTGTTAGTGATTCTTCAGACTCTAACTACAGGCCTGGACTCTGTCTAAGAGGTATCATGGTCCCTGAATCCATCAGACATGAAATCTGAAGTAGGAAATTTGTAAAAAAAAGTCTCCTAAGTGAGTGAAATTGCCAGGCTCCAAGCCCACGAGAATGTCTCATCATCACCCACCACCCAATGTGGTTTGCTCTCCATGGTGTCCTCAGTGAAGAAGAAAAAGGGCACAGTGTGAGGTTATTGGATGTGCACGTCATAGCGCATGAATTCCACCCAAAGTGGAAGTCTTCTACCCTTTTAAATTCCTTGCAACTTTGCTTGGGGGGCGGTGCTGCTGTGGCAGCGATCAAGCCCATCAGTCAAGCCCTAGACTTTCATGGATCAACATCTGCCTTCCTTAAGAGCTTACACAGATCTGGAGTGCATGGTCCTATTCCTGTTAGCTAGAAGTTGTGCTCTGGACCTGTTATGAATAAATACCCTCATCACATTTAGGATAATGCTCACAAGCTCATAGCCTAAATGGAACTAACAGGTCACCCTCTTCAACCTCCATCATAATATCTTCATTCTACCAGCTGCTGTTGGGCTTTTTGCTCAGGTGAGATATTTATTTACAAGCCAGGAATACGTCACAGCGCTATAACGTCCATGCTTTCTTAGTTTTTAAGGGTTGGGTAAGGTGATATGAACAGCCACTGTAGCACGCCCTAACACGGTAGCTCATTCACAGGCAAATACCAATTGCTTAAGTCAAGAACACCAGTGGTTACTCACACAAATGAAAGATAACATGTTGAAGAAATCAATTTTATCTAAAGTTTACTGAAATCACATGGTATGTTATTGGCTTAGTATCAAGTAAATGCTCTAGTGTGGCAGAGCCTTTAGTACATCCCAATAAAAGTCCAGTTTTTTGCTACTTTGCTCCTATGAAAGGAGAAATCAATTTGGAGGTACCATGTGGGGGTTGCATGTGTCAGAGGTTTATTTCCCCATTTGTTATTGGGTGAAATACTAACTGGTAGACAAACCTTTAGAAAAACAAAGCCTAATAGCATCTGATCAACAGATTTATCTTCTTTATATTCAAGTTACCTTTGGAAGCCTATGATATCTGCAGTTACTACATTGCATACCCTGTTTCTGACAGCAACATAAAACAACACAAAACAACAAAAGCACAAATGGTAAAATTACGTTTAAAGTAGCTGTCAATCCAAGGTAGGCAATTTAAGTCTTTCATAAATTGACAGCATAGAATATCTGAAGAACAGTCATCCTACCCAGAGAAACAAGACAAAAATCAATGGAAACTAGAGTTACCAGGTCCCTCTTCACCACCAGCGGGAGATTTTTGGGGCGGAGCATGAGGAGGGCGGGGTTTGGGAGGGACTATTTTTCTCCAGGTGATCTGATCTCTATCGGCTGGAGAGCAGTTGAATTAGCAGATCTCCTGCTACTACCTGGCAGTTGGCAACCCTAATGGAAACTCATTTCCAGGAACGAAAATGTCCAACAATGTGGCATTAACTTCTCTTACTTATCTTTTGTTACTGTAAAAAGTGCAAATGTCACATACATACTTTGTGGGGGTGGGGAAACAATTACAGGCTTAACAGATTTTATTCAGAAACTACAAATCAGCATTCACGACAGGGAAAAGAAATTAAGGAATGGTAAAAATGACAGTAGTCTCATTCACACTCTAGTTATAAAATTGCATATTAAGCATACCTTATGTTGGCCAGTTTTCACTTTCCTTCTTCAAGGAACACCTTCTACATTGACTCGTCTAGAGGAACACCCTATAGGAGTGTCAAACAACCCCTTTGAACTGCATAGGTTTCTGGGGCTATTCTAGGGCATACACTGAGGTCACTGCTCAGGCCTGTTGGGACTCATCTTCTCCTTGCAAGAATTGTTGAGGGTGCCCTAAAACACACCCAACATTCCTCCGCAAGCAGCTCACTGCAGGGGAATACCAGTAGTTTACGGGCAAGTTCCTTTTAATTACATTATGCTGCAGATTGACAAGGGACCACTGCCAAAGGAGATTTAGAAGAGATATTAAGTTTGTTAACAGCTGCAAATATTGCATATAATGGCACATTTATTTTAAAAAATGGGGTTTCAACTATTTTGATTTTAGAAAATATAGCCTTTGTGGTTGAGTTAGTGTTTGACAGCAAAGAAATAAGTTTATGAAAATAGTATGTTTATGTTATTAAGCACTATAATAAACTTCACAATAAAGTCAATCTGTCTGCTATACACACACACACACAACACTGCAATAATCTTAATTTTTCTTTTTATAAAAATATTCTTTAAAATGCCAAAAAAAAAAAACACAAAAAAGTCTAGGCTGGAAGAAAGCAGAGAGAAAATTACACCACCTAAAGTTGCCTCATTTCAGGCAGAAGCAATAAACAAGCATTTGAAATCACGTTTACTTCCAACCTTAGCACTGCCCCTGTCTGGAACTTTTCATAAACGGACACAGCCATTTGTTTTTTTTCTTCTTAGGAAGAAAGGTGGACTACAAATGAAGTAAAATAAAAACAATCAAAAGAAACAACCCAACATTTTGCTCACTGTACTCATCTGCTGCTCACTTAATCCTAATCTGAGAAAAGGGACGGCACGCAGAAGCAGCCCCAGACAGCAGTCGCCGCCACCCCAAAAGGAAGTCCACATGGATTACCTGAGGATTTATTCATACAGTTTAAAATTCTCAATATGCTTCAGTTTAGGGAAAAAACCTCCAGGGGCTTGAAAGATCCACAGGATAATGGCAAGAATCAGACCTATATCGAATCCTATTGTACCTTTTCAGAAGATAACCAAAATAAACACACCAAGTAGAAGAACCAGAGAATTTGTTTTTTATTTTTCCTGTAAGAAGAGCAATACAATTATAGATGTAGAATTATTTCCATCTAAACTAAATGGGTTTCCGGCATATGGCGAGTGCAACTGATGTATTTGTCTTTTAAGGCAACCCTTAAAAGAAAATCCATTTTACAAATAAATAGCACAATGACTAGGCTTTCTCTTTCCTTTTGTTTTTGTTTAACTAAATGAGATATAACTAGACTGTAAAATTCTCTAAAGAAACCAAGCCTACCATTCAGAAAATTAGGAGAGCAAAGAAGCTGACAAGGACCTTTTCCTTTCTCTTTGGTTATCAGCTACATTCAGCTGTCACAACAAGCTCACATTAAGCAGGGATCTGCTTGCATGGATGCCTCACAGCTCTCTCCTTCCTTCTCGCAATTAGAAATGAACAGAACTTTTCTTAGCGGAGTTACACCTTTCAAAGCCCACTCCACCTTTCTCCCCAAGGAGTACCCAAAGCAGCTTACATCTTTCCTCTCTCCTCCATTTATCCTCACAACAACCCGGTGAGGTAGGTTAGGGTGTAACTGGCCCAAGGACACCCGGTGAGCATCCATGGCACTAGTGGGGATTCAACCCTGGGTCTGCCAGATGCTAGTCGAACACTCACTACACCATACTGGTTACTTGTGACGTACAAACAAACACAAGAAAGCAGGTTAATAATAGTCCCCCACCCAGTTAACCCACACATCTGCATTTGTATGTCACAGGTTACCATTTAGTTCCTAATTGAGATTCGACTCAGATGCAGGGAGGGAGCCAGCACACACGCACCAGCTTGGCAACAAGGCCGGCTTGTGCAGATCCCGGCTCAATGTTGTCTGGTTGGGACATTCAAATGCAGCCACTGTGTTTGAGTTTCCTGAATGAAGCTAGCTGGTGAAGAATCTATTTGGTTTTAAAATCAGCTGCTTCAGGGGTTCTCTGTCATCCCCCTCCCAGCCATTTTTGCCCTCTCAATTTACTGAAGGTCTGTGGACATTGCTGATCATGTAAAGAGGTTAGGAGTGCCCTTGGACCCAGACTTCCTGTTGGGAAAACAAGCTTGGTGCTGCTGCTAAGAATGCATTTTATCAACACCCTCTTGCGTATCAGTTACCTCCCCTTCTAGCCTCAGCTGAAATGGCCATGCTGATCCATGTTACTGCGGCTTTGAGGATCAACTATTGTGATGTGCCATAGGTGGGGCTGCCCTTAAACAACTCAGAAACTTTGATCAGTGCAAAATGCAGCTGCCCATCTCTCAACTGGGCTAAGCCAATAACAGCAGATCACAGCAGTTCAAAGCAACTCAACTGACTGATTACTTGTTTCCAGGATCAACTGAAGTGCTGGTTCTTACTTATAAAGCTCTACATGACCTGGGACCTGCATATATGTAGAATCCGCTTTCTCTCTCTGTGTAGTAACATGCATGCCCCCCCCCTCTCTGTAGGAACATGTATGCCTCTCTCTCTCTCTCTGTAGTACTATGTATGCCAACTGTACTCTTCATAGCAGCTTCTGCTTTCTATTCTATCCCCTGGGACCTTTAGAGCCTCCTCAACTTGAGCTCTGGTCTTTTCAGTTGTGCTCTCAACTTTGTGGAATGGTTGACTTGAGTAGGTTGGGGGCAGGCAACAATAATTTTTAGGAAGGAACGTAAAGCAAAACTGTTTAAGAAACTTTTCATTGACATCTTGGGTTGTTCAAGCGGAAGATGGTTCTTCGATTTTTGAGTCACAGGCTGGTAAATGTCAAGGTAGTCCCCTGTGCTGACCCATGGGTGCCATCATATCATGACGTTTACTAGGCAGACTATGTTTACGGGGTGGCCTTCCCCAGTCGTCTATACTTTACCCCCAGCAAACTGGATACAAGTTGGTAGTCACATTTTAATTGTTGATGGTTATTTATTTTTGAGACTGTTTTGTTATTATTTATGCTCTGTTGTAAGTTACCTTCGGCCCTTTGTGGGGAAAGGCAGCATAAAAATATCTGAAAACAAACAACATATCTACATGGAACCTCTATTTTCTGGAGCAGTATAACTGAGCAACAGATACTAGGGACAAAACTGAAAACTGCTATTATCATTATGCTCAACCTGGATGCATCCAAAGGCATTTGTCTGGCTATTCCAAACAAAACACTGGACTAGATGGACCTAGGCCTTATCTAACAAGGCAACTCATGTGTTCTTCTGCTCAAAGGAACTGCAGTCAGACAAGTAAACAGATGTGTCTCAGGATGGAGAGCAGCATACACACAAAAACACACATATACAGTTATCTGTCCCGAAACCCGAGCTCTCTACCCCTCAGCTGTAGAAAGCACTATGGGTAGAATTCTTTTTTTTACAAAGCCTACTGAAAAAGGTCAGTTTATCCTGAGATGCCACACATCTATTATAAATCAATAAAGATTGCTGGCCAGACCACCTTATCTTCCAAATGCCAGGTGACTAGATGTAATGATAAATGAGCCATAAAGTGTGAACACAGCCATTATGTTAATTGAAAACACCCAATGCTGATTAATGAGTACCTCAGGAGGGCAGCGACAGAGGGGGGAGGAGGTGTTCTGTTCACACACATGATTTTCCACCCCATGGTGTATGTACTGTTTGGTCATTCATCTGGAGTTACTACTAAACACAGGATTAAGTTCCTCAAAGAAGCTATGGTTGCACAAATTAAAACATAATTAGCATTCTCAGAGATGACTCATTACAGTACAAAGCACTGCCAGGATGAGGTCCCTGGAGACATCAAGATCAGAAAACTCAATTACATTGGTTGATAAGCGTTTGTCCCATCACAAACGATAAATAAAATAAAATAAAAAGAACAAGGGCAGTCACTGCCAAGCTGAACAACAAGAAACAAAATGGAGATACTGAGACGGCTGGTCTCCTTAACAAACTCTGACAAAATATAGTTACAAATCTTTTAACATTTAAACACCTTGGCATTGCCTATCAAACATCTGGCAAAGAAAATCAATAATATACATCAAAGCAGGTGCTAAAAGAAAAAACATCTATACTTGCAGAAGAAGCTACTCAACATAAAGAATTCAGACATTTACAGTCCCTGTTAAAGAAAAAAAAACTGCATAGTTTCTGGGATGAATTTTTATTAATTGCTCTTCTTCAACCTTTATAGTAGTAAATTATTAATACGCACGCTGTTCACTACCCACAATTGAAAATGACAGGCTTCTGTGGTGAAGGAATTTTCCAAGACGCTTAAATTTAGTTATATTTAATTTCAGTAATCCTGCTGTGTATAATTATGAAATATCAAGCAAAACACTCATTGAAGGCGTAGGAGATGCAGGAGCGGCTGATCATAATGTCAGTCCAGGCTGCTGAACATGTCAGGCAGGCGCTGCCAGCTTCAGAGGGTGCAGTCTGCAAAGATGTCACAAGCAGAAGTGGGCAGGTCTAGATGCTGCAAAGGAACTGGCAGATTGTCTACGCCAGCACTCCCACAGCTGACGCATCTGCTAAGAGTGGAATATGCTGCTAGAAATCAAAGTAAAATAAAGCCCAACGTGGGAGAATATACAGCATGTGGAGGATCGCCACAATTCCTTTTGACCATCCCCTTGTCAGATGCCGTCAATGCCCCCGCATGCAAACCTTCCCACTATAGATGGGCACACACACACACACACAAACACACAATGAAGCTACTTCATACCAAGTCAGGTGCCATTCGTCTATTGAGGGCAATATGTCCGTTCTGACAGGAAGCAGCTCACTATGTTTTGGGTGGAGTCTTTCACATCACCTACTACCTGATCCTTTTAACTGAAGATGTTGGGAACTGAATGTGAGACCTTCAATAGATAAAGTAGAATGTGAGACCTTCAATAGATAAAGTAGATGTTCTAATACTGAGCCATGGACCTTCCCCTGAAACTGGCGCACTCCACTTTACAAACCACTGAGGAACAATCTGTTCAGGTCTTCGCCTACTCTGTTTTGTCAGAGCACATGACAGCCAATTCATTCACTCACTCTGGCATTCCTCTATAATCTTCAGCTTCCCAAACGGTTCATGAATTCTGCAATGACTCCACCTGTGCTACTTCCTATGCCTGAACTTCCTTGTAGATCACCTACATGGTGTCACATTCTACCCCACCTTCAACTCCCTCCTCAAATGCCACTTTTCCCCACAAAGCCTTTAGTTAACCTCTCAGTCCTCATTGCCAACTGAAATAAGGCTTAAATAAGTACACCAGCATTTACTCATCTCTTATCGTGTTGGCCTCGGTCCCTTTCTTCCCACTCTTGTTCTCCTGTCTACCATTCAAACCTGCCATTTTGTTCATATTATTCTAATAAAGCACAGTGATAATGATAATGAATATGGCCTGCCACAGGATGTGTCAGCAAAATACATACACTTACATCTACAGTCACACATTTCAGCATTTCTGAACCCATGAGCCTCTGCTTGGGCTCCAGTTTTTTCTGCAGCTGCAACTGGACTGTGGGTTTCCCAAAGATGTGAGGAAAGCCCCCAACCCTACACAGGATTCAGAGGCTCTGCAAAGTAGCGCTTTTTCAGCATTCCTTTGGTAGCCCATGAGCGAAGGTTGTGACTTACTTCCTTTTATCTTTACTTTCTGCCAATGTGATATTGTATTTGTTTTAAAATTTAAGTAGGCTGCTTTCAGTCCTGTTCATCAGGAGAAAAAGCGAACTATAAATATATATTTTTAAAAAAAAAATTACCATCGGGAAAATAAGTTCTTATATTTCTAAAATAGAATGTCCACATAAGAGCATCAGAGGCCTAAATTATTGGACATGTGTGTTCATTTAAGACTAACATATGAAAAGTGTTCTCCTCAAAATCTGTAAATAATGTTTTCAGTGTAAGTTCCCCCCCCCCCAAATGTGAGTACATAAATCACACAGTGAAAAACTCATCCGCTTTCCCAAAATCTCATTCTCAGGCTTGGAGCCAGTGTGGTGTAGTAGATAGAGCACCAGACTAGGACCACGGGTGACCTGGGTTCAAATCCCTACTTCTGGCATGGAAGCTTGCAGGGTGACCTTGGGCTCATCACAAACTCTTATCCTGGCCTACCTCACCTCACAGAGGTGTTGTTGAGGGGGAAATGGAGGAGGGGAAAATGATCCTCTAAAAGCTGCTTTGAATCCAAACTGGGGAGAAAAGTATGATATAAATAAATGCAAATGCAACATTATATCTGCACCTCTAATTACAAGTTGAAGTATGCTTTTAAAGAACCATGTATGTCGCTGAACAAAGTAGCCCATTAAGCATTTCTTAAGACCACAAAATTGGCTTTGTCTTTATACTAATAATTCTCATGTTATTGTTTTTATAATTTTATTATATTGCTTTTTCATTGTTGGCCAGGTTGAGCAGGTGTGTGGAGAAGAGGCATACGCATTTTCTAAATAAATAAATAAATAATATTCAGTGTGTTCCAGTGTTAGTTTAATGCATCAGTGTAAGGACCCTTGTTTTATGCTGCAAAATAAAAACAAGCACTAGGAGAAAGTTGAGGTCAAGAGGAGTCAACTTACTACTTAACCGATAAGGATCAAGATACAACTGAAAAAAACCTCCCTGAACTTCCCCTTAAATAACACCAGATGTTTCCTGGGAAGGACAGACACCAAAACAAACAATGGCACATTTTTACGATATTCACATTATGCAGCTTCAGACAGTTGGTAAGAACAGCCTATTGAAAGCCAGTTTAAGTAGCAAGCTCCACCCTCAATAATTTTTTAACAAGGGCTTAGCCCAGTGGATAAAAAATATTCTACTTCAGCGTTACACTTCTGAGAGTCCAAATAGTAAGTATCACATTATCTTGCTCTCAGAAGGGAACGTTAACCCCTTGTTGCCGGTGGATAGCTTTGAGATGGGGAAATATTAAACAAAAATGTTCACCACAGGCGGGAGCGGACTTCTTTGCGTTAGCTGCTCATTCCTCCATATTTCTTTAGCCACAAGCTCACCATGAAGCTGTCATCAAGTCTCTCTGTTTCAGAGTGTTGGCCACCCTCAATTCGACAACAATAATATTGAATGGCTTCACGGGGCTTTTGCGAGATTACTGATGCCCTTTGAACACTCCCAGTGCCACGTAAAGGTTATTACTAGCATCACACCAGCCCTTCTGTCTGGGAAAATAGTTTAAGGGACGCAACAATATATTACTGTTCAGTGCTACTAAACACTATCCAATACAGAACTATTTATGTGAAAGGCCACCAATGGATCTTATTGAACATATCAACATACCACAATGCATTTGTGGCTTACTAAACTGACCAATGAGGACTTATCTGAATAAAACATGCAATCAACTGTATTCTTCAAACAATAACAAGGTATAAACAGTGCCTTTGTAGTGACATACTAATACTTCATATTTGCATATTCTCCCTTAAAGGGAAAAAAATGTAGAAGGGAGGAGGAGTCTATTTTAAGCAGAGAAATGGCTGGTGGAAAGCCCTTCCTTTCTGCCATACCTTCACTCAAGACGACAGCTTTTAAAACAAAGTCCTTAAATAAGTCCCTGGTGTGGCCACATTTGGAATATTGCATACAGTTCTGGGAAAAGTGTAGAAAAGGGCAGTCAAAATGATCACAGGGTTGCAGCACCTTCCCTATAAAGTTAAAGTATCTGGGGCTTTTTTAAGTTTAGGAAACAAAACAACTGAGTGTGACATAATAGAGGTCTACAATATTATGCATGGTGTGGAGAAAGTGGACAAAGAAACTTCTCTTCCTCTCCCATAACACCAGAATTCAGAGTCTCCCTACAAAACTGATGGGCAATAGATTGAATACAGAGGGAAGTATTACTTCATACAACAGAAAGTTGATTTGTGGAACACACTTCCATGAGATCTGGTGATAGTAATTAGCCTATGTTGATTTAAAAGGGGGTTGGACATATTAATGGAGGACAGGTCCATTGATGGCTATTAGCCATAGCAGCTGAACAGAACCTCCAGGTTCAGATAAAAAAATATGCCTCCTATTGTCAGAGGCTGAGTAACAGGTAGCAGTTGCCATCAGGCCCTGCTTTTGGGCTTCCCTGTGGCATCTGACTAGCAGAAACAGGATGCTGGACTAGATGTATATAAGTCTTATATGTATATAAGCAAACTGTCTTAGGGCCTCTCATTCTGCCATTGCCTACCGAGAAATACCTTGCAAGATGCTTATAAATTATTCCAGGTCCAAACAGACATTCTAGAAAATCTTAACATAGACAGAGGGGAAGCAATGAAGCAGCATATGTATTGGCAGAGTTGGCACCATAGGCCCATTTTATTGTCCTTCAAGCCTCCTGACAGACCAAGCCGCAGCTTTCTTCACCAGGCTCAAATAGGCTGCAATCAACCAACTGAGAGGACAACCGTTCAAAATGTCCAAATGAAATAGAAGATGTGCTTGGCTTCTATTCCTGTTGCAAAGAGAGAAGCGTTGCTTAAATGGCTTCCTCACAGAGCGGGGAGGGGACCTCTCTCTTTTAATTAGCAAATCTGGCCAGGATAGACTGCTTTTCTGCATTCAATATTCACGCGATATGATTGAAGGTGAGCCGGGTCAGACCACTGTCTAGCATTGTTATACAAGGAGTACCAACTGGCTCTTCACAGTTTGCGAGACGGCCAAAATCAGCTTTGCGCCAGTCTCAACATAGAAGGAAGGGAAGAAGCACCATAGCAACAAGGAAAGAGGGAGAGACAGGGGACATGTTGCTTAGCAACTAGATGCTACTGGCTGTGGTTTAAACAGGAGACTTTTAAAATAAAGGGAGGGAGGAGAGGAAATGAACAACAATCTCTTCTGTGCTGATCAAGGTAGAATTCCATCTTGAATTCCTTGGAGGAAGACTGGGAGACACGCGCACACAGGCCATTTATTCATGGAAGGTTTTTTATTGGGTTTGCCACTCTTTAGGTGCACTTTTTCCCCATCCATATTCTCAAAACTCAACAATAAGCCTCCATGCAGAGTTTTGAGAATTCAGATGGGGAAAATGTGCATCTATAGAGTGACGAATCCAGTGCAAAACCTTCCATGAATAAATGACTACAGAGTCCAGATCCCCAATAATGTTGTTTAGTTACACCTGGAGCTCAACACCACACAACCAAGAACACGTCCTTTATCAAAAATGCACCATCAAATTCTCTTACAAGAATGCTTAACTCTATACCCAGCGTTAAAATTTATGCAAAGTAAAACCTACATGGTTTTCAGTAGTTGCTATGCTACAATTTCTATTATAGGCACAATATACTCTCTTTCAGTTAGAAAAACGACATTGAAGTTCCACCCTGCCTGACCATCAGAAATGTTAGAAGCCAGGAGATGGTTGAATGATTTAACCAGTTATTGCCAATATATGTTCAAGCATATCTTTGGAACCATGACGACTAGAAAGTTGCTTTTTGACAAAAATAAGCAACATGGAAAAGTGCAAATTCATAGGAAGCTGTGGATTTACCTACATTCTGCAACTGACTAGACATAGTATACACACACTACCCAGCTTACAGTACACAACTGTAAGAGAAAACACTGGTCTTTACTCAGCTGCCCCTCCCACTACTATGCAAACATACATGTGGCTAAAGTAATATCTTAAAAGAGAGTTTTAATACCAAGTCCTATCCACATAACCAACTGCAAAGCAGAAGATGAAGGGTTTCTAAACAATATATATCACTATGTTGCAGTGTAAGAACAACACGCTAGTTATACCAGTAGCTTTTTGGGGGTCTAACTCTGCAAGGGAGAATACAGTGAGTAAGGACATTCCACATTTTGTCTTGAGCCAATGATTTCTGTATTGACCTATACTGTGTGGCCAGTACTGCACTTAGAATTGAATTCGCACAGCGCTCCCTTAAATCTAAAGCCTGGCTAGAGGCCCTAAAAATGAAAATAATGTTCAACTCCAGCTCGCAGAGCAGTTTTTTACGTCTTGTTGCCAAAGATAACTTCACCAGCTCTTGGGAACACCTAATAAACAGTAAATTATTATTTTTTTGGGTTTTCCTTTGCAACCCTCGACCAGCCTTAACCAACAGAAAGCCAGTGACGAAATGAAGCGAAGAGCATTTAGCTTAGATTTTAGCAGTACCCAATGCAGAGCGCGTCGAGTTTGCTCCACTGCCGCAATGGGAACCACCACCCCCCGGCCAGAAGTCTTCCCCTTACATTTTAGTCTTTTAACCTCCCCAAATCAAAGCATGCTTTTACCCTAGCAAGGCTGGATGCATTTCCCACACAGGTGTTAAATGGTCGCTTTTTGAAAATTCCTCTTAGTGATCACCTGTGTGACTGTGGAGACAGTGTAATTGAAACCCTAGACCATCTACTCCTGTTCTGTAAAAAATGGAAGGTAGAGAACTCGCAGGATTTTACCCATTCTAGCCAAATATGATCTTTCCTTAGAACCTTGGATTACACCATTCCTCTGATCTGATCTCGATGCTGATACCAAGAAAATTTATCAGATTGCGAAATATCTAACACATGTAATGGCTATAAAATTGTCACGGCAAAATGGTTCTATTCTGTGGTAAGCTTAAATGGGATCAGGCTGTTTTTGTAAAACTGTTTCTCTTGTACAATGTAAATGCTTAAGACTCTGTCAATGAGCAATAAAGGCTGATGATGGTATTGACCTATACATACTGCTGTAAAGTTCAGCAAAGAATCTGCAGGGATGCAAGAATTACTATTCAATGTGCTTATTAATGGGTTATACAGCGCCATGATCACCCAACAGCAAGGAATGCTGGGACATTTGTAGACATTTCTGCATTTTGCACCAGCTCTTGTTTTTACTATTTATTGAGTGGTCATTTTCATTTCAGCTCCACATCAAGCCTGAACATCATCAGAAAGGTTGTTCATATCCAAACAGAACAAGGCTGTTCAGTAATAGTACATATAAGAAGAGGACTTGCAAGGAGGAAGGCCCTCCCCCACTCTGGCCCCCATCCCAATGTTGTTCTTATTACCATTGCTTTTTTGGGGGGGGGAGGAACCCAATGCCCAGCAAACCACTTTGGGTGACTACAGAAACTCAAAATACATTTTCCATGCAACTAGTAGCTGGCCATTATGTCCTGATAATTTGAAACCCATAGGCCCATTGTAGCAGACAGATAGGCCAAGGAAATCAAGCTTCCTCCCTTCTTTACCGGTCGGAACTGAATGGTATGTGGGATGACCTCTGGAATGAAGTTCCTCCGTGATGAGAGATGACAGTGGTGGATGAGTGGCCAGGATTGGTTCCGAATCCTGTCAGATCCAATAATAGCTTTCCACGTGCCTACAGGACACAGGCACAGAGGCTGGCTTTTTCCAGATGACCTGGACTCCTTCCATAAGCCTCTGTAGGAAGGGAAAGGATATGACTCCCGGTGAGTCAGAATACAGATGCCCTAGGCATCTGGAAGTGACACTGACTCTCTCATCCGGGCTCGGATCCGAGGCGACATCTGATTCGGTCTCCAATTTGGCCATAATTACCTCTGGCTCCTCACCCTCAGATTTGAAGAGCGAGGAGTGAGGACTACTCAAAGCTGTAGACTGTGGCACTAGATGACGACGATGTCCACCATGGGACAAGGGAAACTGAGGTTGACTGTAGTACTCTCCCCATTGGGCCAGATAGGTTGGGGAAATGTCTCCAGGCTGGCGGCATACTAGCCAATGGTCTGACTGTTGGACCTGGACGGAAGAGGCTGAGTTGGATTTGAAGTCTGGTATCGAAGCTGCTTCTCCTTCGAAGATTGCCTCTCCTCTGGCAAACGGATGACAAGGGCAGGGTAGATGTGGAGACAGGGTCCTGGGAGGAGGCAATGCTCTCTCCACAGGTTCCACAGTTGCAGTTCTTTGTTGCAGTGTTTGAATTTTGCACACATGCCTGCTGCCAAACTGGGTCTCTTTTACAGCCTGCTGCCATTATAGGTTTTCTGCTCCAGGGAGAAAATAATATGATAAACCTGAGCCTATACACACAAAGATCCCAAGACTTGTGGAGAATTCTGCTCAAAAGGTTTCACTATCAGTTTTACTGCTTGCCCCTCCCTCCTTACACTTAGCTCCTTGTGCAGATCTATTTCACTCCAAACAATCTTCTATTCATTGAACTTCTTGAAACTTAAGCACTTAAGAGTAGTATGTACACAGATTTGAAAAGGAGACGTAGGGTCTATACTCTTTCTTCTACACCACCAGAAAAACGTTTTTCAAGAATAGTTGTAGATTCTCTTGGTCAACAGACATCTGGCTTCTAGGTTTGTGTTGACCATGTCAGCATTTAGACCCAGACCTAGAAGCCCTCTTCTTTCAATCTGCAACTGGTCAATTTGAGCTAACCTGGGTCTGGATGGAGAAACTGGTCCCTGGACTGCCAATGATGCGATGTGCGATCTTTCTCCTGATCCTTCTCCTCCTTCGATGGCCTCCACAGTGAAGGATGACATTAAGGGGATCGACTCTGACACTTAGTGCCGAAGCCCTTTGAAGTTCTGGACTACCTTTTGGTGCCACCCCCGAGACTTTGGCCGATTGCTTAGTCTTCTTTTTACCCTTCTTCCCAAGGGGATCTGAAGCTGCCCTTTTTGTCAGGATTGAAGGACCCTTGTCTCCCTTTGGAATCGAAGTAACAGAGACCAAAGCAGGCGAATGATCCCCCTTATTACAATCATCCTGCTCTAGCTGTTTGAGGGATTTTTCGTAAAGGGATGCTTTTAAGGTGCGAGGCACTTTAAGGTGCAAGCCAGTATGGTGTAGTGGTTAAGAGCGGTGGTTTGGAGCAGTGGGTTCCAATCTGGAGAACCAGGTCTGATTCCCCACTCCTCCACATGAGCAGTGGATGCTAATCTGGTGAACCAGGCTTGTTTCCCCACTCCTCCACATGAAGCCAGCTGAGTGACCTTGGGCTAGTCACAGCTCTCTTAGAGGTCTCTCAGACCCACCTACCTCACAGGGTGTCTGTTGTGGGGAGGGGAAGGGAAGGTGATTGTAAGCCGGTTTGATTCTTCCTTAAGTGGTAGAGAAAGTCAGCATATAAAAACCAACTCTTCTTCCTTTCCTGATACACCTTGGGGATGGAACAGACTACAGGCCTTACATGAAGATGTAATATGGCCTACCCCCAAACCGTAGAGGCACTCGGCATGCTTGTCATTTTGGGCCATTTTTGTCCCACAAGTGGAACTTTTTTTTTTTAAGTGCCATTGCGATCTCCCAAGCAGCACTGACACTTACGGCAGAGAAAGTCTTAAACAGATACTGAAGAAAGTCGCCAAGGAAATTCTCTAAGAGAGGAAAGTTCAGAGAAGCTCTCCACACATCCTCTCTCCACGGGGGCAAAGAGAGAACTGAGGGATGGCCGCTCCCCCGCCCCTCTGACACATGGCCGCTTTGGTGGGAAGAGCCATTGGCAGAGGGGAGGTGGGAGCATCCCTTCTAGAAGCTTTCCAACTAGAAAGTTCTCCATGGCTTGCCTGCGCATGCACAGTTACCATCTGGGACTACACAGAGACCATGGCGATGAACTATGCTTCCTATACCCAATTAAGGACAAAGCTAAAAAAACACTCAATGTCACCCTCATCTGAGAAAGTACCATGTGCGGGCAGCACCACACATATATACTTGTCCCATGCTAAGTTTCCTGCTCTATTTTCTTTCTTGATGTATATACCCAAAACTATTAAAACATGGGTGGTTTTAAGAACAGCTGTTAAAGCCAACAGTGAAGAATGCCTAAAATAAGATCGAAGAGGAGGAGGAGTTGGTTTTTACATGCCAACTTGCTCTACCTTTTAAGACGAATCAAACTGGCTTACAATATTCTTCCCTTCCTCTTCCCACAACAGACACCCTGTGAGGTAGGTGAGGCTGAGAGAGCTCCAAGAGAAGTGTGACTAGCCCAAGGTCACCCAGCTGGCTACATTTGTAGGAGTGGGAAAACCAACCTGGTCCACCAGATTAGAGTACGCCACTCATGTGGAGGAGTGGGGAATCAAACCTGCTTCTCCAGATTAGAGTCTACTGCTCCTAACCACTACACCACACTGGCTCTCAAGGCACCAGGCAGATAAGACCACTGGCTTGTATCCAATGGTGCAGTTCTGAAAAGTTAAGGTTACCAAAAGAGGGGGAAGGTGATTTCTGTAGATTATACCCTCCTACTGAAGACACCCTATGCTATTTCTGACTGGTCCACTAACCTCCAGGAATAAATCAGGGAGGGGCTTAGTGGGCTGCAATGGGAATGGGATGTGGGAAAATCCCACACTGCAAACAAATCTCATTCGAGACAAGCCACTATCCCTCCATTAAAAAAAATTAGTGTGCCTCACTGTACTCACCAGTGTTCATAATTGTGACACATCAGCAGCACAGAGTAACCAGCTTCTTTACAGTTAATAAGAGTTTCCCCACCTACCTGTCTCCAGGTAATGTTTACTAGCTGAGGGTAACCAGAGAAGGGGCTATTTACAAGCCTAACCCAGCCATCACACATATGGCAGTGCCCCCAGATTTCTACTCTTCTGATACTCAATGCTATTTGGCCAAGGCACGTTACCAACTAAGATTCTGACAGCTGGGCAGCCAGCATTCAGGCACCAAAGAAAAGAGGAGGGAAGTTAAGTGATCAAAAATGAGTTTTGCTGACCTGGTTATCGTTTCAACACTTTTGGTGCATTGTCTCATGCGTTCTAAATGCCCATAGCAAAATATCAGTCTCATTATAACCCAAAAATGAAACAGATTTGTCTTGAAAATGCCAAAGGTTATGAGAACACACAGAAATCAGGATTAAAATATGAAATATTACCCATTTTATTAGCTCTTCAGAATGTTTCTCAGGCAACAACATGCACAAGAGGAATTGAAGGGGAGGATATAAAAGAAATGCTGAGTGCCGTCTATAAATAGTCCCGGTACCCCATTCAATTGATTAAAAGGATAATCTTCATTTCCCACCATGTATAGCATTACTGAAAAAGCAAACCAAAAACAAGTGTGTAAATTCAGCATGAATGAATCTGAGAATATATACATAAACCTTTTTAATCTATGTTTTAATATCCTATGACAGCAAAGCAAGCCTCTCAGTGTAGCGATACGGAAGCTTAATGAATGCTTCTCCCACTGGAACACGCTTAATTGACCTATTTTGAAAGTTAAAACCTCCCTCCCATTGTTTTATGTGACCTTTTGTTTCTTGTACAAAAAACAGGGCAGAGTTTACTATTTGGAGATGAGACAGAGATTGAGAACATTCCAAAATACCACAACTGAAACATGCATAATAACCTTGAAGGGTGGTGTGAGGACAGACTGGATAGATGACAATATATCCAACACTAAAGAAAACAAATCATGATTATATTTAATTCAAATTATAATATAAAACAACGTCAAAGTAGAATTCCTACCCCCAAATGACATGACTGTATGATGCTGCCTTATACCAAGTTCAGGCCTTTGAACTAGAGATTATCAGCGTAACCTGGGGTGGGGGAGGTAGCTGCACCACAGCCGGGGATGGCACAGCCGAGCTGCCTCCTAAGCAGCTTGCTGCGCTGAATCCAGCAACCTGATGTGGATGTTCCCCCAACCCCTGTGGAACTGCTGTACGCAGCTCAATGGGATGCACCTACGTTTTCACCAACATAAATTCATGCCAGCGAATGTGGCCGTTCCTGTGCCAAAAGGGCTCAGAGAGAAGACTAACGCCAACCGTGCCCCTGGGCATGCCCCCTTTGGCACCGGCCCCTGCTCCAAAGGTGCGCTGGTGTACATGGCTGTGCTGGCGCCCATGCAAGGCACTGCCACGCCACTCCCCAGCACTGACGTAAATCCCCTTATGCCAGTGCAAGTGGCATTTAAACCAAGGTCACACTGCCTCCTTAGCGCTTCCTCCCCCCCTTGTAGTTTGCGCGGTTAGTGGACCAAACCTGGGACCTTCTGTATGCAAACCAGGTACGATACCACTGAGACACAGCTTCACCCCCAGTACTACCAGGTGTTCATGTTCATTTCTTACTTTCAGGATAACATCACTACCCAGCATTTACATTAGAACTTGTCTTTTCAGAACATTTCACCTACATTATCTCAATAATCCTTATAAATAATCCTGAAAAACTGAATAATCCATTCAGAAGAAACCTCCAGGTTTGCGACTCATTTGCTATTCCTTAATGTCAAGGAAAATGTGGCTAGCTATTGCACATAATAAACCATTCATGTAATGCTATATGACACATTTACTGACTAGCTTGAGTCCCATTGATTCTGATAGAACTCACTTCCAAGGAACCACAGAAGTTTAAAGTATATTCAAAATTAACAAAAATGGGGCTTAAAAGCCTAGTTTAGAAGATGAGATCAGTCTCTATATTCTCTTAATATGCCAATATCTCCCCCCCTTGCAAATATCTGGTTTTCATGTGTTAAGTCTTTTTCTTAACAAATATTTTTAAAATCTGCAGAAAATAAACAATGATATGTGCTACATTCAATTACATCATTCAAGAAATCCTTGGACAACTTATCATTGACTGGAAAACTACAGAACTCCACCTCTCTCAAAAACGGTACCATAAAAATGTTTTGAACCTTGTGACATTTACAACCACTAGTGCTTAAAGGTGTAGAGCAAACAGACAACTACTCGTTTTTTTTTCTTCCTGGTTCAGCAATTGAGTTTGGGATTAGAAATCTTTGGAAGCGCCTTTAATTAATGTGACCCTTCCAACTTCCTAAATCACCTTACTCATAGGTAAAGGAAATTCATTAAAATAGTCCCAAAATGGGTCTCCTTTACAGCCTGCTGCCATTTTCTGCTCCTGGGAGAAAATATGATGAACCTCAGGATATACAACGATCCCAAGACTTGTGGAGAATTCTGCTCAAAAGGTTTCACTATCAGTTTTACTGCTTGCCTCTCCCTCCTCACACTTAGCTCCTTGTGCAGATCTATTCCACTCCAATAAATATTCCATTCACTGAGCTTCTTGAAACATAGCACTTAAGAGGTAAGGGGTTGATTCTGTGTACACAGATTTGCAAAAGAGCAATGGGATTAAGGTCTTTTTCTCAACTCTGCATGTTTATTTTACAACATTTTTCCTGTGAAGAAGAGGTATGTTATCTCTGCAGACACAAATTCACAATTTTGAGAACTGCAAAACCAAGCATCTATGGTACCGTATATACTCGCGTATAAACCGAGTTTTTCACCCCCAAAAAAGGGCTGAAAAAGCCGAACTCGGCTTATACGCGGGTCAATACGGTAGAGGGGGGAGGGAGGGGGGAGGGGGGAACTTACCTCCGCCATCTTTTCCTGGCTGGGAGCGGCCTCCAGAGGCCCCCTGTGGCCGCGGGGAGGCCGACTAGCCGCCCCCTCTGCCTTCTCCCAGCCGGGAGCGGCCTCTAGAAGCCCCCTGCGGCCGCGGGGAGGCCGCCCAGCCGCCCCCGCCGCCTTTTCCAGGCCAGGAGCAGCCTTTAGAGGCCCTCTGCGGCCGCGGGGAGGCCACCCAGCCGCCCCCGCCGCCTTCTCCCAGCCGGGAGCGGCCTCTAGAGGCCCCCTGCGGCCGCGGGGAGGCCGACCAGCCGCCCCCGCCGCCTTCTCCCGGCCAGGAACGGCCTCTAGAGGCCCCCTGCGGCCGCGGGGAGGCCGCCCAGCCGCCCCTGCTGCCTTCTCCCGGCCGGGAGCAGCCTCCAGAGGCCCCCTGCGGCTGCAGGGAGGCCGCTACGCCGGGCCCGCCGCCAGGAGCCCAGAAGGTACCGGTAAGCCTGCACGCGGGGGGGGGGGGGTTATAAGCCGACCCTCGGCTTATACGCGGGTGCCTAATTTTCCCCCATTTTGGGGGAGAAATTAGGCACCTCGGCTTATACGCGGGTCGGCTTATACATGGGTATATACGGTAATATCTTCTAGACAGAAAAACTGCCCAAAATAATCTTACAGAAACCTCTGAAAGAGCATGACATTGTGAATGGATTAATGGAATTCATTTACCAAAAAATGTAAACATTGCATCAATATACAGCCTCATGCTACCTCATTAAAAACTAATCCTTATTTCATGATGAATAACCTTTGGACTATAATGTATTTTAAACAGAAAACTATATTTAGTTAGACTTTCCCTCAAAAAGCATTTTATTTAAAAAATCCGATTTAAATTTAAAAAATCCAAGTTAAATAACAAAATTTATATATATATATTTTTTTAAAATCGTTGATTTTTATCCAGCCTGTTGAGGAGGCAACCATCTGAACAAATGTTGTGGGTCATCCACAAGGGTCAGAGGATGCTCTAGAAGATTAGACTAAACAGTGTTCTAATATTTACAAAAACGACTGCAGCAGAGGGATTCTGTTGCCTATAATTACAAAATTAATACACAGTTGCTTTAACAATTTGATTTTGTTTAGTCTACAGAGTTTTCCCCATTTTACAAGGCAAGCAAGCTGAAAATAGCAAATCAAAAGCCAGACAAATGAGCAACAAGATGAGTTCTGAGTAACAGGTCCTTCCAAGATGGGCAAAGAATTCCTTAATGGGTGAAAATGTGAAGAATCGGTTCAGGAGAATGCAAGATGCATGACAATTTGCATCATTATAATACAGATGTGTGGCATTACTCAAGGTAAGTCACTTAATGAGAACCCACATTATGTCTAACAATTATACAACCTGTCCTGATTACTCTTTTATAAAATTATGTTTTCGAACAGCTCAATGAGGTCAGTCAAAAAACATCTAGCAGAATTTAAGAACTCAGCATTTCAAGCTAGGATCTCAAAATTAAAACAAACACAATGAATTATATAATAGGTCTACAAACTATTGTTTGCCAAGTGGCTGGTGGCAAGAAAGAAGAACCTTCTGGCAACTAGAGAGGAATGGAGCCTTGTTTACTCACCGAGAGGGTTCCTTCTGCTCTGAGGTAGAAGGCCATCTTGCAGCTTGGGTTATTACCACCTATTGCCAAGGGAGGCAGGACAAATTTTTCTACTTCCGGTCTCCTGGGTGGGAATAGCCCGGGCTTCCAGTTGACTACTAACAAGCTACTTGAGACAGGAGTACAAAAAACAGGTAACATAGATAACAACAGGTAACAGTAGTAACAAGAATACTGAACTGAGTTAACTAACTCCAGAACCTGGAGAACTGATTTAAGCAGACTGATCTGGACTATTAAGGTCCCTGATAAGCATGCCACCCTGGTTCTGATTGGGTGGGCAAGATGGCCTTCTACCTCAGAGCGGAAGGAACCCTCTCGGTGAGTAAACAAGGCTCCATTCCCACTCTGAGGGAAGGCCATCTTGAAGCTTGGGACGTCCAAGAGCTAGGTCCCGGGTGGGAATTGATCTTCCACTTCGATTACATGCTGGAGTACCCTTTTTCCAAAGACCGCATCCGCAGATGCAAGGGTGTTAATTTTGTAATGTCGAACGAAAGTGGAGATCGAGGACCAGGTGGCCGCTTTGCAAATTTCATCTATGGATGCATTGTTATTGTAAGCTGCCGTGGTGGCGGCGCTTCGAATGGAATGGGCAGTAATGCCCTCTGGTACTGGCAATTTACATGCCGTGTA
The DNA here is from genome assembly GCF_029931775.1 of Euleptes europaea. NCBI lineage: Eukaryota > Metazoa > Chordata > Lepidosauria > Squamata > Sphaerodactylidae > Euleptes > Euleptes europaea. The sequence goes on along the minus strand of NC_079313.1, from coordinate 27,868,097 downwards.
GGCTTCTGAGATGCACTGTTTAACTGCTCTACCTATCGAGGGCCGAGACATTTTGCAACCTCGGCTTGGAGTTCATGGATATGAATGATTCCGAATTTCTAAAGGAGGGTGTGCGAGTGATGTATGTCCCGATAGCCCTACGCACATCTAGTGAACGCCACTCTCTTTGTTTGGGAGTGACAGGATTCGAGGAGAAAGACGGGAGATGAAGTTCCTGTTGTCTATGGAAAGGTGTATTAACTTTGGGAACAAAAGTGGGATCGGGTTGAAGTATCACCTTATTTTTGTGGAACACGCAGAGATCTTTATGAATGGATAGGGCTCCCAACTCTGAAATTCTCCTAGCCGAAGTAATGGCTGTGAGAAAGATCACTTTCATAGAATGGAAGCGAAGTGGGATCTCACTCAAGAGTTCGAAAGGATGCTTGGTTAGGGCTGTAAGAACCACGTTAAGTCGCCACGTCGGGAATCTATGGATGACAGGTGGATTTGATTGAGTGACCGCCTTAAGAAACGCCTTGACCTGAGGATGACCCGATATGGGGATGCCGTCTAAGAATGGGATGACCGTGGCTATGGCAGCCACCTGTTTGCGTAGAGTGGCTGGCCTGAGTTGCTGATTTGCGCCATCCTGTAGGAATGCTAATAATTGAGGAAGGTTGATGGTCAAAGGGTTCACGTCTTTTCGTCTACACCACCTGACAAACGCTTTCCATGTATAGTCATCGATTCTTCTAGTTCAGGGGTCGGCAAACTGCGGCTCCCGAGCCGCATGCAGCTCTTTGGCCCGTTGAGTGTGGCTCTCCGAACTTGATTCGGAGACCCTGCTCTCGCGCCCACTCGCGCCCGCAGCGGGTGCGTTGTCTCTTCCCCCCACCCCCGCCGTGGAGAATGGCCAGGTCCCCCTTTCCCTCAATGGTTGGGAGGCTAAAGCCTTCCCTCCCCTCTAGCCGCGCGATTGCTGGGCAGGCGGCTCGGAGGTTCTGCGTGCCCTGGATATGCTCGGCTCGAATGGTCAGAAGGTTTCTCTCTGCCCAGGTAAGTATCTTGCTGGCCTCCTGGTGTAGTGTTGACAACTTGGACCAACCCTGTTTGTTCAGGTGGGCCTTTGTTGCCACATTGTCCGTTCTGATGAGGACAAATCTTTTGGATATGATGTGGTGGGAGTGCTTGATCGCTAGATGAACCGCTCTGAGCTCTAGTAAGTTGATGTGTAGCCCTTTTTCTGCTGGAGACCAGGACCCTTGGATGATGTACTTCTCTGCTGTGGCTCCCCACCCCTCTAGTGAAGCGTCCGTGAACACCTGGATGGGCTGGGGTAGGATGAACAACTTTCCCTTTCAAAGATTGGGAGGTCGAGTCCACCAAACGAGGCTTCTTTGGGTCTGAGGAGTTATAGTCACCGCCCTGTAGCTTTTGCAAGCTATGCGATTTTGGAACGGGCGGAGCAGCCACTGAAGAGGTCTTGAATGAAAGCGTGCCCATGGCACCGCAGGGATGCAGGCTATTATAAGCCCCTGCAGTCGTGACAAAGCCATGAGCCGGGATTGGGTTGCTTTGGCAGTGGTTCTTGCTAGATTGGCAATTTTTTCTGTTTTGTCCTCTGGGAGTACCAGGACATCTAGGTTGGTGTCTATGATCACCCCTAAGTGGGTGATGCGTTGTAAGGGTTCTAATTGACTTTCCCCCCGATTTATAATGTACCCGTGTTCCTCTAACACCTGCATCACTCTGTAGGTGTGCGACAGTGACTGCTCTCTGGACTGGGCACAGATCAAAAGGTCGTCCAGATAGGGATGCAATTGTATCTCTTTCTTTCGAAGTACTGCCACTAGGGTCACTAAGACTTTTGAGAATACCCTGGGGGCGGACCCCAGGCTGAAGGGGAGGGCCCTGAACTGCAGGTGAAGGCCCATGTAGGCAAATCTCAGGTACTTTTGATGAGCACAGTAGATTGGTACATCTAGGTATGCCTCTTGTAGGTCTACGGAGGTCATGAATGCCCCATGTTGCAATGCCTCTACAATGGAGGAGAGGGTTTCCATTCTGAAGTGTCTGGTCTGGACGTACCTGTTTATGTACTTCAGGTTCAGAATAGCCCTCCAGTCCCCGTTCTTTTTGGGGACTGTGAAAAATATGGAATAAACACTGGTTCGGTGTTCCACAGAGGGTACCTTTTCAATAGCTCCTATTTGCAACAAGTGGGCAATGGCCTCCATGGTCCCTGCATGCTTGGCCGTAAAGTGAAAACTTGGGGAAGGTAAAAATGGGTCTTTTGGTGTGGTCTTTAGTTCTATTTGATATCCCTGTTCTATGACCTGCTGCACCCATGCATCTGGCTGTGAAAGCCTCCATCGTGGGAGGAAGAGCTGCAATCTTCCTCCCACAGGTGCAGTGATGGGCAAACTGCTTGCCCAATTTGGGGAATCTATCCCCTTTGTCCCCCTGGTATTGCTGATTTTGGAAGGGACGTGAAAATCTGCCTGGTCGGCGAGGCTCCCTGACCAGGAAGCCCGTCTTTGATCTTGCCTAAATCTTGGTAAGGCATGATAGGAACGAAAGGACTGCTGGAAAGGTTTGGGATCTTTTCTTGGTGGTTTGGGCATGATGCGTTTCATATCCTTTGACTATATTAACATATTTATTTTTTCTCCAAAAAGTTTTTCCCCCTGCAGTAGGTAAGCCAGAAGGGGTGTCTTGGCTTTGATGTCAAAGGCCAGACTCTTAGCCAAAGAGCCCTATGCATGGCTGCGTTCGCGGCAACAGATCTGGCTGAAAAAGAGAGAGCATCCAGTGAGGCATCTGCTAGGAAGGCAGAAGCCTTGAGGACTCGATCAACACCCTCTGTCACTCTCTGATCTGCTCCTAGGAGCAGCTGTGAATGCTTCTTTGCCCAGGCGTGGGAAGCCCGCGCCGTAATTGCTGCTGTGGTATTAGCCTGCAGAGTTAAGGTAGAAGCTCCGAGGACTTTTCTGGATAGAAAATCCATTTTCCTATCTAATGGATCTTTAATGCACCCCATTCCATCTTCTGCTGGGAGGTCTGGAGATTGCAGGGCAGCCACAGGAGCGTCTACCACTGGTAACTTAAAAAGTTCCATGGCTGCAGAGGACATGTGGTAAAGTTTTTTAGTAGCTGCAGGAAATTGTCTATTAATGGTGGGTTTATCCCACTCAGTTTTAATCCCCTGCTGAAAATATTCAGGCAAGGGAACAGTTTTGATTTGTTGATTTACTCTTGGAAAATAGGATTTGGTGCCTTTTGGCCAGACCTGAGGTTTGTTTTTTGTTTTTTGGTATAGGACTAGAATAAGAATAGTCAAAGAAGAATAGGAAAGGAGATAGGACCTATCTAAACTAGCCTAAGGTATAAAGAAGTCAGAGCTCTGCTGACTACGTCCTCTCCCCGGCAAGGCAGGAAAAAAACTGGAAGCCCGGGCTATTCCCGCCCAGGAGACAGGAAATAGAAAAATTAGTCCTGCCTCCCCTGGCAATAGGCGGTAATAACCCAAGCTGCAAGACGGCCTTCCCTCAGAGCGGGAATGTACTGGAAACTGGGAGGAATCTTTTGAGGGAGAGTAGTCTTTTGTAAACATACAAGGAAACAATGTGCCACAATGACTTCCACTTATTTGCACAGCAAGCAGGCTAATGTGAGCTAATTGTTTTAAAAAACACTTGTTAGTTAATATATAAATAAGGAAAAACATCAACTTAAATAAACAAAGAAAGGAGATAACACATAAACGATCACAAAACATAATATAGAAGATTACAAACATTTTGGAAACATGCTGAGTTTCAATACATATTATAACAGAGATAATAGTAAAATATGTATGGTGAATAATATTAGAACATAGCATGTGGAATACCTAATGAAGACAGAAACTCAGTAGGGTATACAAATAGACGCTGATATATTTATTACTAATTATTTCTATGGACTTATTTTGAAATGCTAATACAGCAAACAATAAGCCTGAAATCCAAGTTACCCTGTTCCCAGACCTACATGGTATAGCTTTCCATGGTTTGTCTTCTCACTAGATCCCTGGAGCCAGGTTTTGTGTTTTGTTTTGTTTTTTAAAAATACTGATTAATATACTTCTATTCTGCTCTTTGACAGCAGCGTGGTATAGTGGTTCAAGTGTTGGACTAGGACCTGGGAAAACCAGGTTCAAATACCCGCTCGTGCCAAGGATGCTTGCTGGGTGACCTTGGGCCAGTCAAAGACTCTCAGCCAGTCGGTCGGGTGGGGGGGGGGACTTTTAGCAACAAATACACAGCATTTATTATAAGCTCAAATGCTGCACAGTAAGTATATTTTATGGTATAAACAAAACCCCAAATATAAAGAAGTGATGGATTGGCTCAAATTTCTTCATATTTTGTGAAAGAAGTTTTCATTCACCAATACAAGAAGATCCTATTGCATAGGACAGGGATCCTAAACCCGTGTCGGTGGGCAACACGGTGCCAACCAACACTTTTCCTGGAGCCCACCAAGTGGTTTAAAAAGTGGGTGGGGCTTTTGCTCTGCAGAGCTGATAAGCAGAATATATATAAGAAAATATTTTAAAACAATATATTCACTTTAAGAAGGCATCCTGTTAAACAGAGCATCTACCTGAAACGTTGAAAACTTACTATTAGAGTTATGCATAACCTAACTCCCTGACATCTGTGGTTGGCTCTGCCTCCTGCAACAGCCATTTATTTTACTTTATTGGATTTATATCCCACTCTATCCCTGCCAAAGCAGGGCTCTGAGCAGGTTACACAAGCTTTTGCAATTGCACCCTGTGTCAGAATTTGAAAGCTGTCCTCAAGCTAGAAAAGGTTTGGGTCCCCTGGTACAAGGGAAACATTCCTTAAAGGTACCAAGTCTAAAGAACATTGTTCAAGATTATAGCACACAACTGAGAAAACGCAAACAGTGTCCAACAAGGTAGATCATGTCATAATAAAAGCCAGTCTCTCATTGTGTTTCCTATTAACACTTAGACTAGACAAATCATGAGATTCCACATCCCATGTTCCTACTGTTGAAAGGGGGTCAATAACATAGGAAAGTCACTTAAGGTGAGAGCACATCTTAAAATAGTCTTTCTTCCTTGCATTCATTTCTACGTGCTTAGAAAAAAGTGGGTTCTGATCTTAAGACTCACGTTTCTACAACCACCAAGGCAGGCAGAAAGGAAAGTATAACAAGGCGGGAGATTCTGGGAAGGTTTATTTTTAGAAGTTTCCAGATATTTTTTTAAACAAGGGATGTGTAGGAATGCCTTCCGTTTATCTCATACCTCTGCTGGTATTGTTTAAGTACACACAACCTGTACTACATTTTCCAGGCAGATTGTGATATAGATTTTGTGCAAGTCCCCCGCCCCCCCATAAATGTTATGGGAACTTACAGATGCTAGCGCATTGTTGATATACAGTAAATTTACAAGGAACCCAGAAAGAGAATCTACTCCCGCTTGCATTATTAGAAATCACTTTTACTTCCATAGGAAGATGCATGGCTGAATTCTCCCAAGCCATCATCTTGAAACCACTTACCAAGCTCCAGCAGTGAACTCCTTGCTGCTGCAGGATAAGGCAGTAATTAAATGTATCCTCTGTTTCAACAGTCCACAGCACTATGAACTCTTGATCAAATAACTGTGCCACCTTCAACAGAGTTACACCCTTCTAAGCCCATTGACTTCAACAGATGCAGAAGGGTGTAACTCTGTTTAGGACTGCCTTGCCAAACGAAAATTGCTCTCCGTCTTACATCAACTTTAAGGGATATACTAGCTCCTGTCTTAATCACAATTAATGCCAAGCAGGTTTCCCACTTAGCCAAAGTTCTTAATTTGTTAAATCCAGTTATAAGGTATCCTGGTTAACATCAACTACGGTTACAACCACTTTCCTCCCTAATCAGGATCCAAAGCAGTTTAGAACATAATGAAGTACACCCTGTACATCCAAACTGGAAACTGGAATGTGTGGTTTAATTAATTACCGGTAGATATTTATACCCTGCTTTTCTCCCCAGTGGGGATCCAAAACAGCTTAAAACGGCATTTTCAGCCAACTCCCCATCGTTTAATTGTTGATGAAAGAACCGTGCTGTTACACCTACATCAGCTAACAATAGTTTAGGCGGCTAATAATAATTTAATCCATAAACACAACCACATCATAAAAGCAAAACAAAAGCACCACACTAAATTATCAGTTTCATAATACAAGCTTATCAAAGCAAAATATATACATATTTTAGACCTACATCAAGTCTAAAGGCAACCCATACAGCATGCTTCACATAAATCTATAAAAATATTAAAAACTCTAAAGTCCAGTCCTCCCTATCATGACCAGGACACTTGAATGCAGTATTAATACTTGAAAGACTCCCAAAGTCTAAGTGTTCATGACAGCAAACTTATCCTTATAAATGGTCTTTGGTCACAGAGATTACCAGCAAAGAAGGGGAGAAGCCCAACCAACAGGCCAATTCCCCATCTTCCATTTAAAACTCGAATGAATTTCAATTGGGTTAGATGACCCAAGTCCACATTGGATCAGTTGCAAAACCAAAAGAGATAACAAATTTCAACCTGCTCAGTACTTGGACAGTGTAGCTTTTCACAATTGTACAAATGATGTTTGTTATTAACTGGTTGGGTTTTATTCTCTGCTGCAGCAATGGTAAAAAAATGTAACTTTTAAGATTAGGTTAAATGATAACTAAATATAAAACTTAAAGCCTAAAATCAGTGATGTTCTGAATTAGGAGACAAATAAGATAAATGAATGAAATACAAAACTGAAAATTAAATTAAATATAAAGCACTCCAAACCTCAGAGGGTTTTAAAAATACATTTTTAGAACACTTAAGTTTCTAGCACAGAAATCTTACTTGTCCGCCTTCCTAAATGTAGCTTTATTAGTCATACTGACAGCCAAAAAAGATAAACAGCTTCTAAATTTACAGACACTTCTTCGCCAGGTCACCAAGAGTCAATTCCTACTCATCAAAGGCGAGCAGCTGCTTACAAGCCTGGAGTTAAGCCATTCATGTGTCAAAATTGTCTAAAAATGCTGTTTAAGTATCTGTAAATATTCTGAGGATTTAGCATGTTTGATATTGAAGGATTAACTTCTGTTTAACCTTTCACACTTTTAAACCAATTCCATATAGGACAGAAGGAAAAAAAGACACATTACCACCTTTGGATGATGAATCAGTAATTTGCACTACAGTGCAACATATTTGTCTGATCTGAAATAGGTAAATAACCATCATATGCCTGGGATGCATTTGTATTGGACTCTGCTCCACATCCACTGCCTCTTACAGCAGCATCCATCCAGCTGAAAGCTGGAAGAAGCCAGAAAGGTACAGTGGTGGTTAAAGAAATAAACCAAGGTCTGGGAGACCCAGGTTCAAATTCTGCCTTCTGCTATTTATTAAGTACATTTTTACCCCACTCCTTCTCCAAGGAGTTCAGGGCAACATACATCATTAGCCACTCCCGCATTTTATTCTAACAGCACTGTAAGCAAGACTGACTGGCCCACGTTCACCTAGCAAGCTTCATGCAAATTGGAGGTTTGAACCTGGGTCTCCCAGATCCTAGTCCAACACTCTAACTACTACATCACACTGGCTCTGAGAACCATGTATGATGCCTTAGCCTCTTTGAAGAAAGGGCAGAATTAAAATGTACTAGAGCAGGGGTCTCCAACCTTTTTGAGCCTGCAGGCACATTTTGAATTCTGACACAACACAGTGGACGCAGAAACAAAATGACAGCTGCAGGAGGCACAGCCAACCACAAAATGATTGCCACAGCTTAACTTCAGTAGCACAGTGCAGATCCTGGTGATTTGCTGGCAGCTGCTGCCACAGCAACATTTAAAAAAAACTCTGCACAGCCAATCAAATCTTCAATAGTCATTCAGAAACCTTGCTGGGCAAAAGCCCTACCTGTAAGAAAAGGTGTCGGCAGATGCCATGGTGCCCAAGGGTACCATGCTGGGAACCCCTGTACTAGAGAGATAAATAGAGAAATCCAATACTCTACTGGTCCCAGTGAAGGTTAAGAAGCAGCTCCAAACGACTGCAGGGCTCTGTTTCATCTGGAGCGGCAGAGTCATAAAGAAAAGGGTTAAGAAATGCCTAATTTTGTGTCTCTCTGTGTGTGTCAGTTTTAGAAATGTAAACCTCTTTCAAATTCAAATTTCAAGAGTGCCTGGACACGCACAAAGGGGTTGATTCTACAAATTTCCATACTGTACTCCAGGGCATATTTAAGATGCTACCTACTCAGATTCAGTTATGTTGAAACTCTGTTTGCCTCTTCAAGTGCCTGGCCTTAGGTTCTTTCCAGGCAGCCTGTTGATCAGGAAAAAAAAAAAAAAACCCACCCACCTTAATTTTACGTATGATTATGCTTTTTCCTCAGCTCTCAAGGTATGTTGCCTTTCTCTCTGCAAGGTAGCAAAATTATGATTCTTCCCCTGTGCCCACTTGGTAGAACTCAGGTTCATTGCCCTGGTCATCTCTTGCCTTTACTGTAACCTTCACCTCTCTCGCTTAGCTTGATCCCAGTTCTGCCACCAAAATCTCTCTCGTTATAGCCAAACCATGCCACCCTCCTCCTAAAATCCCTACAGTGGTTTCCTCTTTAGTCCCAAAACCAGCACAAAGTTGTTACCTTCAAAATCCTCCATGGCCTCATCCCCCAGTTTATCTTTCCACCATTCACATCCCAAAACAGCCTTGCTTGTCTGTCACCTTCACTCCAACAGCCTCGGCCACCTAAATGCCTCCCCACCTCACAAAGACCTCCAGCTTTTCCTTCTTTCCGCCCCTTACAGCTCAAACTCTCCACACAATACCTACATCATACCAGCTCTCTCTCTCCTTTCAAATCCTTTTCAGAGAAGTCTTTGCCTTACTTGGTCCGTAAACCTCACACACACTAGAAATTATTGCATATTCTTTCCGCTGTTCCTTTCACCCCCTTCTGCCTCTCCTTCCTCGGCTATTTTCCCCCATGTCGAATTTTAGACTGTGAGCTCCCGAGGGCAGCACCCTGTCCTTTTGTTTATTATTCTGTAAAGCAACATATAATTTAGTCCCATTAATGTAAGTTAATAGTAAACGCAAATTAGTTGTCCTAAATTATCTTCCTTTTCTTTCCAAATGAGTGACATACTGCTTGCTTCATGCCTGATAAAAAATATAATGTAGCCATTAAAGTGAAAATGAATCTCTGCTTCCACAGTGTTATAATCCAATATGAGGTCTCAGCCTCGTTTGCTTTTGTTCTTACATATGCACACAAGTCGGTAATCATTTCAATAAAAATGTCTATCCCTGAGCGAAATTTAGCTTTAAGAGCTTATTTTGTGGAGATTCCATCACTGAGTACGTTATTCAGTGAAACTGATCCAATGCAGCGTAAAAGTGTGCAGTTTCTCATGAAAGGGTTAATTTGTAAAAGATTAATAATTTTCACTTTCAGATGTACATCCAAAGCTTACACAGCAGATTCCAAAGCAAAGTAATAGCACAAAACACAATTTGGAGGAAGGAGGGAAAATAAAGTAATTGGAGCAGGGGAGAACCAAACTGCAATAATTTTGATCTGGCCTGTGTAAGTTTAATACTGAAAGTATTAAAGAATCAAGGTTTTGAAACATTTTACTTTTGTGGACTGGGACAACAAAATAGTTATTACATAAACTGCACAGCGTCCAATGAAAAGCAGGCCACCACACATGAATTTACCTTATACTGCATCAGAGCATTAGACTATGAAGGTCACTACTGTCTACGTTGAGTGGCAGCAGCTCTCCAGGGTCTTAGTCAGTGATAAGGAAGTAGGTCTTTCACATCACCTAGCACCTTGTCTAACTAGAGATATTTGGGAACTGAGCCTGAGATCTTCTGCATGCAAAGCAGATGCTCTACTCATGAGCCATGGCTCTACCCTGCATAACTCCCCCCTCTCCTTCTGGATAATGTCTCAAAATGATGTCATCACTTTGTGAAGTTCCCCATTTCTGCAAGCAGCAGCCAATGAAATTAAAGCAGAGGCAAGGAAATTCAGAACACAACGATGTCACATCATGGATTTCTGGTTTACTAAACCAACAGGGAAGAGGGGGCGGGAGAAAAGATGAGTCACAGCTGCTGTTTTTGGCAGCAGCCATCCAGTCTCTGAAATACCTAATTTCAGCCTCAGTATGTTTGGGAACTCATTTTCATATATCCATTTTAGGCCTAGGACAACAGTACATAAAAATAGCCAATTCGATGATTAAAGAATCTTAAGTTGATCAGTTAAGTTTACATACACTTGCATATTACTAAAACTCAAAATATGTAGGGAAGCACAAAATAAAAGTTGCAACAAAAGCTATCACACTGGAAGGCCTTCATCCACCTATCAGTACCTTAAAAAGTCAGTTCCCAAAATTCCATCCCACGCTAAGGTCATTTATGCATGGTCGCTTTAACCTCCTTTATTCCCTGTTTCAGCCAGGATCAAATTTTTCAGTATGCACGTTACTTCATTCCTTGGAAGTTCAACCGTTTCAATGCAAAATGAACCCGGCTTTTCCCATTCCTCTTCTGACCCAAATTAAACTGTTCATCCTGGCTCATTCCGGAATCACTGAGCGAGCACACAACTTTCTCGGGTTGAGCTTCGCCCCACCCTTTTCCAAACCCCTCTTCAAGGAAGCATCCAGATAGCCAAACAGGGGAAGCACAGCAGATTGGCTTCTCTCACAGCCAATCATGTAGCAGTGTGTACAGAGGCAGGGATTCAAGTGCTTCCTGCTTCCTCGGGACTCTTTCAGAGCAAATGAAAGCCTTTTTTAAAACGAGGCTTTGATTTCTCCCCCCCCCTTCTTTTAGGTAGCTCCATTTTTTGTTTTTAAAATGCTTTTTTATGCGGCAGTTTGGTTTGGGGGGAAGGAAATCTTCTCTCGCAAGGTAAGCCAATTACAGAGCAGCATTTAAAGGGGTGGGACTTTATTTGAACTTGGGAGACTGCTTTTCTGTATTCATGCCTCCATTAGCACAGTTTCATCCCTGATCATTCCAGCCAATGCATACAGATTCCCCCAACCAGGGTTACTTTGATCATGGGTGAAACGGGGAATAAAGGTTAAAGCGACCATACATAAATGACCTAAAATGAACAACAGACAACCTTAGATGAAGAGGCAGGTTTGACTCCTAACGAGTGGGATCATGTTCTTGCTGAGTGCACCCTTTTAATTTTTCTCCTACCAGCAAATGTTGGACATCACCACTGTCTTACCGTAGCCATGCGGTTTACTGCTGTATATAATAGCCAAGAGCTGGCATCATTGCAGTTAGCCGAATCTGTGAAATGGGGCCAACCCAATCTATCTTTTGGGATTCTGCAGATCTGAGAAACAATAGGTTAGACCCAGACTAACTCTTCTGCTACAGAAGAAGTGTAATTCCCACCAATTCCACCTTCCTGCTGCAGAGCCCCGATTTGCTACCCGTGTCATGCCTCAGGGTCCCCAGTTCCCTGGGAGCAGCATCTTGGGCAGATCACTGGGCTGCAGGGGGAGCAGGGAAAGCCAGGAAAGTTCTGTTCCAATGACATCAGTGCCCTCTGTTAGTGGAAATTTTAGTTTGGTTCCATCCCAATGCCTCTCATTTCAGCCCAAGGTAGCTTCCAACACACAGCCATTAAAGCATTCCAGAATAAAAATCACAACTGCTTAGAAGGCCGAGCGGAAGAAAAATTGCCTACAAATATAAACTTACAGTGCCATCCTGAGCAGAGTTACACCCTTCTAAACCTACTGAATTGAGGGACTTACCTCTGAGCGGACCGGTATGTGTCTAAACAAGAAAGACAAATGTCTATTCAGTAAACCAGCAGACTACCACCAATTAGCAAAAAGTCCATAGAAAGTAGTTTTACAGGACCACAATTTTAAAAGTGGGTTTATTTAAATTGTTTTTTTTTAAATTTAAATCGGATTTTTAAAAGTAAAATTCTTTTTGAGGAAAAATCGAGAAAAATCTATGTATAGATAGTTTTCTGTTTAATAGTCCAAAGGTTATTCCTCATGAAATAAGGACTAGTTTTTAATTAGGTAACATGAGACTGTATATTGATGCAATGTTTAAATTTTTGGTAAATAAATTCCATTAACCAATTCACAATGTCATGCTATTCCAGAGGTTTCTGTAAGATTATTTTGGGCAATTTTTCTATCTAGAAAATATTATCAGATTCTTGCTTATGCAATTCTGAAAACTGATTTTGTGTCTACAGAGATAACATGCCTATTCTTCACAGCAAAAATGTTATAAAATAAACATACAGAGTTGAGAGAAAGACCTTAATCCCATTGTTCCTTTGCAAATCTATGAACACAGAATCAACCCCTTATCTCTTAAGTGCTACATTTAAAGAAGCTCAGTGAACAGAATATTTATTGGAGTGGAATAGATCTGCACAAGGAGCTAAGTGTGAAGCGGGAGGGGAAAGCAGTAAAAATGAAAGTGAAATCTTTTGAGCAGAATACTCCACAAGTCTTGAGATTTTTGTGTGCATAGCCAAGTTTATTATACTATTCTCTCCCTGGAGGAGAAAATCTATAATGGCAACAGGCCTTAAAAGAGACCAAGTTTGGGAATATTTTAATGAAGTTCCTCTACCTATGGGTAAGGCAGGTATGTGTGCAAAATGCAACAAAGAAATGCAAGGACTGGTGGCCTGAATGAAACTGAAGATAGTTCACCTCACAATAATTTCAGAATTATCTATCAATGTATTTCTAATAGTATAACCAAATCAGTAATTTTTATATGACTGTAAAACTAATCTGAAAAGTAATTATTCTAAAAATAAAACCTTCACCTGGTGTAAATATTAAGGTTATACCAGCAGGAATGAGTCTTTATGAAGAAAACCATGATTTAAATCTTGTCTTACTGACAAGTGATTTCAACTGTGATTTAAATCGATCTGATTTAAATCAAATCCACCCTGTAGGATAGTGACAGGAAAACACCTTGTGGAAGGGACAGGCGAAAGCACCTGTCGGGAGGATCTATGCAAAATAATAATAAATAAAATAAAAGGAATGTGTTTAAATCAGAATGACCACATTTCGCCCTAGCCAAATGAACAACTAAAACTTTAATTAATCTACCCATTAAAGAGTGCAAGTATAGAAGTCAGAGTTCATTACAGGAAGATTACTGTGCTCTTAAGACTCTGGAATAGAACTCCAGAATACTCTGAACAACTTTCAACAAGCAATTCTTCACAATCTATAAAGGAAAGCACAGAGAACAGGAAAACTAAAAAAAATGGTTTATTAAAAATAATGTAAGCATAACCTTGAATGAAAACAAAGCAGTTGACTGAGGAGCTCTCTTCCTCCGAAGCATGACACCTTCTAAAAAATAAATATTTGCAGTAAAAACACAGCATGCTGAAGGTATACATATAAAAGTTACTATTCACACTAGAAGCATTCATACCGGATTGCTTAACAACCAAAGCAGAAGCAAATAGGTCGGGGGGGGGGGGTTGCTTTTCCTTTCAAGTCAAGAAAACTTATACACAGGCCCTTTATAATTTATTTAAGCAGGGGGGAAAACGTTGCAGAATCACACATATATTTCATAGCCTATGTTTATTTATCTATTCGCACACAGGGGTAGGAAACCCTGGGTACAAATGCTGGATAGTCGCATGCCAGACCATTTTGCTTGGCAAACTGCCGATTCTCTGCAAAGGGACTAAAACAAGCCTCTAAAGTGCTGGCAGAACCAATGGGGCCTCGGCTTGCTACAAGCGTGCCTGGCCAAGCACAGCTCTAATCTCCCTCCCCCCTCCTTTTGTTTGCTGGCAATGTCATCACAGGTAGACATTGAAGGTTATTTGGCACTTGGACAAAAAAGGAGAACTGTCCCAGTGTAGAAGGGCTTTGTTCTCAAAACATTTTCCATAGGTAAACCAAAACAGTTGGGGCATAGTGCTTCACCAGTTAGAACGCAGAGGACAGCCACAATTAAGAATTTTGACCAAAGTAACAGGGTCAGGGCAGATGTCATACGGGTTCCTCTTTAGCCACAGTTTACCAGTTTAAGGGGGTTACCGCACTTTGTATTCCCAGCGATGTATTAAGAGTTTGAAAATGTTATAAAAAAAACATCGCTTAAAAAGGGTTTTTGGATACCACGGCTAATAAATAGTTGGAAGACGTCTTCACAGCTAAGGGGCCAAACAAAGCGCAAACAGTATTTTTTATAACGTTTTCAAACTCTTTAATACATCGGTGGGAATACATAGAAAGTGCGAACAGTATTTTTTATAACATTTTCAAACTCTTAATACACCGCTGGGAATACAAAGTGCGGTAACCCCCTAAGTTACCTAGCTTCGGAAACACTTGCTACTTCCTCTCTCCTATCTTAATTGTGACTAATGAATAAGTAACCACTAATGTTAACTATGGTAATAGGGACTGGGGTGATTTGCTCATGAGAATGAAAGAAGCTCATGATCTCCCAACTGACCTCCTATGTCTTCACTGTGTTTTAAAGGGAGTTGCCCTTGGTGAGCCAGTGTTGTATAGTGGTTATGAGCACTGGACTAGCATCTGGGAGACCTGGGTTCAAATTCCCATTCATGCGATGGAAACTGCGTGACCTTGGGCCAGTCACCCTAACCCAGTGGTCGGCAAACTCATTAGTCAACAGAGCCAAATATCAACAGCACAACGATTGAGATTTCTTTTGAGAGCCAGGGAGAAGCCTAACTCTTCCCCCCCCCCATAACCTCTTTTTGGGAAGGGGCGAAAACAACTCCTCCTTCCAGCCACTCACTCTCACTCGCTGCCTGTCCAGGGAGGTTCTTCCTTCCTCTTTGTCCTGGGACGGGGGTCCAACCCTGCTCCCCGGACCTTCCCTCCCACTCTCCACCTACCCAACGGCACGCAACCGCATCTCCCACGTGTACCTCTTCTCTTCCAGGGCCCCGGCGACGAGGAGGACGGAGGACGCGTGCTGACGCCCCCGCAGCACACGAAGCGGCGCTGGGCCTTGCAGCCGACTCACAGGAGGTGCAGGCAGAGGAAGTCCGCCCCGCTCAATAGCTGACTGGTGGGCGAGCCCGGGGCTGGCATGACAGCTCCCCCAGCCGGGCAGCGCGAGGCGGGGCGGGCGCTGAGGCATCGTCCCTGCCCAACAGCTGACCAGCGGGCGAGCCCAGAGCCGGCATGACCGGGCCCATGCCTGGCGGGGCGGGCGCGGAGGCATTGTCCTCCCAGTGAATTTGGGGAGCTTCCGGGTAGAGGGCGGGGTCGAGGGAGGATCCTCGCTGGCCGAGAGGATAAGAGGCGGGGAGAGAGGGAACCGCCAGGGAGGATACAGACGCATCATGGGGCTTGTAGTTTTATCTTTAAGGAACGGAGGCATGAGTCGTGCGTGCCTCCCCCGCACCACGTACCCCGCGGCCCACCTGCGCCACATCTCCCGTCACCCAACCGACCGGGAAGAGCCGCACTCAAGGGGCCAAAGAGCCGCATGTGGCTCACAAGCCGCGGTTTGCTGACCACTGCCCTAACCTACCTTACAGGGTTGTTGTGAGGATGAAATGGAGGCGAGGATCAATGTAAGCCACCTTGGGTCCCCATTGGGGAGAAAGGCAGGATACAAATTAATTCAATAAATAATAAATAGTGGTTAGCTTGCTAGAGTAGGAATCTGGAAGTGCTTGCTCCTGGCAGACCTTTCTTAACACCTTCAGGATGACCAGTAACAGAGGGAAGGCATAGAGTAGGCCCTTCGGCCAGGGGGACATCATTGTGTCTACTTGCTCCCATCATGGTGGGAGTACCTTGAGAAGAATTGCAGTGTTTGGTTGTTGGCTGGTGATGCAAAGAGGTCCACTGTTGGGGAACTGAACCAGGCCATGATCATCCTTAATGTTTATTTGTGGAACAACCATTTGTCCATGTCGATCCTCTGTTGACTCAGCCAATCAACTTGAATGATGAGATAGAGCCTTGGTTACTCACTGTGAAGGCTTCTTCTGCTCTGGGATACGGAGGCCATCTTAAGAGTGGGTGTTTCCTCTTCCTCTTGTTCCGGGAGGCAGGACCTAAATTTTAACTGCCTATCCCTGGAGGGAACGCCCCCGCCCTTTCCAGTCAAAGACTTTCCGAGCAAGGAGTGTTACCATTATACAGATAGACAAAGTAAAGAACAGTAGAAAAAAACCTGGCAAGAAATGCTTGAGGTAAGTTTTAACTTCTAACTTTAACAACATTAATAAAGAACTTCATGTAAACCCAACCTGAGACCTTGTCTTGTATAATTTTATTTTGAGCCAAATTTGCGTAGCATCCCCCTGAATTACTTGGACATCTGGGAGGGCAAGATGGCCTCCGTATCCCAGAGCAGAAGAAGCCTTCACGGTGAGTAACCAAGGCTCTTTCTCGCTCTGGGAGAGGAGGCCATCTTAAGAGTGGGACTTAAAAGAGCTGTCCCTGCCCAGGTGGGATCAGACGTTGTGGAGAATGCTCTGAAGAATTCGCCTGCCAAAAGCGGCGTCATCTGAGGCATAAAGGTTAAGCTTGTAATGCCTCACAAAGTGGGAATTTGAAGACCATGTAGCAGCTTTGCAAATCTCCTCTATGGGAGCTCTGTGGTCGAAGGCTGCTGATGTGGCCGCACTCCTGACTGAGTGGGCTGTCAGTCCAGAAGGCATAAAGGTTAAGCTTGTAATGCCTCACAAAGTGGGAATTTGAAGGCCATGTAGCAGCCTTGCAAATCTCCTCTATGGGAGCCCTGTGGTCGAAGGCAGCTGATGTGGCTGCACTCCTGACTGAGTGGGCTGTCAGTCCAGAAGGGACCGGGATTTTTGCTGCTTTATAAGCTTGAGTGATGCAATTGGTAATTGTGCGACTAATGGACGCACGGGACATGGGTTTACCCTTGTTCGGAGCTGCTAGATTGATGAAGAGAGCGTCTGACACTCTTATGTGTTTTGTGCGGTCAATATACGTATGAAGGGCCCTTCTGAGATCTAAAATATGCCAGATTTTCTCCTTTGGAGTTTTAGGGTTTGGACAGAATGAGGGCAGAATGTTGTCTTGATCCCTATGAAAATGGGAGTTAACTTTAGGGATAAGGGAAGGGTCAGGAGCAAGAACTACCTTGTCCTTGTGAAAAGTGCAAAGACCTGGCCTAATGGATAGGGCTCCTATCTCAGAGACTCTCCTAGCTGATGTAACAGCTGTTAGAAACAGAGTCTTCATTCTTAACCAGCTTAAGGTGATGATTTTAGGGGTTCGAAAGGAGGTTGAGTAAGGGCTGTTAGGACCGTATGTAGGCTCCAGGTAGGGAACCTGTGTTTTATGAAAATCAAGGTAAGTCCCCTTAAAAAGGCCTTAATATGGGAATGTCTGGTCAGGGGATAGCCTGATATTTTTGGTACAATGGTCACAATAGCCGCTAATTGTCTACGTAGAGTTGCTGGAGATAGATTCTGTCGTCGTCCATCTTATAAAAAGGACAGGATTTTGGAGATGTGTGGTTTGATAGGATTAACTTGTTTTCTCTGGGACCATCTCACGAAAGCCTTCCATGTAGTGTTGTATATTCACTTTGTAGAAGGCCTTCGGGAAGCAAGAATGGTATCTGCTATCTCTGTGTCATAGCTTCAGGAGGCGACTCCTCTCAATACCCAGGCGGTCAGCCTGTACCAGCCTGGATTTGGGTGATGAATCAGCCCTGGAGTAGGAGATCTGGTTGAAGTGGAAGTGTCCATGGTTTTGCGATGAACATTTTTACTTTAGTGGGGAACCACAGGCAACGTGGTCAATAAGGGGCCACTAGGTTCCCCTCCTAGTTGGATGAATCTGGTGTAGTACCTTGGGAGTTGCTGGTTTTTGTTTGATGCAAAGAGGTCTATTAGGGGCATGCCACATTGAATTGTCAGGAGTTGGAAGACTTCCTGATTCAGAGTCCACTCCGCTTCGCTGAGGTGCTGTCTGTTGAGCCAATCTGCGTCGACGTTGAGAACTCCCTGAATGTGCTCTGCTGTGATGGAGGATAGGTTGGTCTCCGCCCAGGATAGGACCCTTAGTGCCTCTTTGTGTAGAGCAGAGGATCGAGAACCCCCCTGCTTGTTCAGGTGAGCTTTGGCTGCCACATTGTCCATTCTCACCAGCAGGTCTGTCTCCGACAGTTGATGTTTGAAGAGCAGGAAGGCATAGTAAATTGCGCGGATCTCTAGGGCGTTGATGTTCATTCGCTATTCTTGACCAGGTGCCCTGGTCAATAGATCAAGAAAATGTTTTTTTTTAAATATATATATATATATATAGGTTAGATAGGAATAAGAAGGAGAAAATAGGTTTAGATAGGTTCTAGTAAAGCTTGAGGAAGAGAGCTGTGATTACACTGCTCTTCCCGGACGAGGCAGGAACAAGACTGGAAAGGGCGGGGGCGTTCAATCCAGGGATAGGCAGTTAAAAATTTAGGTCCTTCCTCCCGGAACAAGAGGAAGAGGAAACACTCACTCTTAAGATGGCCTCCTCTTCCAGAGCGAGAACGCCTTGGAGGTGGCTCCACCCTGATTGACAGGAGATGTTTCTCTGCCCAGAGGGGGATCCCTTCTGCCTCCTGATGGAGGGCTGTGGAGCCCCCTTGCTTGTTCAAGTAAGCGTTGACCCAGATGTTGCCTATTCTTATCAGCACATGCCGCCCCCCAATGACTGGGTGAAAGGCCGTCAAGGCTTTGTGGATGGCCCTCAGCTCCAGGCAGTTGATGTGCAGTGACTTCTCTTTCTGTGTCCGTGTTCCTTGAGTTAATTGTTGGTTGACTGTGGCTCCCCAGCCTTCCAGAATGGCATCTGTGAAAATCTGGATGGTGTGATTGTACAGGTACGGCTGTCCTTTCTGAAGATTTGTGGTGCTGGACCACCAGTGTAGGCTTTACTTGGTTGAGGCTGGGAAGACCAAGCAAATGTTTCTCTTCTGCAGGATCTGTTGTAGGTACAGCTTCAGGAACCATTACATGTGGATGTAGTTGAGCCGGTTGGCAATAGTGACTACAATGGCATCAAATTTAATTTATATGTAAGTGGGAAAGTGACTGGGAAATCTCACACAATTACCTTTGACTTTAAAAGAGGGAACTTCTCTAAAATGAGAAACCTGGTAAAGAGGAAGTTGAAATGAACAGTTAGGAGGGTTAAATCTCTGGAAAAGGCTTGGGAGTTACTTAAGTCCACATTACTAGAGGCTCAGCTAGCTTGTATACCGCAGGTCAGGAAAGGTAGTAATAAGTCCAAGAGGTCACTGCCATGGCTAACGGGTAAGGGGAAGGAAGCAATTAGAGGGGGAAAAGGCTTCCTTCAGATACTGGAAGGATTACCCAAACGAGGCAAACAAAAGAAAACACAAACTTGCACAAAGGAAATGCAAGCAGGCAATTAGAGATGCAAAAAAAGATCTTGAGGGCCATATCACTAAACACATCAAAACAAACAATAAGAAATTCTTTAAGTATATTAGGAATAGGAAACCAGCTAGGGAAGCGGTTGGACCATTGGATGACAATGGGAGAAAAGGAACACTAAGGGAGGATAAAGCGAGTGCTGAGAAACTAAATGAATTCTTCTTATCTGTCTTCACTGTTGAAGATATAGGGCAGATTCCTTCTCCTGAACAGAGATTTTGGGGAGGGGGAAAGAGGAACTGGGACAAATAGTGGTAACAAGGCAGGAACTCCTAGAACGTTTAGACAAACTGCAAACTAACAAGTCACAGGGACCAGACGGTATTCATCCTAGAGTTCTTCCAGAACTCAAATGGGAAATTGCTGAACTCCTAACAAAGATATGTAACATGTCCCTTCGATCAGCCTCTGTACCAGAGGACTGGAGAATGGCCAATGTAACACCCATTTATAAAAAATGTTTCAGAGGAGATCCAGGAAATTACAGGCCAGTTAGCTTAACGTCTGTTCCAGGTAAATTGATGGAAAGCATTATTAAAGATAGAATTGTCAAGCATGTATTTGGGTTTCTAAAAGGCTTTTGACAAAGTCACCCACAAAAGACTGCTAAGCAAACTTCATAGTCATGGGATAAGAGGACAAGTCCTCTTATGGATTGAGAGCTGGCTGAAAAATAGGTAGAAGAGTAGAAATCAATGGTCAGTTCTCACAATGGCAGGATGTGAGCAGTGGGGTCCCTCAGGGATCTGTGTTGGGACTGGTGCTGTTCATCAATGACCTGGAGATGGGGTTGAACAGAGAAGTAGCCAAGTTTGCAGATGACACCAAATTATTTAGGGTAGTTAAAACAAAATCAGACTGTGAAGAGCTCCAAAAGGATCTCTACAAACTGGAAGAATGGGCATTAAAATGGCAAATGAGATTCAATGTCAGCAAGTGTAAAGTGATGCATATCGGGGCAAAAAATCCCAACTTCACATATACACTGATGGGATCTGTCCTGGCAGCAACAGACCAAGAAAGGGATCTTGGATCGTAGTGGATCACTTGATGAAGATGTCAGCCCAGTGTGCGGCTAATGTAAAAAAGGCAAATTCCATGGTGGCCATAATTAGACAAGGAATAGAGAATAAAACTGCTGATATCATACTGCCCTTGTACAAATCTATGGTGAGACCACACTTGGAATACTGTGTACAGTTCTGGTCACCACACCTTTAAAGGGACATTACAGAGCTTGAGAAGGTGCAGAAAAAAGCAACCAAAATGATTAGGGGACTGGAGCAACTGCCCTATGAGGAGCAGTTAAAACACTTAGGGCTGTTTAGCTTGGAAAGAAGGCAGCTGAGACATGATAGAGGTCTATAAAATTATGCATGGTTTGGAGAGAATGGACAGGGAGAAGCTTTTCTCCCTCTCTCATAATACTAGAACGCGGGGTCATCTGCTGAAGCTGGAGGGTGAGCGATTCAAAGCTGATAAAAGGAAGTATTTTTTCACACAACGCATAGTTAAATTGTGGAACTCCCTGCCCCACAATTTGGTGATGGCTGCCAACTGTCAATGAGCTGTATGGATGGGGATGTGCAGCTACGCCTTTGTTAGGTCTATGGAGAACATGAAGAGAGAGTTTCCACTATGGGCCACAGGGTTTCCATCCGGAAGTGCTTTGCTTGTATGAACCTGTTCACAAATTTGAAGTCCAGTATTGTGTGCCAATCCTCATTCTTTTTGGAACAGTGAAAAATGCTGAGTAGACTCCAGACGACCTCTTTTCCGGTGGTACAGATTCGATGGCCCGTATCTGCAACAGGTACTTGATTGCTGACAGCATTCTTGCATGCTTCTCCGGGGTTGGTGGATCTGGGGGATGGGGTGAAGCAATCCAGGGGGGAGGCACCGGAACTCTATGAGGTACCCCATCTGGATTACCTGCTGGGCCCATCGGACTGGCTCTGATAGATCCCACTGGTTGCTGAAGAGCTGTAGCCGTCTCCCCACCTGTGATGTCCTGGCATCACTGTCTTTGCTGTTCATAGAAGCGATCGGTTTTTGCCCGGTCATTGGGTTTGGTACTGGGGAGCCTTGCTGAACTGATTTGGTTGAATTATGCAAAGGAAATGAAAAGATGATGGAAACATAAAATTTCCCTTGCTTTCTGTGATCCAAGCTGACTGAATTATTTCATTTCTGCTGCTAATACTTTTCAATTGGGGGGAGCGAACATTACAATTAATTATAATGCTTGTTTAGGTACTATTATTGTGGTGGAAGTATTTTTGTATGCCTCGCAGTGAAAATATAAATAATCAAGTTAGTAAGAAGCTTTGTTAATAGCCAATTGTCTAGTCATAAGAATCATTTCCAGGAGACCAAGCAAAGAAATAAAATTCCTGTTAAATTAAAGAGAGTTGGTTGGTTGATTTGTTTTATTTCAAATTACTGATGCGCTACAAATGGCAGAGAAAGGTTTTTGTGAGAAGACAGCTTACTGACAATGTGTGTGCACTAGCAACTTCTATGAATTTATTTTCAAGGCTGATTTAATTCTCCTTTAAGGATTCATTTCGATTCCTTTACTCCTTCATCCACTGAGAGCACAGTCTCCAGATCATCCTCAATGTCCCAAGGCAAGCATGCTTATTTGTAAAGATGCTCAAAAAATGTTAACAAGGGAAATTAACCTGTATTCATTTCTCTCCCTGGAAAGACGTTCGTGTGGCAGAAATCCAGCAGGATGTCCAGAGAATATACATCTCCACTAGGAAGCAGGTTGTGTGTACTAGCCTTCTCAGATTATGCTGATAGGCATTTCAAAGCACAGATACACACAGTCATGTATTTTAAAGCAGCAACAACAAACGACCCAGAGTTTCTTACAACCGTAATGCTGGAAGAGTTCTCGAACACAACTGATGCAATTTCTTGCACTGTAACAGGATCTTCCATGTCTGGCATCTCACACAAAAGAGACGGGAAAAGTACAGCAAAGGCTCAAGATAGCAAAATACAATCAGATGGCTCAAGCAAGGTAGTCAAGCCAAATGAGGCAGCAGTGACGCCACTCCAAAGGTTTCCTGAGTGATCTGGGAGCCTCGAAGCCCATAACCTTTCCATTACTGGACCAGTAATGCCAGAAGCTCCAAATAACACAGTAACCATCTATCTCCTCTCCACCCTTTTCCCAGGGAGGAAACACAAACAGAAGCTGCCATTCCACTATAACGCTAAGATAATATCTGAAGAAGCCCTAGGCTAACCCCAAAAGGAAAGAGGCTCACACATTTTAATAAAAAGAAGTTATTATCAGGCTTATAAATAGCTACCGACCAGACTGCTTGTAGCAAGCGAGCGTTGCTTCCAGGAAAGCTTTTGTAATCAGAAAGAGGGTCGATTCCATCTTTTAAGCCTTTGATGTACTAAAAATAGCGAATACAAATGTGGGCAAATGGGCTAGTGAAATTCTTTGTGCTCTACAAGCTTTTGTGAATTATTTGCAAGGCTAGTTATAATGTTAATCCGCATTAAAACTTGGAGCTAAGTTTGCCATGTTGTAACATATTGTTCTTCATAAAAATTATGGGGGAAAACATTTAAAAATCTTGCATGTAAAGGAAAAGCTGACATAAAAACCAATCTTTTAAAAATGCACACATGTAAAAATGCATCTCAAAAGCATAAATATTCAATGTTTTCTCCATTGTCTCTACCCTGTGTTGCACCTATATGTCACACACATGCACATGCATGCAGATACTATCATGCTGAAAAATAAAATCACTAAACGTTTAGCCATCAAATTCAGTGTACCCAATATCCTGTGGTTTCGCCACTGCTGTACTGCTTGCAAGACTTTGGTGCCTTGCCAACCTTCCAAAAGATGTCCCTGTCCAATGTCATCTGTGCCAAACACAGACTGCAATGAGAAACCCAGGGAACGTTTCAAGAGCCTCTTGTTCTGAAGCTATATCACAAAAGCAGGAGGGGCCATGATGGAGTAGACTGCCCAGCTGCTGACAGGGAGGCAGCAAGTCTAACTTTACCTTTCTCAGTAATCCAGCAGGCCTATCAACACATTCACTTTCTTTCCAAGACTGGAAAATAACTCTACAAAATATTTTCAGTAGCCTACCTGCCAACACCGTAACTAGCCAGGGGGCCTGAAACAAAACAAGGGCCTGAAACAAAACAAAAAAATCTGCCCAGCAAGTTGCTTGGACAAGGGTGTAATTTTGCTTAGGTTTGTACTGTGTAAGTAGATTAATGGGAGCATTTTGGGCCAGAGAAAGGAGGTAACCACAGAAATAATCCAAACAGTGGGCCAATTAGTGGAAGAAGAGGACTCAATGCAACTCAGGGAAGACAGATCCAACAATGGCAACTAGCCATTACAACTCCATACAAACCTACTCGACTATTACAATAATCTTCAGGGGTCCTTCTTTTGGTGCCCTTGGAGGCTAGATGGAACGCAACCTGAGAAAGGGTCTTCTCAGTCATGGCACCAAATGTACAGAATTCCATTCCCAGAGAGATTCCATCCCTCAATCGTTGTCTTCCACCAGCGGGTGAAGATTTTTCTGTTTTGGCTGGCATACCCTTATCAATACTCCTTGTTTGTTTTTATCTGCTGTTTTTACAAGCTATTTGAAGGTGGAAGGGTGTCATATAAATGTTTTAAATAAATAAAAGATACATCCAGAGGCAGCGAACCTCTTAATTCTAGTGGCAATAAAAGGGTGAGGCCTCAGCCTCTATCACCCTGTGTCTCGGCCCTTCAGGACAAGAGGCTGACCACTGCACGGATCATCGTTCACTCCAGTAGGGCACCTCTTTGTGTTCTTAAATCTTCTCTAGTGCTTCCTCGCCTTATGAAATGCCACTGTTCCAATGAAAGCCGCTTATAGCAGATAAGCAATTTCTCCAACTTAGTAAAATCTTAACTTTTAAAATTACATTTTCCTTTTTAACTCTGAAAATGCATTTTCAGATTTAGAGTTTTTCACACTACCACCACACACCTTACTTCCAGATTCATTAGCAAGCTGACAGTCAGAATTTTCAACTTCATTTTGCACTAGCAAAGTTGCAAGAACAAGTTTCCAACTAAGATGCATTACTGTGCCTGATTCCGGGGTACAGACTCTACAGAGAAGCCTCAGTAGAAATCAGAAATATATCCAGTGGCAATGGTGGTACCATATGAAAGAAGACCTCCATCTTTTCCCTTTAACTCAAGCGGCAGAATTTTCATTTTTTAAACTTTTTTGAATTGCTTCTCTATGAAGTGTTATGATGTAATGCCCCACTGCCAATAAAGAACAACAACTCTACAAATTCAGGAGTCTCCAAACCAAACTCGCAAGTTTGGATGAGTAGGTGATACGGCAACAGTTAACTCAATGATGCAGAGATTCATAACTTAAAACAGGCTTTAAAAAAATACAAACCATACAGTTTATCTGTGCGGTTTAGTTGACCAATTTACTAAACCTATTGGCCAACCACCAGGAATGCTGCTGTTGGTAACTCTGGCACAAGAACTGAGGAAACCCCCGACACTGACTAACAGCAGGCAAGAACTTCCTCAGGGTTGAAAGTAATGCCCCCCCCCCGCTTCCCAGCCAACCTACTTTCAATCAACACTTTGTTTGAGATGCAAACCCAATGGCACATCCATGAAGACCACAAAAGCGCTTATTGAGAAGCAAAAGCCACTGAACTTTTTTTTGTTTGGCAGCAATTCCTCCTGTTCCATCCCCAGAGAGTTTTCAACCAAGGCTGTGTTTGTAGATTTGCAGATATGCTATCAATAATGATTATATCATGCCATGTTTAACTCAATTGGCACCAGAAAAGCAAATTTTACAACATAAATCTGCATGCTCACACCCTGGGTTAAATATCTCATCAACTGCTTCCGTGATGAGCACAAAATGTTATTATGGCAACCTGATGATATTTAAAGGGGGGATTTGGAGAGGGGAATGGGTAAATCAAAGGGATTGAGAAATGACAAGGATTGGCAAAAAGATTACTGGGAAGCACTTAAAATACATTATCTAAAATGGCTAAAAGTCTTCTATTTCAAATCTGCTGTCTTTGCAATTTTCTTTTGAACACCTACTTATAAGTACCAATACACTGAATAATGCCCACCCCTCAAAGTAAGCAGGACCAGGACTGCAGCTGGAGGGACAGAGCACAATTTTTCATTATTTACAGCACTCATGATCTAACCACCACCACCCAATTGCTATACTACTATTTGTTTTCTGCACTTTCGGTGTTCTCAGCACTTGAACAGAACAGGGATTATAGCAACCTATCTATTCTCCTCCAGGGCTATGCCAAAATTTTAAGTGTCACTTGAATTATACTTTCGCACCACTTACACGGATGACACCCAGCTTTATCTACTGATGGACAGCCATCTGGACTCTGCCCCGGACACTGGCTGGGTGCTTGGAGGCCGTGACTGGATGGTTGAGGCAAAGTCAGCTGAAGTTGAATCCAGGAAGATGGAGGTCCTGTGGCTCAGCCGGGGCGGTTTGGGGTGCCGACTCCCAGCTCTTGACGGCGTGCAACTAACATCTGCACCTGCCGTCAAGAGTCTGAGTGTGATCCTGGATGCCCCCTTATCTATGGAGGCCCAGGTCGCAGCCGTGGTCAAGGCAGTTTTTTACCATCTCCGCCAGGCCTGGCAGCTGGTGCCTTACCTCTCCCGCCCTGACCTAGACATGGTGATCCATGCGACGGTCACCTCTAGGCTGGATTACTGTAACTTGCTCTACGTAGAGCTGCCCTTGAAACTGATCCGACGGCTCCAGCTGGTTCAGAATGCGGTGGCAAGGCTCCTGACGGGAGCCTCGCCCAGGGAGAATATGAAGCCAGTGCTTTACCCTCTGCACTGGCTCCAACTGGAGTATCAGATCAGGTTCAAGATGCTGGTTTTGACTTTTAAAGCCTTACACGGTCTGGGACCCTCGTATCTTGGGGACCGCCTCTCCTGGTATACCCCCTGAAGGACACTAAGATCGTCTGATGAGAATTTACTGGTGTCCCTGGCACTAAGAGCGTGCAGCTGTCTTCAACAAGAGCCAGGGCTTTTTCGGCCCTGGATCCGGCCTGGTGGAATGCTCTGCCTAGTAACATCAGAGCCCTGCAGGATTTGAAAGTCTTCCGCAGGGCCTGCAAGACAGAGCTTTTCCACCAAGCCTACAACTGAGGACAACCGCTTATATCCGCTTATACTATATTATACCGTCTTTACTGGCCTTCCCCCCCCTTTCTCCCCTTGAATGAGAACAATACAAAGTGAAGGGTTGCCACCTGTACGGTGCCGACAGCTTTTTTAGACTTGGTGCGCCATTATGTTAGGTTTTAGATTTTTATTGTTGGTTTTATTATGGATATACATATTGGTTGTTGTACTTTTAAATGATGTTACCCGCTCTCGTCACCATGATGGTGTTCGACTGTCAGCACTGGGTGCTCCCGATTCACTTCCCACTGACATCAGCAGCAGTGGTGATGCCACATCTTTCCAAGCAGTTAGCTCTAGAAGAGACTAATAATTGCATTTCCAGAGCTCTTTGGAAGGAACATTTTCTTCCGCAAAATGAATCACATTAACGTTTGACTCAGGAATCTCAGGCTGCGGAAGGGGGAGGCAACCTTTTTCTTTCTCGCTCTGAGGAGGAGGGCATTGCAACATTGGGTGATTCCCACTGGTGGCTCTGGGAAGCAGGATCAAATTTCAAGTTTCTGTCTCCCGGGCTGGAATTGCCCACTCCTCAGTTCGTTTCCTGCCTAGCACAGGGAGAACAGCAGCAAAGCAGCTCTCCGTTGCAAATAGGTCTTTTCTTAATTTAGGAAACCTACCTTATTCTATTCTTTCTTTAAATTCTTACTTTAATTCCCAATCCCATCTCTGAGCCAGCTTTCGCCCTCTCTCCTCTTAACCTTGTCCTCCTCTGCTGTTTCTCTTTCCCTCTCAGCATTTTTCTTCCTGCCAAAACAAAATTCTATGGATTCGGTCTGACTGCAACTGACTACCTGGTTATCAAAAGAAACTGACGGTGACTTGTGGGAGCTAATCCAGATGCACACGTTTCTAGCCCTAGAGGTTCCGCCGCAAATGGTGGAAGAAGACTAATACCCACCCAATAATGGGACACAGCTCTTGGAGGCCCCAATGTTGCAAGACGCCCTCCTACTCAGAGAGAGAACGAACCTTGGATTACTTACCGTGAAAGTTCCTTCTGCTCTGAGGTAAGGAGCGCATCTTGCCCATCCAAAAATGAATAAGATGAAGAAGTCACTACAATTTGGCAATATGGTTGCAAAGCTTGCCCTGCACCTATAGGGCAAAGCTCGAAGTGAAGGGCATGGAATGACCTCAAATCAAGGTTTGAGAATACTTGCATGTAACTGTTGGCACCTATTCTGTTTTATGTCTGGTTAGGTATGCCTTCTGGTTCCTTCCTGTCTCATTGTAGCTTGGGAAGTCTTCACACAAGCGATTCCAGCCCAGGAGACAGGAAGTTGAAACTTGATCCTGTCTCCCTGAGCAACCAGTGGGAATCACCCAAGGTTGCAAGATGCCCTTCTTACCTCAAAGGAGGTAAGAACCTTCATGGTAAGTAATCCAAGGTTTGCTCCATACCATCAATTTGTCTGAGGGCTGCTTGTTTGGGCCCGAAGCCTTGTTTTGACATAGGGAAGAAGTGTTGAAAACATAACATGTTTGTCAGAAATGGAAAAAGGAGAGGATCATTTGTCTTTGGAGTGCTTAAAAAAAATTAGACTGCAACCAGAAGACAGAGATAACTCCTCACAGTGATCTTAGTTAACACAAGACTTGGAAACCAAGTCTCAGTATATAAAGACAGAAGTGCCACCAAATGTTACGTTTAGGAGGATATCTTGTATAATGAAAAAATTATCAGAATAGGTAGAAATGAAGAGGGGAGTATCTCAGCTGTAGCCTTGTGGGAGGAAGGAAAGACCTGTGCACTTCTGCTTTTTTAAAGATCAAAAAGGCCCTTTAGTCATAATGCTTTTAAAAACGCATTCTAGAAAACTGGCTCTATCTATTCATCTGGAAGCCAGCTTCTGTAGCTGCAAACATTGGCCAGGCCTCAGCTAAAGCAGCAACACCACAAGTGTGGGGAGACTTTTTCCTCAATAAGAGAAATGGACGTTTTTCTCTCTCAGTAAAGGAATGTAGACTTTTAGGCCACATTTCCTCTTCCACAAGCTTCTAACACCAAGAAAAGCCAGTATGGCATAGTAGTTAGAGAATCAGACTAGGATCTAGGAGACCCAGGTTTGAATCCCCACTCTGCCATGGAAGCCCACTGAGTGACCTTTGGCTAGCCACTCTCAGTCACACTTCCCTCACAGGGCTGTTATGAGGACAGAAAGGACGAGGGGGAAATAACATTGTAAGCAGTTTTCCATCCACTCTGGACAGAAACTGAGATATAAAATAAGTTAAGATTCCTGCAATGACAGGTGATACACATGCACCCAGTGCCAACACAGCCTCAAACAAAATCAATTTTCATATTGCACTAGGTATCTATCCTAACAGATCGATGTGGAAACAAAATAAAAAAAGAGCACTGGAAAAGACTTATTGGTAATACTTCTTAAAACAACCCATGTTTGTTTTACGAACATAAAGGATTAAATTTTCCTCAAACAAGCTAATCCACTTTTATTTTTCCTCTACTTCAGCATGTACTTTGGCCAAGTGAGTAAAACATTTAACATCTCTTGTAGTTACAATGTTCACCGCACATTATGGCTCTGTGAACTACCTAATACAATGGTGCATAGTGAATTAGTTTCCCCTTCAGCAATTGCAGATGGATGTTCCAGCATGACAAAATACCCAGTTATGGAATACAGCCCAGCACTTAGAGCCCAAGTATACATACAGCATACAGGCCATGGCTCCCAAACAACTATAAAGCGGGAGAGAGATGAAGGCGCAGTTTCTAGTGGAGAAGCAATAGATGTGAGGAATGGTGCTCAACAATGCTTATCTTGACAGAGCTTAGTAATGGCCTTGCCCCAAGATCAGGAGAGCTGTCCATCCCTAAAGAAAGAAGGCTTTTGCTCAGGGGCGACTGGCCAGCAAAGGAGGACAATAGTCTCATCCTGCCTCCAAAGCACCCTTGTTTTTTATTACACAAAAACCTTCATGATGAATTGTACCATCAAAAATTTCCATTACATTATCCTGGCCTCAAGAGATCTGCCCTGACCATGTGTATAGTGTTAGAAGATCGACAACTAAGAATGTAATGGTTTGAATGTATACATACGGCATCCCAAGACCCAAAAGCTCCTTTAGTTATACAGCATGGTTTAAAAACAGAGGGAGAGTCATATTTGTAACATGGAGCTGCCGTTTCTACCTGTACAAAGTCCCTGGGCTGATGTGCAGCAAGTTGCAGAGGCATTTGCTGAATGAAATTTGATGAAATCCACCATTCTTCTAGCAGAATGGGTCAAATCAGAAGCGCACATTTCAGAGATTCCACAGCTAG
This sequence comes from Euleptes europaea, assembly GCF_029931775.1. Taxonomy (NCBI): domain Eukaryota; kingdom Metazoa; phylum Chordata; class Lepidosauria; order Squamata; family Sphaerodactylidae; genus Euleptes; species Euleptes europaea. The sequence goes on along the minus strand of NC_079313.1, from coordinate 27,837,988 downwards.
TTAGAATAAAGAGGATCTCTCAACAACTGATTTCTTGGTTCTTAATGCAACGCTTTTTATGCAGTTTCTAAATCTTCCTGCCATCTCCAAGGTGTTGCATTAGCCATTTAACGGACACAGCTTATACATATCTGGCAGAAACGACAATTACAGCTGCTGCAGCTGCTGCTATTGCTCTTCGGCATGCTGAAATCCATGTGCAGTCTTTACAGCTTTGGCTAAAGGTTCCTGTCTCTGGTACAGAACGCCAAGTATTAAGCAAGATTTGGAAAATTTGTCCCTGCTCACCAAGTTAAGTTGCATAACCACTTAGAACCCTTTTACAATATTCTGGGATGAAATTCCTCCCTCGATGTACTTCTTTTGGCAGAATGAATAGGACAGTACTCATCAATGTTGTTCTTTTAAGTACACTGTCACTTTTACATGAGTAAACAACCACCAAAAGCATAGCTACTTACCATTGATAGGTTTCTCTCTCTGTACCCAAAAAGCCACAACGGACATCCAACAACCCCTCCCCTCAAACTAATGGTTTCCCCACTGGTTTGCTTTTTTGTCCCGGCGCCTGTCAATGATCCAGGGAGGCACTGAAGTGAAGTGTTACGGCTGTCTGTAGGCTAACACAAACAGCAGGCTGCACTGGGGAACATTTGTGTCGCTGAGGAAAATGGCTTGGACTCAGCGGTGGACTTCCACAAACAGGGAGGCCATTTCACCAATCCCCCTGCTGCAGATCAACTCCCCCTTCACACTGTTCCTAGGGGTCCCCGCAGGAGCAACATTAGGAGGTATTTGAGACTCCAGAGGGAAGGGAGAGGTGAGGAAGTCCCACTCCCTGATGGAAATCCCTTCCACCAGTGAAAATTACCGCTGGGTCCCAGTCAACATATTCTAGGAATAAGGGGAGGGGAAAAACCAAAATATCAGCAAAGTTAGTAATTATTGATAATAGAAGTTTTTCTTCGGAGTTTATGTTGGGTTTCTAACATCTTTGGTTCAAAGTTTGGATACTATGAGATATTCACTTCTGCAGCCACAAACATGGGTCTGCTTAGTGACTGCTGTACTTTGAAACTCAGCTTTGAGGTAGTGAATTTTGTTTTTTTGCTGTCAAGTCACAGCTGACTTATGGCGATCCTGTATAATTTTCAAGACAAAGTGATGTTTGGGGTGGTTTGCCATTGCCTGCCTCCACGTCATGACCCTGGTATTCCTTGGAGGTCTCCCCTCTAAATACTTGCCAGGGTTGAGGTGAGAGTGTGTGACTGGCCCAAGGTCACCCAGCAGGTTTCTATGGCAGAGTGGGGTTTTGAACCTGGGTTTCCCATGTCCTAGCCTGACATCTTAACCACTACATCAAGCTGGCTCTCATAGAGAATATAGCCCAAATATAACTGGTGTATGTGTTTGACATATGTCACAGAATTTAATTGATCCAGCATGTGTTTAAAAGCAAGACCCAACACTGAGTTGTATAGTATGAAACCAGTGTTTTCTGCAAGCAGAAGAGAAGACCATTTTAGCCAATTACTCCCTCTTGCTGCTGATCCCTATTCTTCCCCTCATGGGCTGTAACAGCAAGAGGAAAAGTCCCATTTCACAAGCTTTGCCCTATTTGCAGTTCACTGCTTGCAACCCACTGTGTCCAGGGGGGATTTCAGATTTCACTACGGGTGCATGGCATAATATAGCACAAGTTCCATTCAGTTTTATTTATTTGCATAAACCACAAACCATCACAAATTCCTTCAAGAGACAGAAGCAGTTTAAAATATATTTTTTAAATCACTAAAATATATATTTTAAGTCACTAAAATATAATACCATTACACCAGTTGGTCTCCAGTACAAGAACAGCTATATCTGCCAGCAGGTTACTTGGGAGTTTCTAAGTTGCTTTAGCAAATAACACCATGCTATACAAAATGAAGATATCTATGCCAACAAGCAGATTTTCTACTTCACTGTAAACTCTAATAATTTACTAATGAGAATTCCTTAAAACTCTACTCAGATCATTTGTACAAAGGACACAATCTTTTAAAATACCTGATGCGCTATTTTATTACAGTCCAATGCACAAAACTGTTAGAACATAGATCACTAGTAGATTCATTTCCTCCCAAGTCTAAAGCCTTGGATGAATTTTCAAGGTTAAAATGGGGGGGGGGGAGAGAGAGAGAGAGAGAGTATATTTTAAAAACATACCACACCCTCATTAGCACATTATCTTGATACTTACAGGACAATGATTAGCACATTACCTTTGATGTTTTTTGCAGGACAATGATTCAGCTCAATCCAACCCCTTTCTGACTATATATTACTCTTCCTACACACTTGACACTGAGAGACACTGTCCTTCAGTGTTACTCCTCTGAAGATGCCTACCACAGCTGCTGGCGAAACGTCAGGAAAGAAAATACCAAGACCACGGTTACACAGCCCGGATAACCCACAAGAACCAATTTGGTTTATCCTTTTATACCTCAATAGCACCCATGTGATGAGCATGGAATGAAATTTTCTTAAGACGGGCGATTTCTGCGTTTGACATATACACCCGGTCCCTAGCCCCAATCACAGCAATAGTGCACAGAACCTAACAGCTGGCCAAAGACAGGGATGGTCCTCAGGCATAATCACACACTGTCTGAAACACAGGCAGAGCGAACACGCCGTCCCTGCTCTCCATAGAAGGCACAGCTGCAGTGACTAGAGCTTTCAGCTTCACCCATGGTGCCACAGCCATGTTGTGAAACTTCGGTGGCTTTTCTGCAAGCTGGTATAACCCTGCCCCAATTTTACATCCAATCTTTAATTACACAAAGTAGCCACTGGCAGGAAGCACTACTGGCATGCAATCAGACAAGGCCAGCACAGTATTACAGAATGTCGCTTCTCCCAGACGTTGAAAACTCCATTTCCTACACACAACGGCAAAGACTTCCTTGACCCCCCATCCCCCCTCATAAAGACATGAACCTTACTTGCCCCAAACATTGGTACTCTAATCTTGAATACAAGACCCGGGAGCGACACCAACACGACGTCACTGCAACATAGCTTTTCTCCTTCATGCACAGAAGGGCTATAACATTACTTCAGTCAGAAACAATTATGATACAATATTTTAAGTGGGTTTTTTTTTAAAATGCTTCACATACATTATCTCAATCATTGCTCCAGCAGCCTGTGAAATAGGCCAGTGATTGTCAGTCATTCACATTGTTTGAGAAGCCTCATTTTAGATACCCTACTGCGCAATGTATTTTTCCACCTTTCCGACTCTTTCCAACAACAAAAGCCCCAACTGAGGCAAAGCCAGGAAGGAGGAACAGAACTTCAGCTCTAGGAGAGAGAGTGCAGGATAGAAGAGGGAATGGGGAAAAGACAATGAGCCAAAAGGAATCAACTCTCTAGCAAATGCAGAGATATGGAACACTAAAGTTCAGTCACTGACTTGAAATACCCAGCCAAAAATTTGGCAAAAAAGCCTCTGGTATAACCAGTTACTTTTACCTATTACAGAAGTTTATTTCTGCAAAGTTGAGCGACCTCTGTTAGAATGCCTACAGTGCATGAAGCTCTCAGCACCAACTAGCCTTCCAATTTTGAAAGTCAGATTCGAAGAAGATGCTCTGTTTTCAGCAAAGCCCATTCTTTACAGAGCCACCGTTTTGCAGAACCAAAAGCAACAACAAGAAAGTTTCAGCACATCCAGCCCACTGCTTCTGTTGCAGAACTCTGTATGTTGCAACATGGCACACAGCAGCAGATGCCATCTAACAAGCACCAAGCCCCAGAATATGTTCCAAGACACAAATTGAAGAAGAATGGCTTTCAGCCACCGAACCTTATTGCACAATAAAAAAAATACACACACACACACCCTGCTGTGCTTTGCTGCAGCTATAACATGGGCTATTAAGCCAGGAACATAACATGGATTCTCAAAATAAATAATTGCATGGAGAAAAACAAAAAAGTCATAATCTTCACTTCACATTGCCCAGCAGCCAGCTATTCAGACAGTGGGCGACATACCTGTAAATTACAACTTCTAGCAATACCAGAGCTTAAGTCATCCTCCCTGCCAGCCCCACAGCAGAAGCACAGCTCCCAACAAATCACCCATGCCTTTAACCCTTTGCAGAAAACTAATCACAGTAATTAGCAACCCCTCCCAAGGTGCACACTCTCAAACAGGCAGAGTCCATGAGAGAATGTGTCAACTTTATTGATATGCCTATTAAAATAATGTTGCAATTAAATGTTTTTTTTTTTAAAGATACAAAAGCAACGCAGCACGTGAGCTCTGATGCAAGCAATTAGAAGGATAAGGCAAGAAGGATCCAGGAATACAGTGATGTATGTTGGGGGGGGGGTGGAACTTGGATATATGCTGCACTTCCATTAGTGGTTAGCTCTGTTATGTATACAGGAAGAGGCATCTAGAGGCTCGCCTGCAGCATTCAGTATTGCTACAGAACATGGGCCGGTTTGTTTACAATGAAATATTATCAATCATGACAACCTCACAGGGCTGCAAGGAAACCTGATACTGCCTTCCAAAGCAGGCTTGTAAACAGCTCCTGGTCAGCAGCAAGTAAGAGTCATCCTCCAGACAACAAATTAAGATATCTTTATAAAATCTAGAGGGTCCCCCCACCATTTCTGGCTATAGTTTACTAACATACCAGTTTTAATGTCATAGTAGTAGTCACTTTCAGGGTAGTCTTGAAAATAATTCTGCACAAGAATGCTGCTGAACAGACACCCGACAGATTCCCTTATTGTTCCAGCAGCTTTCAACTGTAGTGAAAGTATCATTATACATGTTGGTTAAATAATTATGTATATGAAAATCTTTTTAAGATTCAGATCTAAGGGGAGATCAATAAGATAAACACAGAGAATCCCCACCTATCGTTATTAGGGGCAAAATAAAAATCTATTGCCTTTTCTCAGCTACAAGGTTAGAAATTGCTAGGAAATGGAAAACAACCACAAGACTTTGTGCTTAATTCTGACACAATACAATGCAAACTGAAATATGGATGGATGAGTTAACTTTTCATTTGTGATGCATTACGCTCGTTGTCTGATGAATTCAGTGAAAACTGGTCAGCACTTTCTATTTCTGCTAATGAAAATCCTGATACTGTCAGACCTTCAGAAGGTGAATTTTTTTGTGGAGATAATATTGCTAGTTAGCTGGAAACGTCAAGGCTTCCCCCTCCTTCCAAATTTAGATTATGGTTACATGCTTAGTGTGGAATTCTGATTTATTTACTTAGCAACATTTTTAATTTTTTTGTTTACTGCTTTATATGCATTCCTTTCTTTGTGATAAGCAGTGACTTAATTGTTCCCATTCTGGCTGTTATCTTTGTTTATTCTTCACCTATCTGAAAAATTCTTAATATTTTTTTAAGATATGGATAGCCTCAATAAAAAGAAAGAAATTTGGGGAAAGAATAAGGCCTGTTTAAAATAATTAAAGGGATCCCAGAAAGACCAGGGGCAGCCCTAAGCTATCCAGGATAGGACTAAAGAAATGCTTTCAAAGTTACAAGAAAATAACTAGTCTGGCTGCTCAGCGCTGGGCCAAAATGCCTAAGGGAGGTTGTAGAATCACCTCTCTGGGAGGTTTAAAAAACTGTTCGACAAACATTTGCAGAGGAAGATTTAATAATAAGCTTCAGGTGCCAAGTGATCAACCTCCTTCTTTCCTACTTTGTAAGGCTGGCTTACATATATTACTAACACACACTTGATTTCTTAACGCTCCATGAGTCATGACCTCATTCAACTAAAAGGCACAGCATCCAGGGTCAATAATACAACATTCTGATGTCCAATGTGTAAGGGTCCAAGAATGAACATGCATCCGCAAACTAGGTCTTACAATCCCATACCCGGCCCAGCACACAGAGATGGGGGTGAGGGGTGTGGCATTCCACCCCTCCAGCAGAAAGAGTGCATCTGGCCCAGTGCCTCCATAAGAACATAAGAAAGGCCTTGCTGGATCAGACCAAGGCCCATCAAGTCCAGCAGTCTGTTCACACAGTGGCCAACCTCAAGGAAAAAGAACCACCCCCTCCGGTGCAGCGGAACTCCATTCACTTAAAAAACACACAACAGCACTGAGATACACACCAAGTCAGCTTTTGCATCAGCCCAACAAAAATTCGCTCTTCCCAGCCTTCAACGCCTTGCCAGATATTCCTGAAGATGCCTCCAGGCACAGTCTGCTGGCTTCATGAATACAGAAGAGGAAAGTCCGACTTCTGGTGATGCTGAACACCTTCAGTAAACAAACAGGAAGCCCTCCTCCCACCTCAGTGGGAGGGAGAGTAAAAATCCCTCCTAGCGCTGTGCATCCAGCACTGCATCTAGCCAAGCACCAGCCTGACATCTACAGTTAAGTCAGCAACGGTGTAAATGCTGGCTGTCTCTCAGCCGCTGCGTGTGGAAATGCATTTGCTGTTGCGGAAAGGGTGGTGGAGGGCAGGATTGCGAGATTACAGAAGTTCCTTCCAGCCAGCTCATTATTCCCAAAGGAAAACCTCCAGCCAATTGTCCGCCACGGTCACAAACAACATTCAAAGGCTCCAACTTCCAGCTCCTCTGCTTTCGGGTGCTCCACTCCGCTGCAGCCAATCCTTCCACCACCGGAATATTCCAATTAATTTAGGCTTTGCAATATGATGCCAAATACAGGAAGGTGACTCTCCCGCCCAGGGAACAGCGCCGAGCAGCATGCACAGGGAAACAAAACAATCCCCCTCTACAACAAACCACAGTGGGTAGCCGTGTTCGTCTGTCTGCAGTAGTAGAAAAGAGCAAGAGTCCAGTAGCACCTTAAAGGCCATTTATTCATGGAAGGTTTTGCATTGGATTTGCCACTCCTTAGATGCACTTTCCCCCCATCCATATTCTCAAAACTCAACAATAAGCCGCCATGCAGAGTTTTGAGAATTCAGATGGGGGAAATGTGCATCTATAGAGTGACAAATCCAATGCAAAACCTTCCATGAATAAATGGCCAAAGACTAACAAAAATATTTTTCTGGCAGGGTGTGAGCTTTCGTGAGCCACAGCTCACTTCTTCAGACACAGCTAGACAGATGGATTCACATTCTAGCTGTACCTGAAGAAGTGAGCTGCGGCTCACGAAAGCTCACACCCTGCCAGAAAAAAACATTTTTGCTAGTCTTTAAGGTGCTACTGCACTCTTGCCCTTTTCTACAACAAACCAGACAGCTGCCCTTTGGCCAACCGCTGAAACCCAAATCGCCCTCCCGCTTTGTGGTGGACCCAGCAAGATCTGTCAATAATGCCGTACCGGGGGGGGGGGTGAGAGGCAGCGCGGCGCCAAAAGGCTACATAGTCGCATGAACCGAAAAGGCCAGCCTTCAAGGGGGGGGGGGAAGCCAGAGGGACCCCAACCCCCGAGGGTGTGCATGCACACACACCCCCGCCCCGCCCCAGCAGGAAAGACGAGCGCCCTGGAAACTTGGCTGGGGGGGTGGAAGGCTCGCACGGCTCCATCCAGCCGCTGCAAGGAAGCGGCGCTGCAAAAGCGGCGCGGGGTGCAGAGGCCTCCCCGCCCCTCCCCGAGCATCAGCTGCCGCAGCGGCGGAGAAAAAAACACCCCTTGCCTCCTCCCACCCCCGTCCGCGAGGCCTGCGAGGGCTTCCCGGGGGTTGGGGGGGAGGCACGGCGGGCACGCTCACCTCACCAGCCGCAGCCCGGCCCCGCTGCGCCTCCGAGCCGCGCTTCAGCCCCGCCGGCTTTCGGGCAGCTCCTGGCGCGCGAGCGAGGGAGGGAGGGGTGGGCGGAGTCTTCGGAATCCTCCCCGGGCGGGCGCGCGGGCGGGCGGGAAGCGGAGGCACGGGACGCGGCGCCGTCGTCTGCCCGCCTCGCTGCCACCAGCCAACAGCAGCCCGGGCGGGCGCGGGGCGGCCTCTCCGGGGAGCCGGGGGCGGGGCCGAGGCCAGGAGGGGGCGGGGCCGAGGCCAGGAGGGGGCGGGGCGCGCGCTGGCGTCGGGTTTTTCTCCCCCCCCAATATTTTTTTTTATTTTCTTCGTTTGACATCACATCAAAACAAGGTTCAAGACTAAAAATAATAGTAATAATAATAAAAAACAACAACGAACCACATCGCCAATTTAACGATTAAAGGACTTCCCCCTCTCCCTCTTCCATCGAAAAATAAATTGTATGAACTTTTGCTAACGGAACTAATCCCAATATTATTAATTAACCTGTTCTTATCCTATCTAACATTATTAGATCAATACCTAATATAAAATTAATACAAAGTATGTTTTAATTAGTATATTGATATCGTATCTAACATTATTAGATCAATACCTAATATAAAATTAATACAAAGTATGTTTTAATTAGTATATTGATATCGTATCTAACATTATTAGATCAATACCTAATATAAAATTAATACAAAGTATGTTTTAATTAGTATATTGATATCGTATCTAACATTATTAGATCAATACCTAATATAAAATTAATACAAAGTATGTTTTAATTAGTATATTGATATCGTATCTAACATTATTAGATCAATACCTAATATAAAATTAATACAAAGTATGTTTTAATTAGTATATTGTTATCCTATCTAACATTATTAGATCAATACCTAATATAAAATTAATACAAAGTATGTTTAAATTAGTTTATTCTTACCCTATCTAACATTATTAGATCAATACCTCATATAAAATTAATACAAAGTATGTTTTAATTAGTATATTCTTATCCTAACATTATTAGATCAATACCTAATATAAAATTAATACAAAGTATGTTTTAATTAGTATATTGTTATCCTATTTAACATTATTAGATCAATACCTAATATAAAATTAATACAAAGTATGTTCTAATTAGTATATTGTTATCCTATCTAACATTATTAAATCAATACCTCATATAAAATTAATACAAAGTATGTTTTAATGAGTATATTCTTATCCTATCTAACATTATTAGATCAATACCTAATATAAAATTAATACAAAGTATGTTTTAATTAGTATATTGTTATCCTAAGTAACATCATTAAATCAATACCTAATATAAAATTAATACAAAGTATGTTTTAATTAGTATATTGTTATCCTATCTAACATTATTAGATCAAAACCTAATATACAATTAATACAAAGTGTAAATATGGAATTAGATCAAAAAGTATTCTTTAAATGGTCCCATTAAGAATTAATTTTTTCCAAAAATATTAAACACATTGTTTAACTATTGACATAAACAGTAAAAGATAAAAACAGATAGGAACCATTATTGAAGATATTTATATGTAATCAAAGATATATTGGCGTTTGGACAGCCCAGCCCTCTGGAGCCAAACTCCTCCCCTCTTGCGCGGAGAGCCCTGTGGGAGAAAGGACGGGGCAGGAGCGCGCCAAGCTGGCTCTCACCTGCCGCCCCCAGCAGGAGACACACCTGGGGGGAGAAGGCGACCCCCCTAAGAGTCACTGGCCCTCTAAGGCCGCTGTATATGGCGCTGGATTCGCACGTGCAGGAGAAGGGCCGAGTCCTGGGCCGTGCTGCTACCATTGGAGAGAAGAACACGAGATGTCTGATGTAAAAAGCCAGCTGGGCATCAAGGCGTTTCCTTTTTAAATAAATGCGCGACCAAGCATTAAATGTGCAGTTCCAGGGAGTGGGGGTGTATTTCGAAGAACATTTGGGCAGTTCAAAAAGACATGCAAAAATTGGGGTAAATGTGAGCCCAGGGGGGGAAAGTGACCAATAATGTGAAAAATAAAATGAGCTGATCTTCTAGAACAGTGGTCGGCAAACTCATTAGTCAAGAGAGCCAAATATCAACAGTACAACCATTGAGATTTCTTTTGAGAGCCAAATTTCTTAAACTTAAACTATATAGGAAGGTACACTGTTTATTAACTTAATAAACTTTAATTAAAGTTTTAAGTCTTAATTAAACTATAGTTACACTGAATAAAACTTGATATCATACTTAATAATGATCTTATTTATTGATAAAAATTAAATTGTAAGTAAGGTATCCATAAAATTAAATCATGACAATGACTGACAAACACTTAATGTGAACAATGGCCTTGCATCTCCTTGGAAAGTTTGGGTAAATCAGGTTTGTATGTTGTTGTTTTTAATTTTGGGCATGATTCCAGGTTCTCATCAATAAGACGACTTCTCAATTTACTCTTGATAAGGTTCATGCTTGAAAAAGATTGTTTGCATGAATATGTAGAACCGAAAAGGGAAAGAACAGCAAACGCTAGTAGAGGAAGGGAGGGGGGAGGAATGGAGAAAGGAAGGAAGGAACTGGGAAAGGAAAGAAGGAAGAAAGAAAGGGGGGAGGGATGGAGAAAGAAAGAGGAAGGAAGGAAGGAAGGAAGGAAGGAAGGAAGGAAGGAAGGAAGGAAGGAAGGAAGGAAGGAAGGAAGGAAGGAACTGGGAAAGGAAAGAGAAGGAAGGAACTGGGGAAGAAAGGATGAAAGGGAGGAAGGATGGAAGGAAGTGTGGGGGAGGGACAGAAAGGAAGGAAGGAACTGGGAAAGGAAAGAGAAGGAAGGAACTGGGGAAGAAAGGCAGCCTTGAGCTGGACTTTTGGGAGCCGCCTGAGGGGGACAAGGAGGAGGAAGGTGGCGAGGAGGAGAGTTTACCCCTTCCAAGTGGGCCGGTGATTAAGGCGCGAAATCCTCCCCCCACCCTGGAAGTTCCCCCGCAAGATCCCGGCCAGGCAAGACGTGGCCTGCGCGGGGGGCGGGAAGGCGATGCGCCGGACCGGCTCCAAACTCTCAGTCTGAGGCTTGGGGAGGGCGAAGCGAGCTCGGTCCTGGCCCAGGAAGCATCGTTGCCTTCCCCGCCTGGGGCCAGGCGGAGCCAACAGGAGGAGGTGGGGGGTGAGAGGTCGCCCAGCTCCGGTCGCCCATAGAGACAGAGGAGGGAAGGCGGTGGTGGCCGAAACGAGGACTGGACAGCCACGCCTCACTCCTCACGGTGGAGAGGAGGAAGGGAGGAGGGAGGGAGGAGCCCCCTCTCTGCCAAACCAAGGCGCGCAGCTGGGCGACAAGAAAAGACGGGGGGGTGGCAGCTGAGGGGCTCTTGTCGTTCTCCAGCCACCGCCGCAATGGTGGGAGGTGGGGACGGCACTGGGGCGAGAAGGAGGAAGGGCCACTCCTTCCTCTCTCGGAGACCCTCCCGCTGCTTCGGCCAGCCTAGGGCGCTGCTTCCGCACGTGGGAAGAGCCGCACTCAGGGGCCCAAAGAGTCACTTGCGGCTCGGGAGCCGCGCTTTTGCGACCCCTATTCTAGAACCCCACACCCTAGTACTAGCTGGAGATCTCCTGCTACTACAACTGATCTCCAGCCAATCTCCAACTTCCAAGTTATAGCTGGAGATCTGCTATTACAACTGATCTCCAGCCGACAGAGATCAGTTCCCCTGGAGAAAATGGCCGCTTTAGCAATTGGACTCTATGGCATTGAAGTCCCACAGATGTGTTGTGGAGACCAAGCCCTATGAGGAAAGGCTGAGGGAGTTGGGAATGTTTGGTCTGGAGAAGAGGAGGTTGAGGGGGGACATGATTGCTCTCTTTAAGTATTTGAAGGGCTGTCACTTAGAGGAGGACAGGGAGCTGTTCCTGTTGGCAGCAGAGGAGAGGACTCTCAGAGGAGAGGTACCAGCTGGATATTAGGAAAAGGTTTTTTACAGTAAGATTTGTTCGACAGTGGAATCAGCGACCGAGGGAGGTGGTGAGCTCCCCCTCACTGGCAGTCTTTTAGCAGAGGCTGGACAAACACTTGTCAGGAATGCTCTAGGCCAGTGGTCAGCAAACAGCGGCTCGCGAGCCGCATGCGGCTCTTTGGCCCCTTGAGTGCGGCTCTGCGACAAATCTGCGCGCCTCCGCTTCCCGCTCGCTGGTTGTCGCTTGCGGAGCTCTACCCCAACTGGGCCGGCCGGGCGGCCCTGGGCTCCCCGCACAGAATCCCTGGAGCGGGGCTGACCTCTGAGCCCCGTGAGGGTTTTCTCAGCCACGTTCCCTCAGGGGGCTCAGCGCTGGTGGAGGGCAGCGCTGGAAGGGCGGGGCTTTGCGGGGAAAGGCGTCTGTCCCTTGGCTTCTGGCTGGTTGGATCAGAGAAAAGGACTGGTGACACTTACCCTCCTGCCAGATCCATAACAAGAGCCCCCTGGATTGGAGGTTATTGGCAGGTTCCAATTTTTTTAAACAAATAATTCCTGCTCTGAGTAGCAAGCTAGCACATCAGAGAGAGTGTGTGTGTGTTAAGTGCCATCAAGTCGCTTCCAAATCATGGCGACCCTATGAATCAATGTTCTCCAAAACATCCTATCATTAACAGCCTTGCTCATTTATGCTAGAACTAAATTAGCGTAGGAGAGCTTTAACCCTCGCAAGAGGATCTGCCCTACCCTCAGCTTTATTGGAGGGGAAATTTAGGAAGTTGCCAAGAGCACAGTGGGAGTGCCCATGCGGTGTGGGAGAATTTGAAAACACAAACCATATTCTCCTCAGATGCACCTATTATGAGGGTATTCGGCAGAAGCTGATCTACCTGCCTGTTAATCAGAGGAAGATGTAATTAAATTTCTTCTTCGGGACAGGGACTCTTTTAGTCTCTCTCAAGTTGCCAAATTCTGCACTGCGGCAATTAAGATCCGTATGGGAAAGACTGATAAGGCTAACACTGGGACTGGCTAATTTTATTCAGTAAATTATTGGTTTTAACTGTTTTTAAATTTTGACATTTTTAAACAAGAGAGATCTTAATCTCTCACAGGTTGTATCTGGTTGTGTTATTCTGGCTTTTGCTGTAAATAAATTTATTCAATTCAACAGCCTTGCTCAGGTCTTGCAAACTGGCTTCCTTTATAGAGCCAATCCATCTTATTTTAGGTCTTCCTCTTTTCCTGCTGCCTTCAAGTTTTCCTAGCATTATTGTCTTTTTCAGTGACTCTTGTCTTCTCATAATGTGACCGATTCCAGTCTCTCTGCTGTGTTCATGCACTGAAGATGGAGAGGTGTGTGGGCAAGCATTCAGAAAAGCAAAAGCCCCAGCCTTGAAATCGTGTAGTCCAAAATTCTACTCTTTTGTTTATGGGGCACCATTCTGACATTGCCCATGGGCACAGAAGCTACAACCATCTGGTCCCCCCTTCCTAGGACAACATTAGAAGCCCCAGACCACGCAAGGTGCTGTGGAACGCAGGCAGGATGGTGCTGCTTCAGTTGTCTTGTTTGTGGGCTTCCTAGAGGCACCTGGTTGGCCACTGTGTGAACAGACTGCTGAACTTGATGGACCTTGGTCTGATCCAGCATGGCTTTTCTTATGTTCTAAGGGAGGCCCTTGACGGACAACATGCTTTTCCTCACCAGTATGGCCTCAGTTTCAGGAGGAACAATGGTGATGTGGAAAAAAATTGCTGGTGAACTTCTCTCATGCGGTCTGGGTTTGTGCCATGTCTCCCAGCAATGTAGGAGGAAGCTGCAGCAGCCCCTTCACCTGCCATGTAATGCCAGAATGGGCCCTTGCCATCTCATTAAGTGTAATGGGTAGATTGGCTCCAAAATCTTATAAAACTCTGAGCCAATCACCTCTAGCCCTTTATTGTAAGAGCAGGTGCTTGTAGAGTTTCTTGTGAAGATGAAATGTTTTTTGTGGCCTAGGTTTAAGAGACAAATCAGGTTTCCCCAAGCATACTAGAGAACTATACATATATAGAAGTAACGTCTATTTGCATTTGGAAATACAGAATCCATTTCCCACAGTCCTGTGCCAGGATTCATCAATGCTATGGCACCAACTGAGCTAAGGTGGTTTTGCTTCTGCTTTTAGTGTTGGCTTAAAGCATACGCTAACTATGCTATAGAACATCATCCCAGAAGGGTTTAGTGAGACACTCTAAAGTTCTTATCCTTCATTGTTCTCTCATCATGTCACAGAGGAACAGGGACCTCTTACACAGGTAGGCCTCTCAAGTGTCACTTCTCAGGAATATACTACATTCATGTTCTGCAATTACGCCATCAGCCATTTTGCATGCTGCTCCTTTGCTTGGGCGCTCTTACTCTCTCAACCGCTGTGTAAAAGCGCGCGGGAGGGGGGTTGCAAAATGCAGTGCTGTTTTATTTCCAGTTTATATAGTTGACAGAGCCAAGTGGTCAGGCTTCACCTAGAATGTTCCACTTCAGACTGCAGCGGAAAAGCCAGGTTGATCACTTCTCAGACACACTGATTTTCCCTGAGCAGGAAGTACTTTTGCAGGCAAGATGGTACAGTCCACAAAAAAGTTACTTCTCCATTCTGCTGACTGTATAGAATGCTGAATGTATAGAATCAATTAAGCCTCAAACTCAGCTGGGGCTTCCATGGATGCCATAAATGCATTGCATAATAATCATTTTTTAAAAAGAACATTGTAACTGGATAACACCGACACAAAATGGGATTTATAGCTGTATCCACCAAGAGGAGGCAAAGTATCTGAGCTGGGCCCTAAACCGATCAACAGTGTGTACATAATATTCAACCATGTACCTAATGCTCAAAAGAAAACTGCTATAGTTGACTATAGTTTATAGTAAACATCACCTCAGAACTTCACAAGAGTTTCTATAAAAGCCATACAGCTAATACAGAAGCACCTCTCAAGAAGGATGTTTTCGTTGTTTACTATCTCTCTCACTACAGTGAAATGCACTTCACACCTGACCAAACTATTAATGATAGGATGTTTTGGAGGTCATTAATTCATAGGTCACCATAAGTCGAAAGCGACTTGATAGCACATAACACATAAACACACAGTGATGGTATAGAACATAAATTTTAAAATATTTTGCAGGGCTTTCCCTCAAACTAATCAGCCTAGCAAACCTAAAGAAGAATAACGTCGTGGCAGGTATGCATGCTGACCCTGCTACCAATCCTCTTCCCACGGCAGAGGAGTAGGGCCTCATTCATGCTCACTTCACCAATGCACGCAATATAATGAGGGCACTCAAAGAAGCAAGCTCTGGCTCATTAAAACTTATGCTGGAATAAACTTTGTTAGTCTTTAAGAATCCACATATTTATTGTATTCCTCCTGGTTTTAATATGAAAAATTTATTTGATAGAGTATCTGCGGTCCTGGCATGCCTAAGGCTATTTGCAGGTGGGGAGAGTCCTAAGTGGAACATTTAGATGCTTTTCTACATGGAGAAATAAAGGAAGATGTTTACATGGAACAGCCACCAGGTTTTGAGCAATCCAAAGACAAACAGCTCGTGTGCAAACTGCAAAAGAGCATCTATGGATGCTAGATGCTAGATGCTGAAATGAGAAACTTCATCAAATGAGAATGAGAAACTTACCAAAGAAAGATTTGAACAAGGCAAAGCAGAATCTTGCTTGTACTCAAGGTACAGAAACAAACAAGCTTGACTTATGTGGAAGATCTGATTCTATGTTATGAAAGCAAAGAGGACTGTGATGAAATTGTTCAACATTTGAGTGAAGAAGTAAAACAACTTGGAAATGTACACTACTATCTTGGAATACAAATAGAAAGGGGGAAAGATGGGATTATCTTCTTAACCAAAGGCAGAAAATCTTGGATTTCCTGGACTTTATGAATATGAAAGGTGCTAAGCAAGTCAGAATTTCTATGGGATCAAATTACTTGAATCAGAAAGGAAACAGTGAACTTCTACCTGACAACAAGCGCTACAGAGAAGCAACTGGGAAATTGCTATACAGAAGCACTGACTCTGACACATACTGACATAGCAGCTGTTGTGGGGATGCTGTGCAGGAAGACAGAGTCACCTAACACAAGAGACTGGAATGCAGTCAAGAGACTTGCCAGATATCTGCATGGCACCACTCATCTGAAGCCAACAAGTGAGAATCCCAGACTGGTGGGATACATGGACGCAGACTGGGCAGGAGATACAAGGGACAGAAAGTCAACCAGTGGACACCTGTTCTTTTATGGCGGTAGAGCCCTCAGTTGGAGCAGCAGGAAGCAAGAAAGCGTAGCTGTGTCATCAACTGAAGCTGAGTATGTATCTGCAGCAGAAGCATGCAGATAACTAAAGTGGGATACTGCAACTAATGCAGGACTTTGGGATAGATGAACCCAAATCTATACAACTTTTTGAAGACAACCAAGGATGCATAAAGCTTGTACAGACGGAGAAGATAAACTCCAGAACCAAGCGTATGGATGTGAAGTATCATCGAATCATAGATGTAGACAAGCTGGAACGTGTCTAGAGGAGGGCAACAAAGATGGCGAGGGGTCTAGAGACCAAGTCCTATGAGGAAAGGTTGAAGGAGCTGGGTATGTTTAGCCTGAAGAGGAAAAGACTGAGAGGGGATATGATAACCAGCTTCAAGTACTTGAGGGGCTGTCATGTAGAGGATGGTGCCGAGTTGTTTTCTTTTCCCCCAGAAGGTCGGACCAGAACCAACGAGCGGAAATTAAATCAAAAGAGTTTCCATCTAGGCATTAGGAAGAATTTTCTAACAGAGCGGTTCCTCAGTGGAACAGGCTTCCTCGGGATGTGGAAAGTGCTCCTTCCCTGGAGGTTTTTAAGCAGAGGCTAGATGGCCATCTGTCAGCAATGCGGATTCTATGACCTTAGGCAGTTCATGGGAGGGAGGGCATCTTGGCCATTTTCTGGGCATGGAGTACGGGTCACTGGGGGTGTGTGGGGAGGTAGTTGAGAAATTCCTGCATTGTGCAGGGGGTTGAACTAGATTACCCTGGTGGTCCCTTCCAACTCTATGATTCTACTAGAAATATGTGTGAAGATGTGCTTGTTGAGTTTCAGTACTGTCGTACAGAAGAAATGATTGCTGATGCATTCACCAGGCCCTTACCTGGAGGCAAGTTTGAAAGTCTACGTAAGAAGATGAATCTTGTAGACTCTGCACACTAGACCTTAAGAAGGGGTGTTGGGAGAGTTGCAAAGTCTAGCATGCAAAGGAACTGAGAAGAAGACCCAGCAGGAGGTAGGCAAGTGGTCAGCTAGTTAGGGCTGTAAGGTTAAAGACCTTTCCACCCTTTTTTCACACCTCTTTTCTGTCCTTAAACTGATATTCCTAGGGGACAATTTCTTCCTTCTTCTCGGAAATCACTCTACCCTCTCTCTTCCTCCTTAGCTAGAGGCTCTGCCTCTCAGCTTTCCTATCCTAAAATGTAGTTCCCTCAATAAAGGCAACTTTATCTTTAATCAGTGAGTCTGACTCTTCTCTGTGTACGTAGCACACTCTGCCATCACACTGGACTCCTGTTATATTTTGCTGCTGCTACAGACTAACAAGGAAACCTATTTGGAATTACCTAGGCTGGAGCCTGAGTAAACTTTTCAGTAAACATGCTTAGAAATGAGCTGTACCTTCCACTAAAAAGCGAAATGCTGTGAATTCCAAGCTGTATTCCTGTTGAGCTAAATGAGATAACTCATAGCTGTAATTTTTATTAAATCTTGTTTTGGCAAACTGACTCAGCTGTTGCCAAAGGAAGGCGCTGTTGTGTGGCTGCAACTTGTCAGGATCTTGTTATGCCCACAAAGAAACGTAGTTGTGGAGGTGTTAAACCATTTATCAGTTTTGTATCCTCAGGCTATGCAATTTGCTAGTAAGAATTCAGCTCCCACAGAAGGGGGGCTTTCACCCACTCAGCACCTAGGGGGGAACACGAACATTCCCTTTGGGAGCCCCAGTGAAACCAATTGACCTGGAACGTTTTACTTCTGAATGAAGTTGTGCTGTAATGAGTTCCTAGCCATTGTCGAGCATGAAAATGCCAACATGGGCATTTTCAACAAAACACCCTCTATTACCGAGACACTGTGCTCCTAGAAAGGACGCACGATGCAATAAAGGAATTAGTAAAGTTGCCTGGCACACCACAAGAACAGTGTTGGTTCCAAATTGTGTAACATGGTGATTGACATAATGAGTTATAACCAGGAAGCCCCTGATTCACATCTTATTTCGGTCACGACTTCCGTGACTTGCTGTGAAGTCCAAAGTAGAGTTACCTTCTTCTAAGGTGAGTGACTTCACTAGGCTTAGAAAACTGTTAACTATGTTTAGGATTGCACTGTCAGTCATGAACACTGATGCTGGAATTAAAGTTTGTTAGTCATTTGTCCAAAGGTTTATGCCAGAATAAAATTGCCTTGGTCTTTTTGTTAGTCTAAGGTATCACAAGACTCCTACTTATTTTTATCTCAACCATAAACTCACTCGATAGCCACAAGGCGCACCGCTGCCTCAAAATGCTGATTTACCTTACAGGACTGTTGCAAGGAGAAATGTGAAATGCTTTTTGAAAACCCCATATAAACATGAAGCAGCATATTATTATTCATTGGTAATTTCTATTTGTAGTGGCATCTGTATAGGGAGATGAATCGATTTTTTTTGTTTAACTCTGAAGCATGGTCTAATCAGCATTAAGCACGTCCCTTTTTTCACACAGATGTGGTGTTTGCAAAGTTGATCCTATGAACTGAGCGATAATGATTTTAAAGTTGCCCCCCTATTCAGCCAAAACTGTTAACCAAGATGCCTCCATGCACAGTTTTAGGTGCTTTCTAAATTAAATATGAGGGCCCGAAACAGTGGAATACGCAACCTGTCTCCAATGGATTTCCTCTGCACCCAAGGACTGGAAGACTGCTGACCCTGCTTTTCTTTATAAAGGTCCCAGAAATGAACTTCAGTGCTAAAGGTCAAGGACGTGTAATTGAAAAATCTATTGTAACATTTGTTGAGTGTCAATAAGCATGTGGTTAACTTGAATCTGGTCGATATAATTCAGACATTGATGAAGTCCCTCACCAAATAATATTTTTAAAAGCTAGAGGTTGTGGTTTAAAAAGAAATATTGAAAAATCATTAATGGTTTGGGAATAGGAAGGATGGTATTAGAGCCATAACCCAGCAAAACATTGAATTCAATGGGAAACATACCTGTAACTCTCTTCATATTAAAATGAATGAGACTCAATAGTGCTTAAATGTGGCTGGAATTTGCCCTTCTTATTATTTGTTTTTAAAGTTCACATTCTACCCACTTGGCCTCTAGGCAGCCCACAATTTAAAGTATCACCATAATAAAACCTACAGATTATGTCTAAAACAAATATAAAAATCTGCCAACATTATAATACAATACAGTTCCAAATTATTTACAGGAGCAACAGCAGAGGATTAAAAAAAATCCTGCAGTACTAACTCTAAAATACTTGGCAGAAGAAAAACTTTTTCACAGGTATTCATGTATTTTTTAATTAAAAAAAACTCTGTTAAAAAAAAAAAGCTCCACTGTGAGCCACAAGAAGGGCACTATTACAAAAAGACAGTGTTTTATTCTCAATGTCCAGAACTAACTGTTGGAAGAATCTAAAGAAGGGCCTCTAGAAGATCTCAGTGTATGGTATGATACACGAGACCATGTGCACATAATGCCAGAACTGCAGTGTGCTGGATCAACCTATTTAAAATTATTTGAGTAATTATTTGCTCACAGACCAACTGACCACAACAAGTTAACGCTCCCTGACCCCTATGAAAGCCTCTGAATTGTTGATCATATGTCCTAGCTGGTACTAGAATGGACTGCAACACCATATTCCTTACCTTTCCTTGTGGTGTGGTCAGTTGTGTTGTCTCCTCTCCCCTGCAAGAGTATGAGGCCATACTCTGCCCTCAGTGGGTAATGGATCCAATTGGTTTCTAGAATGCTGGGGGGGGGGGATTCAGTGTCTCAGTGGCAATTCTGTTGAAGACCCAGTGGTGGCTTGGACTGCAGAATTGTCGGGGATTATGAATGGGGCTGCTTCTTGGTATCCTGTCCCACCTTCTACTAGAGTCACTACTCCTGGTTTCCCAAGGAGTTAGGCAAGTGGGAAAGAGCTGGGACAACTTAAGTGTTTTTGACAGATGGCTGCTGAGTCAAATAGATGCCATGGAATATGCCATTTGCAGGCCTAAGATGGTGGTGAAGAAAGCATCAGCTGAATCTTGGCCAGAACAATTATTCAAGGTGGTTCATAAGATGTTAACATCCAGATCATTACCCATCACCACCCTGATGATCGATTGGCACCTGCTATGACACTTTTGCAGGGTTCATGGTTGATAAAAAAGCTCTCTCGCCTTTTCTGAATTGGAAGCCAGGTTAAAGTGAGATTCTCTTCCAGAGGTGTTAGAAGTTCCCACTCGTCAGAAATTTATGGATAGTTTCAGACTGATCTCCCGGAATGATGTTAATAGGATTCTTGGGGTTGTGAAGGCTACCATTTTGCTTGTTAAATCTTGCTGTGAGAAAGTGAACGTTCCTCCAGTTAAGGTGATAAATACATCTTTAATGGAGTGAAACTCCACCTCTTACAGTGCAGCCCTATGCAGTTACTCAAGTCTAAGCAAATTGATTTCAGCTGTGTTAGAGTAGAGTAACTTTGCACAGCAGTATATTAAGTTTTTTTTTTAAAGCCTGGAATGAATCGCAGGAAATGTGGTCTCTTACAATGTAGCTTGCCACTAGCGAAACTTCAAAATCCAGCCACTATCAGTGATGGGATACCATGCTATGAAAAACATGGATTACCGGGGGTGGGGGGTAATGTTGAACCAATTCTTGTACCAAGGATTGCTGCATGTGAAGGGTGGGTGCCTGTTTGTAAAACACATACTGAATGTTTGTGTGGGCTTGTCTTGTTTTTATTTACTTGTTGGTATTTTATTGTTTTAATAAAGGCAACACTCCAGCTGCAAAATGTATTCATTTCTTCTGCAGTAGCCCACCCTTAATCAGCTAATAGTAAACTGACAGCAGTGGGGGGAGGAACCCTGAAGAAAGTTCAATGGACTTTCACAAAGGATCTGGTTGTACTTCTTATAGAATAACTGCAGCACAAACTACCTGGGTAGCTGTTTACAGGAGAAGAAGGAACAGAAGCATGGAGCTGGCCACAGACAACCCTGTGCATTCCTGGCATACAAGCAGATGTGCTCTCCAGATGCATCCTCCCCCCCCCCATTCAAAGATTCCATATCTAATATCACATTGGAGGAGGCTGCAATTTAAAATGTGGTGCCTATGTGCATGCTACCGGTATTTTTTTAAAAAAAATTATTAAGAAATTTTTAGCGTACAGAAATATGAAAAGGAAACTGGGGAAGGGAAAGGGGGAAATGGTTAAGTTTCTGTGTCCAAGTCTAGTCAATAAAAACTTTACCTATTTTTTTAAAGAACAAATTGTCTTGATATACACCCGATCAGATAGTATTCCCTCTATTAATCATTTCAAAATCCTACACAAATATTAATGTTATTGAAAAACTAATTGCCCAGTTAAATACCATTAAATACAGTTAGCTAATTTCAGTCATCATGCATATTTATGGTTGCCATTTGCGCCAAAAATCATCTAATGGTTGTTTGTTTATCAGACAGGTTAATTTTGACATTGAAACGTAATTGAATAATTTGCGAATCCATTCGTTCATTGTTGGGATCTTAGAGTTCTTCCAGTGTGAAGCATACAAAATTCTCACAGCCATAGTAGCATATTGGAAAAATTCTCGCTGAATTGGGCTCACTTGCAGGGGTATTTTTGGGCTCACATGCTAACGGTATTTTAAAAAGGCAATCCTAAGAGCTCTGTAGGAGGCAAAAATAGTGTTTTGCCAGGGATTGGTAGCAGAAAACAAACTTTGTTCTTGGTATCTGAAGAAGTGAGCTGTGACTCATGAAAGCTCATACCCTGCCAGAAATGTTGTTAAGTCTTTATGGTGTTACTGGACCTTTGCTTTTTTCTACTGCTACAGACAGACTAGCAAAGCTACCCATCGTGATTTGTTCTTTATAAATAGGGAAGTCTGGAGTCTCAGATCTAACCCAATGAGGCTGCTCCTAAGTTGAATACCTGGCAAAGAAAGGAAGAAGAGACAAGAGGATCGAAAAGGAGGATCGAAAAGGGGATATTGGTTTATTTATTTAGTGCATTATATACCACCCCTCCAGAGACCTGCACTCACCACCCATTTTTTCTTGGAAGGGGCAAAAGAAATGGAAAATTAAAAACATTTGAAAAAAGAAAATGGACAAATGTCTCTGCTCCCCTTCCCACACAAGAAGGAACAGACTGTGTAAAGGCACGGATTCTATCATCACAGAGCTGAAGGGGAGGGGGGGAAACGAGACAAAGGCCTTCTGCCTGCTTGGCAAGCTAGATCTGACCTGAATAATGGGCAAACGGCAGCAGCGCAGCTGTGTTGCCGGAGTTGCCTCTGGCCATTGCCCAGGCATTACAAACAAGACTGCCTTCCTCTTCCCCCTCCCCCCCCCCCATTTTTGCCAGCCTGGAGTATGAATGAATCATCTAGTGAGGAAAAAAGGGGAAGGCAAAAAAACAAGACAACCCCCAGTCAATGGAAGACAGAAAAAGAGTGTACAAAGCCATCATCAGAAGATGGCATTTAAAATAAATTGTGATGATACAGAGAAAAGACAGATAAGCCCTCTTCCACTCTCGTGACCTATCTGTCATCTGGCCATAGCTGGCTGTTGACAGCCCACCCCCCTGAGGGAGTATATTGCCCCTGACCTGTTTTTTGTGTTGTATTCTACGGTTTGGATTAATATTGGCTAAATACACCATGACACATTATTTATCCTGGTTTTCAGCTTCAAGGCATCTTTTATTGGTTTTTTTTATTATTATTCCTCCTCCAAGCACTGCACAAATATATCACAGATGATGGCTGTTAGTTACATGACATAATACTAATAATACATATCTTTATTTTCCAGTTCTTTTACCCTAGATGCACATATTATGACTGGCGTACATGCACTTTGCATGTATAATACTGAAAGTGGCACATCAGTCAGGATACTGGAAGAGACACTTTAATTAAAAATATATTCTTAATTAATCATGAAAAGATTAAGTAAATCTCCATTAAACAGCTGCAAAGCTGTTTAAAAGCTCACGTTTTGCCCTGCTTTGTTCCAATGCGGAAATAATTTTTGAAAGGACAACGTCAAATAATTTGTTTAGGATTTTTAGAACACCTTCTGAAAGGCCAGAGAATACACATTGCTGAAGTCCAATTCCCTTTGCAATCCTTTTTTGAGGTACTCAGTCGCCCGTTGCCGCCAAAATGATCATGAGGACAAGGGGAACTGGGCCACAAAGATGCACACTTTTGCCAATTAAAAAGCCCCAATAGGGAGAGCAAATGGGTATGGCCCAATTGGATCCCAATTCCTATTTTCTTACCACCCTCAAATACATTTTCCGAGGTAAAAAGAGGTTCAACCTGCCTTTGGGGCTGAGGAAAGCAATGGACTGGAAGAATGAGCTTAAAGGAGGCATACTAAAGGACATATTGTCGAAGGCTTTCACGGTCAGAGTTCATTGGTTCTTGTAGGTTATCTGGGCTGTGTGACCGTGGTCTTGGACCACGGTCACACAGCCCGGATAACCTACAAGAACCAATACTAAAGGACACCTTCCCTCATAGTTCAATTCTGTCCCCACCAAAGAGCATCTCAACTGGAAATGCACAGCTCTCCTTTACCCCAATGAAGAATGCCTCTGCTTGAAATGGATAGGGACTTTGCATCTTTTATGAAACAAGTTTGGATGGACTTAGCTGAACTTTCGTTGTTCTCTTTAATGTAAAACAACCATTTGCCATCTACAATCTGCCTTTGTTTCACAAATTCGCCAGTGTTCAAACGCCTGGGTGAATCTCTCAGGTAATGAAGCACATGTATCGTCCAAAAAGGCTCGGCGCTTAATCTTTTCCTCTGTTCCCTACGGTCTGTCAAAAAATAAGTTGGCGGTCTCTGAAGCAGGTAACCGGTGCCTGTTGGATCAAATCAATCGAGATGCTCCCATAAAATACAAAACCCCACAAGAAAAAAATGACATCACTGAGGGATTTGAATTTGGAACTGTGGGTGAGACACACACACAGACAGGTTTCCTCTCAAGGTCTTTCTCTGCATAATTATAACTAAAGATGCCATGTTCCATTACTTTTACAACAGCAAACTACTTGAGTGGCTTTTCTATGCTAAATTGCTGGACTGCAATCAGGGCACCTTTATTGCAGCTACCTGCTCGAGAATGGCATGTCTGTTCCTTCTTCCTAGACCAATTGCTTCAGCTCCTAGCTCTCTCATTTTAAATGATTTCAGATTAGTGGGTGTTTGTTCGCGTTGTATGGCCTGGTCTCGTATTCTGCATTGCTGACCCAGGGTTAATTAAAAGGAACGTCGCTATTCAATAAATTCAAACATTTTTTTAAAAGTTAACATTTTATTAACACACAACTTTATTAAACAACAACATTATAAACATTTAATTGTAGGAATTAGATTGATTTTGGAATAAATTGGCCACAGCTTGGAATTGGCAAACAGCTGCGACCCTCGTGGCGCAGCATGCGTGATGTGTCAAGTGCCCAGGCCGTGTCCACCACGGCCATGAAGTAACCTCCGCCCACAGGGCTCCCGCTGTGGGCAACTGGGATGGCAGTACCAGGATGACACCAGGACGAACGCCACTGGGTGTTATCCCCCACCACTTGGGAAGAGGCGGACGTGTCATTTTGGGGGGGGGAAGCTCCATAGGAATTGGTCGCTTTCCTGGTTTTGGGAACCCTATCCCAAGGGTTTTGGGAGAGGCTTCAGGGACATGCCCTGGCGGCAGGGCAGGTGTCCGCCTCTTCCCAAGTGGTGGGGATAACACCCAGTGGCGTTCGTCCTGGTGTCATCCTGGTACTGCCATCCCAGTTGCCCACAGCGGGAGCCCTGTGGGCGGAGGTTACTTCATGGCCGTGGTGGACACGGCCTGGGCACTTGACACATCACGCATGCTGCGCCACGAGGGTCGCAGCTGTTTGCCAATTCCAAGCTGTGGCCAATTTATTCCAAAATCAATCTAATTCCTACAATTAAATGTTTATAATGTTGTTGTTTAATAAAGTTGTGTGTTAATAAAATGTTAACTTTTAAAAAAATGTTTGAATTTATTGAATAGCGACGTTCCTTTTAATTAACCCTGGGTCAGCAAGATAGGGTTCCCGCCTTATCGGGAGCCATGTTTGCTGCCCCGGGGGGAGGAAGGAGCGATCGCGGCAGAGGGGGAGGGAAATCGGGTCCGGCCGGCCAACATGTGCGTTTGCGCGCGCACGGAGGCTCGTGCCGGACCCGATTTGCCCGGATACAGCCTTCTCATTGGCTGGGGCAAGGAAGGGCTCCAGCCAATGAGGGCGGAAGGCGGGAGCTGGGTGGGGGCATGGCTAGCCTCGCCCCCTCAGTATATAACAGGGGGACGGGCCCGCCCACAGCTCACTCCGTTTTCCGGCACGAGCCTCCGTGCGCGCGCAAACGCACATGTTGGCCGGCCGGACCCGATTTCCCTCCCCCTCTGCCGCGATCGCTCCTTCCTCCCCCCGGGGCAGCAAACATGGCTCCCGATAAGGCGGGAACCCTATCTTCCTGGTAATTGTCAGCATTACAATATTGCTGATCTGCAATTTTAAATATTCCTCTGGAAATGTTAATCGTACAGTATTGTAAGATCTAAGCTGTTAGTGACAATATGGTCTCAGAATAACCCAGTCACAGTAGGAAGAGCATATGCCCCCAAACAAGTACCTTTAAAGCTGGATGGGTCCAAATCTGCCTGTGTGAATAACTGGAACAAAGGGCGAAAACGCATGGTCGCTTTAGCCTCCTTTATTCCCTGTTTCAGCCAGGATTTAGCCAGGTGTCAGGAGCAGGCCATGAGGATAGTATGCGGTAGTGCTAGTGTGCTGCTTCCAGGTGCTGTAGTGCTATTCTGTCCAAGGCCAGTCTATGCCCCGTGTTTAGTCTTCATAGATTCCCATAGTGTGGGAATCGCCAAGTGCTCCTTCCTGCCTCGGGCATTGTCTTCTGCCAGCAGATGAAGACTTTCTTGTGTACCCCCAGTAAAACTCTTCTCTGATTTTGTGTGTGTGTTTATTAATTATATGTTTTTTCTTGTATGTTTTAATGCCTGATGTTTGGCACCTTGGGGATCCTATTGGGATCGAAAGGTGGGATATAAATGTTTTAATTAAAGGAAATAAATACATAATTTATCAAGCATTGTATGGAGACTGATTGGAACACTTATACAACCTGTGGATGGCAAAGTCATGCATGCTCCACCAGCCGTGTACTGTAGAAACTAGAGCTTTATACACTCTATTTTGCCTATGATGGCTGAAAATAGGGGGTTAGGGGGGAGTATAGGACATTTGTCAAGCAAATTGCACATAACATATGGGTAGTGGGGTGTGTTAAGTCTGGTGGATCACAAGTTGTACATGCCTGCTATAAAGTCATATTCAAAAAGCTGCTGGTTCTTAACTTTAAGTCCCTAAATGGCTTGAGGGCTAGGGTACTTAAAGGACTGCCGCTTTCCATACTGTCCAGCCTGCCTACTAAGATTTTCCACACAAGTTCTGCTTCTGAGGTGAGGTGGGTGAGACAGGGCTTTTTATGCAGTGGCACCTTGGGCTCTGAGACTCACCTGGCACCTGCCCTACTCTCTTTTAAACACCAGGCCCAAATGTTTTGTCCTACCCAGGTGTTTAATGAGGGGATTGATCTTTTGAAACAGTTTTCACAGTTTGCTTCTAGTCTGGGAAACATATATTACATTGAAAGACAAGAGTTCTAATTTTTTTTCTCATGTTCCTACTCTTTTCTACTCCGTCTCAACACCCCTCCTTTCAACTTTTAATGGGGCATCACCTAAAAATCTCTTCTTTTGAAAACTATATTTCCAAGTTGTGATCCTTCAGCATTTGTTTTTCCTCTCCCCGCCCCTTCCTGTCCTTTCCTTATTACTCTTTATACAAAATTTTCAACCTATAAGCATGGCTTGTCTTCTTTTAAATTTAGTACATTTAGTAATTTTAAATGCCATAGAAATAATGAATATTGTTATACAATAATAGCTGGAGATATAAAAGAGGCTATCTCAAATGAGATGATCTTGCTGCAGTATAATACTGTACTAGATATCCACAGTAGAATGATCAAAAAAATAACAGGCAATTTGCTTTCATTAGGTTAATGTTTTGATAGCAATTCTAAAGATATGCCAGGTCAAGATTAGAGTCTTTTATTTGTTAACAGTCTCAAAAGCTCCAGTAGCACAGCATCTGAAATTTAAAAACCTTGCCAACTCTCAGAATGTGGTATAAAGTATAGAGCATTTTATGTTTGTTGAAGGATATGCTGAATGAAGAAGAAGAGTTGGTTTTTATTTGCCGTCTTTCTCTAACACTCAAGAAAGAATGAAACCAGCTTACAATCACCTTCCCTTCCCCTTCCCACAACAGACACCCTGTAAGGTAGGCGGGGATGAGAGAGCATGACTGGCCCAAGGTCACCCAACTGGCTTCATGTGGAGGGGTGGGGAATCAAACCTGGTTTTCCAGATCAGACTCCACTGCTCCAAACCACTGCTCTTAACCACTACACCACTCTGGCTCTCTGAAATTTGGGATGGCAGAGTGCATTCACTGAGGGGTTAAAAGTATTGGAGGACCCCAGAGATTCAAACATCTTTTGAACTTAATGTAGAAAGTCAAATCTCTATAGCTGACCAAAAGCAAAGAAGAGTCAACTGCATTCTGTTGATTGGTTCAGCTGGGCCCTGGAAGCCCATCTTTTTATGGATTCACCATCCATGAGACAAAATGTTGAAGATTTGGTAGCAAATCTCCTTTCTCTTTAATTCTCTTGGAAAAACAGCTGTGGTGGAGGGTGATTGGATCAGGATCATGTTACTGAAGGTTGTGTGCGTTAACCCTTTCCCCCAAGTGGAACTGGACTTATGCACAAGCTAAGCCTACTGACTTATTGTGCTATCCTAAACACAGTTACACCTTTCTTAAACCCATTGACGTCTGCAGACCTAGGAGGATGTAACTCTACTTTGGATGGCACTCCAAATCTCCAGAAAAGGTGGGACAATCAACCACAATGACTTTTTATAAATTTATGCTGCAACCACATTTAGAATACAGCAAATGATTCTAGTAAACCCATCTAAAAAGCTGCATAAAAAGGTTCTAAACAAACAAACAAACAGATTAATAAAAATGATAGAGCTGTAGAAAGTACGAGGGGGGGGGGAGTCAGAAGGTTGGAGCACTTTCCCTGCGAGGAAAAGCTAACAAGTTGGGAGCATTTGGGCACCAAACTTCATATAATGCTGGGAATTTACAACTGGAAACCCCAATAGGTAACTCAGCACCCCGGGCAGTCCACCATGGATTTGGCTTGACAACTAAACTAAGCAGAACCTCCATGTTCAGAAGCAGTATATTCAATATTGGGCACAAACAATGGGTAGGGATTCATGACCTATTTGTAGCCTTCCTACAGGTATCTGATGGGCTACTACTGGTAATACTATTTTGAACTTGATGGACATTGGATTTCATCTACCAAGACAATTCTCATGTTCTTAGATTTTTTTTTAAACAAGTATGCTAGTGCACAATTCCAGGAAACTAAATTCAGTACACTCATCCCACAGTTCAAGAACATAAAACAAATGTGAAATATATGCTTGAAACAGAACTTTAGTATATAGGCAATTTGTTTTTCCAAAACATCTAATTGGGGACAGGACAAATACATTAATTTCACTTACATTTCAAAAGGAAAATGGAACTGCTCTTCCAAGGAATCTGAAGATTTTTTTCCCCCTCTAGCAAGTTATTGTGGGTAAATACTTAGGCGTCAAATGTTGCTTCAGCAGACTCCAGGGTCAATGCAGTCTTTTAACTTCTGAAAAGTTTTCACCAGTGGATTCAAATGGGCTTCCCAGTGGGATTTCTTAATGTTCCCATTTGAGCTCCACAGTGAGTGAGTTTCTTCTCATTTAGATGCCCAAAATGCTGGCCTCTTTTCCTTCCTCACAATACGAACATATGGAGCCAGAATGCTCAGCTGATACCAGAGGGTCAGGAGGGTTGGGCAAGCGCTGAAGCTCAGAGGCCCTGGAGGGCCCACAAGGCTGATGGGACAGATCTTTTAAGATCACATTAGACTTTTCAAGACAGACTCATGCAGCTTCTGATCTTCACAGTTGCCCAATGCAAAATTCCTACTGTCTACCATTTAACAGATCATGAAAATATGAATGCTTGTATGTACTAGCTACACCCGCCTCTCCCCTCCAGTTTAGAGCAAGGATCTCTGCCTGGACTGATCCCCATCACACAGGGTTGCCAACTCGAGGTTGGGAAATACCTGGACAGTTTGGGGGTGGAGCCTGAAGAGGGCGGAGCTTGGGGAGGGGAGGGCCTTAAAAGGGCCTTATAGAAAAAATTCTATAGAGTTCACCTTTCAAAGCAGCAATTTTCTCCAAGAAAACTGATCTCGGTCACCTGGAGATCAGCGGGCTATCTCCAGCCACCATCTGGAGACTGGCAACCCTACCACCATAGTATATCCCTGTAAATTATTCTTTGCCTACGGTACATTGTATTCATTTGCTTAGGGTTAGGGCCATGACTCAGTGGAAGAGCATCTGCTTTGCATGTAAAAGACCCCTGTTTCCATCCCCAGCATGTCCAGTTAAAAGAATCAGGTGGTTTAGGTGATAAGAAGCCTGGGGAGGACAGGGACCTCAAGGGGGTACAATGCCATACAGTGTACCCTCCAAAGCATTCCTCTTCTCCAGGTGAATTGATCGCTGTCATCTGGAGATATTCTGTAATTCTGGTGGATCCCCAGTTTCCACCTAGAGGCTGGCATCCCTACTTTCCTGGATGTAAGCCCCATCAGATAGAAGTCCTTAGCAGGAATCCAAGTAGGATTGTTCTCTATCTGTATTGCAGTATGGGACACATCACTTATCAAGAGAGAACTCTAGAGAGGAAGGGAAACATCTTCAGCAGGAAAAGCTATCAGATCCAGTTGTCCTGAAGAAGATTGTCAGTCAAAATGCATTGGGCACTCTATGTGTTTTTTTTAACACTTTACTATTCACAACATTTTTAATAGCATGGACTCTTTTTTTTTTAAGATCTCCCTGAGATTAAAAACACACACTAATAATCCTATTTATTTATGCTCAGCTTTTGTCCAGTGGGGACTCAGAAGCATCTTAAAAGATAATTCTTCCCTCCTCCATTTTATCCTTACAATCATCTCTTTGCAAGGTAGGTTAGAAATCCCAGCAAGCTTCCATGGATTTGAACCCAGGTCTCCCAGATCGTAGTCCAACAGTCTAACACTACACTGGCTAGACTAGTCAATGTCTGCTGAGAGCCAGCATGGTGTAGTGGTTAAGAGTGGTGGTTTGGAGCAGTGGACTCTGATCTGGAGAACTGCGTTTGATTCCCCACTCCTCTACTTGAGCGATGGAGGCTAATCTGGGGGACCGGGTTGGTTTCCCCACTCCTACACACGAAGCCAGCTGGGTGACCTTGGGCTAGTCACAGCTCTCTTAGAGCTCTCTCAGCCCCACCTACCTCACAGGGTGTCTGTTGTGGGGAGGGGATGGGAAGGTGATTGTAAGCCGGTTTGATTCTGCCTTAAGTGGGAGAGAAAGTCAGCGTATAAAAACCAACTCTTCTTCTTATGGTATTTCAAAAGCAGTCTTGGGACAACCATGCCCAGAACAGAATGACTGAACATGAAATGGGGCTGGAATCTAATAAGCTTGTCCTTGCTGATGAAGCCCCCAGTGCTGAAATAGTCACCCCTGCCAAAATTGAGACATCTTCTCTGCATCCTTTCAAAGACATCACAGCCCTAAGCTATGTCTGTTTTGCACTTCAAGAACATTCTGTTTTAAACGTAGTTAGTTATGTTTTTTTTACACCCTAGTAATTGCTTTTCCTAAGCCCTTATCTACTCTGGACACTCGTTCAAACGTCTCATTAAGGATAAGCTGCGTGGAAAATGAGCACCCAGATACGAGCGCGCACAGTCAAAGGAAAATCAGGTAGAGACTTCACATGACAGGCCAATTTAGACAAGGGGAAAGTTAATCACCCAGTTTTACACCCCGGGAAATCCTGAACTTGTACTCACCCCTGCACATGGCAGTTAGCCAGCAGAAGGATTGACGCTGTTCTGCAAGTCTGAGTTTTGAAATGTCCGGCCGTAAGCATATCAGCTGCTTGTGAATGTATCAAGACCCAGCAGGATTAAAAGGTAAAGCTTTTGCTGGACTGCACCATTTTACACTGTAAGGGTCTGGGGGGGGGGTTGAATGCCCCTACCAGCAAACTTTCTGAAAATAGCAAAGTCCAGACTCTCTGATACACTATTTTGTGTACACACACACACACACACACACACACACATTTAATGGAGGATTCAGACATGCAAACTTCATGCTTCCACCCCAGACTAAAGCAGTACAGTGGCCTGAGGCTGTTTTTAGTTTTAAAAAAGATCTTAAGATCCTAATCACAGATCTCTCAGGCTGGCCCTGAGCCTCATTTTTTGGAGCCCAGCACAAATGTGTAAGATGTGTCCCCCATTCCACGTACGATCCCATCCCATACATTCATACAATTTCAGGAGTTAAGAAAGAAACGTTTCTGTTTTCATCCTGACATTACATTTTCTGCAATATTGAAATTAGACCATGTACCCCCCCCCCCCCAAGTCCCAACTGGGGCTTTCCTATCATGCACCAAAACACTCTCTCCCATTGCTACTTTTACTTTTCTATTGTACCAACTGTGCTTACAAATAGGTATTTCTTACTGTTGGTCAAAACATAAAAACCTATTAAATATTTAAGGCACATTGTGAATGCTCCTGCAGAAATCGGTGAGATTTAAACATGCTTCACTTTGGTCAGACTGTGCCCTTAGTCTCTTTCCTTTCTTTTTTTTTAAAAAAAGCTGTTATTTGACTATTAATAGTCTGGAGGAAGAGCTCGGGAGACTCATTAAATTTGCTTTAAAAGACCAGAACAATAAAGGAACCTTTCTTTGTATTCATGAACAGAAAGTGGCTTAAAGCTGATCCAGATGCGGCACATGCAGAAAGCTAATTTACCTGGCTTAGGATGTAGGGATTTTTGTTGTTTCAATGCAAATCAATGTAAGACCTATTTTGGCAAGGGAAGAGCAAGGGAACTGCAAGAGAAATGAGAAATCATAAAAGATCATGACAGCCGTACAGTGTAAAGAATAGAACATAGAAGCGGAGGTGGTTTATTAGGAGAAAGGGTCAATTGACATGATCAGAAATGAAAACTAAAAAGGAAAATAAGGAAAGCTTATTTATTGAGAGCCAGCATGGTGTAGTGGTTAAGGTATTGGACTAGGATCTGGAAAACCCAGGTTTGAATCTCCACTCACACCAAGGAAGCTTGCTGGGTGACCTGGGGCCAGTCACACACACTCAGCCTGACCCTGGCTAGTATTTGGATGGGAGACCTCCAAGGAATACCAGGGTGTGACACACAGGCAGGCAATGGCAAACCACCTTCTTGCCTTGAAACCCTACAGGGTTGCCATAAGTCAGCTGAGACTTTATTGCAAAAAAAATCACACTACTGTATTGCTGGTTGTTTTGTAAGCTTTCTTTGGTTTGAATAAAGCCAATTATTGGCTATTGCTAAAAAAAAATATTAATAATTTTCCAGTAACACACAAAATACGCATCTCTTCATAACATTACATAAAATTTTCCTAATTATCTGGAACCCATGTTAACAAATTTTAGGAGTCCTGAAGAGACCACAGGGAACTTTACTGAAAAATTGCTGTGATCTTGATACTATACTAGACCATATTAGACTGTCATGTCTGCTTGAATGATTATTGCAACCTAAGGATGGGGAAGTCCAGCCCTCCTTCCTCTTGAATTTTGGTCCTCTTGGATCTAGCTGGAAAAGAGTGCCAGGTTGTGACCAGGAGGATTCCTTGAGGGGTGGTGGTGGTCCTAGGTGTGTTGAACGAGGTGGTCTTTAGACTACTTCTAAAGAAACCCTCCCTATCAGAATGTTCCAACTAAATGTGCTTTTCTTAGGCAAGGTGCTTGAGCTTGGGGGTGGTAGACAGGACAGCTCCAGACATTTCTGGATGAGATTGGTCATCAAGACCCATTGCAGTGTGACTTCAGGCTTTTGTTTGGCACTGAAACCATCTTGTCCACTTTGACTGTTGATTGCAGCAAGGAGAGACACAGGTAGAATGTTGGTTCTCCTTAATTCTTTTTTTAAAATAATTTTTATTATTTTTCAGAAAAAATTTCTCAGCAATTTACATGTAAAATAAAATACAAACCTATTAATAATGTTGAGAATAGATATAACAATATGTCTAAATTGGGCTTCCCCCTCATCTTCTGTCACATGAACCGGTTCTCACTTTTGCATCATAGTTATTTTCTAATCCTTATATTTTATCATAGTAACTTATTTTCCAATTTCTATGTTTAATCTATAAGCCTATTACAATCGAACACTATTTTTAATCAATCTCAATATAGCAGATTAAATGTAATACATTTACTAAAAAAATTAAGCTAATTTCTGAAATAAAAGGATTAGATCAATACATAGTCTTTAACTTTCCTGTTAAATTTTTTTATCACAATAGTGAAACTTCCGGTAGAAGCTGATCCGAGTAAGATGTCCCCCGAGATCTCTCGGGAGAACCAAGAGGCGTTTTGAGCCGGGGCGCCTTTCGGAAGCCCCAATCCCGATCCTAAACAGTGGATCGGGAATCAGGCAACCCCCTGCTGCCGAAGAACAGCAGTTGACTCCCACTCCTCCCCCCACAAGAGCTTCTTGCACAGGGGAGGCTGGTTGAAGCCCCGCTGGCTGAGGAGGACTTCATCACCATGAACGCCTCGCGGAACCAGGCTCCGATCTCTTCTATCTAATGCTGAATATCGAGCAAGATAATTACAAAGAACCCCGACCTCCGAAATCCGCGTAAGTTACAAGAACTCTCTTTGTTTACAAACTTATTTACAACTACCGCAACTTGGAAAATCGACTAAGGATTCTACACCCCTCCGCCCAGGACTGTAATTGATCTTCCGACTGAAACGGCTACTTAATTAACTTTTAAATCGAATTAGCAGGCAAACAAAACAATCTTAAATAATTGATTGACATGAATAGCTACCAACCGGAGGTTGCGGCATAGAAGGGGAGGAGGAATTTTTCACTTTCGTTTCTCCATGCATTTGCTTTAAGATAGTCCTCCAGTTATGCTTTTAACCAGGAAGATACCTATCTAGGAACACAGGAAGTTGCAGTGGGTGGATGGAGCGGATGTGCCTTACTAAGTGTAGCATCAAAACAAATCCTACCTTTTTGGATTATAGAGACGGAGCGACAGAAAAGCCACTGCTCTATAGTTCCCTGTAAGCTTCCTGGAAAAAGATTTAAGCCAAACCAGAGACTTTCAACTACTCTGTAGCTATTCTATACTGATTTGCCTGCTTGCACTTGACCCATTAGTCTGGAGAACACCATAGATACGATAATCATGGAGACTAATTGCCAAGGGACACAAGAAATGTTTGCTAAGCAGACTCAACTAATCAAGGAGCATTTTGAACAGATCTCTAAGCAACAGGAACAATCAGCCAGACAAATGACTTTATTTATATCTCAAAAATTAGATGGTATGATAAATGAAATTAAGGAAACAAAAGACCAAATCACAGCAATTAAAAATGGCATGAATAAGATGGAATTTACAGTCAAAAATATTACTGAAGAATTGAAAGAAGTTAAAATGGATATGAAAGTTCAGGCTCAACAAATTGAAGATCTACAATCCCAGGAAAAGCAAGTGAAAGATCAACTGGCAGTTTTGGACTTGCAACTGAGAGAATCTAATCTACGCATATGAAATTTGCCTGAAAGACTAGGGGGTACCAGACAGACCATCATCAAGTCACTTGCTAATATATTTCAACTAAATGAACAAGAATTGGACTATGCAATAAATAAAATATACAGAATCCCCCTGTCAACTCGAGCACAGAATGCAAAAGCCAGAGAGATCCTGATCTCCTTTTATGACATCAGGTTGAAAAATATCATCATGAAACTCCATATGGAAAATCAGTTTTCTGTAGATGATATACCGTTAATAATTCTTAAAGACATCCCACGCCATTTGATTGAAAAGAGAAGCATCTACAAAGACTTTACTGAGATACTGAGAAAAAAAGGAATAAAATATTCCTGGTTGCTGCCACAAGGACTTACCTTCACCTACAAACAGGTTAAATATTCTATCAACTCATCTGAAGATGCTAAAAACCTTTTGACAAGAAACAATGGGCTGATGGAACTTACTACACGACCACAAAAAGAAGAACAGACAGCCCAAGAAGCAAAGGATGAAGATTGTCACAGACAAGAGATCAACTTGAGAAAGTCTACAAACAACAGCAGGAACTCCAGTCAGAAGAAAAAGTCTAAAAAGAAGGGCTAAGAAAACCGGAAGAATACCAACTTTTTTTTTTAAGGGGAAGGGGGGGAGTAATTAGCTTTTTTCTTAGATAATAAAGTTTTATAAGATCTAATCTATTATAATTGACAGAGATGAAGGCTTGGAAAATAATGTATTAATATATTATGTGTAGTCTCAGTTTCTTTTTTCTTTCTTAATGGTTTTTATTATTATTATTATTATTCCCTGCTTATTAATATTATTCTGTTATTATTATTATTGAAGAGGTATAATATAAGGGGGAACTATAATATTAAAATAATAAGGTAGCAGGATTAGAAGTTATTAGTACATAGGAGATACCAATTTAATGCTGGGAGAGAGGTGGCCAGTGGGGAAGTTCATCATATTTTATTAGATTTAATGTAGAAGACGAACCCCTAAGAATTTGATAATTTTTTTAATACACTATATGGGTTGTATTGTCAAATGAATATATTATTTGTTGAAAAATAATAAAAATATATTTTAAATTTTTTTTATCACAATAAACCCTCCTTGTCTTCCCTATGCCCATATACTGAGCATTATCATTTCAATTTATACAAGTTTAGCCATTTCCTTGTTGAGGAATAAGATCTGGAAGTTTTTTCTTGTTTTTCCCTGAAAATCTTCCATCATTTTCCAAAAAGAAGGCTGCAATTCCAAGTTATTTATAAACAAACAAAAACCCCTGTGGCATTTTCCATTGAAATTTTGTTGGCTTCTGCAACATCAAAGTAAGCATGCATGTCTTCTTTGTTGATTGCCAGAGGGTATCTTCAAAAGATTGTGATAACATTTCTCCTACTACTGCCAGCTGGAACAATTGATTCATGATAACCTCGCTTTCATTTTTATATCCATTGTTGTCAGCTGATCTTTTGCAGTTTCTTCTTGGGAGGTAGGAGCTTCTAATTTCATGTCGTAGTTTTCCAATTTTAACTTGTGTTCTTGCTGTTCTTCAGCTGCCTTCTCCTGTGTTGAATTTATTTCTTCCATCTCTGTATCCGTTAGCATATTCTGGACCTTCATTTCCTTTAAATCCTCCATTATAATGTCCAGCTTTTTTTCTATTGAATGGCTGAAAGTATCTATTATTCCAGCCAATTGGATCAATTGTAGTGACAGCAGATGTTGTTGCTCAGACATTCTATTGCATTGTTTTGCAAATGTGGCATCTTGTTCCGTTAACATATCTTCCATCTTCTTGATTGTCATATCTGCTCAAATTCACGTTGTGTAAAAACGGGCTTTGCAATTTTCCAACGTCGTTTCTTTATATAGCTCTCTGGGTCAATAAAATCAGAAAATAGGAAGTATACAGAAAACTGAAGAGTCGTGAACCTTCTGTCGTCCCCCTCTCTGTGGTTTTTGGTAGGAAATATTTGATAGTTACACTGGGGAGACGCACTTCTGATTCTTCAGACTATCCTGTCTTCTCTTGATTGTAGCAGAGCCCTTCCTGTCGTCTTCCAGTCCTCCAAATTAAATAAAATGCGT
Source organism: Euleptes europaea (assembly GCF_029931775.1). Classification (NCBI taxonomy): domain Eukaryota; kingdom Metazoa; phylum Chordata; class Lepidosauria; order Squamata; family Sphaerodactylidae; genus Euleptes; species Euleptes europaea. The sequence continues at coordinate 27,800,918 of NC_079313.1, read as the reverse complement.
AACTGGAGGACTAACCGAGCCGGAAGCCAGAGCAGGGGGGGTAGTTTTCTCCTCCCCTTGTAGCGTTTGATTGGTAGTCAGAATGTCTTTCAAAAGTTCCGTTTGTTATGTCTATCTGCTGATCAAATTGATAGAGTCCTTGTCGCTTTATTTTATGGCTTTTATTTGTTTACAAAGTCTCTTACGTTGGGCGGGAAGATGCGGATTGCAAAGGTGACGTTATCGGTGTTCAAATCTTCCAAATCAAGGTAGAAGCAAAAGGTGTTTTGTTACTCACTCAGACTTCCGAAGATGAAGGTACTTCCTTTCTTGAGCGAGTTCTTTATGATGTTAATTAGATAGAGGAGATCCAAGCCTCAAGCCAAGAGTCATCCGCAGCAGAGGTAGCCCCTCAAGTGCCAGCAGGACAACGTCCAAACTTCCGAGAGGCTTATTGGCAGCTCTCTCAGAAGAAATGGGAGTCCTACCGCTATGGTGGCTGCAGGGGAATTCCTGTGTCCTGGGGCACTATTTAGGAGCTGGGTTGGGGTGCTTTATGCACCCTAAGTCTGAGTAACTCTTGGAGTCTCTCGGGAGCCCCCGAGAGACACTAGTGCCTGGATCAGTGTCTCTACCGGAAGCCTGTTCTCCTTAATTCTTCAGTGGGTTTCAGTACCACTGATCATAGTATTCTTTTAGTATGCTTGGGGGTCAGAAGCAATATGCTCAAGTCGTTCCAACTTACCTGGAAGGTAGATTCCAGAAGATAACACTGGGAGACTTTAGCTTTGCCCCTTGAAAATCATGCCATAGAACAATGTAGGGTTCTATTTTGTTCATCATTCTATTTCATATCTACTCGCTGGCTGAAATTGTCCAGGGATTTGGAGTGAGGTTTCATCAGGGCCATTCTCCATGCAAGCACAAATCTAGTTCACCAGATTAGCATCCGCTGCTCACGTGGAGTAGTGGGGAATCAAACCCGGTTTTCCAGATCAGACAACACCGCTCCAAACCACCGCTCTTAACCACTACACCACGCTGGCTCGTTGATAGGAGACTACACTGGCTCCTTGATCGGAGAACTGCATCATCAGCAAAAAGTAGAAAAGGAACTTTAATGTTGGCAATAGATGGAGAATAGTCCTGAGTAGAGACAGCAGAACTTATAAAGTTAAGATATAAGTTGAACAATAAGGGGGCCAGCGCACACCCCTCATGTACTCCCTTCTAAGGGAAATTTTGTTGGAAAGTTGTCCATCTAACCCATAGCGGACTTGTGCAGAGGGATTAGAATACAGAATCTCAATCAGAGCCAACAGTCTCTTGTCAATAGATGTTAATTTTATCTTGTGCCACAATCAGACATGGGGTACAGTATCAAAAGCTGCCTTCAAATCCATGAAGGTGGCAGCAAGGAACCCTCAACTCTTGGTTGTATATTTATTAAGTCAAGAGACGATCATCTGTATAAGCCCCTTGCCTGAAGCCGGCCTATTCCCTCCCCAGGATTTTATTAGTTTCCAACTAGTCCAGGAGTCGGTAATAAAGAGAAGGTAATAAAAGGTACAATTTCAGGCAATTACTAAGTGTGTCCTCAAAAGTACAAACTTGGTGCTGCTTTATTTTGATTTAAAAAATCTATATTTGTGTAATTTATCTTTTTTATTTGTAATTTTAATGTTGCTTTTTTGTGTGGGTTTGGACTGCTGTTATTAGCTTTGAGAAAACTGGGTTTGGTTTTATTTTCTGGAAAAGGGAGACAAAACTAATTCTGATAAACTGATACATCGGTCCATAAGTCCTTCCAATGTATAATTACTTTGGTCTAGTTTTTATGAAAAGGTGTTTAGTCCTCAAGCCCAGGTTTGCCATTTACTAGCTTCTGCTTTTCAGCTATTGACCAAAGCTTAATTAATCATTCTTTCCTGTTGACAATGCATTTGATTCCCAGTATTCTCTTTGCTATGAATCTATGGCAAAAATAATCTACCTTCCTTTCTGACAGTTCCTTGTAAGTATCCTAATAATACAGTCCAAAGATCAATCACTAATTTATACCCTTGCGATAATTCTTAAAACTTCCTCCCGGTATTTTCTAAAACAAAAAAAGCTGTACCATGCACATACAATAATCTGTGTTCATGTTCTTACACTTCCAATAGCAATATGCCATACACCTGGCTAAAAAAAAAAATCCAACAAAATAAACAAAAATTAGTATGAAACTGGAAATACTGGTATGAGAGGTCTCGATTGCTAATTAAATTTACTGTCTCTTTGAGAAAAGGTTAACATTCCACTAACTGGCTTATATGAAAGTCTATGAACAATATTAATTGTGACCGCTGTAAACCAAAGATTCTTGCAAAATCATTATTCTAAATCCAACTACAAACACACACCAACCAAACTCCTGTCAAGGATAGGATGTATTCCCCTGTCCCATGCTCCCAGAAATAAACACAAAGCTTTTAAGCACCGTTTAATAGGGCTTCCAGTTAGGGAAGCCTACCAAACTGAATTACAAATTGCTCCTCTGTTTGCTTGTTGTTTTTCTTCTTCAGATGAAGATCTTTGAACACGTGAACACATGAAGGTGCCTTATACTGAACACATGAAGCTGCCTTATACTGATTCAGACCCTTGGTCCATCAAAATCAGTATTGTCTACTCAGACTGGCAGCGTCTCTCAAGGGTCTCAGGTAGAGGTTTTTCACATCACCTACTTGCCTAGTCCTTTTAACTGGAGATGCCCGGGATTGAACCTGGGACCTTCTGCATGCCAAGCAGATGCTCTACCACTGAGCCACAGCCCCTCCCCTACTCCCAGAGAGGAGAACCAAATTTAGCACAGCTTAAATTTGTTCAAGAAACACTTTCCTAGCTTAGATGGAAGACAGTTATTTTCAAAGAGCTGAAGGTGAACAAAAGGGCTGTCATTGGCAGCAATCATGCCCACTTGTCCCAAGTGTACTTTCTGCAAGGGCTTTCCACAAAAGTTCTGCAAGTGCTTGCAAAACCTTCTTGGCCACAGATGACTGACCATGAAAGCTTCTTTTGCTCCTAGCCTGACAGCAGGCCTATTGTAAGTGCGAGTGATGATGTACATAAGAGCTTGAGATTTTCTTCCACATGATCATTTCTTCAGCACCTGGCGTGACATTCTAGGGCCAAGTGGGAAGTTTTCCCTGGAAAGGGAGGTATGATTGCCTGGAGAATTCACCCCCCTGCTTGCCAGGTCCAACCTTAATTTACCTCTCTCCCATCACAAGGATACCAATCCTATTCAAGACTACTTTGAAACTGCCTCCCCCTTAAGGAAGAAGGGAATGCAAAGTTCTAATTTTTTTTTTCTTGTGAGTTCTGCCACCTGTGAAGACCCCTCCTGTTCAGGGGTGAACTAGGCATAACAGTAGTAGATCTCTGTTTAAAATACTGATAATGTCACATCTCACTTGGTCCTCCTCTGCTCTAATGTATGGATCAAGGCCTCTTTGGTCATTACCACAGCAGTGCACGCACAGCTTCCATGTGGTTTCTTTCCATACCAATGTGTAACGTTTGGAAGCCAGAACCCAACTAGGCCAGAGATCCCCAGCAAGGCATTCATGAGCACACATGAAGCTGCCTTATACTAAATCAGACCCTTGGTCCATCAAAGTTAGTATTGTCTACTCAGACCAGCAGCGGCTCTCCAGGGTCTCGGGTAGAGGTCTTTCACATCACCTACTTGCCTAGTCCCTTTAACTGGAGATGCCAGGGATTGAACCTGGGACCTTCTGCATGCCAAGCAGATGCTCTATCACTGAGCCACAGCCCCTCCCCTACTCCCAGAGAGGAGAACCAAATTTAGCACAGCTTAAATTTGTTCAATAAACTGGACAACGCTGTCCAAGAGTGGATGTCAAGTAGCAAGTGTTGAGAGCAACTGGACAGCTACTTGACATCCGCTATTCTCCATCTTTTTTCTACTGGATTACGTGAGTTATTGGGGTGTCTGCCACACCCAAGGACATTTTCTTTGGAATATCAGGAGAGACTTTTCCACACGGACTTTCTTGCTTCCAATACAGAAGTTTTCTCATGTTTCCTGTTCAGTGGTTATTTAGGATTGTCAATTGTATTTCTGTATTTTTGTGTGTTGGAATTTTGATTGTTGTTACAGCATTAATATTTATAGTATGTTAGAGGTAGTGTTGTTAGTTGGATGTAATTATAATAATAGTGCATGAATAAATATTATTGTATAAGCATTTATTAGACCGTTTATTTGTGAGATTTATAGCTTGAGCCTTCATGCTGTTTTTTTCCCTACAATACCTGGTGGTTGGCAAACCTTCCTCTTCCATTGGGGAAACCCATATGTACCCAAACTATGTACTCCATAATGTTTGAACAGGTTTTAATATTAGGTAAATGTGCTCGTATTGAGATAGTCCTCTTAAATGGATGGTACTATGCAATGACTGGGGGAGAATGCCTGGTGTACACAGCAATTGGAACGGTTTTGTGTGGCACCCATGTGGGCTAACTATTCTGGCTGTGAAAGATCTCTGTCAGGCATAAGTAACAATCTCCCTGTGCTGCATCAGGGTAATGGTTAAAGATTTAAAATATTGCATGGAAATGGAAACTGAAAACAGAATGCAGCTGCAGACATTATATCACCCCCTCCCCAAATCTAGTGTGGCCAATTTAGTTTCCTGGTCAAAACTGGAGAGAATTACATTCAGATTAGTAATTCCTTCCAAGGTTAACTAGCCATGGTCAGATTGGATCTTGATTTGTTGCATTCAAAAAGCACATTCCTTAAAGCTATAGAGAAGTAGTATTCCATGCTTCTCAGTGGGAATCCGAACTAGGGCCGACACATTGCTATGGAAATGTGTTCATTCATGCTGTCCCAACAAAAATTCCACCCCACATACCTTGGCCTTTTAGGCAGGTGGCTGGGTGGAATCTCCACCTGGACAGTTCCTCAGCTACTTCCCTAGATAGTTGCATCAAATTTTAAATGGTAACTGGAATCTTACCCCTTACCCCAATTACTTTCTTGTGCAATGGTTGCAATGGTTTTTAACCGTGGGAGCAAAGGGGTATTTAAAAAAACAAATGCTCAAACCCCCTGAAGATCATTTTTTCTGAAAGAATCCTGAAGGTTCAGAGGTTTTGACATTTCTGCTGTCGGCAGCTGAGACATTATGTCACAATAGGATGGAAAATCCTCGGCGAACTTGGCTGCAGTTGGATGCTAACAGGGAAGTATAGGATATGAAAGCTGCACATTTTTGGACACACCCAGCATGCGCTATGGTCACTTTCCGGTCTTAGTGAGCCCATTGCTTAAGAATTTTGAGGCGTTCAGGATGCAATTGGAACTTTAACTCTACGCTTCTCCATTTCTTTCCTTTCTTTTATTCTTTGCTCTTATGACGAGAGTCTCGAGCACAAAGAGTTCCACTTCTTCATTAAAAATGCATAAATGTTAAAATAAACAATGTTCATGCTCTTGAACAACCCCTACAAAATTCCTACCTATGATAGTTTGCTGTGTTGCAGGATAGAAAGAAAATAACATTTTAATCCGTAAACACGCACACACACGATAATCTGCTAGTCCATTCACACCCTCAATTGTTGCTTCTCTGTTCTGCTTAGCCTGCTTCTTCAGACCAAAAAAATTAGGCCTAAATAGCAGGCTGGATATGAAGTCAGTTTCTCCAGGAGTTTTTCTTCATCACCGACAGAAAGACGTGGAAGTGCAGGTGCTGAATTATTCAAGAATGCCTGTGAGGATCTGTGCTCAGGGGAGATCACAAAATTCATTTTGGCTTGGACAAAACATAGCTCAGTCTACATAAGCGACAGGACTTTCCTGCAATAAGCTATTTATAGTTCCCTCAGCCAGACGTACATCCTCTACAATGCACACGTGTTCCACCTTTTGACGTCATATCAGTCAGTAGGAGTAAACGTATTTATTTTAGCACATTTGTCTCCTGCTCTCCTTCAGATGCGTGCGGGGAGGCCTACATGGGGTGATCGCATTTTCTTCTCACCACGGGCCTCTGAAGTAGATTTCATCTGAGAGACAGTGATTTGCTCAGAGGTGCCCAGCGAGGTTTGTCATTAAGTAAGGATTTGCCCAAATCCTAATAGGTTTGTGGTTGAGGTAAGATTTGAACAATAAATCTTCAAGAGACAGAAGACAAAAAAAACAAGACGCAATTATATGAAACTACAGGGCAACAGCATTACGTTCCATGTTGAGAAGAGATCTCAAATTGCAAGAGCTGTTTGGCACTGCAATCATTTCCCCTAGGCAGCTTATAGCATTGCCTCCCATGTATGTGTTCAAGAAAAGTTTGTTAAGGTATCTGGAGGGGGTGATTTGTAGCTAGGATGTCCTATTCAGGGAAAGGAATTGGATAGCTCTGTTGTTTATGATTTAGCCACTGTGCTTTCTACATCTAGGTCTCAAACCTTTGCCATCAGCTCATTTTGTGGCTGGCTCCTACAAGGTGTGCACACTAAAGAGGGCTGGAACTAGGGATGCCAGCCTCCAGGTGGGACCTGGGAATCCCCTGGAATTACAGTTCATCTCCAGACTACAGAGATTAGTTCCCCTGCAGAAAATGGATGCTTTGGAGGCTGGACTCTATGGCGTTGTACTCCATTGAGGTCCCTGTCCTCCCCAGGCTCCACCCCCAAATCTCCAGGAGTTCCCCAACCTGGAACTGGCAACGGTAACCCCCCCCCACCGCACTGGCAGCTAGGGGGACCTGGCAACCCTAGCTGGAACACAAATTTTGTACATTTTATTATCTCTAACAATCTCTGCCCCTCTTCTTCCTCCATCTTTCCCCCTGCTTTCCTATTCTCCATTGTCCCTCCATTGGGTCAGTTTACAGAAAATCTAAGGGGACAAGATTATAAATAAAAAGAACCACCAACCATCAGGAGAAAAGCAACTGGTGACTACTGAGAAATACTTCAAAATAAGAGAACAGAATAATATAAAGATGCCGTTCTATCTGTACTAATGTTAAAGAAAGGGGAGAGCCTTGGGAATGTATAGGAGCCCTGGGTTGGTCCTTGAAACCCAGGGTGGTGAGGGAAGCTGTCTTCAGAGCAGTTCGTATGAATTCAGGCCTAACTACACACTACATAGTTCTTGGATCAGTCTCCAGGTCTGATCCAGAGACCATCAAGCAGATGTGTGGTGGGAGTTCCCAGGCCAAGCCTGAACCCAGGTGTTTGGGGCCCCTATTTCAATTAAGACTTTTGTGTGCAAGGTCAGGGGCTTGAGCTTTCCCTCCAGTGCTATTTTCCCAACCTGAATAGGGGAGCCACTATTTGCCACATTGGGGGATACACATGTACTGATGGGCCTCGCAAACATTTCCCTGGAGAAGCAAAGAGTGCCTCCTTGGATACAATGGAAATGGCAAGGGAAGAAAGCTTAAGCCCCCTTTCCTTATGTGTTTGGCACAATCCAAATTGGGCCCCTGGGCTCCTGGAAATCTAAGTTTTACCCAGACACGCCTAAAGCACATCTACTTTACAGTCCTTGGGGCAAATTTGGGAACAGTGTATTATTCAGCTAATTCCTCAGGATAGGGTTGCCAAACTCCAGGTAATAGCTGGAGATCTCCTGCTATTACAACTGATCTCCAGCTGATAGAGATCAGTTCACCTGGAGAAAATGGTCGCTTTGGCAATTGGACTCTAGGGCATTGAAGTCCCTCTCCTCCTCAAGCCCGCCCCTCCTCTGGCTCTGCCCCCAAAACTGCCCACCGGTGGTGAAGAGGGACCTGGCAACCCTACCTCAGGAACAGTGGATCCAGGGCTGGATTAAGATATGCTGAAGACTAAAGTATGTCAAGTTTAAGAGCACCCATAGCATTACCCCCCGCAAAGCATATTATTATAACATCATAATTAAGTACTTTTATTTTTGTATTTAGAGGCCCCTCATAATCTGAATCGTTTGGCTAAAATCGATTTCTGGTTCCGTTTCCGCGATTGGGCATGATGGAGTCGGTTCTGATCAAAGTGACGGCGTTGGAAGATCTGGTGAGGTTTGAGAAGAAGTGCAACGCCAAACCCAGCGCCATCTCCAAAGGGACCACGTTTGAGTACGCTTGATGACTTGTCTGCAGCAAATACAGCGAGGACATCAAGAAGGGCATCGTGCTCCTGGAAGATCTGTTGCCCAAAGGGAACCAAGAAGAAAAGCGAGACTATGTCTTCTACCTCACAGTTGCCAATTACAGGCTGAAGGAGTATGAGAAAGCTCTGAAGTACATCCGGACGCTGCTGAAGACTGAGCCAACCAACAAGCAGGCCTTGGAACTGGAGAAGCTCATCAACAAGGCCATGCAGAAAGACGGCCTGGTCAGCATGGCGATCGTTGGTGGCATGGCGCTGGGCGTAGCAGAGCTGGCTGGCCTGATCGGCTTGGCTGTCGCCAAATCAAAATTGTAACCGGCTCTGGAGGCCCGGCCGTCCCTTTTACCCTCCTGGTTGTGGCGACTGGTGGTCAAATCCCACGGAGTCGTCGAGGGACATTAAAAACACACTCTTGGTGGCCACTAACCTGACCCACGTTTTCTGGTTCCCCTTTGTCCCTGTGGGCTTGAAGCACTTGGGGTGGCCAAGTGGTGATTCAGCATTAGTAGCACGATAGCAGACTTGGCAGTGGGGGGAGGGGAGGGGGAGGGGGAGGTGGCTTTCGGCTCCGATGGAGGGTAGAGAAGAGGAGGGGGGAGGGTCACAATAGGAAAGTGGTCAGGAGGTCTCCTTTAGCAAGGAGTTTGAAGAGGCACCCGGGTCTTCAGAGATAATCCCCACTTTGCCCCCACTAATTTCCTCATCTTTTAGCAATTATCTTCCTTGCTGTCCTAACAGGTGCTCTTATCTTCTCTAGCCTCCGAGTTGAGCGAGGCAGAAATGTGAATTTTAAAAAGTCACAGTAAAAATAATCTGAATCACTAAACTGTAGTTTATTTAGTTTGTGTGTAAATCCAGCTGTCAGTCAATCACGGTGGAAAGCTATGAGGACAATTCTTTAACAATAAAACACAGACTGAATTATAGCATTTATATCGTTTATATGGCTCCTCATATGAGTTCACCGCACATTCCAGCATGGTTGCAAACCTCCAGGTGAGGCCTAGAAATCTGGAATTACACCTGATATTCGGATTACAGAGATCAGTTCCCTGGGACAAAATGGCTGCTTTGGAAGACAGACTGTACGGAGATATACCCCAAGGAGCTCCCTCTCCTTCTCCAACTGCACCATCCCCAGGCTCCAGCCCAAAATCTGGAGTTGTCTAGATCGGGACCACGTTTCGCATATGGCTTCTTCGGTGACCTGTATCAATAATAGATATAAGTATAAGTGCCTTAGTAGGTGTTGTCTCATAGGGACCGCAAAGATTTGTATCCAGGTCTCCAAAAGGACTATTCTGTCCTATTATTGATACAGGTCACCGAAGAAGCCATATGCGAAACGTGGTCCCGATCTAGACAACACGTCTGACATCTTTTTCCTGTGGCTTTGTTCCAATAACTGCAACCTAAAAAGAATTTGAATGATTCAAAAAATTCTAATATCAAATGATACCTTAATTGGTTGATTACTTGAACTTACCTGTTGAATCAGGATCCTTGGCATCCTCTTGATAAGTCATACTTATTGGATTGTTATTGTAAATTTTGTATCTGTTTGTACTCCCTTTGTATATGCTGTATATATTTATTCACTTTGCACTTTATAAAATTCACTTATTTGCTTTATAGTGTTATAGTGCTGTTTTGGGTTGCTCCAATTATCCTTACAGCACTGAGCCTTCTTTTCTTGTGGCAAAATCTGGAGTTGGCAACCCTAAATTGGTTTATATTCTACCACTCTGCTCAGCTAAATACAGAGCCTTTCTCTAGTGCAAGGACCTTCCTTCTGGGGAAAAGCCTACTCTTGTGGACTTAGGTTATATCAAACAAATGAGAAGATGTTCCCAGTACAGGAAAGCCAGCATGAGGCGTTCATTCAAATCACTGAGAAAACCGCAGCCTACTTGGCAGTTTGCTGTAATCCTCAATTCCCCTTTAACCCCATGATACTTTAAGGAAGAAGTCTGTCTCTCTGCAATTCCTTTGGGGCCTGCATAGCATTTCCATTTCTATTTATGGCCTAGAACCGTTCAGTGAGATGCACAAACCATACTGATTGGGGTTTTTCCACTTACCCGAGGATTACAGTGACGGTTTAGATATGGTCAACGTGACATACGTTTCCTCAAAGACAAAATTCTTTCTCCCAAACTTTGCAAGGATCACATGTATTATGTACGCGTGGGCGATACACGAGACCGGAGACGGAGTTCCAACAGCAACTTCCAAGACCACGGTTACACAGCCCGGATAACCTACAAGAACCAAGCAACTGCTTTATTAGGTGAACAGGAACAGAACTGGCAAACTGTGCGACAACCCTTGCTTATATGCCCGCTCGGGGCCCTGCCCCCAAGTCCGTGATTGGGCGGCTGCAACCCTTACAGCCAATAGGGACACACAAGCGCAGCAGCCTGGAGAGCTTAACATTGTTTCAGCTTCCCACTGCATACATAACACCATGCATATCTTTACTCTATTAGCAGTGGTATTTTTTTAAAGTGTCCAGAAGGAACACAATATACATTGTCAGTCTCTAAAATGCCAACGTATATTTTATTTTGCTGCCGCAGACTAATATGGCTGCTCCTCATTTTATAGATGGTATATAACACCTGTGATGATATCTAAAATGAAAAAAAGGAGATATGGATTTATGTTAGAAATGCAGAATGGAAAGAGGCACTTTTATGCATGTATGGTGGATATGTAAAAAAATTAAAAGCTTTTGGAAAAAAGTAATTAGGGAAACTAATAATTTGATTAATGGTAGAGTAAAAAGAAAACCTGCATTTTGTTTATTGGGAATTCCACAAAAAAATATGTGTAATAATGACAGGGTTATCAATATAGTTTTGCTGCTGCAAGAACTGTAATAGCTAAAGTTTGGAAGCAAGTGAATAAACCTTCAATTTGTGACTGGAGAGAGAAATTATGGATGTATATGAGGATGGCCAAACTAACTGAATTCCTACATGGAAAAGATATGGAAGAATTTAAAAAAACGTGGGCAAAGGCCGTCACATATTAGGATAAACTGGCAAAAATGGATTTTACTACTTTAATTAGTGAGTTATAGAAACTAGTTTTAATATTCTTATATTTTACTGTTAATGGATATTTTTAAAACTGTTAAGACACTTCTTCGGAAGTCGGGTGATGGGTCACTTTTGTAAGGTGGGTGGAGGGCGAAGGGGTATCTTTTTGGTCTTTATAATTCTGTAACTACGAATGCATTAATAAGTATATATAGATACTCTTTTGTATTTTCTTTTGTTAATTTTTTTTCTATATTATTTTTTATTGTATTTGTTTATTTTTGTTTTATGTGTTATGTTATAAAAATTAATAAAAATTTATAAATATAAAAAAAGAAAACTTGGCAGAAAGAAAGAAAGAAAGAAAGAAAGAAAGAAAGAAAGAAAGAAAGAAAGAAAGAAAGAAAGAACATTATTGTTGCAGTTGGTGAAAGCATATTTTGTTGGACTAAAAATAAATTTGAAGGCTCACAGCACAACAGGAACTATAGAAGAAAAAGAAGAGTTGGTTTTCATATGCCGATTTTCTCTACCTTTTAAGGAGTCTCAAAACTGCTTACAACTGCCTTCCCTTCCCCTCCCCACAACAGACACCTTGTGAGGTAGGTGGGACTGAGAGAGTTCGGAGAGAACTGTGACTAGCCCAAGATCACCCAGCTGGCTTCATGTGGAGGAGTGGGGAAACAAACCCAGATCACCAGATTAGAGTCCGCCGCTCGTGTGGAGGAGTGGGGAATCAAACCCGGTTCTCCAGATTAGAGTCCACAGCTCTTAACCACTACACCACGCTGACTACGCCATGCATGCACTAGTTCTAGAACCAAACCTGTCAGGATTACGGATCATTGGCTCCTGCTGTTGGTTGGCACTATGAAGCCTCTGACTGGCCAGTCCAGATATAACTATCTACTGTCTCACTTTGTACCCTTGGTCAACATGGCAGTGTCACCTGCCTGTTGCAGCAATCACAATTTAATTTCCAGTCCCTACAACAGACATTAGAGACTGGGGAACCAGTGGCTTACTAAAATAGCATCCCACAAGGCTGCTATGTCAATTCCGGCTCAGCAACAGGAAGTGACTTTATTGTGTAGTGGGATGCTCTAGGATTGTTTTACCTGTTTGAAAAATAAAAATGTATTTTTTAAAAAAAGAATGGTAACAGTTGCATTCTTTTTAAAAAGAACTTTGGGGAAAAGTAATCACACAATTAAGCATAACATACAGTTCTACCTTTTGCTGGCACCTAACCAAAGCCTTCTTTTTTCCCTATGTAAATTCGAAAGATGGTATTCAGTCCCGAAATTAACTACCCCAAGCATAAAAATGAGGATTGTCAACCTTTTAGAAGAAGAGTTGGTTTTTATACCCCACTTTTCTCTACCTTTAAGGAGTCTCAAATTGGCTTACAATCGTCTTCCCTTTCTCTCCCCACAACAGACACCTTGTGAGGTAGGTGAGGCTGAGAGAGTTTGTAGAGAACTGTGACTAGCCCAAGGTCACCCAGCTGGCTTCATGTGCAGGAGTGGGGAAACCAACCGGGTTCACCAGATTAGAGTCCACCGCTCTTAACTACCGTACTATACCACGCTGGCTCTCATCAAAACTCATTGCTGGGTCCAAAATTGGTGGGACCAGATTGGCAGCGCTTTTAAGAACCTAAAATGTAATTAGAAAGAAAGCCAGTGTGGCATAGTGATTAGGGTGCTGGACTAGGACATAGGAGTGCCACGTTCAAATCTCTACCCTGCCAGGAAGCTTACTGTGCCACCATGGGCCAGCCAGTCACTTGCTACCACTCTGCCTAACCTACCTCATAGAATTGTTGTGAGAATAACATGTAGGAGGGAAGAAGGAGACCATCCGGAGCTCTCTGGAGGAATGGAGAGGATAAAAATGCACTAACTAAATAAACAATAAATAGGAGTCTGGCAGAAACTGGGCGGGGGGGATGCAAGTGGATCATGATCAATTTATAGGTGCTCAAGAAGAAGAAAAAACACCTTGAAAAGGTAGTAAATTTCAGAAGAAGAAGAGTTGGTTTTTATACCCTGCTTTTCTCTGCCTTTAAGGAGTCTCAAAGCGCCTTCCCTTAAGTTTTGGAATTCTCTCTCCAGGGAGATTAAACTGTCTCCTTCTACCATTGTCTTTTATCAGCAGGTGAAGGCTTCTTTGTTTGGTCTGGTATATCCCTAGTAACTCTTATCGGCCCTCCTCCCTGGCTGTATTGTCATGTGTGTTTGTATGTCTATATAGTTTCATTGAATTGTTTATTTTATATATACCTTCTTTTCAATGCTGCTTTAACATTCTAAATGCTTTTAACATTTTGATGTTAGCTGCCTTGGGGAATGGCAGCGTAGAACTGTTTTAAATAAAACAAAATTTAAAAAACCACGATCGAAACTCAACAGAGGGAGAATTTTCCCCACCAATGCACAGTACCTATTATAGTTAAAAATAGAGAATACTCTGAGTAGTCCCCATTGTAGGTGAAACAAATTACAGCTCATGGCCAAGCTAATTCAGTGCCAAATTAGACATTCTGGAAATGTGACAAATGTTGGTTTCTAGAAGAATCTCTGACTCACTTCCTGGTTGCATTTCCCTTCCAGCAAAGAGCTCGGTATTTTTGGAGTTTTTCTCCTTCTTCCTGATGTTTTCAGCTTCCCTGGGCCACCGTGAAACAAAGGCAGAGACTGAGTTTTTCAGAAGAAGAAAACCATTGACAAGGAAGGGGGCATCTGAGGAACATAGTTTCCTAGTCTGTTCAGCCCAGTGTTTTGGAACCTTAATCCTGCCAAGTTTTAATTATGGTTATCTGTACTTAGAAGTGAAGAACTACTAATATGGCCAACTGCCTCCTGGTCTTGCCAAAACAAGATGTGACCTTGACCTTATGTTCCAGGTTGAGTGCAAGAGAGCCCTATTTACACTTTTCTGAAAGTGAAAGATAAATACAGGGAATGACAAGAGCCTCCTGCTTCAATTGAAGTTTGTCTCAGAATGAGGAAATATGAGTCCATGCACCTACTAAGATAATAAAGGCCTCCTCCCTCCAACAGACTATAAGAAAAAGACATCAGTTGCATGCAACAGGGTCTTCTTGGTGGTTGCCCCGAAGTTGCAGAATGATCTCTCACTGGTGGACTTACCATTTACTTGCCTGTGGTAGAGGTAACCCCCACTCTCAAGAAATTGAGGAACAGGACAAAAAAGGGTCTCTAGATGCTCTAGAGATTTCCTCATATCTTTATCTCCCAGCAAGAGAGGAAAGGGGCAGGGATGGGGGCCATGATGCAGTGTTATTTCCGACACAAACCCGCAAGTGATGTCACTGCATCAGCACTGCACTCTACACAGCCCCCCCAAACCCTATGGTTTTACCACAGCTTTGGGTGAATCCTAGCGTGTCGCACCAATTTGGTGATGTTGCTTCCAGGTTTATGCCAGAAGTAACATCATGCCATCAGCACAATGATGCTTTTTCTGCTCACTTCCCCACCCCAGCACCTTGCCAAGCAGCAGCAGGGGTGGTGGTTGGATAACAGGAGGTGGGAGATCTGGTAAGCCTTCTGCACGGTAAAAAAAACCAGAGCTTCATTCCTGAACTCCACCCTCCCCAGGCACCACCTTCAAGATCTCCCCAATATGCACAGTTGATATTTTGTCTAAATAGTGCACCACATGAATTTTCTGCTTCAGCACACAGAGAAGACAGCACCTCTTGGGAAGATCAAGGACAGTGCACACTCCTGGTGCGCATAGTTGGATTCCCGGCCCCAATGTGCCTGTCTGGGAGGGAAGGCTCTGTAACCTCTGAAAGCAGGAGGAAGAGCCTCTGAGGAAGGCTTGCAGTTTGACCAGCTAAGGGCTTTGGGGCTTCTCAGAATGCGGCCAACTGCTTATAACCCCAGGGGGCTTTCTCTTGTAACTTCCCAGCACTTAAAATAACAAACTCCCCTTCTGGATATCTTACATGCTTGTGATTAATTCTGCTGGAACCCACTGTATCTTGGAAAAGCAAGGCATAAATATTTTACATTTTGTTCAGAAGAGTTGGCTCATTGGTAGAGCAGCTACTTTGCATGCAGATGATCTCGAATCAAAACCTTGGCATCTCCACTTAAAGGGTCTCAGATAACAGATGTGGAGAAACTCACAAGAATGCAACAGACGGTATAGAGACACTGTAATGCCACACTTGTACCCATAATCAAAAAGCCTTGCCCAGAAAAATAAAATCTGTCCTAATGTATTTACAGGCACATATATGACATTTTGCTCTGCAATCTTTTTTTAATCAGGAGGTGTCAAGCATATTCTTAACTTTTGTCTTTAAACCAATATAATGTCCAAATTTGTATTTTTAAAAATAGGGGAAAGGGGGGACCCAGGGGGGAAATCCTACTGTTGCAAGGAAGCAACAATTAACCTTGTGACACTGTACTCCTTAGGGTTCTTACACAGCAGTAAAACTAGAGACAAAACACTCTTAGGCAGACTGTCACAACTCTGTCCTATGCGTATTTGCACTGAGGTCAGCCCCAACACGCTGGCAGGGACTGACTTATAAGAACCTAACCAGGGCAGAGTGGGGGGGAAAGGGCATCATCCTTCCCTGCCCAGTTCCACCCCCCCAAAAAAAAGAGGGAGGAAGAAAGAGCCTGACCCACCAGCCAGTCCCATATTGCATGGGGCATTCCCAGGCACCAGCCCAGGTGAAGGAGCCGGCCATCAGCCCACCGGGAGAAGTCCCTGTGACCAGAATGGCCAATCTGCCCCTGGACCTAACTATTCTGTTTTCCTGTGGGTGATCCCCAGGTTCACAGGATCAAATGTGTACTGTGAATTCTACAGTTAGGATTGTGAGGTCCCTCTTCGCCTCTTGGGAGGTTTCTGGGATGGAGCCTGAGGAGGGTGGGGTTTGGGGAGGGAAGGGACTTCAATGCCACAGAGTCCAATTGCCAAAGCGGCCTTTTTCTCCTGGTGAACTGATCTCTATCGGCTGGAGATCAGTTGTAATAGCAGGAGATCTCCAGCTAGTAACCTGGAGGCTGGCAACCCTATCTATGATGGGAACTTGATTTGGATGAGGACTGCAACTCCTGGAGAAAAGGGGCTTCAGCCTTTCCCCAGTGCTGTTTTCCTGACCTGAAATGGCCCCAGGGATCTTATGTTTGCCCCAATGCTGTTTTTATGCTCCACATACACTGACGAGGTACGCACAGGTTTCACTAATGGGGTGGATAGCACTCCTGGGGCTGGGAAAATGAGGAAGGCTTAAACACCTCTCTTCACATCCCATGGTCCCAGTCTAAATTTGGTCCATCCATCTCTGGGATTAAATTCCCAGCAGGGAACTTGGAGCACGTTTGATTATGAAGACCTTGGTAGAACAACTAGATTCGAGTCTGGTAGCACCATAGAGACCAACAGGGCATAAGCTTCCAAGAGTCCAAGCTCCCTTCATCAGATACAGGATAACACAGCTACCCTCTTAAACTGCTCCTGAACAGTGCCATTTAGTTCTTGTAGGTTATCTGGGCTGTGTGACCGTGGTCTTGGTATTTTCTTTCCTGACTTTTCGCCAGCAGCTGTGGCAGGCATCTTCAGAGGAGTAACACTGAAGGACAGTGTCTCTCAGTGTCAAGTGTGTAGGAAGAGTAATATATAGTCAGAAAGGGGTTGGGTTTGAGCTGAATCATTGTCCTGCAAAAAGTATCAAAGGTAATGTGCTAATCATTGTCCTGTAAGTATCAAGATAATGTGCTAATGAGGGTGTGGTATGTTAATATGGAACCATTGTATCCTGAAGTGATCTGTTAATGTGTGAAATCCAAAGCTAATCTGCATGGCTATTGTGGACTGTAGTCTTTGTTAGTCTGGAGGTTTTCAGGACAGGAAACCAAGCCTTATTCATTCTTAAACTCTCTTCTTTTCTGTTAAAGTTGTGCTGATGTTTATGAATTTCAATGGCTTCTCTGTGCAATCTGACAAAATAGTTGGTAGAATTGTCCAGTCTTTCAGTGTCTTGGAATAAGACCCTGTGTCCTGTTTGGGTCAGTCCATGTTCAGCCACTGCTGATTTCTCAGGTTGGCCCAGTCTGCAGTATCTTTCATGTTCTTTTATCCTTGTTTGTATGCTGCATTTTGTAGTCCCGATGTAAACTTGTCCGCAACTGCAAGGTATACGATATACTCCTGCAGAGGTGAGGGGGTCTCTTTTGTCTTTTGCTGATCGTAGCTTCTGTTGTATTTTCTTGGTGGGTTTAAACACTGTTTGTTGGTTATGTTTTTTCAAAAGTTTCTCCATCCTATCAGTGACTCCTTTAATAAATGGCAAGAATACCTTTCCTATGGGGGACTGTTTTTCCTGAGTTTTCTGATTTTTGTTTGGTTTAATGGACCTTCTGATTTCATTTCTGGAATAGCTGTTTGCTAGCAGTGCATGATTTAGATGATTAATTTCTTCCTTGAGAAACTGTGGTTCACAGATCCGTCTTGCATGGTCCATCTTTGATACTTTTGATACTTTTTGCAGGACAATGATTCAGCTCAAACCCAACCCCTTTCTGACTATATATTACTCTTCCTACACACTTGACACTGAGAGACACTGTCCTTCAGTGTTACTCCTCTAAAGAGGCCTGCCTGAGCTGCTGGCGAAATGTCAGGAAAGAAAATACCAAGACCACGGTCACACAGCCCGGATAACCTACAAGAACCAATGAACTCTGACCGTGAAAGCCTTCGACAGTGCCATTTAGATCAATAAGAAGTATCAGCAAGAATATTCTGGGATTTATTTGCACATTTATTCTACCCTGGGTTGAAGAAGTGGATCCCTCTGTCTTGGCTTGCCAAATGTCCACTTCAGAGAGATTCCATGTGCAAACTAACACCTTAGCCTTTGCCATAACTAATCCCAAAAGGGAAGTCTCTCTTTCAGATAGGCATGTGGCAAATGAAGTAAGCAGGATCCAATTCCAGCTAGCGTGCAGACAAACCTGGAAACATTTTATTTGCAAGTACTTCCTACCAATTTAAATGGAACTTGCTTCCACCTCAGAGAGTTCAGGCTTTCAACTAGGGGCCTTGATCTAATTCAAGTGTCATAAATTCAGATATGCTTGCTTTCCCTTGTAAGTCACTGTCTGGGAACGGATTCAGATGCGGTGGCAGAGTCCATCCCGACCTTCAAAGCCAGCACCAACGGCCCAGGCATGCAGGCGGAGGCCGCTGCATCGGGACACGGCCTGGCTGGCGGCGACATGGCTGCCACTGCGTCAGTGTTGGCCCCCAACACGCCCCCCCCAGGCAGGGTAGCAGGAGGGACCCCCAGGGAGGGCCATGTACCAGGCCACGTGCCCCAACGATGCCTCCCAACTCCACAGACCTGCTGATCAGCTGATTGGCAGGTCAAAGGCAGAGCGGGGAGGAGGAGGTACACTGCAAGGTCCTAGGTGGAGAGAGAGAGAGAGAGAGTTCAACTCATAATACCCCATTATAAATTGGGACTGGGGTTTTGTGAGGGTTGTGGTGGTGGGAAGGGCAGAATGCGCAGCTAATCTGGTATTTCCTGTTAAAAACATCTTTCTCAGGCATTAACATGCAACTTTTTTTTGCCTTATTGGGCATGAATTTTGCCATTTATAAGAATGGGAGAATAGTATTGCGCCTCTCTAGTGTGGTATTCTAAAGCCACAATCCTCCAGAAAGTTAGCTCTCTGTCTCTGAAGATCAAGAGCCCATTTAAGCCATCGTGATGATAGACCTGTCCTCCATTAATGTGTCCAGTCACTTATAAAAGATATTGTAGTCTGAGGTATTCAGCTTTTTCAGAAAAACTGGTGCTTTGTAAATTCCCTAAGAATTATTGGGTTGGATCCAGACAATTTTTTTTTTTGCTCAAGCTTGACCTGTTCCCCTCCTTTTGACAGACTCCATCCCATATGGCTTTTATCTATGCAAGTCTCATGATCCCCGGCATAACCATTTTTGTACCCAGAGGTGATACTCTCCTCACCTTTTTCTTTTTCATTTTTATACATATATTTATTTTCATTATTAGGGGGAAAGGAATCTCCTCACCTTTTGACCAGCAGAAAAGCTGGATAGATCACACCGATTGCATCACATGCTTTTACCCTTTCTGTTCAGCTTCTTTAAAATGCCAGAATTGCAGAACTTACAATTTGACTTTATGCTCTCTATTCATTGTTCGAATGTCATGTGTCCAGTTGTGAACTAGATTTCCATTTGGACAACCTCCTACTTAAAAGTGCCCTGGCCTGAATTCATGGCTGACATTTCCCAAGCACAAGATCCAATGAAGATTTCTGACCCCCATCTGACTGTGTGTACTAATGTTGTGCAAATTGATATACCCGAACTGAAACTAAACCTGAAATTAGCCATTTCGGCAATATTCGAGTTTTGGGTCAACCAAATACCAAAACCTGGGAATCTGCTCAAAGCTGAATAGGCGATTCCCGAAATGCTGAATATTCACCTTTGCTCAGATGCACAGCTCTGTGCTTTCTCCCATTTTTCTATCTTTTGACTGGTTATTATTAGAGCCTCATAGTTGGGGCCCTTTTGAGGAAGGGGTCGTGTAATCGGAGCCAACTTGGTCTGACAGTTCTTCAGTGGGTTGATCTGTTATGCTTGATGCAGACTAAGGGTTAACTAAAAGACCGGGCTCACCCAGTCCCATCTGGAGGGATATACTTTCCAACTAAAAAACTGCCGCTTCTACAGCTACTTACCAGGCTTCTGAAGAAGACTCCTCAGTCGCACGGGTGGGCAATCTCCTTCACAAAAGCTGCCTTGGTCATGACTTCGGCTGGCTCCAATATCACCCCCACTCCAAACCTGCTGTCAAACTGAAGGTTGCCCCAAGTAGAGGCTTCATTTCCCAGCACTGTGGCCATCTCTTGAAATCATATTTTTGATGACTGTAATAAAGGACTGTTCACAGGATGTCATTTGCCACCAAAAGAAATGTTTTCCTTGCCTTATTTTTCTTGCATTGAAGAAGAAGAGGTGGTTTTTAAATGCTGACTTTCTCTGCCACTTAAGGCAGAATCAAACTGGCTTACAATCACCTTCCCTTCCCCTCCCCACAACAGACACCATGTGAGGTAGGTGGGGCTGAGAGAGTGTGACTAGCCCAAGGTTACCCAGCTGGCTTCTAGTGTAGGAATGGGAAAACAAATTTAAGCCTTTTCCCTCAGTTTGGAAGCTAATTTGCATGGACATCATGCTATGTGCCCCAGATACGAAGGGAGACCCAGATTTTGAGGCACCAGGCTGCCAATCAGCCCTCGGCAATGCTGAACTTCTGAATCTGAAAACCAATGGACAGCTCGCTCACAAATGCCTGGAGGCTGGGGGTGACCCCTTTGCTGGCCCATAAAATTGGACCCCCTGACCCAAAGTTCACCAAACATTGATGACTGACTAAGGAGAGTCCCTTGCAGGCATGTTGCAAATTTGGTGACTCTACCTCTAAAAATGCCTCAACAGGAGCTTAGAAAAGTCCCCATACACTATAATGGGCCCAATTGTTTCCGGTAAACCAGAAATAAGCCGAATACCCATATTTACTGGTATGGGTATTCGGCTTATTCCGGGTTTACCAAAAAAAATTTGGGCCCAATAAATGCAAAATTTACCGAATGTTTATTTTGCATGACCCTAGTGTATACACATTAACAGTCCTATATATATATTGTGTGTGTGTGTGTGTGTGTGTGTTACAGTCCCCTCCTATAACACCAGAACTTGGGAAGCACTCTATGAAGTAGATGGGCAATAGATTCAAGAAAAACAAAAGTACTTAAATTGTAGGATTCACTGCCAGTGGATGTAGTAATGGCCACAAGCATGGATGGGTTTAAAAGGATGACAGATTCATGAAGGCACCTATAGAGAACTCTCCATACTCAGAGGCAGCAAATCTCAGTATACCGACGCCAACCTCCTCATGACACCTGGAGTTCTCCCACTATTACAATTGATCTCCAGACAACCAAGATGTATTTCCCTGGAGAAAATGGCTGTTTTGGAGTATGGACTCTACAGAATTATATCCTGCTGAAGTCTCTTCCCTCCCCAAACCCCACTCCCCCCAGGCTCTGCCCCCCAAATTTCCAGGTATTTCCCAACCCAGGGTGGGCAACCCAAACCCGGGCTGGCCTTGGCCTCTGTGCTCTGTTTGTTGGTCCTCCAGGAGAACGGGTTGGCCACCATGTGATACAGGATGCTAGACTAGAGGGAATACTGGTCTGACCCAGAAGGGTCACTCTTATGTCCTCTGATATTATTAAGGCTTGATCTTTCAATTGCAACTTTGATTGCAGTTTTAAGCAGAAGAAAAAATTACCAGCATTTCTGTGATTTTCCCCCAAGCAAGTGTGCTTAGCATGGGAATATAATTAACTCTGACCATATTTTAGAAAGTGATGTTGTCAAGGGAGGAAAGAATAAACCAGCGCATAGCAACCAGTCATGCATGCCTCTGTTTCCACATTAAAGAAGAGCTGCATTATCCATTTAACCTGCTTACTGTGGCTTATTGCACCCTGAAGTGTGATTAATGTACTGCACACAACCTTCATTGCTTATCACATAGATCATAACAAGTAGGGCTGTTGAATTAAAAAAAATCGTTATAGTTCGGATTCGGCTGAATTCGGCCCGTTTAGATTCGGGATATGCCAAAGTCCGCACTCCCCCGCTTAAGGTCCGTGCAATTCGGCGGGAATTCAAAGTTCGGGGAAATAATTCGGCCGAATAAAGCCATTAAAAACACAACCGCACCTTTCTGCGGCTCTGGGGGGGACATTTTTGGGGTAGAGGTCCCAAACTTTCAGTGGAGCTTCAAAGGACGTTTCTTGAAAGACCCCCCAAGTTTTGTAAAGATTGGGTCGGGGGGGCTGAGATATGGGCCCTGAAAGGGGTCCCCCCCACCCTTAATGTGCATGTCTGAGCAGAGCTTGCCACCCACGCACAAAGCTCCCAGCCCCGACAAACAGCTGAGAAGTTTGCAAAGCATTGCAACACGACTGCAAAACAACACAACCTTGTAAGCAACACCTTTGCAACTGTGCAAAGCAACACCTGACACCTGGGAGTTTGCAAACCATGGAAAGGGACAGAGGCAGCTAGCTATGCATAATGAGCAGGAGGGGTGGAATTTCCCCTTTTGCATGGGACTCCAAATGCATTCTTTAAGTCACCATTTGAAAACCAATTTTGAGCAAGCATCCAAATAGACCTAACCGCTCTTATGAATGAGGGAAAACCTGAAGACACACAACTGAAACCCCCCTCAAACCAGGGAGAGAGAGACTCAACGGGGAACACACCCCCAGGCAGAACCGGCAAAAGCCCCCTTTGGCTTCCCCCCCCCACCCACAGAAACTGCTCCCTCCCCACACACACACAGACTCTGCTTCCCCCACACACACACACACACACAGGAGAAAAATTATAGATTAAAGCCCCTAAAGGGGGTCTTACTGTGGCTGTCTTCTGTTCCATCAGGAGGGGCTGGGGAGGACTTGTAATCCAAGACGATTCCAATTAGGCACGGAACGTTTTGCTCTGGAGATGCATACAGGATCAGCTGATCCATTCATCCCAATAGGGAAAAGGGGAAAGGGGAAAGCCCATATCTCGGGACCCCCTGACCCAATGTTTACAAAACTTGGGTGGTCTCTTAAGAAGGCTTGTCTGAAGCTCCGCTCAAAGTTTGGGATCTGCACCCCCAAAAATGCACCCCCTGCAGCCACTGAAAGAGAAAAGGGGGGAGCCGATATTTCTGCCCCCACTGAACCCATTTTTACAAAGCTTGGGTGGTATCTTAAGAAGGATTGTCTGAAGCTATGCTGAAAGTTTGGGGGCTGTATCCCCAAAAAAGCGCCCCCTGCAGCCACGGAAATGGAAAAGGGGAGAAGGGAAAAGGGTTGGAGCCCATATCTCGAGACCCCCTGACCCAATGTTTACAAAACTTGGGGGGTATCTTAAGAAGGCTAGTCTGAAGCTCCACTGAAGGTTTGGAGTCTGTATCCCCAAAAATGCGCCCCCTGCAGCCATGGAAAGAAAAAAGGGGGGAGCCCATATCTCGGGACCCCCTGACCCAATGTTTACAAAACTTGGGTGGTCTCTTAAGAAGGCTTGTCTGAATCTCTGCTGAAAGTTTGGGGTCTGTACCCCAAAAAATACGCCCCTGCAGCCACAGAAAGGAGCGAATGTGCACAAGCACCCACCCACACACACACACGAGGATTTCCCTCTCTCTCTCTCTCCCTGGCCGGGCCGCACATCAGCTGATTCCTCCAGTACTCAGTCCTGACTGATTGGCCAGAAGAAGACCCAGCTTGACCACCGATTGGCCGGGGTAGGAGAACGCTGCTTACTGACGTTTATGCTGCTTACTGACGCCCCGAATTGGCCGGATTTATTCGTGAACTCCCGAACTCGCTGAATTCGGCTCCCCCGGTTGCCCTCCATTTTTGAGTTCGGTTCGTCCTGAACTAAAAACCACCGAATCAGGGGAAATTCGGCTGTTTTTCAGTTCGGGCCGAACTGAATCAACAGCCCTAATAACAAGTGATACACAGAGAAATCTCACTAGTCTAGCCACATGTCAACAGCAGCATTCACATGTGCCCACAACAGCATTATCCTGGCAACTAACATGGATGAATGACCCTTTGTAGACCAACTGCATCCAATTCAGTGTTCTTTGATGTTGGCAGTGCATATACTCAGCTGAGTTACTGCTCCCCTCTAGTCAGGCCCAGAGATGCTGGACAGGCTGTGGGAAGAACAGACATGGAGCAGAAGTCAACTGGGAGTTGGCTAGACTCAGAAAATGCAATTTGTGCTCCCAGGGGCAGTGGGGCTGCTTCCACATGCATTTTTGGCTCTACCTGGGCTTCCTTATAGCTGGGCTGATTTCAGAAGCATCCACATGATGTCATCCTCTATTTGTGCTGCTTCTGTGTTTGCCTTCGCTTTGCTGCGATCTTTCCCAAACATAGTTTGATATGATCTTTTTGGAAAAGTGGGAGGGAAAGTAGAATAGTATAGCCCAATCTAGTCAGATCTTGGAAACTAAGCTGTATTTGGATGAGAGACCACCGAGGAGGACTCTACAGAGGAAGGCAATGGTACACCACCTCTTCTTTCTACTTGTCTTGAAAGCCCCTTGCTGGGGTCACCATTAGTTGGTTGCGACTTGACAGCATTTATGTACACATGTTTTGAAAAGATCAAACTCAAAGCAATTTTGAACACCACGGAAAGGTGTGCATTTTTGCAAGTGCTATGCACATCAGCACCATTCTCTTTACCTCAGTAACCACTGGAGACCTTCTTTTTAATTGGTAATTGACAGGTCACTATAGCTCAATAACATTATAACAATCTATTGCAGCAATGTACTAATTTACAGCTTTTATTTTAAAAACAACAAAAGCAAATCTGGCCTTTTTCTTTGTGGAGTTATAAAGGAAAATGTGCATGCCACATGATGGGAGGTCTGCATTTTATGCTGGAAGCACCGTTAGCTGTTTCCACATGGATTATTTGCCCCAGGTTCAATGTTGTTGAGAAGGGTTTTTTCCTGCTTCACATAGCGTCATGTGCATTTATATACCTCCCAGGTTTCCTCAGCATTTCCCTGGTCTTTCCCAAGCCTGTTTTGCTGCAGTGTTTTGGGAAAGATCACACCAAAGCCTGTATGGCTGCCATGTGGTGGTGGGGGGGGAGTTTGCATTTTCCTGGTCCTGCCCACACATCAGCCATTTCCCCGGCCCCTGCCCCTGCAGCAGCCATTTCCTCCCCTATCACTGGACGGGCTTTTTAAAAATTGGCAGTTTAATATCATTACAGCAATCTTTGTCAGGTTATAGAGTAATTCTTTAGACCTTTTTGTTATATGCCTTTCCCCTTAAACCTCCACAATGACTTCAATGCCATAGAGCCCAATTGCCAAAGCGGCCATTTCCTCCAGGTGAACCGATCTCTATCGGCTGGAGATCAGTTGCAATAGCAGGAGACCTCCAGCTAGTACCTGGAGGTTGGCAACCCTATACTGATACCAGAAGCTGCTTGCAGTCTGGCCCAGTCAATTTTGCTACTTGATTGACTTGGTAGGAAGCAGCTAAAATCTGGAATTTTCATAGGAATTAATTATTCCCCCTTCAATGAGACTCCCCATTGCCATCATCAAATGTGTGAAGCTATCAAATGTGTGAAGGGCTAGTGTCACAGCAGAAGGGGAAGGTCTTTCCCACTGCGTTTCAACAGTATTCAAAGTTATTCACACCATCATTCTCTATCATGTATTTCATGCCTTTCCTTACACTAGTTGGAAACCAGTAAGCAAAAGTGTCCCTTAGTGGCGTAGAAATCAGTTTTCGGTTATTGCAAGTTGTCTCAAAGGTGGGGGAGGGAACAAACTGGGTTATATAAATTGTCAACATATATTAATAGTCACAGAACCTTGGATGGACTGAACAGGTCGTTATTTTGAGATGGGTGCCAAATGCCAGGTCAAGTCCAGAAATGGCAAATGATGTAAACTAACAGGATATGTCCGTGAGCTGCCTGGTTTTTTTTTAAAAAGGGAGAAAGACAGAGGGAGACAGGATGAATTCTGATCAGCCGTGCAGGCAAATTATAGAGCTTTATGGTAAAGCTCTCTCCGATGGAAGAAAACGGCCTCTCTTATTTGCACCGAGGGAAAATTAACTTCCTAAAACAAGTAGGTTCATCGGCTACATCTGAGCATATTATTCATTTGAGTAGGGCTGCAAATACATCCTTTACCTAATACATCTTTGCTATGGTGCTCCTTAGTACATCTGAGTTGGAAGTTATTAAAAAAGAAACCCCAGTTCAATAATATATCAGCATTCTTGCCAGTGGCCATGTTCTGCCCCTTGCATATGTTAAGAACAGTAGGCAAAGGGATATATCGCCTCTGACACCATAACTCTCTTACCATCAACCAAAGCTCTTCACTCCTCCCCTTGGAAGGCCCATCAACCCACCATTTCCCAATGGGCTACTGTAGTGTAGTGGTTAGAGCATTTAGGGTTGCCAGGTCCTTCTTCACCATTGGCGGGAGGTCTTTGGGGTGGAGCCTGAGGAGAGTGGGGTTTGGGGAGGGGAGGGGCTTCAATGCCACAGAGTCCAATGGCCAAAGCAGCCATTTTCTCCAGGTGAACTGATCTCTATCGGCTGGAGATCAGTTGTAATAGCAGGAGATCTCCTGCTAGTACCTGGAGGTTGGCAACCCTACTGGCCAGATTGTGTGTCCTGAGGTTGCCTCAGCCAGTACCAATACCACCATGATATTCCTAGGCATGTTGCCTTATTGATTTTAGTGGTGACTGATCACACTACAGAGATGCCACCTAAACAGTGCAGAACCATACTTTGCCACCTGAATCCTCATTGGGAAGCCGGTTCCAACAGAGAAGTCTCAATATTGTAGAACCACTAAAACAGTGGCCATCCTCCCATCTTGTGGTAGTGAGTTCCAGAAACTGATGATGCATGTTTGTGTGAAAAACAGCCCCATTTTGTCTGGCTGCCAATCAAGTGAATTGTGATACCCTCAGTATGAAAGGGAGAAAATCTGAAAGCCAAAATATCTAGTAGCAGTGAAATTGTTTCCAAAATTTGTTGGAAAGAGCGGTGACCTTTCATTGAATCCTTTAAAAGCCGTATTGTGTGCTTTTCCATTTCAATGAAACTTAAGACCAGGTGGCTTTGGTTGTGGTCTCAGTTTTCGCTGGAAACATTTTGTACAGCCTGGCTCAGCAACCCTTTTATCCTAACACCTAATCTCCTCCTTTGGCAACTGTTCCTGTTTGTCAGTTTGAGGCAAATCTCAGTTCTTGGTCTCCCCAGGAAAGGTTTTGTCCTTTCAGGAAAGAACACAGCTAGCTGACTGGATAATTGTGTGGTTCTGTGGAGGTGTAGAATAATTTCCAAACCATTAATCATGCCATGTTGCAAAGTGACACCAAACGCTCTGAGAGTAAAAAAGAGGAGCAGAAATATTAAATAAAGACCTCCGGGACAATTTTCAATTAAAACAATTGATTAAAACTCAATAAGGGCTGAGACCCGGGTTTCCCTCATACTGTGAGGCAAGGGGGCATTTGCAGTGGAGAATCCATGGGCGAGAAGAGGGTACTCAATTCTTCCCTCCCTTTCAGAGCCTCCCCTGCAAATGGTTCCTAGATGGTCCCACCACCACCAGACGTCAACACTGGAAGAAGCCCAGCTGAAGGAAAAAGTGACCAGGGACATTTGCAAAGGAGGATCAGCAGGTGGGAGAAGGCTCACATAAGTACCCTTCCACTGACCAGTCTTCCTCTAAAAATACCTCCTGGCCACTGCAAGCAGAAATTGGAGACACGTCTGCCACAATAATGGTCCACTCTAGAGTTGCCAACTCTGGGCTGGGGAATACCTAAAGATTTTGGGGATGGAGAAAGGGGTGACCTTAGTGGGGTATAATGCCATAGTGGCCACTCTCCAAAGCAGCCATTTTCTCCAGGGGGACTCATCTCTGTCGCCTGGAGAGAACTTATAATTCTGGGAGAAAGTTTTAGGCCCCACCTGGAGACTGGAAACCCTTGACCAACTCTAAAGCCACAAACCCACAACTAAGCTGATCAATAAAACCAGTCTCGGTAACCCTCTATAGATCACTTCACATTTGAAACAGGCCACTTAGAGTTGCCCACCTCCGTGTTGGACCTGGAGTTTTCCCAAAATTATAATTGATCTCTGAACTACAGAGAACAATTCCTCAGGAGGATATAGCAGCTTTGGAGATGGACTCTATGACATCACAGCCCTGCTGAATTCATTCCCCTCCCCACATGCGCAAGTGCCTATCAGATTATGGATGTATACATATTGAGCATTCAAACTTGAAGGAAAGGCATTCGTATTAATAAAACCTGCTGTGGATTTCATCCAGGTGTGATAAAAAGTTACACAGGAAAATACGACGGCTGCCAAGCCCCTGCCGACAGCAGGGGATCCCCCAACAGAGTGACATTACTTCCAGGGAAAACTCAGAAGTGATGTCAGTCCTTCCTAGGAATCACTGGAAACTCTAGGATTTCGCTATAAAGTTTTTGGTGATTCCTATTAGGCATGATGTTCCTTCTGTAGTTTCCCTGGATGCGAGGTCACACCATTGGCAACCCTAGATGATACAGTTAAGAAAGAGTTAAATGTTTGGGAAAAGGCCATCTGCATTCTGGTGTCTGGAGGATCTTACTAAGTACCCATTATAACACCAGACAGGCCTGATATATAAATTCCTAAACCAACACAAAGAACCTAATTCCAAACCCTTGCTGAACATACATTAACTGCTTCTGTTTCTATACAATTCCATATCAGTCTAAAGCAACCTATTAAAATCCTTACCATCTGAATCTACCATCTCTTGCTCTTTTATCCCTCACTCTTTCCTAGGCAAGTTCCCCTAGAGAACTCTAATCTTACTGGCTCATGCAGCTATGAATAACTTAGGATAACACTTCCACCACGATATACTTGTCATGTTACTATACACATGGGGTGCCAGGAGACAAGGGAGGCAGAGACATGGGGGTGCTGTCAGGGCCGGATCTAGGGGTGAGGGGGGCAACTGCTTTGGGTGGCACAGAGGGGGGTGGCAGACTGCAGCTCCTGCTGGCAGTGGCTCTGTGCACTGCATCCCTGTCGGAGGGCAAGATGGTGCGCTGGGCGGCTCTCCTCACTTAGCTTGTGAACCTTGGCTGGCTCCATGCCTCCCTCCTTCCCCTACCCCCTGCTTTGATTGCTCTCCGCACCTCTCCTTCCCCCACCTCAATCACTCTCTGTGCCTTTCCTCCTTCTCTCAACCTTTGCCTCAATCACTCTTGCATTTCTCCTCCTCATTCCCCCAACCTCTGCCTCGATCACACCTCTCCTTCCCCCCTGCCTCAATCGCTCTCCGCACCTCTCCTGCTCTTCTCCCCACTCGCTCTCCACACTTCTTCTCCCCTGCTGAGCGTGCAGTGAAATATTTCAGCGAAATTCACCGAGCTGTGGAATGGTCAGGTGATATTAATCAGGCAGGGGGGACTCCTAAGTTCTCTGGATCCTCAGGTCAACAGGTAAGGTGGAAAGCATGGAAGGAAGCTCTTGAAGGAAAGCAGGCTCCTGGCTGAAGTTGCTAGGCCAGTCAATAGTCCAGAAAGGCAATTACGTGACATCCTTCAATGGGCACTGCCCTTGGCTGCCAATTCCTATCAGCTTCAATGATGTCAATTTTGCCAAGGGCAGGTTTGGCAGGGAACCGCCTCAGAGTCAACTGCAGGAAGCTCCTTCCAACAGTTGCTCTACAACATCATCATCTCCTTCCCCCCCCCCCCACACACACATCTGGACCCTGGCTGTAAGCTTGCTGAGTGACCTTGAGCTAGGGTTGCCAGGTCCTTCCTGTTATGTATGTAAATAGTTAGGCAAGTAAGCAGGGGGAGACCTAGGAGCTCGAGTCCCCGACGAAGGCTCCTAGACCCTGCTCGCGCCATTGGCCCCAGCCAATGCTCCCTATTGGCCCTAAGCCGGGATGCGCCATTGGCGACTCGGGGGTTGTTCCTCCCCTATCATGGATCGGGGGGAGTGGCCGCAGGCGGCCAGGGGGGCATATAAGCGGGGCCGGTTTACACAGTTCCCCAGTTCTGTTCTGTACTCCAATAAAGCATTGTTGTTGGAACTCCGTCTCAACCTCGTGTGTCCTCCCCACGCGGACTTAACAGTGGCGACGAAGGCTGGTAGGCAGTCCGGCTACCCCTGCTGAATCACTCTCGCTGAAATCTCCTCCCCCTCCTCCAGTGGGAGGCTTTGGGGGCAGAGGTCAAAGGGTTGCGCACATCATTTCCGGTTTATACTTGAGTGGTAAAAAGGTCCCTTGCAATGTGTTTACACCCAGAAGTGCCGCATCGCAAGAGTTTGAGTGGTATAAGGCCCCTTGTGAGGCAGCATTTCCGGTTGTAAACTGAAAGTGAGTGACGTGCTGTGGTGTTTATGCGTGTGCACATTTGCCCGCCAACCCTCAGCTGGTTGGCAGGCAGAGGGGTGAATTGCTGGGGGTTTGCCCGCCACCACCACACAATGGCAAACTACCTCTGGGAGACTGGTTCAAAGCCCCAGTCAGCCATGAAGCTCACTGGATGATCTTGAGCCAATCACTCTCAGCTTAACCTACATCACAGTCTTGCTGTGAAAAAAAAATGGGGAGCTTGTTGGAAGGAGGGTGGGATAAAAATGTACCAGATAGATAACAGGCAGGAATCCTAAAGCATCACAATTTTGGGTCTAAATGTACCCAAGAGGTCCTGATTAATAGTAAGAATCCCAGGAATTATTTTGCTCTGGAATTATTTTTCCCCAGTAAGTGTGATTTGATTAAGTACAGTTCTACTCCTTCTGCTGGAGTTCGGAGGTGATATTGGCGAGGAACTCTGCTACTTGACTAGCAGCCCAAAGAGTGGCCCATGAATTAGGAGGCTTGATAGCAGCATAGCAAAACACAATCTCTTCTTGCTCTGACAGGGGCATATCCAGCCTTCCTCACTAGCAATCTCATCCTGAACAGAGTTAGGCCCTTCTAAGGCCATAGAAGAATGTAATTCTGCTTAGGCCAGCACTATGAGTGGGACAACAACATTTCCAGTGGGGCCAGCCAACCTCCAGACAACTTGCATGAATATATGAAAAGCCACGCTGGATAAGACTAAGGCCCATCAAGCCCAGCAATCTGTTCATACAGTGGCCAGCCAGGTGCCTCTAGGAAGCCCACAAACAAGACAACAGCAGCAGCATTATCCTGCCTGTGTTCCAAAGTACGTAATATAATAGGCATGCTCCACTGAGACTGTAGAGAATAAGTAGGCATCATGACTAGTATTCATTTTGACTAGTAGCCATGGATAGCCCTCTCCTCCATAAACATGTCCATCCCTCTTGAAGCCTTCCAGGTTGGCAGCCATCACCACATCCTGGGGCAGGGAACTCCACAATTTAACTACGCATTGTGTGAAGAAAGACTTCCTCTTATCTGTTTTGAATCTCTCACCCTACAGTTTCAGCATTTGATCCCACAGGAATGGGGAGTGAGAAAAGCTCCTCTCTGTCCACTCTCTCCATACCATTCATAATTTTATAGACCTCTATCATGTCTCCCCTTAACTGCCCTCTTTCCAAGCTAAACAACCCTAAGCGTTTTAACCACTCCTCATAGGGCAGTTGCTCTAGCCCCATGATCATGCATGGGTTGGGGAGCAGTAACATCATAATCACTGAGGATCCAGGCCCCAGGCTCAAGAAGCTGTGCTGTCCTGATTTTTTTTTTTTGAAAAGCTAAACTAGAAAAAGAGACCTGAAGTTGCTTAAATTCTAACATCAGCTCTGCAGATTTTATTTACTTTTTCTTCTCTCTTTAGTGCCGAAGAGATGCTTCAGCAAGGGTCAGAGTTTTCAGCTTAATTGTACTCTGGCAGCCAAATAAAGGGGGAAAATATATTGATGACCGATGTTGCTTTATTTTTATAACTGAAAGCAATTGCCACTCATGTCCAATTCTCTAATAACATGTTGTACATGAAGAAAATTAAATACGTGTTCTGTTTCTGCCTTCCCACCTGGATTTCATTTTAAAGACAAGATGCCCCTTATTAAAGCCCTGGGAAACCAGACTTCTTCAAATGGAAATCTTTTCGAGGATGGATGGCACATTTGCGGTTCCTTCAACCCATCGCAAATCCTAAATGCAGCTGGAGTTGCTTGGCAGTGCCATTTCTCATCTTTATTTTGCAATGTAGCAAAACGACTCCTGTCGCCATTTGTTTTCATTAGAAAGCACGTACGAACTTTGCCTTTATGAGATTTAAAGCAGCTCTCTTTATCTATGATACAGTCTACACAAATCCTATGCATTAGGATACAAGTTTTTTTTATTAACTGAAACATATCTATATGTGGCTTTTGCCCAGAGAAGTGGGCCCAAGATAGTTCACACAACATAGTGAAGCACAATTAACATTACAGAACACGAGCACATGCACAAACAATTAAAACACAGAGGCATGCCAACAAAAGAATAAAACACCATCATAAACATAATCCAATCAGGAGCTAAATCAGCCAAAGTTGAGCTAAATCACCCCACTGTTGAGAAAAGCACAGTATAAATATAATAAATAAAAATTGTACCACCCCCTGTAGTTGCCTGGCCCAAGAACCAGCCTTAGTTCTGAGTTTTAAAAAGGTAAAGGTCCCCTGTGCAAGCACCGGGTCATTCCTGACCCATGAGGTGACATCACATCCCAACGTTTTCTAGGCAGACTTTATTTACGGGGTGGTTTGCCAGTGCCTTCCCCAGTCATCTTCCCTTTACCCCCAGCAAGCTCATTTTACCAACCTCAGAAGGATGGAAGGCTGAGTCAACCTTGAGCCAGCTATCTGAAACCGACTTCCGTCAGGATCAAACTCAGGTCATGAGCAGAGCTTGGCCTGCAGGACTGCAGTTTACCACTCTGCGCCACGGGGCTCCTGAGTTTTACTAAAGACATTATATGCATATCTGACCATTGCAGAACTTAGAGCTGAGACATCTAGGCAAATGGGTGTGAAATGGAGGCAGCAACTGATGGGGTGTGGCCCTTGTCCTTGAGCATCCTCTTGCGCATGCCCTCCCAAGGCGTTTGTCTCCACTGTACTCAAATTGTTAATTTGTCACAAGGATTACTTTGGTTTCCCTGCCCCCAGAATAGCCACTTTGGGTCCATCCCAACTGGAAAGAAAAGCTCCCGAGAAAATCCTCCTCCCTGGTCTGTCAGTCTAGTTTGGACCAGGGTGGAGACAATTTAGCAGATGTACCACTGCAGCCTTGAAGCTAAACCTGAGCAGTGCTTGTGTTTCCCTGAAAAATACATGAACGCCATTCTTTCTGGGAGACTGCATTATGAAGCTGGAGAGTAGGTGCAACTGGATCTTGTGGTGGTATTTAATAAGTAACCATTCATCGTTTAAAGCTGCACTTTTGCATGCTTCAGCTATATTTGCTTTGGTGGGATGGCGTAGTCTTAACTGGGCGCTACCTAATCAATGACCTTTAAACAGACAAATCAGAGGACTGGTCGACGCCATGCATCAATCTGAGAATGTTTAAAAACAAGCCAAATGGCAGGCTGATCTATTTCAAATGCTAGGATCAGGCCCCAACTCCATTCAGCACAATCTCAAGCATGTTTACTCAGAAATAAGTCCCACTGATTTGAATAGGACTACTTTCAGGGAAGTGTGAACACAATTGCAGCTTTACTTACTACACCAACAGATCAGGGGAAACTGCAGGTCATTTGAACCTCAGAGTGTCAGACTGTGCGTGTCACATGTTACTCTAGGGTTGCCAGCTCCGGCTTGGGAAATACCTGGAGATTTTGGGGGCAGAGTTTGGGGAGGGGCTTCAATGCCATAGGGTTCAATTGCCAAAGCAGCCATTTTCTCCAGATGAACTGATCTCTGTCGCCTGCAGATCAGTTGTAATAGCAGGAGATATCCAGCCACCACCTGGAGGTTGGCAACCCTACATTACACTCACCAGTCCCTTGCCCTAAACACCTGACACTAGCCATCTTCCACACTTGCATTTTCATGCTACAGTAGAGAGAATGCCCACTTGAGACCTTTTGCCACTTTAAGAGGCTAAACCAGACAGCTGGAAAGTTGCATGCCAACATCCCTACACCGCTGCAAAGGGTCTTAGGAAACAATTATCTGCGACACTGCCAGCATACCTGTTCAGAACCACCATGGCATGGAGGTTAGAGTGTAGGACCAGGATCTAGGAGACCTAGGTTCAGATCCCCACTCTGCCATGGAAGCTCACTGAGGGACTTCGGGCCAGT
Organism: Euleptes europaea; assembly: GCF_029931775.1. Taxonomy (NCBI): domain Eukaryota; kingdom Metazoa; phylum Chordata; class Lepidosauria; order Squamata; family Sphaerodactylidae; genus Euleptes; species Euleptes europaea. The sequence goes on along the minus strand of NC_079313.1, from coordinate 27,766,732 downwards.
CACTGACTCTCAGACTAGTCTACCTCACAAGGTGGTTGTTGTGATGACAAAGTGAAAGAGGGAAGAAGGATGCTGTAAGCCACTTTGAGTCCATCCCCACTGGGGATTGTAAATATCTAAAAAAAAGAAAAAAAGAGAACACACAATATATTTGGTGCTCCCGAGAAAATCCTCCTCCCTAGTCTGTCGGTCCAGGTTGGGCTAGGGTGGAGGCAATTTAGCAGCTGTTCCACTGCAGCCTTGAAGCTAAACCTGAGCAGTGTTTGTGTTTCCCTGCAAGATACATGAATACCACTCTTTCTGGGAGGCAGCAATCCTATCCACAGAGAACAGCAGATGTATTTTATAAGTCAACGAGTATTTGGGGAAAACAGTTGAGAAGACCAACAGCTTGGCGTAGCTGTTCTTGTTTATGCTTCCCGTAGTCTAAGCAGGAATAAAGCTTTAAAGCTGCGACCCTTTGAGGTGACATCTATAATTCCATTACAGCGTTTGCCTCTTGTGAACGATTTGAGTAAGTGTTGCAGTGAAGAAGATCAGCACAGAATGGATGGTTGTAAAAACACTGCTGGCTTTGTTAGGGCTAGCCAGTGGAGATTTCTCGCCAAGAGGGTGTTTATCTGTCGTTCCTATTTGTTTAAAAATAGTGGGAGAGGGTTCTAGGCACTTTCTGGGGAGTAAGGCCCATTGAGCAAAATGGGGCTTACTTCTGAGTAGACCTACTTAGGACTGCTCCCATAGAAACATAGAACTAATAAGGAGCCCATAAGTTATCAGCTGCTCCAAAAGCTTATTTCTTTCTTTAAAACATTTATAAGCCTGCCTTTCTCCCAAAAAGCTAGGCCCTCATATTGGGAAACATAACAAAACCAATTATGGACTATGCTCCCTTGAAATATTAAAAAATGTGAAACGTGCAAATTTAGCATATTGCACTGAGAGTGACCATCTTCCCTTAGAAATATTTATCGATCTTACCCAAGGGAAAAACTATAACGATAAACGAAGCGACGAACCAGGAGGAGAAAAACTGAAACGGATCACATGGTCCATTGCAAATGAGACAGCAATGTTTTCCTTACTATACTCTGAGACACTAACTGCGCTGAGAGAGAAAATAATGAATGCAATTACTCCTGAAGAAACTATTTCAACTTATTTACAAATAATTAACCAATGTAAATCTAAAGCTGCACCCATAAATTGTTCAAGACCTAGAACACATTCCTGGTTTGACACCGACTGTTTAACCAAGAAAATACAGTTGAGGACCATATTTCATGACTACTGTATGTCAGGGGACCTTGATCACTATGCCAAATACCAAATGCAAAAAAAAAAGCTTTTCGAGAGCTGATTCGGAAAAAGAAAGAGATATTCTTCCAAAACGAATGGAACCAACTATATTTAGCTTTTACCACAAATAACAGCAAACTATTTTGGAGGATGCTTTCCAGTAACATCAATAAAAATCAAAACCCACCAGCGTCAACTATTTCCCCCCAAACCTGGATGGATTACTTTGCTTCCATCTATGCGGATAATGATTGCCCTCCACAAACCAATATAATCCCAGCCGCCCTTACTGACTCTCTTTACCCTTCCTGGGAACCAGTGAGATCAGAGGATTTAAAAGATATAATTTTGAAATTAAAATCTGGGAAGTGTCCAGGTTTGGACGCGCTGCCTTCAGAACTCTTTAAAAAAATGCAGACTGGTGGACAGATCCACTAGCAAAGCTATTCACTACCATCAACAATTTTGGCTCTATTCCTGAAGATTGGCTAAGTGCAATAATAATACCAATCTATAAAAAAGGACGATTAGACTGTCCCGAAAATTATCGCCCAATCAGCCTCTTGAACATTATATCTAAAATCTATGCTAAATATCTAGAACAACGACTAGTTAAATGGACACAGGATAATAAAATCATTGGCCCTGAACAAATTGGATTTATAAAAGGATGTTCCACAGTGGATCACTGTCTCCTTTTATTTTGTCTAGCAAAAAAAATATATGAAATCAGGCACGAAAAAGTTATATGTTGCCTTTATAGATTTAAAAGGAGCTTTTGATTCAATTGATCATAACCTTCTCTGGAACAAATTAGAGTCCCTGAACATAGACCCCAGCCTTCTATATCTCATTAAACAACTCCACACAGGTACCTTTTGCCAGGTCAAATTCTCGGATGAAGGCCATTTAACACCCAAAATTACCACCTCAAAAGGAGTGAAACAAGGCTGCGTTTTAGCCCCGCATCTTTTAAATCTATTTTTAGCTGATCTTCCAAAGATTTTTAACTCAATTGATGGTCATTCCCCTAAGATTGGAAACCTGAAAATTCCACTGTTACTTTACGCCAATGATGCCGCTATTTTATCTTTTACAAGGGTCGGCTTATTAAGACACCTACAACTGTTCGCCGATTATTGTAAACATAACAAATTGCAAACTAATTATGCCAAAACCAAAATTCTAGTTTTCACCAAAAGCTGGCATCTTTCAAAATGGTCCATCGACAATGTACCAATAGAGCAGGTCAAGACTTTTAAATATTTGGGTCTCACTTTTAACTACAATTTAACTTGGACAAATCACAGAAATAATGTCATCAACTTAGCTAAATATTCAGCATCACAGATTAAACAATTCTTTTACTTAAAAGGGAACCAATATGTACCTACAGCTATTCATGTTTTTACAGTTAAGATTTTGGCGCAACTACTGTATGGAATACCTGTCTGGTTAGAAGCATTGAATAAAAATTTGGAAGCTGTACAGACTTCCTTCCTCCGCCAAATACTAGGACTTCCTAGTTGCATCCCATTCTAATCTATCCTTAGTGAAACTGGAATGATGACTTTAGAGACCAAAGCTTGGCTCTTAACTTTTAAATACTGGATTAAGATTCATTTTTCTCCAAATGAAAATCGTCTTACTCCCTTTTTATTAAAAGAAGCTGCAAATACAGAGTGGTTCACGTTTATCCCAGACAAACTGAAAACCTTGGGATTAGATATAGACAATTTATTGATGCTGGACAGCCAAACCATTTTCCGAGTTGTTAAGCAAAGACTACTTGACCATGAAAGACAAACAATCCTGCCTGCAACTCCTTTATCTTGTTCTTCATCCAAATTGGGTCTTTCTGCCAATTTTGGATTCCTCCAGGATTACTTCTACTTTCTAAGTGATCCTTCCCTCCGTAGGGCCTTTATGCTAGCTAGACTAAACGCCTTCCCATCGGCAGTTTTATTCGGGAGATTTAGTGGTACCCCTTTGGAAAAGAGAATTTGTGGCTGTGGCTTGAATCAGATAAACTCCATTTATCATATTTTATTGGAATGTGAAATGCTAGCGGACCTACGTACTAAATTTTTAATGCCATCAATTTTGGATAGGAACTCTTCTCCCCACTCTTTGTTTAGACTTTTACTGAACGGGTATGATCCAGAAACTACAGAAATAGTAGCCATGTTTTTGAAGCAAGCTCTGATGATAAAAATCAAACAAAAAATATAATAGCTGCTATTCCGGTTACTTGTAGACACTCGTTTTCTATATATACCCTATAGTCACTGTACTCCGGCATACCTCATTTTATTCATATCTATTGCTACAGATTTCGATATTGATGTTTTTATCATTTGTCAAATTCTGGAATACCTTGTACGATTTGTTATGCCAATAAAGGTTTTTGAATTGAATTGAACAAAACCAATACGTTATTTAAAACTATTAAACAATAAATATTAAAACATCCAGCATTACCAATTTTTAAAGAGTTCAAACAGTTGCCCTTTGAAACAGCATGTTAAAAGAGAGCCAGCGTGGTGTAGTGGTTAAGAGCGGTGGTTTGGAGCAGAGGACTCAAACCGGGTTTGATTCCCCACTCCTCCACATGAGTGGCAGAGGCTAATCTGGTGAACTGGATTTGTTTCCCCACTTCTACACGCGAAGCCAGCTGGGTGACCTTGGGCTAGTCACACTCTGTCAGCCCCACCTACCTCACAGGGTGTCTGTTGGGAGGGGAAGGGGAGGTGATTGTAAGCAGGTTCGAGTCTCCCTTAAGTGGTAGAGAAAGTCGGGATATAAAAACCAACTCCTTTTCGTCTAAAAATACTCACCTTCCATTTTCTCCAGGGGAACTGATTTCTGTTGCCTGGAGATCAGTTGTAATCCCAGGAGATCTCCAGCCACCACCTGGAGGTTGATGAAACAAAAATACACCTGCATACCTAATTATGCTGTACAAAATCAGTATAGGTTAAGGCAATTGTCACTATTAACAAATACACAGCAACATACGTTTCAATGCAACAGCATATAAGGCACAGTGTTTCCAATAATGAATTACATTGGAATAACAAAACAGCGTGGGAGACCTCAAAACAGCAAACCATAAATGGCAAAGTCCCACAGAGCTGGAAAGAAGAGGAGTAATCCACAATCTTGAACACAAGGTGCAACAAATTGAAGAGAGCTGCGTGTGTCTAGGTGATTAAGTTCCGTGTCAATTTCACAATGGAAATAGAAGCATGTAGCATCACAAATAACACTGTTTTCAGCTACAGTGAAGCGCACAAACAACTTTCCTGGATATCAGGTCATTTCATTTTCATAAATTTCATCAGTGTGCACTATAGTATGCTTGCAATACCTTACACTTAATTGTGTGTCCACTTGTTGCAGAACAGTCAGTGGACACACAATTAAGTATTTGTTAATAGTGACAATTGCCTTAACCTATACTGATTTTGTACACCACCTGGAGGTTGGCAACCCTACCAAAGGGTGATACTTGGGAGAGGAGGCACAGTAAGCGGCCCCCTCCAGAGTAGTCCAGAATTTTTTTGCATTACCATGGGAATGAGTCATACTGCAACGTTCCCGTTCTGAGTGTGTAACATGAGCTGAGGTCCTGAGGTGTAAGAACTCTAGATTTGCACCACTGCAGGAGAGTGTGTGTGTGTACAGGTGTGTATGCGGGGCGGGGGGGGGGGACACATAATTTCAAATGCCTCTTCATGAACACATGAAGGTGTCTTATACTGAGCCAGATCATTGGTCAAAGTCAGTATTGTCTGACTGGCAGCAGCTCTCCAGGGTCTCAGGTAGTGGTCTTTTACATCACCTACTACCTGACCTTTTAGCTTGAGATTGAACCTGCGACCTTCTGCACATGAAGCAGATGGTGTGCACACTAAACCACACCATCCCACCATTTTCACATGAAGAGCTCCCTATAGAAAAACAGAAAAGTAGTGCATTAGGGAAATGACTATGTTAGATCTTTTCCTCTAACGTACTAGTTTTGTACATACATACAAATGTATCGTGAGACCTCACTTGGAATATGGTGTACAGTTCTGGTCACTACACCTAAAAACGGATATTGCAGAGCTTGAGAAGGTGCAGAAAAGAGCATGGAGGAGAGGGGTATTCATGGCTACTAGTAAAAATGGATACTAGTCATAGTGCATACCTATTTTCTCCAGGATCAGAGGAGCATGCCTAAAATATTAGATGCTGTAGAACACAAGCAGGATGCTGCTGCAGTCGTCTTGTTTATAGGCTTCGTAGAGGCACCTGGTTGGCCAATGTATGAACAGACTGCTGGACTCGATGGGCCTTGGTCTGATCCAGCATGGCTTTTCTTATATTCTTATGTTCTTACTTGGTTTATGTATATGTACATGAAACTTTCAGAAACATAACTTTCCCATTCTGCAATCTGAACTGCTACAGTCTAGAATTTTGTCCCCTCATTCAGCATAACGTGTAGCTGAGCTCTAAGGCACGATACCCAAAAGATGCTCGTCTCGACTTTTTGTGAAAGCTTCCAGATGGAAAGATTTCATTCTCTGCCCGCCGCAGGCAACTATTTCTGCTTCTGTTTCTGAACTCTGCTCAGTACTGCTCTCCAGTGTGATAGCAATCCATTAATTACATTTTTCCCAGCCAAATTGCTTGCTTATCATTCCTTCCCATCCATCTTTGTCAGTCTAAAGGCCGGTTCTCACATGTATGCTTATTATTTGTGGGCTGTAGCATCCATCAAGTGACAGCTTGCATATGTGAATCAGCCATCATCACAGACAGAAGAACATCCATGTCACCTGATGCTTCCTCAAGTGTGGTGATAAATGCATGAGTAAGTACATACATTGGATTAAATGCCAACTCAACCTTTTTACTACAGCATGTACATGTGAAATGGCCCAAAGAATGTTATCCTGAAGTACACCACAAGCTTTACTGAGTTTCAGTGGATTCGTTTTCTTAAAGCCATAGTCTATCACAATCTATTGCAGGGGTCCCAACCTTGTTGAACCTCCAGGCACTTTTAAATTTGTGAGGCCAGGAAAATGGTCACCACAACAAATGGGCTGCCATGAGTGGTAGGGTCAATCTTGAAAATACTGACATTAAGGCTCAGTTCAATCACAAACATTGGGAGGTTCCACAAAAGATTAGGCAATTCTAAGTCAAGAATCCTCCTGTGATGGAGAAAGCTGTTTCCCACCTGGTGATTTCTGCAGACACAAAAATGATGCCTCCTGGACACTTATACACGGTGTGGTGTAGTGGTGAGAACATGATGTAGTGGTGAGAGCCAGCATAGTATAGTGGTTAAGAGCAGCAGACTCTAATCTGGAGAACTGGGTTCGATTCCCCACTCCTCCACATGAAGCCTGCTGGCTGACCTTGGGCCAGTCACAGTTCTCTCAGAACTCTCTCAGCCCCACGGGAGAGGAAGGCACGGCAATTGTAAGCTGCTTTGAGACTCCTTAAAGGCAGAGAAAAGTGGGGTATAAAAACCAACTACTACTCCTCCAATCCTGGCCCTCTTGCATGGTTTGATTTCAAATAACTACACCTATTCCCCAATCCCAATTACTTTCCCCCTTTTTTCCTTTAAAATACACCAAAATAGACTTAGAACCAATATTCTTGTCAAAGTTATATGTCACCTCATATCAGAATCACGTAGTAAAGACAGTCTCCGTGAATTAAATCAAATTGTAGAGTTGGTCTGCCATTAAACAAGCCATTATAGCCTATTAGCTTTCCCAGTGGAGTAATTTCCCAGACATTTACTTACCATTTGACTTGGGCCAGAAAGTTGTTTATTTTCCCAAACCTCGTCTTTCTGCAGTCATCAGATTAAAGATTGCACCACACATCTCCGTAATATGGAATTCCATTCATACAATCCATTTAAAAGGTGGAGAAAACTGACCCTTTGCTAATCTTCAGGCTTGGTATTAACAAGTGGTTGAAGATTAAACTGACAGATATGATCTTGAGCACATCTCTTAACAGGAAAGACTAAATTGAATTTATTCAGATTCTTGGTACAGCAGAGTGATTAAAATGAATTATGGAATCAGTAACTGATCTTGATTGTGTTCTGTAATCGGCAAGTGTGTTCCTAACTTCAGTTCACTATTGAATATTCATAACCCATCACTGACAGTGCATTCCTGAGGCTGGGGGCTGAATCACCTTAGAAGGTGATGTGACCCTTATGCCAGCGTCCGTGCCACTTGCACCATGCAAACTGGCACGGATGCTGGCTTAGTGCCACTTGTACAGTCCCTCCTGTATAGCCGCAGCAGCGTGGCCCTTGGATGCCAGCTTGTCCTCCCGCCGGGGCGTTCTGGGGGCGGAGCTGCTGGTAGGCAGCTTCCTAACCCTTTTCAGCCTGGGAACACCCCCTTAAACAACCCCTTTTTGCTGGTGTCCCATCGCTGTTTTCAATGGGTCTTTCCCCCCCTTTTCTAAATTTTACTTTTTTAAAAGCCCGTTATCCCCTTGCTGCAGCAGCCAAACCTCTGGAGATGGTGTGGCCACACCATCCCCAGCCGCTGCGGCTCTCAGCAATGGGCTGCCCGACCTTGGTCACTCCCTCTGATAGGATTGCCAGCCTCCAGGTACTAGCTGAGGATCTCCTGCTATTACAACTGATCTCCAGCTGATAGAGATCAGTTCGCCTGGAGGAAATGGCGGCTTGTACAATTGGACTCTATGGCATTGAAGTCCCTCCCCTCCTCAAACCCCGCCCTCCTCAGGTTCCGCCCCAAAATCTCCCACCGGTGGCAAAGAGGGACCTGGCAACCCTACCCATTGAGCTTAGGGAAGGGCCATTGGGTCAGTTGTAAAACACATGCTTTCCTTGTCAAAGGCTTCAGTCTCCCAGGTGCCTCTAATTGAAAGCAACACAAATGGCAGAACTGAGAAAGGCATATTGCTTGAAACGGTTGAGAGCTGTGGCCAATCTTGGAATAAGCAATTTGGCTTGATCTGCAGTTGCTAACATGGTGCCCGTGGACATCATGGGGACTGCCGATAGATTTCCTTATGCTCCCTTGCTTGAATTTGCTAACATTGTTTGAATCACCTAACATTTTGTGATTGGTCCTTCCCACATGGCAGTCATTTTGTGGAGGTGCCCACTACCCTTTCTCAAAGTGCCCGTGGACTTAACAGAGTTGAGGATCCCTGTTCTAGATGGACCAATGGCCACAGGGAAGCACTTGCATCTCACATCTGATCTGTGAATGCAGAATTCAGAGAATGCCATGCGGATCTGCCAGTTTGATTTAACCCAATGATATTTTTTTTTAATTAGATGCAATTTCTCAGCCTTCTCTTTTGAGGGCAAGAAACCTTTCCAATGGTCTGTAAACACAGTCATTGTGTTTAGCAATATGCCACTAATCCAAATGTGGATTCATTGTGGATAGTTGGTAAACAATCTGCTCATTCAAAAGCCAAGCTGTCAAAATAGAAGGGAGCTTAGAGCTAGCAGTTGTAAAGTGAGATGCTTTCAGACCAAGGTTAGTGTGGGGCACCGGTGTCCACGCCTCGAGCAAAGAGAATGCTAACAAAATAATCAAATGCCTTTTACTCATGCAGATAGAGATTAGGGTTTGCTTGAAGTTTTGAACAGTGGGTCCCATTGAGCCTTACCTAATGCTCCTGTAAACACAACAGAAAATTCTTATGACGCACCATTTTTTACCTTTAGTACTACAAATGCTGCGTAACCAAATTCCTACGCTTGCTCAGTTGAGACATTGTCTGGCTGTTGAACACTGACCACTCTGTCTTGGCTACTGAATCTTTCAAGGGATAAGACAAGAAAAGCAGAGAGGCTTTTTCCACATCACGCTCCACAGAAAGCTAATGCAATGATAATTCATTACTATGCCAAAGTCACTATGCCAAACGTCACACTCAGGGAATCAGGAATGCGCTTTTCAACAATTGGTTAAGAAAATGCATTATTGCTTGTAAGCCATTTATAACCACCAGAAACAAACTTTACAGACACGAAGGGAGGCACTTTTTGGCATCCCAGCAATATGAAATTTTTGAAATTCTATTTGAAGTTGCTGTCCTTTTCCCAACAAAGAGTCTTGATGCCTTTTTGCCATTGTGGAAATTCAACAGGTTTCTCTTTGGAGAAACAGCGGCAAGCTTCATTCTGACCGCAGGTCCTCAGTCCAAATCTTACCTCAGCCGTGAGCTGTGAACCTCAGCCCCACCTGTCCTTCAGCAATACACAGATATCCACCTGCCTGACAGAGTTGTTGTACACATTAAGAAACTGTCAGCCCATTCCTGAAAGCCGCAGTGGCCGACAACAAGCGCCACCACACGCCTCCAATGAGGTTTCATGGCTGCTGCGGAGGGGAAGAGTTTTTAAGTATGTAAAAATTGAGCGATTCGGAAGTAAAAAATAGCATATTGGCTGATATGAGAAGAAAATAAAGGAAAATGCTGTGCAGCTCTGACAACCATTTCTCATTTCCTCTCTTTTCTCCTCCAGAGTCGCAGAGCTGTCGTGTGTCTCCGTTTATTAGTCTTGGCTTGGCATTTTAAACAAGTCTGATCAGGTGGAGACGATGACCCAGTTAAGACATAAAACAAAATTATGGTTGGATTAAAGGAATTGCATATGGTTCTACATCCAACCAGGATCTGAAACACCGTTTGATGCTGTTTTATTAACAATGATGATCTTAACCATGGTTTTGTGTGATATGCAAACACAGGCATCCTGGTTCGCCCCCAACACCATCCTCACAATCTACGGAGCAAATAGGCTTGCCAAGTGCTTGCTACCACTCTGAGCGGTGGTGAAAGAAAAAAATTAAAAATGAAACAGTGATGTCACTGCATCACTTCCAGGTACAACCCGAAGGTCACAAAGAATACCTCTAGGAGTCATCAGAAAGTCTATGATAAAACGGTAGAATTTCTGGTGAATCCTAGAGCTACCCTTTGTCACTTTTGGGTTGTACCTGGAAGCGATGTACCAGCATTACTGACATTGTGCCCACCACCACTCACGTTCCACCCCCCAGCCCTGCTACTGGTTTCCAGGCCATGAACAAAGGTGATAAAAACCAACATTTGTTGAGAGCAACCAGGATCTGAGTAACCATCCACTAGCCAAAACCTAGTTTCACAAACTAACCGTTATTAAAATAACCGATGATTTTGTGTGATGTTCAAATGGAGATGTTTTGTGATGTGGTTAAGAAATCAGGGGTGCCTACTGGGCACATGTGGTTCCTCCCCCTTTTTTTACATGAATTCCTCTTTGCCTTCCTTTTGGTCATTGACCATGGTGTAATGTAATGCCTGTGCCAAAATCCTTACCAATCCTTACCAAGCTTTTAATCAGAGTACAAATCGCAATTCAGACATGCTTGGAAACATGCAGTTGCCACTGACCTGTGGTTTCCTGTCTACTCCACATTGGAAAATGCTCAGCATTTCTCTGCTCCCCTCAATCAGCAACCAATGAAGTTGGAGTGGTGGCAGGGAAACTGAACTACAACTCCCAGGATTCTTTGTAGAAATCTATACTTGTTAGACCCGTTTAAAAGTGGCTAAAATTGGTTGGGTAGAGGTGCCCTAATCTGGTGTTGTCATCGCTTTGCTAAATTAAGGGTTGTTACGCAGATTGTTTTTCTGGGCAGTGTGCTTCAAGCACCTTCATATATACCAGCTGTTGCAAATTCCATTGCAGTTCCCTTTACAGAAGCAGTCAGCTCACTGTGGAGGAAGGATCATTAGACATACATTACGTCTCTCGTCTTCTTCCACTGCGCTCTTTCCGCTGCACTCCAGTAGTGTCTGTGATCATGTGGCTGAGTGAGCAGGGGGCTCAGAGAGCCCTACTGCTCTAACTTTTCATTTTTGTTGGTGTTTTAAAGGGAAGGGAAAGCCAAACAAAGATGTGTCCTCTAAAAACCTGACTTTTAGATGCTGTTTCTGTGGGCAGAAGGACACTTCCTCTAGCAAAGAAGAGGGGGTGATTTTCACCACCTTCACATTGCAATGCACTGCTCCAGGGGAGGGCCTCTGAACCCCAGAGGGCATTTGAGAGGTGAGGGGTGGGGGCTACACTGAAGAGAAGGTAGAGAAGTTCTGTTCCATGAGTGGTGATCCACTTCCAATCTTTATTAACTTCCAGTGCACTCCTAAGTGGGCTTCAGAATTGAGTAACTCTACTCCTTCAGAATTGAGTAACTCTACTTAGGAGTATACCCTGAGCTGGATGGCCCAGGCTAGCCTGATCTCATCAGATCTCAGAAGCTAAGCAGGGTCAGCCCTGGTTAGTATTTAGATGGGAGACCACCAAGGAATACCAGGGTTGCTGTGCCGAGGAGGGCACTGGCAAACCTCCTCTGTTAGTCTCTTGCCATGAAAACCCCAAAAGGGGTCGCCATAAGTTGGCTGCGACTTGAAGGCATTTTACACACACACACACACACACACACACACACACACACACTTAGGAGTGCACTACCATTTACTTTCTTTAAATATTAGTACCTATATTGGTACCAGTTGCCCTATTGGTTCTCAGGGCAGTTTGCAAGATGTTTAAAATAAGACAATAAAAACTATACACAACTCAAAAAAGCAATGTCAATAAAGGCATAAAACTTCTATAAGAACTAATATGTTTTATGTTTTTATTGACATTTTAGTTATGTATGGTTTTTATTGTCTTATTTTAAAACACACACACACGCACACATATATATCCATCAAGTCACATCTGCCTTATGGCAACCCCTTGTGGGGTTTTCAAGGCAAGAGTCATTCAGAGGTGGTTTGCCATTGCCTTCCTCTGCATGGCAATCCAGTATTCCTTAGAGGTCTCCCATCCAAATACTTGCCAGAATCGACCCTGCTTAGTTTCTGAGATCTGATGAGATCAAGCTAGCCTGGGCTATCCAGGTCAGGGCACAATATATATTAAAAGGTAAAGGTAACGGTCCCCTGTGCAAGTACCGGGTCATACCTGACCCATGGGGTGACGTCACATCCCAACGTTTACTAGGCAGACTTTGTTTACAGGGTGGGTTGCCAGTGCCTTCCCCAGTCATCTTCCCTTTACCCCCAGCAAGCTGGGTACTCATTTCACCGACCTCAGAAGGATGGAAGGCTGAGTCAACCTTGAGCCGGCTACCTGAAACCGACTTCCGACGGGATCGAACTCAGGTCGTGAGCAGAGCTTGGACTGCAGTACTGCAGCTTTCCACTCTGCACCACGGGGCTCTCACAATATATATTAGAACAGCATTAAAGAGTATGAAAGCATCAGCTGATGAAGAATGGTTGAGGAAGCTGCTGCTGAAATTCTCCAGCAATCCCTGCTCCTATGGGTTGTTCTGCAATGATTCAGCTGAGAAACTGTGATCCCTCTGTCCAGTCATCAACAGCTGGCAACTGACACATGTTCTCATTTTTCTCCTCCAGCAGCATTCAGTGGCAAGAGGCCTTTTGGGGCTGACTAGACAAGACAGCACTCCTGAGTTCACCCAGTAGTAGTAATAGTACTGGGTTTATTATTACTAATAAATAGTAATTTATTAATACGGTCATGGACCAGCAGTAAAAACAACAACAGCCACAACAGATAACAAGAAAACCACCACAACAGCTACTACTGCTACTACAAATAATCTAAGCCTAAAAATGATATATTACATTCATGAATAAAATTTATATAAGCATCGTATAACTTAGGAGCTTCTTAGCCAGAAACCCATCTGGTTGGTCAGGGAAACTGTTAAGCAAAGGGGAGAGTCCACCCAGGAACATGCCTCCATTTTGCAGAGTGAGTTGCCGCCAGGGAACTCCTTTTAACAGCACTATGGGGGGGCTACAGCTGGTCAGGACTGCAGGGGTGTGAGGGAAAGAGAAATTTCTGCCTCCCCCAGTGTCAATGGGCACTGGTGTGTGTTTGTGTGTCTGCAACTAATGTCCCTGCCTGGCACCGTTTTTGGGTTAGAAAAATGGTATGTGGGGGAAGGCAGGCGCCCCCTGTTGTGGTGGTCCCAACCAGAGTCAGACCCCTGCAGTGCTATTGAAAGAAGTTCCCAGTGGGGACTCATCCTACAAAATAGAGGCACGTTCCCCGAGCTGAACTTGGGAACACCATCCCATTTCGTTCGTCCCTTAGTGTGCTAAGCGCGTAGGCACAGAGCCAGTTAGAAGCTGCGTTATGCCTAATCTACTGCCCTCACTAAGCCTGTTAACATGCTCATATCTGGCACCCTGAGTAACAGATTTTACTGTTCCATACTGAATAGTGCACTTAATTTAATTTTATGTAATTAACTGTCAGTTTAATAACTGTAAGCACATTACATAACTTTTCAGAGTCTGCTTGGTGTAGATGTTAGAGTGTTGGACGAGAATCTTGGAGGCCTATATTCAGATCCTTGTTCTGTTCCCTTGGGCCAGTCTAACCTAGCTCACGTGGCTGTTGTTGTGAGGATAAAATGAGGGAAAGGAGGACAATGGTCATTTATGCATGGGAGTTTTACCTGAGGTTCGTTGCTCGCCGGACCCACATTTCCTGTTGGGAATCTATGCATCAGCAATCGCCAAGCTCAAATCAAGTCCCCGCCTCTTTAAATGCTGCTTTGTAATTGGCTTACTTTGTAAATTTCCCCCCACAAAAAAACCAATTGCTGCATAAAGAAGCATTTTAAGAGCAAAAAACAAAAGACGGAGCAATCTGAAAGGGTGGCGTGGGGGAGAAATCCAAGCCTCAATTTTAAAAAGCCTTTCTTTTGCTCAGAAAGAGCTCTGAGGAAGCAGGAAGCATTTGAATCCCTGCCTCTTTACACGCTGCTTTGTAATTGGCTGTGAGAGAAACCAAGCTTGCGTGTCCCGTGCTTTGCCTTATGCATGGGGATTTCACCCGGGCTGAGCTCAGGAGAGAGGAAAGAAGCGAGTTAACAGAGGAACGGGAAGTCCCAGGATTTGTGAGGGCTGGCAGCGAGGCCATCTCTAATGGATGGAAAACTCATGCATAACTCCAAGGAACAATCAAGACAAACCAGGGGCAAACATGAGTGAAAGTACCCATGCATAAACGACCAATGTTGTAAGTTGCTTTGGATCCCACTGGGAAGAAAAATGGAGAAGAAATATCTAAATAAATAATATTATGTGCCTTTCATAGGCTGTGTTTGGTCTTGGCCAGATGCTGTTAGTTAATTCACTGAGAACATAAGAACCACACAAAATGGTCCAGCATTCTGTTTCCTACAATGGCCAGTGTACCGCTTCAAGGAAACCCTAATGCAGGTCAACTAGTATTCAGAGGTACACTAAATTTCATTTAGCTATCATGGCTAATAGCCACCGAAAGACTATCCTTCATGAATTTGTTTGCTAGAGACTTCCTTTTTTAGACAAAATATGAAGGTAATCATTCAGGAAGGGGGCCTGGACTCCTGATAATGGCATTGTGAAGGGGATAAAGTGATTTCCAGGCAACACTTGAAAACCAACCATATTTTATCTCTCTGTGGTCCAGCTGAAGCTGTCAAGAGGGACTCATCCAATAACCAGCCAACGTACTCATTCATGCAGCTCTGTAACAGCAGACGTCTGACTGCAGAAGATATTGGATTTAAGATGGTTCCTGCAATGCTCTGGCACCCTCTTTTTCCTTCAGGTACTTAGCTGAAAGCACAGCTACATCTCCTGGCAGGAACTGGTTAGGGCAGCTTCACTCCAAATATGTGTTCAAAAGGCTGGTTATAAGGATTGCTTTTACTGTACGGCCCAATATCTGTGCCTGTCAGACTAACAATCCCAGATTAAATTTGTGAAGTCTGAAAGGAGATAGCTATTTGATTACTTCTCAGACAGACAAAGGAGAATGCTAGCAGTCATAATGAGGTGGCCATCAACATGCATTTACAACATTTGCTTCAGATTGACAACTTTCATACATGATTTGGGACATTAACACAAGGATTTGTTTGCCGTGACATGCATGCTGGTTTTCACAAATATGACCACTACACCTTTCAGCTAGCTTTAATGGTGAACTACGAGGGAAATACTTTTTTGCTTGTTTTTGTGTGTGTGATATGATTCACTAAAAGGTGGATTATTTTTGATCTATAAATAGCTTTTGATTCCCCCCCCCCCCAATGATCTGAAATGTTATCTCGACACAGAAATTATGATCCCAAATTGAAAAACACTTTTGGTAACGTTCAATAAGTACTACAATCTCTGGCATACAGCAAATAACATTTATTTCTAGACATGCACGCCAATCCAAGTTTCTCCAGCCTGATTTAAAGTCATGGGATGTAATCCCGTGTACAGGTCGGTAGCTTCAATCCCATTGATTCCAAAGTGATTTAAACTCCATTAACTTTGAGCACGGTTGCAGCTCAAATCTCTGAGGAATTTAGCTACAAAAATAGACTGTAACCAGAATTAACTTGTCTAAAGGTTTGCGATTCCAGGTGCTAAATGAGCAAGAGCTGACATCTTGTATCTTGTACCAACTTTAAACAGATGGCTTTGAAGCATTCCTATTGCACAGAGGATTATCAATCCTGACTTCAAGGCACTTGCCCTTAATACTGAGACGTTTGCTAAAAAGAAGAAGAAGAAGAGAAAGCAGGATTTTTGCCATTCGCAATGGTGAATTCCCTTAAAAATGTGCCACTCTTTAGAAATGTAAATGTCCTAAAAATATCCTTAAAAGGGTAGCTCTGCAACTCCAAACATGTGGATGAAAGCACATAGGAAAAGCGGCGGGGCTCTTTGCATGTCTGTGTTACTACCTGGTTGTGTGAGCCATCTAGTAAGACTCACAGGCTGCAATTCTAAGAACAGTGCAGTGGGTCATGGAGGGGTGGCAGGTCTCAGCAAGCTGGGTAGGGTTCGTGACTCCATCCTAGGGTTGCCAAACTCCAGGTAGTAGCTGGAGATCTCCTGCTATTACAACAGATCTCCAGCTGATAGAGATCAGTTCACCTGCAGAAAATGGCCGCTTGGGCAACTGGACTCTATGGCATCGAAGTCCTTCCCCTCTCCAAACCCCGCCCTCCTCAGGCTCCACCCCCCAAAAAATATCCAACCTGGAGCTGGCAACCCTAGCTGTAGGCCAGCATGAAAGACATGGCACAGCTACCTCTTCCATAGTCCCTAGCCCACCCTGCCCCACCTGGTCTTCCTGCCTCAAACAGTTTCCTGTAAGCCCAATTAAATAAAAGGGGACATACTTCTGAGTAGATCTGCATAGGAGAACTCTCCCACTTTACTCCCCTTTGCAAATCCTTCATCCTGCCTACTTGCCATCCTACCCTTTCACTAAGTGAGTCCCCTCATAAGGGGACTCTTTTGAGGGGACTTTCAGATGCCTACCTTGCCTGAATGCTCTGCACGTCTCCAGTGCTCCAACAGATCTTTGAGATACCGTTTGACGCATTTTGACATAGGGAGAACTCATATGGGTGCCAGCTGGGTCTGTGCGTCGAGGGTGGGCTCTGTTTTTGCAAACAGTTTATGGGAATTTGTTTGTGATTCCTGAAGCAAGGAAGGTGTGTGCAATGCCTATTTCTGCCACTTGTGTATGTGGGGAAGGATGATTTTGTTCTCATGTGTCAAAACTAATTTTGCTGTGGCTTATGAAAGTTTATGCCACAATAGATTTGTTAGTCTTTAAGGTGCCACAAGACTCTTTTACTATGTTGGCTGCCAAAATTCAAAATTGCATGGCAGGGTTGCTAGCTCCAGCTTGGGAAATTCCTGGTGATATGAGGGCGGTACCCTGGGGAGGCTAAAGCTTGTGACGGGAACACAGTGGGGATGTGATATCACTTTAGGACATTTCTAATAGACTCAATGCTACTCCATAGAGTTCATCCTCTGAAGCTGCCATTTCCTCGGGGAACTAATTTCTGTAGCCTGGAGATCCTCTGTAATTCTGGGAGAACTCCAGGCCCTACCTTGAGGTTGATAACCCTCAGCATGTGGTTTATGGGGGTTTTTCCTAAGAAGCCAACACACCTCACTC
This sequence comes from Euleptes europaea, assembly GCF_029931775.1. Lineage (NCBI taxonomy): Eukaryota > Metazoa > Chordata > Lepidosauria > Squamata > Sphaerodactylidae > Euleptes > Euleptes europaea. The sequence goes on along the minus strand of NC_079313.1, from coordinate 27,749,355 downwards.
TTCCCATGTACCACCCACCCTACACTCTGTTAAAGGTCTCGCACAAATGTGCTATGCTTATATAGTGCTGCCAACTTTGACCACCTTCTGCAGTTGTCCACTTAATAACATTTTGAAATATAGCAATGCGAAGGTGATAATTGGTTAGCTCTGTGTTGTGAAATTATTGCACTCCAGTTTTCTTCCCAGTGGCTGCATGTGTGTACCAGAGACTTGAACCACTGCAAAGCCACATGTTGCTGCAGAACAATACAACTATGCAATTTAGGTACACTCGGGCTGAACCACTTCCATAATAAACTGGCTTATTTTCAAAACCTTTTTTTCATTTTAACTAAGCAAATTTCCCCAGCAACGGCGACCCAAAGCCACATGGTTGTCACCCTATCTAGCTCAACCAGGGCCTGGCATGAGGTACAATCTGTGCACATATGTTTATGTGGAAATAAGTCTGTGTTCATGGAGGATAGGTCCGTCAATGGCTGCTAGTCATTGTGAGTAAAGAGAACCTCCATATTCAGGGGCTGTAAAAGTCTGGAACCCAATGCTAGAAGGAACATCAGGGGAAGGCCTTGGCCTCTCTGCCCTGTTTGTTGGTCCTCCAGGGCGACTGGTTGGCTGCTGTGTAAAACAGGATGCTGGACTAGATTGACCACTGGTCTAAGCCAGCAGGACTCTTTTTGTGTTCTATAGGACTAATTCTCAAGTGAGTGTGCATAGGACATTTGGCCCATTGTGTTGTTGGATGTAAATACACTTTCCTCTGTGACCAGATTTTATTATCACAAAGCAGAGACGACGCCAGGTTTTAGAAGCAAAGGGGGAAAAAAACTTTTTATTTTGCCAGGCAAAAGAGGGAGACATTTTAGGCCTTTTTGGCTTTAAAAGTGAAAGTCTCTCCTAACAAAACCCCGCCCTCTATATCTTATATATACTCCTCCAAAACCCTTTGTTCCAAGAGGATTTGAATATCTCCTCCTCTCAAATCCACCCTAACTCTGATCTCATGTCCGTAGTCACATGTTGTTTTTTTATACCTCCCTGTTCCAGACACGAAAAATCACCTGCTTTGTTCAGTTTAAGTTAGACAATACTGTTTTCTACTGACTTATATAAATAACCACAGCTTACAAATATAATAGAAAAATAACATTTTTCTAATATGCTAGAATTAATTTAATTAAAATCTTACACACCCCACAGTCCCCCCTCATGATCAAAATTAAAAGTATTTTGAATCTTGATCATTTTATTATATTAACTTGCAATTTTAAAACAATAATGTAGACACAATGTTTTTTTAGCCACTTTTTTTAACTTAAAGGACCAAATAATACATTAAAATGGCTTTTTAAAAGAGTTTTAAACATTTACTTTTGTTTTTTAGCTAACAATTGTGCTTTGGTTTTTAAGTTTTTAATTATAAGTTTTGTTGATTTTTTGAATAAAAATTTAAGTTTGCCTGCAGGTTTTACCGACCACTTTGAGCTTTTTGCATGTGGACTTTTGCCAGCTGCTATGGCGTTGGCTGCCACGACGTCATTTATTGCCTTTTTGGTTTTGACTTTACACGGTGGTAGCGCTGCCTTGCATTTGTAAGCCACTTGGCTCTTTTATGTTGTAACAAAATAGTCACTGCATGAGGGCAAAACACTCTGATTGGATGTTTAATAGTTAATTTTTTTGCTTTCTTCACAGCCAGGGCGGTTGCAGCTACTGCCCTCAAGCATGGAGGCCACTCTTGTGCCACTGGATCCAGCTGTTTTGATAAATAAGCTACAGGTTTTTCAGTTAGCCCACAAGTTTGTGTAAGGACCCCCGCCATGCAACCTTCCTTTTGCAGGTCAGGGATACCCAGAGCTGGTGCTGTCATCAAAGCTTGCTTCAGCTCTTTTTACTTATGTGCATTTTCAGGTTCCCACTGCAATACTTTTGGTTCCTCATCATGGCATATTTTTATAAAGTCTCTGGTTAGTTTACTATACTTTTTTATTCACTCACGACAAAATTTCAATATTCCCAAGAAGGACTTTAGCTGTTTCTTAGTTTGAGGGAGTGGCATGCGATAAATAGTCTCCTTGCGAGAAAATAAAAGATTTTGTGTTCCCTGTGTTATTTTGTGTCCCAAATAAATTACTTCCCTTTGGGCTACTTGGAGTTTTTCTTTTGAGACCCTATATTTTTTCTGTTTTAAGAAATTCAGCAATGAGATCGTTCCCTCTAACACCAGTTTCTTTGTTTTTGCAGAGATTATCTGGATTCTTTCACCCCAGGAGAAACAGGTCCTTAGAGTTGGCATCCAGTGGAATGCTAAAAAGGCATTTTTCAAATTTGTCACACTAAACCATACATGGTGTCCTGATGGGGTGTACAGGAAAGTGTGAGGATCTGACACCACTGGATACCCATGTTGAACAATCTCATTAATTTCCTTTAAATCCTCAACTAATCTCCATCCTTTTCTTTCCTTTTCTACCTGGCTTTGGCAATGCCAGAATAGGGATGTTGTCTTCCATTTGTCAGCAACTGCTGTACTACTGGTAATTTTAACTGGCATTTACGCTCCCAGTCAAAGGTTACCTGTATGGGTGAAATGTTCAACTGGCCTGCATTGTCATCTTGCACTTACAGCATTCGTTTACAAATAATATATATATATATATTTTTATTAGTGCAAAATAAATAATACCTAAAGCTATTAAGGCTGAAAAAGCCTTCCTTTTCACCCTGATTTGAATACCTTTTAAACCTTTTTTATTAATGATGCCACTTTTATGTTATAACAACATAAAAACACAAAACATAAAATAAAAAGACACTGTCCTTCAGTGTTACTCCTCTGAAGATGCCCGCCACAGCCGCTGGCGAAACGTCAGGAAAGAAAATTACAAGACCACGGTTACACAGCCTAGATAACCTATGAGAACCAATGAACTTTGACCGTGAAAGCCTTCAACAATACCCTGGCTTTAATTTGACTGTGTTTTAAAACACTTAATATATTAACATGATTTCTCCGTCCCTGGAGAAAACAGGCACCCAGCATCACCAATATCCATCTCATTGAATAACCATAACTATCCTCTCTCTTTATAAACCCTTCTGCTTCCCTCTCAAAGTCTCTCCCAACCATACATCCTCAGCCCTCTTAAGCCAAAACAGCACACCCAAAACATGCTCTAACTTTCTCATAACTTACTTATTCCCTCATATTAATACACATTGTCTTTCCACCTTGTGAGCATTTCCAGTTTTTTTTTTGTTTCACATTTTAAACTTCAGAGAAAGAAAGGATTTTTTTTTAAACAAAACAGTATTGTTGGCTTGATTTACGACCAGTCTGATAGAGAGAAAGAAGAACAGAAACACTTTGAAGCGGAGAAAGGAGGGGCATGGGGGATTCTTCTTTTAGCCGACGCCGTCCATTATTCCAGGCTGGCCCCCATAAAAAATAAACACGTTAACATTTGTTAAATAACCATATAACCCTTTATAAAATACTTCACAGAAAGAGGGAACATAAAACAAAGCTGGACAAGACAAATACAAACACAAAACTACTTTCCCTTTTCTAGGCATTTGCCTCTTCCAGTGCCCTGGAGGCAACTGAAAAAATTCCGGATCAGCACAGGATTCCACAATCCCTGCTCTGGCTACTGCTTTTCCCATTGATAATATACCATTGGCTGAACCCTCTGTTACAGCCCCCGTTACCATTCCAACTCAGTGGCGTCCCACTGAGCCCCTTATTCATGGTGGCGTTGCTTTTGCCTTCTCCTCTTAGAAGGGCTTACCTCTAAGAACTGCCCCACCATTTAGGGTCCGTAATTCCTTTCCGCGGTTCCTTACCTCCAGCCCGTTGCTTCTCCTGGGTCGGTTTAAAAGTGGGACTCTGCAATTGCACTCACCCCCAGATGCTGTGTCTGCCAAGCTTGAGGACCAGCGAAATCGCCGGGTGCACCTGTCCTACAAAACTTCGACACCACTCATCTGTGGGCAGTTGACAACCAGATGTCCCATCTGGGGTGCCATAAATCTGTTGGATGTAAATACACTCTGTGACCAGATTTTATTATCACAAAGCAGAGACGACGCCAGGTTTTAGAAACAAAGGGGGAAAAAAACTTTTTATTTTGCCAGGCAAAAGAGGGAGACATTTTAGGCCTTTTTGGCTTTAAAAGTGAAAGTCTCTCCTAACAAAACCCCGCCCTCTATATCTTATATATACTCCTCCAAAACCCTTTGTTCCAAGAGGATTTGAATATCTCCTCCTCTCAAATCCACCCTAACTCTGATCTCATCTCCGTAGTCACATGTTGTTTTTTTATACCTCCCTGTTCCAGACACGAAAAATCACCTGCTTTGTTCAGTTTAAGTTAGACAATACTGTTTTCTACTAACTTATATAAATAACCACAGCTTACAAATATAATAGAAAAATAACATTTTTCTAATATGCTAGAATTAATTTAATTAAAATCTTACACACCCCACAGTGTCTGGCTCTCTTCTGACAAATAAGATTGACTTGGGAGGGTCTGGTGGATTGATAGTTCTATCAGACCACAGGACTGGATGACATAGCCTTCAGGCCTAGATCTATAATATCTCAGTCCAGCTCTGGCATTTGCTGGAAAAATATCTCAGCTGCTGGTCCTGTAATAAACCCCTACGTCGTTGCATAACAAGTATCTGTACCTGTTAGTTAACCCCCAAATGATCTCTAACGCACTGGATTTTTTCATGAGCATGACTGAACCTTTGTGGCTTCTGTTGTGCTATATGAATATGTGAAAGTGTCTTGTACTGAGTGACACCATTTAAGTCATTAGTTATTTACTCTGAGTGGGCAGCAGTTCTCCTGAGTCTCAGGCAGAGAACAGTCATCACCATCACTTCCTGCTTTAGATCCTTTAACTGAAGAGGCCTTGGGGTGAACCAAGCAGAAAATTTCCACTGGTAGAAGGGGAGAACTTTCACTGACTGTCCTCTCGTAGACTTTCAACTCCCCCCTCATGCTGTTCCTGGGGGTCCCCCACCCTCAGAAGCAGCATTTCAGAGAGGACTTTGGGCAGCAATGAGAAAGCAGAGGCAGAGAAATCCTGATGCACTGAGAAGTTCTTTAACTCCTCGGAGATTTTGCACAGGATCCAACTCTTTGCATACAAAGCACACACTCTACCTCTGAGACACAGGCCTTCCCCTATTTCAATAGATCACTGCCCATATCTCTATTCTCCTTGGCTTGAATCAAAGTGATAGTACATTTCTCTGTTGGACAGATCACATCTCTTAGCCAGCGTGGTGTAGAAGTTAAGAGCAGTGGTTTGGAGTGCTGGACTCTAATCTGGAGAACCAGGTTTGATTCCACACTCCTCCACATGAGTGGCAGATGCTAATCTGGTGAACTGGGTTGGTTTCCTCACTCCTACACATGAAGCCAGCTGGGGGACCTTGGGCTAGCCACAGCTCTCTTAAAGCTCTCTCAGTCTCACCTACCTCACAGGGTGTCCATTGTGGGGAGGGGAAGGGAAGGTGATTGTAAGCTGATTTGATTCTTCCTTAAGTGGTAGAGAAAGTCGGCATATAAAAACGAACTCATCCTCCTCCTGCTGCTCTTTTTTCTCTCCATTAAAATCCACGTTGGGCTTCTTATCCAGGACACTAGACCTAACCCTGTGGACCCTCACATCATTCCCTCCTTTAAGAACTGAACACTATGGATCTTACTTTGTCTCATGCTTACAAGAGTGGAAATTCACATGTCAATTATTCTTCAGGATGCAAAGCTTTTTTTAAAAAATGTAATAATTACAGTAGATAATGGCATTAGGGGTAGGATGTCAACTGCTTGATGATAGTGGACTAGTCATTCCGCTTCATGACACTTTTCCTGTTGGGCCCTATCACTCAGCTGCCCACAGTCTGACCAAATGACAAAAGAGATTAGCTTGCCAGAAAAGATGACGGACCCTAACATGTACGATCTGTTAAATAAAATATCCCCTTTGGGTCTCCTATGCCGATCACCTCTGAATTGCACTTCTGGATATCATCCTTTTTTTTTTTTTTTTTTACAAAAAAGGATAAACATCAAAAACTGCAATTAATGGATGTCCAAAACAGCTGCTATCAAGTGGAAGAAAGGAGGGAATCAGAGGCCATCTATGAATCCTGACTGTTTTTGTATGGGTGAGGCTGTGTCACTTGTTTCTTCTCTGTCCTATACCTGTTAAAACACTTCCTTACTGATTTCACAGGTTTCCCTTTAGTCCCACCTTTATAGGTAGGGTTGCCAGCAGCTGGCAACCTTTGAGAGTTGGGGGGGGGGGACATAGGGGGTGGCATTGGGCAACAGTGTTACATCACTTCCAAGAAAACCCCATAAGTGACTTCATGCAGCTCTAGAAATTTACCATAGAGTATCCATCAATTTGTAGAGAAGAATATCATTCCCTGCCCCCCTCCCAGGGTAAATGGCAAGCCTCTGCCTGCAACCCCTGGGAGATTTCTAGGGCAGGGCCTGGGCAGAGTTTCATCTGACCTGGAAGTAATGTCACTTCCGGACACTCTTTAAGATATCCCCCAAATCTCTATAGTAAGAACAATAGAGACTGGCAACCGCTCTCATGTAGTAAGTGATATGAAAGGATCACTCACCATCTGATTCTTTTTAACTGGAAATCCCTGGGACCTTCTGCATGCAAAGCAGATGCTCACAACTCAGCCAATTAAAGAGGCATTTAGCCCAACCCTAAACATAACCAGAAAACTTCCTGATGGGATTACAGCCTTAGTTTACTCACAGATCAACCAACCATATCCCCAAATAATATTAGGCAAATTATTTAAGTTCCTCATACTTCACTTCCTCATAGGGCTGCCAACTTTTATACTGGTCCTTCTAGATGGCCTTTCAACATTAATCTGATCTACAAGTATTTATTAGGTGATGTAAAATTACTAAAAAGCTTCAACTGCTTGTTTTCATTCATTAAACCTCTATTAAAGGCAGAGGACAGTTTTTCCCAATCCAGTTGGCAATCTTACCTCCCCGCTGAAGATATAATTGATGTTTCTTTTGAAATTGATTGAAATTGAAAGCTAATTGATGTGGCTAGGTTTAATCCAGGCTATGGGGCACATTGTTCTATAGATATGATTTTGTTTTCAGTATTTCCTGTTCAAAACATCTAGGAATCATTGACAGGATTGCACTATAAAACATGGCCACACAATCCTATCCTTAATAAACAGTAACTTTCTACCACTAATGTTTGCCAAAAGGGAGGAAGCCCTTGAAAACAAGCAGGAAATTTCTCTTAAAATTCAGAAACTGGGTTGGGTCGTCTGGGTTGATTCTCTGGAGCAGCTGGAGAGACTGAATCTTGTTCTGTCCTCAGGCCCAAGTGAAGCCACTTTAACTCAAAATGAACCCTGGCAGCCCATTCCTGAGAGGGAGGACTGCGCCGGTGGCTGAAGGTTTGCCCCCCCCCCCACTGCAGCCGAAACCTTGCCCTTACCTGAAAAACCTGTGCAACCGCTCCAGATAAGGGGAAAGGGGGCATTCCCGGGCCAAAAGGGCTAAGGAGGCCGCCCAAAGGCAGCTCCTCCCCTGGCCTGGTGCAGGAATGCCCTAGGAACGCCCCCGGGGAGGACAGCACACTGAAATGCAATGTCCGGATGCTTGGGTGAAGCTGTGCCGGCATCCCTGGGTGGCGCTGCTGTGGCAGCACCGGGAGGATAGCATGTACACACACACCCTGCCAGAATCCGTGCCACCCCGGGCAGCGTACATAGCACGGGTGCCGGCGCAGGGGGTCCGAATGCTGGCACAGCCCCTTCCTGCCTCCTAAGGACTTTTGTCCTTTCGGCTCAGGAATGGGCTGTCAAAAACTCTCTGGCAACAATCATTGTAGATGGTGGGAAATTGACAAGAGCTAGCATAAAGGAGAGTAAGGAGGAAACAGCGATGGTAATACAGAAATACAAATGGGCAAAGAGTCTTGAAGTATACAGGCCAGGTTTGAGCCATATTGTTTAAGAGAACCGAAAAGGCCAGTAAAGAAAGTGCCTACAGGAATAACAAGGAGACCCAATCAATGGAGACAGGGTTCTTGCTGCAAACCTTTGCCTAGGACCGAGGAGGGGAACTAGGCAGGGTGGATAAGAGAAGCCAGAGCCTGTGCTTGCATCCAAGGTAGTGCTGCCAGCTCCAGGCTGGGAAATACCTGGAGATTTTGGGGGCGGAGCCTGAGGAGGATGGGGTTTGGATAAAGGAGGGACTTCAATGCCATAGAGTCCAATTGCCAAAGCGGCCATTTCCTACACGGGGACTGATCTCTGTCGCCTGGAGATCAGTTGTGATAGCGGGAGACCTCCAGCCACCCCCTGTTAGGGCTTTAATAGGGAGTATGTCTTACTGGGTATTCTAACACTATATTCCTATGGAAAGGAACAATTGGAACCCTCGGAGGTCTGAACAAATTTGTTTCATATATAAGACAATTTTTTGTACCATGTAAGTTTCTTTATGTTTGTATTTATACATAGTATGTTAGTGTGAATGGATCTGGGTTCTGTAATTCCATCCACAGAGCATCTTATAACGGACAGCTGAAGAAGATTATTAAAACGCAGGAGAATAGCTAGAATCTGTGTCCGTCCTTTTTGGAAGGGATCCGCGTTGCGGACCTGGGGCTTGTTCCGTTGAACTTTGCACCCACGTGTAACTTTGGGGCTGTTGTTACTAGTCGGATACTTCCAGCATGTTTACACAATTTATGAATGTATTATTTGTATGTGTATGTTGAGTATAGATTGTAGAGCATGTATGTTTGTTTGAATTACTCCACCTTCACTTTTGTATATGGAATATATAGGATTTGATTGTGTTTTTAATATAAGTGTTTAGTTAGATAAGAGAGCCTGCGTGCTGCCTTATTTTTGTTGTTACCCCCTGGAGGTTGGCAACCTTAATTCCAGCTCAATAAGGAGTTGAGCAGGGAACTGAATATTTAATTTAATAATAGTTTTTATTGTACCTTTCCTGCAAGGAGTTCAGAGTGGCATACATCGTCCTCCCATCATCCATGTTATCCTTACAACAATCCTATGAGGTAGGTTAGGCCACGAGAGACTGGGTGGCCCAAGGTCACCCAGTAAGCTTAATGGCAGAAAGCAGATTTGAACCTGGGTCTCTCAGATACTCTAACCATTACAACACACTGGTATAAGTATTTCAACTACCATAATTGCTCTGCCATCTTCTTCCTTGCCTACATCTGTACTGGCTACAGAGAACGTATACCCCCTCCCCTATATTCTGTGGTCATGCACAGATCATGAGAAATGGCAAGGCAGAGCTGAGCAGAGCAACCTAGCTGATTGATGCACGTACAGGCACTATGCCGTCCAAGTTGTAGTGCTGACTTCCACTTAAAAAGTACAGCTTTACTTTAAAAAAAATATCCTGGCAACTGGCCCAGACAGAATGCAAGTAACAACGAACAATGGGGCTATTTTTTGTTTGTTTGTTTCTGGGCAGTTGGTAATCCGAATGCCAAAATATCTGATCAAGAAAAGGTATGAGGAGCTATTTTCAAGCTGTCTCTTGCCGGGAAATCAAGCACCCATCCCAGAATCACTGCAAGTTCTGTCGTTCCACAGGCAGAGAAGAGTCTGAATCCTCCCTATCACCTCTTCCGTTTCATTGATTGTTCCCTTCCAAAATGAACTGTGGGAGCTTCAACCCAACCTACCTTCTGCAGCTGCTGTTCACAGGGGTGATTTTTTTTTTTAATCTCCTCTAACTTGAAATAATAGCAGAGGAGGAAGAGGTGGCCTCCCTGCTTGAGTAATTGGCTTTTTCCTAGTGCTTCCAATCAATAGTAATCTTTCTGGACAGAACTGCCATTAAAAATGAAATGCTAGCTAGCTGAATTTACTGCTCTCCTTACCTCATTGATCCCTTAACTATGACCTTAAGCAACAGAAGCAACATATCAACCATCCCAGCTGCACATAACACTTTTAAATATATATATATATATATATGCATTCAGTTTCCCATTCACTAAAATCCAGCTGTGTGTTTAGAACTGCACACCTTGGCTAGGATTGTCAATGCAGCCAAATCCCTAACATTCACCAGAACTGGAAGCAAAGTGTAAAATTTCTAGGGTAGCCAACCTCCAGGTAGTAGCAAGAGATCTCCTGCTATTACAACTGACCTCCAGCCAATAGAGATCAGTTCACCTGGAGAAAAATGGCCACTTTGGCAATTGGACTCTATGGCACTGAAGTCTCTCCCTCCCTAAACCGCGCCCTCTTCAGGCTCTGCCCCCAAAACCTCCCACCGATAGCGAAGAGGGACCTGGCAACCCTAAACATTTCTGTTGTTGGTCTGCGGTAGAAGAGCTAGAATCCAACAGAGACCAATACTGATATCCTACCCAGGAACAAAGAAAGCTGTAAGCAGTAGCTACTAACAAATGTACTGGGCAAGAATCAATATGCCTGTCAATGGAAACAAGAATATTGAAAACAACTGAAGAAGTGTTTTATACACGAAATGGCTTTGAGCACCTCTAGAGGAGATGGTCTGTGTTTGCACATGGACTCTCCAGATGAGACTACACCATATCATTCTTACTACTACTAAGGACATTGAAAATAGGTGACCAGCCATTATTGGATACTCTACTTTTATGTGTGTGTTCTAATGTTGTATGTTTTAATGTGTTAAGTTTCATAGATATAGTTGTATCTCACTTATAGGATTCATGGGTGTGTTAGAATTCACTGTGTTTGGTTGTTAATAAAATGTTGTATTACTTTATGAGTAGCCACTCTATGTGAGTTCAGTACCTTCCAAAGTGGCCATTTCCTCCAGGTGAACTGATCTCTGTAGCCTGGAGATCAGTTGTAATAGCGGGAGATCTCCAGCCACCACCCACAGGCCTCGTGGCTTCATCTTGCCCCACAAGCTCTAACTGACCAAGTCAAGATTTATGAAGTTGCAGGCATGCGTAGCCCCCAGGAATTATTCCTGATCTCATCAGAGAGATCATAGGAAGAGAGGGGTGAGTACAATCTGAAGAGCTTTCTCCCCAAATGGTTTTAGTTCAGTTAAGTAACAAACTATGAACAGGTAACAGAGGACAACCCTAAGCAGGTCTACTCAGAATCCTATCCAAGTCTATTCAGTGGGGCTTACTCCCAGGAAAGTGTCTTAAGATATAACTGTAACTGTCCAAAGTGCATTGTAACTTGTAAGCTCAAAATGCATTTTACTTTTAAAATGGTTGCAAAGTTTGCACTCCGTTTTTGCTTCGTCATCTGCCAGAGGTCACAAACCCTGTTTCTCTCTCTCCCCCTCTCTCTTTCACTGGCAATAGATTTTCATATGAATAGGCATTCATGGCCATTAGCAGCATCCCTGTTGCAGGAATGCCTGGTGGTAGCCTTGCTTAACACCCTGACTGGTTGCAAGAAAGCTCAATCACAACAGCATCGGTGAAAATATTAAAAACCTTGAGGCTTTCTACCTTGGTTTATATTACAGTATACAATCATGTAACTCTGAAAATAAAACGTAACTATTTTCTGTGTGTGGTGTATGCGTGATTTGCCCCCGCACAGACAGAAAGAATCTGGCAAGCTCTTCTGAACAAAAATGACAGCAAATTTCCCAGAAGGCTTATCAGTAGCATCAACTCTTGACAGATCTGCCAACACAAACTTTTCACAGAGGGGCATGCACTGGCTTCCATGTGCCTAATGTAGTCTTTGCTTCCCAGGGCTTTAATTATCATCTGAAGAGAGCACCATTCTGGGATAATGGGCCCACTGATTCTCATAAGGGCACACAGCAAATAAATCATCTGCCACATACACACATAAAACTTACAAGCAAGCTCTTTTACAATGCTCGTGCAATATCATTATGAAACACAGACATACATGCAAACCTAAAAATGTTAGGAAAACGAAAGATTTCCCTGGCACCCCCATTCTGATTTGCTCATTATGCTAAAGAGAATATGACTAGAATGTTAAACTGTGAATCTCTCTCTATAATACTCTGTTCATCACTGTAATACAGTTAAAGATGGGGGTGGGAGATGGGTGAGCTGCACTACTGTTGTGGGTCAGCCTGCTGACACTTCCTCAGACAAAGAGGAACTAGAACAGTGAAGAAGAGGAAGTCTCACCAGGTCTGCAACCTGGCAGCGCTCAGGTGAACCGGCTGTGTCTGGGATTCAGCCACAGGTGGCCTCACCTGGAGGGTCGCCAAGACCACTAGAGCAGAGATGCCGGGAGATTAGGGCCACGGCAGAAAGCCATCGGAAAAGTGCAAGGCTACATGCTTTGCATAGAGCACTAAGCAATGATGAAACTGGAAATGCCTAAACACCTAATGAGCAACAGCTGGACTGCATCAAGACAAGGTCTATTTAGGCAGGCAACAAGCTCAGCGTTATCTGGAAGCAATTTGTTTGCTTGCAGCCACCTTGTGTCTCTGTTATCCTCTGGACCTCTGCTTTCCTGACCCTGGAAACTGAACCTGACCTTGAATTCAGATGGCCCCTCCACTCAGAAGTTGGACTTGAACAGCACGGTACCTGACCTCGGACTGCTTCTAATTCCCTCTCCCTTCATCTTGAAAGGAGACACTGCTACCGTCTTGGTCTCACATTTGAATATGTTGCTGGCTACAACTTTCCCACTTCCACAGACCTATCCAGTCTTGCGTCTCTCTCACGCAGGCCAGGGTGACAGTGAAGAGTCTGTGGATCACTTTGCTTTGCGTGATAGCTGTCCTAATTATTATTTGTACTTACTGCTTCAGTTGTACATGACGTCTATTACGCACCTCCCTTTCAACCACTTCAATATCCCACTCTCTCAGCCCAACCGTATATGCTGAGGGAAAAGCATGGGCCTGAGTATATTTGTGAGGAGATTATTTTCCTTCTCCTCCAGTCCCATACCGGTATTTACCGCAGAGAGAAATATGACACAAGAGGCTTTTTAACTTAAACAGACAAAACAGGGAAGTTTATTGAACAGAACTCACAGAGATTGATTTTCAAGGAAAAGGCAGAATTGGAGGGAAAACTCAGAGTCAGATTTATATACACAAGATTACTTCAGAGAGATAGCTTAGGTGTTTTCTTCAATCAAGTTCCTTTCGTTCTTAGTTTCAAGCTTAGTTCTGTCCCTCAGAACTGTTACTCAGATTCAGACTCTCAGACTCTGTCCCCAGCCTAGCTCACAGGAGTGAAGGAAGTCTGAGTTCCTCTCTCTCCTCAGAGAACTCACAGAAGTTTGGGGAAATATCCAAAATCCCTCTTCCAGTCCTCTCTGACTACCCCACACCAGTGGCTGCAATCCTCCACACCTCCCCACTACAGGAATAGCTCTACCTCAGAGACTAATTCCCCTTTGTGACCTGAGAATGGGCCCTCTCTAACCCAATTCTCACTCCCACAGGTTGTGTGTTTCAATAGCTTCGGCTTTCACAGAACCCCTCAGGTTCACAGAGTACAGCCTGGCTTCTTCTCCGTTTCGCTACCAAGCTCAGAATCTATCACAGCCTTCTCTGGCTGGTTCCAATCCTAGGACTCCTTTCACAGCCTCCTCTCAGGCTGGTTCCTAAGCTCCCAATCTATCACAGCCTCCTTTCAGGCTGGGTCCCAAGCTTTGAATGTTTTCACAGCCTCCTCTCAGGCTGGTTCCCTAGTTTCGAATGCTTTTGTGTCTCTCAGAGCTCAGAGTGTCAGCTCTCTGGCTCCGCCCACTCTTGGTCTGTCAGCTCTTGCTGCAGATTAACCCCTTATCCGCCACAACGTCTTACAGAGAAAGCAGCCTAGATTCTACCTCAAGAGCACAGCAACCTAGATCTTGGCGCCTGCAAAAAATAAATTATATTAATCGCTTTGTACATGGAGAAGATATAATAGGGCAAAATTTAAGTCTATACAAACAACAGATCACAAAGTGTTCCCATACTGTACCCACAGACTGTGGGGGCAGTGTTGCATGTTTAAATGCTCCCTCAAGTAAAAAAATATATATCTGTACATGGAAAACTAAATCGTCAAGCAGGATGCTAGGCTAGAATCTTTACCCTGACTTCTACTTTTCTAAGTGTATTGATTCTTTTTCATATTCCTGGACTCAATTAGTCCAGGAATGTTTTATCCATGAAAAAGAGGGAGAAGTCAGGAAATCTTTTGTTGGTAAAGAAACTGCAGGTATACAGGACATAGAAGAAAAGCTGAGGAATGTAACTGATGGTTTGAAACAGAGGGAAATGAAGCAACAAAAAGCAAGGTCATGGAGACAACTCAGCTATTCTCCAAATCAGGAAAGGAGACTAGAGAGGGTCAGACAGAGGAGAGGGGTTAACAGAACCTAAGCCATTGTATGCATTACACAAAATGGAAGGTAGGGTTGCCAACTTCCATGTGGGGTCTGGAGATCTCCCAGAATTATAGCTGATCTCCAGATGACATAATCAGCACCCCTGGACAAAATGGCTGATTTCCTTTATGGCATTATACCTCACTAAGACCCATCCCTTCCCCATATTCTGCCCTCCCCAGGTTCCACCCCCAAATCTTCCCAATCTGGAGTTGGCAACCCTGCAGGGGAATTAGAGTTCTGGACTGTACCACATAAGACTGCAAGTAGGGGAGTTACATTTGTTTTAAAAAATTTCCACTTTAGAACATCCCCTGCATGGAATACATTAGCATCTCAGCGGTAAAATCTGAACATAGCTCTCTGTCCCCGAGTGCGAATATAACACATTCAGAGAGTCCATTCAAAAATATGATTCTCCTGCTGTTAGTTTGAATTCAGAATTCTTCCACCTCGTTCCAAAATGTAAACTTGCTTTTAGTTAAGCAGGGGGACCCCTGGGGGTAAAGGCCCCCTGAGCAATATTTTACTCTTCTTTCCTTATATCTTCAGCTTTGAGAGAGTGTCTAGCCCTTTTATTTAAGACAATCTAAAGACTAATATACTAGCAACAATCAGTCCAATGGTTACTTTAAACCAGTATGCATGACAGTTACTGTTTTAATTTCATTAAATAAAAACCTAGTTCTCTGCTGTTTCACACTGGACTGTGGTGTGGCTCTGCATAGTTATAAATCCCTTTGAAATTCTGTCCCAAGGGCAACCATGAAAGGCTACAGACTACAGGAGGGGCTCCACTCTCTGCAGTAAATCAAAAGAATGGCGAGTTGAGCTACACCCCTCCTTCCCACCCCTCCTGTTTTCTGCAGCCCCTTGTTCTACCCAAAAAGCTGCTCCTGTGGCCTGGGGGACCAATAAGGGTTGTGGGGGGGGGCACACTGCAACTCAAATGGAAATTCAGCAAGAATCATAGATTCCTTTCACTCATGGAATGGCACCTTTGCATTCAAGCCTCTGCGAAAGAACAGAAAGCATTAGCTGCTCCTTTAAACAGAACTGGAGGTTTTTATTCTGAGTTTCGTCCTGGCCTAAACTATTTTAGCACAACTCCTTAATTTAGACAGGTTCTGAGTGATTATAACCACATTGGCAGCAAGAATTTATCCCCTTTTCTTTTTTGGCTACATATATATTAGGTTGTCATAGTTACTGTTCTGAAAGGGGGGAAATGACCAGCCAAAGGGAAAATGGGCTTCAGTGCATAGCAACAACAACGTATCTTGAGGGTGCATACATGCCCTGGTGGGGCACTCCAAAACAGATTTTGCAGAGCAGAGTATTGATCCAGCTATGCCCATAACGAGGAATTATTTGATTAATGTGCTGTGCCCCTAAGATGAGCCTGAGGCAGCCTGGGGTTGCCAACTGCAGGTTCAGAAATATCTGGAGATTTGAGGGTGGAGCCTGGGAGAATGGGGTTTAGGGAGAGAAGGGGCCTTGGTAAGGTATAATGTCATGCAGTCCGCCTTCCAAAGTCAGTTCACCTTCCAAAGCGGACATTTTTTCTAGGAGAAGTGGAACAAATGTTTTTAATAAATAATTAAGTGATCTATGCAGTCTGGATATCAGTTCTAATTCCAGATCTCTGGCCCCCACCTGGAGGTTGGCAACCCTAAGGCAGCCATGGATGGTTTAAAGGAATGTGACCATTGGTTCAGACCTTCTTCTCTTTGAAGAGAACCTCAGAGCTGTTATGGAATAACATTTATACTTATTTTTAGCTTGCAAAGTCACTGCAACTATTGGACTATTTGCCCTGAGAATATCAACACGCAGCAAGGAAATGTTGTGCCTGAGTAATCATACCTGCATCACAGGTATGATATACATGCAAGATACACGCATAAGCCACTGACTCGCAAAAGCCATTAGCTGGCAGAAGCCGCTTCCCAGTGCCCCCCCCCTTTCCT
The DNA here is from genome assembly GCF_029931775.1 of Euleptes europaea. NCBI lineage: Eukaryota > Metazoa > Chordata > Lepidosauria > Squamata > Sphaerodactylidae > Euleptes > Euleptes europaea. The sequence continues at coordinate 27,732,955 of NC_079313.1, read as the reverse complement.
ATTAGCACCAAGCACGTAGGCACACACACATTCCAAAGGCTGGAAACTTTCCTCTCGCATAAGGAAATGCTCCAACAGCCTCCCTCCCACCCATTCCTCCTTTTGATACTTTAGCTTCAACCTGCAAGGGAACACTCTGAACTGCTCAATAAGATAGGCTCCATTCATTAATGTAGCGAGGCTCACACAGGCGTCGTAGAGACTAATGACGTTGCATTGACAAAGCTAACTCGGATGTTAAGAAAATATATCATTGTTGTATTGGAATGTCAAATGTCTATGAAACCTCTTGCATTTGCCCTGCTTCGGTGTGACAGGATCGCGGAGCTGTTTGTCTGGATCCTGGCTCACTCGGTTATGACTCCTTGGCCAATAAAGCAAGCCGTAAACTCAAACCAACCTCCCGCCCTCACTGATCTCATTGGACTCTACGATAATGGGGGGAGCACATCAGAAATATGTTTTTTATTTACTCCGAATTTGGATGTGTGAATTTTGTTTTTAATGTCATATTGTCTTCTCCCTTCCAAGCAGAAATTGTTTTGCCTGGATCTTTTATTTTAGGAATGGCAAACTTTTCCATTCTTGTGGGCCTTTGAGTTAGATCACACACATCCACTACATTGTTTTCTTCTAATACAAAGAACTTTGCCCTGATGCAAGAGGAAAATCATCACTGCTAGTGGAATGGGTCTGCAGGACCCAACTCATTGTTTTCTTCAGGCAGTGGGTCAAGTTGATTTTGCTACAGCTTTTGCATGGACAGCCAGTCAAGTTTGTGCCATCTATCAGTAGAACCTGAACTCTTCTTAAGCATATGTCCTTTGGCATAAACTGGAACGTTACACCTTCCTTGTCACATTCTTTATGCATAATTTTCAGGATACAGAATAATATAAGATAAGACCATAAGAACATAAGAAAGGCCATGCTGGATCAGACCAAGGCCCATCAAGTCCAGCGGTCTGTTCACACAGTGGCCAACCAGGTACCTCTAGGAAGCCCACAAGCAAGGTGACTGTAGCAGCATTATCCTGTCTGTGTTCCACAGCACCTAATATAATAGGCAAGCTCCTCTGGGACTGTAGAGAATAGGTATGCATCATGACTAGTATTCATTTTGACTAGTCGCCGAGGGTAGCCCTATCCTGCATGAACATGTCCACTCCCCTCTTAAAGCCTTCCAAGTGGGCAGCCATCACCACATCCTGGGGCAGGGAGTTCCACAATTTAACTACGGGTCGTGTGAAGAAATACTTCCTTTTATCTGTTTTGAATCTCTCACCCTCCAGCTTCAGCAGATGACCCCGCTGTGACGGATAAGGGGTCCATCTGCAGCAAGAGCTGACAGACCAGGAGTGAGCAGAGCCAGAGCTGACACTCTGAGCTCTGAGAGAGAGAAAGCATTCAGAGCTGGGTGAGGAGACGGAGAAGAAGCCAGACTGTCCTCTGTGAACCTGAGGGGTTCTGTGAAAGCCGAAGCTATCGAAACACACAACCTGTGGGAGTGACAGGAGTGAGAATTGGGTTAGAGAGGGCCCATTCTCAGGTCACAAAGGGGAATTAGTCTCTGAGGTAGAGCTATTCCAGTAGCAGGGAGGTGTGGAGGACTGCAGCCACTGGTGTGGGGTAGTCAGAGAGGACTGGAAGAGGGATTTTGGATATTTCCCCAAACTTCTGTGAGTTCTCTGAGGAGAGAGAGGAACTCAGACTTCCTTCACTCCTGTGAGCTAGGCTGGGGACAGAGTCTGAGAGTCTGAATCTGAGTAACAGTTCTGAGGGACAGAACTAAGCTAGAAACTGAATCTGAGTAACAGTTCTGAGGGACAGAACTAAGCTAGAACTAAGACCTGAAGGAACTTGAGTGAAGAAAACACCTAAGCTATCTCTCTGAAGTAATCTTGTGTAGATAAATCTGACTCTGAGTTTTCCCTCCAATTCTGCCCTTTCCTTGAAAATCAATCTCTGTGAGTTCTGTTCAATAAACATCCCCGTTTTGTCTGTTTAAGTTAAAAAGCCTCTTGTGTCATATTTCTCTCTGAGGTAAATACCGGTGTGGGACTGGAGGAGAAGGAAAATAATCTCCTCACAAATATACTCAGGCCCACGCTTTTCCCTCAGCATATACGGTCGGGCTGAGAGAGTGGGATATTGAAGTGGTTGAAAGGGGGGTGCGTCATACCCACATTCTGGTATTATGAGAGAGGGAGAAAAGCTCCTCCCTGTCCACACTCTCCATACCATGCATAATTTGTCGACCTCTATCATATCTCCCTTAACCACCTTCTTTCTAAGCTAAACAGTCCAAGCATTTTAACCGCTCCTTATGGGGCAGTTGCTCTAGAACAGTGGTTCCCAACCTTTTTTGACCAGGGACCACTAGGACTTTTTTGTTCGGTGCAGAAACCCCAAGGTTCAAAATAAAAATTCCAAGAATTTGAAAATAAACTTTAATCATAACTGTTAGTTAAACATTAAACTTAGAATAATATTTGAATATATATTTTATAATAGAGAACTTTTAATTGAAAATATTAATTTATTATGGGTTTATAACTTTGTTTCGCGGACCTTAATTTAGTTCTCGCAGACCCCTGGGGGTCCACGGACCCCTGGTTGGGAACCAGTGCTCTAGAAGAAGAGTTGGTTTTTATATGGTGACTTTCTCTACCACTTAAGGGAGACTCAAACCGGCTTACAATCACCTTCCCCCCCCAACAGACACCCTGTGAGGTAGGTGAGGCTGAGAGAGTGTGACTGGCCCAAGGTCACCCAACTAGCTTCGTGTGTAGGAGCGGGGAAACAAATCCAGTTCATCAGATTAGTCTCCGCCGCTCATGTGGAGGAGTGGGGAATCAAACCTAGTTCTCCAGATCAGAGTCCACAGCTCCAAACCACCGTTCTTAACCACTACACCACGCTGGCTCTAGTCCCCTGATCATTTTGGTTGCTCTTTTCTGCACCTTCTCAAGCTCTGCAATATCCTATTTTAGGTGTGGTGACCAGAACTGTACACAGTATTCCAAGTGTGGTCTGACCATAGATCTGTACAAGGGCAGAATGATATCAGCAGTTTTATTCTCTATTCCTTGTCTAATTATGGCCAGCATGGAATTTGCCATTTTCACAACAGCCGCACACTGGGCTGACATCTTCACTGAGCTATCCACCACCACCCCAAGATCCCTTTCTTGGTCTGTCGCTGCCAGCACAGATCCCATCAGTGTATATGTGAAGTTGGGATTTTGTGCCCCAATATGTATCACTTCACACTTGCTCACACTGAAGTGCATTTGCCATTTTGATGTCCACTCCTCCAGTTTGGAGAGATCCTTTTGGAGCTCTTAAGAACATGAGAAAGGCCCTGCTGGATCAGACCAAGGCCCATCAAGTCCAGCAGTCTGTTCACACAGTGGCCAACCAGGTGCCTCTAGGAAGCCACCATCAAGACGACTTCAGCAGCACCATCCTGCCCGTGTTCCACCGCACCCAAAATAATAGGCATGCTCCTCTGATACTAGAGAGAACAGGTGAATATGAATATGTCCACTCCCCTCTTAAAGCCCTCCAAGCTGGCAGCCATCACCACATCCTGGGGCAGGGAGTTCCACAATTTAACTACATGTTGTGTGAAAAAATACTTCCTTTTATCTGTATCTCTCACCCTCCAGCTTTAGCAGATGACCCCGTGTTCTAGTATTATGGGAGAGGGAGAAAAGCTTCTCCCTGTCCACTCTCTCCAAACCATGCATAATTTTATAGACCTCTATCATGTCTCCCCTCAGCCGCCTTCTTTCCAAGCTAAACAGCCCTAAGCATCTTAACCGCTCCCCATAGGACAGTTGCTCTAGTCCCCTGATCATTTTGGTTGCTCTTTTCTGCACCTTCTCAAGCTCTGTAATATCCTTTTTTAGGTGTGGTGACCAGAACTGTACACAGTATTCCAAGTGTGGTCTCACCATAGATTTGTACAAGATCTCAGAAGCTAAGCAGGGTCGACCCTGGTTAGTATTTGGATGGGAGACCACCAAGGAATACCAGGGTTGCTGTGCAGAGGAAGGCACTGGCAAACCACCTCTGTTAGTCTCCTGCCATGAAAACCCCAAAAGGGGTCGCCATCAGTCGGCTGCGACTTGAAGGCACTTCACACACACAGACAGTATGATATCAGCAGTTTTATTCTCTATTCCTTGTCTAATTATGGCCAGCATGGAATTGGCCTTTTTTACAGCAGCCGCACACTGGGCTGACATCTTCATTGAGCTATCCACTACCACCCCAAGATCCTTTCTTGGTCTGTTGCTGCCAGCACAGATCCCATCAATGTATATGTGAAGTTGGGATTTTGTGCCCCAATATGCATCTCTTTACACTTACTCACATTGAATCTCATTTGCCATTTTAATGCCCATTCTTCCAGTATGCAGAGATCCTTCTGGAGCTCTTCAAAGTCCAATTTTGTTTTAACCACCCTAAATAATTTGGTGTCATCTGCAAACTTGGCTACTTCACTGTTTAACCCCAACTCCAGGTCATTGATGAACAGGTTGAAAAGCACCGGTCCCAACACAGATCCCTGAGGCACCCCACTGCTCACATCTCGCTATTGTGAGAACTGACCATTGATTCCTACTCTCTGCTTCCTATTTTTCAGCCAGCTCTCAATCCATAAGAGGACTTGTCCTCTTATCCCATGACTATGAAGTTTGCTTAGCAGTCTTTGGTGGGGGACTTTGTCAAAAGCTCTTCACAGTCCGTTTTCGTTTTAACACCCTAAATCATTTGGTATCATCTGCATACCTGGCCATCTCACTGTTCACCCCCAGCTCCAGGTCATTGATGAACAGGTTGAAAAGCATCAGTCCCAACACAGATCCCTGAGGGACCCCACTGCTCACATCCCTCCATTTTGAGAACTGATCATTGATTCCTACTCTCTGCTTCCTATTTTTCAGCCAGCTCTCAGTCCATAAGAGGACTTGTCCTCTTATCCCATGACTATGAAGTTTGCTTAGCAGTCTTTGGTGGGGGACTTTGTGAAAAGCCTTTTGGAAATCCAGCTACACAATGCTCACAGGCTCATTCCTGCCAACATGCTTACTGATACAGTAAAAAAAACTCTACAAGGTTAGTGAGACAGGACCTACCTTAGCCGAAACCATGTTGGTTTTTGCTCAGCAGGGCTTGTCCTTCTATTTGTTTGATAATTATATCTTTAATAATGCTTTCCACGAACTTTATTAACTATTTACATAACTTAGAAATCAGTATTAGAAGGAGCCGATTGACTTGATTCTTTTTTGTTTTTTTAATAAATTTTATTGGTTTTTAAAACTATAAATTCTTCATGATTTTAACAACAATTTGAGAATAATATCAAAATCACGATTGTATCAATTGTTGTCTAAATTATAAGTAAACATAAAATAAACTGTTTGACTTCCCCACCACCCCCGTCCACCTCTCAATAAAATATTGTAATCCATCGTTGATATATTCTGATCCTAATATTGGTTCGATTGACTTGCTTATTCAGCCATAACTCTGCTCATTTGCTCCACCCCTCTAGGACAGGGGTGTCAAACATCCAGCCTGCGGGCCAGATCTGCCCCCTTGACAACTCTTATCCAGCCCACGAGCCAGAGAAGGCGGCCACCCCTCCACTCTCAATCTGGGCTGGTGAGGCATGGCCCAGCCCGACCAAGTGACATTTATGTCATATCTGGCCCTCCTAACAAATGAGTTTGACGCCTCTGCTCTAGGATCTATATTATGTTAAGCACCTCCCACAAAGTCATAGTGGCCTCACACTCCTCTTTTGGGATCCTGTAATATAAAAAGCTTCTCTCTCACACAGCCATGGAAAGAAATTTTCTTTCCCTGCAAGTAAAACTGCAAAACATTTACCGCACGCTGACTAATATTTGGCAGAGTCTAATAAAAATGCCTTTTAAGCTAGATTTATCCCACAGGCTAGCAGGAGAGGGAGGATGGGTCTCTTGGGGGGGCTGGTCATGCACTGAAAGCTATACATGCAGTTCCAAAATGGGGCTTGGAAAAGGGGTGGGAGAAGCCCTCCCCTCCCGCAAGGCAAGTCGAGCCCCTGCAGTGTTTTAAAATTAAAAAGCGAGCTCACTGCAGCTGCTGTGTGGCTGCTGGAAAAACAAGCTGGGTTTGGAGAAGCCGGACTTGACTCATTTAAACAACTGTTAGTCAAAAAAAATTGTCATGTCTAGTTGGCCCTTAACTGAATTGAATGTACTTTCTTTTGATTTTTTAATAGTACCCTGTTGTACAGACCTGGGAAATCAGTGTTTTACATATTTTATGCATAAAGATTTGTCAACAAAAGTCATTATTAAGTGGAGCCTTGTTTAGCCATTTCTACCCGTCTTTCCTTCTTAACTAAACGTGTCTTTCCATCATAAATCAGAGTATACCCACAATATCATGCCTGGGTTTGCAAACTACCACAGAAGTGTGTGTTCCCTTCATCACTAGGCAGGACAATACAGGTCTGGCTTACCAAGTGCTTAGATGCACACTGAGGTAAATTATGTCTTGCATTAGGCACAGAAATGATAGAGATGCTGTAACTTATATGCACTGGAGTGCATATTAGGCACTGGAGTGCATTATATGCACTGGAGTGGTGCAATCTCATACTTGTAATTTAATTTGCAAGTGCACTCGCTCCGAAGTTATGCCTAATCTATTGTAATGTTAACATTTACTCTTGCTTAACTTCTTGCTGTTGGACAGAAAAGCAGGCTTCTTGGCTGTGGCAGAAAAGCAGTTAAATAAATATTCAAAACAAATAACCAGCAGCTGCAGAGAGGCTGCTGCTTTTCACTAAATTCAGTCCTTGGTGGCTGGCTAGGGTTGCCAACCTCCAGGTGATGGCTGGAGAGCTCCTGGGATTACAACTGATCTCCAGGAGACAGAGATCAATTCCCCTGGAGAAAATGACCATTGACCACTTTGGAAGGTGGCCATTTTTGCATGGTCAATTTTGATGCTCGCTCAAAGCTCTTTTATAAAATGCGACTTTAAAATGCCTTTTCACGGTCTCTATGCAAAAGAAGAAGTTCCACTCCCCCCACGTGCCAGCTCCTTTGTTTCTGTTTGCATAGCTATTAGCATATGCATAGCTAATGTGCCTCTGTTGTTTTGCATTGTTCCTTGAGGGGATTCTTCGTGGCAAACACCAAAGGTCGCGTTAAATGGGCTCTTTTGTAATGTGAAGCAGGTTTGCACCAGCTTCGCAGTCACTTCCGGAATGACGGTTCAGTGTGCAAAATTCAAAAAAATATGCGGGGCAATTCAGCCTGGAACGTGCTGCTAATTACCATGCAAAAATGGCCTATGTCATTTTACCCCATAAAAGTCCTTCCCCTCCTTAAATCCTGCCCTCCTCAGGCTCCACCCAAAAAATCTTCAGGTATTTCCCAACCTAGAGCTGGCAACCCTATGGCTGGCATTGTGTTCCAGCTGCACATCCAAAATTGTAAAAAGCTTACAGCAGACTCATCTTCCTTACCTCATTTTCCTTCTTGGTCTCAAATTCTCATTTTTCACATTAATAGGAAAAGTCCCTTGAGCATGTCTTATTTCATTGGCTCAGGCAAAGGTGTTCTCACATTGTCCAGAACAGGGCATTCAGTGGACTTAGAAGGGTGTAACTCTGCTTCGGATTGCACTGTCGCATTATACTTTTTCTGCATGTACACAGGTAGCTCACAAATAGTTCTGAGAATACGAAGAGATGAAGTTGGCCTTAGCCCCCATAATCGTGGCGCATAATGGTTTTTTGGGCATTTTATATTGTTAAAAGCAGGATATAGCTTTATCGTATTCGCATTAGATGCCACTCACAAAAACAGATGTGGTTGTTATTCCCAGCGAGCCAAACTATATATAGCAGCTAGTGACAGATTGGCCCAGTAACGTTGCAGAGCTTGTTCCAAAAAGAGAAGGAGAGAAAAGAAACGTCAAGAGGACTGGTTTTTTGGTCACAGCAACCCATTAGCACATTGATTTGAGTAACAGTCAAAGTGGAAAGGTTGTCATCACAGAGAGCTGAGAGGATGAAGAGTGTCGGCTCTTGAAGCATGCTAGCTATCCATCAGGCAAGTGACAAAAACAGAACCAAACCCACAATCTTTTCTGATTTGTGAACCAAACATGTAAGTCTATTCATTGCCTTGCTTTGGGCTTGATTTTATTTCTCTCTGTGTGTATGTAGGGTTTGCCTTCACAATATTTCTTAACTTTTATTTGTACAAGCTTCTGTTAACCAAAATGTATATCTTCTAAAGGCAGCATTTTGTGGTGAAAGAAAAGAGAAACGAAAAGGGGGAAAGAAAATAAAACAGAAATGAGAATGTGATCCAGCTAGATGTTAAGCACATTTAAGTCTTGCTGGTTTCAACTCACAGGATTCATAATTCTCCCTTTGAAATCTGTTGGAGGAAACTATGCTCAATTTTGAGTGCATTGTCCCTTTAGGATTGTTTTTCTTTTTACAAAAAGGCTCTTTGAGTATGCAGTATGATTATATACTAAGGTTGCCAATCAACTAAAGAATTTATATTTGCCTGCCTTATAACCAACTACATTTAAATACATTTAAGTATTACCAAAACCCAGTACAGATGCCCTTTTTTGTGATGAAGTAAGCGTGAAATGGAGACCCAGGATGGTGTAGTGGTTAAGAGCGGTGTAATCTGGAGAACCAGGATCGATTCCCCACATCTCCACATGAAGCCTGCTGGGTGACCTCGAGCCACTCACAGTTCTCTCAGAACTCTCTCAGTCCATGCAGAGGCAGGCAATGGCAAACCATCTCCGATTATGTCTTGCCTTGAAAACCCTACGGGATCACCCTAAGGGCATTAACACCCTCATGTCTCATACTTTTCTGTCCCGAGATTAAAAAAAATTGAACGCATGGTGAACTCCGCCCTGTATCAATCCTGCAAAAAATCAGGGAGAAATGTTCCATAGTGCAGCTCCCCAGGATAGTAGGGGAAGCGGTCATCATTTTCATCTCCACTTTGTGATTGGCTGATGCTGGTTAAGGTTTGACCTAATGCCGAGGTGGGTTTTTTTTTTTTTTTAATTTAATACCGGCATGCCGGTATACCATTATATCAGGATTAAACTTCCTTGGTTTTAGACCTCCTCCCTCCTCTTGGATCTGTCTTTACTCTCTGCCTTTGCAAAATAAAAACAGCGAGGCAGGCGGGTGCTGGTTCCCCTGGGCAGTGAAAGAGCTCCAATGGCCGGGGAGGGGGGGAGGCTTCCCACAGACCTTGGAGGAGGGCTGCCTCTTTGTTCTTGGGGGGGGGGAGACGACCCTACTCTAATTCCTATTCACGGGCAGCATTGTGTCCCCCTTCACAGCAGTGGCTGCTGCAGCAGAGGGGTGTGTGTGTGTGTGAGTGTATAGGGGAGCAATGGCAAAGCTCCCAGCCACACCGCTCCACTTCCGTGTTTCTTGTTACTGCTGTGTTTTCTCAAAAACTGAAGCACCACCCACCTGCCAATCCAATTCGTTGATATATCAACACACCTTCAATTTAAAGTTTCTTTAAAAAAAAAAAAAGAACGAAGGTCAGGAGCACTCGGGAGATGTATGGACATTGCAGGCAAAGGCAGATGTTCCAGAGTTTCCCCAAGAGGCAAATGGGAGGAGTGGGAGAGGAAAGTGGAATGGGGGAGTGTCAGAAAAAAGGGGAGCCGACCGGCAACACACACCAGCAAGTACTCGCAATTGCTGCAATTCCTTATTTACTTTCAGGACAAAACTGGGATTGGAAAACCAGGGGAAGTCTCGCAACAGAAGTGGGTTGGACCTGTAGGCAGCAGACGACCATTATGTGTTACGACTACGGAGATTCGCTACATTTGCAGGAGAATCGCAAGACAAAACAATCATGCGTTTTTGACCTATGTCTGCTGTGACTTGATGGCACTTTACACACACACACAAATATGAAATAATGCCTTTAATATTTTCATTTTCTATTACAGACACTCACTAGTTCTAGAGTTTTCTATTTTTTGTTGTTGTTGTTGTTGTTGTTGTTGTTTTAATTTAAAGTTTGTACGGCAAAAAGTCAAAGAAGCCATAAAGAATGGAAATCATGGGAAGTTCCATTAAACCCTTTCTCTGTTAAAAAGCATAAATGGAGGACCAAATTAGATTGACACTGGGCATCCTGGACTTGTCAAGTCTACATGAGCTGCAGCTGAGCAAAGATAGATTTCCATGTTGTTCCAGTTGACTCCATTTTTCAGGGATGGGAGCTATTTTCTGTTACCTGCCCCTGGTAGGTCAATGCCCCAGTTTTGGTATTTGGGGAGATCTTTAAAGTGCTGCTTGAGGGGAAAGGTGCCTTAAGGCCAATGTGAATACCTTATGTACAGGAGACGATACCGGCTGTTTCCTGCTGAGAAAAGCCTTGTTTTAAAATCAATTGTATCTTTATATTGTTTGTCTCTGACAGATGCCTAACCACTTTTAAAAGCAACATTTCCCAATGACATTATTTTAAGCCTGATAATGAGTTGTTAAGCCACCTCCACTTGGATTGTAATTGTGGGTTTGGGACTTCTTCTTCAGATCTGTGTTAGCAATTTAGCATCTGTTCCAAGAAATCTGCAATTCCAATGAACCACTAAGCCTGTTGTAACCCCACTGAGACAAGTCTTAGCTCCTTTAATCTTCCTGTCTATCAGTTCTTGCCAATATTATATCTGGGTCTTGTACATATGTGCTCAGAGAAGAGGACAGAAATACATTCTTGTGGGTGTGCTGTCAGATAATAATGTTTTGAACTAGCTCACCTGTGTGAAGACTGCAAGAACAGCATCCAAGTTTAGACGCCAGATACAAGAGTCAAAGAAGCCTATGATCAAGCAGTGGGAACTAAGAGGAAAATGGAGGCTGGAAGAAGAGGCGCCTGACATGGACTGCTGAGGAAGAGGTGGAGTCTTCCAGGTACAGAGCCTTCATCGCCTCATTCCAGCATCTTCAGTGAGCAATCATGAACAGAAGGAAACCACTAGCTTCCTATATATGCCACTCTATTGAACAGACAGAACAAGCCAATGAACAGCCTGACTAGCAAGAAGACTTCAGAGCAATGCAAAACAATGAAAGGTGCACTTGCATAACAAATATCCAATTTAGACCATCCTCTAAAATATTTCGTTCTTGTTATCCCTTGGTCTCAGTGTCTGTGGCTCAGTGGTAGAGCATCTGCTTGGCAGAAGGTCCCAGGTTCAATCCCTGGCATCTCCAGTTAAAGGGACTAGGCAAGTAGGTGATGTGAAAGACCTCTGACAGAGACCCTGGAGAGCTGCTGCTGGTCTGTGTAGACAATACTGACTTTGACCAAGGGTCTTATTCAGTATAAGGCAGCTTCATGTGTTCATATCCTATGCCCAGTATAAACTAAGCTACCAGGGTATAAATTTAAAAGTGTAGTGGTTAACAGCGGTGGTTTGGAGTGGTGGACTCTGATTTGGAGAACTGGATTTGTTTCCCCACTCCTACACAGGAAGCCAGCTGGGTGACCTTGGGCTAGTCACAGCCCCACCTACCTCACAGGGTGTCTATTGTGGGGAGAGGAGGGGAAGGTGATTGTAAGCCAGTTTGATTCTTCCTTAAGTGGTAGAGGAAGTCAGCATATACAAACCAACTCTTCGTCTTCAAAAAAATAATGCCTTATGTCCTTTCCCTGTTGGCATAGATGCTAAAAGGGCACATTTCCTTTGTTTCTGAGCTTTGTTTGCATTTCTCTTGTTTTAATATTCCCTAACTTTTGGTGGCCTGATTGACTGATTACTCCAAGGAACATTTTTCACTTGCAGTGATCCTCCTGTAATGTCTATCCCTAGAGCAGAGGGAACTTCTTTAGCCTGTGGGCACCCTTGGAATTCTGAAACACCATGGTGGGCACAGCTGCAAAATGACTGCCACAGCTTACCTTCAGTCACACAGTGAAGATCCTTGTGCTGTGGTGGTATCTGCTGCCAAAGCAATGCTTTTAAAAAAACCTGCACAGCCAACCAAATCTCCAACAGCCAATCAGAAGCCTTGCTTGACAAAAGCCCCACCTGGCCCTGCCCACTTCCTAAAAGCAACTGGTGGGTGCATGAAAAAGTGTTGGTGGGAGCCGTGGGCACTCACAGACACCATGTGGGGGTTTCCTGACCTAGAGAAACTTGCCCGCTGGGTTCCCTTCAGACCGCTGGGCATTTGTAGATGACTAGTTGACCCATCTTCTCTCTTTTACTCACTGACCTGGATAGCCCAGCCTAGCCCATTCTTGTCAGATCCTGGAAATTAAGCAGGGTCAGCCCTGGTCAGTATTTGGATGGGAGACCACCAAGGAATACTTGGGTCATGGTGCAGAGCCATGCAGTGGCAAACCACCTCCAAATGTCTCTTGCCTTGAAAACCCTAAGGGGTCGCCGTAAGTCAACTGCGACTTGATGGCAAAAGAAACAAACAAAAAACTCACTTTTGTTTTTATCTTACCGGTGGGGTGGGGGCTGCAAGGAATTACGGTACAGGAGGAAGTGTAAACAATCAGGAAATTCTTGGATCCTCCACTCCAAGGTAGCTATTTATTTAGGGAATGTATATGCCACCTCTCCATAAGAACATAAGAAAAGCCCTGCTGGATCAGACCAAGGCCCATCAAGTCCAGCAGTCTGTTCACACAGTGGCCAACCAGGTGCCTCTAGGAAGCCCACAAGCAAGACTACTGCAGCTGTCCGGGACAGCTCTCAGGAGCTCACATGGTCCAGTTCCTCTCCATTTTTTTAATTTCCTTTAGTGGACTCTAAATATTCTATGCCACCTAGAACATACCATTTTCCTGCATACTTGGATAGGTATGACCTTGTTTATAGGTGGCCTAGCTTTGCTGCTTTTGTAGTGGGCACAAAACATCCATTTGATTATTAATTTATAATTATAACAAAACAATACTTGAATTTACCATTTTTGGTTGTGGCATGCTTTGTGGTTTTCCTACTTTGTTTTATGGTGATGTTTAGGGTTGCCAGGTCCCTCCTCGCCACCGGCAGGAGGTTTTGGGGGTGGAACCTGAGGAGGGTGGGGTTTGGGGAGGGACTTCAATGCCAAAGTGGTTTTCTCCAGGTGAACTGAACTCTATCGGCTGGAGATCAGTTGTAATAGCAGGAGATCTCCAGCTAGCACCTGGAGATTGGCAACCCTAATGACATCAGTAATTTAACTGGAGAGCTGTACTGCGTCAAAAGGCAGCAGTGGTGGAAAGTGCTGTCAAGTCACAGCCAACTTATGGCAACCCTATAGGGTTTTCAAGGCCAACAGAGGTACTTTGCCATTGTCTGCCTCTGCATAAAGACCCTGGTCTCCTTTGTGGTCTCCCATCCAGGTACTAACCTGAGCTGACCCTCCCCAGGCTTCACCTCCAAAATCTCCAAGTATTTCCCTACTTGGAGTTGGCAACCCTGGCCTGTTACACAGCCTTATAATAGGTCATTGGCATAATATGAAATACATGATTTACAAGCAAAAAAAAAGCCCCCCAATGGTGGGGGGGAAACATGGGCAGGATCATCCTAACTTTCCCACCCACACAGCAGCCCTCCCAGCTTCACAGCAATCTTTCCCAAAATATCACAGCAAAGCTGGTTTGAGAAAGATTGGAGAAAAGCCAGGGATACCTCAGGAGGTGCACGAATGCATCATGGTTAGGGTTGCCAACCTCCAGGTAACAGCTGGAGATCTCCCACTATTACAACTGACCTCCAGCTGATAGAGATCAGATCACCTGAAGAAAATGGCTGCTTTGGTAATTAGACTCTATAGCACTGAAGTCCCTCCCCTCCCCAAACCCCTCCCTCCTCAGGCTCTGCCCCAAAAACCTCCCGCTGGTAGCGAAGAGGCACCTGGCAACCCTAATCATGGTGCTGTGGGGAAGCAGGGGGAAAACTCGCCTCCCATCAGCACTGAAGCCAAGGCAGATAACCCATGTGGAAAATGGATTCAGCATTTGAGTCCATGTCTGTGCTTTATCTGCTGCCCACACACTTTTAAAAGGTAATGGCATTGGGTGCGATCCAGTTAAAGCTGAGCCCCCCCTCCAAGTGTGTCTGTGCACAATAACTGAGGCTAAGAGGCATAATAAAATGTAGTGATCTGAGCAATCAGCTGTCTGATGGAAAGAGGGGAGACTAAATCAAGCATCCCCCCCCCCCATCTTTACCTGATCCTCAGCAATTGAGGCTATTTTCATTCATTACTTTTTATATTAAATAATAGGTCAGAATCTGGATGAGGCTTTTTGAAATTTCATCAGGTTTCACATCCTTTGATGCCTCCTACATTAGCAAGTTGCTTCTTCCCTAAATGTCTCCAGATGGTGCTGAGGCTTTTAGGGATTGGGTTGTGAATTATTTTTAGAAGGTTCCCCCCACACGTCTGTCTGAAACCAGCATCTTGCTGCTTTGTTCCATTAAAAAATAACATACTATTTTGGTTTACTTTTAATCCTCTTTCAGATGTATATTAGTAAATTGCAAAAATATATATATGCATAAGTCTGATTATAAGCAGGTGAAAATTATATCTGCTCTAAACTGATTCATCTCGTCTTAATGAGTGTGCATTGGATTGTGGGATTCAATTGCTATTGGTGCCAAATCTCCCTTATTGTATTGCACTTTCATCTCTTCCCCACCACTTTTTCCTTTCCAAACACCTCCCCCCTAACTCCAAGGAGAAAAAATAAAGATTAGGACAGGATTTGCTTTAACTCAGGGCCTGTTGTGGGGCTGTTTCCATACCACTGGGGCTCTCTGTGTAACTCTTATTGCTGCAAGTGCAGAGAAATTCACATGGGCAATGGAGCGCCTGCTGAGCAATTTCCTCAGGCTTTGTTTATCTTTACCTCCATAGCTACTATCCCTCCCTCTACCAGAAAGCTTTTAGCGGAGGGGATTTTTTAAAATTGGAAACTGACAGATTAGTAAAGTATAGCAATAGTTTTCTATCGGGTACAAGTATTGTAATAGTTCCAAGCTTCCCTTTTTCCACCATTACAGTGGGAATCTAGTCCTTCTCATTGCTGAGTTACAAGGGGAAATGAGCAACATGCCCCTTTTTCCTTATAACTCAGCAACAAAAAGGGACGAAGACCTATTATAATGGTCTACTATAATGGAGACCTACCAGCGTGGTGTAGTGGTTAAGAGTGGTAGTTTGGAGCCGTGGACTCTGATATGCAGAACCGAGTTTGATTCCCTACTCCTCCACATGAAGTCAGCTGGGTGACCTTGGGCTAGTCACACATTTTAATGAAGGAGAGTTGCTTCAAAAATCACAAAATGGGAATTGATGTGAAATTCATATGTAGCTTTCTACAAGTGACAAACATGCATATGAATTTTATTCTGTGAGCAGATATTCTTTACCTTGTAATGCGGCAGAATTTACAATCCTATGTGTGCTACTCATAGTTCAATGCAATTTGGTCCCAAATCATTCTGCAGAGCACTACGATCATAGCCCTTTTCAGCTTGAAAGTTTGGAAGCATCCAACTGGGTGTACCAGAACTGCATGCTACATAGGGTTGCCAACCTCCAGGTGGTGGCTGGAGATCTGCTATTATAGCTGATCTCTAGGTGATAGAGGTCAGTTCCCCTGGAGAAAAGGGCCACTTTGGCAACTGGACTCTATGGCATTGAAGACCCTCCCCTCTCCAAACCCCACCCTTCTCAGACTCCACCCCCAAAACCTTCTGGTATTTCCCAGCCTGGAGCTGACAACCCTAATGCTACATGAATTTGTCCCAAATACATATGGTCACCATGTGAGCTGTACAGGGCATCACATGTATTGCATGGTGCCCTATTCAGACAGAATGTTTCTACATATGCTGGGAGGATTGCAGGTAGAATACCCTCCAGCTACACAAATCTGGACATGCCCAAACAAAACAATTTAAAAGAGCTTTTAACAATGTTCAAATGTAACAACACATTTCAGGGAAAGCATCAGGATGAGAGCCAGTGTGGTATGTGTGTATGTGAAGTGCCGTCAGCAGCCGACTTATGGCGACCCCTTTTGGGGTTTTCATGGCAAGAGACTAACAGAGGTGGTTTGCCAGTGCCTTCCTCTGCACAGCAACCCTGGTATTCCTTGGTGGTCTCCCATTATAGTGGATAAAATATCAGAACACAGAAAAATCCCCCGTCAGCCATAAGTATCTTGCAGATAGCCTTTCTTTGCAGGCTGCGTTGGAAAACTGGGGGGGGGGGGAGAGACACACACACACACACAGCCATAATTGCAAGAAAGGCCAGAGGCAATTTAATGGGATACAATCCTGGTTTCTGTTTTTGAAATATCTCCTCCAGTATGCAGCTGTCAATTACATGAGACAAATTCCTCTAATATACACAGCAGCAAATTCAAAGTGGAACGTAGGGCTCTTCCTTTGATTAAAGGCAATGAAACTGTAGTTCCTGGTGCCCTTTCTGGTTTGGAGAGAGGCAATTGAATGACTAAGCTTAGCAACCTCATTCACCTCCCCACCCCAAAAAAATACATTTTAATTGTGCCTGCTTGAGAAGCTGGCTGCAAGTCTTCACCTTTAACTCAACAGCAGCATATAACCTGATTGTTCAGAAAGCTTAAAGCAGGGAAGGAAGGAGAGTACAGACCAGAAGTCATTTGGAGTGGGGCGAATCAATCACAGCTCCTGCTGTTCTGTTTGTTCAGAGGACACCACCGTATCAGCCTTAGGCAAACAGCCGAGGTGGGTTCTGTGTCCTGGATGGAAGGATCTTTTGTGACGAAGAGGTGGAAGGCTTGGCAAGGATCCTGCACCCTGCATCTCAGTGCTGGGCTGCAACAGAATAAGCAGCAACATTTTTTTTTAAACCTCTTTGGGAAGATTAATCCACCACATGGCATACTGGAGGAATGGATGGATTTGTTTGGCTTTTTTTGTGAGCAAGGAAAGAGCCAGTGTGATTTAACACTTAGTGTGTTAGTCTACGACCTGAGAAACAGGAGTTCAAACCTCTACTCTGCCACAATATTTATTGTGTGACTTTGAGCTAATCATTCTTTTTTAGCCTAGCCTACCTCCCATGGTTGCTGTGGGGATAAAAATGGGTGGGTGGATATGCAGATGACACCTGGTTCGGTTTCACCTTAACAGCTGAGCCAGGTGGGTAATAGGATGGAACTCATTCCAAACAAAACTGAGGTGCTGTTGGTCAATGGAGAAGCTGTTCAGGGTCTGCGGAGCCAGCCTGTCCTGGAGGAGGATGCACTACCCTGAAGGGGAAGGTTTGCTGGATCTGAGGGCATTTGAGGGTGCTGCTGCATCTTGGCCTCCACTTGGAGGCTCAGGTCTCCTCTGTGGCATGTAGCACCTTTTATCAGTTGTGGCTAATATGATAGCTATGGCCATTCCTCAAAAATTGTGATTTAACCATGGTGATTGCCTGATTTACACTCTGATCACATCTAGTTTAGGTTTCTGTAACGTACCCTACCCTGAAAACTGTTCAGAAACTTTGGTTGGTCCAGAATGTAGCAGCTAGGTTCATTCTCAGGGGATAGATTCTGGGATTATATCACCCTTGTGTTGAAAGATCCGTACTGGCTGCCTATCTGTTTCCAGCCACAATTCAAAGTACTGTTTCTTATTTTTAACGTCCTAAATGTTATGGGGGCAAACCAGGGTACTTGAAGGGCCACTTCTTCCCATACCATCCAGCCCACCAACTAAGCTGTTCCTCACAAGCCTGGTTTTCTGTGCCCCTGCCTTCAGGGGTGAGATTGGTGGCAACCAGAGATAGGCTTTTTCACTATTGGCAACTCACCTGTGGAAAACTCTTCCCCTTGAGACTTGCCTGGGTGCTTAAACTGCTCCCTTTCAAGCACCAGACCAAAAAAAAAAAAAAAAAAAAACTTTTAACCCAGGTAGGTTTTTAATTCTATGTTTATCATCTGCTTTTTAGTCTGAATATGTTTAATTAATTTTAGCTGTTTAATATTTTGTGTGTGTAAAGTGCCTTCAAGTCGCAGCCGACTTATGGTGACCCCTTTTTTGGGGGGTTTCATGGCAAGAGACTAACAGAGGTGGTTTGCCAGTGCCTTCCTCTGCACAGCAACCCTGGTCTTCCTTGGTGGTCTCCCATCCAAATACTAACCAGGGCTGACCCTGCTCAGCTTCTAAGATCTGACGAGATCAGGCTAGCCAGATCTCAGAAGCTGAGCAGGGTCAGCCCTGGTTAGTATTTGGATGGGAGACCACCAAGGAAGACCAGGGTTGCCGTGCAGAGGAAGGCACTGGCAAACCACCTCTGTTAGTCTCTTGCCATGAAAACCCCAAAAGGGGTCGCCATAAGTTGGCTGCGACTTGACGGCACTTTACACACACGCACAATATTTTGTGGTTTTATCCCTGGGAGGTGGATAAAGGAAAAGTTGCAATCAGTAACTAGAACCCTTCTTCAGCATGGTCTAGCCTAGGGGTCCCCAAAGTGGTGCCCATTGGTGCCACGACACCCACCAACACATTTCCTGGCACCCGCCAACTGTTTTTAGAAAGTGGGTGGGGCTTTTCTCCAGCAGGTCTTTTAATTGGCTGTGGAGATTTTTTTTTTTTTTACAGCAAGAGCTGCAACCCTAACACAAGAACCATCCCGGCATTTACTGCGTGTGTTCATTTTACAAGGGATCCTGTTAAACGGAGATTCATCCAAAATGTTGAAGAGTTACCGCTAGAGTTACGCACAACCTCCCTCTGATATTTTGTCGTCACACCCACCACCCTGGGTCCGAATTCCAAACATGGCTGCAGGCTTGAAAAGGCTGGGGACCCCCTGGTCTAGCACAACTGACTGAAGCCAGTTCCCATGGCTCCATCACCCCCTTAAAAAATGGAGCAGGAGGTATGGAAATGCAGAGAAGATGGAGCTAAATAGAGGCTGAGTCTATTTTCCCTCGAAATACATTATTTCCAGTGCACGACTAAGCCTGTTCACTCCACTCTGATGTGGGAAAGCCAAAGCTTCAGCGTGGAGTCACTGGGAACAACTTTAATTCTCAATGTCGGCATCCCCAGCCATTTGCTCCTTATAAAACTGAAAGGTTGCCATTCGCTTTTGCGAGAGAACCAAAAGATCTCATCACTCACACCAGTTCTCCGGTGGCAACGCTGTGTGTGTGTGTGTGTGAGGGGGGAGAGGACATCCTGGGGAGCAACAGTTCAGTGTTTGTTGGATATATTTATGTTTGTTTTATATTTCCCCCCTTTTGTTATATAGTGCAAACTCCTGTATAATAAAACAGTACTGTACTGTTTTTGACCGAGTCTATAAATAACACACCGGTCAGCTCTTAAGCAAAAGCGCCCTCTGGTGTGTGCATCATGCATCAGTCTCAGTGCTCCGTTTCTCAAATGGAGAGGGGCCAGGGATCAGTTCTGTCCTGAGACTACTCCTTGTATCTGGAAGTACTTCCTCTAATCCCTAGCAGATGAGGACATTAACTCAGTGGAAAAGGACATACTCTTGGAAAATTCTGTTCAGGGGCACCTCTCTTCTGTCCTTCGTCTCCAAACCCTTGATCTCAAATACAGATGTCAGGGATGAGCTTTGGAACAAATCAACTCTTCATGCCTAAAGACTTGCACTTTAAAACGATTGCAGCTCTGGGTATCCACCTCCCCCCCCACAAAACCATCTGCTATTGGGCCATGTGGGCTACAGTCAAGCAACCAGCCAATCAGCACCTAAAACCAATGATCTCCTGAAAATTCAGTTTACATAACTGGCAGTAGTCAAGGCATGAGTAATCATATGATGAGAAGCTGGCCAAGAACTATACCTCTGCTCACACCTGCATTCAGAAACAGCATTTTCTGAAGATTCGACATCAGGGATCCACCAACATGGTGCCAGTGGGCAGCATGGAGCCCACCAATGTATTTCCTGGTACCCACTTGTTTCTTCCCCATAGCATCCATTCCCAAAAGCAAAGAGCCAGCCCTAGCTTTCCTCTTAGGGTTGTTGTCACTTACTGCTGCTAGCAGGGGATCTCCTGCTGCTCCTGCTCATCACCACCACCACTCAATGGAGCAACGAGGGGGGGGAATCATGTGACATGTCAATGTTACTTCCAGTCTTTGCCTGGAAGTGACATCATCATGTTGGATGACGCTCTAGGAATCTCCCAAATCTCTATGGTTTTACCATAGAGATTTATGGGATTGCCAGAGTGTAGCCATAATGCAGTGTCTGCCAGTAAGCCATGTTGATGTGTTGCACAATGGGATGCAGACCATGTCCCAACCCCAAAAGTTCCCAGGGGTTGCTGGCAGAGGTCTGGCAACCGTATTTCATCTACTTAACTGGAGTATGGGGTGTTTCAGAAAAGCCCAAGGGGCATCCTTTTTATGTCTTCAGGGACCATCCATTTGATAACAGCTTCCTTCGCCATAGAAGATGCTCCATTTGGAACATCTTAGCATATTGTTAAACCTTCAAGAGTTTTGTGATTGAAACCAGACCCTGTGGCAGCTGTTTTGTTGTGGCAGCCACTTCCTGTTCTCAAAATTACAGAAGTGATAACATGGCCTGCAAAGTTACAGGCCCCGTTCTACCTATTTCCCAGTTACTCAAGCTATGATATGGTCCATGGAGCTCAGAGTTGCTACTTATGCAGTAAAATTCAGTGTTTGAATCTGTAGTTGGTACACTGGATTACTGTTTTTAAAGACCTGGGTCTCAGTTCACTGGACCCAGCTTGGGTTCCCCTCATTCATACCACACCTATGGGGAATGTTTTCTTTAAAAAGAAAAGGAGAGCCCAAATGGGCTCTGAACAGCACCACAGGAGAAGGAAGGGCTCCTGTCTCCCCCAACAAGCTGTTTCCCCACATGAAAACCATGCTGGGGAGGGGGGGTTATTTTGCTGATTTTTCTGCTCCTCCATGCTGCAAAATAATTCCCTCTCCCCTGCAGTTTATGTGATGGAAAATGGCTGGGGAAGGGGAGTATTTTCCATGTAAGGAGACACTGAGTAAGTCAGGGAGAAAGATTCTAACTCATCCTACTCCATTACAGGTAATAGTCAAAATTCTATTTCATGTTTTATTATAATTCCAGGGTCACAGAATCTAGAGTAGTTCAAAGCCAGGTGGCTCTAGATTGAAAGGGGCTATGAAGAATGCCGGTGGGCCTCTTTCTCCTTCCTTTGTTTCAATACTTTTTCCTCTTCACTTATGCTCTGTTTATGTAAGACCTTCTGCATATTCCTGAGTGCCAGCGTCTTACAGTACTGTCCATTCAAGTGCCTCAAGCTTCTTAAAATGTCTTTCTACTATGTATGCCAGGAGTAAATATACATCCGAGAGAAGATGCAGCAGCCAGTGGAATTCAGAGAATGACCGATTAATTAAGTGACAGATCAGAAGGTGCAGCAAATTACAGCTATTAGGCGATCAGAGACACCAATGAAGCCATTCAGATAATTAGAAATTGCACAGTTCATTAATTCAGGAGAGGAACAACAAACAAACTGTGATTGGATTTTGTTGAAGATATTTGTCTACCTCGCGGCTTCTTAGAGCAGATGAGTAGAAAAGGATGTGTCGGTCGAGGGAAAATAACCAAGGAGCTCCTTGAATTTACCTCATTTTAAGCCTCTCATTGACTTTCTAGTGAGGGCTCAGCACTGCCTATTCTGCTGGAGGGTCCAGGAAGCGATCAAGCCTTGCCATGTGCAAGTGGACCTCACAGGGAGATGACCTGCTCAGCTGCTCAGACCAGAAGGCCCAGGTCAGGGAATGTGCTTCCTACAAATACCAATGGCTGCGTTCACATCAGCCTGCCTCAATTGACCTATTCACCTTTGCATTTGTACAGGGGAGGCAGATGGTGTGTGGGGATTGCTGGTATGCCAAGCCCCACGGGGCTGCTTCCACTCACCCAAACCCCCATTCCTACACACACACACTCCAGCAAGCTGTTCCCTTCTGTGGGGTTCCCCGATCCTCATGCCCACCCTGCCAATGACACTGTCTAAGTTCCCTTACGCTATTTCTGCTGCAGAAACATTGCCACTGCATCAGCAGGGTGGCCATGAGACAGACTTTCCTCCAGGGACTTTGGGGCAACCTTGCAGAAAACAGACTGATGTGGGAATGAAAGATGATTGGTTACACAACCCCATGCAAGACTGATCCATGGGGTTACCGTGGGAAACTAGTTCTTGGGCTTAAACAGAAGATGACACATTTCACATCCGGTACTGGTATTAAAGTAGGTTAATATAATTAAGGTGATTGCATTATCACCCATTATGGCTGTTATGAATGATGATTGGGCTTTTGAATTTAGCAAACTATTTATTGCATTTCTGGTGAGGCCCCAGTGTTCACAATTTCCCCCTCTATAAACACATGTATTGCCATGACAAAATTGCCGTTTGGAGAAAAATATCTTATCCCTTTGAAAGCTTATGCTGCAATAGATCGATCTGTCTTTCAGGTTGTCTTTTCAGTTTTGCTCAAACAGACTAACATGGTGTGATGGACAGCTGCATTCCAAGGAGTTGTCCCGGTCATAGAACCCCTGTGATTGACAGAGAGTGCAAACAGAATTCTGAGAGTGGTCGTTAGAACTCTGATAATTAAGAACTGGCAGTTGACTGGGAGAGAAATTAACAGACAGAGCTTGGAAACAGCTGTGTGAGCGGTAAACTGTCTATTGGAGGATTTTCTCCTCAGGAGTCTAAAGAGTTTTTGGATCAGGACAATATCCATAACCAGTTATATAAGGAAAATTGCTCTAACGTTAATAGAGTGGTTCCTAAGAGTTTAATGGGAGATAGCTCTTGTGAAATGAGTGATCCCAGGCCAGTTTAAGAGAGAAACTGGGGAAGTGTGTTAATGTTCCTCTCTCCTACAAAGAAACACTGTGTAAAAGAATCTTAAGTTTAAGAAACAAACCAGAGACTGCCAAAAGAAAGCCCTCTCAGTAGAAAATATTCAAACACTTGTATGTGAAATTCCTTGATACATTTAAAAGTACAACATATCCCTTGAACGTATGCATCTCAATCTTCAAAATTCTGTTATTCTCTTACAATCTACATTTCCTGTTATGAAGAACTGCTAACCTGACTTTTAAATCCTATGAAAAGAGACAAAACTACAACCTACAACCTCTTTTTCTGGGGGGGGGGGGCTCCACTTCAGATTTTCTCTTCCCAATTTTGTCTTCTAGCCACTTACAATTTAAATATGTATTTTTAAAATAACAAAACAGTGCAAGAAGACAATTTCATTTTTTTAAAAAACACTAGTTTTGATACAAATTTAGAAGTGTGCATACAAGAATGAAGGAAGCCTTTCCTTACCCCAAACCTCTGCTGCTCTACGCTTCTACTGCAGTCCTTGGCTAATGTCCTCAATTGGAGTGGGCTGGTATTACAAGTAATCAACTGTAAATGCCTCCACTTTGTATCTGACATTGATGTTTCTGGGATGAAGGGGGGTTGTTTATTTTATACATGTTTCTTTACATGCTTTATTGTCTTAGTTATGTGACCAACAATGGGGGGAAACATTATCAGTACAACCTGTCTGATTTCAAATGAAAGGGGTCAGCTTTTGTTATCATCAATCCAGACATAGTGCAAAAGGGGAGGATGTTGCTTTAAAAAGCGTAGGAGTCCCTACACTGGCCAGACTATCCCCTCCTAATGAAGAACAGTGGAGGGATAGCGTGGCTGTTTGCTGGGTGGGGGGCAGTCCATCCCCAACCATCTGCTTATGTGGCTTGTGCAGACAATCAGGCCTGGTTACAAGTTTTCCTCCTAAGTTGTTGGGGGTTTAAGTCTCTCCACTAATATTCTGCTATAGAAACTGGAGTAGTGGTTAAAAGCGGTGGGCTCTAATCTGGAGAACCTGGTTTGATTCCTCACTCCTCCACATGAAGCCTGCTGGGTGACCTTGGGGTACTCACAGTTCTCTCTGAACTCTCTCAGCCCCAGCTACATCAGAAGGTGTCTGTTGTGGGGAGGGGAGGGGAAGGAAATTGTAAGCTGCTTTGAGACACCTTAAAGTGGGGTATAAAAACCAACTCCTCTTCTTCTTGTCACAAGGCAAGTTCAAAGTAAGGGGAGGCTACAAATACCTGCAAGAATCAGCCACACATTTAACTTCAGGATGGGCGGATTCACACCAAGACATGTTTTCTACTGTATATTTTAACATTTCTCTGCACGGAAAAAATTGAAACATTACTTTTAAAAAAGGAAGCTGGGATTTATATATGACTCAGTAAACAGGGGGAAAAAAGGACATTCTGCAGATATCTAAACTAACGCCAGCTCCTGAACTAGACCTTGCTGCTATTGTTGTCTTGCTGGCCGCACCAAACTTGAATTCATACAGCTGAGAAAACTGTATATTCCAGTCCCTTAGCTCCAAATATTCCTTTGGATCACCTCCCATTTCTGAGTTGGTAAAATAAGAAGTCTTTGTGCTTGAAAAAATGCCTGTGTGGTCCTTGGTCACTGGAGAACCTTTTTAATGGAATTTTTTAAAATACAAATTGTATAAGCTGCTTCTGAGAGAGAAAAAGCAAAACCTCCAAGATACATTTTGAAAGTAAGAGCTCCCTTTAGATGTGGTTGCTGTCAGGCTTGGAGAACAATGCCCTGTCCCTTTAATAGAGGCTTAATGTGTGGGAATAGGCAGCTGAAGCTTTTCGTGGCATGGAAGTAAATAACATCCCAGTAAGCCTCTGTTAAAGGGATAGGTCTTTCCCTCCAAGCCTACTAGCAACCCTGCCTTTAGAGGGTGAGATCTCATAAATTATCTCGTCCCCTTTTTCATTTCTCACTGTCCTCCTGATGTCAACGAGAAATGAAAAAGGGGGGGGTAAGCATTGTTGTTGCTTACCTTGAAGGTAGCCACTTCTACACCCCACTTCTCTCACAGCAAGAGAGGCAGCTTTTCAATAATCCTGTCCTGTCCGCTGAATTGATCCAAACACACGAGACCCGACAGCTCTGGATCCTCCTTGGCCGCCTCCACCTCTAACAGGACATCTAGTAGGTCCCATAGCTTGGGAGTGTCTTTCAAGGTCAGTTTAGGGAAGTCTTTCAGTTTCCGCATAAAAACGTTTTCGATGTCTGTAGGTCTGCCAAAGCATTCATCAAGCCTTTGCCACACTCTCCCGAGTGCCATTTCAGGGTCCTTGACGTGCGCTGCGTAGAGTCGCTTGGCTGCGTCGGAAGAAGCTGGCCCCAGCCATGCAATCAAGAGCGTCAACTCCTCGTCCGCTAGCAGTCCCATCTCCCCTGTGACCCTCTGGTAGATGATCTTCCACAAGAAGTAGTCCTCCACGCAATCCGTGAACTTCTGCACACCTTGCTCGGACAAATTCTTCCTGAGATTGCCTGATCCTAGATAGCTGCCACCATACTGGGTGAGGTGGGCAGGTGCTGGGAGCGGAACGGCATGCATGAGCGATGTGGGATACGGAGCAGCTGGCTGAGGTGCAGAAAGGCAGGTGACTGGAGTGGTTGAGCTGCAGGCACAGCAGATAGATTCAAAGCCCATTGGTTGATGTCCACTTTGCGTTTGGACCCACCCTCCACCGGCAGAAAGGCAGGTGACTGGACTGGCGGAGCTGCAGGAACGACAGGTGACTTGAGTGGCTGAGCTGCAGGAACAGCAGGGGACAGGAGTGCCTGAACTGCAGGAACGGCAGATGGCTGGGATGCAGGAACAGCGGGAGCACACACTGCAGTGTCTGGATCCAAAGCCCGTTGGCTGATGTCCACCTTGCGTTCGGACCTACCCTCCACCGGTAAACCGATGAAAGCGTTCTGTTCCTGCATGAAGGACAGCACGCGGTGCCGCGCATCCTCTTCTTCTAGCTCCTCAGGCCGGAAACCCAGATCCGGGCACACTGCCGAATCGAAAGTCTGAGCCCGGGCTTCCAATTCTGCGGCTTCACCTTCCCGAGCTAATGTCCGTAGGCTCGCTTCTCATTCCCCTTGAACCGCTTGTTGTCTGGCTTCGCAAGCTTCTTGCTCCACGCAAAGTTGGGACTGCCGAACATCATACTCGGCTTGTTGTAATGCCGCTTCCCTTCTCAGGCCTTCTTCCTTCCTGGCAAACTCTGCTCGTTTGGCTGCCGCCGCGGCGTCACCTTTGGCTTCCAGCGCTCTGGATGCCAGGCTAGCGTCCGATCCTGATTTGTAGGAGCTCCCAGAAATGTGGGAACGGGCCTTCGAGGTGGCAGATCTTGACCTGTGGGAGCCCCCAGCAGCGTGGGAAGAACCCTTCGAGGTGACAAGAGGCCCCGGACCTGCGGGTACCTCCGGAAATGTGGGAGAGGGCCTTGGAAGACTGCTGTTTTGAAGAAACAAGGGAGTGGGCTGTTGAAGGCACGTCTTTTACCGATACCAGATGTGACGGTGGATAGGGGAGCTGTGTGGTTGAGTTCCCCTCTTCTGCTGCCTTAATGCGGACGTCTAGGTCTCGTGCAGCCCCGTCGAAGATTCTATCTCGGGTCTCCCGTTGGTCCTTGAACTGTGGTGTCTCCTCTGAGCCCAATTGGTCTAGGATCGTAGAAATTCGATCCTCGTTCCCCCACCACTGCGAGTACAGCTGTACATGATGGGCCCAAAGGCTGCGCAGTTCCTCGACGCTGCAGTCAGTAGTATCTTTCTGCAGTTCTCGTTGCGCCTTCTGCCATGCGCGTTCCGCCTTATCGCGAAGCTCATCTTTTTGGCTCATCAGATAGTCTCTCATCTTGGCTGTGAGTGTTGGCACCCGTTGCACTGAGGTCGTTCCGTGTGTTTGATTTGCTGCTGCTACAGAGGTGGACAGGTTGCTGTCCACTCCGTCTGGAGCCACGACCAGGCTTTCAGCTCCCAAGTGGAGGCTTTCAGCTTCCGAGTGGAGTGCGTCGTCACTAGACTGATCTCCCATGGCTGTAACGTTGGTGGACATCCTGTCCCCCAGGTGGCACTGTCTTCTCTGGGGCGCAGTACCGTTGCCGAAGAACAAAAACAAAGTTGCCCTTACCTGTAACTGATGTTCATCGAGTGTCTTCTGTGCAGGCACACATCCCTCCCACCTGCGCTCGTGCAGGCCTGCCTCGGACGGGTTTTTTCCCAGCTTTAACCCTTTGAGGGCGCTAGAGCCATCTCGTGCCCTCTCTGACCGTTTCCCCTCCAACGGTCACCTAGCCTACGGTCTAGCGCCCTCCCCTCAGTTCCGCCTCAGCCACCACTCCTTCCATACCTTTGACAGTATAGAACTTGTAGTGGGGCAGGTGGGAGGGATGTGTGCCTGCACAGAAGATACTCGATGAACATCAGTTACAGGTAAGTGCAACTTTGTTTTCATCTTCGTTCTTCTGTGCAGTCCCACATTGGGATTTTAGCAAGCTATTATACAGGAAGGTGGGAGCAAGTTCTATGACTAACCTTATCGAAACATGGCTTGCAGAACCGCCTTTCCCACTGAAGACTCTTTTCTTGCATCCACATCTAGGGCGTAATGTTTCGCGAATGTCTCCGTCGAAGCCCAGGTAACAGCTCTGCAGATCTCCAAAATCGGGACTCCGCCTAGAAAAGCTGCAGAAGAAGCTTGTGCCCTTGCGGAGTGTGCACCTATCCCCAATGGACAACTCACACCAACCTCAGCATAACGACGTTTTATTGTGGACACAATCCAACATGATAACGTCTGAGAGGTAACTCTCCTCCCTTTACATGGACCAGCAAATGCAACAAACAACACATTGTCTTTTCTAAACTCTCTAGTTCTATCTAAATAAAATAATAATGTTCTTCTTACATCTAAGCTATGTAGTCTCCTTTCCGCTTCTGATAACTGCTTAGGATAAAACACAGGTAACACTATCTCTTGACCCAAATGAAAACTTGAAACCACCTTTGGCAAGAACCCTAAGCTGGTACGTAATACCACTTTCTCCGGAAAGATCTTCATTAATGGCTGATCTATGCACAGAGCTGCCAATTCACTGACTCTTCTAGCAGATGTGATTGCTACTAGAAAAGAAACCTTCATTGGTAATATATTTAAAGGTATAGTAGCTAGTGGCTCAAACACCTTCCCCATTAGGTATGTTAACACCAATGACAACGACCACTGAGGTACTACCCTAGGTGTTGGAGGATATGCATTTGTCAATCCCTTCAGAAATTTTTTAGTCAAATTATGTGAAAATATTGACTGACCCTGGACTTGAGGGTGATAGGCTGAGATTGCCGCTAAATGCACCCTAACTGATGAAAAGGCCAGACCCCTCTGCCTCATATGTAGTAAATACTCAAAAACATTCTGCAAAGAAACCCTAAATGGGTTTAATCCCTTAGCTTTAGCCCATACTGAAAACCGATTCCATTTCAGCTCATAAGATCGTCTAGTTGAAGGCTTTCAAGCTTGTACCAATACCTCCTTTACCTCAGCTGAGAATTCCTCTCCCTGCCTTGAATTCTCCAAGCTGTCAAATGCAATTGATCTAGGTTGTCGTGTCTGATTGATCCCTTCATAATTAGATTGGGATCTCTTGGAAAACGACAATACACTCCCTGAGCTAACATCATTAATGTGGGAAACCATATTTGTCATGGCCTAAATGGAGCAATTAAAATAATCTCTGACTCCTCCTGAACTATTTTTGCTATTACCCTGCCCAACAATGGGGTGGGCGGGAATGCGTAGAACAGTGCTCCCTTCCATGTTATTTGGAACACATCCCCTATTGATTCCACTTCCCTGCCTACCACTGAACAGAAACTCTTGGCCTTGGAATTCTCTCGAGATGCAAACAAATCCACTTGGGGAAAACCCCACTGTACAAATATTGGGACTAAAAATCGATCTTGCAGAACCCACTCGTGGTTCGTCAATATCTGATGGCTGAGCTTGTCTGCCTCTGAGTTGCTGACTCCTGCAATGTGAATTGCATGCAGGGTCACATTGTGCTTGAGAGCCCACTGCCATATTTCTGCAGCTTCCAAAGACATACACCGGGAGCCTGTGCCCCCGTTTGTTTAGATGAAACATAGCAGCCGTGTTGTCCGTCTGCACCAGAACTGCCTTTCCACGTAGGATATCTGTGAATGAAGTTAGGGCAATTTTTATAGCTCTGAGTTCAAGAAGGTTGATATGACACTCCTTCTCAGTGTCTGACCATGCACCCTGAACACTTGTCCCTTCACAGTGAGCTCCCCAGCCCACCTTAGAAGCATCAGATGTAACTACCACCTCATGAGAAAATAGCCCAAAAGGTGTTCCCATAAACAGGATGCTGTCCTGCATCCACACTGCAAGGGAGCGTATAACCCTTCTAGGTATAGATAGTCTCCTATAAGGGGAGTGCACTAGTGGTCTAAATACCCCTATGAACCACAATTGAAGAGGTCTCATATAAAGCCTAGCAATTGGCAACACTGCTGTAGTTGCAGCCATAAGCCCCAGTAGGGACTGCTGGTTGGAATCGATTCCTTTTGAATCTGTTAACCATAGATTTGATCGCTAGGCCTCGCTCCTTAGGTAAGATGCCCTTACCCTCTATCGAATTTAAACAGGCTCCAATGAATTGTAGCATTTTGGAAGGCTCCAATTTTGATTTCTCATAATTAATAACTAGGCCTAGACATTCACATCTCTGTACCACTAATTTTATGTCATTGTATAATTGTTCTCTCGATGACGCCACTATCAACCAGTCATCGAGGTAAGGATAAATTGTGCAACCTTGTAATCTTAAGGATGCCACCACCGGGCCATGCATTTCGTGAACACCCTAGGAGCTGTAGCTAACCCAAACGGAAGCACTGTATACTGATAAATTTTACCATCAAAATGAAACCTGAGGAATCTTCTATACTCTCGATGTATATGTACATGAAAATATGCGTCTTTAAGATCCATCACCACAAACCAAACATGTTTCTTTAATAGTTGTAATACAGACGCCAATGAAACCCATTCGGAATTTCTTTATTTTAAGGAACTTATTAACTTTACGCAAATCTAGGATGGCTCTATTCCCTCCATCCTTCTTTTGAACTAGGAAGAACCTAGAATAAAACCCTTTCTCTAAAACTTCTTGCAATGCCCCTTTTTTCAATAACTCTTCAACTTCCTCCTTTAACTGAGGTTATTAATGGCCTGCTGAACAACCTGTCCAGGAGGCCTATACTTGAATTCTAACACATAGCCATAACGAATAATATTGAGAACCCAAAGATCTGTAGTGATTTCGGCCCAATTTTCAAAATACAATTGCAAAAGGTTTGTAAACAATGGCCTCTCATCACCACCTAACTGTTTTAGTCAAAACCCCTGCTTTCCAGGTTGTTGGGCATCCCTGCCCCCTTGACCTTGACCATTTCTTGGTCTATTTGGGCCCCTTCTTCTGCCAAACTGTTGTTGTTGGTGACCCCTCTGAGCAGGATACTCTAAGCGGTGCTGTCCATAAGGACAATGCTCCCTCTGCTGGAATTGCCACTGCGGTCTAAATGGGGCTCTCTGATGAAAGGTTGAGACTCCAGGAGCTGTAATGTCCAGCAATTTGGCTGTTAACTTATTCTTTTTAATCTGAGACAGAGTCTCATCGAAAACAATTTTTGTCCTTCAAATGGTAAGTCCTCCTCAAGTCTACGCGTCTCAAATGGTAGAGCAGTAGAATGCAACCATGCATGTCTCCTCAGCATTATCCCAGTAGCTATCGCTCTAAAGGATGTATCAGCTGCATGCCGACTTGCATTGATCTGTTGCTTTGACAGCTTTAAAGCCTCTGTTTGAATGATGTGTGCCAGTGTTTTCTTATCCTCTGGCAGAACTTCTAAATAGATTCCCAACTTGGACCATAAAAACAACTGATATCCAGCCATTATAGCTTGGTAATTAGCTATTTTTAAGTTCATTGCAGCAGATGAATAAAATTTTCTTCCAACTGCATCAAGTTTTCTCCCTTCCTTATCTACAGGGGCAGCATGGTATGATTGCCTTCCTCTAGGTTGCATTTCCTCTGTAACTAAAGATGATGGGGGAGGATGCTTGTCTAAGAACTCAGCCTTGTCCAATTTAACCCTATAAAATTTTTTCCATTCTTTTAGATGTAGCTGGAACCGAAGCTGGCCTGTTCTACAAATCCTTCCCCATTTCCAAGAAACCCTCCAAAAGTGGGAATGCAATTACCTCTGGGGAGTCAGAATACAAATGAGATAGGATTTTATCTTTGGGTCTCTGAGATGACGTTGATATGTCTATCTCCAGATATTTAGCCATTCTTAACATCTGCTCTGCATAGAGCCTGAGGTCCTCTGAAGGCGACCTTTCTGTAGACTCTAACATGTTATCCCCTGTGGTGGGTTCAGCTGGCATCTCGGACCCCCTCTCAGATCCTTCAAAATGCCCCTGCTCTTCCTCAGTAGAATCATAGTCCAACAGATCAGCAGGATTAGAATACTCCCCTGAGGATCTCTCACAACGAGGTCTGGCCCTGACAAATTCCTCCCATTCCTGAAGAATTACTGGTGGCCTGCTGTCTTGCCCTGGAGTAAATGGTCTATTGGGCAGGGATTCCCTCTCACCTGCTGTGGAGCCACAAGGTCTCAGTTGACAGAAATCCCTCGGATCCGAGCCTGGATCCGGCATTGCAATCACAGAGGCTGGGGACTTGACTGAAGGCGCTCCTGTGGGCAGGGGAAGCTGCTCTTCCGGGTCCGGCCTCTGATCGGAGGGTCTAATGCTCTTCCGTTCCGACTTATGGCCCGACCTCTCCTTGTGCTTGGATTTCTCCTTCCGCTTCTTAGGGGGCGGTTCAGAGAAACTTCTTGGAACTGAAGGGGATCGCGCTCTTTTCGGCTCAGTTTCCTTTGCTGAAGCCGTGGGAGCCGATCTCATAGACACCAGCGAGGGCGATTCCAATGTGGGACTGCACAGAAGAACGAAGATGAACTCCATGCTCCCTTTCCCCTCTGTGATCTTTTCCCCCACTGAGCTTCCTTATGTCCTCATTGTTCGTTATCCCTCTGCAGGTTCTTTGTTGTTTCTCTGAGCTTTCTCAAATTGGATCACAGGTGGTTTGAGAGAGCATGGAGACATAACAAGGTGTCAGAAAGACAAATGGAAAACTCAGAGGTGAGGAAGCTCAGAGAAAACAATTGCACCCAAACCTCTGTGTGAAAACACCCCACCTAATGCCGATTTTATATTTTATTTTGCATGTTTAGCATTACTGAGTAAGAGGCTGTATTCCATGGCCATTTCACACATTATGCAGAGGAAAACCCAAAACTGCCCTCAAAATTGCCTCCCAGAGAGCCTCTCCCCACCCCCCAGCACCATTCCTTCTCTTCCCTAAGAAAGGCATCACCCACTTCGGGATCCTGAAGCACAGTTTGAGAACCACTAGCCCAGATGATGTAGTAAGGTGGAACTCACCAAATGAGGCTGCAGATCACATTTTGGAATGTTTCCTGTTGCAAAATGAAAACCAGCATGAGAAGCCAAGACAAGGAGCAAAGCGTTCTCCCTGCTATCCCAGGTTTTCTATTAGAATGGAGGGTTTTGTGTATGCAAGAACATTCAAAGCTGGAATTCATCACTCGCAGAAGTGGCACATTCCACTCTGCCTCCTCAATATATTATCACCTCATTCTTTGGCCTGCATAAATCAGGCATTGGGCTTGACCAAAGTCTTAAAGTCAGCAGCTGAAATGCATAATGAGGGGAGTAATCTGCCCAAGTTTCTGTTCATGTCAGGGAGAAAAGGGTTAAATAAACCCTTGCATCTGTGGCAGCAAGCAGGACCAAAAGCTCCTCAGGCTTCGTTCATGTCAAAATATGGCTTTGATCAGAAGCCAGTTATCAACCAGGAATTTTAAATGATGGGTTTGGGAAGGGGTATAATGCCAGAGCCAACCCTCCAAAGCAGCCATTTTCTCCAAGGGAACTGATCTTGGTCATCTGGAGATCAATTGTAATAATGGGAGATCTCCAGGTGCCACCTGGAAATTGGCAACCAGTGAGCATGTTGCCTAACCATGGAGGCAATGTATGCTCTCTGCTGTGATCAGGGACGCCGTTTTCTGAAGGTTGTCATTCATAGGGAAGGAGTGTATGCCTCGACACTGCCTCCATGCTTAGGTGTTATGCTCATGAGCTGGTGATCACAAGGATGCGGGGACAGTGCTCTAGAGGTCTTTTTGCATCACCCACTACTGGAGTGCCAGCGTGGTGTAGTGGTTAGAAGTGGTGGACTCTATAATCTGGTGAACCGGGTTGGTTTCCCCATGATGCCTGCTGGGTGACCTTGGGCTAGTCACACTTCTCTCAGAACTCTCTCAGTCACACCTACCTCACAAGGTGTCTGTTATGGGAAGAGGATGGGAAGGCAATTGTAAGCCGGTTTAAGACTCCTTAAAGGTAGAGAAATCAGGGTATAAAAACCAACTCTTCTTCTTTTAACTGGAGATAACTGGGATTGCAAGTGGGACCTTCTGCATGCAAAGCAGACGTTCTCCCACTGAGCAACAGCTCCTCTCCTGTGAGCAGCTGGAAAATGGTTTTTGACAGTCTTCTTCCCCAACCACATCTGTATACTTTAGTCCAAGAAGCAGTTTTCCTGTTTGAAAAGGGCCACTGCCCTGCCATTTCATACAATTGCGTGCTATGAGTAGTCTTAGCCCAAGACCATTAGCTGTGAACTCTAGCTTGAGTCATGACATAGCCCTAAACATGGTTCTGCCATTCAGTACCCTTATGCGCAGCACAGTGGTAATCATACCGTCCCACCTTACAGGCTTGTTGTAAGGAAATATCAGAAGAATGTACATCGAGTGTTCTGGAAATTTAAATGTGCTATATAAAAGTACTGTGATGATTAATACATTCAGTTTCAGTCCACTGGGCTAGGCCATGCTTTTTGGAGCTTCAGTAGTGGAAGAAGAGTGATGTCATCTTTTTCTGAGCTGCAGCACATCTGTACCAAAAGGGAAGGGGTGGAATGTCTGCTTCTGAATACAAACTCTAGCAAGCTTTGTCCAACATCCCCCCAAACAGGTGCCACAAATGCTTTAAAATAAAATGCACGAGGGAAATCTGCTAAAACAAGCTGATGTCTTTGTAAAATTAAGAGCTGTTCAGTACCTAGGGGACAATTATTGAGTCAGGACCAAAGGCTAGCAAATTCCTTCTGCTTCAATAACATGTCTCCAAATCAAACCTCACCCACCTAAATATAACAAGGAGGACAGGACAGATTGTTGAATTGGCCCATGACCTCTTTGGTGTCCTATTTTTAATTGTAAAATATGCATTCCAATGTCTTGCCAATTCTCAAGACTTAGCAAGGATTTGCAAAGCAGATGTTGAACCCTAATGCACCTTTTCCTATTGACATATATAACACATTTTTAGACCGCGGCTCTCTCATCTCAAAAGCCTCTTTCTTTTTTTCCTCCACTGTTTATTGTCCAAGTCTTCAGTATGGTCAGGAGGGTCGGGCATGACAAAACCATCCGTCAGCTTATAGTAGACTATTGTTGAATCTGATTCAACTATAGCCAGTGTGATGGACATCGGGGAATCGGATACTGTATGTGTTCTCTTCATAATCTGCCTCATCCTGGAAGAAAACAAAAAAAACAGTTAGCCATTGTGTTTCAAGATCATGCAACTATTGCTCAAATGTCACTTGAAGCCAACCTAGTAAAGAAAACAAATATACACTGCTGCTATCAAACAAATTCAAAAGAGGGTTGCCAACTTGTGGGGGGGAATGTGCCACTAGGAGTGCCAAGCTTTCATCTTTAGCTGATAAGGCTACTGTGCTTTAAAAGCTGTGTTACTGTAAGGACCAAAGGCTAGCAAATTCCTTCTGCTTCAATAACATGTCTCCATGTAGAGACACTGTGGTGCAGGGTGGCCAGGTAAATGTCTGACATTATGCAGGTGTGAGGGGCCAGGCAGGGCTGCAGCTTGGCATGCGGCACTACATAATTTCTGATAAAAAACCAGAAGTGACAAAGGGTAGCTCTGTCAATTCCAGTAAGAACTTCCAGGAAGAACATTAAACTGTTTTTGGTTTGTTTGTTTTAACTTTTCTCCCACAGCCACTCTGAATGGCAGCGGGCAATGGGACTTGGGGGGCAGAGAACCTCTTAGCAGAGGCTTTGCAACCCAACTCTGGTGTAATGGTGTTGGACTAGGATCTGGGAGACCTCAGTTCAAATCCCACTCTACCACTGAAGCTTGTTGAGTGGCTACAGATGGACCTGTCACACTCTCTGCCTAACCTACCTCATAGGGTTGCCGTGAGGATCGAATGGATTTTTGCCTGAGGAAATCTTGCCACCCAGGGCTGAGCTTCCCCATCGCCTCACCTCCACCACTAGCTGCCTGCCTGTGAAAGAACTCGAAAGCTGGTCCTCTTTTCTTAATTGTTATTTGATGTTTATATTATTATATGAAATTTTATATTTGGGTGTTCCTTTGAACAGAAAAGCAGAATAAATGATTATCACTGAGACAGAGTGACTGGCCAAGGTCACCCAGCAAGCTTTCATGGAAGAGTAGGGATTTGAACTTAGGTCTCCCAGATCCTAGTCAGACACTCTAACTACTACACCACACTGGCTCTCATTACATTATGCATGCATCCCCCACCCACAATTTTATCTCTAATCCAATATGCTCACAGCATGAGCAGCCCAGAGTATA
The DNA here is from genome assembly GCF_029931775.1 of Euleptes europaea. Classification (NCBI taxonomy): domain Eukaryota; kingdom Metazoa; phylum Chordata; class Lepidosauria; order Squamata; family Sphaerodactylidae; genus Euleptes; species Euleptes europaea. The sequence continues at coordinate 27,697,138 of NC_079313.1, read as the reverse complement.
GGCTTCAGCACGGCTATACCCCAGCTAGATCTTCATACTAGGACTGACTGGTAGGATATAGATGACCTGGCTGGAAAGCAGCCCAGACTATAGACCTTAGCTTGGCTATACCCCAGCTAGGTCTTCATACTATAATCCACAAATAACACAAACTCTGGCTTCCTGTGGATACCAGTGTTGCAGGTAGGCCACCTGTGCTTTAGAACAGGGTCTTTTCCAGACTCACAAGCCATCTTTCATGGCCAGGGGCCTCATGGGACCTGCTGCGCTCCAACCAGTAGCAGGACAGAGACATGTGAGAAGAAGAGGAAAAGCCAAAGTTATGACCACTCTGGTGGGAAGGGGGAGCTTCATGCCAAGAGAACATTTGAGGACTGACTGGTAGGGTATAGATGACCTGGCTGGAGATAGAGAGAGAGAGGCAAAGGGGGGAACTATGCTAGGTAGGAATACTCTCTGCCAATGAGTGACTAACCTTGCCTTCTTTGCTATTCCTCTTAAGACCAAACTAGACAATATTGCATCTCTGAGTCCGCCATGAAGACATGGCACCATTTTAAGCTTCATTTTTAATTTTTCAAAACTCGGTGATGGCTCAATCCTGCTGGAAACTGTGGTGCAGGAGGATGAGGGGCTCCTGTCTCCCCCTCATCTCTCTCTCTCTCACACACACACGTCATTTTGACTCTTGAAAATGTATTCCAAGACCCACTGTGGTTCTTGACCTATATGTTGAAGACCAGTGATTTAGAAGTCCTCTTGATATCTATGGCAGTCAGTGTGTGTCTATCCTATTCCATGTGGGGTTTGAATGCTCTTTCTTAAAAAACAGCTGTCCCTACATAGAAAACCAGCTTGTCAGGGGGAAAGGATACAACTCCTTATCTCAACATGATTGTTTTCTGGGTGGAGGGATTTTTTTTTATAATAAAGGGAATGTTGCCAAATGAGGCTCTAATTTTTACCTTCAGTTTTAACCATAAGCATGGACACAGATCTGTCACCACAGTAAGAATTAAGTACAGTTTAATGACAAACACAGACAAAATAGAGTTGCTTTAATAGTGAGGCAAGATGTAACACAGGCAGTCAGGAGCTATAATGCAAAGTTAACTGAATAATATTAATCAGACTTCATAGAAAAATATCGATAAAATCATCATTCAAGTTTATGCCTTAACTACAGATGCTGAGGAAGAAGAAGAAATTGAAAGCTTTTATGCAAGTGTCCAGGAAGAACCAGAACCAACGTGTTAAAATTAAATCAGAAGAGTTTCCATCTAGACATTAGGAATAATTTTCTAATCGTTAGAGCGGTTCCTCAGTGGAACAGGCTTCCTCGGGAAGTGGTGGGCTCTCCTTCCCTGGAGGTTTTTAAGAAGAGGCTAGATGGCCATCTGTCAGCAAAGCTGATTCTGTTAACTTAGGCAGTTCATGAGAGGAAGGACATCTTGGCCATATTCTGGGCATGGAGTAGGGGTCACTGGGGGTGTGTGGGGGAGGTAGTTGTGAAATTCCTGCATTGTGCAGGGGGTTGGACTAGATGACCCTGGTGGTCCCTTCCAACTCTATGATTCTAAGAAACAGATCACACACCTAAGCAAGATATGCTGATAATAATAGATGACTGGAATGCATATGTAGGAAACATAGCAGAATCAAATATTGTTGGCAGATTTGGGCTAGGAGCATGAAATGAAGAAGAGCGACTTATAGAATTCTGTGATGACAACAATGTATTCATTGTTTCAGGCAACCAAACAGATGATTGTATACATGGACATCACCGGACAGCCAATATAGAAATAAAATAGATTACATAATTGGAAGCAGAAGATGGAGAAGCTCTATTCTGTCTGCTAAAACAAGACCAGGGGCCGAATGGTTAATATCGAAAATTGGAATAAAGATGAAGAAAAACACCAAAACATTCATAGTGCCAAAACACACTAAATAACATTCCTGAAGAGTTTAAATACCTTGTAAATGACAGACTTGCATTACTAAGTGCAAGTTAATGTGAACCAGAAGAACTGTGGATTGAAATCAGAAATATTATTAAGGAAGGATAGGCAAAGACTATTCATATAGCCAAATGAAATGAAAAACCTTGATGGATGATTGAGAAAACTCTTAAAATTGCTAGTGATAGATAAGCAAAAGTAAAAGATGTCAGAAACGGAATCAAAAGTCTAAATGCAGCATTCCAGCGACTTACACATAGAGATAAAGAGAACTATTAACAGTAACCAGTGTAAAGAAATAGAAGAGAACAAAAAAAAGGAAGAATCAAAGGAGCTAGTAAATAAATGGAAATGGAAAAAGGGAAGAACAAGAAATCTGTTCCACAAAATCCAAGCAATCAAAGGGAAATTTAAAGCATAGTTAGGGATGTGGAAAGATCAACATGGAAATTCATTAACTGAGCAGGACAAAATAAAGAAAAGATGGGAACAATACATTGAAGAACTATACAACAGAGATGAAAGGATGACAGATTCCATCCAAGAAGAATCTTGAAGAAGAACCTACAGTTTTAGCAAATGAAGTGAAAGCTGAACTGAGAAACAAATTGGGGGAAACAAATCACCAGGAGCAGATGGGGTACCAATAGAACTATTCCAAGCCACAGAAAAGGAGTCCACAAAAATCTTGACAAGACTATGCTAACAAATATGGAAAACCAAACAATGGCCCACAGACTGGAAATGGTCAATTTACATTCCAATTCCCAAAAAAGGAAAAGACTGTAGTTGCTACAGTCTTTGGCGACAGTAGCAACTATTGGACCATTGTGTTAATTTCTCACGTGAGCAAAGTGATGTTCAAAATCTTACACCAAAGGCTATTACAATATATGGAACAAGAAATGCCAGATGTTCAAACCAGATTCAGAAAAGGAAGAGGCACTGGAGATCATATTGCAAATTTACTTTGGTTACTGGAGCATATAAGAGAATTTCAAAAGAAAATCAACTTGTGTTTCATAGATTACATTAAAGCTTTTGGCTGTGTGGATCATGAGAAACTATGGCTGGTTTTAAAAGAAATGGGTGTGCCACAGCATCTGATTGTTTTGACACATCTGTACTTCAGACTAAAGGCTTCCGTTAGGACAGAATATGGAGATACAGAATGGTTTCTAATTGGCGAAGGTGTCAGACAAGGATGTATTTTATCTCTCTGTCTTTTCAATCTTTATACAGAACATATCATAAAGAAAGCTGCATTTGATTTGAGATATGCAAATGACCCCACATTACTTGCAGAAAATAGAGAAGACTTGAAACAACTACTGCTAAAGGTTAAAGCAGAAAGTGCCAAAGCAGAACTACAGCTGAACATCAATAAGACAAAAGTAATGACTACTGGAGAATTATTCAACTTTAAGGTGGACAATGAGGAAATTGAACTTGATCAAGACTTCTTATTCATTGGTTCCATCATCAACCAAAAGGGAGACTGCAACCAAGAAATCAGGAGGAGATTGAACTGGGAAGGCAGCCATGAAGGAACTAGAAAAGTTTCTTAAGTGTAAGGATGTGTCCCTGACAACCAATATCAAGTTTAATTCATCCCATAGTGTTCCCTATTACTTTGTATGGGTGTGAAAGTTAGACAATGAAGAAAGCTGACAGGAAGAAAGTAGATTCAATTTGAAATGTGGCGTTGGAGGAGCATTTTACAGATACTGTGGGTTCTAGAGCAAATCAAGTCTCAACTCTCCCTAAAAGCTAAAATGACCAAAGTGAGGCTATTATACTTTGGTCACATTATAAGAAGACAAGAGTTACTGGAAGAGACAATCATGCTACGGAAAGTTGAAGGCAGAAGGAAAAGAGGAAGCCCCAACACAAGATGGATTGATTCAATCAAGAAAGCTACAGCCCTCAGTTTGCAAGACCTAAGCAAGGCTGTTAACGATAGGACATTTTGGAGAACATTAATTCATAGGGTTGCCATGAGTTGGAAGTGAATTGGCGGCACTTAACACGCACACAGCTTACTTTGGGTACAGGTATTTAATAGGATAAGACCCAAATGCAAGAAACACAATGCAAGAAAACACAATGCAAGAAATGATACGTCAATTTCTATTTTTAAACAAACCTGATGGTGGAGGAGCCACCATGGGGGACTAGGGCAGGGAAAATGCAGGCAATCCTGCCATGTGAAATCCCCATTACTGCTGTGTTGTATGAGCAGCCACAGCAGCAATGGGAAAACTACACAAACTCATCCCCCCATGTGGAAAACACCTTTATCCAAAGGCATGAGATAACTCAGGACCCACAGGACCCAGCTTCCCTTCTTATTCTGAGGCAGCTCTCACAGCTTGGACACTAGCAGGTAACCAGGCAGGTAACCAGCTGTCTTGATCATGAATGCAAATTTAAAACTCAATTCCCTTGTGCTCCAATGCACACAGAATGGAGATCCATGGTTGGGTACAGGTAGGCTGCAGTCAGAATCTTCCTGGTAATCTGGTAGCAGTTAATTTTCCCAATTGGGACCAATTTAGTGAATGCAGCTAAGGTCAAAGTGGGTACTTCATTTGAAATACAAATATGCCATCTGTTTGCCACATACCCGCTCTGTGCAGGATATGGTTTAGAGGCTATTCTTTAAGGGCATGCATCTCTGGAATTAAGACAAATCTGAACCCGAGCTTCAGCTGCCTCAAGGGAACATTGCTGGGACAAACATGCAGAATTTCCCAATCAAGTCTGCTTCTGCACAAGCTATTTCTGAAGGAAACAGGGTGGGGGGAACCGACTGTGGAGCTCTTCTTCAGTGATCACACAGAAGGCATTGTGTGCGGCACATCTGCCATGAATGGGGATATTGACAAACGGCGTGTCAAGTTGATAGCATAACGTACACATACCAAGAGGCTTTTCTACTTCAAAAAGCACTGCAAGGCCAAGAAAGGAAATACCTCTGGGAGAAGGACAGAGAGACAGGTACTCTCTTTCCATGTGATCCGTATTTTTCAACCTTTCCTCCTCGGGACTTCTAAGAGCCAGCAGAAGCCAACACACGAATATAGTAATTAGGAGAATCCAAATTTCCAAGGAGTCTGATTGTGATTGCTTTTTTCAATCATTTGAGCTCTCACTGAAGTGCAGAAAATGGATGGCTGTGCAGGAAAAATCCCACCCTAGAATACCTTCTTCTGTAACAGACGTCTAAAGAATGTGAATCTTGAAATTACTTGCTTGTGCACAAAGCAGTCATATAAACGAGGTTATAATCCCAGCCTAGCCCCCATGTTGCAGCACAAATAAGAAGGAGTCCTGCTGGGACCTTAAAAGCTAACATGCTTTTTTATTCTCGCATACGCTTTAGTGGAACTAGAAGCCACTTTGTCAGATGCATGTGACCAAGCAGGGTTAAAGGCATTAGAAGGGTTAAAGACTGCACTGGCCATGGGATGATGAAAAACCTTATTGAAGAGGCCAGCTTATCACAATGAGCATTTCAACGCCAGGCACCCAACGAACTCAGTTCAGATGAGGCTGCCAGACCAAGGTTCCAGTGTTATTGCAAGTTATTTTTTATTTCCTGTTCAAAAGAGCATATATAAAGCATGGTTTTAGGCTAATCATTGAAGCCCGCCATTTGCAATCACCGCAAACCATTCATTGGAGAATGACCCTTTGCTTTGCTTTCCAGCATAGAAGTGGATGGTTCAGATCCTCCCAGGAGCAAGGTCTTCCATTAACAGGTCTGGCCTGCAAAGCTCCTGCCTTGGGGATATTTATGAGAGAGAGAAAAGATCATCTTGCAGATGGTTCTCATACTGCAAGGGTCTCATACTGCAAGGGTCAGAAGACACCATGTTGGGAACCCCATGTGTTTTACTATGCTTTGGAGTTGGCAAAAGCAGATCAGATGTATAAAAAAATTAAAATACATTTAAATGCTAGGCCCCAGTTTAAAAAAATAAACCCTACTATCTAGAAAGTTAGCATGTCAAGAAGATGGTCAAGACAGTCAGTAGTTTTCCACAGGTAGGATCATTTTGAGATAGGGAGCATTCAAGGTTCTGCCTATGCTGTAAAATCACAACAGTGCTGTGGTTCTGCTCAGTTTCGAAGAAGTGCCCTCACATGCCACGACTCCACATTCTGAACTTTGACACTGAATCCTGCTGCGGAGAAGCAGAGGTGATGGCCAGTGCTGTGTACTTCATCATACGCAGAGGCCCTTCTGGAGCCACACAGGAGAACTGGCACCAGCTCGTAAGTGAAGTCACTTGGCAGCCAGGCACCAAACTCAAACAGAGCAGGCTTGAGAGAAATCACACGTTGCATATTTGCTCAATAGGAAAGGCTGGTCACAAACTGGACTTTCCATCAATGTAATTCATTCACCATTCCAAGAATGCATCTTTTTCACACAGATGCCAGAGACAGAGCAAACACCGTACAGATTTATGGAAACGTTACATGAATGAATAGCTAAAGGAAAAGGGCAGAAGATGCATACATTATATAATATCCTCCAGTAATAAAACTCGGTTTCTACGCAGATTTGCAGGAGCCTCCCCAGTGCCTAGGAAGTCCACATGTCACAGTTTCTCACATGGCCACTAACTGTCACCAAAACAGATCTGGAAATTATTGGAGGAGATACGAGGTGCATAAGGACAGATTCCAGAGTTGTGCATATTTCATAATTCTGCATTACCTAAGATGGAAGTGCGGAAGGTCCTGCTAGCTGGCTAACAACAGCTCAATAGGATTTGGCTGTGTTTGTTTCTTCTGTGCCACAATTACTTGAAGCTTGGGTGCGCCCAGGGGTGTGAACCAAAGGGCAAAAGCCAAAGAGTTCTTGTCCTTCCCAGCTCTTATCCTGAGGGGCATAGCCTGGAGAAATCAGTATTTCAATGAAGATCTTTTCATAGAGAGCGAGAAGAAGCCCAGGTCTGCAGAGGTCTTTCTTCTTTTCTCCTGTTGGTTTACTTTCTATTGGGGAGGTTGTTTGTTTTTTGTGTGTTGTAAGTTGCTTTTGGTCCCCATTTGGAAAAATAATAATAAACTCCCAGACAATAAACAAAACTGATACTAGATCCAGAAACTTCAGCTCTCTCAGTTTTGAAGTCCGCTTTGCAAAAAGGGCCCAACACTGTACCTAGGGCTGCCAGCTCTGGATTGGCAATTTCCTGGAGATTTGTGGATAGAGCAGGGTATAATGCCACAAAGTCCACCATTTTCTCCAGGGGACCTGATTTATGTGAGGTAATTCACATAAATCAGGTCCTTATATATATTTTCTCTCTCTCAAAATTCGAACCAAGGAAATCTACACTGCGCCTCAAGAAAAGCTAAATTCTGCAACATGTATTAATTGTGCAAAACAATTCCTCTTTGCATAAAAGTGGCATGGGGAAGGTCCAGAAGCTGTGCAGACCGCTGAAGCCTTGTCCACAGCCACCGGAAATTTCATCCACAACGCTTCTGGCTTCTATGAGTCGACAAAGCAAAACTGCAATATACAAACAGCTCTGAACGCTGCCACCCTCGGTTTTGCCTAGCTGCAAATTCAAAGGCCAAGTGCTCCATGGAGACTTACTCACCTCTCATGGCTGAACAACACGTGGGCTGGAGTTGGCACCACCACTTGTAAATCGTCGGCTTCTCTCTCGCGCCCACAAAGACATACGAGCTGGAATTCTGCTAGCCCAACATAGGAGACCTCATGCCAGTTTCTAGCTGAGCAGTATGTTAGAGACCGGATCAAAATAGTGCAAATGAAAATAAAAAGCAATAAGATGTGCCATTTAAGGATCTACCTTCACCCATTCAACCTTTTAACAAACAATTTCATAATAATGTCGAAGGCTTTCATGGTCAGAGTTCATTGGTTCTCGTAGGTTATCCGGGCTGTGTAACCGTGGTCTTGGTATTTTCTTTCCTGACGTTTCGCCAGCAGCTGTGGCCGGCATCTTCAGAGGAGTAACACTGAAGGACAGTGTCTCTCAGTGTCAAGTGTGTAGGAAGAGTAATATATAGTCAGAAAGGGGCTGGGTTTACCCAACCCCTTTCTGACTATATATTACTCTTCCTACACACTTGACACTGAGAGACACTGTCCTTCACTGTTACTCCTCTGAAGATGCCGGCCACAGCTGCTGGTGAAACGTCAGGAAAGAAAATACCAAGACCACGGTTACACAGCCTGGATAACCTACGAGAACCAAACAATTTCATATTTGAAGGCCATAATGCTACATACCTTTATAGTCTCTCTTTGCCAGAACACTTTTCTTTTCTCTTTCCTCCCAAAAGCTCAGGTGTTATTCTGCACTATTCCATCTTCACCACAACATTCTAAATAGGGTTGCCAACCTCCAGGTGGTGGCTGGAGATCTCCCGCTATTACAACTGATCTCCAGGTGATAGAGATGTTCCCCTGGAGAAAATGGCCACTTTGGCAATTGGACTCTATGGCATTGAAGTCCCTCCCCTCTCCAAATCCTGCCCTTCTCAAACTCCACCCCCAAAATCTCTGGGTAATTCCCAACCTGGAGCTGGGAACCATACTTCTAAAATAGATAATGTTGAGAGACCACCATTAGCCCACAAGCACCTGGTAAGTTTCACAGTGGAGTAGGGATACAAACCAGATTCTACCTAGCCTTAGTCCAATATTTTAGCCTAAGACATATCTCCGCTGCAGGGGGGACGTTGGAATGGTTGTGTGTGCATAGATGGCGAATGGGGAGGAGCCATGGCTCAGTGGTGGAGCATCAGCTTAGCATGCAGAAGCTCCCAGGTTCAATCGCCAGCATCTCCCACTAAAAGGAGCCGACAGTAGGTGATAAGATAGACCTCTGCCTGGAGACGAGCTGCCAGTCTGAGTAGACAGTACTGACTTTGATGGGCCAAGGGTCTGATTCACTATCAGGCAGACTTATGTGCTCGTGTGTCTGAGAAATGTCATACATTGATGAAAAAATTAGTCACGTTAGACACTAAGCTTTGAAACTAATAAGAGGAAGGAAGAGTGGGCTGGCCCTGGGCAATACCAGTTATCTAAGTGATACGTTCTCTTTAACAGCCCGTCGATCTGATTCTTAATGAGTGGCAACAGCTGTAATGTTCTAATGAAACCAACAAGAAGCCTACACAGATCTGGCTGAATCTGAACAGAACATAGGGGATCAGAACTTTGCGAGCCCTTTTCCAATGCCCATGTAATACACATGGGACTAAAGCGGTGGTATACAACTGCTGAGTTCCATGTGCAAAAATACTCCGAATCCAATATTGCAGAGGTTAAGTGGACCTGGGGGTAGGCTCCAAATCCCCAGCTTTGCATAGGCTCAAGACACATGTGCATTTCCTTACAGCATAAGGAGGACATTCCTGGCACTTTTCTTATTCCAGAACAAGATGCCTTTGTTTATATTATTTCACAGACTGCCCTGGAAAAGGACCTTCGTTAACTTACCTTCTAAGAGGTCCAAGTATACTAAGAAAGCGGCATACACATGGCCATTGTCAGCCACATCCAATGACATCATTCTCGTGAGCTGGAACACACAAAAAGCAAGCAGTGGATCTCTTGCAGGAAGTGTGGGAGAAATCATATTGCATGCAATAAAATGCAAGCCGAACATTATCCACAGCAATTGGAAGTGTTTTCCCACGGACTCCAGGGACCTCTGGCAGAAACCCAAGCACAGCACAACATGAACAACCTCTTTTGAAAAAAGTAAAACAAAATACACAGCCTGTTAAAGGATTTACTGCTAGATACAGCCTGTTAAAAGCCTTACAGTGCAATCCTAAGGAGAGTTACTCCAGTCTAAGCCCACTGAAATGAATGGGCTTAGACTGGAGTAACTTTCCTTAGGATTGCACTGTTATAGGCAGTTTTTTAATCGGTCACTAAATTTTTCCTACCAAAAAAGTATTTTAGAGAGACCATGTATATATGTGTGGGGGGAGGGGTGGGAGGAGTATGAACTATTACACCAAATGCATTGCTCATAAACAAGTTACGTTTTGTTGTAAGTCTTTTGGAAAAGAGACTATTTTATTCCTGTGTTCTGGAGAGCATCAAATACTTTATTAGGGTCTAAGACCAGCATAAAAACAAAACATCATAGAAGCAAATCTAATAAATAAAATCAAAATACAGTATATGATATATAATTAAGTTACGTTAAATTTTCATTTTAAAATCTAAGATTTATCTAAAATTAAAATTAGTATTCATCCTTTTGTTGCTTTCACCATAGCATGTCTTATCCTTGTTGCTATGAAACAGAATTTTGCAACAAGTTTGGTGACTGCGTTGTCTTTATCTGAAAGGAGATATTTAACATAAAATTCCTCGGTGCGACCAGGTAACTTTCTTAATAATGGTTGGATCAGCTCTCTTCGGATATCACAATAAAACATGCAGTATAAGAGAATGTGGCCAGTTGTTTCGATCTCATCTGTGCTACATAGGCATATTCTCTGATCAACTAGTATCTCTGGAGAGCATCTGACACAGGATGGGGGTGTGGGAAGCCACACCCAAATCCAGACCTGGAATGGACATTTTCCACCCAAGATGCAGAAGTCCATGCTGGAACCAGAATGGGGATGAGAGCTGCTGCTGGAGCCATGGCTTGAGCAGAAATCAATCCCAAGTGCAAGAGGCAAACAATGTTGATCTGTTGACCAGACAATGGGAGATCACCAAGATTTTGAAAATTATGCCAAGCCCAGCCAACTCAGAAACTTCATACTGCTTGTCAATGGCAGTGGGTGATATTTAGGGTTGCCAACCTCCAGGTACTGGCTAAAATCCAAAACAATACCCTATGCTGTACTGAGAATGACTCAAAACAAAAAACGTAGGGACCACAGAGGGTCCATACGGAAAACCTGTTGGAAGAACCCTTTGTGGTCTTGTAGAATGTTATAGGCTGAAGAAGCCCTATGGTGAAACGTGATAAAAATTACCTAGGATACACGTCCCTACGTTATCTACAACCTACAGCATTCAACCGTTGTTGACCCATAATCCCAGCAGCACTGATCCAGATTACAAATCAAGACATTAGCCTCGCAAGCTAGAGTCCACTACTCTTTCATGGCATAGTGACTGCTGATGTTTTTTCCAGCTTGTCACAAAAGATACAGCTTGTTTGGAACAGCTATATATTGTCTAAAAAACTTTTTGACATGAACTCTATGGGAAGGGTATTATTATTATCATATTAGAATTGTTGGCATTATAGGTTGTTGGTGGTATAGGTTTGTTGTGTTTTTCATGTGGTTGTATGCACTGTGTACTTGAACATTCAGTATCTGTCTCTGTCTGAGTTATAGTGATAATATAGTGAATATATAAAGTGATTTTGAGCTATGTGCTGTTTTTTGTTTTGAGAACCTCCAGGTACTAGCTAGAGATCTCCCACTATTACAACTGATCTCCAGCCGACAAAGATCAGTTCCCCTGGAAAAAATGGCCACTTTGGCCATTGGATTCTATGGCACTGAAATCCCTCCCCTCCCCAAACCCCGACCTCCTCAGGCTCTGCCCCAAAAAACCTCACACTGGTGGCAAAGAGGGAGCTGGCAACCCTAGTGATATTGTACACCCCCAACCCTTTCTGTGCCTGAAGGGGGCTCCAAAACTTGAGCACATGCTGTCCTATATCATTCCCTAGGTTACGTCTCCCATGAGGTTCTAGTTTAAGCCCTGCAGACCCTGAGACGCACAGCTAGTGTGGTAGTAATGTCACGCAGCAATACTGCAAGGGATGAGTATTGAGTTTCTCTTGTGCTAGGCACAGTACAATGTGTTAGCTACTTTATAGTCAGATACCTTCTATATTTCGAGAATTAAAAGCCAAAAAGCTAAACACTTGAGACGCAAATTTAGCCTTTTATAGGCTTGAACGAGCTAATGCTTTTCCAGACCCCTGACTGTTTGTATTACACAACTGGCAAAAGAAGCTCTATTTCAACATGCCAAACTCCTAAGAGGGTTATAACAGTATAAATCACATCAGCTCACGGAGTGAGTGCCACATCCTGATAAAGAAATGTGAGCACTGCCCTGGCGCAGACAGAGAACTATTGTAAAGAGTTCTGCAAAACTTAAAAAGCTTATGCACGCCTCCTCCGATAAGACATTAGTCCACTCAAAGTGACTGCATTTACCAGCTTTTTATCTGTTGTACAGCTTTATGAGGCTTTATAGGATGTTTGTGTACTAATCCAGAATATTGCTTTCATACCCAGTCAATAGAGCTTTGTAAGATTAGTTTCAGCATGCATTTAAGAGAATGGTTCTGTCAGACATCACACAAAATCATGGTTTAATTCATTGCTGTTTTGGTTTATTTTGTTCTCTTAGCATTAATTATTTTATCAAACTTCTGTTATGACACAGGCCACGTGGTTTAACAGTTAGGCCCAGGGTGACAGTCTGAACGCAAGCCGCTCTCCTAACTCTGATTATTTACTTCATTTTTTTTATTTAAAACATTTCTATGCCATCTTTCCACCCAAATAGAGTCCCCAATGCAGTGAACACCCAATTATTAAAACATTCAAATCTGCTTTTAAAACATTTATACAATTCAATAAAAACATGTAAACATAGAAACAAAACATAATTGGGGATCTATCATCAGGTGTGAAACCATGGTTCGCAGCTCATTAATTAACCAGAGTTAGTCTTAAAAATGGTTTCACGTGATGTGTGAATGAGGATATCTATCTTGTCTTAATATCTTGTTCCGCCCTCACAGGACATAAACGTTATGAAACCAGCATTTGTTGAGGCAAACCAGGATTTAATTGGTCATCTGCAACTTTAACCCTGGCTCCACAAATTAACCATACTAAAAATAAACCATGGCTGTTTATGCTTGGTAATTAGCAGTGCATTCCAGGCTAAAGTGCCCCACATATTTTTTTGAGTTCTTCATGCTGAACAGTCATTCCAGAACTCACTGCGAAGCCAGCGCATACCTGCTTCACATTTCTTAAGAGCCCCTTTAACACAACCTTTTTTATTTGCTCCGTCCCCGCCTCGAAGCATCCACTCAAGGAAGCGTGAAGAATCACAGCCGCGGGTTAGCTATGCAAACGACTATTGCTAACGCCTATGCAAATGAAGGAATGAAGGAGCAGGTGAGTGGGGGGCGGAATTTGTTTGCCTTTCTTCTCTTGCATCGGGACAGTGAATAGGCATTTTAAAGGTTGGATTTAAAAAAGGAGCTTTGGGCAAGCATCAAAATCAACCTTGCATAAATGGCACATGGTTTTGTGGTATGACCGAACTGAGCCACTGTTTGAAAGATCACTAAATTCGATCTAGTTGCCTTTAAACATCACTCTGGTCATCAGTAGTTTTTCGGACTTTCTGTATTGAGGGAACCCCTCCTAAGCTGACGTGTCTTGCCAAGGGATGCCTGCATCTCTGTCACAGAATCCCATTTCTCTTCCAAGCATGCTGGGAGTATGTGTGTGCGTGTGGGGGAATGTTCTACAGAATGCAGTATGTAAAAATAGGGGTGCTGGCCAGACACACTAGGCCTCACCGTTAGCCTACATCAGGGGTCCCCAATGTAGTGCCTGTGGGCATGATGACACCTGCTAAAACGTTTCCTGGTGCCTGCCAAGTGCTTTCAGAAAGTGAGCAGGGCCAGGTGGATCTTTTGCCCAGCAAGGATTCTGATTGGTCATTGGAGAGCTAATTGTCCACTTCAAAAATACATTGCTTCAGCAGCAGCTGTCACCATAACACGATCTTTACTGAGTGACTGAAGCTAAGCTGTGTGTAAGAGAGAATATGTTCATTTTAAAAGGCATCCTGTTAAGCAGAGCTTCTACCTGAAATGTTGGAAGAGTTACTATTAGAGTTATCCATAACCTCACTCCCTGACACGTTGTGGTCTGCTCTGCCTCCTGCAGCAGCCATTTTGTAGCTGTGCCCACCACCCTGTGTCAGAGCTCCACAGTTACCCACAGCCTCAAAAAGGTCAGGGACATGACAGAAGAGAAATAAAATAATTAATTAAAAGATAAGATAATCAGAACAAAAATCCTCCAAATAAATGGTAGAAGTGAAAACCCATTCCCCGATTCATCCAAATCTAATGTAAAACCCTCGAACCTGAAAAGCACCCATAATAAGAAAAAAATTAAAAATTGTCAATTAAAACCTCAAATGTATAAGTTGTCAAGAGAAACAGTCAACTTTAGGGGAAGCTTGTCGGCCACCATTACTGATCTTTCGCTTGAGGAACCTGATCAGCATGAAGAGAAACTAAGGGTTCCCTGGTACAGTGAAGAACAGCTGGCCTACACAGTTGTCAGGAGTAATCTGTGCCACAACTATCAATTTATTCAATGCCCCCACACATGCATGCACATCAGTAGTATTGGAAGTAGGAAGTAGTAGTAGTAAAAGAAGAAGAGTTGGTTTTTATATGCCGACTTTCTCTACCACTTAAGGGAGACTCAAACCGGCTTACGATCTCCTTCCCTTCCCCTCCCCACAACAGACACCCTGTGAGGTAGGTGGGGCTGAGAGAGCTCTAAGAGACCTGTGACTAGCCCAAGGTCACCCAGCTGGCTTCATGTGTAGGAGTGGGGAAACAGATCCAGTTCACCAGATTAGCCTCCGCCGCTCATGTGGAGGAGTGGGGTTCTCCAGATCAGACTCTACCACTCCAATCATCGTTCTTAACCACTACACCATGCTGGCTCACTTCACCTGATTTGATAGAGAACCCCCCATCAACTAAGGCTAGATGAGCTTCCACTTCCTCAAGGATATTTGTTTGGCACTATAGGCCACTTCAGATGTTCAGATTTGGTAGATCAATAATGTGTAATGGGAGTGTGCACTACCTGCTGTCCTCTTTGAGTGAAATTGCAGTTTCATGAGAACTGGGCGATGCGTGCGTTTTTTCCCATGCAAGTATAACTTTGCTATATGCAAATGCATACTTTAGAAAACCCAGTGTTCCATTCATGGTTGGTGCACCAAAACTGAACATCTGAAAAGGGCTCATCTTTGTTGTCATTTAGATGCTTATGTATCTGTATCTCCCCACCCCCTGTAATTCTTACTGGTTTTACTGATTCTGTTTTGTGGCCACTATACAAACTCTCAGTGTTATTTATACACTCAGAATTATTGTTCTTAGATATCTAGTCTAAGACTCAGTTCACTCCAGGACAGTACAGAAGTTGTGATGCCCTGTGTTTTAAGGCTGGAAAACTACCACAGTTTGTCCGAAAGCTGTTTGTTTGTTTGTGCAAGTAGAATTTTTTGGCACATTAAGAAGAAAAGAGATTTTGGAGGCAGTTTGTCAATGTTGAGTTTTCAAACCACAGACATTTCTCAGCAGCAGGTACAACCAGGTGAACAGACAAATCCAAAATAGCAATTTATAAATGAAAATTAAATGAACTTGTCTTGCTGTATGGCATCCAATATTGGTTTTTCAGAACTTAATCAGAAGTCATTAGTCTCATCTGGACAAGCATCTTAATCACCTGAACTCTGCAACAAGGGATGACTTGCATATATAAACAGCTCATAACAGAACTTTCATTTCACTGTTAGATCTCCAACACCCAAGAAGTCCTAAAATTATTCTTTTAGGTCTTATTTCAGACCATGGTTTGTTTGTTTTTTTAAAAAGAGTGTATATGCATGGTTTTATATCTTATTTTGAAGGCAAATGTTAATAGCCCAGAAATGGAAACTTGTAGCAAATATAAGCATCATAAATTGGATTAACAAAATCTGATTTATGGCCACATTTTGAGATTCAGTGAAATTACCCATCTAAAAGATGGAAGGCAGCTAAAACCATCATTCCTGTCAACTTGGAAACTCTTGATTTTTAACAGCTTAAACTGAATCTGAATTTAAGGCTGTTTATTGTTACACTGTTAAAATGTGACCTGATTTAAGCATTTTCTCTTAAACAGCTACTTTTCTATGCATGTGATTTGGGAGTATTAAAATTGCTTTTACTGTTTCTTCTTACTTACTCTTGTTTATAGTTGTATAAATGTCATCAACATCATCACCACAAGGAATTTGTATTTCCTCTTGTATTATCTCAAAGTGCTTTTTGATTGCATCCAGTTCATAAAGTAATAGGCTGGGTGCCACATATACAGAGATCAAATGGACAGAGTACATGTATGTGTAAGATAGGTCTATCTTTTAAAAATAACTGAGGATACAAATTTTAAAAAGGAATGCTTTTATTAGTGAAGCATTAAATGCTCTCTCTGTCTGCAGGATTTTTTCTTTTTGCAGTTTAAAATTTTGGGCCCCTTTGAGCTCTCTATTTACATCTAGGACATTCAGCAGAACACACTTTGGCTGCAATCCTGAAGGGGGGGCCAAAGCTCCTTAGGAGCTGGCATGACCCTGCGCCGGCATAAGTGGCCCTTTAACCCAGGATAAGGGGCACTTACGCTGTCCCCGGGGCAAACGTGCCGGCATTGGGGAGCCGCGGAGTTGCATTGCCCCCCACCGCCAGCGCAGTCACACCCGGGAGGGAATTCCCGGAAGGGAAAGCCTGC
Source organism: Euleptes europaea (assembly GCF_029931775.1). Lineage (NCBI taxonomy): Eukaryota > Metazoa > Chordata > Lepidosauria > Squamata > Sphaerodactylidae > Euleptes > Euleptes europaea. The sequence goes on along the minus strand of NC_079313.1, from coordinate 27,680,564 downwards.
ACCGACGAGGGGTGTGTGTGTTCCTGGGACATTTCTGGGGGCGGAGCTGCCTTTAGGCAGCTTCCTAACCCCTTTCGCACCAGGAACACCCCCCTCGCGCTGCGGCATTGTTGCACAACCTTTTTTGGTGGCCCAGCCCCGTTGATTGCAATGGGGTCATTTTCTTTTCTTTTACTGTAAAATATTTTAAATTTATTTTCAGCGGCCGGGAAGCCTCTGAGGAGGTGGCGTAACTGTGCAGCTCCCAGCCACCGTGAATCTACCTCCCTTCCGGAATGGGCTGCCTGTGAGACTACTACAAAGAAAGGAATGTAAATACATACTTCATTATCCGAATGTATTATAATTACTCTCTATGCCCCCCAAAGATAGACACTATCCTATGCAGTTATTCCTGTCTAAACCCATAGACATAAATGGATTTATACTGGAATAACTCTGCATAGGATTACACTCGTTGTCTAAAGAGAACCCAACCTGGGGATAAGGGTGTTGGTCCCTTTGCTTAGTAACACCAAGGCCATGAATGCATGGCCAGTTTCTATGGTTTTTGTTCCTGTTTTATCGCACAACTTCTTATTTCGATAACAAAAAATCACACACACGGACCGTGTGGGAGCCTCCGTCACTCTGCATTCCCATTCCTGGTGGAGGTGAGGGGAAGCCGGTGGTGGGTGGAGGTAACGGGGACTGGTGAAGCAGCCACTGCCGCCCCGCTGTCCCCTGGGCAGAGCAGAGGGGAAGCTGGTAGCGGGTGAAGGCATCGGAGTGGCAAGGTGAAGGGAAGTTGGGTGGAGACGGCGGCGACTTGTCGCCCCAGCGAGGCGGGAAGTCAACCCAGAAGCTTAAACGCTCCGGTGAACTCTCCCTTTTGCGGCACATTTAAACTTTAAGTCGCGATAACACAGGAACAGCAAATCACGGGGAAGTATCAGAAGTGGGTGGGTCCAACGCGCAGGTGGGAGACAGCCATGCATGCAGACTAAGGAGAATTGCTACCTGCCTGGAAGATTCACAGGACAATATGGCCAAGTGTTAACGGCCCAAGAATCACTCAATATTTCTGAACATCCACCATCAGTCCCAAAATGATTTCTTCTTGCATTTAAAATACTACTTAAAAACTCAGCTCTTTAGACCTGCTTTTCCTTCATGGTACTTCTAAGTTTTCTGGATGCATTGGGCATGCTATTCCCCCCCCCCCCCATGAGTCCCTCCTAATTCTATGTGCAGGGCTGTGTTTCTTGTTAATTTTTGGATAGCCCCTAGGATAGTGATATCAGCGATAATAAATTAAGAGAAAGTGGCTGCACAAGCCACATCAACCACGCGAACCCTTTGCACTCACTCACATTCAAGGATTTGCTCCTTAACACATGAACAGTATTACTCCTTCGATTTCTAATAGCCAAGGGTATCCAAGAGGAAGACCTCACATGAGATGTATTGACTCAATCAAGGAAGCCATGGCCCTCCGTTTGCAAGACCTGAGCAAGGCTGTTAACGGGTCACCATAAGTCAGAAGTGATTTGACAGCACTTAACATACATACACACAGAGTCCTCCTTGCAGATTAAAAACCCCACACAGCTAAGGCTACAATTTAATTTCCTGCAAACCCCAGGGCACCTCCAGATCTGCAGAAAAAAATTAAATGTTAAAAAAAAAAAACCTTGCGGGTAAAACAAACAAACAAAATGGCACCAGCTATACTCAGCATCTGCACACTTTTTTTAAATTATTGAGGCAGCGTTATTGGGTTGCCCTATGTAAAAAATGTCCCACTGGCCAGCAGGGCTTGCTTCCCCACACCCATTACTTCTCCTCCATTCTTGCTATGGCAATAGGAGATGGACACAAGCCCAAATTGGAGGGGGGGGGCAGAGAGCTAGGAGGGACCGTGGTATGGCAGCCGTAGCCCCTCTCCTGTTACATCACACCCAAGAACTATACAACGTACTATTGGACCTGGCATGAAATAAATTTCCAGTTATAGTCAGAAGCACTGGTTATGGAAACTCCTATCTCCATCTAGGAGAGCTTTTTAATATTTAAAAAGTGAGCTTTTTAATATTTAAAAAGGGAGAATGGCCATTACGTTGCCACAAACTGAAAAACACATAAAGCCTGCACTGTCCTCTGCACATGCTCAGAGAGAACCACAAGTTAAGTTCTTCTAGTAAGATAATTCACAGTGGGTAGCCGTGTTAGTCTGACGAAAGCTCCTACCCTGCCAGAAAATATTTTTGTTAGTCTTTAAGGTGCTCCTGGACTCTTGCCCTTTTCTACTTCTTCTAGTAAGTTAAGGCATCGCTTTCCAAAAGGCTAGCAGTGGTGGGTAGTCCTATACAACACGACAGAATGTTTGCCAACATTTTGAGACAGCAGGGTAGACTTCCCCCGACGGTGGAAGATCCACTGATTTAGCAATTTGCAATAATCTCTTTTCCTTTCTGTAAAATGTATTGAAATGTATTAGAACAGCCTGGGAATAGCTTGTGGCCGGGCAGGATATCTCTGTGGGTCTGTGTGCTCAGGAATTGGGGCAAGAGCCGTGGAGGGTGATCATAAACCATAACAAGAACTGGGTGAAGCTGTTACTCTACTGCCGCCTCCCTGTCTGGAGTGCTATCCTTTCCCCTGAATGTTGATGGGCTGTCATATCTTGAATTTGGATAAATTTGGATAGATTTTGTACTCGGTAGAGTGCTCTGGGCAGCAGCTGCTTTGAATAAATAACGGTTTTCTTGCCAACAACGGTCTCGGGCCTCCTCCTCCTCCACGAACCTCTGGTTTGCCACACCAATTTCTCTGGAGGAAGGGGAAACGAAGGACGAGGCCTTGCAAAATCTCCCATATGATACAGCCTAATGCTTTCGGTGGTGGGGGGGGTGTCGCTTTGAACAGGGAAAGCGCGGGCGGGCAGCGGGTTCCCCTCCCCCGCGCCGTTTCACGCCACCCACCGTCGGATGAGCCGCCAGCCAGTCCTCTCGGGGCCCCCATCTCCTCGGTCTCCAGGTATCCTGCTCCTGAACGGGCGGAGCGGAGCCCCCCGCCAATAAACGGCCGCTCTGGGCAGCTCCGAGCCCCAAACTGCCACTGGGCGCTTCTTCCATGCCGCGCGCGCGCGCCCTTTAGCTTCGGTCCGGCCGGTGTCTCAGCACTTCAGGCTCGGGTGGAAACACACGCGCCCACTCGAAGGTTCCGCTTTCGCTGACTAAGTCTAAAGACGCCCCAGTCAAAGGGTTGTGATGGTTAGGAATTTATGCGTTTCACCCCCTGCACACGAACACCTCCTTATTAATCAAAACCAGAGTTTTATTTTTATTTATTTTTTATTTTTTTAAATCAAGACGCAACATTGCGCGGTGGTGGAAAGGGCAGGGCCGGGTTTAGGTTTGATGAGGCCCTAAGCCAGGGGTCCCTGGAAAATGCCATCGTATTCCCGATTACTATGTATGGGGGTGTGAAAGCTGGACAGTGAAGAAAGCGGATAGGATGAAAATAGATTCCTTTGAAATGTGGTGTTGGAGGAGAGTGTGGACTGCCCAAAAAACAAATCTGGGTTATAGATCAAATCAAGCCTGAACTGACCCTAGAAGCTAAAATGACTAAACTGCGGCTGTCGTATTTTGGTCCCGTCATGAGACGACAAGAGTCACTGGAAAAGACAGTCATGCTAGGAATAGTTGAGGGCAGCAGGAAAAGAGGAAGACCCAACAAGAGGTGGATGGACTCAATAAAGGAAGCCACGGCCTTCAGTTTGCAGGATCTGAGCAGGGCTGTCAAAGATAGGACATTTTGGAGGACTTTCATTCATAGGGTCGCCATGAGTCGGAAGCGACTTGACGGCACTGAACACACACACGCACAAGCCAGGGGTGGGGAACGTCAGGCCCGGGGCCCGCATAAGGCCCGTGGAAGCATTTGGTCTGGCCCTCCATGGGTCCTGGCAGATCTCTAGCTCAGAAGGATCTAAGGCTGGCGATCTGCCTCCTCCCGTGGACAGGAATAGCCTCTGTTCAAGGCAGATGTGAGTTTGTTTCGCCGAGAAAAGGAACCTTTTCCCCCCCCTTGCAGAAGAGTCATTAGCTATGGAGCTGCTAGGACTGCCCAACAAACTGGGTCTTGTGTTTGCTGCCCTGCCTGAATCTCTGAGGCCCGGAGCCGTCTCCGGTCATGCCTCTTGGCTAAATGTTTGACCAAATATAGCAGGCTAATTTTTAAGTTGATAATTTTGTATGGCCTGCGAATGATGTTATACAAATCTAAATGGCCTTGGCAGAAAAAAGGTTCCCCACCCCCTGCCCTAAGCTGTTGAAGGTAACGGGGCCCTTTATATGTCCAGCTGTCCTTTGTCAACAACAAATTGCCGCTGTTTTTTGTTGTTGAATATATGCTAGATGGTAATTTATGGACCCAATAGGTATCTAAAGCCATTTGCACATAACAAAATATGTATTTTATCAAAGTAATTGTTGAACTGAAATGCAATTAAAAAGAAGTATATTAACAGTGAAATAATAATAATTTTATTTTTTTATTTTTCTTCATTTAATATATCCATAAAAACAATATAATAATACTACTAAAGAGAAAAAACAAATAGTATTTCTAATTTGACAATCAAATGACTTCCCCCTCTCCCTCTTCCGTCTACTAACGGAACTAATCCCAAAATTGTTGTAATTAATCTGTTCTGATCATATCCAACATTATGGAATCAATACCTAATATAAAAATTAATGCAAAATATGAATTAGATCAATGAGTATCCTTTAAATGGTCTCGTTAAAAAATAATTTTCACAGTACATTCTCCAAACAGTGAAATAATTATTAAGCTCTAACTTAAAATTATATATATAGAATATATAGAAATGAGCAAAACAGTGATATTTTAGGCAGCAGGCTAGCAGGGGCCCATTACTTACATCATAGGAGCCTACACAACACAAAACACTTTCTGTATGTAGGTTTTATTTTATTTGTTTTTTATCTTATAGTTTGGAAATGTACATCCAGGTTTTTTTCCCCTTTAATTTTTTTGGGGGGCCCCAAGAGAGTGGGGCCCTAAGCTATAGCTTGTTTAGCTTATATGTAAATCCGGCACTGGGAAAGGGACATCAAGTCGCAGCTGACTTATGGTGACCTTGTAGGGTTTTCAAAGCAAGAGATGTTCAGAGGTAGTTACATACCTAAGAATAAAAAATAAATCTAAGCATATTCATACACATGGGCTTCCATTTACACTTGCACTTAGTATTGTGTCTTATATAAATATAATTTCTTTATTTGTAGATTCAGAAATATAAAATTTACAGTCATCATTAAACAGTTAGGGCAGGGGACTTGGGGAGGGGGTGTGGCTCACTGGTAGAGCATCTGCTTGGCATGCAGAAGGGCCCAAGTTCAATCCCTGGCCTCTCCAGTTAAAGAGACTAGACAAGTAGGTGATGTGAAAGACTCCTGCCTGAGATAGGGTTGCCAACCTCCAGGAACTAGTGGAGATCTCCTGCTACTACAACTGATCTCCAGCCGATAGAGATCAGTTCACCTGGAGAAAATGGCCCCTTTGGCAATTGGACTCTATGGCACTGAAGTCCCTTCCTTCCCCAAACCCGGACCTCCTCAGGCTCCGCCCCAAAAACTTCCCGCCGGTTGTGAAGAGGGACCTGGCAACCCTAGCCTGAGACCCTGGAGAGCCACTGCTGGTCTGAGTAGACAATACTGACTTTGAAGGACCAAGGGACTGATTCAGTATAAGGCAGCTTCATGTGTTCATATGTTCAGCTGTAAGAAAAGTTTAAGCTTTTCTTTAAAAGGCTAAGACAGATTTTATTTTTCAGTGGAGCAGGGGAAGAGAAACAACATTCGGCCCTCTCCATTCCAATCCCCCCAATACACAAATCAGTGCCTGGATCATCCCCAGACCCCTCCCACCTTTTTGCTGTTTTCGCCAAATCTTGGTATTCTGGGATTGCCTGCTGGGGCAGGGGGGAGTGATAAAAAAGAGAGGCAGAGAATAAGCTTTACTTGCTCTTTTGCTGTTGATGATCTGTAGAAATCAGCTCTGGGGTTACAAAAGGGACGAGCACTCGACACCTTGGGTTGCACATCCTAACACCCTACCCAATAAACTATTATTAGGACTAGAGAGCAGCAGCTCCTGAACTTCCTCCTTTGCACTCAGGTTAGGTTACTGCAGTAGCAACTAGCAAGTGGGGATGGTTTTCTCTGGTCAGGGACACGCAAGTAAATTTTCATCCCTCCTTATCTTCAAGGAGCTCTGGGTAGCATACGTAGTTCTTCCCTCCTTCATTTTATCTTCATAATGATTCTTTAAGGTAGGTTAGGCTGGAGGGGGAGTGGAGTGGCCCAAGCATCTAGTGAACTTCATGGCAGAGTGAAGCTAGGAACATAAAGAAGAACCCTGCTGGATCAGACCAGCGGTTCCTCTAGTCCAGCATCCTAGTTCACACAGCTAACCATCAGTTGCTCTGGAAGGCCAACAAACAAAGCATTAGAGGCCCATATAGTATCCTTCCATTGAATTTTGTGTCACTCCCACTCCCCTTCTTGGCACTCAGTGTTTCCCTGGGAGTGAGGGAGTTATTACCTGCTAAGATCTAGAAACCAAGCTGCTGTTAATGGCACAGGAAACAGGTGGGGGAAGAGCAGGCAACCCTAAGTTTGGGTTCTGTAGGAACTTCTGGGTCCTGTTTGCTCTTCCCTTTCTCCTTTTCCCCCACCAATCAGTCAATAAGTATGACCCTGGTTTTTATTATTAATAATATTAGTGTTTTATAGTTATAATATAGTCTTTTTGGAGTATACAAAGTATTTAACAAACGTTTTCATTAATTAAAACAACCCTGTAAAGTAGGTCAGCATTCTTAGCCCCATGTTGTAGGTGGAGAACCGAACAATAGATATTTTCCTACCTGGTAAAAGCCATGACCTAACCAAGGCTGTCAAAGATAGGACATTTTGGAGGTCATTAATTCATAGGGCCGCCATAAATTGGAAGCCACTTGATGGCACATAACGCACAGACACACACACACCATGGCAATTGACAGATTCCACATCTGACCAAGCCCTGACATTGTAGCCCTTTCCACAAAAACTGAAGGTGAATTATTGGCCATTTCAGTGTTATGTCACAAGAAAGAAGTTCTTGAACTGCGTTCTTCTTAAGAACCTCCTAAAAATAATCCTACAAATTGGCAACCCTGAAAAAGTTTCTTTTGGGTTTCCAAAGAATGTTAATTAAAAGCATGCATAAAAACAAGGGTGGCATGTGAACAGGTTTTTAAACATTTTTTTAAACACAAAACTGCCTCACATGAATTTAAGTTTCTTTCCCAACCTGTCCCACGGGCAGCTATACCTAAAAAAAAATACTTGCAACAACCCTGCACGGAAGGTTAGTCTGAGACACAGTTTTATTACTGAGTAGATTTGAAACTTGTTATCCCATATGGAAACCACTGTACCACATAGGTGGCTTTCCTAATCATATTTACTTGCAAATAAACCAATGGGATTTAATTTTAGGATGTACAGTAAACTCTGGGTTATGTGGGGGGAGATTAAGAGGAAGCTACTACGTGGATAGCACTGCCTTCCAGTGAAGGGGTTTGCTAGACGGGTTTATAGCCCAATTATACACTTGTAATTAGTAGTGCAGAGTCTTGTGACACAGAGTGGTAAGCTGCAGTCACGACCTGAGTTCGATCCTGAGAGAAGTCGGTTTCAGGTAGCCGGCTCAAGGTTGACTCAGCCTTCCATCCTTCCGAGGTTGGTAAAATGAGGACACAGCTTGCTGGGGGTAAAGTGTAGATGACTGGGGAAGGCACTGGCAAACCACCCCATAAACATAGTCTGCCTAGTAAAAGTCAGGATGTGACATCACCCCATGGGAAGGAATGACCTGGTACTTGCCCAGGGGACTACCTTACCTACCTAATTAGTAGTGCAGAATTCAGCAGTACTCCTCTCTGGTAAGACTGCAAATAAGTTTAAAGTGGCTCAACAGGGTTATTATGTGCTGTGTGGGCTGGCTGGAAAACTGGCCCTGTGCAAATCCCGCCCCCCCCCCCAACATATTTGTGAACCGGGATGCCAGCTCCAGGGGATCCCCTGGAATTTCAGCCAGTGGCAGATCTACGATGAAACTAATGAAGCTTAAACTTCAGGGCCCCTAATCCCGGAGGGGCACTGAAGCAACTTTTTTTTAATGAGTTATTTTTTCAACAAAATCAATGGAGTTTTTTTTAAGTGTTTGTTATTAAAATAAGGCTATTTTAGTGATAGAATCATAAGCCAATGGGTTGAAGTATTTAGTATTGATCTTAGAATATGCTCTAATACCCATTTCATATGGCCTCAAAATGTCCCTGTAATTGGTCAAATTTCAAAATTTTCTCGGGGCTTGCAGTGCCCGAACTCCCAGCTGTATGGGTTCGCTGAGCTCGCCAGAATCTATTCATAGCCTACATTTTGGCAGCTGGATCCTCAAATCCTTTGATGGTACACAGCTTAATAGTTCTACAGCTCAGCCCTTAGGCTAGAGCCAATCGGAACCATAAAAAGACATCTGAATTCTCAATTCAGGCTGCACTCGTCTTGCTTGTGCATTTTAACACCAAAGATCAGATTTTCACCTCTTTATCCTAATGAGCCCCCTCTGAAGACCTTCTACCTCTCTGTCAGAGAATGAACCAATACATCTGCCATAGAACAACCCCATTGAAGAAGATAACAGCGGTTACCCAGACCTCTTTGCTGGTGGGAAGGGGCTCACTGTATAGCCCATTTTCAAGGACTCCACCCCACCACCCTGTTCTCTGCCATTTGGGCCCTTTGGACCTTGTTGGATATTGCCCTATTACTGCTGGTTGCTAAAGGGCCCCCATAACAGTTCAAGCTTCAGGGTCCCAAAAATGTAGGTCCACCATTGATTACAGCTCATCTCCAGACTACAGAGATCAGTTCCCCTGGAGAAAATGGATGCTTTGGAGGGTGGACTCTATGGTATTGTACCCCACTGAGGTCCCTTGTCCTCTCCAGGCTCCATTCCCAAATCTCCAGGAGTTCCCCAGCCTGGATCTGGCAAGCCTACCCCCCATCCCACACCGGTGGCTGAGGGGACCAGGTAACTCTAGTTTCACAGAAGGAGGTTTATGAAGGAGAGAATGCTGGTGGGTGTCATTTTTTAAAGAATATCCGTGCAAAAAAACAAAAACAACCCCAAACAAACAAGCAACAACAACCAAACTTGCGACTTTATTTTTTACATGCTGGGATTTGGCAAAGGACCGTTCCAAATTCTTCCACCCACCCCTTCTAGTCGAGCATTTCACCGCCTCCCTGTTCACACATTACGTTGACTTGATTTTTCTTTGTGCGTGTGCCGCCGGGTTAGTTCTCACGTTATGCGGGTCCCCAGTTTAGTCTGTAACGCTTTAGCGGTTTCTTGGTCCAGAGATGTACACACGTACCCGCAAGATGTTCGGTGCATTCCTTATCCCACGTGAACAGGGCTTCGGTACTCATTCCTCAGGGGCACAGCGCTACCCCGACCGGAGATCCCCCCTCCCCGGCAACTTCCAACGTGCGTGAATATTCTTTTTACTCTTAGTAGTAGAAAAGGGCAAGAGTCCAGTAGCTCCTTAAAGACTAACAAAAATATTTTCTGGTGGGGCAGGGGTGGGGAACGTCAGGCCCGGGGGCCGTATAGGGCCCATGAAATCATTTGGTCTGGCCCTTCATGGGTCCTGGCAAATCTCGAGCTCAGAAGGATGCTGCCCTGCCTGAATCTCTTGGGCCCAGCTGGGGCAGCAGAGCTCAAAAGCGAGTCGCTCTATGTGGCGGACACTCGGAGCCTTCTCCGGTCGTGGCTCTTGGCAAAATGTTTGACCAAATATAGCAGGCTAATTTTTAAGCTGATAATTGTGTATGGCCCGCGCATGATGTTATAAATATCCAAATGGCCCTTGGCAGAAAAAAGGTTCCCCACCCCTGTGGTAGGGTATGAGCTTTCGTGAGCCACAGCTCACTTCTTCAGATACAGCTAGAATGTGAATCCATCTGCCTTGAAGTAGAGGAGAGTGAATTCAGACAAGCATTAGTATGTAAATGTTAACAGCATGTCAATGTGAACAGCAGGCGTGATGGGATTAGGTGTGGGATGCAGAAGAGTCTGTGATGCCCAGGGGAGAGATGGGGGCGGAGAAATCAGCATTGGTCATGAGCCATGAATGCAAGGTCTTCATTCAGGCCAGGTAAATGCATTGACTTTAGTTTGAATATCAAATGTAATTCTTTAAACTGTAGTCTTTAGGGTGCTACTGGACTCTTGCCCTTTTCTACCACTGCAGACAGACTTAACACGGCTGCCCACTGGGAATTATCTTTTTAGTCTTGTGCTTGAGTTGGTCTTTTCTCTCTCCCCCCCCCTTTTTATTATTATTACAAAGCTGCGTCGATTGAAGGCTGGGGAATGGGGGGGGGGAATAAGAGAGAAAGGCCATTTATTCATGGAAGGTTTTGCATTGGATTTGTCCCTCTCTCGATGCACATTTTCCCCATCTGAATTCTCAAAACTCTGCATGGCGGCTTATTGTTGAGTTTGGAGAATAGGGATGGGGGGGGGGGGAAGTGCATCTAAAGAGTGGCAAATCCAATGCAAAACCTTCCACGAATAAATGGCCCTAATAGCGAGCTGGGTTGGTTTCCGATTTGCTGCAAGGATGGAAAGAAAAGGGGATTGGCGGCAACTTTTGCCGCCACCGGTCCGCCTTTTCGCAAAGAAGGAACAGCCTCCTCCTCTTGCAAAAAACGCACACGCACCAAGACGCGTGCAAGCCCCCAAGCCCGGTCTCCTTCCCTTCCCTCCCAGCCTGTTCTTGCAGGTAGGGCCGGAGCTTTTTGCTCACTTCTCCCGCCGCCCCTGCTGGCCTTGCGTGCCACTAGGAAGAGTTTTCTCCCCACCCCCCCGAGCAACACTCCCCCCTCCCCCGATTTTTTTTTTGGGGGGGGGCTGCAAGGAAACATGGCTGCTGCGACCCTCCGGCTCCCTTCCACCTCCGTCTCGATCCGGCGGCTGCTGCTCCTCCACTTTGCTTTCTGCTTCTGGGTGCGGAGGGGCCGCTGCGCGGAGGACGGCGCGCGGGGGCTTTTCGGCCCGGACCCCCTGCCGGAATCGGCCGTGCAAAAGCCCACCGTCCTCCTCGCCGTCCTCGCCAGGAACGCGGCCCGCTCCCTGCCCCATTTCCTCGGCTGCGTGGAGAGGCTGCGCTACCCCAAGCACAGGATCGCCGTCTGGTAAATGCGCCCCGAGGAGGGGGTGTGGGGAGGGGGCCGCTCTGCAGCATCCCGTGCCCGGTGGGTGGGTGGCTGGGTGGGGAGAGTTTCCCGGCGGGTGCTCAAGAGGAGGGAAGCGAGCATCCTGCCCCTAAGGTTGCCAACTGACCCGGGAAGAGGCCTGGCTCGGGGGGTTTGTCTTTAACGGAGCCCTGCCCTGCAGAAATCGGCTCCCCCGTCCTCATAGAGTAGAAAAGAGCAAGAGTCCGGTAGCACCTTAAAGACTAACGTTAAAGCACCTTAAAGACTAAGCTGTAATCAACCAACCTCCAGCCCTCATTGGACTCTATGAGAATGGGGATCATTCACAGTGGGTAGCCGTGTTAGTCTGTCTGCAGTAGTAGAAAAGAGCAAGAGTCCAGTAGCACCTTAAAGACTAAGGTGCTGCTGGACTCTTGCTCTTTTCTACTACTGCAGACACTAACACGGTGACCCACTGTGAATTATCCCCATTCTCATAGAGTCCAATGAGGACTGGAGGTTGGTTGATTACAGCTTGCTTTGTTAGAAAAGGGCAAGAGTCCAGTAGCACCTTAAAGACTAGCAAGAATATTTTCTGGTAGGGTAGGAGCTTTCCTCCTAGTTGCTATGCAGAAAGCTCGTCCCCTACCAGAAAATGTTTTTGTTAGTCTTTAAGGTGCTACTGGACTCTTGCTCTTTTCTACTACTGCAGACGGACTAACACGGCTACCCACTGTGAATTATCCCCGTTCTCATAGAGTCCAATGAGGGCTGGAGGTTGGTTGATTACAGCTTGCTTTATTAGAAAAGGGCAAGAGTACAGTAGCACCTTAAAGACTAACAAGAATATTTTCTGGCAGGGTATGAGCTTTCATGAGCCACAGCTCACTTCTTCAGAACTGTGGCTCACGAAAGCTCCTACCCTACCAGAAAATATTCTTGTTAGTCTTTCGGGTGCGACTGGACTCTTGCCCTTTTCTACTACTGCAGACGGACTAACACGGCGACCCACTGTGAATTAGCTTGCTTTATTGGCCAAGAAGTCATAACCGGGTGAGCCAGGATCCAGACAGACAGCTCTGCGATCCTGTCCCCTCGAGGCAGGGCAAATGCAAGAGGTTTTATAGACGTTTGATATTGCAATGCAACAATGATGCATTTTCTGAACATCCGATTTTAGCTTGTCAATGCAACGCCATCAGTTTCTTCAGCGTGTGCCCGAGCGACATTAATGAATGGAGCCTATCTTATTGAGCAGTTCAGAGTGCTCCCTTGCAGGGGGAAGCGAAAGTATCGAAAAGGAGGAATAGGTGGGAGGGAGGTTGTCATGCAGTTTCCAGCCTTTGGAATATATGTGTGTGCGCACGTGCTTGGTGCTAAAGGAAAGGGGGGGGCACTGGGAAGCGGCCTCTGTGGTTTTGCTGGTAAGCAGCTTATGCGTGCAGCTTGCGTGTATGTCTGAATGTGATGCAGGTATGATTACTCAGGCACAACAATTACCGGTTGGTGTCCGCCATTCAGGCTGCTGTGAGAGGCACAGGAGTAAGAGTCAGTGAGAAGACAGTTCCAGGTGGGTGGGGGGTTTACCAAGGACCATCTGGTCCTGGGGATGGATGGGGATGGATGCGCAATGAGTTTTGGAGTGGGGGGGGAATGTAAAGCTGCTGTCCCGTGCCTGCTTACATTTGAGTAAGCCCCACCAAGCTCAGTCACACTTTGAATGAACAGCAACACGGTCTGGCTAACTGGCCAGGGCCCAAGGATGGAAAGTTGCTTGAAGGGTTAGAAATCGCAGACTGGTCTGGTAATGACAATAAGAGAGGGAAGGGGGGGGGCGTTTTGTAAGAAATGTGGGCTCAGAAGTTTGTTTGGTGACGTCATGGCTGCACAGACTGCTGACCTCCCGCAGCAGGGTCCGGGCGAAGAAATCCAGTTGTTAGCAGCTTGGCAAGCTGGACTAACAGCACCGAGCCAGAAAAGACAATACAGCGAGGGAAACCGTTGGCTCAGTTTGGCCTTTCTTGCTGACAATACCTATCTGGCCCCGAAACAGCCCTCTCTGTTTATAACTTTAAATCTTCCCAGAGGCTTCTGTTTTATAAAGCAATGTTTTTGAGACTGCGGGGTGTGTAGCTGTACCTCATCCCTGACTGAAGGGCAAGAGACACAATGTGTTTGTGTGTGCCGACTACTGAATTCTGTTCTGCTGAGACACAACTTCATTGTTCAGTATATTAAGCTCAGAAGATGCTCTCTGGACTTTTCATAGCTGGCTGCAGGGGTACTTCCCCTTCTGACCCTCTACTCAAATGCAATAGTGGCCTGATTTTAAACATGATGCTGGCTGGGTCAAAGGAACTCACCCATGGGACTTCATGCTCGCAAGGTGCCTGATGTAAGCAAGGCTGCAACCTATGCAAAACAGCAGCTTAGCGCAAGTAGAAGCTCAGATGCGAGCGTAAATTATCCATGAGTGAGTTTTTTTGCGCCATCTGTCTTCATGTTTAAAATCTGGCTAGTCTTAAAAAACACAAACACAAGAAGCCTTTAAGCCATGCGCTTGGGAGGAGAGGGTGTAATTGGAAGGAATAAGGATTTGATCCTTGGCCTGCAATGGATGTGAAATTGTTTTTCGACAAAGACGGCAATGGATGAATTTGTTGCTGTTGTAGCTTTTTAAAGAACTTACCGAGATTTATTGTGGAATGTCATTTTGTTTCCTGGGTATGTAAAAAGAAATTCGTTTCAGCAAATTCTCCCCCACCCTTTCCACATGCAGATGGAAAATGGACACATAGAAGTGCTTCAATTATTTACCCAAAGCCACATTTTGGCTGCTTCTGCACATTGGTGGCTATTGCACTATTGTGTTGTTGGAATAATTTGCAACAGGAATGACTTGTCCACACAGGGCAGTCCAGTTGCAATGGTTGCTGTAGTGCAACAATAGCACAGTATGCAGTGACGTGGGGATGTGGTCACCTGAGAGGTGACGTGGCTCTCAGTCTGGCTGTTGAGAGTAATTTGAAGTTTGCATCTTTGCTTTGCTGGCTCAAGCTTTTCCGGTACAAATGTACCTTATGCAATATTGTCTAATTACAGGTCCCTGGACTAATTTAATGTGTCATATAGTTCTAAATACTTTTGCTGAGTGTGGCTGGTAATAAAAGGAGTTTGCTGCTCTGAACAGCAGTTCATCCGGCTTTTTGCATCCTGAGAAATGTATTCTCCCCTCTAGGCATCTAGAGAAAATACTGCAGGGCTCATTTCTGTTGCACCAGTTTGCAGGAAAGGGCGGAGGGAAGCCAGGTGAACTTTTTGAATTCCACATAACTTCCAGGGGAAAGGGGGCAGATCACATGTTGTGCCACAGTGCGCGGATCCAGGTGATCACTGTGTGCCTTGATGCTACGGATGATTGCATACATATGATTGTGAATACCTTGTGGCAAGTTCACATGTGGCTAGCACGTGGTAAATGGTCCCCTTATGGGGTGGAGTATTCGGAGTATTAAACTATTCCAAAAAGATCAGAGTATTGCTTAGATGAGAATGCTAGAACAATGCTTTTGAACTCAAATGTGACAGTGCAGTGGTTGATTCTGTTTCAGCACAATCCTTAGCTGTTTTTAGGTTGGGTTTTATTCCACTCCTTTTTTTCTTCCACTACTTTCTCAGCACAATCCTTAATCATGAAGCCAAGAAGTAACTACTTTAAAAAGACATGATGCTGTCATATCTCATCTATTATTTCTCCCCCTATGCAACAGTTAACACATTCATACATAAACGTAAAATAAAACAAGGAGTCTAGACCAGGAATGACGAACTCATTTGTTATGAGGGCCAGATATGACATAAATGTCATTTGGTTGGGCCGGGCCACGCCTCGCAGGCCCAGATCAGGACTGGGGCGGGAGGAAAGCTGCCTCAGCTGGCTCATGGGTTGGATAAAAGCTCTCAAGGAACCGGATCCGGCCCACGGGCTGTATGTTTGACATTCCTGGTGTAGACTATTTTATATGTAGAAAATGTACACCAGAAACTAATTATAGTATGATCATTTCAAATTATTCTTAATGTGTCTAATACATGCGTATGGTTAAATGGGCAGTTCTAGTCCATTATGGTCAAATATATGGAAAAATCCTTTGAGATGTTGCATGTTTGGAGACCACACCTATACCCCCACCTCCTGGAAATGTGAAGGTTCAGAAAAAAATGAACTAAAAAATTCCCTCTTTTTTGAGGACTCTCCCAAGATTTTCTGATGTACAAATTGGGAGATTTGGGTGAGCACTGGGAAAATAGTCCCACAAAATATTTTTATTTCCTTTGGAAGGAGTGAAATGCTTTTCAAGACTAGGGCCTTTCCCGTACAAATGGTTTACAATGTTTCATGCCATCAAAAGCTACATTTTATTTTTTCATTTCTGCACTTTCCCCCCTCCGTTTGGTGTCAGAAATGTTTCCCCATCATTTTTTCTCCATTGTTTTCCTGAGCATTTTTACCGTGATTTTTTTCTCCATTTCCAAGCTAGCTGTTCTCCAGCATTCAAACGTCTTGAAACGGTCTTTATTTCTCTGCCCCACCAAATACCCTTCCCTTGTTCACTCCCACTGTTTTGCTCATCTCCCCTCCTTTCTCCTCCTTCCACCCATTTCCCTCCCTAATATTTTTTAAATTGTTTTACAAGAAGCTTCGCGAGCTAAGCTGGATCAAATGGACGCATGAAGCAAGAATATCCCCTTTTTTGCATTCTCCTGGGCTGTAAGTCTGCAATCCTGAGCTTCTCGTTATGCTGGGAAAGCCAGACAGTTCAGAAATTGCTTGGTAAAAACCCTCCGAGCAAAACAGAGAATGAATAGACGAGAAGGTTAGCGATCGAACGCTGAATCAAATGTATGCATAAATGTGTGAATAACTACCTCCTTCTGCATTCCCCCTTTCTGGACTGCGTTTCTTGTGCTTTCTGTATTCTGTTGTCTTTTGTTACCAATGGTTATCACTTCTTCCCCATTGTCCCCAACAACTCTCAGCCCAACCCACAATTCCGATGTCACCTGGCCCCAGCCAAGTCCCCTAGTTTCCTCGCATGAGCAAATGGTCTGGGGCAGGGGTCTCAAAACTGTGGCTCCAGAGCCGCATGCGGCTCTTTGGCCCGTTGAGTGCGGCTCTGCGAACTTGGTTCGGAGCCCTCTCTTGCGCCTGCTCGCGCTGGCAGCCGGGCTGCGGAGCCGGCGCACCTGAGAGAGAGCGAGAGCGGGCGAGCTGGCGCGCTGTCTCCCCCCACACACACCGAGGAGAATGGCCGGGTCTCCCTTTCCCTTGCCCTCAATGGTTGGGAGGCTAAAGCCTCCCCTCCCCTCTAGCCGCGCGATTGCTGGGCGGGCTGCTTGGCGGTTCCTGCCCCCCCGCCTATCAGCTGTTGGGTGGGGCGGGCTTCCTTTGGTAGACCTGGCCTCCGGCTGAGTCCCATTGGGAGGCCATGTCTACCCACTGGCTTTCTTGGCAGTAGACCTGGACTCCGAGGAGGGGAAAAAGTCCCCCTTCAGAGGCCAGGTCTACCCATTGGCTTCTATGGGCCTCCGGAGGCCAGGTCTACTGCCAAGAAAGCCAATGGGTAGACCTGGCCTCCCAATGGGACTCAGCCGGAGGCCAGGTCTACCAATAGGCTTTTATGGCTGTAGACCAGGCCTCCAGACGAGGACTCCGGACGGGGAGGGGGAAATGGCAGGGACTTACAATTTAATTTTTATCAATAAATAAGATCACTATTAAGTATGATATCAAGTTTTATTCAGTGTACCTATAGTTTAATTAAGACTTAAAACTTTAATTAAAGTTTATTAAGTTAATAAACAGTGTACCTACCTATATAGTTTAAGCTTAAGAAATTTGGCTCTCAAAAGAAATCTCAATCGTTGTACTGTTGATATTTGGCTCTTTTGACTAATGAGTTTGCCGACCCCTGGTCTGGGGTACCATTGCGAAAGCTTCTTGCCCTAGACATGGCTGCAACCAGCAAGAGCAGCACTGGAAGGGTGACGAGTGACGGTGAAACTGGGGTACATCAGTGACCCCTATGACAGAAAGTTAAAATCTGTTGAAATGATTTTGTTTATTGGGTATTCTGCCAAAAAATATGAGTAATAATGATAGGGTTGTTTGCCAATATAGTTTTGCTGCTGCAAGAATCATGATAGCTAAAGTTTGGAAGCAAGCGAATAAGCCTTCAATTATTGACTGGAGAGAAAAATTATGGATGTATATGAGGATGGCCAAATTAATGGAATTCCTACAAGGTAAAGATATGGAAGAATTTAAAAAAACATGGTCTAAGGCCGCCTCATATTGGGATAATTTGGCAAAAATGGATTTTGCAGCATTAATTAACGAGTTATAGAAACTAATTTTGATAAATTTACATTTTTGTGTTATTAAACATAATAAATACTGTTAAGATGCTTCTTCGGAAGTCGGGTGAAGGGTCACTTTTTTTAGGTGGGTGGAGGGGGAAGGGTATCTTTTTGAAGTATATAATTAAGCAAATATGAATATTACTTAAGATATATAGATACTCTTCTGTGTTTTGTTTTTTCCTTTTGTATTTTTTATGTTAATTTCATTGTATTTGTTTTTGTTATGTTTTGTTATAAAAATTAATAAAAATTTATATAAAAAAAGAAAAGAAAGAAAAGATGGGTGGATGATTACATCCACAGCATACTACAAACAGATCTTTGGGTATGCTAGAATTAGCGCATTAGCAGTTTTCAGAGCCTTTCCCCCTTAAATTTAAACAATGAATTGGCTTTACATTTTTGCAAGTATTATTCCAAGAAAAATGACCGCCAGATAAATCTCTGAATGTGTTTGAATATAATTTTTAAATCACACGTCATTAATTCCCCCCCTAATCAAATATTTCAGCTGTTGCTGTGTTGACGAAACTTGTTGGTCACCAGGCCTTAGATATAGTCTAATGAAGTGTGCGATAGCAAAATATTATTGGCCAGAAACGTAGTCTATGGATATACACAAAGGGGTGAACACATTTCCCTTCAGTTGAATATGAATTATACATGGTCACAGCAACAGAAGCTGGTTGATAGACTCTAAACAGAAAGGACGTTGATGTGCTTAGGGCTTCTAAAAACATATTTCCATCTTAGAATGGAAACGACGCTCATTAATCTTAGCAAGCGTCCGAATCCGTGATTTGGGGAGAAAGAGTCATCTTTTTAAAAACCCTGCCAGTTCCAAAACAAACTTGCATTAAGGAATTTGCCCAAAGCAGTTCTTTACCTAAGGTTTATCTACCTTCGTAAATTTTGTGGGCCTCTCAAAAATGACCAGAATTTACTATTTTTATTATTCATGGTCGTTTTTTAGAAACTGTTCACATCATTTAGGAGATTGGTGTGCCAGTAAAAGTACTGTATTCTGAATGGTTGCATAAAGGTGAGCTAGAAATAAACTATAAAATTAGTGTTGACAGATGTCCGGGTGATATAGCATTCCCCAGGTTGTCTGAGTAAAAGCTAAATTTGTTGACAGTGTGGCCAACACAATGGTGTTATTTCTTCTTCCTCCCTCATTGTCCACCTTAAAGTTGAGTAATTCTCCAGTAGTCATTACTTTTGTCTTCTTGATGTTCAGCTGTTGGCACTTTCTCTTTTAACTTTCAGCCGTAGTCGTTTCAAGTCTTGGCTATTTTCTGCAAGAAATGTAGTATCATTGGCATATCTCAAATTGTTAATGTTCCTCCCCCCAATTTTCACTCCACAGTCCTCTATATCTAATCCAGCTTTCCTTATGATTTATTCTGCATATCGATTGAAAATATAGGAGTATAAAATACATCCTTGTCTAACACCTTTGCCAATTGGAATCCATTCTGTTTCTCCATATTCTGTCCTAACAGTGATAAAATAGAGAACAAACTGCTCTTCTTCTAATGTATGCCCCATTGTGAAAACAGCTGATTTCCAACGAGTTGGGGAGATTATCTACTGATGATCATGAGAACAGAGAGACCCATGCAATAGTTCTGTTTTTATTGAATGGTCTTGCTGAGTTCTTACAGCATCCAAGAATAGTGGGTTGGCCACCTTTCTGCTTTTGCAGGGGCCCTGTCCCTGAGAAATCTGTATACTGGGTATTGTGAAAGGCTCCTCTTATTCTTTGGCTGCATGCCTTATAAAATCTTTCTAGGAAAATGTGCCAGGACCTCTCAAAAACATTGTTAACAGTACTTTGAGAGAGGGTATTCTCCAGTTGTAGTCCTGTTGGGTCATGCAACTGAACTAGTGGTGGCAGCGCAGCTTCGGGTATGTCTGGATCATGCACCTGCCTGTGACCCGTTTTAGTCAGGCTTCAGTTCCGGTTTTGGGGCTATCTCCACTTACAGCATGATCAAGGCCATTCATATAGAATATGGACTTGATGCTGATGATCGTTTGATGGTTTTGGTCTTTCTGAGTCCGGACGTACTGGGAGAGCCTGCATCAGGGATGACAAGTCATCCATTCAGGCTAGGACTGAACTGAGTAGTGACCTGCACAGCTAAACCTTTGTCACTGAGCTGTGTTCTGGACGAAGAATTAAGCTAAGGAGGTCTACTGGATACAGCACTTGCTGGACTGTACTACTTGAGACCACAAGTGGGAGGATTGTGTGCTTCAATGCTCTCTTGGTATGGGGAGCCCAGCCTCCCTGGAGGAACAGAACTGGCATGTCAGGGAGATAGTCCCGGGAGTAGCTTTTTTTCCAAGTCGGGAACATTCTGAGAACCACTTCCCCAATCTGAGATGGTACTGTTTAACAACAGACATATCCTAGGTACTGCAGCATGTCACAGTTCATTTGAAATCTGATGAGTGGGTGTCTTCATGTATTCTGAGGATACAGAAACAGTGATTCACTGCACATTATACCATGAGCTGCCCTCATCTTTAGCTCTCTAACCTAGACCAAACTTGGAAGCTTCCATAGAAGACTCTGGCAGTACCACAGGGCACTGGAAGATTGCTGAGTGCTGTTCAGCATTTTGAGAGTTGAACTGGAATTCTTTGCAACGTTGGGGTGGATTCTACCTCTATCTTACCACTCCCCTAAGCAAAGCTTATTATTTTTTATTAAAATATTTATACCCCACCTTTTCTTTTGGTTCAAGTTAGAAGCCTTCCTCCAAAGTAA
This sequence comes from Euleptes europaea, assembly GCF_029931775.1. NCBI lineage: Eukaryota > Metazoa > Chordata > Lepidosauria > Squamata > Sphaerodactylidae > Euleptes > Euleptes europaea. The sequence continues at coordinate 27,660,032 of NC_079313.1, read as the reverse complement.
GGAACTCTTCTGTTGAAGCAAGAGCCAATTAAGTTGGAGGAAGACTACTTAGAGGATGTTTGGATCCACCCTGATGTCTTAGATGTGGCTTTATAAAAAATCCATTTTGTTTGTTTTCATTTTCTTTCCTCTGGTTTAGTAGGAGGAATACTTAGCATCGACGTTGCTCCCTATTCAGTGGTCAGCTAAGGGTTAAATTTCACATCACAACACTAAATATGTATGGATCTTTAGCACCCCCTTTCCCCTGTTAACATGAGTTCCAACCATTTGGCACTTTTAAACCCTTCAGTCTTGCTAAGTCATGGCAAGTTGTAGACGTGCTGTTTTCTTCGTCTTTATTTGGGTATTATGTAGAGCAGGGGTGGGGAACCTCTGACCCCCGGGCCATTTACAGCCTGCGAGATCATTTTCTGTGGCTTGTGTGCCGAGGCAGGGAGCTCCAGGGTCCTGCCATAGAAACGTGGCATGGACATGCGTGCCGAGGCTGGGAGCTCCAGGGCGCTACTTCCTCCTCGTGCCACTCCAGCTAGGCCCTCCCCTCGGCTCTTTGCTGGCAGGCGCATGTGCGCACAAAACTCGAGACTAGCCATGGCGCTCTCACGATACTTCCCCCCCTCCTGGATTCCAGGTGTGTGATGCGGGGGGGGGGGTATGTGGCCTGCTTCTTTTTTGCTTCCTCGGTGCGTTTGCGGCGCACAATGGCCGGGGCCGGCTGCACTGGGGCTCCCTAGTGGCGGCCCTGATTGGCTGCTGCTGTGTCTGGCGGCCAAAAAAGCCCCACCAACCTCCCCACCCCCCTGCTCCAGTCTGCCAGGGCTTCTGTCCTGGGCAGCGGCAGCAGCTGCCGTGGCTGCTGCATCCTCAGCTGCTGCTTTTGCATTTTTAAATCCTCTGTGCTCCACACACACACACACATCCCGCCGCGTCCCGATCCCAACTCTCCAGTGGCAGCTGCTGCAGGGACTGAGAGGAGGGGCCTGGAGCTGGTGGTGTGGCGTGTTCCTCCAGCCCCTTCCCACGGCGCTATCCTGAGCCAGGGCTACTTAGTGTTTGCAAGGCAGCCCGGGGCGCACTCTCTCTCGGTGCGAACACTTGCAAACAGGTGGAAGGAAAAAGACTCAAAAATGAGCCCCAGTGCAATAGCGGGGACTTACTTCCAAGTGAGTTTTTGTTGTTGTTGCTTAAGTATTGCACTGTCTTTAAACAGGTGATCCTAAGCCTGCTTATGTGCGAGTAGATCTAGCAACCCTAAATAAAGGAGAATCTGGCATCTGTAAATTTAACTTTTAGGTGACAGGCATGTGGTTTAGGGGCATGGTGGGAGCTTGAAAAAGCTGCATCTGTTGATTTGGGGGGGCTTCTCATCCAGCTTTTGAAGATAATCTGAGTGCTGCTTCTGGAAGAAGATGGTAACCCCATCTCAAACTCTAACTTCCATCTATTCCCCCCTCCCAGCCCTACCCCTCAAGGCTTCTGTGTTCTCATAGCTGCATGACAAACATGGGATCAGTGGTAGAGCATCTGCTTGGCAGGGGCTGTGGCTCAGTGGTAGAGCATCTGCTTGGCATGCAGAAGGTCCCAGGTTCAACCCCTGGCATTGCCGGGACGGGCAAGAAACGAACAGAGTTGGGTTGCCATTGCATTTCTCTGCATAACGACTCCGATATTCCTTGGTGATCTCCTATCCAAGTACTAACCAGGGCTACCCTTGCTTAGCTTTTGAGATCTGATGAGATCAGGCTGGGCTGAGCCATCCAAGTCAAGATCCAGGCAGCATGTAAAATTTCTCAATAAATAAAGTGTACTTCATAGTTTCTTTGGGCCAAAATGGGTAGGTCACCAATAGGTTAAGATCCTAGACCTCTGCAGGACAAACCTACTGACACTTTCCAAAAAGTAAGCCCCACTGACTGGACTTGAATAGGATTTAGAGTAGACCTGCCTAAGATTGCACTGATCACTTTTTGTTTTCGTTGTTAAATGTGGAGTGGTAAGTTGCAGTTGAATTCGATCCCAACAGAAGTCAGTTTCAGGTAGCCGGCTCAAAGTTGACTCAGCCTTCCATCCTTCCGAGGTCGGTAAAATGAGTACCCAGCTTGCTGGGGTAAAGCGTAGACGACTGGGAAAGGCAATAGCAAACCAATACGTAAACATAGTCTGCCTAGAAAACGTGATGTGACATCACCCCATGGGTCAATAATGACCCAGTGCTTGCATAGGGACTTCCTTTATATTTTTATAAACAGTTATAGTGACTACTATAATGTGACAGTAGTTCAATATCCAGTCATGTGTGAATACAGCCATGGTTTCCTTGTCCTGTAATTTGTAAGACAAATTGCAAGGAAAATCGTGCAAACCTGTCCAATTTGTGTAATTTGATATAAACTGTAGAATTCAGCTTCTCACTGTGAGGGCGGGGGACATCTTCAGCAGCGGGTTTCCTTCTCATGCTCAGGGAGGCAGGATTCAAAACTTCCTCTTCCTGTCCCCTGAGCTGGAACCGCCCTCTCTGTTCCAGTTTTCCTCCTGCCTCAGAGGGAGAAAGCAGCACAGAGCCATAGCTCTGCAATTCAACAGACTACAAAAGCTTCTTAGCCTACCTTTATATACTTCCTATACTCTTAATACTCTCCTAAACTATTCCTTACACTTGACCTATCTGGCATTCTTGTAGAAACAAAGGACAAGAAAAGGCAAGGCCAAAATACATCAAAAAGGAAGGGAAGGAATCCTCATCTACCTCCTTTCGTCTCTTTCGGACCTTCCACACCCTGCCCAGAACCAGATCTGATAACAGGTGTAATACATGGTCAGGCGGAAGGGGATCCTTTCGAAGGGGACACAAATTCATCAAAAATTCACAGTTCCAACAGCAGGGGGAAGACAAATCTGGCAAGTTCTCAGATAGACAAGGAAAACAATGGCTGCAGCCCTCCTCAGGTGGGGGGAGACTTCTGGACTTCGCTGAGGTCTGGAATCCTGCCCAACCAGATGCCTGGGCCACACAAATAGTAAACTATGGCCACTCAATAGAATTCAGGTACCTCCCACCAGACCGTTTTTTGGGCCATCCCCAGTCTCACAACATTGGAAAAATGCCTTCGCAACTAACCAGCTGTTGTTACCTGTTGGAAATCTAAGCCATAGAACCATACCATTACAGAGCGTCATGCCTGGGTGTACTCCGATTTCTGTCTCAAAAAGAAATGGGGACTGGCGAGCAATATTGGATCTGAAGTAAGTGAACTGCTTTGTGGGGGGGATGGAGGCATCCCGATTCATTGTCGAAGCTCTGAGCCCTCAATCATTATTAATGTCAATAGACCTGACCGAGGCCTATCTGCACATACTGATAAACCCATTGCACAGAAAGTATCTGCGGTACACACACGGTCTATGTTACTACCAATTCGGAGTGCTCCCCTTTGGACTTCATCAGCCCTAGGGTCTTTACAAAGGTACTCATCACCCTGGTGGTGACATTGAGGGAACAGGAGATCCACATCTTCCCTTATTTGACTGATATAATGGTGAGCGCTCCCTCGGAGCAGTCAGCATTCCAACATACACTAACAGTCCTGAACCTTTTGGAACAGCATGGATTCCATGTGAACTAGGCCAAAAGCAACTTGACTCCATCGCACATCATCCTGCATCTGGGGGTGATACTAGACATTGCACGGAACAGGTTATCCCTACCCCAAGGCATTGGCGGGACAGGTCAGCAAAGCCATATTAGTTGACCTCACTACTCTAGCCCGTTTTCAACGCCTGATGGTGTCTTGTCTAGGAACTGTTCTCTGGGCAAGACTGCATGCAAGACAACTTCAGTGGTTCCTGAAGCCACATCAACTACACATCATCAAAAGAAAAATACTCAATTTACCCTGAACAACAAAGTCCAAAACAGTCTTTGATGGACCAGACTAACCAATCTTTCCAAAAGACGGACTTACCTCCAGACATCTACAACACTTAACCAAGCTGGAACTGTGTGACATCCAGAAAGCCTTTCAGAAGTTTCAATCAATAATCAAAAACCATCATATGATCAGAACAGACAACATCTCAGCAAAGGCACATGTAAACAAGCAAGGGGGATCTCGCTCGTGTCATCCCTACATGCAGAAGCAGAAACAATACTAGACTGGGCCGAAATACATCTGACCTCCTCGAGGGTGGAGCATGTAAAGATCACTCTAAATTCACAGACCAACTGACTCAGCTGTCAGCAGATGGACGAGGGGGGAGTGGTCCATAAACCAGGAAGTATTCCAACAAACCTATAGTGGACCTATTTGCGTCTCCAAAGAACTACCTAACTCAGAGGTTCTTCTCGAGATTTGTTCATCCAAGGGAGGAAAAGGTAGACGCTCTGTTATCCTCATGGCCAAAGGAACTCTTATATGTGTTCTTTCCGCTTCCACTAATTCCTAAGTCCTACGGAAGATAAGGATGGAGAAGGCCAGTGTCATCTTCATAGCTCCTCACTGGCCACAGGGAGTTTGGTTTTCGACATTATGAGAGCTTTCTGGCCGAGAACCACTACGTCTACCAGTATCTCAAAACCTACTACACCAGCGCCCTCTACTTCACTTGGACCCAGGATGGCTGCATCTGACTGCCTGGGCCTTGAGAGGCAACGGATGTTAGACATGGGATACCAGACGCAGCGAACACCATTCAGGAAGGGAAGCCAGAAGGCCCTCCACTAGGCGAATCTATAACTTCACCTGGAAAACGTTCGTATGGTGGTGCAAAAGAAACAGCTGGATCCAATGAACATGTCTAGGAGGATCCTATTGGAGTTCCTACAGGATGGTATGAAACAAGATCTAAAATCATCCACCCTACGACGTCAAGTGGCTGCGATAGCAACAGTAATACCACAAATGGAAGGCTACTCCACTACTAGACATCCATATCTAATGTCTTTTCTAAAGGGAGTCTCTGACCTGTCTCCACCAGTGATACATAGATTCCCTACCTGGTGACTCCACATGGTTCTGAATGCCTTGTCAAAACATCCATTTGAACCACTAAGAGAATTGCCATTAAATTGCCTCTCATTAAGGTTTTATTCCTTACAGAAATTATTTCAGCCAGAAGGGTATCGGAACTTGGGACGCTGTCAGCGAGAAAGGGTCTATGTATATTCCATTGTGACAAAGTAGTACTCCATCTCAATCCACAGAAAACAGGAATTGAGCCTACCTGTGTTCTGTCCTCAACCGGGGTATGCCAAGGAAAAAGACTGGCATAATCTAGATGTCAAATGAGTGACACGTGTGTACCTGAAAAGAACGATTCTGCTCCGTCGTACAGATGCCCTATTCATATCAGTCTTCCTGCCCAATAAGAACGGCAAGATGTCCAATGTGTTGATAAGCAAATGCATCCAACAGTGCATACAGATGGCGTACCAACACAGCAACATTCCCATTCCAACGGGAACCACAGCACATTTGGTACACAGTGAGGCCACATCGACAGCATTCAACAAGAATGCCTCGATTGAAGAATCCTGTAAGGTGGAAACGTGGTCGTCCACATCTACCTTTGTGCATCACTATAAACTCAACACCTACGCATTCTCCGATGCAGCCTTGGCAGAAGAGTGTTGCAGCAAGCGGGGAAAGACAACTGATCCCACCCGAGAACAACAGCTTTTATAAATCCTGCTGCTGAAGATGTCCCCTGCCCTCAGAGTGAGAACGGACCCCTGGCTTACCTGTGAGGGGTCCTTCTACTCTGAGGAAGGAGGACATCTTGCCCACCCAGGGCGAAACACTCAATGTGAAAGCAAGAATACAAAACTGGAAGTGATAAAAGGTCACTAAGTGTTCAAGAGATTACAGAAGGATCCAATTCTTCCCCCGTCTTAAAGTGGTTGTCGGGTTAGACTATGTTCAGTTTTTACTAACAATTGTTACCCTTGTATACGTGCAAGTTACCTGTGTTATTTCTATTTGTTATTCTTTCTGTCCAAGTTAGCTAGGGAAGTCCTCAAACTGGAACAGAGAGGGCGGTCCCAGCTCCGGGGACAGGAAGAGGAAGTTTTGAATCCTGCTTCCCTGAGCATGAGAAGGAAACCACCCACTGCTGCAGATGTCCTCCTTCCTCAGAGTAGAAGAATCCCTCACAGGTAAGCCAAGAGTCCTTTTTGGGTGGGGGGAGGTGCAGATTTTTTTATTTTAGTTCAGAGGGCACTCGGTCTTGATAATGATTTGTTTTCCCTTGAACTAATAGTAGGGAAGCTTTATTCCCCTCGGCCACACAAAAAAGGGGAAATGGTCTGATTAAGAAAAAATGTTACAATAAACCAGACTCTGTGCCTAAAGGGACGTTTGGCTCCCCTAACCCCTACTTTTTGATATCTCAGACAGTAAGCAAAAGTTGCACATGGCTGAAGTCTGTTCTTCATTTCGTGCACGTGGCCCAGTAATCGCTTGCGGCATCAGACCCTGAAAAGTCTGCTGTGTTGCCGTGGCGGGCAGATGATCACCTCTTGTGCTGAGGATCAAAGGTCCCGCTGACTTAACTCGCACAGTAGCTGCTTTCAAAACAGAAAGCCACCTAGAAGTCAGGCTAAGAAATCTGCCTTTTAAGCATTCTTGCAGTACTGTTGATTTAGATCAGTGGTTCCCAACCTTTTTTTGACCAGGGACCACTAGGACTTTTTTGTTCGGTGCAGGGACCCCAAGGTTCAAAATAAAAATTCTGAGAATTCGAAAATAAACTTTAATCATAACTGTTAGTTAAACATTAAACTTATAAAAATATATATTCAAATATTATTCTAATAGAGAACTTTTAATTGAAAATATTAATTTATTATGGGTTTATAACTTTGTTTCGCGGACGTTAATTTAGTTCTCGGGGACCCCTGGGGGTCCACGGACCCCCAGTTGGGAACCAGTGATTTAGATTGAAAGGACACATTCAGCAGACACTCTGGTGAGGGAACCCCTTCCCCAACGAATGACTGAAGTGCAGTGAGAGAAGGCACAGTTTGAAGCAGCGGGCAGTGAACCCATGAAGCCTGAGTCAGGCTCTTGGTCTATCAAGGTCAGTACTGGCTACGTTGACTGGCAGCAGCTTTCTTGGGGCTCAGGTAGATGTTTTTTGCATCACTAAACTACCTGATCCTTTAAACTTATAATACCAAGGACTGAACCTGGGACCTTCTGCCTGCAAAGCAGATGCTGTACCACTGAGCCATGACCCCTTTTTCTCCAACTGCTGGTTTTTCGCCACAGTCTACTCCCCTGCTGAGGTTCTGCAGACATGTTTGCTGTGTTCCAAAGGGGAAAAGTGATGTTGGGGACAGGTTTACTTTCTATCCCAGTGCCTTAAATCTCACCCCCTCTGCACGTGTGCATGTGTGTGCAAGCACACACTGTTTTGTGGCTCTCATGCAGATATCAGGTTCCTAGAACTGGGTCTCCAGTGTGCAAATGTTCCAACAGGTGATTCATCCATTAAATGTGGATGTGAGCTCATGCAATCTCAACTTGTCTTGGGGCTGTGTGAAGAAGGGAAAGGGTGTTTAACCCTTTAACTTCTACTTGTTTTTGCTGTTCAAAACTGGGTCCCTTCTTTTGCTGTTAGCATGTAAAAGGGGAGAAATGTGTGTTTTTAAAGGATACAACTTTTATCCTTGCAGCCCGAGTCACTAATATATTTGTTTCTAGGCTTGACTCTGTTCTTAATTTCTTAACACGTGTACCACACTGTTTCTTGGACTTGTTGATTTATTCTCACTTTTTCTTGTTTCATTGGCTTCTTCACCATCCCTTATTGGTAACATATTTTCATTTCCCTGTTAACATGTATGCCAGCTTACCCTGTAGGCTGGTAAAGTCATAACACTTGGGGTCTCTGTTAACCATAATTGTGAGCTTATATTGGTATTGCCCTTAAAAATGAGTAGTACTAACCAGGTTTGGATAACTAGTATCAGACCAGTATTGAATTAGGACCACGATATAGTCTTCACTGACCCAACAAATTAGCACATGAAAAGGTCAGCTACATTTTTTTCAAGGGGGTGCTGGGTAATTTATCTTCTAAGTAACAGTGCAAGCGGGCACATGTACATGCGTCCACACACACTTATGCTAGGCTTAAACTAGTTTAACATATTCACTCACCTCAGGGAACTCTGGGAAATGTACTTCTGCAAAAAGAGGCTATGAAAATCTAATAGAGGCTTCTCAGCATTCTTCTTCAAATTACAGTTCCAAGGAATTTTTGGCTGAGTTAAAATTATAACGCGAATACATGTTAGAGTGTAGCCGTGACCATAAAACAATGTGGAGTACTGGAAAAATACGTCTTCCACTTTCATCAGTAATTTTAGAGGAATTTGGGTGAGAAAAAGCACTTAATCATTGCTGCTGACTGCTCAGAAATATCTCTCTGTAAGAGTAAGCCAGGATGTGGAATGGTATTGTATAGCCCAGTCTCATCAGATCTCAGAAGCTAAGCAGGGTCGGTACTTGGATGGGAGACCAGCCAGGAAGACTTTGCATAGGAAGGCAGTGGCAAACCACCTCTGTTTAATCACTTTCCTTGAAAACCCTTGGGGTCATCATAAGTTGGCTGCAACTTGATGGCACTTTGCACAAACACAAATTAAGCCATTTCCTGATTTCTAATTATTGCTTCCTTTTAAATGGATTCTTCTGATCCTCCAGTATTAAGATGACCAGTATAGTTTTGCCTGTCTCTTGCCATATTAAAAATGCACTTGCTGCTGGTAACCCATAGTGCAATCCTAAGCAAAGTTACACCCTTCAAAGCCCATCAAACTCAATGGACTTAGAAGAGTGAAAGTCTGTTTAGGATTGCACTGTTAGTGTTTATTGACCCTACTTGTTTTCAAATGTTCTTCCGCCCGGTTTTCTTTTAGTTCAGGCCTCATCAGCCATTGGCTCGCCAGCCTTATACAGAAGTCTACCAGCAGCTCAGTAATTTCTTGTTTATGCCATCTACCTGGTGCCTGGTAGGCCACCACGTCCATGTGGTAGGCTGAGTTGGGTGTATAGCCTAATGATGGATCATAAAGTATATAGATCTACTGTATATAGTATATAGATCTACTGTAAGGCACTTGTAGAGGAGTGGCCATGTTAGTCTGATGTAGCAAAATACAACAGAATATCAAATGGCTCCTTAAAGACTGAAGAAATAGTGAGCTCTGACCCACAAAAGAAAGCTCATGCTGAAATAAATGCCACTGTCTATAACAGGGGTTCCCGGAGTGGTTCCCGTGGGCACCGTGGTGCCTGCTGACACCTTTCTTGGTGCCCACCGAGTGTTTTTAGAAAGTCTGCAGGGCCAGGTGGGGCTTATGTACAGCAGGGCTTCTGATTTGCCACTGAAGATCTGATTGGTTTTACAGATTAAAATAACATTGTCTCAGTGGCAGCTGCCACCACAGTGTTTCTTTTATTCTCTCACACCAGAGTGTTGTAGTGATTAAGATCAGTGGTTTGGAGCAGTGGACTCTGATCTGGAGAACCGGGTTTGATTCCCCACTCCTCCACATGAGTGGCGGACGCTAATCTGGTGAACCAGGTTGGTTTCCCCACTCCTACACATGAGGCCAGCTGGGTGACCTTGGGCGAGTCACAGCTCTCTTAGAGGTCTCTCAGCCCCACCTACCTCACAGGGTGTCTGTTGGGAGGGGAAGGGAAGGTGATTGTAAGCCGGTTTGATTCTTCCTTAAGTGGTAGAGAAAGTCGGCATATAAAAACCAACTCCTCCTCCTCCTTTCCCAGTGTATTTTTTTTAATTACCCTTCTTCTCCCCTATACTTTTGCTTCCAATGGCTGGCAACTGGCAGAAGGGCTGTGGATGGGGATATGAGAGGGGCAACTCTAACTACAGCATCACATCATTTTGGGTTAAAAAAAGATGAAGTGACATGGGTAGCTCTAGAAATTGTGGGAAATTCTATGGCTTACCATTGAGTTTCTGCTGATTCCTAGAGCTACCGTATGTCACTTAAAAAAAAAAATCAGAAGCGATGTGACACACTGAGTAGAGTGCTTACTCTTTTTGTTAGATCTTGTTTCACACCATCCTTTCTTACGACATCTACCCCTACACACACTGTGACTATAAAAGCATCAACATAATTATATTTGAGTTACAATGGTAGGCAAATGTCAGAAATCTGTATTCAGAAAGATTTTTTTTTAGAACATAGAAGAGTATCTTCCCCATGTGTCTATTTGAGTTAATTTTGGGGTGTATATCTTGACTTCGAAGGAGGTCTTCCCAAAGCAATGATTCAGGCAGAGATGAAACATTCAGCTTCTACATGAGGGCAGGTAATTCTGCTGCATTCAGAGCGATTGATCCAATTACACCTGATGCAGAGGCACAGCAGAATTGTGCCTCTCCCAGCAGAGGCTTAGAAGAAAATTGAACCAGAGCAATGGATCATTCAAAGATAAAGTGGTCAGCCTCTTTTCGTGAATGTGTTTTTCAGGCTTGGGAGGGAAGGTGGCATGGTATAGCCCGATCTTGCTAGAGCTTGGAAGTTAAGCAGGATCAGAACTTGGATGGGAGACCAGCAAGGAAGACTCTGCAGAGGAAGGCAATGGCGAACCACCTCTGCTTCTCACTTGCCTTGAAAGCCCCTTGCTGGCCTTGTCATAAGTCAGTTGCGACTTGATGGCACTTCTGTAAGTGCTTCAGCCTCCCTTTAATTTGTCATGGCTTTTCATTTGCGCGGTTTAGTGCAGAGTTTGGCAGCATGTGCTCCACGTTCCATAACAGAGTCTGCCATTTTATTTGTGGATGCTTCTACAATGGACTGCATGAGTCTTGAGCAGGAAATTCTTTTGGGATAGTGAGGGCTTTTTAAAAAATGTCTTTTCAAAGCAGAATCAGGTTACTGGAACAACTTGGCTACAGGCACTCTCTGTAGCTCACACAAGAGTAATAATTGCCCTAATGACTTGCTAAACATTTTTCCTGGAACAGGCAGCCCTAGGTTACTCATCTTGACTATTTTAGGCACTTTACCTCAACTTTCAATAATGTTATGAAGCAAATCACGGCTCATCAGAGGACTGTATTGATTGGAAAGCAAGGTGAGAAGGGACTGTTCGTTTTAGAGCAATATCTGGGGCTTCCTTAGTAGCATAAAAGTAAGTGGCTGCTGTACCCATAACAAGTGACCCTCCCAGTTAGCTGTTATTTCAGGCCGGTGAGGTCATGGCTGTCTCCTTGGCAGACTCCATTTTTAGAGTCCTTCATGCAAAATAAATTCATTGCCAATAATTCCTCTTCACATACTTGAGCCTTAAAGGAGAGTTGCTTGAACAGGTCAAGAGATGTTTTCATTGGTTTATTGCCTCTGGATGTGGCCGCTCCCTTTAATCACTACTGCTAGTAGCCATTGATGGACCAGACATCCATGGATCTGTCCAATTCCCTTTTAAAGCCATCTGTGCTAGCAGCCATCACTATATCCATGTTCAGTGAATATCACAACTACTTGTCTCATGAGGAAGTAGTCAAGTCTACTGTTAGTGTGCATATGTGGGGAAATAAGCAGTTTCAAAATGCTCTTATACTGGGTTTCTGGCTCCCTTGATCACCACACTGGGTTGGTTAACTTACATTTGCATTTCAGCCTTCCTGTGCTTTTCAATGCATGCATGGTTTTTGATTGCAACTAATCTAATGCCAGATGGAAGTCCAGCCAAGTCAGGGTTAATGCTAGTTAACTGGTACTGCAGTTTTGGAAACTGAAAAGGAGGCCATAGTCAGAGCAAAAGTCCACAAGCAGATTATAGCCCATTTTATTGGGGGCAAGCTGTCTATCTGTCTAGCACAAGGGTGTTGAACTCATTTGTGAGAAGTAGGGCTGTTGGGAATTTTTTTTTGGAAAAGTTCGGGTTTATTGGCCTTTTCCCCCCAGGAAAACCCGAATGCCGAATTTCCTATACCAGTAAAGGTAGAAATTCGGCTTTAAATTCAGGATTCCTGAAAAATGCGGCCATTTAAACCCATTAAACCCATTTCATGGCTTTCCGCGGCTCCTGGGGGGCATTTTTGCAGGTAGAGGTCCCAAAATTTCAGGGTAGCTAAGCTGCTCTCCCATCAAAGGCAGGAAATAGAGCTGAAGTCTCTGAGAGAGGAGGGGGTCATTTCCCCCGGGAGACAGAAAGTCTGGTATTTTTTGTTCCTGCCTCCCTGAATATGGATTGGAAAATAACCCTAGCTGAAGATGCCCTTCATCTCTTCAGAGCAGAAGGAGCCTTCATGGTAAGTAATCCAAGGCTCATTTTCAGGATAGCTAGAAGGGACTCTCCTTGTAAGAACCCCCAACTTTGATAAAGCTTGGGTCAGGAGGTCCGAAGTTATGGGGTCTAGAAGGAGTTGCCCCCATCCTCCTTCATTGAAATGCATTGGCAAAGTGGCTGTGTTAATATCTGGGCCTGCTGACGGTTGATAGTGGAGCCTTTTCAGCCACCTTGGGGGCCAGGCATGGCTGGGTCCACTTGAGCATTCAGGTCTATAGTACCTGAATGAGCAGAGCCCACATTGACAGGGGAAGATGCTCTCGAGCATGGGTGCTCCCTGAGTAGGGGTTCACTGAGATGGGCAAATTCTTCCCTAAAGGCCTGCTTCATTAGTTCGATCATGCTCCGCTCGCCCTTCCTCTCTGCAGACAAAGAGGAAAAGGGGGCTTGTACATTACCAAGTCCGGTTCCTGTAGCAGTATCTCTGCCGGAGCTGGCAATACAGGGTTGCTGTCGCCTCGTAACCACCAGGGGCTGAATGTGGAGCTAGAGCGTTTTTTCTTGTGTGCTGTCGCCTCCAGAATGGGCTGTTTTTGTTGCCCGTCCTCTCCGCAGCCCTTTGGAGATGCGCTGAGATGCACTCGCAGTCATTTTTCCAAGAGGAGGGGGTACGGGAGGTATAGGACTGACGGATCACACAGACAGGATGAGAGGAAGGCAACACACACAGTTAGGTATTGGTTAAGATGAAAGGGTTGTAGAGGAAAGGAAGGACAGAAATGTAGGAATAGAAGGATTTGCTCTAGAGCTAAATTCCAATGCTGCTTCTCCCTCTGAGGCAGGAGAACTGGAGAACCGAAAGTGGTCCTAGCCCAGGGGACAGGAAGGGAAAGTGAAACTGTTTAAATCCTGCCTCCCTGAGCATAGGAAGGAAACCACCCGCTAATGAAGATGTCCTCCAACCTCAGAGGGAGGACATAAAATTAAAAGGCAAAGCAAACCCAAAACTAAATGGTTAATGCACATAGTTGTCTTTGATATATCAACAAAGTAGTTATTGTAGTGTTGAGTTTGAAGCTCAGGTATCAGAAAAAAAAATCCCCATAAAAACAGAAATAAATAATACAGAACACATTCCACCTTGGTGCCTTTTATAAATAAAGCTGCTTAAAATTGATATGAATTAGCTTGTAATCCCACTTTGTGCTCGACCCAGTATCTTTTGAGCTGTGTGAACAGTACACTTAATCCTTTTTACAGGTCCCTCCCCCACCTCCACACAAAAAACAATGCCTCAGGCCCTTGAAAATAAATCTTCAGTCATAATTGATGCCAGAGAGAAACCCAGGGTTTATAAAAATGCTTGTGTAAATGCTGATGGGGTGGGAAACGAAGTACAATAATGAGGTCCCGTTTCAGACTTTTAAAAGAATGCGTTAAAGGTAAATTCAATCAGGGCTGAGGCAAACTGCCTCGACAAATTTTACATTTGTTATTCTGAGTACTGAAGAGTGCCTCCTGTGTTTGACGTTTATTATGTGTATGTTCATATTAAGTTCCTACTATTCTCGGCATTATTTTACGTTGTGAACCAAGTTTAGTAGCTGCATGCGCAATTTTTGTTTCCTTGAAACCATATTTTGATTTTAACATATATTTAGTGCTGATTACTACTAAGAACAAGAAGATATGTATACTAGGCTGTAAGTAATCTAATTTTCGCTCACTTCCTCCCTTTCTTCACATAGTTTATGAAAGAAGTCTGTCTAATAGTGGTTTATAAAAAGACACAGAATTGGTCAGTAGCAGATAGAAACCTGCAGAGACCATTCCATTTTCCCAAACAGGGTTAATCCTGTTCATCTCTAAGTTATGTGCCCCAAAGTATGCTGCAGATCTCCTTGTCCTAATGTATTAGTATATGATAGATAGGAGGCAGGCTGCAGTGATCAAACAATGCACAAACTCACCTGCAGGTCAAGGTTTATCACAATGAATCCCCTGCGTTTGACACATTCAGCAACCTTCTCTTTAAACTCCTTCTTGTCAATATTCCCAGAAGCAGAGAGCTCCACCCATGGGACAAGTGTACGTGCCTTGATGGCGAATGTAAGCGGTTGAGGGCCAGTCGACACATTACAGAAACTGGCCATTGCCATGCTTCTCCAGGGAAAAAAAGAACACATTGGGGGTTTTTTTAGGAAAGTGCAGACAGTAGTTCGGGTAGAACAAATACAACAGCGAAAGAGGCAACAGGCGGACAGAAATTTCGAGTGCTTCCAAACTTCGCAGATTGACCCAAGGATACTTTGCTGTAAGTGAATGGTGCAGAAATGGCCACTGTGTGGCAGACATGTGACTCGTTGGCAGACTTGGCCTGAGTGTTCTGTGTTGGGAACAATTCCCAGGTGTGCAAGGGCTTGTTCAGATCAGACGATAGCATGCAAGGGGACTGGGTTTAAGCTTCTACCTCATGCCGTTTTCCCAACCTGAAATGTCCCCAGGAAGCCACTTTTGCTTTTTTGAAGAAACTAAGTATAGCCCTGAATGCACATAAATCTTCCCTGCAGGCCACATAGCAGCTCCGCAAATCTGTATCAAGTTTAGGACTATTCTCCTTGAACATTCAGTCCCAATCCAAGCTGTACCCGCACATGCCTGGGATTTAAGTTCTCAACATAGAACTGCCAGACTACAAGTTTCCCATTTGCTGTTTGTTCGCTCCCCCCCTCCACCTTAACCTGTTTTCTAGCTGTCAGTTTAATCTCCTCACTCTCCTTTTTGCAGGCTTCTTTTGTTAGGTTTCCCATCTTGAAAAAAGTCCCGTGTGGAGGTAAATTTTATACATTTTAGAGATCTGTTTGGGCCTCTTTTTAAATTGCTCTTAATTCAAGTGGGACAGCTTGTTGGGCAGCGCCATCAATACGGACATTGTTCCATTTAAATAATCTACTATCTGGCTGCAGTATTTCTCAAAGCAACTGAGGACCCACTGCTCAATGTCTAAAGCTGTTGTGCATTTATTTATTTCATTTCTGGTATCCTGCTGCTTGCCCCGTTTCCCTTGCTGCAGCGACTATCAGATGCTCCTCTGCATGCCTGCAAATCCACATCAAATGGAAAAGAGGAAGTTAGCATATATTTAAAAGAATAAGAAAGTTAGCCTCAAATATCCTGGAAACAGGTGCAGATTAATTGACTCTAGTGAAATGGCACCTGATTTTGAAGTAGGTGCTTAACATGTGAACCAGGAAGTGGTGAGTTTGGATTCATTCCCCTAAACAATACTGCTTTGTATCTTTGACATTTGAGAGCAGCTTCACCTATGCTTTTAATTTAGAGAGGTGCAAAGAAGGGGCCTGTGCAACCAGATCTCTGGACTCTGTAGCAAGAAATCTAACTTCATTACAGTGTTCCCCCCCCCCCGCACACACACTACCTGTTTTTTCAGTGCTGTTTTTCTACCCTTTTTCAAGTTTCTTTCGTTTGATGCCATTGAGTGTGGGTGCCAGATATATATTTGTCCTAGTTCCCTTTGTTAACTCAAGGATCCAATAAACTCTGCCTGTAGGTTGAGAAGTATAATGCTTCCTCCTTTGGTAGGGGAGAAAGGTGGCACTGTGGAGTTACTCCAATTAGGCAGTCTCCGTTTTTAGTTGGGGGAATTAGCGTTTGGAGACATGGACCATTTACGCATGGCCGTTTATCCTTCTAAACTCCCAGGCTTGTCGCGAATATAATGAGGCTTCACTCACGGCCTGCGTGATCGACCCACCCAATACCGGAACTTCCCCGGGTCTGCAAAGTGCTGGATTGCAGCGATATAAATTAAAGGATCACTGCAACTTCGAGAGCTTCCCAGAGCTTTTAGCATCCATCTCCCTCTCCCTTCATTCTGGCTTTCTCTTATTCCACCCTGCCCGGAGGCTTCCACCCCCCCCCCCACCGGCCCGGTGGGGTGGAGGCGCGCAGAGCAGCCATGGCAGCTTCCATCCCCACACAATGCTCAAGCATTGGAAGAAATTAAAGGTGGGGATTTTCCTTCAGAAACTCATCTAATGCAGCAAGTCTTTTACAGGCAATAATGGATTTTTCGTTTATTCTGAATCTGGTAATATGGAACTATATTTTGAAAGATTAATCGTGTAAATACATGGCATTCTTGCCATCATGCCTTTGTGTTCTTTAAAGTCTGTCTTCCTAAAATCTATCATACATATCTGGCTATGAACGCCCTTGGCTCCCTACAGCAAAAGGAATTCTAGGAGGACATGGTCGCTGCCCCCTGAAGACCCCACGACCTTTATCCTGTCTACCAACTCTAGCCTGTTGGTTAATATTAAGTCCTCCATTCTTGTTAGGGAAGTCATCCATTCTGTCGTCCCTCTGACTGACTTCCCCATCCGTATGCAGGGCCTCAGGGCTGCTGTTAATGAAATTCTTTCCATCTTTGATCTGAAGGGTAGCAGTCCAATCCTCCTGGCTCTGAAAGTTCTCCTCTATGAGCCCTATCAGCTTGTCATTATTCACAGATAATATAGATAAGATAATGTAAACGTGTAATTATTCATTAAGAATTCACAGAGGTCAATACAATTTATTATTTAAAAGTTGTTTATTATATATGTAGAGTATATACATTGATTACATATGTATATATAAAGAAAAATATGTACATAATATATGGGGGCCTGACCTGGATGGCCCAGGTTAGCCTGATCTCGTCAGATCTCAGAAGCTAAGCAGGGTCAACCCTGGTTAGTATTTGGATGGGAGACCACCAAGGAATACCAGGGTTGCTGTGCAGAGGAAGGCACTGGCAAACCACCTCTGTTAGTCTCTTGCCATGACAACCCCAAAAAGAGGTCGCCATAAGTCGGCTGCGACTTGACGGCACTTTACACACACACGCACACACACACACACACACACACACACACACACACACACAATATATGGGGGCGTCATTTTTTTGCCCCCCTTCAAAAAAAATGTAAATACAGCCCTGCCCAATCCCAATTTGGGCTGGCAAACCCGCTGTGATCTTGCCAGCCAAGGCAGCCACCCCCCCAGTCCCGACTTGTGTTAGAACACTGACACTTTTAAAAGATTGGAACAATTATGGTGTGTCTCCATGATTTTGGAATGGCTCCCGAAACACCTATTGGTTTTATACCAGCCTAGCAGTCATGGCTTTCTATAAAGACCTCTGAGAGCTGTAGTTTTGCAAAGAGCCTGAGAGAATTCTGTTAGATTTCAGGAGGATCTATCTAGTTCCATCATTTTGTTTCTCCACAGTGGTATAGCAGATGACCTCCGGAGGCTCACAATAAGGGCAAGAAAGCTTGAACGCATGAAGTGGCCTTGTACTGAGTGAGACACTAGCTTTCTAGGGTCTCAGGTTGAGGTCTTTCACATCACCTACTACCTGATCATTTTACTTGGAGATGCCAGGGATTGAACCTGTATGCTCTAACTCTGAGCCACAGCTTTTTTTTTTTGCTGTTGTCTGTCCATTCTCCCCCCTGAACAAATGGCATTCAGTGGTGCATGGCTAAAAAGGAAAGTTCCTTTGAACCATCATAGTTAATGTCATTGGTATTTCTATCCTCTGTGAATGTGTCTGATCCCATTTAAAGCCATCTAAGGAATTGGCTTTTACTTAATCTTACGGTTGCAAATTCCACTTATATTTGTATGAAAGAGGACTTCCTTTTGTCCGTCTGCCACCTCACAGGAGCACAGTTTACAGGGGGACGGAATAACTTTTGTATTCATCGAAGCCTGTAGTGCCAACACACCCAACAAAGCCCTACACATCGTTTTTGCCTTTCTCCACATTCCCAATTCTTTATATCACCCCTAATTTAAGAGTTGTCTTCCAGACTGTTTACTTCTCTTATATTCTTGACCGATTTTTTTTCTCGCACATGCAACCTATCACAGCAAAATCTCTCGAAATTCTGTCGTCGTTTTTTCTTAAATGTGTTTTTCTTCAATATTATCTGCTTTGCAGCAGTAGTAATATTTAACATTTCTGTTCCTCTGCTAATGTAGTATTAGCCAGTGCGAACTCCTGCAGATCTCTCGCAGTCGTTTCATTAACCAAACAGGAGTATCTTTCATGCGGGGAAAATGCAGAGTCATGTTTAGGAATGCAGATGGGTAAGAGAACGTACTGTGCCTTGTCTACTCCGTAGGTAATTTTCCAGCAGCTGCACCACAGGAATATAACTGACATCAGAACAGGAAAGAAGTCTAACTGAGTTTACCAGTTATTATTTTCCGGACTCTTTTAGGCAGCGCCACTGAAGTTTTACCACCTGCGGTTTTCAGTACATTTAAAAATGGGGCAAGTGTGGAGGGGATGTAGTTCTATGTTGAGGTAGCCTCAAATATTGAAAATAATTCAGAAAATGCTCTGAGGTTGTGCTGGGGATTGACCACACACTTTCATGTATATATCGCCAACCGTACGGACAAGGTCTTTTTTGTTTTGTTTTAAAGTAAGGTCTGGTTCTTGGGCTGCTGAATTCTGTGATTATTACTGCACTCTTCAGCTTTTTTTTTTTTTGCTGCCATGAAACTATCATACACACAGTCCTGCATTTTAACTGAGTCTTGCCTTTTAGCCCAGAAGAACTGACCATTTCCTGGAAAATCTGGGCATAATGCTCTGAACTGATATTCTTTTGGAGATGGTTGTCCCAACACAAGTTCCGCTGCACAGCTTTGAGACATGTTAAATTATTTATCAGCAATAACCTGTCAGTTCATATGAGCCATCTCATGAAGCATTTGGTAGATCCTTTACACACACACACACACACACAATGAGAATTGCCTCCAGTTTATAAAAGAAAATGTACGTAGCTGTGTTGGTCCATAGCAAAAACCAAAAGCCATGCAAAACCTTATAATAAGACCAACACAGTATAACACAATAATACAATAAAATAATGCAAATAACAAAATACAGTGTGCAAGCTTTTGAATCTTTTGAGTTCTACAGAACTCTACATCTGGCTGGATGGTCAACACAAAAGTTTGTGTTTTTTTTTGAATTTTTCAGGCCAGGATCTTGAGACCTCTTGGTCAGCATCCTATGTAGAATGTTTTGCTGACTGCAGTGGGCACAGGGTGTGCCTACTATCAGATTGCGTCTTTGGTAACAAGCAAAAAATGGAAGCCATCCAGCTGAAAACTCAACTACACTAGTTGACTGAATGTCTCTGAGCTAAATTGTTTGCAGCTGAAACCTTGGGGTTTCTTTTAGTAAATTTTGGGCATTTGCAAAGAAGTTTTCACTGGGCATTTATGCCTGTGGAAAGACTTCCCTGGACTTCAGTACACATTGAGCTGGGTCCGTAAGGAACAGATGAAGAAAAAATGACGGATAAAGCAACACAAAACTTTCTTTAATTTATTTTGACAGTTGCCACGGAGTTCTAAATTGCTCTGATTTCACAGGATGGCCAGATGCATAGGGTAATTTTGTAGAAAGACGCTTGAGTCTTTGAGAGTTCACTGCAAAAGTGACTAACAGTACAGAAGCGGAGAGAAAGGATTTACCGAAGCATATGTGGATTGAGTAGCATGAGTAGATAGCATGTGGAATGCTATCTAGTTTGCTATACGTTACCGCTCAGTTGGGAATGCCGGCCTCTCAACTCATGCCCCGAAGGGGTCCTTTAATCTGGGTCTACACAAGCAGCAGAATGTGACAGGAATGACATAGCAGAGCCTCAGCAATGGTGGGCCACTTTAGACTACAAGTGGGAGCTTTTCAATGCAGATCTGAAGGCTGGTCTATAACAGACTAATCCATCTATCCCAGTACTGTTTACTGCATCAACACCAACTCTAGGGTCTCAGAAAGGGAGAGTCCCTTGCTACCTGTGATGGTTTTCCTCAGGGTAGGTATCACGCCACAGGATTTTTCCTGACACGGTTCCCCCCCACACACACACACACCATTGCATCATAGTTCCCAGCAGGGGTTTAAAAGGTTCGAGGGGATAGAATCTCAACCTGGAAAAGAGCTGAGGGATAATGTAAACCAACAGGAACAAGGTGGTTTTCTTTTTAAAACAAATACGAATTTAGCTTATTCAGAAAGAAACACAAGTGAGGTAAATATTAGCAGTGGATAAAGAAGTTGTAAGATGTTAGGTTTTAAAAGGAACTCAGTGGCAATCTACCTCTGTTAGACTCTTGCCTTTAAAATCCCACAAGGTTGCTGTAAGTCAACTGTGACCCGATGGCACTTTACACACAAGCTGCATTAATATATGATGCACATATTTACATTGTTGTGGCTGTCTTATGTTTTCTTAATGTATGCAGCAGTTAGCATCTTATTATCCCCTGTGCCAGAGGAAGACTTTATATTGGGATCAGCAGAGTGATAGGATGCAAGCCAGTATCTGTGGTGTGTATTTCCTTGCATCCTTGTTCATTTCTTTGTAGGGCACCATCAGTGTTCATTGTACTTTAATTAATATGACAAGACACGCTCCTCTTCCAAGGATCTTATTATCTGAAGATCAATAAAGGCGAGATAAGAAAAGAAATGGGAGAGAGAAGGTGGCAGGGATAAACAGAAAAAGAGCTTGCATTTATTTAAGTAATAAATACTTTGGCTTATTTTTTTGGCTGGGGAAGCATAATGAGGGGTTGCACCAAAGACTTTCTGGAAACTGTTTTGACGAGGTATTTGAAGGAAATGAGAGAGATGGTATCAGTAATTCCAGGCATAAGAGATAGCAAGGGAGAAAGGGCAGAGTCACTGGAGTAGGCTGAAGACCTTTGGGTGGTAGAACTGGAGGGGTGAATGTTGAGAACACAAATATACAGAATGGGGAGGAGCAGGGGCTCAGTGGTGGAGCATCTGTTTGAACGCAGAAGGTCACAGGTTCAACCCTCAGATCGTAGGTGATGTGAAAGATTTCTGCCTAAGTGGAGTGGACAATACTGTCCTTGATAGACCAAAGGTCTGACAAAGCCAAAATAATGTCTTCAAGTATTCAAAGATGCTGCAATATGTCACAGCATGTATCTGTGCTGTGTGTGCATACAGAATAAAGAGTCTGATTCCTAGTCAAGATCTTTGGCTTGTAATGAAAAGTGTCTGTTTTCTTTTAAAATTGGGTTTCTATTTGTGGCAGAAATTGCATGTCCTGATGAATAAGAAGGAAGAAATGACTCTCCTGTTTTTACTGTTGGGGAAGCTAAAACCATGTTGTTTGGGTTGTATTAGGAGTAGGACTGTTCTACTTTTCTCTCAGTGCTGGTGTTTTGGATGTGGGATGCTTGCTCAAAGCTTCTCCTGTTAGGAATAGGTTGCAGGGAGCCATGCTGGTGCATAGAAATTTCCAAAAACAGAAGTTGTCTAGTACCATTAATACTGAAGTAGTAATATCATAAAACTGTGTGCATGCTTTTGAGTTCTCCAGAACTCTTCATCTCTTCTTAAGGCTGGATGGTCAGTACAAAATAAAAATAGGGAGTAAAGAGAGATTTTAGGCCATGATGAAGAGTTACAGACTTTCTATCATGACCTAGAACATCTCTCCCTACCATTTAATTTTTTGTATAAAATATCCAACAACAATATACTGCAACACTTTGGTCATAGCTTTAATACAATTACGAGAAACAGCAAATAGTTTAGGATTAGGTTTTGTAGTAGGAATAATTAGGCAATATGATCCTTTAACTATAAAACCCTGAAGGTTGAAAAATGAGTCTGGCTCCTAAATGTTGTGCCTGGCTCCTAGAGGCAAAGAAAACTTGACAAGGCCTGACGTAGGTGCTCAGTAAAGTGGTGTTGCTTCATATTGTAGGGAGACATCTGAACGTGACCATGTGGATGAGCCTAGATGTGACCGTTTCCCTTAGTATTGACGCACAAACCCATACCATAGTCCTTGCCCGTGTTGTCCTCTTATTCGCCTGCAAAGTGGGGCCACACCACACTGACACACTCACACTTCTGGGCATCCCTGTGAAGGTCACCATAGTTTGGTGAGGAAGCTGCCAAGGCCTGGCTAATGTACGCAGCAGGATGAGGAGGTGGAACACCGAGGTGTACCACCTATGTATTAGTGCTCCCCAACGTACAAAGCATGCTGCAGGAAAGGAAGTTAGCACACGGGAGCTGGCAGGGCCAGAACTGTGATCCCCGATGTGCTATTTTACTGGTAGGGAGCTTGTTGCTTTAGTTTTGTTTCACATCAGAGTATTAAAAAAATGCCACCTGGTACCCTCAGCCTGAATCGATGCAGTCTCTTCTTCAGCCTCAACAGTCTTAACACCACATTGTACTGTAAACCTGAGATTTTCCATCTAGAGCCTTTCCCGCAAAAGTGAGACTATTTATGTCTGTTGTGTATTGACCATGTCCTCTGCCTCCATCCTGTTTTGCTTCCCTTCTCCAATGTAAGGGGGGTTCACACCAACAAATTTGCTGCTCCTCCCCTTTTCCCTCCCAGTCTACCTGAGTGATGAATTAATGAGTATTAGGATGTGGGGGTGAATGGGGAAGGGGGAAAAATATGTTTGCTTTTTCTCCACTGCATAGACCACAACGAAGTATTTACGCTGCGAAGCCACAGGGCACAGAGTGTGCTTTCGGTGGGGTAGTACTTTTCCGGCAAGACGGAAGATTGACAAAATAGCCTGTCCTTCGCTTCCCTGATACGAGGTTCAGAGTAAACATACAGGAGCTCAAAGTAAGAATATGGAGAAGAAAGTGGATGGGACTCTTTAGTTTACCGAATTATCTCTACCTGTTTGCTGAATACGCGGCAGCCTGCTATTTCACAGGGTAGCAAATGACACAGGTTTGCCAAACCGAGATGTTTTGGTTCTGGCCATCTGGCTGCCTTTGCATGACATCAAGTTCAGGTCCTGTGTCTAAATCTCAATTATATCAGAGTGGCAACAGGAAAGAAAATTTTTTTTAATATTTTTTTTATTTTCTTATTAAGTCACATACAATTTCAATATGGTCATCTTCAAAGTTACATAAAATAAAATAATTTCAAACAAATCAGCCTAAACAGTATTGACTTTTTCTGACTTCCCCTCTCCCCTCTTCTATCAAATTAATATCTATATAGTCCCCTCTGTATTTACTTTCTAATTCATTATAATTCATTATATCATTTCAATAAACTACATGTTATCTTCTTATATATTATTAAATACTTCATCCTTTCAGCATTAATTAATTGAATTAGATTAAGTCATAGCCTTTAACATTTCCCAGGAAAGAAAATTTATTTGAAAATAAGTATACCTACAGCTTGGTGATATTTTGAAAAGAGAGAGACAGCGTGTGTGTGTGTGTGTGTAGTAGTACAATGGCTTGTCTGAGCAGCAGAGCCTGGCTGGACGCCGCAAGAGAGGAAGAGAGAATCTGTTTATGAATTTGCAGTATTTAAATGCTGCCTTTCAATCAAACATTTCCCAAGTGGTTTGGGATTCTTCGCCATACATGGCCCAGAAATATCAGCCTGTGGACTCTTGACATTTTATCAAGGCATCCTACCTGCTTTTCACCTGTATCTTTCTGGAAACGTGAATTGGGAGAATAGTTTTAGGTGGGTAGCCTTGTTGGCGTGCAGTAGAAAAGCCAGATTCAAGTCCACTAGCAACTTAAAGACCAACACTATTTTCCAGGGTATAAGCTTTATCAAATTTGCTTTTGTCGGACACATGTACTTTGACTCTCGAAAACTTATACCCTGGAAAATCTTGTTGCTGTTGAAGGTGCTACTGGACTCGAGGCATGAATTTAGAGAGAAAATAAGGCTGGCTTTGCTCAAAATTTAGGAGTCTGGGGCTGATATTTGATACCTTATTATATATTTGCGTGGCATAGTTGAATATTTCATTGACACCTTCATTAGGCCTGGCTTTAATTGGCAGAGAAATCAGGAGGGTACTTATTGCTTGTGGGTCTGGGCCAGTAAAATGTAAGCTCATCCGTCCTGACTTGAGACTCTAAAAATGCTGCTATCAGATATGAAAGTAGAGAAAAAACTGCAAAGTGCTGCATTCTTTTCATCCTGCCTCCAGGGGTTTAACAGTCCAGCCTTGCTGTCTGCATACTGATTGCACTGAAAATATTCAGGGGGATTCCTGTTGCCCTAAACGTGTCTTTCCTTCTTGCATTTTTCATACAACCATCAGAAGCAGCTCCTACAGTTCTGCTTATCTATGAAACGACGATTCGTGTAACAACTAATTATTTGTGTAATCCTTGTGTTCATTCACAGTCACCAGCTCAGTAGAAATGGGTGTCGAACGTTTGAGGCTTTGACTGTGGGATCAATTTCTGTTTTGTTTTTCCAAACTGGCCTCTACAAAGGCCATCTCCCCGCTCTCCCATTCCTGTTGCTTGCAACTTTAA
This sequence comes from Euleptes europaea, assembly GCF_029931775.1. Classification (NCBI taxonomy): domain Eukaryota; kingdom Metazoa; phylum Chordata; class Lepidosauria; order Squamata; family Sphaerodactylidae; genus Euleptes; species Euleptes europaea. The sequence continues at coordinate 27,635,342 of NC_079313.1, read as the reverse complement.
GTAAAAAAGTACTTGTGCTGTGGATTTACAGTTTATGTGTTTGGGGAAACGAGAGCCCTGCAATAAATGGTGTTCGTCTTTACCGTGCCACTGGACTTCGTTTTTTGTTTTGCTGTCATAAGGTCTTTTATTATGGTCAGTTGAGTGCGGAGGTTTGCCCTATATTTGGCTGTTTAACAGGGGCTAATGTCATTGTCTCAGCAGGAGCTCCTGCATTATACCAGTGGTTTCCTACATAGAAAACTCCTTTTGTTTGTGAACTCAACGCAGGCTTGTGTGCTTCCTAAAGAGGAGGGCAACAATGCAGCCAACTGAATTGCCTCATTATATATTTGAATTGCTTTGCTGGTGGCTAAATGTTCTTGCCATTCCTCTCTAGAGGAAGTGATTCATTTTCATAAGAGGCTGCGGAATCCTTTCCCCCTTTTCTAGTCCTCCCCACCTGCTTTTTAGCCCTGCAGCAGAAGAAAATCCATGCAAATGAGCTTAAAATTACTGTCCCATGCAGCCACAAATTAGTCTTTTTAGTGTCTATTTAGTGTCACTTTAGAATGTGGTTGGAGGTTGATTGGTAGGGACATATCTGCACCTTTGAGATTCAAAATATAGCTCTTGTCCTAGCACAGTGTACAGTAGCAATGACCAAATCACATCATGGGCCTTTCTGAACTTACCTTGCATGTGAAGATGGTGATTCTAAGAACATTAATTATTCTGTGTATTCACTGTTGCTATTTTAGGGTAGCCACGGACCACAATGTCGACAACACAACGGGTATCCTGAGAGAGTGGTTGAAGAACGTACAAAAGATGTATCACTATGTGGAGTGGAGGCCAATGGATGACCCTCAGTAAGTACTGGAACACTAGGCTTTTTTAGTCAAAGTAATGGGTTGAACGCCCTGACCTGGATGGCCCAGGCTAGCCTGACCTCGTCAGATCTCAGAAGCTAAGCAGGGTCAGCCCTGGTTAGTATTTGCATGGAAGACCACCAAGGAAGTCCAGGGTTGCTGTACAGAGGAAGGCACTGGCAAACCACCTCTGTTAGTCTCTTGCCATGAAAACCCCGAAAGGGGTCGCCATAAGTCAGCTGCGACTTTACACACACACACACACACACACACACACACACACACACACACACACACACACACACACACTGGGTTGAACAAATGTCAGCTCCTTGGATGTTAGAGTATTTCTTCCGCAATACTACCTTGCCCATAGCAGAGAAGTAGGAAGGATGAAGCGAAAAAGACACCTTCCCACTGTCTTGCCTCTCAAATGTGTTCAGTAAGAGACCTTTTTTGGGGGGTGGAAGTTTCTTTCCTCTCTCTGCCCTGCCCTTCCCACACATTGTTTTGTCCACTCTTTGGTAGAACTGGATTTGACACTCAACACGGGGGCTGCTGCTCAAAATGGCAGCCCTGTGTCATGTTGCCTCCCCTAATAATATTTAGTCCATATTACCCATGCTGTTCTCCCTCCTGCTCTGTCTACTTCACATTATTGGCTTATGGGGAGAGAAGTACAAGGAAATAGCATGGGGGACTTAGATACCAGGAAAAAGGAGGATAGGAATTGGCACAGTGCTGCTGTTTCCTGTTGCTGACGTCAACCACTAATTCTAGCCTCTAAGACAAGTTGTTCTAATTCTAGTTCAGCATGTGTCACTTGCAAAATACTGATAATGTCAGGCGGTAAGCACGAGGATGAAGTGCTCTTTCCATATCTGTACAGCTTTAAGTTGCATTTTCATGTTGGTGTATTATAAGTTAACAATGGCAGAAAAGTTTTGGAACTTAATTACAACGGGTATATACATCCAGAGAAGAAATTATCCAAACCAGTTTTTTTTTTAAGTGCCCGGTTCAACTTTCATGCCAAATTCTGCAGTTGCCATGGAGTCCAAAATGCCCACCTAGACTGCTGAAGTTCAGCAACACATTTGCTTATAGGTAGGTGTTTGGGGAGCGTGCCACACTAGTTTTTTCTGCCACCTGAAAAGTGCTAGCACCCCACCCTCGCCAGCCAGTCAAACCCTAACCTGGTGAAAATACATGAAACCCACAAAGTGTTGATCTATTGGTTGCGGCTAAAGGCTGGTAGCAAAAAAAGTTCATAAAAAAGCTTTGGAGTTACACTGAACATTTTTACAGGCAAAAGGAGTACAAAGCTTGCTAAAGGGACTATTGTGGGATCTGTTCTGTTTTCATGTGGAATGGATTTGGCGACCACTCTGGGGGGCCAGCATAATTGACTTAGGCTACTTCTACATAAATTTAATACCCATTTGCTATGACACTTGCTCTGTGATGAGAATGTAGCTGTTTCTCAATCTTCTAGTGTTTAAGCACACCTTTCTCAGTATAAGAGTCTAAATCAGAGAGCTTTCAGGTTTAGGAAAGCCAGCCTCTGTCTCTGCAAAACTCTGCCTTAAATAGTAAATGCCCCCCAAAGAGATTAGCTTTCTTCCCACTTATTCAATTTTATCTTGTCTTATCTAAAGAGATAAAATTTAACATCATGAAGAAAAGAGTTTCCCTCCCTTGCCCCATATTTTGTAGGGATAACTCAGGTTTGCTATGTGTTTGAAGGCCCCTTGTTTGAACAATTTATTGTTTATTTATTTAGAGTTATACCTCGCTTCTTTCCCCATTGGGGAGCCAAAGAAACTTACAACACCATTCTCCGCTCCTCTATTTTATCCTCACAAGAACACTGTGAAGTAGGTTAGGCTGAGAGAGAGTGACCAGTGAGCTTCTGTGGCAGCGTGGCTAGTCAAACCTGGGTCTCCCAGATCCTAGCCTGACACTTTAAACACACTGGCCTTCCTTGTCAAAAGGGAGAAGGAAAATGTAATGTCAGAAGGACCGTGCTAAGCACATAACAGTTGCCCTCCTGGATTGTACCAAGGGCATCTGATCCAGTACTGTACATCAGCAGGCAGCCTCCAGCTTCTGCACGCTCAACAACAAGTAATACATACAACTGGTAGTCCTGGAGAGGCTTCTCCTCTTGAATCTTTCTAATCCCCTCTTTTTAAAGCCTTCAAAGCTAGATGTGTCTGTCATTACATCTTATAGTCATGAATTTCCTAAGCTAATCACCATTTTGTTTTATACAAGCTGCTTTATGCAAGCCTGGGGAAAATTTTTTTCCATCTTGTTTGTTTTTTATTTTTCAACAAAGTTCCTTTTAGTGCACACCTGGAGCAGGAAGTGCTGTGATGCTATATGTCCTGGGTACACACTCCCAAAATAAATCCGCAAGCATTTTCTTTGCTCAGAAACCTCCTTCTACTCTTACTTTTTCGGGGCACTCAAGGTGACTGAATATATTTGCTTTTTCTTCTACTTTTTTTTTTAAAATGCTGAAGTCAGAAGGGAAATATTAGTGGGCAATCCTGCATGTGTTAAGAGTGTGTAACGCTGCAAGGCAGTATTTTTTCCCTTTTTGCCTGGTGTTTTATAGGTCTTATCCTGATGAGGTTGGGCCCAAACACTGGCCAAACTCCAGGTTTACCCATGTGATGAAGTTGCGGCAGGCGGCTCTGAGAACTGCCAGAGAAAAATGGTCTGACTACATCATGGTAAGAGTTCCAGGCTGCCGGCAAAAGAGAAAAAGGAAAACAGCCGAATTGAACATTGCAAAAAATAACTCTTCCTCTGAGATTTGTAAGAGGGAAGTGGGATGTCTGTGGATTGCACTGAAGTTCTTTCCCACTGCTAAATGTTTTTCTAAACAACTTTGACATTTTAGGATATAGATACCTTTGCTCTCCCTAGCTCCAGAAATCCTGTTTCCCAGACCTATCCCTCTATCAACGTGCTTCCTAGTACTGGAAGCGGATGAAGGTTGCCTGCAATCAGTCCTTTAATAGGTTGGGGTCTTTGTTCCCCCTGCTGTTGGGTAAGCTTAGCTTCCTCATAGCTTCACTTTTCAAATGACACATGTTTCCAAATCTTCTTTTTACCCTTCTCCTCTTGCTGTTTCTTTTCTATTTAAAAAAAATCCAGGGACCTGGGAAAACCACTTATTAAAATGTTGGGCATCTTACTTGAAAAACTGTTCTGCAGGGGGGGAAAGGTGGGTTTGTGATTGCCACCATGGATAGCCGACAGGAAGGACAGGTTTCCTTGAGCTTGATACATGAGAGAAGGTTGAACATCTGAATAGGTTGAATGTAATTCTGTGGTTGACTTACTCTGGGAGGGAAGGTATGGTATAGCCTGATCTTGTCAGATCTCAGAAGCTAAGCAGGGAGACCACCAAGGAAGACTCTGCAGAGGAAGGCAATGGCAAACCACCTCTGCTTCTCACTTGCCTTGAAAGCCCCCTGCTGGGGTCGCCATAATTTAGCTGCGACTTGATGGTACTTTACACACACACAGTTGGCTTACTACATAAATTATGTTTAGGATGTACTCTTTAAGATTCCTAAGAGGAGGCCTAGCCATACAAAATATCAAATTGTACCGTCAAGCAGCAGCATTAGTCTGGATATCAGATTGGATTATTGATCCGAAATGGAGAAATGTAAAATTGGAAATAATAGATATTAAAGAAGGCATACATAATTAGTTATGGAATAAGAAGTCGTTAAGGACAATTCAAAACCAAGATGGGAAACGCATTGTAAGACATGGTTTGTGAATATGGTTTCAATGCAGAGGCAGAATAAGCCCTCCAACTTCACTATTGACATCTCCAGTTGATACATATTGTGACAATAGCACATGGAAGAAAACTGACTATATAACTGCTTTACAACCTCTCCTTGTATGAGTACCTATGTAAAGAGGGCATATACATACAGATGAAGAGTGGATTCTCAGTCAGCCCACCATCTACCACAGAAGCATTGTTCTGCTGTTTTTGTATGTAACAAAATCAATACCTTACTATTCCTTGCCACGGTCTAATATTCCTGGGCCACACCACAAATTACATAAGGCAATGCTTGGATATTGCTGTTGCCAAAGAGCCTGACAGAGCTCTAGGGTTCTTCCTGAGTACAAACTGACACTCCCTGCCCAATTACCCGGTAGTAAAGCTCCAAAGAAAAACGTGCGAAGGCTTTAACTTTCCTGCCTGGTCATCCCTAGATGCCGGTTGGCTGTGATCACTCTCTGCTGAAGAAAATATACTCTGGCCCTGCTGGGATAAATCCTCTTGTTCCTACTGCAGTTGTTCCAAGCTAGGCCCAAGCAGGGTTCAGCCATAGCTTTTTTTAAGTTCTTGTTCTCTAATGGCTCCAGCCTTGGACTATTTCTGTGGGCCTGGTACAAAATATTTGGAGGTTTCTGCTCTTGTTTATGGAGTTAATAAGTACAGGGACTCCATTTCAGTTCAGTGGTGATCACCTACTAAATAGCATTGCTTGTTGGTGTGCACATATAAGCAGTTATAAAGTTGACCAATGTTTGCCTTGGCTAGAGTTCAGTGTAAACTTTGGTTAGCTTAATGCTGATAGATTTGTGGTGGAAGTCTCTACTTACTTGTTCGTTTTGCTGTATCCCAAGAGCTCAGGATGGGTAAGACTCTTTTTTAAAGTGAGCCTTCTAGGTACCCGTCCCCACAACCTGATTGAGCAAAAATCTCACTTTATTGGGTTGGCTCCAGTACGAAACTTCCATTTGCGCTAGAGCTCTTGCACAAGTGGAAATGCAAGGAGATGCCCACTGCAGCCACTTTCCCTGTCAAATGCACTGTATCCCCATTTGTTTCTGCTTGTGCAACCAATTACTGGGCACTACAGTATATGTTGTCAAAGATCTTGCACGAGTGGAATTGTGCTAATGCTCGTGGTTGTGCATCACTGGATCCAAAGCCATGTCATCATCCTTTTTCTAGTTCATAGATGCTGATAACTTCCTGACAAACCCAGAAGTGCTGAATCTGTTGATAGCAGAGAACAAGACCATTGTGGCACCAGTGCTGGAATCGCGCACTCTCTACTCAAACTTCTGGTGTGGAATGACTCCTCAGGCAAGCAATGTTACTGTATCCTTACTTTTCTGTACAGTGCTGTCAATGTACATGGGGCTTTCTCTGTGAGCAGATAATAGTAGAAAGGACCCTGCCCCCAGGAAGAGAGATAGTGCTAACAAAGGATGAAATAAGGACCAAACTGTATGTGACACTGAGAATCTGTGATCAGGTTCCCTAATGTGTAATTAACTGCAAGAAGCAGCTATGTTTTTGGGGGGCTGGGACTGATATGGGTTGAGACCACAGTACTAGGAAGGGTTCTCATCGGACTGCTTTACGGGTTGTTTTTTTTTAAAAAAGACACAATACGAGTCCTGTAGTTCACAGTATAATAGTACCGTACATTTCAAAACCCACAGGTTTAGAGAATGGCCTGTGGGCAACTCAGGTGGCAAGTATGTCTCCGCTGGGTCATTGCCTGGGTTGGAGACTCAGAGCCTTTCTGAAGGAAGGGCAAGAAATACAACAAAAATGTAGAAGAGCACATGCCCTAAAATTAGAAGAGTAAGCAGATTCACTATTGCATTGTGAAGCAGGGAGGCCTCTTTCATTTAGCTGAGTTTCTATTTCATTAGTTAGTTATTCACTACAGCCTCCTAAAAACAATAAGCACCATTTTCTTCACTACAGTATACTAACAGGTAGCATTACAGTTGTCATCCAAAAATGCTTCCTCAGCATTCTCAGGCCAGGGGACGCTGACTGATTATGTATACCTGTCAGCTGCAAGGCCTTCAAGCCCAGACAATTTACATGTAACTAGGGGAAATTATTAAAACAAGCCCATAACAAAAATTTTAAAATTTATGTGAATGTTACATTCTTTGGGCACTAGTAGGACCAGTTCTTTTCCTTCCATCAGCTGGTGGTGGTTCCTTCAGTTGCCTTTGTGGAATAATTTTAATGCCATCATAATCTGATTATCTGAGCCAGAATATTGTCGAAGGCTTTCACGGTCAGAGTTAATTGGTTCTTGTAGGTTATCCGGGCTGTGTAACCGTGGTCTTGGTATTTTCTTTCCTGACGTTTCGCCAGCAGCTGTGGCAGGCATCTTCAGAGACTCCTCTGAAGATGCCTGCCACAGCTGCTGGCGAAACGTCAGGAAAGAAAATACCAAGACCACGGTTACACAGCCCGGATAACCTACAAGAACCAATGAGCCAGAATACTTTTTTATTATACATTTAATAAGTGCTGCACTTACCAACATTCTCTTCCTGTCCTTCCCTAACAACCCATTGAAAGGATGTTGTTTCTGTTTGTGTTGCACAGACAGAAAACTGAGTCTGAGAGCTCTGTGACCTTTATGGTTCCTAATTCCTAGTCAATGAAGGTCAACACAATGTTCCAAGACCCTAGCATCATCCCTTTTGGTTTGCATAATATGAAGAAAATCTACTGAAGAAATAACACCTTACAGGATTTTCTCTCCTGCCTTCCTACTTTTGTTTTGTTTATAAATACTTCCAGTGCCGTTATTTCATTCTGTTTCATCCATTTCCCCCTATGGGGATTAATAGCTGACGCATAGCCAGCGAGCACCAGGCAGCTGGAGCAGTGATAGTGCTAGGTTTTGGAAGCAGGAGCAGCCCAAATTCCTCGCTGTTCAGCCGGACATTTATCAGTTGTTTGTGCTTACAGAAACATCCGGGTGGATGTTTCCGACAAGCAGGACAACTTCCCAACAAACCTAGCATTTATGGGAGGTCGCAAAGCACATCAGGGCAACAAACTGCATGCTCACCTTTAATGAGAAGGCTCCACTTCAGTGTGACTATTTTGGGTGACTCAGTATTTGGAACAATCTTTGGCACAGCCTTGGTCTGCGTCAGGCTGTTCTCGCTTCTTGGCAGTAAGCTAGAAAGCTGTGCTTTTTCAGGGTGGACCTCTTAGGCAGTTGTTTCCATCACTGAATATTCTGGTAACGTGACTTGCACAAAAGTATATGCTGGTGTATGCCCAACAGAAAAACCCAGGGTGGCAGAATGTTTACCAGACATGAGGATGTGTAGGGGCTTAGGGGTCTGTGTTGCCTTACCCATACATCTTCAAAAGATGCCCTGTTTCTGAACTGAATCTCTGGAGCAGGAATACCAGAAATCGTATGTCCACAGGGAGGGATCTCATCCTTGATAAAAAGGCCCAGTCAATTACACATAAGCCAGTGACTTAAAAAGAATGCAGAGTGTAAAAAATGCTGACCTTTTATGCATTCTCAGTTTCCTCCTGTCTAACTTCTTGTTTCTTAGGGGGAGGGGTTCAGTTATTCACACATGTTACTCCCTCTAGTGGTCAATTCGATATAGCACCAGTTTTTATGAAGCCTAAGAGGCTGCTGATTTAAACTACAGGGAGAAACGCTTCATTTAAAGCTGTGTGATGTCAAATCGACCACCAGAGGGAGTAAAACGCATGCAGAACTGATAAAAAATCCTGAAGAAACAGGAAGTTAGACGCGAGGAAACAGAATGCATAAAAGGCAACTGTTGTAATCATTCTCCCGGATCATGCAAAATCCTCCCCTCCATTTTATACAGCTTGGCACACAATGATGGACAATAGGGTCCTGTTTGGTAACAGCAGTTACCCCAATAGAAACTGGAGACCTTCCACCGGAATGGAGACTGGGACTTCAGAAATCTTTAATTCTCTTTTAAAAGCAGCTGCCATGGAAGGGTGGGGAAGGGATTTGGATGTTTTGTCATATCAAGGCCAATTCACATAATACAAATGCTTAACGGATATTGCAAGGACTTTGTTTCGCATATATGCTGGGAGTCCTCTTCCTCCTGTGTGTATTTTGATAGTGACCCATTGTACACATTTAGAAATGCTTTAGCCTCCAACCTGGTGCACTGTTTTCACAAATGGACATGGTTCTGGGCAGCTGGTATTTGCTGCATTTGGAAATTTACACACAGCCATCATTGGCAACCACAAAGGCTTTGTACTGTGTGACTCGACCCCCACTATCTGAATAGGTTCTAGATAAGTGCTTTGCAAACTGCAGAGATGTTTGTGGTTCTGAATGCAGGCAGAAGGGAGGGAAAAAGCCAAGTCGGGAGCTTGCTGGAGACAGTTCTCAGGCCATTTCCCACTTGCACAAAGAGTGTGTTGGTCTTTGGTGGTGGTGTGGGGGGGTTTGACTTGCGCTGTGCCGATGCTTGCTTTCTATTTGGTCAGTCATATATATTTTGTAAATCAGTCAGTCTGTTTCGAAAGATACCACAAGCCCCCAGCACACCCTGTCTTTCCACACCAGGAAACCGATTCCATAAAAGGCTGCTTGAGACCTTGCTCCCACTGTGGCAGGCAGGGAGCACAAAGTAATATTGTCAGCTTGGTCCAGAAGAAAAGCTGGCTGAGCTGCTGCTGCTGCTTTTTCTGCAGCTGATGAAAGTTGGCCTTTGAAACACTGCAGAACATTAGCCTTGTGGAGCAGCGGAAGAGCCGTATGGCAATTTGTGGCTCTGATTGATGGTAAAGTAATCTGGGCATGGGGTATTTCCATAGCACACCATTCATTTTTGATAAGGAACAAGACCTTGTCTTGTACTCAAGGTACTCCCTTGAGGGCAGATTTGTTAAGTGTTCAATCCCAAGAAATCTCAGCAAGCTTGGTGGTAAGCCTCACACTTCGCCAGATCATTGATCAGCAAAGGTCCAGGTTTTGTTTTCTTTTTACAAAGATAGTACCGTATATACTCGGGTATAAGCCGACCCGAGTATAAGCCGACCCCCCAAATTAGAGGCCAGAAAAGGGAATTTCCTATTGACCCGCGTATAAGCCAAGGGGCAATAAGAAATTTCCTTTACCCGCAATACTGCGCTCTAAAATGGCGGCCGCCATTTTAGAGCGCAGGGCCCCTGCCCCAGGTCGCCCTCCCGCCACCTCCCAGGCCCTCCCGACCCACCCCGACCCCAGTACCATCCAAGGGGGGGAGGGGGAAAAGCCCCTGAACCCACTACTTACCTGGAGAGGCGGCGAAGCGGCGGCGGCGCGTCCTTCCTGGGCCGGCAGGAGGCCCCTCCAGGCCGCTGCCGGCCAGAGGAAGGCGCCCAGGCGTGTGGGCGGTAGCGGCGCGACGGGCAGGGGCCTCCCATGGCCCCTCCCGGCGGGGAAAATGCGCCGGGGGCCGGGGGGCCGGGGCAGCTTCCCTGCGACTGCAGAGAGGCTGCCCAGGGCCCCTCCCGGCGGGAGAAAATGGCGGCGGGGGCCGGGGGGGCCAGGGCAGTCTCTCTGTGGCTGCAGAGAGGCTGCCCAGGGCCCCTCCCGGCGGGGGAAAATGGCGGGGGGGGCCAGGGCAGTCTCTCTGCGGCTGCAGAGAGGCTGCCCAAGACCCCTCCCGGCGGGAGAAAATGGCGGTGGCTCGGCGGCGGCGGTAAGTTAACCCCTTCTTCCTCCCTCCTCCCTCCTTCCCCCTTCTACCGTATTGACCCTTGTATAAGCTGAGGCCGGCTTTTTCAGTCCTTTTTTTGGGCTGAAAAACTCGGCTTATACCCGAGTATATACGGTATTTCAGCTTTTTTGTTGCTCACCCAAGAGAAGAATTCTAAGGGTATTTTGTGAGTGAGAGAGATTTTTTGCCTGCAGTGTCCAGTGTTCAAACAGACCTGCAGATTAGGTACCTCAAATTCTGGAGATTTGCTGCTTGCAGAAATGAATTGGGTCTGAAGGTTCTGGTAGGCAGTCCCTCTCATTTTAATAAGCTGTGAGCTGTCTTTGTTGCAGGGTTACTACAAGAGAACACCAGATTACGTCCTGATCAGGGAATGGAAGAGGGTTGGTTGCTTTGCTGTTCCAATGGTCCACTCCACGTTTCTGATTGATCTGAGAAAAGAGGCCTCCGATCAGCTGATGTTTCATCCTCCACATCAGGACTATACATGGACCTTTGATGACATCATCGTCTTTGCCTTCTCAAGTCGCCAAGCAGGTAGGCACGTAGGCCCCGGCCGGAGATAGAAGGTGGTGTATAAATCTAAAAAAAAAAAACAAAAAAAACAAAAAAAAAACAACCATGGTGGACAAACATGGTAGATTTCATGCCATATGCAGTGTCATGGACCCAGAGATTGTTCAGGTGAACCAAATGTGTGCTGGTCTTAGAACTGCACTGGAGTGACTTTTTAACAACTGTAATAAGACTAATCTCTGCGTAGCCATGGTGACAGATATATATTGCCTCTAGTGCCCATGTATATAAATGTATACCCATGAATACTAAAGTTGCCATTGTAGTATGTAGCTTGTTGTTTCATGTGCAGAAACTAGTCAGGATCTTTTTGAACTTCTACGCCAATTACTCTTTTGTCTACTTTATTTTTAAATCAACACAAGGCACGCTACTGCAGAGTAAGAGCCATTCTACCCACAAGGTGGCTGGCAGAGGTGATAGAATTCTGGTCTCCACCACATCAGACTCCAGGTGGAAGGCTGATATTTTTAAAATGCTCTCTGAAGTTTTTTTTTTTTTAAAGTATATAGTAAACTAGCAGGTGCCCTGACCTGGATAGCCCAGACTAGCCTGACCTGGTCAGATCTTGGAAGCTCAGCAGGGTCAGCCCTGGTTAATACTGGCTGTGAGACCACCATGGAAGTCCAGGGACGCTATGCAGAGGCAGGCAATGGCAAGGCACCTCTGTCTCTTGCCTTGAAAACCCTGTGGGATCACTGTAAGTCCACTGCAACTGGACAGCACTTTCCATCTCCAAACTAGCAGTTAAGGAGAGAGTAATGCTAACCTTTTGTCCCTGGTGTGCTATTACGTAAAGGAGATCGTTTTTATCTGCAGGAGCATTCACAAATATCTTCACCTGTAGTTTGACGTCATGGAGCCAAGAGTGGTTACTTCAGTCTATCACCTCATTTCATGTAACATATAAAAAGCTCTAAATGAATTCAGCGTGTTGTGAGTGGAGACCTATACCTAACATTGCACTATCAAGGAGACATCATGCACCACCAACCCACCATATTGTGCCACATTTTCTGTTTTTGGTGGCTGCTGAGAACAGCACACAGAAATTGATGGATGTCCTAAATCAAAACAGAAAAGCAAGGAGTGTGTGTTTCTCTAGTAGTACCTCTGTGTTCATTCCCACACTCTGCAGCTAAATCCTGGCCTGATCATCAAAGTCATCTTTCATTGATTGTAGTCACATCAGTAGGCATAGACACCTGCACCTCCCCCTAAGGAACTACATGTCCCTATAGTTGGTTTGTTTTGAGCCACCACAATGCTGGAAAAAGCTTTCTGGTGCATCACCAATCTTAGCAGTCACCCTACGTCCATGAGTAGAGAAGAACTTTTCAATATATGAATTGTATTGAGACTTGATATTGATTAGTGCACAACCATGTTCCTCTGAGATATTGGAAGCCATGCTGTTATGTAAAACTGGGCATTGGGTAATGTCCTGGACTTAAATCAGTGTTTCAAGGCACCTCTGAGTAAAGGAATTATGATGGAAATATTGAGGATAAAAACATGATGCAACACTGTTGGAGCAATTGCTTTGAAATGGCCCTGAAAATGTTTTTACAAGGCAAAGCAGGTCAAAGTCTGGGGAATTGAGGGAGGCAGATGTACGAGTTGATTAAATCATTGCCAAATCCATTAATGTCAGGATATCTTTTCATCCGTTTCCCATAATGACACCTGACAGTTGAACTGTGGTTTGGCAAAGGATTATAGTCAGCTGGCTTGCCTGCAGAGGGAAGTTCATAATGGGGCAGACGCACAACAGCCCTTTCTGTAGTCAACTAAAAAGGGGGTTCTGCTATTAATAATCTGAGGCCTCTGGCACAGCTGGTCATGTCTGAATGGAGCTTAATTTTGAACTCCTAAGCTTGGATCTTTCAAAATTAAAAAATATATATATTTATTTTGTGCTTCATATTGGATGACAGCTTTGGAGTATTCTGAGTTTCTGCAGCTTTTTAGGGCTGCTGATGATTTAATTGTGACTGCAGCCTATTGCCATTACTCAGGCTTTTTTTCATTGGCTTTGGCAGCCTCTGATGGACAAGGCCCAGAACCAGAGAAGGGACCTGGATCTGCAGAAGATAATCACATTTGCAACCAGACCTTTGCTTAATGTTTTGCAGAGGCAAGCTGAGCTCCAGCTGTCTTTTCTCCCTCCTGGATCTCAGCCCAAGTACCTAAATCAAGAGGCCTGTGTTGTGATGCATTGAGGTGTAGCCAGAGTTTATGGGAGAGGGGGACGGGCTCATGAGATTGTATTGGGTCCTATACCTGGTGACATTTTCCAATGACAAACTTGGTGTTGAATTCATTGAGCAAGGTTTATCGGCAGCATATGTTTAGATTTTTTTTAAAAAATGTGGCAAATAAACACTGCCTATTATTAATATAAGTATGGGTCTGCCGTTGGCCACTTTTTAGTGGACCACTTACTGATTGTTGGGGTTTTTTTGCAAATGATGGATTAAGTACAAAGAATATTGACTTGATGTGCTACCCAAATTAGATTGTCTCCCATTTTGGTTGGGGGAATTAGCTGGGGAGACTGTATTTTGCAAGAGGCAGGAGTAACCAGGATCTTTTCCCTATGTATACAGGGATTGAATCCCTGTGAAAAACTCTTAATAAAGAGGAGAGTTGTTTTAAGATTAATTGGTTTGTATTGCAAAAATAACTTCCAACACATACATCAAAAACACACAGAACCCAATACACTCAAGAACTAGGAAATAAAAGGTAGGAGGGGGTGGACATAAGGATATGAGGTTCCCGGGGGAAAGTATATTTACCTGTCAGAGAGCGAAGTCCGAGATGGCAGTGGCAAGAAGGGAAGCAGAATTAATTCAGTTAGGAGGGTGTTAACCGATCAGCTTAACAGATCACAAGCAAGTGGGTGTGTGCGCAGGGTCCAACACAAAAAATGGATGCCATTTTGGGGGCATATTTATACCCAGAAACGTGTCCTGAGCAATTGTGACTGTGCTAACAATCAAATAATTGGTCATTCCTCGATTAGTTTAGCAGTTTGAGTGTGAAAAGACAGGAGGAGGAGCAGATAGAGACAATACCTAAGTTCTCCTGGTTGAGTACCTTTAACTACTTAGTTATAGAGTTTTATATGAGAAAAGTTGTTTTGGGAGAGGTTCCCAGGAAGGAGAAGGTGACTCAAAAGGGTTTGGCTGTACCTATTTTGCAACTTTATAGGTATAGTTGGACATCCGGAGGTGTAGAGGAATGATTCCAGGTTCCCTGAATGGAGTTGTAATTACTGAAGTTACTAAAGGGTTTTGCTATCAGCTACTAGGTCTCCTGCAAGGAAAGTGTTAACACATATGCTAAGGAGGCTGTTCCCTTCTCATTGTTCTTGTGGTTTCACCTGGCATAGGTCTGGGGGAGGTAGGCAGACAAGTCTGTACTTGCCCTGTCGGCTCTAGAGTTGTCACAAGGATGGCTGCCAGAAAACTTCCATTTTGTCTCTGGCTGCACAGCAGTGCCCTGACCTGGATGGCCCAGGCTAGCCTGATCTCGTCAGATCTCAGAAGCTAAGCAGGGTCAGCCCTGGTTAGTATTTGGATGGGAGACCCCCAAGGAATACCAGGGTTGCTGTGCAGAGGAAGGCACTGGCAAACCACCTCTGTTAGTCTCTTGCCATGAAAACCCCAAAAAGGGGTCGCCATAAGTCGGCTGCGACTTGACGGCACTTTACACACACACACACACACACACAGCAGTGCCTTGCTTCTTGTGTGTTTACTCCAGTCCTGTACACCTCTCCAGGGTGTACGGGTTAGCCTAGGGCATTCCAGTGGGGTAACAGATGAGGCAGTGTTCTTAATGAAGAGCGCCTATTCAGGATCATGTAACACAAATTAAGCTTCAGTCCTACGAACACTTTCCTGGGAGTAAGTCCCAGTGAATAAAATGAGACTTACTTCAGAGCAGGGAGTGCTCCCTTAGTTATGTGGAGTCCCTAAGGTATGTATTGGCTTTATGGGCCACCTTTAGAAATTCTAATGGCGAAAATAAAATGGAGCTTGCAGGGCTGAATATATGAAATTCTGGCTACATGCATTCAGTTGGGTACCACAAATGTTGAGCAGAAACAATACAAAAATGAATTAAACAAAATAAATCAGTTTATTAGACAGTGCACTGAAAATACAAATGAAAAAACGTAGGCCTTGAGTTTAGCCTGTAGACTGAAAGCCGCTGGACTAAGTTGTCCTCAGTGTACAATATATAATACATATGCATGTCCCAAAGTGATGTACAAACAAGACCACAATCATAGTGAACAAGACCAAACGTGTTTCGGCTCACAAACACACACCAGCTCTTTCTTAGAACCAAAATAATGTGTTAGAGACACAAGTCTAGAATGTGTGCTGATGTCACATCACTTGCTGTTTGGTCCTCAGTTCCTCACTATGTTGCATGACCTGTAGCGGGAGAGGAGTTTCTTAGCACCTTTTCCTAGAGTTCTAAACTTTAGTTTGACCAAGCCATGCAATGACTGTGGAGGGGACCATTTTTTGACCCCGTTCTTCTGTCAGCTAATTTTTCAGTGCTTACTCCTGAAGCCAGGGTAGGGTTGCCAGCTCCGGGTTGGGAAATACTTGGAGATTTTGGGGGCGGAGCCTGAGGAGGGTGGGGTTTGGGGAGGGACTTCAATGCCATAGAGTCCAATGGTCAAAGTGGCCATTTTCTCCAGGGGGTCTGATCTCTATTGGCTGGAGCTCAGTTGTAATAGCGGGAAATCTCCAGCTACTACCTGGAGGTTGGCAACCCTAAGTCAGGCTGAGGCCAATATGAGAGGGAACCCTAAGATGCTGAATGTGTGTGCGTGTAAGAGAGAGAGCCCTAACAAAGCAGAAAAACTCCTTGTCCGCCTTTTAAGACTTCATTAAAAACTCTCGTTTTCTCCCTTGCCTGTGTTGCCCCCTCTGCAATGATCCATTTTGACTCGTTTGATTCTTTTCTTGCTCTTACTGGAAAGGTTTTCTCGGCGTCCCTGGTTTGCTTCCTTTTATTCACACCCAAAGTTTTTTCCTGATGCTTCAAAGTCCCTCTCCTTCCCTCTTGATTTTTAAAAATCTAGATTGTCATCTTGCGGACCAGGGGCATTGCATAGAGTGCCCAGTCCACAGTGAGGCTGGCTTGGCTCTGTGACCTTCAGCCCTGATAACAAACTTGGTAAGAGGGGCCCTGCCGTTTCTTGCGTTGTACTGGTTGGGATTAGCTGGCTGCCCTTGCCTCATTAGGAGGTCCCACCTTACATTTCTGCCCTCCTCCTTTTTGTCTGCAGGCATTCAAATGTACATCTGCAACAGAGAACATTATGGGTACCTCCCTGTGCCCTTGAAACCTCACCAGATGCTGGAGGATGACACGGACAACATTGTTCATGTGCTGATTGAGGCAATGAGTAAGTGAATGCATTCTGTGTCTATGCTTCACAACTTTACAAGCAAGATTCCCTTCAGATCTCTTCAAGGTGACATTTGGAATTATGATGTTACAGGATTCTCCCGTGCTTGTGTGGTTGCTGAGCTGGTGTTACAAACAAAGAACTAAGAGGTTAAGCTCTAAGAAGTTTTACTTCCCCGATAGATAGATGTTTTCCATAGGGAGACAGGCGTGTGTAATTTCCCTGTTGCTGCTGCAGGAGCCATCCCCCTACACCATCAGGGTTTATTCAGTATTTTTTTAAAATAGGCACTTGAATATCATTATAATGTTATAATCATCTGTATATCAGGTTCTCTGAAAAGTCTCTAGCCCGTTTCATTGTGGTGATATGCCTTTCTCTGATATCTCCGCAATGAAAGGGGCTAGAAACGTAGTGACAGCTGGGAATTCAGACAACCTGATAATGTTATAATAATATTCAATTGCCGATTATTTAAAAAAACCTGGAAAAGGCCCAATGGCCACTGCAGGGGCAGAGAAAATGGCTGCCATATGAGGAGGGGCTGTGGCTCAGTGGTAGAGCCTCTGCTTGGCATGCCAAAGGTCCCAGGTTCAATCCCTGGCATCTCCAGTTAAAGGGACTAGGAAGGTAGGTGATGTGAAAGACCCCTGCCTGAGACCCTGGAGAGCCACTGCCAGTCTGAGTAGACAATACTGACTTTGATGGACCAATGATCTGATTCAGTATAAGGCAGCTTCATGTGTTCATGTGGGTAGGACTGGGAAAATCCAAACATTCCCACCCACACAACAGCCATCCACACTAACTTGCAGTCTTTCCCAAAATTTTGCAGCAAAGCAAGTTTGACAAAGATCAAAAAGCCTAGGGAACCCCAGGAGGTAAATGAATACATTACATTGCTATGGGGAAGCAGGAACCCAGAGCAAATAACCTGTGAAAACAGCCATTATCTATTAATTGCATGCATTTTTGTGAGTTTGTAATTTAATAGCTGATTAATTTTTTAAAGAGGAAATGTGGGGTTTCCTAATCTTTGTGTACCTTTCTGAGCTTTTAAACAATGGGATACAAACCAAGAACATTAAATAAATATTATGATAACGTACCACCTATGAGTTTTTTCCACAGGCAGGCATAGGACTGTGTACCGTATTGAGTGATTAAATTTAAACAGGTTTCTAATCTTAGCTTGGTAAAATGGGCCCAGTTTCTCTTCCCTTTCTTCCTCCCACATAAATTCCCCACCATTTTCAAAATGCCCTTTTAACATGATGTAGCTTTATATCTGCACTGGGGCTAACCATGTGGGCATCCCATTCCTAAGGGGGAGGTGGATACACAGTGGCCATGGACGGCACAGCCACGCTGCTCTTGTGAGGTTTCCCGGCCAGAATAAAAGCAAATAAATTCCATTAAAAAAATAAAAAATAGAAAAATTTGCCCCATTGCCTTAATGAGGCTACACCAGCAAAGTAGCTGGTGTAGCAGTGCCGCAGTGAGGGGGGGCGTTCCTGGGGCAAAAGGGGTTAGGAAGCTGCTTAAGGCAGCTCTGCCCCCAGGAACCCCTCCCAGAACACTGGTGTGGGGAGATATGCAGGGGAAACAGTGGCAGGAGGCTGCGCTGGCATCTGAGAGCCATCCTGCCACTGCGGTCCAGCAGGAACGGCGTAAGTTGTCCTGTGCTGGTGTCTGTGCCAGTTTGCGCGCCGCAAGTGGCTCCTATAGGCATAGGTCTTTTATGCATGGGTTGGATCTCCCTGCTTGGACCTGGGTTCATCGCACTTTAAAGTAACCTGGGTTGGGGGAAACTGTATGCATTGGCTTGAATGATCAGGGACAAAACTGTAAGAAGTTTTCCTTCCCCCCAGACCCAACGGCCACATAAAAAAACATTTTAAGAACAAAAAACGGAGCAATCTTAAAGCAGGGAGGGGGGAGAAATCCAAGCCTCGTTTTAAAAAAGGCTTTCTTTTGCTCAGAAAGAGCTCTGAGGAAGCAGGAAGCACTTGAATCCCCGCCTCTTTACACACTGCTTTGTGATTGGCTGTGAGAGGGGGTTGGAAAAGGGTGGAGCGTGATGGCGCGGGGAAGCTCAACCCGAGAACGGAGTATGCACGCTCTGTGACTCCGGAATGAGCCAGGATGAACGGTTTAATTCTGGCCAGAAGAGGAATGGGAGAAGCCGGGTTCGTTTTGCGTTGAAACAGAGTTGAGCTTCCAAGGAATGAGGTATCGTGCATACTGAAAAATTTGATCCTGGCTGAAACGGGGAATAAAGGAGGTTAAAGCGATCATGCATAAATGACCATACTCTCTTATTGCAGAGTCACTCCCGTCTAAGCTCACTGTGGACATAAACTGGAGTAATTTTGTGTAGGGTTGCATTGTAAGGCTGTAATCCGATGTATACTTACCTAGAAACAAGAGCTATTGAACACAGTGAAACTTATTTTTGACTGAGCATGTATAAGGATTAGCCCATGAGCAATTTTCACAACATAATGAGAAGTTGAGTATAGCCCTCCTTTTTCTCAAAGTGTCCTTTGTTCCAAGCTGAACAGCTTCAAGGATTTATTTATTAACAACGTTTGACAGCGGTTGGTTGTCTCTTTCAGTTGACCGTCCACCAATTGAACCTTCTGACTATGTCACAGTTCCTCCAAAGCACCCAGACAAGATGGGATTTGATGAGGTAATAAAATGATCCTTTGCAGGCCAACTTGGGGAGGGGCTGTGGCTTAATGGGTGGAACATGTTTTTTGTGTGCCGAAGGTCCCAGGTTCAATCCCTGGCATCGCTAGTTAAAAGAATCAGGTTGTAAGTGACGTCACCTGAGACACTGCAAGTCACAGTAGACGATAGTGACTTGGATAAATAAATGTTCTAGAAGGCACCTTCAGGTGTTCAATTTTTGTGAGCCAAAAGGGACAGGGCAATCTCAGGAGGATTTGGAAGTAGCCATTGCTATAATTGAACTGGTGGTCACTTAGTTTTAGGCATCAAAGATAGAGCCTAAATGGCTTGCAGGACTCCCCCCCCCTTTCTTTTCATCATGTGTCTGAGAGTTTCTGTCTGCCATCAGGTTTTGCTTTTCAGTATCTTGAGATTCGTGTTTTCATTCATCTTGTCATTGGGATTTGGTTTTTAGCACAGTAAGGCCATGTTGCCACTTCCCAAAACATTGGTGATACTTAAACAATGATCTGAAGATGATGTTCCAAGGTGGTCCATGAGGCCACCATGAAAATCCAAAGAAGGTGCTGGATATCCTCTTCAAAGCTAGCAGCAATGAATACCAAATGCAGTTCTACAAAGGGTGGAAACTGACATTGTAAGGGAATCACATGGCACAAGTAAAAAGACAATCTTAATTTTGCATAATGTATATAAGCTTGCTGGGGGTAAAATGTGGATGACTGGGGAAGGCAATGGTAAACCACCACGTAAACAATGTCTGCCTAGTAAACGTAGGGATGTGACGTCACCCCATGGGTCAGTAATGACCCGATGCTTGCACAGGGTCATTACTTTACCTTTTTTTATATGAGGCACACACAGTCAAAGATTTATAGCCCTCTTTCTCGTGCTTTTTTATAGCAGGCTACCCTTTTAAATGTACAGACACCTATTGGGATCTTCAACAGTAATCCTATGTGCAGAGATACTTGTATGTGATTATGTGATCCAGCTTGCTACTGCATGCAAGTCTTTCTGGACTGGAATAACAATCCCACCCTGAAATTAGAAGCAAGATTATCTGAAGCCCCTCTTAAATTCTGCACAAAGAGCATTAGGAGGACAAATCTCTTTCTGAGTTCCTTTCTTTACAAATCACACAGGGATGGTGGAACATTAAGGCCATTTATGCAGGGTCAATTTTGATGCTCGCTCAAAGCTGTTTTTGAAAATGCGACCTTTAAAATGCCTATTCATGGTCCCGAGACAAAAGGAGAAATTCCACCACCCCCAGTTGCCTCCTCCTTCGTTCCTTCCATCAGCAGCCGCTATTTGCATAGCTAACGCGCGGCTGTGATTTTGCATGCTTCCTTGAGGGGATTCTTTTTTTTTATATATAAATATTTTTATTGATTTCTGATATTAAATGGGGATACAGGAAAGGAAAAAGGGTAAGGGAGATTATTAACAAAAGGAAAATACATGTTTTTACCCCCTTAACAGGATTCAAATAGTCAACGTTTTTTAACATGTCATACTTTGTCTCCTTTATTTTCATAACGTCTAAGTAAAATTAGAAAAAAGAAAAGAAAAGAGCAGGGAAAAAAATTTATCGTTGTTTTATGGTTTGAATAAATTTGTAGAAACTGTGCCATTTGTCTTTATTTGAATTTTGGGTATCTGGTTGTAAAAGTTCTGTTAGATGCGCCATTGTTATGAATTCATATGCTTTATCAATCCAGAGTTCAATTTTTGGTATTTTTTCTGTTTTCCACAGTGAGGCTAGGACTATTCTTGCCGCTGTTATTAGATATTTTAATATAATCTGATGATCTTTACTGCATTCGACTGGTACTTTACTTAGAAGAAAGAGTTTAGGGTCATATATAATAGGTTGGCCAATTATAGTTTCTATATTCTTATGAATTTTTTTCCAAAATTTTTGGACTGATGTACATGTCCACCAACAGTGATAAAAAGTGCCTCTAGCTTTCCCACACTTCCAACACAAGCCTGATGTTGAGCTGTTCATGTTCTGGATGTCGCTCGGCGTTATGTACCACCTGTGTAACATTTTCAGCCAGTTTTCTTGAATTCCTTGGCATAGGAATAGTTGGCACGGAATAGTTGTTCCCATTCGTCCGTTGTTATGATCTCTTTGAGATTTTCCATCCATCCTTGAGGGGATTCTTCGAGGCGGGGGTGGAGCAAACACAAAAGGTCACGTTAAAGGGGCTCTTAAGAAATGCGAAGCAGGTATGTGCTGGCTTCGCAGTCACTTCCTGAATGTTTCAGCATGAAAAACTAAAAAAAAATATGTGGGGCACTTCAGCCTGGAACACGCTGCTAATTACGACGCATAAATGGCCTAAGAGAGCAATCCTAAACAGGTTTACTCAGGATCCAGCTCTAATCTATTCAATGGGGCTTACTCCCAGGGAAGCGTTTTTAGGATTGCCCAGCAAGTGTGCAGTTACTCCATGAAGTCAAGCGTGTATCAGTGATGGTTCACTGCTTGGAGTGAGGGGCATTTGGACTAACCAGGATCTTGGCTGGTGGAGAAGGCACAACATACCTTAGGACCCTGTCCATCCCAGGACCCTTGAAGCAGACCAGTCCTATGGTCTAAAAACCACCGGCTTATACAAAAATACCGTTTAGAAAGAGATGGGTAAAGAATGCTGACAGAACTCTTTTGTGCATTCATTAAGCATCAGGATAACACTCTTCTTGGGGCTTCTAAGTACCTGTAGAGCTGCTAGACAAGGGCTAACTGAAGTGATTGGGCTAAGAAAACGGGTGCTGGGCTCAAAGGAGCTGGGCTCCTAACAGAATAATCCTAAGCAAAGTTTTACCCTGCTAAGGATTGCTTAGGATTGCACTGTAACTTGGCCATCCCTGAGATGTTTACATGGGCTGTATAATTAAATATAGAAACAATGCCCTGCTGTGTGGTTGGTACACTGTGTGTTTGGAGCCTGTCCTCTCTGATTGATAATTTAAAAGTGTGCTGTTTCTGATGTGGCTGTTATTTGATTTCCCACCCTTGTTTATTTGCACCCTGTTTAGAGGAAATGCTGGAGCTCCACAGGCTGGATTTATATTTGTCTCGGTGTTGCTACTCCCCATATTTCAAGGATGCGCTTGTTCTTGCATGCCTTTGAGCCATGAGCTCAACCCGAGGACCCTCAGCCATATTTGTGTTCAATGACACTGAATAGTTTGTTTTGGACAAGATACTTCCTGGCAGACTTTTCTTTCCAGTGGCATATTTGTTTTGTCAGTTGGAGTTCTTCCCAAGTTGAGACAAGATAGCTGAAATAGGTTTTTAGCTGTTCCTCTGCACATCTCCGCTTGGTTTCCACCATTTTTGTGGTCTGCAGATGCGCTGATTGCAGCTGAGCCTAGCAGAGAGATGAGTTCTGCCAGATGCCAAATGGGAGCCAGCATGGTGTAGTGGTTAAAGCAGCGTTTCTCAACCAGGGTTCCCCAGAACCCTAGGGTTCTGCGAGAAATCGCTAGGTGTTCCACGAGAAATAGTGATGAATGGGCTAATCATATGTAAATCATATGTAGGGGTTCCCTGAGACATGAATATTATTTCAAAGGTTCCATAAGGGTAAAAAGGTTGAGAAACGCTGGGTTATTAAAGTGTTGAATTAGGATCTGGGAAACCTAGGTCTGAATTCCCACTCTGCCTTGGAAACTTGCTGCCATGGACCTTGGGCTAGCCACATACTCTCAGCCTAACCTAACCTACCTCACAGGGTTGTTGTGAGGATAAAACAGAGGAGAGAATGATGTAAGCAGTTTTGGATCCCCTTTGGGGAGAAAGCCAGGATATAAATAAAGTAAATAATGCTGCCTGGACTTTTTTTTATTCCACCTTTCTTCCAAGAAGCTCAGGGCGGGGTACACTGCTTCTCACTGTCAACAAAACAACCTATTAAGTTGACTGGTCTAAGGTCATCCACAGTACTATCCTAAGCAAAGTTACACCCTTCTGAGCCAGTGGACTGCAATGAACTCAGAAGGATGTAACTCTGCTTAGGATTACACTGCCTGTGAGCTTGATGGCTGAGATGGGATTTGAACTAGGGGCTCCCAAGTCTTCGTCCAACACTTTAACCACTACACACCACTAGGGTTGCCAGGTCCCCTCTTCTTACCAGTGGGAGATTTTTCCTTCAGGGCTTGGAGGAGCGTTTTGTGTGTGTGAGAGAGTGCACGCGTGCTCCCGGCATGATATGGTCACTTCTGGGTTTACCCCGGAAGTGCCAGCGTCGTGCAGGAACACTCTAGCCAATTCCTCTAAAAACTCTATGGATTCCATAGAGGTTTCAGAGGAAATCCTGTGCGATGCTGGCACTTTCAGGTTAAACCCGGAAGTGACCATATCGCACCAGGAGTGCGTGCACTCATGGGACCACTCTCCCCTTTCTCCTGCCCGCTGGCCATCAGCTGACCAGTGGGCAGTCCAGTTGATTGGCAGGCGATTGCCTGCCACAACCGGGCCATTGGGAACCCTATACACCACACTGGCTGTGAATACCGCTGAAGTATTTCCCCTGTGGGGTCCCAGAATAGTTCTCAGGCAGTTGGGAAGTAGAACCCACTTCCCCACTAAAAGCTACATTTGGGGCCTGTTTAGATTCTGCTTCTGTTTAGATTCTGCCTGGGAGAGGCTTGGAGCGACCATCACTGTGAGAAGTTATCAAGTGAATCCTGGGGGTGGGGGCCAGGAAATATCCTAACAGCCCCTAGTCATCCACCCACACCCTTTTATGTTTCAGAAATCTGTATTCCATACATGTCACAATCTTTGAGTTGTGACCTTTAAGAAACTGTGTTTTGCTACCTTCAGCCCTATACCGGGGGAAACCTGAAAATTACTCATAATCTTCTCACACGCTACTCTCCATTGTTTACATTTATATTGTAAGTTCTGGTTTCTCTCCTTCTCCTGCTAGATTTTCGTGATAAATCTGAAACGTCGGAAGGACAGGCGGGACCGAATGTTACGAACATTGTATGAGCAGGAAATTGCGGTCAAGCTGGTAGAAGCTGTGGATGGAAAGTGAGTGTTGAGTTGCTGCCACTTGTGATTGTGGAAGATTTGCATGCTGCCTGGCATAGAGGTTTGCCCTATTTTTGACAGTCTTAAGTGAATTATTTTAATCACCGTGAATATGTCACCATAATGGAGTATGTATTTGAGGCAGCATTTCTCATTCTGTTTGCCTAGAAATGCTGGCTTGGATCCAGCAGTACTTTCCACGGACAGAAACAATTAACATCTGCTAGGGATAACGTCCTTGCCTCCCACTTCCTGCTGCAGCCCAAAATGCCCCCTGAAATGCTGCCCCCAGGGGAAATGCCCACAAACAGCATGAGATGGAAGTGAATTTTTCTTGCTAATGCTGTTATACTGGGAAGGTAGGAAGAGCCAACAGAGAAATTATGGGTGGGGGGTAATTGCCATGAAGGGCTCCTGCATTTGGGGAAGCACCCCAAGGAGGCACATTGGGCCCTGTCCATTGTATGGTAGGATATGACAATATGCAGCTCTAGGCTTTTTCTCCCACAAGAAATGTTCAAGTCCATCTGAAATCTACTTGGTCAAATGCTGTGAATTTCAGACAAGGCAGTATTTACAAGGAAGAGTACAATGAACATTTGCCACCTCCTGTTAAATCTTAGACTTTGGTTGTGTTTGTGAGACCCTTTTTGAATGCTTGCTTCTCAGCAAGCAGAAAAACTGGCATAATGTTGTTTTTTTAATTTGCAGGTAGTTTTTAATGTTAGGGAACATTGCACAAAAATAAGTGATCTGGGTCATCCTGCTGATCTGTGGTTGAATGATTTCATTCTTGTGGTCTTGCAGGGCCCTGAATACGAGCCAACTCAAAGCTCTCAACATAGACATGCTTCCTGGTTACCTGGATCCTTACTCCTCGAGGGTACTGACTAGAGGGGAGATTGGCTGTTTCCTTAGCCACTTCTATATCTGGAAGGAGGTGATGTGCATTTCTTAACTGTTATCGTTATGGGGTGCTTTGCCCATTCTCAGTCTGGCTGGAAGGACCGGTAGATCATACCTGTTGAGGCTGTTGATGATCAGTTGAACTTTATGGCATAGGACCCACATATTTACAGGATTGCCTCTCCCGGAATGACCCCATTAGGGAAAAATTGGGTAATTTTTTTTCTCAATCCCCTTCATAGAGAAGCATTGTAAACTTTACCATGCTTCTCTATCGAGGAGGGGGTGGGCAACCCCTTCGGGACCCCATAAAATCAGACCCTCTGATCCAATCTTCACCAAACTTTGGTGTTCATGCAAGGAGAGTCCCTTGAAGCTCCCCGGAAAATGTGGGAACTCTACCTTCAAAAATGCCTCCCCCAGAGCTCATTAAAAAAATCCCAATAGGGAAAAGCCTGGTGAAAGCCCAAAAAAGCCTAATACTTATTCGGCAGATTTGGCTATCGGCTGTCCAGCTTCAGCTTTATTCCCAGGTTTTGGTATTTGGTAAAACCAAAACCCGAATATTGCTGAAACAGCCAATTTTGGGTTTATTTTCAGTTCAGGTTTATTGATATGCTCAACCCTAGTCCCCATGTGACACTCCATACCTCTTACCAAGGTCTGCTTCTTGTGCCTTCCTATGGACAGTGGTGTGGCCCACACTAATGGCACCTGTATTATGAAATAGCTTTCTTGAGATCACGAGAAAGTTGTCCACTCTCTTAAATTTTAGAAACAAATACCAGGCAGAATTGGGGATTTTTTTGGGAGGGGGGGGACTTTTAGCTGATGGTTTTAACTGATGGGTAAATCTGTGTGAAGGAGCCCCGTGGCGCAGAGTGGTAAGCTGCAGTACTGCAGTCCAAGCTCTGCTCATGACCTAAGTTCGATCCCAACGGAAGTTGGTTTCAGGTAGCCGGCTCAAGGTTGACTCAGCCTTCCATCCTTCCGAGGTCGGTCTAATGAGTACCCAGCTTGCTGGGGGTAAAGGGAAGATGACTGGGGAAGGCACTGGCAAACCACCCCGTAGAAACAAAGTCTGCCTAGTAAACGTCGGGATGTAACGTCACCCCATGGGTCAGGAATGACTTGGTGCTTGCACAGGGGACCTGTACCTTTTTAAATCTGTGTGAAGTTGCTGCTGATGGTGGTTGTTTGCAGCAGTCATGTGGGGGAGATGGGATCTGGTTGTTTGATGACAAAGGGAAGTTTGACTGTCGAAAGCTTATACCCTCAAAATCTTGTTGGTCTCTAAGGTGCGGCTGGACTTGAATCGAGCCGTTCCACTGCAGACCAACACAACTACCCTCTGAAAGTTATAAGTCTGCTTTATAAGTCCGCTTGCAGAGAAAGGCAGGCTGGAAATGTTTTCAATACATAAATAAATTAAATGGATGTGCTTGGGTCCCTTGGAAGCTGAATATACCCAACATTCAAGATATGTTCTGTTGGAGGGTCGGAGACCGGATTGACATGGCTTTGCTTAGCATTTGATTTGAATAGTAGTGTTGATGTCCATTTGCTTTGGTGGCTTTTAAACAGGATGAGACAAACTCTTAGAAAGCTGTCGTGTGAATGGTTAATGGCTGAAGGAGCTCAGTGGCCGGATACACGTGCTGGAGACAAGTAATTGAGAAATGCCACTGCCTTTTCCTGGAGGCGTTTGGTTGGCCACTCTGGAAGTCAGGTCACTGGCTAGCAAGACCATTCTCTCATTCCTGTGATAAGCTCATATCCTGCCAGAAATTTTGTTAATCTTGAAGGTGCTACAGGACTCTTGCTCTTTTCTACTGCTATTGACAAACATAGCTACCCACTGTGATCTATCTCCTGTGATAAGCTTTCATAAGCTTTTCTTGCTTTCTCTGGTTATTCTTCCATTAGCAGCATCTTTCCTTCTTCCTGTCTCTTTTCTGCTGTCAAACAATTAGACAATGCCGAACTGCCTTTTAGTTGATGCTGTATTTTTTAAAAATGTGCTTCAACCTCCTTTCTACTTGAAAAGCAATCCGTGTGATGTGTTACATCCTAAACACCATTAAATTATGTAAACCAACTTTGTATTGCAAAATTGATTTAAAACAGCCTGCTTTAGGCATGCTTTCTGTCAGCTTTACAGCAGGTTTTGGGCATCGAGCATAAAATCTCTTCCAGTGACTTTTCAAAGTGCTCCTCTAAGGTGGTGGACAGGGAGATGGAGAAGACCCTGGTCATTGAAGACGACGTGCGTTTTGAGCATCAGTTCAAGAAGAAGCTCACAAAGCTGATGGATGAGATTGAGAAAGCTCAGCTAGACTGGGAACTCATGTAAGTCAGTTGCAGCCCTCCTGGCTATTCCTTTCTGTGGAGCTTAGGAGTAGTGTATGGGAGTGGAGCTGACTGAAAGGCAAAGAACATAAGAAAGGCCATGCTGGATCAGACCAAGGCCCATCAAGTCCAGCAGTCTTTTCACACAGTGGCCAACCAGGTGCCTCTAGGAAGCCCACAAACAAGACAACTGCAGCAGCACTGTCCTGCCTGTGTTCCAAAGCACCTAATAGGCATGCTCATCTGAACCTGGAGAGGATAGGTATGCATTATAACTAGTATCCATTTTTACTAGCAGCCATGAATAGCCTTCTCCTCAGTGAACATGTCCACTCCCCTCTTAAAGCCTTCCAAGTTGGCAGCCATCACCACATCCTGGGGCAGGGAGTTCCACAATTTAACTGTGTGTCGTGTGAAGAAATACAAGGAATTGCCCAGCCCTTGAATAAGTGCAGTGAAGAAATCTTAATAGAAAGCTTTTGTATATGTGCGTTTGTGGGGGGTGGGATGGGGTGTCCCTCAATGAGAAGGTTCCAGCACAGTCTCTGAATTTATCTATTTATATTATTTACAAGCTATCTTCCCATTTAAAAGTATGGTGGCTTACAACAATTAAAAAAACAAAAACAAGAAACTCACTGTTTGTCTCTCTGTGTGAGAGAGAGCAGCGCTTAATGGAACCAAGGTGAGAAACCAGTTTAAAAGGCCTTCTGGAATAATTAACAAAAATTAATTGGCACAAGGAAGCCATCAAATAAGAAGACTGAGGGAGACAGTTCCAGAGATTTGGGGAAATTGAGGAGAAAGCCTTCACACAGGTTCTTGCTAGGTGAGGCGTTTGTCATTTATGTAGCAGAGCCTGTTTGGATGAGCAGACAGCATAGTATGTAATGCAAAGGCAGCTCCAAGCAGTGCATGTTACCACTGTCTACAGTATGGAACCAGGCTGGCAAAATGAGCCATGTACTGGCTGACTGGTTCACCCTTACTCGGGTTGCACAAATGCTACAACTTTTATGCGCTGTGATGCACATATGCAGGGGACTGGAAACTGAACATCACTTACATAGCAGAAATACCCATCTTTTCTTTCTAGCTACATTGGTCGGAAACGAATGCAGGTGGAGCGTCCCGAGAAGGCTGTTCCCAACGTCATGAATCTTGTGGAAGCCGATTACTCTTACTGGACGCTTGGCTATGTTATCTCCTTGCAGGGAGCTCAGAAGCTGATTGATGCTCAGCCTTTCAGCAAGATGTTGCCAGTCGATGAATTCCTGCCAGTCATGTACAACAAGCACCCCGTGTAAGTTGTGTGCCCTGGCTAGTTGGCACGGTCACTGTCAGTGCAATTTGTACCACGCCACATAGCAGGATATTGGCATGCATCCAAAGTAAGCAACCTCTGTCCATTAGGCAACAAGAGCCTGTGATTTCAGGTTGGGGTAGAATGCTGCCCCGTCTCTTGCTCCATTTTTTAGATTACTAGCCCCGTGGCTCAGAGTGTACTGCAGTCCAAGCTCTGCTCACGACCTGAGTTCGATCTCGACAGAAGTCGGTTTCAGGTAGCCGGCTCAAGGTTGACTCAGCCTTCCATCCTTCCGAGGTCGGTAAAATGAGTATCCAGCTTGCTGCGGGTAAAAGGAAGATGACTGGGGAAGGCACTGGCAAACCACCCCGTGAACAAAGTCTGCCTAGAAAAGGTTGGGATGTGACGTCACCCCATGGGTCAGGAATGACCCGGTGCTTGCACAGGGGACCTTTACCTTTACTAGCATTATCAGAAATTGTTGCTGTGACAACTTCGGAAGTGGCCTACCGAATGGTGAGGAGGAGGTTGTTTCTGGAATAGGGAATACCAAGGAGACTGGAGTTAGAGTGAGAAAAATGGCACTCATATGTCCAGTGGACTTGTGGGCATACATCATTAAAGAAACACTGGAGAACTTTAACAGGAAAGCCCAGAAACATGATGCAGAGAACAATAGACTGTAGACCAAAGGTGTGTGAGCGGTGTGATCTTCTTGATGCCAACATCCAAATTTATTTAATTAAAAAATATAACCCTATATATTCAGACACACAGAGGAAAATAACAGCTTAATATACTTAGCATTAGGCTGCTCAAACTTCCTGCTGGTTCAGCTAATATCCTGTTTGCCAGTCACACGTAGGGAGCTGATGTTTCAACAGAGTGGCGGTTGGTGACCCATTTGTGGTTGTTCGGCAGGTTGATTCGAGATATTTCTTCCTAAAAGTATAAGCTCAGCCCGTTTCGTTTTGGGCATGCACGCTGTCACACGGCCAAATGGAGTTCTGCTCCTCCCCTGTCTTCGCTATGCTGCTGCTCCTTTCAGCAGCCAGTTGTTTATAGAGATAGTTAAACCAGTCACAAATAATATAAACCAGTCATTGTGTGTCTGCGTAGCGTAGGCCAGTGGAGCGGTTTTGGGTGGTCACAGGCCTACTGGGATTTGGCCCATATAGAAGGAAGAGAGCTGTTAGGTGGTCCACGGTGTCCACTCTGCAGATAGTTTAATGTGGATAGCTGCTACCGCAGACCAAGATTCGAGTCCAGTAGCACCTTAAAGACCCAACTACTGTATTTCCAGAGTATAAGCTTTCAAGAATCCCTCTTTGACTCTTGAAAGCTTATATCCTGGACATTGTGTTGGTCTTTTAAAGTGCTAGTGGACTTGACATTTGCAGATAAAATCTCTTGCATTTGTACCAACTTGGACTCTTAACATTAGCAATGACAGGATCAGATGGTGAAAGGTACCAACTTGTCCAGTTGTTTGGGATTGAGCGGATGTCGACTGGACAACTCCAGGATTTCCTGGATGAAGCAAACTATCTGGATCCTTACCAGTCTGTTTTCAGGCCTAAACATGGGACTGTAACAGTGTTGGTCACCCGGTTGTATGACCTGCGCCAGGAGATAAAGGGAGCGAAACCCTGCTGATTCTCCTGGACCTTCCAGAGGCTTTTGATACCATCATTCGTGGTCCTTCTCATGGTATTTCTTCTTCTCTTTAGTGCCAAGTACATGGAATACTATGAACCAAGAGACCTGAAAGCCTTCTCCGCAGAGCCTCTGCTGATCTACCCAACCCATTACACCGGACAGCCAGGTTACCTCAGTGACACAGAGACCTCCACAATCTGGGACAATGAGACCGTGGCCACAGACTGGGACAGAACGCTGTCTCGGAAATCACGGCAGCAGGGCCAGATCCACACAGATGCCCAGAACAAGGATGCCTTGCCGCCTCAGCCCTCTCTGGATGCGTTGTCTGCGAGGGACGAACTATGACTGCTCACTTGGCTGTGGGACCCTCACAACAGCTGGACCTGCCTCATGATCCGTTTTTTTGGCCTAGAAGCTTCCAGAGATTTTACTGTGCTGTTTTGATTGGCAAACAAATCAGTTTGGTTGGATGCATCTTGCATTTTTGCGGGGGAGATGTTGACCCTGAGTGAGTCGGGCTAGCAGACCTCTGAGAAGTGCTGTATTGACAGTAGGCCGTCTCTGGCTTACAAGATTCGTACCATAGAAACATCTGTTGAGCTGCTGGAGGACTTGACAGGACAGTGAGTTTAATGCTTACATAGGAAGATGGTTCCTTGAATGACCTCTTTCTACAGTTTCTCGTGTAGAATTACTGTATTTATAAAGATTAATATATACAGGGGTTAGGAGAGGTGTATAGGCCTTTCTTTGTCATTCTCCTGCTGCATAACAGAATTGTTGCTGGTTTTCATTTCGTTAATCACATGCTCTGAGAGAAGTTAGAAGGGAAGGGGAGGGTTGCCCCCTCAAAGGATCGCCAGGAATCATGTTGCTTACTACTGGGGGCCCTACTGAGTCTTTATCCTAGACCCCCTCCAAGCCCTCAGTGATTCCACTAGCTTGGCTCTCTTCTAGTAGAGCCATAAAATACAATTGCTGTTACGAAGAATTTCTAATAGCTTCCCATTTGCAAAATGCTGTATAGTCCATCTTCTCTATCAATTAGTGAAATCCCTATTAGATCTCTCTTTAATCTCTCCTGTTATTCATTTAAAGTGCATGTAAACTGGTGATCTCATATTTCCAGTTCCGTGTGTCGTCGTCCCCACCCCCACCCCATACTATTGTTCACTTGACTGGTTTTACTAAACCAATTTCTAGTCCAAAAAGGGGATGTATGTCTTAAAAGAAGTAGGTATTCTTTTTTTAAACTTCCAAGGAAAAGCACAAGGGTTTTGATGAGAATCAAGCATCTCCCTTTCAGAGTTATAGCTGTGAATGGCCAGCGACACCAAGTTTGCTGTTTGGAGCTTTGGACTGGCTTGTGAACTGAAGAATGCTTGGCTCCCTCTCCCCACCCCCAGTTGATGACCAAGCTTGTCCACTTTGGAGATGAGCTGCAATATCCTCCCTAGCAGATACTGCCTCCATAGGCTAAGTCCTTGTGATTTTAAAAAGGGCACCATAAATCAGGTGGACAGCTACTTCTAGAATCAGGATTCACTCATGTAGGTTTCGAAGCATTGGATGGAGAAATAATTTCTGATGCAAAATGTTAAAAGAAGCAAGAATTGGTGTGCATTTTTTAAAAAAAAACCTGCTATAGATGCTGTACATAGGAATTGTTGGAATAATTGATATATATCTGTGTTCTTTCTCGAGGGGGTATGTTGCTGGTTATCAGCTGGTCTGGTAATATATAGCAATGGGTACAAATCAACTCACCTGTGTCGTCGTCTTTATTTATGACTTTGTATGTTGGAGCCCTGATATGGAGCAATGCTACAGGGAACACCAGGTATGGCTGGAAGGCAGAAGAGCTCACAGCCTGTTGCTGTCATTTATGTTTTGAAGGATTAAAGAAACTTGGATAAAATGCTTTCGTTCTTGATATGGCTGTTTGAAGGAACAAGAACGCTGCTGCACAAGTTTGTTGGAACTGTCTAGTTGTGGGGATGAGAAGGTAAGATTGGGTTCATTTGTTTTGCTGCTTTGAGGTTTATTTGCACCTGTTTCTTTTCAAAATAATATGTTCAGGGAATGCATTCTTCACTGAATTCATTGAGTAGGAAACCCCACATATCTGCCAAAAAACTAGCTGCAAAGAGTTGCAGAGGATTCTGGGATATGTTGTGGGGTGTGCAGTCAAGCAACAGTGAGGTGTTGTCCAGCAGTGTTAGGGCATACGATCACTCTATGTAAATTGGATGAGTGACCTATTTATTAAGGTTGCTTTTAGCCAGTTCTCTATATATGGTACTCCAACCTAGAACGCACCCAACACACCCCTGCAGATTGCAGGGGAAGTTAAGTTGTGGTGGGTGAACTATCTTTCAGGGAAGTTTATTATTCTTAAGGAATCCCTGTGAAGCTTTTAAAGGCTCTCTGGAACACAGTCTGAAGCCCACGGGTGACAGAAATATTTAAAGTCTTTCAGAAATTGTTGATGGAAAGTCTTTACCCAGAATCTGTAACATGCAAAAAGGCTTTTAGTTGAGAATGGCTTCAGATTTTGACTTGGCTTCAGACACATTTGATTATATCTTCTGGTTTTCTCACTCTCACTTTTTGTAATTTATCAGTACAGTGCCAGTTAAATATAGCTATTGTCTGGTATGCATAATGGGAAGGCAATACTGTTTTATGGTTTGGTCCAGGCCTGTCAGAATTACACACGGACTTTTGAAAGGATGGAAACAAACTGAGGCAGGTAAGAGGAACATTAGCAGCCCACAGCTGCCTCTGGGTGGAGTGCTCATAGTAAGGAAAGTCATGTGCAGAGCACAAACCTTTTTAGTAGGTACCTTCTGACAGCAGTTCTGTTTTGCTGGGCAATGGTTGTTTCTACAGTCTGAGCACAATGTGTTTTCACTCGTGGTTGGGAAGCAATGCGGGGATTTTCGTGCTCAGCCTTGGGCAAGGAGAGGAGGGGACATTTAATGCGGTATCAAAATATACATATATTAAAGTTATTAAAAGGCCATAAGGAGCAGATGGTTTGCATTTAGCAGTAATATTTTTGATTACTTCCCTGTTTTGAAAATACCACATGCTTCCTTTCAACCTTGTGAGACAACGCTTTTTTTTTTTTTTAGAAAGTTAAATGGAATTTTCCAAAAGCTTGGGAAGGAGCGCAACAGTCTGCAGAGGACATTGATGGACCTCTGCTAGTCTCATCTATCTTAGCCTTAAGTATTCAACCCATATTCTTCAAATATTTGGTATCTGTCTTGGATAGCCAGTAGAATCTGACTGCTACTTTGGGTAGTGGGGTTGGATCCAGACTAAGGGTTCCATGAGTAGCGGGCACCTTCACTGGCACAACAAAACTGTTCTGCCTCTGCCTCCCACTGCAGTCCACTCAGTTCTTCGAAATGCTGTTCCGGGGTGGGGGGAGGGGGCAAGGGACCCTTTTGGGTAGCTAAGTGAGCTGTGGTGGTAGTGGGAAGGCAGAACAGGTCTCTTGTGGTGATGGAAGTACCTTCTGGTATTGGAAACTAAACTTCGGATCCAACCAAGAACACCTATTTTATATTTAATGTTGTTTTGACAGATTTGGATGGCATTTACTACTGGACAGTTTATAAGATTTCATTGTTTTGATTTTAGCGAGTGTTAAATCAAGATGCTAATAATTTGTGTTATCAGCTTCCTGTTGGAATACTAGAAATGTAGCAGTCTTAAATAAATGAGACTCCTTTTACCCAACAGTTAATAATTCTCACCTTTGTTTAAAAAGACACTCTTATCATTACAAGCTTAACAGTATAAAAAATCTAGATGATTCTACAGCTATATACAGAGTGTATGTGCATATACTTCCCACACCACAACACGTATTTGGACACTGCTTTATCTTTCAACAGAAATCAAAGAAAATGGACCTTTTGTTACCTGCTGAAAATCCATCCCAACTCTGGATATGTTTAAGGCTCAGTTTTGAATTAAAACCATTGATTCCTCTAGGCAATAACACTATGGAGGTTTTAAGCACACAGACCAGAATAGAATTCTTCTGAAACAGCAAAAAGAGTTTCAAATAGTGCAAAATATATCATCATCATCTGATAAAGCCAGATTAAAAAATAAACACTTATGGTAAATAATGGTCAGGACTGTGTATATGCTGTGCCAGAAGCACGGGATTTTTTCTGTGTCGGTTACTCAAGTTCTGCAGCAAAAAAAAGCTGGATTCCGTGACCCTCATTATGCAAACTTGGTTTTATTCCTCTTACCCAACGTGACCGCAAATCAGAGTTCAGCCCCCCTCCCATGGGCAGAATCCAAACAGTGCCGCAACGGTATAAACCAGAAAAAAATAGTTTTAAAAAATATTATTAAAGCTATGATTTTTTTTAGAAGCTGAGTTCTGCACCCAGGATTGGGTTCTGCACTTTTCCCTGTGCTTCCGCACAACTGCAGCATATACACGGCTCTGAACAAGGTATCAAGTGGCAAGCTGTAAAGAGACGTAGTCCAGGACCCAAAAAATTCCCAAAAGCCCGAGAGCTTCTGAGTTGGTTTTAAACAGTGGCGTGCACACCCTGTCTCCTCGTGGCAAACTGCCTTTCAAATGGAGAGGAACTTTTCAGATCCTGGCCACAGTCCCCACAGCTAAAGCCAACTCTCTCTCTTTCCTTGCGTAGGCACAGTTGCAACCTGTAGCGTACTTACAAGAGGTCAGTCCCACTTAATTCAAGGCAACCACATAATTGGTTCAGTTGGCATTGGTGCTATTCTGTTTGGCTTCTACAAAAGGCATTCGGAGGGAAAACCCTCTGAATTCTGTACAGGAAAAGGATTGTTCCAGCAATAGCCAGGGGAGGTAGTGTGATGGATCGGAAAAGAGGAAGGTACCACTGCCGCTGAATGAAGGCTGGCACTGGGCAGGAGGGGGAGGCAGCACACACTTTTTGGCAAGGGACACAAGGCAGCTGCTGTGGCAGAGAGCCAACCTTGCCAGAAAGGGTGTGGGTTCCCCTACTGCTTGCCATCGGTCACCTCTTCCTATCCACTGCACTACCTGGCCAGTTGCTACTGAGCTGTTCCCAGTCCAATGTTTCCTTATGGCTTTAAAGTCCAACGATTTCTGTGATTCTGCACAGCTGTAGCGTGTGCTCTGAAGAGAGGGCTACCACCTCCCTTGTCATTTGCATGTGTATTTAAGTAAGTCCCCCAAGAACAGCAGCTTGGCGGACCAGGGCGAGGCTCTAAAAAAGCTAAATTCTGTTAACGCCTTAAGGCTGTACCATGTCAGGAAGCTTATTTAGTTAAAGTGATGTATTCTAGGAGAAGGGAGATTCCATAGATTTTGTTTTCTAAGCCTAACAAATCCCACATCACACTGTAAATAACTATAGTAGTCTCAGATGCTGCCGACTAAGTGTAAGTTGTACGTGTAATGGGTTTTGCTTTTTGTGGACTGATTATTATTGTGTTTTTTTTTAAATTATGATATGGTTTGCCACAATGCCAATGTGGCTGAATAAGGGTAAATTGTCCCACACCTAAAGGGGTGTAAAATTGCACACTCCAAAGATATATATACCTTGATCTTTTTTTGGGGGGGGGGATAAATAGATTAGCATAGAGTTAGGAAAACAATGTAGTGGCATTAAGAGGAGTAGTGTCTGCATTATCTTGACTTGTTCTCTAACAAACAAACAAACAAACTACAAAGGCATTCCTGAATTTGTGTAATGTTCTTTGGGAGGGGAATGCACTTGTTCCAGCTTTGACCATGTGGCTGGAAAAGAAACCAGCCCAACACCATAAAATGGCAGTGCCTGATGTGGCTCCAGAGACTGGGGGGGGGGGGTGGCATGAGAATGACCGCCCTCCCTGGTGTCAGCATCCGCTCTGCCGCATCTCCCAAAGCAGCAGCCCGTCAGCATCACCGACTCATTGTTCCTCGTTCAGCCAATGGTCAGCCTTGTGCACCTCCTCCTCTTGTAAATACTGGCAGAGCTTAATGGCGATAGCGTTCTTCCATTTATAAAAAATAAACCCAGAGTACTCTAAATTAATACTGGCACAAGAGAGAACTGAGAGTAGTTGAAGAAGAGTTGACTTGGAAGGGGCTGTCGGGCCAGGGTGCACAGTTGCGTTTCCTTCCCAGCCCAAAAGTGGCCTTGAATTCTTGAACTGTGCAAAAAATATATATTAAAAGGTGGCTGGCTGGAGGTCACTTTCCCACTCAGTCCCATTCAGTCTGGCTTTGCATTTCCCAAAGCTGAATACTGACACATTCGTTTCCAGAGACCTTGCAATACTGGATGGCCTTAATTGTCGGCTTTAAACACCCCTCTCTTTTGGCCTCACTGGCCCACTCTCAGAGGGTGATTTTGCTGTTTCTGTTGCTCCAGCACCCACTCTTGGAGGTCCGGGGAAGAGTCAAGCTGGACCGACTTCTCAGTTTCACCTCCCCGTCAAGAGAGTTTTTCTTCCGCAGGATGAAGTTGAAGCTCACCTGGCTATTCATGGCGTAAAAGACGTTTGCGCTATCTGGGATGACTAATTCTGCAGAGAGAGGAAACAGCGATAACGGGAGGTTATGCATTGTGCTGTTTCTGAGGGCTGACTTTCCAAGAGAGGAGTTCACAGGGTGGAGACCATGTGGTCTTCTGCAGAGGGCCAAATAACTCCCGCAGCAGACCATTTCGGTTTGGGATAACAGCATGGGTTGAAGCTCCTTCTGTATACACAACACCGTCCCGATCTGCTGTGGGAACAGCTCAGAGTGGAACAGATGAGAACATGCAAGTCGAGTATGCCTAAGAAAATGCAAGTTGGGTTCGTGGTCCCCACCCTGCAAACTCTGTCTTGTGGAAATTGGCCCCTAGCATGATTACAAACTGAAAACGTCGTTTGGGGGGATGGTGAATTATCTAGCTGTTATGGTATATGATTCTCATAATGAAGGAAAATGAAGATGTCCTGTTAAACAGATGCAAGGCCAGGGTTCAATGACACCTAAAATTACACTAAAAGAGCAGAGGAAAGGTTCAGCCTAGCTGAGCTCTCTCTGCACAGCTGAACCCCCAGTCTTCAGAACAAAGGCAGGTTTTTTGAGTACACCAAAGCCTTGTTTTTCTTACCTTTGTCCTCTGAGATGACCTGCACAAGCTCATAATCCTCCACAGGATCAGACTCCAGGTTGTGTTTCAACATTGCTCTCTGGATGACAGCTGGAGTCTTGTCTTGGCTGGTCAACTGGAAAGACAATTTTGTAATGTTTGTCTTATGCTCTGAACTTGAATTTCAAGCACGCTTTAATTATCCGCTACCTAGCATCAACGCATGGAGCTCTGGAACATCTGTCCCTTTGATATTAACTCTGAGAGGGAATCTTAATAAAAACCACTTTGTTTAGAAAGACAGATAACAGCCCAATGTTGATTAACCAACCCTCCCTGCCGCCACCCCCCAAAGAAAAACCCTGATCTTTCTCTTAGGCCAACATTCACAAAATGAGATATCACTCAAGTAGTGAATTACTTATACCAGTGATAACCAAACTATAAAATAAGACAGGCTGAAATGCATTTTGAAAAATTAAGCCATCATATTGGAAACCCCATAGAGCAATGATAGCGACCCAAGGAAGGGAGCAAAACTGGGATTCCCCAGTTCAGCTTGTACAGATTCAAGGAAATCTCAGAAAATATAGTCACCTTCTTGAGGCCTGAATAGCAGCAAAGGAAAGAGGGCTGCAGCTTAAAGAAGGCTGCTTGTCCATGGTTGTGAGAGCCAACTGCAAAAGTATCTCTGAGCTTAACAGTAAAACCTGCATCAAGTTTCTTCCCTGACAAATCAAAGCCTGGGAAATACCTATACAAATAAGTTCTGTTTCGGGCTCCAGTGAATCAGACAACTTGGAAGGCAATTCCTTGCCATTTGGCGTTTTTAATGTACTATTCTAGTGAAGCGATGTGGGCTCCACAAAGACAAGTCTGCTGACGAGTCCCACAGAAGACATCTTCCTTTTGGCTGTGGGGGTATCGCTCTTTTAAAAACTAGACCTTTCCATGTAGTACAAACTGTTTGTTTGTTGGACTTTTAGAAATAATAAGACACATGTTTGTTCAGACTACTTGATGGAGAGACATGAGGTGGGTAGTGAAACAAAAATGTATACAGAGAGCAACCCTGCCCAGAGAGAAAGGAAGAGAGAGAAAGCAGTTTGGTGGCCAGGGGAGTTGGCTTTGGGTAACAACCACCAGTAGGAAAAGCTGTTCCACTGGAGATGGCACCAGCCAAGAAGAAGCTGGAGATGTTACCATGGTGATCCTGCAGCTTGAACCAGGTTGCTCCACTTGCATTTTCATCAACAGCACCAATTTATAACATTGGGCTATTAGTTCAAGAGGCCCATTCTTCCCTTGAGAAAATATTTACGGGGGCAAGCAGGTAAACAAGAGAATAGAGATGCTGGTATGTACCATGTTGTTTACACCACCTGCATAGTTCTTTCTCCTTTTCAGATTCTACAATTGCACATAAGGAAGCCTTCCAACCAGTTTTATTTATGTATTTAGGGAATTTAAATGCTATGCAGGTTCTCTCGATAAGTGTAATAGTATCTCTATACATGGTGCACAGTCAGCATTTATATGTACCATGCACATGATGCTCTGGTATGCTTGAACTGACCACTGAATTATTTTAGGGTTTGTGTTTATGGTTACTAAGGTTGTATGTGCATGGTAAATAGACGTGTTGCCTCTATCCATAAAACATGGCAACTACATGTATCAGACGGATTACAGCTGGCAGGTTCCTGGTATGCGTGATTGAAACATGGGGCTGAGAAAGCATTTCTTTGGTAAAAGGTGTTGGTGTAATGGTATCTCTATACAGGTGGCTGGCTAGCTGGTGTGAACACAATGCTGAACTTATTGGACATTGTTTGGATAGGGTAATGCTTATTCTTTCAATTTCTAATTCATTATTATTATTATAAGATTTATGTAATTGCTTTTCCATCAAAAGTTACTCAAGGTGATGTACAAAACAATGGAGTTATCCTAACATCTGTAGACTCTGTAGAGTAGGACTTTCCCAATAACCCTCCAATTACAATCCACTGAACCTCTCCCCCCAATTTTGTTCTAGGGGAGGGGGTTTCAGTCAGTCTTTATTGCATCAACAAATAAGCCATGGCAACCACACAACAGGGTGGAGGTGGGATAAGCAGACCCTCAGGAATGGTATCACAGACAAAGTGGGGTGGGAGAATCGGCAAAAACTGCTCGCCGCCTTCCGAAGACTGAAGAGCCATTAAGTTGGGAGCTACGTGGATGGATACAGGATACTATAACCCTATATTCACATTAAAATTTCAGTTACTAGATCCACCAAAATAAAAGGAAAAGCCTTGCATTGACCCTCCAGTCCAACTCAAATGCCCTCAGAAAAAGAAACTTCCTTGTCCTCTTTTCCAATTGTCCCCCCGCCCAGTAATACTGTCTGCAATTTTATGCTAAAGCAGTGAATCGAGACTCCCTTGTCAAAACGCCCTCAGATGTCTAGTTTTCTAGGGAAGAGAAACACATTTAGGCCACATAAGCACACTGCGTGCACCGTTACCAAGTAGACATTTGAATTGGTTCAGTGTCCTGACAGTACCAAAGTAAAGAACTTTTTCATACCATGATGCTCTTGTACATGTTCCCATTGTTGTCTTCGACGCTGATGCGGATGATGCAGGTGTCTTCATTCTGTTGGTTGTAAACGGGAGGCAAAGCCGTTGAGGTAATGGAGGTGACAGAGATGGAGCGCTGATGAATTCGAGGGTTGCTGGCCAGTGAAGGTGGAGATGAGAGAGGGTTGGTGAAGGACGACACCCCTGAGGAAGACGTGTCCATGGAATGGAGGGAGGAACAGGAGGAGGATGACTCTGAGAGCTGGCGGGTGGGGGGGGGGAGGACACAAATTAAGAAAACCAGTTACTCCGAAGGCTCTGTGTTAATTTGACCGGTTTGATATCGAAGGCCTCTTCAGAGAATGCTGTCCATCCTCTTATTTTATTTGAAAACTTTTATACCCCCACCTTTCCTTCTAAGAGCCTGGGGTGGCTAAAAATATATCGGTAAAAGAAGGTATGTAAAACCCATCGTATCACAGAAATAGCAGCTCCTCGATACACGTGACCTCTGCCAACATGTCCTTTCAAACACAGAGGTCTTGTTCAGAGTTACAGGGAGACTGGGGGCACACCTCAGGTTCACCACTTGCCTAACCAGACATACAAGATAATGCACGAGGAACTGTGGGATATGAATATGCATTCACTTGAAAGGGAATTCCCTGTGTAGTCAATAACTTCTGTGGACACAGGATGAGGAGATGGCAGCATGGTGAGATCTGTTACTGGCCTAGGGCTGCTAGCTCCAGGTTGGGAGATACCTGGAGATTTTGGGGGTGGAGCCAGAGGAGGGTGGGGTTTGGGGAGGGGCTTCAATGGGGTACAATTCCATACATTCCACCTTCCAAAGTGGCCATTTCCTCCAGGTGAACTGATCTCTGTCGCCTGGAGATCAGTCGTAATCCCAGGAGATCTCTAGACACCACCTGGAGGTTGGCAAACCTATGGCCTCGCAGCACAGCTTAGGAGGAGAAGCATTCTCTTTATTTATTTACTCCCTCCATCTGTATCCTGCCCTTTAGGGGAAAAGCCCCTCAGGGCAGCTAACTAGGATAAAAACAGGAAAAGGGTAACTTAAAAAGGATATGAAAGATGACAAAAATGCTAAAAATCCCACCACCCCCATCACCCAATAAAATCAACAGAGCAGCATTAAATTATCAATAAAACAGCATCCGCTGCAAGCTAAAATCACAGTGGCCATAAACAGTAGCAAAAACCAAATGCAAGGAGTCGGGTCAGTAAAACTCCCATAGAGTTCAGCCCCTTTCAATGAAAAGATCTGTCCTAACTTGCTCTGGAAAGCCAACAGGGAAGGAGGAATCCGGGGATTCCACAGCAGCCTCCGAATAAACTGTGAAGGTTGAGAATACTGAAAATATTTAGTCCCATAACATATTTAGTCCCATAACAGCTCCATTTTTACGGGATTCCGTCGACTCTCTAGTCTTGTTTTCGGTTTTGTTTCTTTGGGGTTTTTTTTTAATCCCCTATGAGATAGTAGTGTAATTCAACAAACATAGGGCCAAACTAGATACACTTATTTTTAAAGAGCTGGGTCAGAGTTCCTTGGATGCAACTCAGTTCTCCCCGCATCTACCCAGCAGCTCTGGAGAATGGTTTGTTTTTTTAAAAGGACAGCTCGTTTGGGCTCATAACACCACTGAAACAGCACTGCAGGGAGTTATTCCCATGTGGAGCATATAACTTGGGGAGGAAAGTTGTCTTGTGTTCAGGGTTGTTTTACTTTGAAGCAAATACGGGTAATTCTTGAGTACACGTGAGGCCACGACAATCTTCTGTCCTGCATTTAGATGAACAGGCCAGGAGATGGCAGCAGACACTAAGTTGTTTTCGAGACCATGGTCTCTATGCTGTTTTGTGACAGCACTCCAGGGTCACCATGGATCTCGCTCTCTTGCATCTCTTCTCTGGTGTCCTGTCTCTCTGAGCAAGGCCCTCCATCACCTCCTGGGCCTCTGACACTGCTGGCTGGGCCCTGTCACAGAGGCCTGGCTTAGACCCAGGCAATAACATAGTGGGCCCAGGAAGAGGCCCCGATGTGGCTGATGGCTGGAAGAGAGCTGAGTCAATGCTGTGCGCCAGTGCCCTCCATGCTGTGAGGTGGTCACAGAACTGGCTGCGATCTCCAAGCAGGGCCTTCCACCCAGATCTTTAGAGAGGCAGCATGGCTCAGTCCCGCTAAAAACTCAGCTATCACTTATTAAAAAATGTCATTCCTGTCTTTTCCTCAGATGTTACATAGTCCCACCAGTGCACATGGTGCTTTGGAGGAATCCAGCCAGTGCACGTGGTGCTTTTAGGGGAGGGGCCGTGGCTCAGTGGTAGAGCCTCTGCTTGGCATGCAGAAGGTCCCAGGTTCAATCCCCGGCATCTCCAGTTAAAGGGGCTCGGCAAGTAGGTGATGTGAAAGAACTCTGCCTGAGACCCTGGAGAGCCGCTGCCAGTCTGAGTAGACAATACTGACTTTGATGGATCAAGGGGTCTGATTCAGTATAAGGCAGCTTCATGTGTTCATGTGAGGAGTAATGACCAAAAAAAAAGGGCTCTGCCGCAAAGAGCTTACAAATTAACATTCAACACAGGGAAAGCAGCAGAGGGAGAATAAATGGAGGGCAAACGTGCGCTCAGTTCAGTTACATACATTCGGGCTGCATTTCAGTAGAGGATGTGGAGTAACTAGGATCTGTTAAAACCAGGGTTTAACCCTTGAACACATGAACAGAGGAAGGCGCCCTTGAGAAGTTCCTTCACCAAAGAGTAACTACAGAAGGTGTCCCACCTATCCCAACTCTGGGGGGGGGGGGTGTACAGCGTGCAGAGAAGTGTTTCTAGGAAAGCAGACACCCAGGCTGCAGCATCTCTTCCTAGAAATTAAGAACCATCTTTCCCAGAGGCACAGCCGTGGCATACCTTCTTCTGAGGGTCATCGGGAGTGTCCGTGGGAGTGATGCAGGCATCCTCGGACTCGGAGTGGTTTGACTCGCAGGAGGACACACTGACGGAATCCATGCTCTCGCCAGAGCTCCCACTTGGAGTAGACTTGGGATGCTCTTTGGTAGGGGTGCTGTTGGCAAGTAGATCAGATCCCAGAAATAGCCTAGGGGAAAAACAGATAAGACAACAAATGAAGGCGTGGGTGGATGGAGGGACACTACACACAATCCAATATGCACCTCCCTTTTTCACGTGGTATGCTCCTTCTCCATTTTGTCCTTTTCAGTACACTGCATTTTTCAAATACACCCTAACCTTTGCATAATTACACGCACACATGCAATGGTTATTCTGAGGTAGGATAGGGCAGACTAAAGCCGATATGTCAATCCTGCTGAAGTTGTAACCCAGGGTTCCCCAACGTGGTGCTGGTGGGTGCTGTGGTGCCTGCCAGTACTTCCCTTGGCACCTGCCAAGTTTTTCAGAATCCTGTAAAGCAGGGTTTGTTACTAGCTGCCCTCATTCAAATGAAAGGGTTTTTCACGGGAAGATCAGGAGGACAAGGTAAGCAACTGGGCTTTCCTTAGTCAGTGTGTGGTTCCATTCTGTTTGGCTCCACCTCCTACAGAATCTATTTTGGTTTTGGCGCCACCTCCTTTGGAAGCTATTTTTGGGGTGGCGCTCACCACCCCCTCTCAAATTTCCCAGTAAGCTCACTGAAAACCCTGCCCGCCTGGTCTTTGCAGATTTGTCGATACTGGTTTGCAGCAATGACTGAGGTGTTCCATTTTTTACAGGGAGAACAGTGAATGTTAACTGTATGCACAAATGTCTCTTCGGGAGAAGTCCTGCTTTTGCAGGGAAATAAACTTCATCTCTGGAGTGCGGCTATTGGCAGTGTGCTTCG
Organism: Euleptes europaea; assembly: GCF_029931775.1. Classification (NCBI taxonomy): domain Eukaryota; kingdom Metazoa; phylum Chordata; class Lepidosauria; order Squamata; family Sphaerodactylidae; genus Euleptes; species Euleptes europaea. The sequence goes on along the minus strand of NC_079313.1, from coordinate 27,591,400 downwards.
GGAGAAGAAGAAGAGTTGGTTTTTATATGTTGGCTTTCTCTCCAACTTAAGACTCAAACCGGCTTACCTTCCCTTCCCCTCCCCACAACAGACATCCTGTGAGGTAAACGGGACTGAGAGAGCTCTAAGAGAGCTGTGACTGGCCTAAGGTCACCCAGCTGGCTTCCTGTGTAGGAGTGGGGAAACCAACCCGGTTCAACAGATTAGCGTCCACAGCTCATGTGGAGGAGTGGGGACTCAAACCCGGTTCTCCAGATTAGAGTCCACGCCTCCAAACCACTGCTCCTAACCACTACACCATGCTGGCTCCTCAAGCTGGAGAGTGTCCTCATGCCATTTCACCCAAAAGCCACCACCCCATGTGAGACACTCACAGGCTCAGCCGCTTCACCATGCTCTTCCGAGGTTTTGGTGATGTAGTTGTCGTGTCAACAGCAGCTTCAACCTCACAAGAAAGGGCGTAGCTGTAAAACAGAGGTCGCCTTGTGGTCAAGGCAAAATACAATTCTGCTACCATGTAAGAAAAGCCAACAGTCTGAGAGGGAAGGAGAACATTTTGGGTGACAGCTGTAAACAACAGCGGGTGCTCGGCTCCCAGCTGAAGGATGTGTTAAAAATTAAGGAGCCACTTTGAATAATCTTTTTAAAATTGCTGGAGGCAAACTGGATAAACACAGGTTTATATTTTAGGGCTGTGTAAAAAGAATTTGGTCTGCCTGGATAGCTGTACAAAATTGGGTTCGGATCTCCTGGTAAAAGCAACAGTTTAATAGGACATGTTTGATAGATTCTACCTTGCCAGGCTGGCACAGGCACCGCGCATAAGGGGTATGTGCATATCTCAATTCTATAAGGGCAGGTGGGAGTGCATTAAATTGGTAAAGGCTCTTTGTTGCTTGGGAAAATCTAATATATAAAGATAATATAAAGATAATGTCAAGGAACAACATTTTTATTACGATCCTTCACTGCTGAAATGGATACTACCACTCAAAAACTGGACAAGTCTTTTTTCCTCTTTAGCTGAATTTAGAATAGTCTGTTATTTTAACCATATGTTTTAGTGATCATAGCAGGATGCGTTTAGGGTATTTAATCATTTTATTGATTACATTTAGTAGCTCCCTCCAAAAAGTTCCATAATACAATCAAAAATATGAATAAAGTCATATTTTAAAAAACTGAATTCTGAAGCAGTTTAGCACACCAAAAGCACCTTCCATTGTTATATTCTTCCCCCCAGGGATATGCATTCATTTATTATTAAAAGTGGAAATGTCCCTTTTGTTACTGTCATTATGATAATGAAAACAAATAGGAAAACTACCAATATTTGTCAGAATTTGCTATTCTGGCACCTGGCTGTCTGCCCTAGAGTTCAAACTGCATTCATTCAGAGTGAAGAGGAGAGGGTCAGGAAATAATGAAATGGACAGGGAACCTTTCAAATCACCAGGGTCCAAACAAATCTTGTAACAGAAGGCTTTTTTTTCAGAAGACTTTTTATCAGTATGCTAGTACTATTCCCAGAGAGTCTGTGTTCATAGGTTCTAATGCTAGGCAAATTTAATTGCTGCTTTTTGACCTGTGTAAGAATGTGATTTATTTGCTGATTTTGTTAGGGTATGAGAAAGTGTTGCTCTTTAACTAGTATGAAGGTTTTCCCTATTACCTTTAGTGTTAGTTCTAGAGCAAGTCTGCCTATAAATATTATACTATCACTATCTTGCAGTACACACAATTACTGAGATTGAACCAGAGACCTTCTGCATGTAAAGCAGATGCATTACACAGCCCCTTTCAGGTCTCTGTTAGTGAGGGGTAGAACTCCCAACCACGTTCTGTTCCATAGCTATCCACCATATGGACGGCATTGTGTTATACACACTGACCTTCCTTTATTATGCCAATTGTTTGGTAAGGGTTAAAAATGATCAGCTGATATTTTCCCAGTGGGTTATCTTGGATTTAACAAAAAAAAAATGTGAATGTGTCCTAATGGGATAGAAGCCAGCCTTCAGATGATGACTATGTAATAGCCAAAAAGGAGGGAAGGGCAGAAAATAATTTAGAGACACGTTTGCAGTCAACTGGAGAGGAGGAACTGGGAATGTCTGGGAATGTTAGGGAGGAGCTGCACAAGCTGCTTGTGAGGGTCTCTGTCTTTGTGTCTCTGCTTTCCATCACCTGCGGCATTATCAGTGAACTCGTAAAAGCAGTTCACACCTTCTGGTCTCAGGCGCCAGGCCTGATGGCCCATGTATCTTCCCCCCCGCTGTTTTCCTGCCAGTACTCCCTCAGGCCGGTGCGGCCTTGGAAGTGTGATAGCCGCACCAGACTTCCTGGGATCCGTCTGATGTTTTGTATTATGCCAAGCTTGTAACTTCCCATAACAATAAGTGTGAACCCCAGTGCCCCAGTGCCCTGGAGTCAATATATTCTGTAAACCCGTATAGCCCCTCACTTGCAACTTTCTACCTGTGCCTGTCTCATCTCCTGAAGGCTTCAATAAATCTATTGTTTCTGTATCAACGTCTGAGCAACTGATTTGGAGAAGCTAACTCAGAGAGGGGGATCTCTCACATTAAGTTGCAAGTCCTTGCCCCTCGGACTGCAGCTGTACCGCTTTGGACAGAATGTCAGCCGACGAGGACACCACTCCTATCCCCGATGCCCCCAAGGCTCCGGACGAGCCGGAGAAGCCGGACCCGAAGGAGGAGGGAGCCAAGCCAAAGAAACCGAAGGGTCGCGCCCCCGACCAAGATCGGGACGAACGTCCCCGGGGGCTTACTTATTGGCTGGACTCTCCCAAGGGCTGGTCGCTCTCGCGGACTGCGGCGAAGGATCGCCGGTTGGCCTTCCCCAGCACGGGACTCGAAGGGGACCCGGCCCGCAAAGAGGCCCTCATGGAGGAAGAACGAAAGCAGTGGCAGGAAGACCGCCGGGCTATGCAGGAGCAGATGGAGACCATGCAACGCGTAATGGGTGAGATGGCCACGGCCCTAGATGCGCTGAAGTTGCAACCTCCAGCCGGTGCTCCCCCAGACGGGGCGCCGGTAGGTCCGCCCGCAACCCCTGCCCCCCCGGCCCGTCGGGACCTGAAAGTCACGTATGACGGGTCGGGAGACCAATTGACCTTTTTTATGGTCCAAGTAGACATTTTTATGCGGGAACAAGGCCGAACCTTCGTTTCTGAGGAGTCCCGGGTGCAGTACGTGGCTTCCTTACTGCAAGGGGAGGCGGCTGCCTGGATGGTGCTGCAGTATGAACTCCGCTCGCCGGTGCTGCGAACCCTGGACGAGTTCATGGTAGCACTCCGAAACCGTTTTGAGGACCCGACTCTGGGTGAGCGGGCTAAAGCCTCCCTGATGCAACTGCGCCAAGGGACTAAGTCGGTGGCGCAGTATGCAAGTGAGTTCCAGTCACTGGCTAGCCGAATTCTGGACTGGAGTGAAGCTACCTTGGTACAATGTTTCAGGGAGGGTCTCAACCCAGACCTCCAACATTGGGCCTTCATGCAAGGGAACCCCCCGGATGTGGAAGGTTGGGTTCGCCATGCTGCTGACATCGAGAATCGCAAGCAACTCCTGAACTTGTCCAAGCAACGGCTTGGGCGAGACCCCAGGCCCCGAGGTGACCGTGGCCGGGAACTCCGGCAAGGGGGTGGCGGGGGTCTCTCGGCCGCGGAACGCCGCAAGCGGTTCGAGGCCGGCGTCTGCCTGATCTGCGGGGGTAAGGGTCACTTTGCATCGCAATGCCCCTCTCGCTCAGGCCGTCCGACCCCCCCCCCGCCAAACCCAGGCCGAGCCGACGAAACCGGCCGCCGACAGCCAGCCTCGCCGCAGAAGTGGACCACTGAGCCGGCGCTCCGGCGCACCCTCCGCTCTCCACGCGCGCCCCCAGGATGGGGCATCCGACTCTACGGTCCCATCGGGGTCCCGGATTACAAATACCGTCTTTGATTCGGACGGCTCCCCGGAAGCCACCACCCCGTCCCCCTCTTCCAGCGAGGAGGAAGAGTGGGAACAGCCGGCAAAAAACGCCGTCGGTCTGCTGTAGAGGGGGCTCCGCAGCAGACCGTCCCTATCGTTGTGCAAGGAGCTCCACCGATGGTAAGCGCCCAAGAGGACAATGTATTTGTGCGTGTTCATCTGTCCCTACCCAAAGGGGGTCCCCCGTTAGAGGTCCCCGCGTTGGTCGACTCGGGATGTGCCCGCACCATGATAAATGAGGAAACTGCCAAGAAGTTGGGTGTCCGGCGCAAGCGGCTTCCGGGACCCCTCCGTTTTTCCCAAATGGACGGGAGTGACTTTAAACGGGGCCCTGTGACCCACAGAACTGCAGCCGTGATTATGTCCGTGGGGGAACATTGGGAACGGTTGTATTTCACCATCGCCCCTATTGTAACCCCTGTAGTGTTAGGGATGAACTGGTTACGGGGACACAATCCCTCCATTGATTGGGTTAAACGGGTGCTTTCTTTCCCCGAAAACCCCTGTGGGTTGCATGACAAGGAACGGGTACTCAGAACTCCAGCCGCCGCACTGGTAGGGTCCCCCGCCCCAGTCTCTCCTCAATTACCCTCTGAGTACTCGCAGTTTACTGATGTTTTCGATGTTAGAGAGTGCGACGAACTGCCTCCCCACAGAGAAACGGACTGTGCCATCGAGATCGTAGGGGAAGGCAAACTGTCTAAGGGAAAGGTTTACCCCATGAGCCCCAGTGAAAAGACTGTATTGCGGGACTATCTGGATGTCAATCTAGCGAGGGGTTTCATACGCCCCTCCAAGGCTCCTTATTCAGCCCCAGCTTTCTTTGTAAAGAAAAAGACGGGAGATTTAAGACTGTGTATTGACTTTCGCAGACTGAACGCAGTCACCCAGTCTAATGCTTACCCCCTCCCTCTTATTCCTGACCTTCTAGCACAATTAAAGGAGGGCCGAATCTTCACCAAACTGGACTTGGTAGAAGCCTACCACCGCATTCGCATCAAAGAAGGAGACGAACCCAAAACGGCCTTTTCCAGTTGTTTTGGGATGTTTGAGTACCTGGTCATGCCGTTCGGACTTTCGGGGGCTCCGAGTGTCTTTATGCAATTAATTAATGAAGTTTTGCATGATTTACTGTTTCGGGGGGTGGTGGTATTTCTCGATGACATTCTTATTTACTCTGAGACCATGGAAGAACATGTGCGCCTAGTGCGAGAAGTGCTCCAGCGGCTGCGGGAGCACAAACTGTATGCTAAGGTGTCCAAGTGTGAATTCCACCAACCTTCTATTACATTTTTGGGGTATGTGATTTCCCACCAAGGGTTGGAAATGGACCCCGCCAAGGTCCAGGCGGTGCGGGACTGGGAAACCCCCACTACCCGCCGCCAACTTCAACAGTTTTTGGGGTTTGCCAACTTTTACCGGAATTTCATTCCCAACTTTGCCCAAGTTGCGCTTCCCCTCACTGCCCTGTTGCGTACCAAGGACAGGGGGGCTAGCGCCGCACTCCCCTCAGCCCGTCTGCAATGGTCTCCCCAGTGCCAGCAAGCTTTTGAACGTTTAAAGCTACTTTTTTCATCCGAACCCGTTTTGGCTCACCCGGATTGCACCAAGCCCTTCGTGGTGCAGGTGGATGCCTCGGATGTAGCAATGGGCGGGGCCCTATTGCAGAGGGATGAGGGGGGACGGTTGAGGCCATGCGCCTACTTCTCCAAGAAGTTTTCCCAGTCCGAAATCAACTGGGCCATTTGGGAGAAGGAGGCAGCAGCGGTCAAACATGCCCTTACCATATGGAGACACTTCTTGGAGGGGGCCGAGCTGCCGTTCGAAGTGTGCACAGATCACAAGAATCTTGAGGCTCTCAAGGGAGCTAGAAAACTCAATGCCAAACAAATTCGGTGGGCCCAATTTTTTGCAAAATTCCGGTTCACCCTCAAACATGTCCCTGGCAAAGAAAATGCCCTAGCTGATGCTTTGTCACGACTTCCCCAGTATCGCAACGATTTCGATCGCCCCGTCGACTCTCTGTTCACTCCCGAACAGCGAGGGGAAGTCCCTGGCTTGGCCGTCACCACCCGATCCCAAGCCCGCCAACCGGAGACCCCCCCTACGCTCAAAGGTATCCCGGAAGTGTTCCAGCAGCGACTCCGGGACGCCTCCTTGCAGGAGGAGGAGCACAATCTCCTCCCCCCTGGCTTGGAACGAACCAACACTTGGTGGGTGCAAGGGGGGAAACTATATGTCCCATCTTCCCTTCGCAAAGAAGTATTGGGACTTGTACATGGGGCCAGGCTAGCAGGTCATTTTGGTTTCGTAAAAACGCTTCACCTGGTTCGAAGGCAATTCTGGTGGCCCGGTATGAGATCTGATGTGGAGTTGTATGTGCGCAGCTGCCCCACCTGCGCCACAGCCAAGAAACGGATGGGAAAACCCCCGGGGCTTCTCAAACCGCTTGAGAACCCCTCCCGTCCCTGGGAAGTCATCGCCATGGATTTTATCACCGACCTACCTCCAAGTCGGGGGAAAACAGTTCTCTGGGTTATCACAGACCTCTTTTCCAAACAGGTTCATTTCGTTCCATGTGCAGGTCTTCCTTCAGCCCAGGGCTTAGCTAAACTGTTCATCACGCACGTCCTCAGGCTACACTCGATCCCGAGGAAGGTCCTCTCCGACCGGGGGGTCCAGTTCGTTGCCAAATTCTGGCGGGCTTTCCTAAAGTTAATGGGAGTGGAGGAACAGGGCCTTTCTTCCGCCTATCACCCCCAAACGGATGGTCAAACAGAACGAGTAAATGCGGTAGTAGAATGTTATTTGCGCTGCTATGTAAATTTCCACCAGGATGACTGGGTTGACCTGCTGCCATTTGCCGAATATGCGTACAACAATGCGCCTCATTCCTCTACCGGCTTTAGTCCCTTCCAAGTTATATACGGGACGGATTTTGGCCCTTTTGGTTCTGCCCCCGTCTCGCCAGAGCTCCAGTCTACCCCTGATCTTCAGGAGTGGATTCAGGTGGTTAAATCCACCTGGCCATGGTTGCTCAAAAATCTGGAAAGGGCAAAAAGCAAGTACAAGGAACAAGCGGACAAACACCGGTCTCCGGGATGGGAACTCAAGGTGGGGGAGCAAGTCTATTTGTCCACCAAAAATCTCCGCTCTCTTCGCCCCTGCAAAAAACTGAGCGACCGTTATGTAGGACCTTTCCCCATTACCAGAGTAATCAACGAGGTTACCGTGGAACTGAGTCTCCCTAAGACACTCAAGGGGGTTCATCCAGTCTTCCATATAAGCCTCCTCAAACCTTATGTAGCAGCTCCCCAGTTCCACCCCCCTCCCGCTCATGAGATTCCTACCGTAGTAGGAGGGGATACCCATTTGGAAATATCCAAGGTTTTAGATTCCAAATGGAAGAAAGGGAAACTGTTTTACTTTGTTCGCTGGAAAAACCTTGGCTCCGCTCATGACGAATGGGTGGCCGCACCCCACATGGCAGCTCCTCGCTTGGTCCGAGAATTCCACCTCGCTTATCCCGATAAGCCTCGTCCTCCCGGAGGGGGGCCTTAAGGGGGGCAGAATGTGAGGGTCTCTGTCTTTGTGTCTCTGCTTTCCATCACCTGCGGCATTATCAGTGAACTCGTAAAAGCAGTTCACACCTTCTGGTCTCAGGCGCCAGGCCTGATGGCCCATGTATCTTCCCCCCCGCTGTTTTCCTGCCAGTACTCCCTCAGGCCGGTGCGGCCTTGGAAGTGTGATAGCCGCACCAGACTTCCTGGGATCCGTCTGATGTTTTGTATTATGCCAAGCTTGTAACTTCCCATAACAATAAGTGTGAACCCCAGTGCCCCAGTGCCCTGGAGTCAATATATTCTGTAAACCCGTATAGCCCCTCACTTGCAACTTTCTACCTGTGCCTGTCTCATCTCCTGAAGGCTTCAATAAATCTATTGTTTCTGTATCAACGTCTGAGCAACTGATTTGGAGAAGCTAACTCAGAGAGGGGGATCTCTCACACTGCTCTTCCATAATCTGTTGCCTGCTGGAAGAGTGCTCCTTTTGTTCCACTGTGCTCTACTTGTAGTATTTGTTTACTTTATAAAATCACAAAGACACCTTAACCCCCCAGTGTTCTTGCATCTACAAGAAACAAAACCCTGGAGCATTGCTGCTGGAACTTTTACTATTTGGTGAAGTGTGTGATGGCAACATTTAACATATGTATATTCAACATAGGTACAAGAGCTCATGCAAGGAAACCAGACTGGCACCATATGCATACACTTGAATGCTGAAATACCACATATTGATATTGTTGTACTCCATGTGCTTTTGCCAGTAGATCCTAGTCATCCCCCCCAGCCATTATCTCAGATAATGGGTGCTAATATCTGACTGGGTTTGGGGGGGAAATCTACCCCACCTGTAGAAAAGTTTCCCCTCACCTCTCCTCCTCGGTTAATTGCCGCTGTCTCCTGAACCACTGGATGAATTTTCTGTCTGAAGCCATGCAATAGCTGTTACAGGAGGATTGCAAGAGCTTAATCTGAGCGATTACTTCAAACTCCTGAGAAAGTAAATAAGAGAACTTCAGTTAGGAAACAAAGCCAAATGCAGATCTTCTCACAGAAACAGTGGTAGACAGATGTTAAAAACTGCACTACAGATTCACCTACCACTGTGTACCTACACATTGCCCAGTTTGGAATGGGGCTGAGAGCCCATCATTCCATCTTGATTCATGGACCAGCTAAGCATTCCTTGCTCTTACCATTTCCCTCCTCCCACCAGCAGGCACTAATTCCAACAAGATATAGTCCTTTTTCACTTTCAGAACGTTCCCTTCTTCCTTACCTCAAAGTTTCCAAAAGCATCAGGAGCAACCTAGAAAATCCCAGTGAAAGCTGATTTACAGAGAATCACTTATTACAGGAATCGTCCATAGATGAAGGCTTTATTCTAAGTTGCCAATCAAAAAGGATAAGCATTCTGTGGTGCACTTAAGTAACTGATCTTATGGACCACACCTTTATATTTAGGGAGGGGCTGTGTCTCAGTGGTAGAGCATCTGCCTGGCATGCAGAAGGTCCCAGGTTCAACCCCCGGCATCTTCAGTTAAAGGGACCAGGCAAGTAGGTGATGAGAACGACCTCTTCCTGATACCCTGGAGATCTGCTGTCGGTCTGAGTAGACAATACTGACTTTGATGGACCAAGGGTTTTATTCAGTATATGGCAGCTTCATTTGTTCATGTATATTATTATGTATACTTTCAATGCAAGACTACAGCCTGTGTCCCGCCCCTGCCCCCCTGCCACTGAGCCCGTGTTCCAAGATCCTGGGCTTCCAGCTTTAATGGCACCACTATGCACTTGGCGGGAGAAGCATGCAACCACCCACAATGCATTCAAGGGTTAAGTCAGGAAAAGTTGCAGCCTCCCCAGGTGCAACTCATGTCTTCTGAGGCCTGCCTTGCGATTTGTGCGGTGAGTCTTTAGAACCTCCAGTTGCACCCTCCCTTTGAAGCCAAGCCATTAATCCCTTTAAAGTATGAATGGTGAATCATTAACATGCCAATGAACCCAGGGGCGGGGGACAACAAGCCTTACCCTCCTTCTCTTCTCAAAGTTTATTAGCCCTCCCTGTAAGAAACAAAGAGTACAAAGACTAGTTTTAAAATCCACAAGTTTATACAACTGCAGTTATATAACTTTTTAACAGGGAAAGTAAAAGCGCTTCCATTCAAAACAGTGATTAGGGATGGAACCTGGATTTCAACAATACCATTCATAAATCTAAATCCCTGTTTTTGTATCTTTCAAGAAGTAGCCTGACATTTGAAGGTACCAACCGATTGTGGCTCCCTTGTACAAGTTCAAAATATATCCTTAAAGCATTTTAAAAGACCCATATCTCACCTTCAAACTCTGCCGCTTCAGATGTTGGTGAGCAGTCTCATACAATTGAGACCAGTTCAGTCCTGTGCGCTTGAGGCCCTGTGGAAGTGTTCGTGTTGTGACAAGGGGCCTGAGGACATTTTGTCAGGACCAGCGCTTCCACGTGGGGCTATGAACACGGCTCGGACTATTTCAGGCCACTTCCATTGTGCAAATTGTAGTGGCTGTGAGCACAGGTCCCTCTATGGAGATGCTAATTCTTACAGGGATCATCTCCACAGGAAAGAAAACCAGCTACATGCCCTCAAGCAGCCCCACTGCATTCCCCCAACTACTCACACCGGAGCTGCCATAGGTATGAACCGTTCATGTGGGTTTCCCGAATTACCAAAAAGACCATAGCATGTTTATTTCAGATGTTCAAGTATGGATACTATTTTTCTGACGCTCCACCTACCAAGCTTGGAAATTATCATCCCAGCTGGGTAACTCACATATAACTGGGACTTGGGCATTTTGTGAGGTGTATCCACCATCTCTGAGGCCCATGAACAGACATCATTCATCTTTTTTATTTGCTCATAAATCTCACATTCATCCTCTTGAACAGTGGAAAGCACTATTATCCAAAACTGTCCTTCCTTTTTTGAAGCTAAAATTCATATTAGTTTGTTTTGGTGATAATGTCCACATACACAGTTCAGGCTTAACTGAAGGCACCATCCAGCCAAAGTTCAGAACTCCTTCCTAAATTCCCACACTTTTAACGGAAAGAGCCCCGTGGCGCAGAGTGTTAAGCTGCAGTACTGCAGTCAAAGCTCTGCTCACAACCTGAGTTCGATCCTAACGGAAGTTGGTTTCAGGTAGCCAGCTAAAAATTGACTCAGCCTTCCATCCTTCCGAGGTCAGTAAAATGAGTACCCTGATTGCTGGGGATAAAGTGTAGATGACTGGGGAAGGCAATGGCAAACCACCCCATAAACATAGTCTGCCTAGTAAATGTCGTGATGTGACGTCACCCTATGCGTCAGTAATGCCTTGGTGCTTGAACAGGGGGACTACTTTTACCTTTAAAGCACATTTTTAGATCATCCCATGTCAAACAGGATGGGCGGTGCACTAATTTTTGATAGGAAGACAGGGCCCCGAACTGGTAAAATCATCAGCAAAACAAAAAGGGAACTCAAAATATTTATAAGCCAGATAGTTTTAGATGCTGCTGCACTGATAGGCCTTGGTTCTCGTTCAGAGCAGGAAAGTTGGCTTACAATTTAAATACTAGTAGTGTGAATCAAAATCCCTTCTCTCCTGTTACAGTGTTAAAAACAAAGAATGTATTTTTGGAAAGCGGTATATTTAGAGGCATTCTTTCAAAATAAACTCTATGTCAAAGCTACATTTTGTAGCAATCTTTATTCCCCAATAAAAATGCCACTCGCTTCTTTTTCTGAGGTTCTTTTTTGGGGGGCGGGGGGAGGCGGTAGGTCTCCAACAGTTATAAAGATGCAATAGGAAAATATAATAAAAACTCAATGACTGCTTGGAATGCTAAACAAAACAGAAGTCTAGCGGCACCACTGGAATTGCGCTCAGAATGCTATTACTCCTATTTAGTAGGCAGATTCCTACCTCCACGTAGTCCTGCAGGGCTGTGTCGAGCATCGTCAAGTCAGTCAGAAAAGTACCAAGGTAAGGAACAGTGCCCCGCATTACGCCCTGCACAGGAACAGAGTGCAAACAGGTTAGACCTCTTAAGTGTGCCTGAAATGATAGTCTTTTGCAGGGGTGTCAAACTCATTTGTTACGAGGGCCAGATTTGACATAAATGGCACTTGGTCGGGCCATGCCATGCCTCGCCAGCCCAGATTGGGACTGGGGGGGGGGGTGGTAACCTCAGCTGTCTAGCGGGCCAGATAAAAGCTCTCAAGGGATCGGATGCAGCCCCCGGGACATGTTTGACACCCCTGGTCTATCGGATTTTGTATCCAGTTAGAAGTGCTGGTCAAAGCCCCAGATGGCCAGAGCTCAGCATACATTATAGAGAGCCTTCTCCTACATGAACCACTTTCGCCCCTTAGGGTCTGGCTATATGTTACATTAATCATGTGAAAAGTAGCCATATTGTTGTATCTAATACTGAACTGGGTCCTACAGCGTGCATCAAAAAAATCCACACAATGGGACCAGGGACATGAATGTTCTACAAACCTCTGACCTGGATAGTCAAGGTCAGCCTGATCTGTTCACATCTCAGAAGCTAAGTAGGGTCAGCCCTGGCTAGGACCTGGATGGGAGGCCACCAAAGAAGTCCAGGGTTGCTATGCAGGGGCAGGCAATGGCAAGCCACTATGAAGGTCTCTTCTCTAGAACACCCAATGGGATTGCCCTAAGTTTGCTGAGACTTGATGGCAATTTACACACACATAGAGGCATTCCATGTTTTGGTCCATATCTGGTTATCTGCCAGCAGTGTACTGGCAGAAAGACACCATCTTCTCAGCCCATTGGTGAACTGCACTGCTACATAGCTGCCATCCTTCTGAATCTGTAGAAATAACTCTGCTTAGGCCACTCCTGACATTTCCAGTGCCACACTGAACTTTTACATAGAATGCTTTCTTTGCTGTGTTCAGGCTGAGGTAATCAGCAAGCAACAAGGGTCTATCAGCTGCAAAAGACATGACACAATAAAGAGCCTCAAAAATAGCTCTGGTATTGTAACCAAACGAGGCTCATGACGAGCTCGTTGTAATAAACAAGTTGGACTATATAGGGGAGGCCATGAGAGAGCTCTCCAACACCACATCTTACAGGACAGTACCTTAGACCCTACCAGAAAGAAACTAACAAAGAGCTTTCTCCCACATATGGTTTTGGAGGGTTTTGGACAGGAACAAATCATGTTGGTTCAGCAGCAGAACAGCTAGATTGGAGTTTAGTAGCACCTTTTCCAGAGCATTGACTCCCGAAAGCTCATGCCCTGAAAATCCTGATGGTCTCTTTAAGGTGCTACTGAACTCCAGTCTAGCTCTTCCAAATATACAGGAACAAACCAAAATGGAGACATCTCAAGAACCTTGATGGGAATATTTCATTTCTCTATGCCAATAAAGGTTTGATGATGATGATGATGAATATTTCCTTTACTTCCCAAAGCTCATAAACAATGCAACTCTGTTCACCCCATAGTTACTGGCATACTTAGGGGTGTCTGGTTTTATGGACTCCATCGTCAGCCCCATTGCTTCTAATGCAGGGCCCTACTGGCTTAGTGAAGGAACTGCAATCTTTCCTAGAGAATATCATCCTCACTGCAATGGATACCGAAGCTGTGTATGCCAACATCACTCACAATAATGGACTACACACCACCAGAAATAGTAACCTAGGTGATATTAGAGAGAGATTTAAAAATAAATACAATATTGAAACACCTGGCCGTGTTATTTGCAGGGCACTACTGGCTTAGTGAAGGAACTATCTTTCCTAAAGAATATCATCCTCACTGCAATGGATACCAAAACTGAGTATGCCAACATCACTCACAATAATGGATTACACACCATCAGAAATAGTAACCTAGATGATATTGGAGAGAGATTTAAAAATAAATACAATATTGAAACACCTGGCTGTCTAGCTTTGCCTCTATATAATGAGCTTTAGAAAAGTGCTATGTGCGTTTGAAAATAAAGAATAACTGACTCAAAAAAGCCTCAAAAACATTTCACTGATTAGTGAATTCAGGTTCCTTGTAAGAGATGCCCCCTACCATAGCTTCGCCACTGACTTCTTTAGGAAAAAAAGGATTTGTCTAATAAGTGCAGAGTAATTGCTAACACCAATAAGTCTTCCCCACCTCCTTGTTCTGATTACATAAAAATGATGCAATAAATCAACATTTAAACAGGAACTGAAGGGTGAGAATTGCAAGTCCCTCTCTGAGGGGCACACTGTAGAGATGGGGTTCAAATATGAAGGGAATCTTCACATTAATTGGTCTGCTGAGGAACATGTAAGTTCCTGCCCTATTTGTTGCAGAGGGTTCTAGGGCATCTTCTAAAGCAGGGGTCTTCAACTGGTGGGTTTGAGCTCTCAGGTCAGTCACAGAGACTCTCCTGCTTGGTTACGAGCTCCTACATAGTTGCCCTTTTTTTTTGCTGATGCATAGAGAACACACATAACAAGAACAGCAGCTGGACAATGCAGTGATGGAGGGGGGTCATCCATGGCTCTGACCCTTGGCTTGATCTGCACAGTGGTAACCTCCCGGTGCTTGGATTGTGTTTCCTGTTCCCAGCTCTTTTGGTCTGCTGCTATGGCCCTGGCCTTCACACCAGTGAGGTTACAAATCTGTCTCCCCCACATCCTGTCACATGTTTCTTGTGACTTGTTGTCATGGGCTTGCAGCTCAGTGGTTCCTAGGTCTGAGACGGTTGAAGACCACTGTTCTAGAGTGGACGCTGTCCACATCTCTGAAATCATTTACAGTTTATTGACCGATTGACTGAAAATTTACATCTCATCCCTCAGTCCAAAGGCTCTCAGGGCAACCACAGGATTACAAAATATAAAAAACACCATACAACCACCCACTGCTACACAGCACACTTTGTTCAGTTTATGTGCCTAGCTTCAGGTCCTGAGAGCAAAGTCCCTTCCTAGGAACCTTCTTCCTTGTATAAAGTTAGGGCAAACTGGAGAGGAAAAGACAGGGTGTTCCCTAGACAAACCTACCCAAGTCCTGCCCCCAGACCAACTGTGCTCCAGGACATCTAGCAGGCTGTGGGACATGGGACAGGGCTGCAAGAGCAATGTAGCTTGCCGCCACACTCCCAAACTGCACAGCACACAAAGCCCTCCACACCTCAGAATGAATCCTGCCCCCACCTGCATTAGGTAGAAAAGGGCTTCACAGGAGCCAATAGATTTGGAGGCAGTGTTTTCCATCAAATGGGCTAGACGCACTGGAGTTTTCCCCCTAATGATTTGAAGATGAAAAGAGCTGACAGACACATCATCAGATACCTCTGATGCTCCCTTCCCCCTCCTTTTTTTCTTTCCCTCTGAGGTAGACCAGGTGAGAGTGAAAAAGTCTAAAAGGTGTGTTTCCTAGCAGACCAGTGGTTTGAAACACCACTGGGTGGGGGAGGGAATAGAAGCCAGCAGGAAAACTGCATTTGGAGATTCCCCAATGTTTGTCTGTTCTCGGTCTCTACCAAGCTGCTTCTCTGAGGTGGCAGAGAGACACCTCAACAGGTGCCAGGGCTCTAATACACACATTTATGCCTAAGATGTAGCTAACTCGGCACTTTACAGGTTTTGCAAGCTTTTATAGTGCTTTTAAAACTCGCAAAACTTGTTTGATCAGAGGCTACAGTGGGAAATAGAAATAAATGAGTATATCAGAGGAAGCAATTGATTCAGCTCTTCTAAGAACCTCTGTCTGTCTTTAGTCACAGATGAATAAACACACTAGAAAAAAGCCAGTCTGCATATATTTAAAGGGAAGGATTCTCCCGGGGAGCCATTCTTTGCACAATTTGTCTTACATAGCCCTATTATCTTTGTTTCATAGAATCATAGAGTTGGAAGGGGCCATACAGGCCATCTAGTCCAACCCCCTGCTTAATGCAGGTTCAGCCTAGACCATCCCTGACAAGTGTTTGTCCAGCCTCTGCCTAGGGACTGCCACCTTCCTAGGTAGCTGATTTCACTGTCGAACAACTCTTACTGTAAAAAATTTTTTTCTAATAGCCAGCCGGTACCATTCCACCCGCAATTTAAAACCATCATTACAAGTCCTATCCCCTGCTGCCAACAGGAACAGCTCCCTGCCCTCCTCTAAGTTTCCTAATAATGCTTTCATCCTTACTGACATACTATTTTCTTTGGGGGCAATTTCCTAGTACAATCAGCTCTGCTGATTTCTCTTGCACAGAAATTTCCCTGCTCCTTATCCAGACCATGTGAGTCTGTTGAATATAGGACAGGCAGGAAGAGCAGACATCTGCCTCACCTTCCAATATCAGTGACCTCTATATGAACAGAAAACATCAACAATTGGAGGGGTGGACTTGGTAGTCTGAGAATCACACAGCTTCACGCGTTTTGACTCTGTGTGTTCATTATGTTGAAATGTTAGTCCCCTAGACTCCACTAACTTTTTTTTTTAATTATGGTATAAAATAATAGGGATACAAAAGGAAAGCAGGGGAGGGGGAAATATAGATATCAGACATAAATTTTGTCTAAAAAATAGAAAACGATTCTAACGCAAAACGGCTGAAGACATTACCATAATTACATCACTTGGGCTGATCATATAACTGGCATATACAGAAAATAATCATATTCTATGGCTAGTTAATGCATTGTCAAAACTAATGGTTTTCTATAAAGGAAGTAAAAATTGCATTATAATACATCTTATGAAGATCTAATCAATAGTTTTCTTATTATTAACCTTGAGCCTCAATGTAGTTGTAAAAAGATTTCCGTATCTCATAATGCTGCTCAAATGCTGTATCAGTGTTAATATTTATCATATCAGTTGTTTTTGCCTCCATTCTTTTATGTCTGGAATAAGTGGTAGTTTCCATTTCCTGGCTAAAACTACCCTTGCAGCAGTAGTGGCATATTTTAATACTTATTTAAGTCGTGTAGGAAGTTCAACTGGTGTAATACCTAGTAGCAAATTTTTGGCATCAAAAGGGAATTTCTGCTGGAACATCTTTGAAGGTTCTTGATGTACAATATATCTGTAGTTTCGGCCAAGTCCACCACACATGATAAAAGGAACCATCTGACACATCACACTTCCAGCAGGAGGCTTGATTGGTCTTATTCATCTTTTTTTATCATATTGGGGGTAAAATACCATCTATAGAACATTTTATACCTATTTTCCTGAACTTCCTGGCTATCTGTAAATTTCAGTTCTATTGAACCTAAGGCTTCCCATTTCTTCATTGATACCATCTCGCCAAGATCCTGCATCCATTTAATAATATTGGTCTTTACTTGTTCCGTTTCCGTTTCATATCTTAATAGTAATTTGTAGATCCTTCCAAGGAGATGGTCTTGATTTTTGGTTATCGTAGTCTCAAATTCTGTTTGTGGTCTCAGACTGCCACTTTTCAAGCAGTCCTCTTTAAGCCTAGATCTCAGCTGAAGGCATGTCAACCAATTCAGATCTTTACCCTCCTTTTTCAGAATAGATAATTGTTTTATTTCCCCCTGGTCGTCAATCATATCTTGGTACGTTAAATAGTTGCCACTTTTTGTGGTAACTGCTTCATGGAAAGCTTCCAATGGGGACATTATGATGGGTGGGGAGGGACTTATCCCCCTTTTGTAGATTTTCCAAACTTTTAGAAAGGCAGGTATTACATCACAATCTTGCGAAGTTTGTTTAATTTTGATTATGTCAGCAATCTGTTTATAAGTCCATAAAATATGATGAAATCCGATTGGTAAATTTGCTCTATCAAATACTAACTTCCTGTCCAACAGAGCATTGATCCAATCAGCGATCCACACCGAACAGGAGGCATGATAGTACAATCTTAAATTTGGCAATCCAAATCCTCCTCTTTTCTTATCATCTTGTAGTGTTTTAAAACACACTCTGGGTTTTTCCCCGTTCCATACAAATTTGTTGATTCTTTGTTGCCAGTCTTTTAAAACATTATCTTTAAGAAACATTGGTAGAAATTGAAACAGAAAGTTCAATCATGGAAGTACGTTCATTTTGATAGTCGATATCCTGCCAAGCCATGAAATATTAAGTCTAGATCAGAGGTGGGGAACCTTTTTTCCGCCAAGGGCCAATTGGATATTTATAACATCATTCACGGGCCATACAAAATTATCAACTTAAAAATTAGCAGACCAAGCCCCAAGCAGGCAGCTGCCCCAGATGACCCCCCCCCCAGCCTGGCGTGGGCAAGCAGGGAGGCATCCAACTGGTGGTGCACTCGCCCACCTGGTGGCACAGGATGATGTGTTGCACCAGCCGGGCGTAGCCATCCAGCTGCACGCCGGATTCTCTGCTCCAGCTCTGCATGGTCAGGGCCGGATTCTACAGCCAGCTCCTGCTACCTCCGTCTGCAGGGATGAAATGAGGACACACCGGCTAAGAACTCCCATCCTCCCCACGCATTCTGACCCTGCCTCCTTTAACCCCCCCATTGTCACCACTTCCGCACCCAGCCCTCTTGTAATACAGAGGGAATACGTTTCTCCATGGCCCAGGTGGGAAAGGGTTAACACAGTTTCTTGGGCGGTCGTAGCAGCTCCATAGCTTACAACTCTTCTGCAAGAGGGGAAAAGGTTCCTTTTCTCAGCAAAACAAACTCATATCTGCCTTGAATAGAGGCTATTCATGTCCATGGGAGGGGGCGGATCACCAGTCTTAGATCCTTCTGAGCTAGAGATCTGCCAGGACCCACGAAGGGCCAGACCAAATGATTTCGCGGGCCTTAAACGAGCCCCAGGCCTGACGTTCCCCACCCCTGGTCTAGATCATCTACTCAAATCCTTGTCTATTTCTCTCCATAGTCTAAGATAATTATTTTGAAAGACAGTATTGTTTGAGGAGGTAATACATATACCCATATACCATAATACATTTAACTGGATCTTTTGTCATTTGACATTTTGTTATTTCCGACAGGGTTTTCTGTGTCTCCTCAGAGAGATTAAAGATTAGAATTTTGGTTTTTGTCTTGTTGAGCTTGTATCCTGAATATTGAGAAAATCTTTCTAAATAGTATTTGATCGCAGTAGATGATGTAAGCAGCTCATGACACATTAATACTACATCGTCTGCATAACTTTTTAACTTGATCTCTTCGTTACTGTACTTCAGACCTCTAATTTGAGGGTCTGTTCTGATGTAGTTTGCAAGAACGTCAAACAGGAATGGCGAGAGCGGGCATCCTAGACTCCACTAACTTGACCCACAGCACTTATCTCATCCAGGACTACCCTGAGCTGCTGAGGACAAATTTTTAAAACACTCCTCAATTTTAACACATTAGTTCTTATTCACCGTATACCTGACAGTATCATTTGATAGAAACATGCCAGCAATAGACGTATTGGTTGGTTATGAGGAAATCAATCCTTTTTTTCTCTGAAGTGCCGCCTGGAAATACAAAGCCTCATGTGGCACAGAAGGCTGGCCATAGCCCTGCTTGCAAGGCGACCTACATCTTCTCTCAGAATACGGCATGTGGCAAGTTTCGGATCCAGGCTTAGGACAACTAACAGTGGCTAATGCTAATCACAGTTCAGAGTTGTGGGCTAGATCCTGTGGATCCGTTCTGCTTACAGAAATGTTTTCCTTGAGCAGAAGGCTTTCCCTATGGAACAGGATCCAAAAGTATGTCTGCACTGGGCCAAGGTGTGGTCTAAAACCGTGAGGCAACATAAGCTAGATACTGGTTAGGTTTTCATACTGCTCGGGAGAGATCAGCAGCTTCTGGTATGTACCGTAATTTCTTAATACCCTGATTACCTCAGGGATGAAGTTAAGAACTCACCATATCTTTCTGCAATTGAAGCCGCCTTTGAGTTCTCTTCTGGTTCTCTTTTACACTGCTGTCCAGATTTGCAAATTTAGAAGTTCCTTCCTGTGGGTGGAAGAAAAAGGCAAATAATGGAAGATACCACACCAAACATCCTGCTAAACATTTGCTCTACAAACTGCAAACTATACGCCCTTCTCTCCAGTCCAGAAAACATGTGGCTCATGTTCCTGCTTAAGGGGGCGAATAGTTTGAGCTTCTGTGTATGCTGGCATTGTGGAGAATGCCCGTGCCAAAATGCCACAAGCCAAGAGTGCTTACAAAATACTTCTGGTCCAGTTGAAGAGTACAGCCAACCTCTGGACTTCCCTGAATCATGCTTATCTGGAGTACAACTTTCTCATTTTTGGACAACTTAATGGGCTATTTGTCCTTAACTTTCAAAATGTGTGCTGTTAATAAACAGCTCCCCCGTCCATTATGTAATGCTCTGGTGTTTTTCTAATTCACTTGAATCGGGGGTATTATGACTAATCTCTTTGGTTTGCTGACTAACAAGGAGACAGTCAGGAAATGAGAATGCTTGCTTCAACATTCCAGCAGCCCTGGCCTCTGAGACTGCTTTTTCCAATAATTTTATGAAGGGGGGGCATATTTCACAACACTTTTGGTTTTTTTGGCACAGAGTAATTAACCTATTGCCATTACTCACTGGCCTGCTTTTAGCCACAATTGCAGGGGTCAGCAATTTGACATAGCTTCTCAAGTGCCCTCCCAAAAAAACAATGGTTTGGATGTGGGTCTCTTTTCCATTTCTTTCACAATGGAGGCTGGTTGAAAGCATTCATTAAGCTTCTCTGTGATCTCCATATTCTCCTTTATTCTTTTCACACCTTTGCTGCCTAAGGATCTTCATTGCCTCCCCAGCTGATTTTTAGCTCCTGGCTAAAATGATGGTTTATTCCTTTAGCAGCTCACTCCCTTCTGTCATTTAATAAAAACCTTCTTGCCATGTATGGATTCCTACAAAAAGTTTTTTTAAGAGCAACAAAAACAGCAGCAGCCCGACTACTTGCTTTTGCAGTTGTGAGCTGCTAGGGTTTTCTTAATAGAACAGCAGAACAATTAAAGTAGAAGAAAAATACCGTTTGGGTTAAATACTCACAGCAGCACCCAGAGGTTTGCTTATCCAGATATCTAGCACCAATGTGCCGTCGTATGGACAGTTTCAAAGGATTTCTACCACTGTTTACTTGAGAGGGCAGCCCAAATACCTCAGGCTCATCAGGGCCTGAAGCTAAGCAGGGTTGGTCACCAAGAAAGACTGGGGTTGCTATGCAGAGGAAGGCAATGGCAAACCATCTCTGGTCATCTCTTGCCTGGAATGCCCCATGAGTGGGGTTGCTGTGACTCACTTGCTATCTGACAGCACGTTCTTCTGACTTGCAAGTGATAGACCCCCAACTTGCTGGAGATTGTTTTGAGACAAAGCTGAATGCACTTGTTCATAAGGTTTAAAAAGTGAAGAGCCAGTACGGCACTGATACATCTGCTCTTTCTCACCTTCATTAGCAACTCCCGGCTTGTCAAATAGTTGTCATGGTCTGAGAAAATTTCTGACAGTTCTTCAAACATCAACATTCTGTCCCTGCACAGTGAAGAAGCGGAGTCAAATGTGAGGTTCTCTGGCAAGCTAAAAACAAACCGTCAGCTAATTTCTTTGGCTGGCTGTATGATCTTACTGGTTTTTAGTCAGGATCCCAGGCTGCTGCTGGTGTTGAACTGGTGGCCAAGGAGATGGGTATTCAGTGGCCTGTATCTAGCCATCTGTGCACAGAAGGCCCACAGAGTTTCCCAACATGTTTTTGACCTTAGGAAAGATCATTTCCTGAGATCATGGGATCTGTGCAGAGAAATACCCATGTGAATTTGGGAGGGGGGGTGGAATAAGGAGAGAGTTAAGCAGATGTAATCACTCCCTCCCCTCAGTGGAGCTGTGCTTGCAGAAGAGGGAGAGGAGCAATTTCACCCCTGAAGCCAGCATGGTGCAGTGGTTAAGAGCGGTGGTTTGGAGCTGTGGAGTCTGATCTGGAGAACCGGGTTTGATTCCCCACTCCCCCGCATGAGTAGCAGAGGCTAATCTGGTGAACGGGATTTTTCCCCACTCCTACACACAAAGCCAGCTGGGTGACCTAGGGGAAGTCACATTCACTCAGCCCCACTTGTGGGGAGGGGAAGGGAAGGTGATTGTAAGCCGGTCTGAGTCTCCCTTAAGTGGTACAGAAAGTTGGCATATAAAAACCAACCCCCCTCCTCCTCCTCCTCCCCTCCTCCTCCTTCTTCTTCCTTGTCCCTCCAACCCCCAACATGCATACATATTTCTCCATGTGAGTCCAGTGACCCTGGGAATGATCATTCTGAGGTTGGGAAGGAGTCAGAGGAACAGAAATGAGGGAAACTCCACGTTCATAGAATCATAGAGTTGGAAGGGGCCATACAAGACAACTAGTCCACCCCCTCCTCAGTGCAGGATCAGCCTTAAGCATCTCTGGCAAGCATTTGTCCATCCACTGCCAATGAGGAGGAGATTGCCACCTCCCAAGGCAGCCGATTCCGCTCCTGAACTACTCTTACTGTTAAATATTTTTCCTAATATCCAGCCGGTACTGCGAGTCCTATCCTCTGCTGCCAACAGGGACAGCTCCCTGCCTTCCTCTAAGTGACAGCCTTAATGTTTCCATGAATTGAAGTTTGGGTACAGGCCAGTTTGTATAGCACCGCCCAGACAAAAGAGAAAGACCAGCTACAGGCATTTCCTGGTACTGAAGCTGATCAAGGTAATACTCTCTGACCTTTATCAAAGCTGCCAGGGTTCCTTGACAGCCTGAGCAATGAGGAGATCTGTTCTTCCTTGTTACACAATGCCTTTTGCCTTCCTTCTCCCATCCCATCAACAGGCACCAAGACACTTTCTAGCCTCTTCACCCAAACCCTTGGTGTTCAAAGTGTATGTCTATGGCTTCCCTCCTCTCCCTGTCATTGTGGTTCTTCATTTTGCAGCTTTAGCGTTTTCAAATCATTTATTGCTAGGTAATATGATTTTATATTGCTTATTTGTGTTTTAACATATTATAAACTGGGTTGCTAACCTCCACATGGGGCCTGGAGATCTCCTGGAAATACAATCATCTCCGGACTACAGAGGTAAGAACATAAGAACATAAGAAAAGCCATGCTGTATCAGACCAAGGTCCATCAAGTCCAGCAGTCTGTTAACACAGTGGCCAACCAGGTGCCTCTAGGAAGCCCACAAACAAGACAACTGCAGCAGCATCCTGCCTGAGTTCCACAGCACCTATCATAATAGGCATGCTCCTCTGGTACTGTAGAAAATAGGCATGCATCATGATTAGTATTCATTTTTACTAGTAGCCATGGATAACCCTATCCTCCATGAACATGTCCACTTCCCTCTTAAAGCCTTCCAAGTTGGCAGCCATCACCACATCCTGGGGCAGGGAGTTCCACAATTTAACTATGCATTGTGTGAATAAATACTTCCTTGAATCTGTTTTGAATCTCTCACCCTCCAGCTTCAGCAGATGACCCTGCATTCTAGTATTATGAGAGAGGGAGAAAAGCTTCTCCCTGTCCACTCTCTCCATACCATGCATAATTTTATAGACCTCTATCATGTCTCCCCTTAACTGCCTTCTTTCCAAGCTAAATAGCCCCTAAGCATTTTAACTGCTCCTCATTGGGCAGTTGCTCTAGTCCCCTGATCATTTTGGTTGCTCTTTTCTTCACCTTCTCAAGCTCTGTAATATCCTTTTTTAGGTGGGGTGCCCAGAACTGTACACAGTATTCCAAGTATGGTCTCACTACAAATTTTTACAAGGGCAGTTCCCCTGAAGAAAATGGCTGCTTTGGAAGGCAGCCTCTATGGCATTAGACCCAACGGAGGTCCCTCCCTTCCCCAAACCCCACCCTCCCTGGTTCCATCCCCAAATCTCCTGGAATTTCCCAACCTGGAGTTGGCAACCTTCATTGTAAGCCACTTTGAATGCTTCACTTACACAGAAAGACAGCAAATATTTTTTAAAACAAACAAGTAAACAAGTACAGGAACTGGGTCTGACCATTCCTGGCCAAGGATAGTTATGATTCTAGCCCCAGAGCACAACCCTCAGAGAATCAGCAGAACAAATGCTAACTTCCATTTAAAGGAGCAGTGGGGGGAAATCTTACTTTGCGACGGACGCCCAGGTCTTCTTTAACCGATATATGGAGTTGGACTGCAGAGCTGAAACAACGGCCCTCAAAGAGGAAAAATTCTTCAGGATCCTACATTCCTGGAAAATGAATTATTAAGAGACAGAAGAGGGGTTAAATACCAATATTAAATATTCAACAAACCAATCACTGTTTTATGAGTATCGCAGCTGCTATAAATTATCACTGCTAAAAACCACCTGAACAAATACTGAGCTTTCTGAATGGCAAAAAAAGTCCAACGTACCCTTCCCTGTCTTTGAAAACACGTTATATAGGCTTTGGCACTTTATTCTTGTTTCCTCCACTTTTAACTTTGTTTTCTTGCACTGATGGTGTTCAGTTCTTTACTTCCTAGTTTAAATGCTAGAGCAGGTGGGCCTCTGAAGGCAAATTGAAGGGAATTAAAACTTGCTTACTTAAAAACATGCTGCTGCTGCTATAACTAAACTCTGCCCCCATCTGCCACAAGGGAAGGAGATTGGAAGCTTCCAAGTTACTTGGGGCCCTTCACATATGGAAGGTTCTGGACACGGAAAGAAGGAGAAGTGTCAGCAACAGGAAGAGAAAAATTGGCTAACAAATGCGAACAGCCAACTTCTGTGGA
Source organism: Euleptes europaea (assembly GCF_029931775.1). NCBI lineage: Eukaryota > Metazoa > Chordata > Lepidosauria > Squamata > Sphaerodactylidae > Euleptes > Euleptes europaea. The sequence continues at coordinate 27,567,108 of NC_079313.1, read as the reverse complement.
TGCTGACCATACTGGCATGAATACAGTCAGTATAGGTCAACACACTAATAATGCTGTGTATAAACACCATTAAACTATTTATCTCACTTAGTCAATTATAGACATATACAACTGGTGAAACTCCAGAGAAATTGACAAATGCACATACATAATGGAGAATATAGCCCTGACCTGGATGGCCCAGGCTAGCCTGATCTCGTCAGATCTCAGAAGCTAAGCAGGGTCAGCCCTGGTTAGTATTTGGATGGGAGACCACCAAGGAATACCAGGGTTGCTGTGCCGAGGAGGGCACTGGCAAACCACCTCTGTTAGTCTCTTGCCATGAAAACCCCAAAAGGGGTCGCCATAAGTTGGCTGCGACTTGAAGGCACTTTACACACACAATGGAGAATATACTGCGCCTTCACACTCTACATGCTATTTGGAATAAGCAGTGCAATTTAGCATGAATTAAACTATGAAAAGATAAGGTAAGCCCTTACGGTATTATGGATATATTGTAAAGAATGAACTTCTAAATGTATACCGATATGTACTTCACTTTGTTTTGACTACCTCACTAATGGCACACTGAAGTAGGTTGATTTTGAAATGGTGGAATATCTAGATTACCGTATGTGCTTTGCTTAACTTTTACGTGTGAAGCTGGAATCACGTTTATGTGAAAGATCAACAGGAGCTTGTGAATTGCTGTGAAGTCGTTATGAAGTGAACTTTGGATTGCAAACAGTATGCTTTAAGGAAGAAGTCTATAATTGACTAAGTGAGATAAATGGTTTAATGATATTTATACACAGCATTATTAGTGTGTTGACCTATACTGACTTTGTGCATTGTATGTTTAAGTATAGAGGTGTAATTTTTTGGTTTACATACTGGCATGAAGGCATTCGGCTCAGAAAAAGAGCATGACAGTTTAAGCAAAACTTCAGACCACTGATATTTACTGTTTACCAGGTTTTGTTTATGAAAAGTAATAGAAACACGGCTCAGATCCCACAGCAAATCTCTGATGCTCAGCCAGAAAGCTCACTGAGCATCCTTAAGATAGGGGGTTACCGCACTTGTATTCCCAGAGATGTATTAAGAGTTTGAAAATGTTATAAAAAATACTGTTCGCACTTTCTATGTATTCCCACTGATGTATTAAGAGTTTGAAAACGTTATAAAAAATACTGTTCGCACTTTGTTTGGCCCCTTTAGCTGTGAAGACGTCTTCCAACCATTTATAAGCCGTGGTATCCAAAAACCCTTTTAAAGAGATGTTTTTTATAACATTTTCAAACTCTTAATACATTGCTGGGAATACAAAGTGCGGTAACCCCCCCCCCCCAGTCAGTCACCATCTTTCATCCTCATCATCCTCAGGGCTCTTATGAGGATAAATAGTCCTATGTGGGCTGCTTGTGGGATGGAAATGTAATCAGAATCATAGGCCTAAAATGCACGGCCACTTACCGCGGTTTCTGCCCAGGCTCCTCCCTGTTGATTCCCAATTTCACCCAGAATCAAATCTTCGCAAACGTACGACACTTGATTTGCTGCTGGCCAAGCTATGTGTTGACCCAAAACGAACCCGGATTTGCTCTCGAGGAGCCAAAACGTTATCCCTGGCTCGTTCAACTAACCCGGAAGCGGGGCGTGGACACCAGAGGCTGTGGTTGGTCAGTGAGAGTGAATCGACCAATCACCAGGGGGAGGGGGCGTTGCTGGACGACCAGGAAGTTTGTTGTTCCCGCGTTTTCTGTTTGCACGGACGGAGCAGCGCACAGTTTCGCCATGGGTCATGCGTACAGATACTCCCCCGGCCCGGGTTCATTTAATCCTGGCTGGAACAGGGAGGAGCCTGGGCAGAAACTGCGGTAAGTGGCCATGTGTTTTAGGCGATAGAATTGGAAGGAACCACCAGAGTCATCTAGTTCAACCACCTGCACAATACAGGAAATTCACAACTACCTCCCCCCCCACATCTCCAGTGACCCCCTACTCCATGTCCAGAAGATGGCCAAAAAAATCCTCCAGGATCCCTGGCCAATCTGGCCTGGAGGAAAATTGCTTCCTGAACCCAAAGTGGCGATCGGCATTTCCCTGGGGACGTAAGGAAGGGCCACAAGAGCCAAGCACTGAAGCAACCCTTCCTGCTCTCCCTCTCATAAACTGCCTACATTCACAGAATCAGCACTGCTTAAAAACCTCCAAAGAAGGAGAGCCTACCACCTGAGGAAGCCTGTTCCACTGAGGAACTGCTCTAAGTGTCAGATTAAAACTGTCAGAAAAAATTAAAAACAACAAAAAGTGAAAGAATGGCTGCTGAAAATAATTAAGCTGGAACCATTGTACCTGTGTGTTTTGTAATTGCTCTTACCTGGATGGCCCAGGCTAGCCTGATCTCGTCAGATCTCAGGAGCTAAGTATGGTCGATCCTGGATAGTGCTTGGATGGAAGACCCCCAAGGAAGTCCAGGGTTGTTACACAGAGGCAGGCAATGGCAAACCACCTCTGTTTGTCTCTTGCCTTGAAAACCCTATGGGGTCACCATAAGTCAGCCGCAACTTAACAGCACTTCCCACCACCAGTTTGTATTTATGCTTTTTCTTTGAAAGTTCAAGGAATCAAACAGAATGGAACGGCTGCTTACATGTGCAATGTTAATCCACTTCTCTATGATCTTGGCTCGTTGCTGTGTTTTCAGCTCCTTGCCAGTCAGGATGGTTCTGACGACACACTTGGTCACGGCATTAAACTGCGCGATGGTGGCTCTGATGGTGGCGGCTAAGTGCTTGTTTTCTTTCTTATCCCTCCGAGACCAGATGCAGCCCAAACAGTGATGAGGTACCACTCTCTTAAACAGTTTCTAAAAGAACACACACAAAAAGGCCATCAAACAAGAACACCGTAACTTCCTGTCAGAAGTATTGGCCTGTATCCCACCCCTCAGCTCAACCATGTTTTCAGCATTCCTCCAGCCTTCCTCAGAGGCAAGAGGCCTTTCCTCCAGCAAAAGAGCTACTTCCTTCTGAAGGAGGTTTCTGAACCTGAAGGAAAGCTAAAAGCTTTCCTATGCAGTGTGATGAGATACAGGCCACTGTGTCGAATGCATATCTGCACATCAGGTATTTCCAAACATTCTCCCAGCTGAAGTACATTTTTTATCCTGATGTAAAACTGAAGGGCGCACTTTATTATGACACAAGGCCAGATTTACTTTCAGAGTATGCTAAAGTAAGACTCACCCATCCTCTGTGCTTCTTTCTAATTAGAAAGAGGCGAGACCAGAACTGCAACTCATACGCCGATACAACAGGTAGCTCCCAAGGATGGCTAACGCTACCAAGTTCCTTCAAGAGTAACTGCCTTGGGTAAGTGGTTTACTTACTGAATCTGGAATCTCTAGACAAGCTGGTTCCTTTCTGAAACTTGATAGTATCAATTGAAGAACAACCCAACAGCTGGAATCCCATTAATTATTCTTCTATCCACTAGTCTAGAGAGGAGAGCAGCCAAATTGTTTTTGTATGGCATAAGATAAATATTTACAACCTGCATTAGCAGACCCGACTTCTGGCAGTCGGCTTTCATAAAAACTCACTCCAATTTTTATAAACCTTTTAATGCTCCCAGTTGGATATCCATTAGTGACGTTTGCTCATATTGAGTGCTGGTACGTTATCTTAACAGTGCAATTGCACACAAGGAAACGAGAACCTCTTCTTCCCACCCAAAATCAAGTAATTTTGGAAACAAGGTCTGCTATCAGATATGCCCATGCACATCACTGGTAATAGCTGATATGTAGATTGTTGGTCTCTGTGTATTTAAACAATGCAAAAACAGTGGAAAAAAATGACTCTTCAGCCTAGATATGATCCACACGTTACAGCTTTGGGTGTACACTTAAACATACACCTAAAATAAATGACCATCTTAGTCAGGCACTATTTTGAAGTAGTTCTGAGCAGGTTTTCTGCCCTGTCTTCAAAGATATGAAGAACTTTTTGACTATGAATACTAAGAAATTGAGCAGATCTAACTGATGGGACGACTGGTTTCAGAAAAAGAGTTTTACTTGAATAAAAGATATTCCAAACATTGTATCAAACCCTGATTAAGGCAGGATAAAAACAGAGTTTCACTTACCTGTAACTGTTGTTCATCTGGTGGATCTTCTATGCAGGCACACATTGGGGACTGCACAGGCCAGCCACGGATAAGATTTGTCAGCTTCTAGCAAAATCTAAAAGAGTGTTCCCCCTCCCCTTGGGGCATGCAATCTCCCCGCCCATCAGTCACATGACCCAAGAGCACTCTTCCCTCCAGTTCTCCAACCTGCCACCACGGAACCAACCACCGGTCTAGTGTGGAGGTCCCACAGCGGGGAAGGAGGGAGGGATGTGTGCCTACACAGAAGACCCACCAGATGAACAACAGTTACAGGCAAGTGAAACTCCGTTTTTCATCTGTGTGGCTTCTATGCAGTCCCACATTGGGAGAGTAGCGAGCTTGCTTACCAGGATGGTGGGTGTGGGACAGTCACCGAAATAAAGACTGCAGTACGGCACGTCCCACGGCTGCATCTCTTGCTGACCGCAAGGAAATTGGAAATGCGGAGGCCTACCGCACTAGAAGTATAAATTTTCCTAGCGAGGGCATCCAGTTTATGGCCCTCTCTATCCTGCGGAGAGGAATGTGCTCCTGACCTATATTTACCAGGCAACACCTCCACTATTACGGAATTAGGAGGGGGATGCCGGTAGAGGAACTCCCCACCTTCCCTGCGAATCTTATATAGATTCTCAACTCTTTTGGTGGATGAGGGGACTGAGGCAGGTTTAGCCCAGTTGGTACAGACCACTTCGAGAATTTTTTTTATCATAGGAAGGGCCACAGGGCCTACATCAGGACTATGCAGGATATCCATAATATCATCTGCAGGACTGGAATCCTCCGGTTTAAAATCAATTTTTAGACTTAGGAGAAACTGGTTTAGAGTCCCCAACAATGTCCTCGGGTGAGGGAACTGAAGCGCAGGATTCCTCATCCTCAACTGACCCAGGAGAGAAGAAGGCATCATATTCAGAATGATCAGTGTCCCTTGATATAGAAGGAAACCTGGATAGAGGAGGCTTGCGAAGTGGCGCTTGCCTTGGACGGACAGAATCTTTAGAATGATCATCAGGATGGCGAGACGGCGTGTGTCGATGCCGACGAGAGCCCCCAGAAGGCGAACGGGAGCGGCGGTAACGGTCGACCAAAGAGCCCAAATACACCGAAGGTGTAGGATATCGGCGTCAAGAAACATCTCGGCGTCGACAGGAGGGAGACCGGCTCCTAGAGGAGTAACGGCGCCTCTGAATGACTGGACTGCGTGAGCGAAATGAACGGCTATGTCCAGTAATTGACTGTTTGGATGATGAACGGCGTTTCTGAGCGGCTGGAGTACGTGAGTGGAGTGAATGGCTATGTCCGGTAGATGACTGTCTAGATGAGGATCGGTGAGATTGGGAGCGGCGAGAGGTGGATCGGCGCCGACGATGAACGGATCGGCTCCGACTATTGGATCGGCTCCGACAAGACGAACGGCTCCGACGATGGGATCGGCTCCGACGATGGGATCGGCTCCGACGAGAGGATGACTAACATCTACAAGAGACAGATCGACTCCGACGGGCGGATCGATGTCGAGAAGAGGATCGGCTCTGACGGGTAGGGTGGCAACTGTGTGAAGCAGACCGACGCTGACTGGATCTGGACGAAGCTGGGCTTCGAGAACGGCATCGAGAAGACGATCGACGCCGAGGCCATTGGCCAGGTTCGAGATGGGATGAACCTTTCGGTGACTCCACTTGGACCTTGTCGACCGACTGCCGGGAGTCTTGGTGGGTGCTCACATGAGGGGGTGGCTGAACGGCACCCTCCTGGAGCTCTGAAGGTTCTGCCCAAGGCCCTTTATCATCAGGCCGTGGGAACTTTGGAAGCACCGGAGGCACATCTTTGTAGAGATGAAGGAGGTGCTCTTTGAACTCAGCCGAGTCTTCCTGGGTCCTGCTCGGACACGGAACCAAGGGGGTAGCCAGGGAATGAGGAGGCGAATCCTCGATAGTAATGGGCTGCTGCACAGCTGCTTTGGAGGCGAGCGACGCCGAAGGATGAGACTACTTGGCCTGGGATCGGCATCGAGGAGATGCCGAGGGTGATCGGCGTCGAAGAGACTTCGGCGAACGCGAAGGTGATTGGTGCCAAGGCGATCTGGAGCGGGACGCATGGTGCGAAGAGCCGCAGCCGCGGCCATCTTGCGAACCCGGAGCAGGAAACTTTGCCGGGCGAATAATGACCAACGAGGGCTTTTTAGACGGGCCACCCCACTTGGATTTTTTTGTTGAGGGTCCCGCTTCGGATTGTGTCTTACCGGACGAAGGACCAGGCTCAGCAGATTGACCTCGTGGACGAAGAGACTCCTTGTAAAGATGAGAAAGCAGGCGAGCTGACCGAACCCTCAGGGCCTTGTTGGTAAGTTTGGGGCAACTTTTACAAGTTGCAGGAATGTGGCCTTCTCCCAAACAAAGGAGGCATTCAAGGTGAGGATCAGTCTTCGCCATCTTGGTACCACAAGAGGTACATTTCTTGAAAAGTGGAGCTTTCTTGGACTCCATGGCTAGAGAGGAAGCTAACACGTTCTCTCTCCATGGTGGCAGAAAGAGAACTGGAGGGAAGAGTGCTCCCTCCCCCTTGGGTCATGTGACCGGTGGGCAGGGAGATTGCATGCCCCAAGGGGAGGGGGAGCCCTATCTTTTTAGATTTTGCTAGAAGCTGACAAATCTTATCCGTGGCTGGCCTGCGCCTGCACAGTCCCCAATGTGGGACTACATAGAAGCCACGCAGATGAACGATGGTTTAGTGTAATATACACAATGAACTATGATTTGCCACAGGGCAACAAATTAGAATAAGAAACCATGGGATGAAGTGGGCTTTCAAGCCATGGTTTGGCCTGATGTCTGAACTGATAAACCACAGTTTCCTGCTATTACAACTGATCTCCAGGCAATATAAATCAGTTCCCCTGGAGAAAATGGCTGCTTTGGCAATTGGACTCTATGGCATTGAAGTCCCGCCCCTTTCCAAACCCCAGATACTGCCTATACCCACTGCTGCTGTTGAAATACTCACTGCTCCTACGGGGTGGGGTGAACAACCAACAAGCGTGCCACCCTGAGCTCTTTGGTAGAGGATGAGATACGAAGACAGACAGATATTAAAAACCTATTCAGTATCAGCCAACATTTGGAGCATATTCACCACTGAGGTTCACAGAGGAGGATTTTAAGGAGATATCTTGTGTTTCAGCCCTTACCTACTTGGCTCAGGCTAGCCCAGTCGCATCATATCTCAGAAGCTAAGCAGAGTCAGCCCTGTTGAGTATATGGATGAGAGACCACCAAGGAAGTCCAGGGTTGCTACAGAGCCAGGCAATGGCAAACCACGTCTGTTTGTCTCTTGCCTTGAAAACCCTACAGAGTCGCTGTAAATCAGCTGTGACCTGACGCATTTTCTACCACCACCATCTTCTGTTTCCCTTCAAGCAGTAGAGGAAAGCATCCTCTCATCATGCACTGAAAGCCATACTAGATGAGCAATGAAGTAATCTGACAAGCTATTACCATATAGTCTGGTTAAACATCTATGAACGTATGAAGCTACCTGGCAGAGTGTGACCAATCAATGTTGTTTACTCCGATTAGCAGTGACTCTCTAGGGTCTCAGGCAGAGGCCTATCACATCACCTACTACCTGGGGGACTGAACCTGGAACCTTCTGCAAGCAAAGTAAATACCCTCCCTCTGAGCTCCAGCTCTACCATGCAAAGGATCAATTCCACCAGCATTTTAATAATAAACAGAAGCACCTGCCTGCAGGCCAAAGAGGTAAGTAAAATAAAGGCAGAGACCATAGAGCTTCCTGTGACGTTTGAGGGACCAAAGGCCTCAGAGATACGGACTATCAGTCAGCAAAAGCCTATAAAGAATAAAGGATCAACTTGTCTGATTCTCCGCATAGCATAACACAAGTAAGAACAGCACGGAAAGTCTGGTGCAGGCTTGTGCCTCACTAATACCAGCACACGTATCCTTAGACTAGAGTACAGAAGAACATAAGAAGAGCCTGCTGGATCAGACCAGAGGTTCATCAAGTCCAGCATAATCTTCCACACAGCAGCCAGCAGAGCCAAACAAACAGGACCCAGAAGCCAAGGCCCTCCCCTGCTGCTGCTTCCCAGCACCAGTATTCACAGGTTTGCTGCCTCTGGACATGGAGGCTCCCTTCGGACACTATGGCTAGTAGCCATTGATAGATGTCTCCCCCATAAATCTGTCCATCCCTCTTTTAAAGCTATCTACACTGGTGGTCATCACTACCTCCACTGGCAGGGAATTCCACAGTGTAATTACTCGATGAGTAAAGAATTTTGTCCTGAACCTATTTCCCAGCAATTTCATTGGGTGTCCCTGAGTTCTAGTGTTATGGGAGAGGAAGAAAAAGCTCTATCTACTTTCTCCACTTCATGCATAATTTTATAAACCTCAGTTATGTCTCCCCTTAGCTGTCTTCTTACTAGGCTGAAAAGTCCCAGGCTCTCCAGCCTTGCCTCATAGGGAAGGTGTTCCAACCCCTAATCATCTCAGTTCTCCTCCTCTGAGCCATGAGCTAAAGTGTATCCTATACTTACGGCATCCATGTAGGTTAGCTGTTCTGCCACAAGGTCCTCTGGGAAAGAAGAGAACTCTTCCAATCCACCGCTCTCCGTTTTTTCCTCAAGGGCAAGAGCATCAAGGATCCCAACTACCATAACATAATACTATTGTGAGAACAGATAAGATATACTTTTGGACATTTCACTAAAGAGTACATACATACGTAAATTTCCCATAATGCTTGAAAGCCCTACTGTGCTGAATACTATCCTGAAACATAACATACATTTCAGTCAATGAAAGATGCAAGAGTTGGAGGCGAGCCAGGCTCCCAACGTCAGGTAAAAAGGACACAGTGATCTAGTTCCCTCTTAAACACATGTCTTAAATACAGTCTTTTTACCACATCATGCTCCATTTGTTTCTAACTGAACACCCGCTCCTGAGGTCCCAGTGTTTTACATCATATGCTCATGGGAAGCCTGAATGTCTGAAGGTGAAGAGGGGCAGAAAGACTGGGAATCCCTGTACCAGACCATATTGCATCACAAGGATACCCTCCCCTCCCCCGGCTTACAGAACAAGTTTCACAGTTCAGTAGATCCCAGCCTATATTGGTGCTATATTGCCCTAACTGACAGTGCCATTTAAAAGTTTTGAAATTTTGGAATTAATTAAACAACTTGTATCGATGAACCATGCAATAAGCATAATGGGGGAAATATGATTATTTCATGAAGTGAGCAGAGCCAAAGCATATAAAAACAGACATAAACAGCTCCTATGGTCCCCAAAGTTATTCTTCATACATTCAAGATCTGTTTTGTTCACTAAAGCACCTGCAGCTCAGATGACCAGCACTTGCAGCAGGAAATACAGATTCTGCACTGACCCAGCTTCTGTACCTAGGAGATTCTGTGAGAACCACCCCTCATCCTGTGAAGATCTAATTATAGAACTCAGTATCTACCTTTTCTTTGTTTGATCTGCTGGAAACAACTCCAGTGAAGTGCAACAAGCCTTTAAAAAAATAAGTAAATTTATTTGGCTCCAAGTCTGATTTGATCGTAATTTCTGCAATGTAAAAGCAAGTGCCGTTTAACAATGAAAAGAATCACTGATCTTTACTGCATTCTTCCATTCTCTGGCATTATCGCTTCCCGTCCATTTCCTACAGTTTTTCCACGAAAGCTGGCTGTGGATACTATTGCATTCATTTCACACCAGCTTCAACAGCCTTCTTTCTAGCTATGCTAATTATGCCCAAAGGAAACGTTCTGTCTTGGGGGGAGGCGGTATTTATCAGACTTGTCAACGCACACAGCATTCCAGTGTCACTACTGTTCTCAATCGGTTCAGTGGCTCTTTGATCCCGTAGACGTAAATTTTCCTATTGTCCTTGTATGTCAGCAGCTCAGCCACTCAGATAGGAAAAAACAGCCACAGACATTTCCCTTTGTCACAACAGCAGCTAAGGAACAATATTTCATGACATAAATGCCACAATCCAAAAAAGCCTGTTTTTTGGTCACAGGAAAGTCACATTACAGAGCTATTTTAGAATTGGGGGAAAATCAGATTAGGGAAGGACTGTGAGTTTACTTTGAAGACTTGCAAGTTGCCAGCCATTAGTAAAAGCAATTAAGGCTAACAACAAAGCACGGGAGAGTTTTAGAAATGCCAGTGTTCATAATTTTCAGTGAGAAGCACTAAGCATGTGACTTGGCAGTCAAATTTGGGTTTTCACCCTGCTAAACAAGAGCAAAAACAGACACTTGGTTGGTTCACCAAGTTTACGGTGCAGGACACAATCAACTGTGCCAGATTATGCTGTTTAACCCAATCAATACTGGAGCATTATGGGTAGAAGTCCAAAGATATGCAGCATTTGAGTTCAACTGGTTCTTTTAAGCATTCTGTGATAACTGGAGATACTATACTTACTGTCATTCACCAGTTCTTGTTTCTGAAACTGCTCCAACAGGTGTTGTGCCCTTCTTTCTGGGTCCGACCCTGGCATAATCCGCGTCAGATAATCCAACAGTTTCCGTAAACAAAGGTAATGGGGTGGCTCCTGGAAGTCTTCAGAGCACTGGTCTAGCCATGCCCTTAGGATGGAGGCTATTGCACTGGGGGGTGGGGGCGGAATTGCAAACACACTGTCAAAAGTTAGATACATCACAGGCTCTCAAACTATATTCCAGTGAGCCTTAGCCTCCGCTGTGCATGTTAAGTGCCATCAAGTCGCTTCCGATTTACACTTCCATAGACAAATTAAATATTACTAGGACCCAAGGCTAGCCTGATTTTGTCAGATCTCAGAAGCTAAGCAGGGTCAGCCCTGGTTAGTATTTGGATGGGAGACCACCAAGGAATACCAGGGTTGCTGTGCAGAGGAAAGCACTGACAAACCACCTCTGTTAGTCTCTTACCATGAAAACCCCAAAAAGGGGTCGCCATAAGTCGGCTGCGACTTGACGGCACTTTACACACACACACACACAGGACCCAAGATTCAATCTAAGGAGGAAATTGTATTGTTCCAAAACACAGACTCCCATCCGTGGGTTCAGGTTTCATTTTTGTTTGTTTCCGTGTGTGTGCGGGTGTTCTTTTAGGCAGGGGACTTTTAAAAAAGCCTACTTCTAATTAGTTATCGTATCGTATAATTTGTAATGGTCATGGACCATCAAATAAAAGATGTTACATAATATATAGTAAAATCACAAATATACAGGATAAAACACAAATTCAAATATTTATAACCACAGACATTACTAAAATAATCAATACAGAAAATTCATAGAGTTAATACAAAATAACAATCTATAAGATTCCAGCCAATATTCATCCCATACTTCCATAGCTATTGTATAGATATGGTTCAGCTCTGCTTATTTTTATTGCTAACCAGGCAAATCTAGCAACTCTATTGGTTAAAACCTCACCTGTATCTGACAGTAATAATTTAAGACATTGTTTCATTAGAGCCCTAGGACATTCTACAAGTAATGGCTTAATAGTCCTGTATGTATATGGTCATACAGCTTACATTCAAATAGCATGTGTTTGGTAGTTTCGAGTTCACTTTCTTTACAGATACATTTACGTGCTTCCATCGGAAGTCTATTATATTTCCCATCTAAATACAAAGAGGGCAAAGCATAAAAGATCTTCGATATTCAGAACTTGTGATATTAAGAAAATATGACATCATGATGTTCCTATTGAGCAAGTCTTTTCTAAAAAGGGGATCCAAGATCTCATTTAAATAATGGTGCCACTCTGGTTTTAAGAAGTTCCTTTGCTTTCTCATAAGGTCAAAAGAAACTGGTATGAAAGCCCGTAACAACCCAACTTTTCTTTATGTGCTGTTTGCCAAGGCGCTACAAATTAGTCTGTTAGTATTAGAGTTATTAGACCCTTCTTTTGGAACAACAATTTTACCAAAACAAAAATGTGGCCACCCAAAGCCTAGACTGGACATTAACCATCCCGGTTTCGATACTTACTGCAGCATTCAAAATATTATTTGGCACCTGAGTATTTTTTCTTAAAAACTTGGATTAAACCTTCTCTAAACTAGATATATTACCGGAGATGCTCAGTGGTGCCCCATAGGTCTAGTTAGTTATCAGGGTTATCGTCTCAGAACTTGTGACAAGTTGTCCAGCAATAGCTAAGATTCGTTTAAAAAACAGAGTTTAAAAATGTTCTGATTCAAACTGATGAGTCTAAATATTGTTGAAGGCTTTCACGGTCAGAGTTCATTGGTTCTTGTAGGTTATCCGGGTTGTGTAACCATGGTCTTGGTATTTTCTTTCCTGACGTTTCGCCAGCAGCTGTGGCAGGCATCTTCAGAAGAGTAACACTGAAGATCACTTCAGGATACAATGGTTCCATATTAACATACCATACCCTCATTAGCACATTATCTTGATACTTACAGGACAATGATTAGCACATTACTTTTGCAGGACAATACTCAGCTCAAACCCAACCCCTTTCTGACTATATATTACTCTTCCTACACCCTTGACACTGAGAGACACTGTCCTTCAGTGTTACTACTCTGAAGATGCCTGCCACAGTTGCTGGCGAAACGTCAGGAAAGAAAATACCAAGACCACGGTTACACAACCCGGATAACCTACAAGAACCAATGATGAGTCTACATTACAAAATGTGAGAAGAACCCCATCATATTATGCAATCACATTTTCTCATGAGCAGGAGAATCATTTATCGATTCCAGCCAAACAGGATAGTACTGGCTCTTGATATTCCAACAGAAGCCATCTGTGGTTTGATATGCCAGTTATATAACTATGCCTTATTATTTAAGATTATGTATCCAAGGATACAGTTGCTGTTGTGGATCACATTATTTGTGTTTCAGTGCTCCGTATGCAAAGAATTTAGATTTAAATATTTGGAATGCCACAGATCTACTGGTTAATCCAGAAAAGAATCAAATTTCTGTTAGCTAATAGATAAATGAATATACTGGGACGGGGATCTCTTGTATTTGTGGCTGAAAATGCATGGCAGAATTTTTAGATATAGTTTTGGTTTATTTTTGTTTTATGATAATTTTTATGACAACAATAGGTCTCTTCCCATCACAATCATCATCTTTCTACTTTACATAAAGTGTAAAACTCGTTTTTGTAGGATATAGTTCCCAAACAGCCCATTCCTGAGCTGTTGGCGGCCGGGGATGGTGGGGAGGAGGTGCCGCTGCAGCACCCATTTCCCAGGCGCCGAAAGCTTGAAAAAAGCCTTTTAAAGGCTTTTAAAATTTTAAATGGGGCTTTTCGCCCCATAGAGAAGAGCAAGGCTGCGCCTGCTAAAAAGCAGGCGTAGCACCACTGTTTTCATTGCCAGCATGCCGGGCTGAAAGGGAACAGGGAGCTGCCCCGTCAGTGTTCTGGAGTGGTGCGGCTGCAGCACCAGGAGACCGGCGTCTGGACCTCCCCGCCAGCGTTGGGGCCACTTACGGTGTTGTAAGCAGCCCGGATGCCGGCGTGGGGGCCCCCTACGCCAGCACAACCCTTTCCTGGCCTCCTGAGGACTTTTGTCCTCAGAAGTCAGGAATGTACTGAACATTGCCACTAACTTAAAAGCAGAACATACCCCTTTAATCAGACGTATGTATATTCTGTGTATCTGCAGATTCATTGCACAAGAGTGGATTGTCTAATATCATATGAAAGGCCAAATGTGCTCTATTGGAACATATCTACACTATACACTGAAACTGGTTCAATGGTCATTCTCTTTCTGCAGAGAAAGTAAGAAACTGTAACTGTAAAGGGAGCAAGAACAAACATTCTCAGTGCTTTTAAAAACTACAGTTCCAAAAATTCTCTGAGGAAAATTGCAGTGTGAGAAATATCCCTTCCACCATTAAACTTGTACAGAACAATCTTTCAAAAGCTTGGCTTCGGAAACAATAGACAGCCACAAAATTTTCTAAGATTCATCATGCCAGAGAGAGAATAACTCCTCTAACTTGATAATACAGAAATAATATTTTTGGAGTCCAGTTTTTCTCTTTTGAGAAGCCAGCAACCAAGCAAAAACACCTGTAGAATCTTTTATCTTTTATTAAATAAAGAAGAGATTCTTTTTATTCGGTAAGACAGTAAAAAATAAAGATATAGAATAATTAACCCCCACAGAAACTGGGACATGCATGCTAACAAGATCAGGGTTCCTATCATTTTCTATTCATATTATAATTTATTATACTTGTTTAAAACAAATCAGGTTTTTAGCTTTTTGTCTCTGCATTTAGGGATTATCAAAAAAGACCCAAAGTACCAATATCTCACCAAGAGATCTTACTTCTTCTTAAACCTCTGCATTCTGAGACTTCATGTCAGAGAAATCTAATTTGCTTCTCACAAGAGTGCTTATTTATAGAGAAAATTATCTATCTTATTTTTTTCTAAGTTTGGCTCTCACAATCATGTAACTATTTCTAAATATCTGATTGGTTACCCTAAATAAGAGATAGCAACAAATAGGTGCAAATAGCCAATCAACAACTGCTTATGAGATCATCTGAGAAACCAAAATAAGGCCAATCACAACTCTTAAAGAGCAATTAATCAAGCCTATTTCTGTAATTGTTCCAACTAACTGTCCAATACAAAGGATGGGCAAAACAACAGGTGTGTAATATATAGAGAGGATATATAGAGGATTTCTGGAGGGGGCTGCTAAAGATGCTTTAGGGAGCATCATAAATAGATGTGAAACAGCAAAAGCCTAAATGTGTGTGTAAAGTGCTGTCAAGTCAGCTGACTTATTGTGACCCCATAGGTTTTTCAAGGCAAGTGACTAAGTAGAGGTGGTTTACCGCTGCCTTCCTCTGCAAAGTCTTCCTTGGTGGCCTCTCATCCAAGTACTGACCCTTGGTTTACTTCTGAGATCTGATGAGATCACACTATATCATACCATTCCACATTCCCAAAGCCTAAATAGTAGTCGTCTAATGTGTTTAAACTCAAGCAATTTACTTTTTAAAAATAAAATGGTGTCTCAAGTGCTTATTAGCACTCATTATTGGTACTCACTGGCAAAACCAAGCAAAATATACAGGTCACATCTTTCACAATTGCTCTGAAAGAAACGAACTTTCTTGCCAAGAATGCTGTTTTTTTTCCTTTTGTTTTCTTTCCTTTCTGTTTTGTTTTTTATAATAGGAAATATTATATTTTATTATGAAAATACTATATTTTATATTTTTGTATTATATTTAATATTATATTTAATACGAAAACTGAAAAATTCAGGGAAGGGCTCTTGAGTATCTTTAAGTATGGCCAGATCTCTACAGTCTTGTCCTCCTGCTGTGCCCTGGGCCCCTACTGTGTGTGATATGCAATCTGGAACTTGGAAGGGAAAGTTCTCTTTAATCCCCAGTTCTGGCATATGTACTTAGAATGAGCTGTGGAGTTTAGTCAGAGAGCAAAAGTTAAGCCACTCCCTCCGATTAGTTGCTGCTTAGGAATGCACATTTCCCATCCTATTGCTAGGAACACTTTTATGTGCCTTTTGTTTGACTACCACTTTTCTGCCATCCTTTATGAAGCTCATATCTTCAGGAGGAGAACTGTTGAGCTTAAAATATTTACAACTTACCGTGTTTGTATGGTTCTTTTTAAAAGTTATGTTTTCTGTTCTAAGAATAGCAAGAATAGGCAGTCTTTCAGATTCAGTTATGATTGCTTACCATAAACGTGTACCTCTGCACATAAGGCTTTGCTATTTAGAGTTTTTGCACAAGAAGGGATTAAACCTTGTCTTGGGTAAGCCTGCATTTTATATCCAATAAGAGATTCAGCCTCCAAATTGTAGAGGAGAGCTGGGTAGGCTTAAGATACGACAAATATATTGTAAAAAGGTTGTGTACAGCATCACAGTATGGCTTAAAAATTAATTTTGCTTAAGAACGGAATAAGACGTTATTTCAGCTCCTCTCTTACTCCTTTACAATGGAAAGAACTTAGAGGCTTTATCTGTATTACAGACCCTAAGATTTATGCCAGTTTTATGGTGATTTAGATGCCATGTGGCTTTGTTGCAGTGTCAGCGATATCATTCTTTTTTCCTTGCTGAGTTTACAAGTTGAATAAGAGATTACACACCTCTTTTAAATTGCAATGGGAGAGATAGCCTTGACTATAAAGACAAGGAAACAACTGCAGAATTAACTCCACTGTATGAAAATGAGTGCAAACAAGCTAATGAGTAAGTTCTCAAGTCACCTCATGAACTGCAGAAGTGCTGGGGATTCTGTTTACTTACATTGCTTTCTCACACAGTTCTCCTCTTGGGGCGGGGGAAGAATTCTGGATCCAGACATTTAAACATTTGGTGATGCTATGTCTGTCTCCCTTGTGTGTGTAAAGTGCCGTCAAGTCGCAGCCGACTTATGGCGATCCCTTTTGGGGGTTTTTCATGGCAAGAGACTAACAGAGGTGGTTTGCCAGTGCCTTCCTCGGCACAGCAACCCTGGTATTCCTTGGTGGTCTCCCATCCAAATACTAACCAGGGCTGACCCTGCTTAGCTTCTGAGATCTGACGAGATCAGGCTAGCCTGGGCCATCCAGGTCAGGGCCTGTCTCTATTAGCAGCAGCCATATTCAGGTGCTTTGGGTGTTTTAACAGCACAGGATCCCAACAGGACGGTGATTTTCAAACTGTGGAACTTTACGTTTTTTTGCAAACCTGATCAGTTCTTTAGTGAAAATATTAGTAATGGGAGATACACTTCCTTGTGGTCAGGCACTCCTCTTAAATCACATATGGCAAAGGTGATACCCAACTGAACTAGAGTGTAAAGGAAAGGATTAAAGTATCCTGCCTGTCTGTTGGCTCTCCCTTGTAAAGCCCCCACCCCCCACATTTCAAAGGCAAAGGTGTGTGTGTGTGTGTTTGTACACCATGGGAAATGAAACTGCTAAGCTGATCCCTCACTACTTCTTGCAAACCACTTTCAGTTCTCTTAATATTTATTGTCCAACCTAAGTGACTGCAGAGAAACGGGGAAGTTGTATGCCTGTGCTGCGCTGTACCAGAATGGGGGGCGGGGGTTTGCACAAATAGTTGGCTGCCAGTGACATGTGGGATTCCCCTCTGAGAATTCTTCCCACAACCATGGAAACTGAATGCGTGGGTCTGTCTGGCGTACGTATACATAGCACTTGAAAAGTTCAGCACTGCCAAAATTTGCAAAACAATGTCTTGTTAGAAGGGGCTTTTAAAGACAAGCTATGCAGGCAATCCTTAGAGCCCGCTGACCTCCTATCAGCTGACTTTAACCAGTGTGCTAGGGAGGAAAGCTTTCTGGAAAAGGATGGTCATTCTGCCAACTCTTTGTAGCAGCTTTAATGTTTGATGCCCCTGAGAAGCAACTCCCTGTTCCTAGCAGGCCAGAAACATAGATAGAGCTATGAGGTTTCCAAGATTTCAGAGAGAAAACTTATTATTATTATTATTACTGCCCTCCCTCCCCAGCAAATGCATCTCTTTGCCTCTCTGCTTTATAAGGGGAGATTGCTCTCTGTAAAGCTTTTAATATGCCTTACCTTTATGTTATGTCTGCTTGCTGAGGTATACTGACTATTTACTTTATAGTATCTTTGCCTTGTTTTAGAGCGGTGTTTCTTAAACCAGGGGTTGCATCCCAAGACTGGGCTGTGACCACTTTCTCAAGGCTCAAATTCTAGAGCTGGGGGAGAAGGCTTTTGACCTCCCACCAGTGGGAAGAGAGGGCAACCCTGCCTCATCCCTGTGGCACCATTCTTCCCCAAGGGCATAGTTTGCATCCAGTTCCTGGTAGTGTGGGAGGCCATGGGCACAGTCTGCCCCCATTGCTTCCCAGACCCGCAGTAGGTCAGGTAGAAGTTGAGCCACAGCTTGCGGAAGTGGGTCCCAAAAGAGAGAGTACAAGTGGGTTTAGGATTGCAACCTTTGGGTTGTGAAATACCTAGGATCGCCAACCTCCAGGTGAACTTATCTCTATCAGCTGGAGATCAGTTGTAATAGCAGGAGATCTCCAGCTAGTACCTGACTGGAACGCAGAACTGATGGCACCACATTGGTGTGATGCTCTAGGATTCACTCAAAACTCTGTCAAAACCATAAGAGTTTGGACTGAATCCTAGAGGGTTGTGCCGATGTGGAGCCATCGCTTCCGGGTTTGCACTGGAAGTGATGTTGTGGCATCGGCACATCACTTTCGTCATGACTCCCCACTCCCCTAGCAGATGGTAAGGACTGAATCTGGGACTTCATACACATAAAGCATAAGATGTACCCCAGAACTGGGGGTCACCACTCCAATATATAGCATGGATGCACATTAAGACGCCATACAATATGTAGTTTCCCCACAGTCTTAACTAGGCTTGATGCTGTCTGAGCTTGACAACCCCTTTATGTCCCTGTGGCACTAGGCCTTTTAACTGTTTCATGATGTCTTCTTTTAAGTTGGCCATGCCTCAACCACTGTTATCATTACTCACTTTTTCCTCTTGGTTTTTCATTGTGTAACTAATTTAGCTTGTTTTTATAACCTTTCCCAATCTTCTAGTTCTGTAATTACCACCATTTGGCCCTTTGTCTCCTCACTTCAGCCACACTGGTTTCTTTTGTTGTTTTAGCCTTTAGTGGAATGAAGTTGATTGCACACAACCCCAAACAAAACTTAAATGCATCCCACTGTGGGTTTCCCAGCTTTAAAGAACTCCGGTCAATCTTCTTTCACTCATTTCAGATTCATTCAGTGGTTACATCTCTTAAATCCATTCCTTCGGTGCAATTATTTATACAACCCTGAAACAGGACACCAGACTTTACTGAAGGAATACTATTACCAGCAGGAGACAAGAAGACAAAAAACCCTTGCCACAAAAAAAGAAGTTGTGATCTGGAGAATACATTATTATTACTATTATCATTTTAAACACACAGTTTCATAAAACTATCCCACATGCTGCAGTTTTGTTCTTGTAGGTTCTAATATTCTGCACAATTATTACTGCATCTGAAGTTTAGTTCCTTGAGTTCTGTCTCCTTGCTACTCATATGATTATGTACTGATCCATACTGCCACCAACATGCCTGCCACTTTACAGAGTAACACATGGAAGGAGCAGCTTCTTTCCATCTTGGCCAGGCCCAGCAGCTGGCCCCCTACCTATGTGTACCGACCTAGCCAGTGATCCATGTGACGGTCACCTCTAGGCTAGACTACTGTGATCTGCTCTACATAGGGCTGCCCTTGAGATTGCTCCGGAAATTGCAACTGGTACAGAATGCAGCTGCGCAGGAGCATTTTGGACAGCGCATATTCAACGGGTGCTCCGGCAGCTGCACTGGCTCCAGATTGAATTCTGGATCAAGTTCAAGGTTCTGGTTTTAACCTTTAAAGCCCTTAATGGTCTGGGACCATGGTATCTTCAGGACCACCTCTCCCTGTACAACCCCCAGAGAGTCCTACAATCAGCAAATTCTAATCTATTAGAGATGCCTGGCCCCAAGAATGTCTGGCTGTCCTCGACCAGGGCTTGCCTGGTGCAACAGCAGTGTGGTAAGGGTGGGCAGGGTTCTCTTTGGCTCCTTGTGCACAACTTCACACAAGGAAGCATATATGTCAGCTAAAACATCACTGAGTCTTTAAAAAAAATCTCACATGCCCCCATAATTCATACAGGAAGTAACTAATTTCCCATGAAACTAAGCAAAATAAATCCATTGTGTCTTTTTGGGAGAAAAACCCTAGCTCTGCAACAGTTTAGCTTAATTTTATAGCTGCATTGACCGAAACACACAAAGGCCAAGTGACTTGCCCAAAGTCAGAAGTGAACCAACGTCTCAGGGCTGGAGCCATGCCAAGGCCATTCTGGCTCTCCTCCAGTTGATCTACACATCACATTATGCCACGGCCTCCTTGGCATATCTGACATAGCTGAAATTAACTTGTGCACTACAAGTGCTTCATGACAAAAGAGCAGAGGGAAAGAATAGTGAGAGGTCTATTTTATGCCAAGCACTGAAAAAAATCAGTCAGTCCAAAATGCTAAAAAACAAACCGCAGATGCCAAGACCGTATTTTTCTCAAGACCCTGAAAGGTTAATAATGTCCCTGAGGCCATGCTATTCTTTCTGAAAGGACAAGGAAAGAAGACTGCACGACTTTTCAGATGAAAAGGGTTTTATTCACTGTCAGGTAGGTATTTATTCTCAGAGCTATAATGGATAGAATGCTGGACCTTGACCAGATTTGGGGAGGCCAAGGATCAAATCTTACTTCAGCTGCAAAGCTCACTGGGGGACCTCGAACCCATTATTATTCCTCAGCCTAACCTATTTTACTGGGTTGTGTCAAGAAAAAGCTGGATACCCCAAGTACACCACTCCGAATTCCATGGAACAAACAGATTTACAGCCCATTCCTGAGAATGGGGATGAAATTGTTAGGAGGAGGCGTGACCTCGCCGCCGGTGTAAATGTGTGTAATCACGCGTTTACATGCATTCACGCTGGCAGCAAGGCC
The DNA here is from genome assembly GCF_029931775.1 of Euleptes europaea. Classification (NCBI taxonomy): domain Eukaryota; kingdom Metazoa; phylum Chordata; class Lepidosauria; order Squamata; family Sphaerodactylidae; genus Euleptes; species Euleptes europaea. The sequence goes on along the minus strand of NC_079313.1, from coordinate 27,546,345 downwards.
AGTCCCAGTGGCGGCCAAGCGCCGCGGGGCTGCGCCTCCCCCCTTCGCTGGCGCGGCCTCTCCGTGGTGCCGGCAACAGCGTGGAGAGGCCTCGCTGGTGCAGGGGGCGGGCCGGGGGGGAGGAGCCGCCGCTTGGTCAGCTTCCTCACCACTTTCGGCCACTTGCGCCAGCGTCTGGAACAGCCGTGCTGTGCCTGCTATTTAGCAGGTGCAGCCTTGCTGTTTTCAATGGGGCGAAAAGCCCCAGTTAAACAAACAAAAAAAGGCGCAAAACGGCTTTTTTTTTGTTTAACAGCGTTGGGGAAACAGATTAGGAAGAGGAGCCGCTGCACCGAATGGGCTGCTGGTGTGGTATGCGTTTCTGTGATCCTGAAGGACTGCCTCCTCCCATATTGTCCAGCCCGCCAACTAAGGTCTTTCTCACAAACTCTCTGTTCAACCCCTGTAAGAGGTGAGATGTGTGGGTACCAAAGAGTAGGTTTTTTCAGCTGTGGCACCTGGCCTCTTTTAGGCATCACACCAAAACATTTCTTTTTACTAGGCTTTTGATTAAAGGGTTGATCTTCTAACATATTTTTATAGTCTCTTTTTTTTAGTCTCACAACCATTTTGAAACTCTTATTAAGCAGCTCATGTTATTTGCTTCTCTAGGTTTTTAATTGTTAGCATTTATTGTGCTGTGTTTTTATTGTATTTTGTAAGCTGCTTTGAGTAGGGACTCTGGAGAGGCATAAATGTTTTTCTAAATCAATAAGTAGCTTTCCTATTTCATTATTTCTTTGAAATATTTATATCCCACCTTTCATTTTATAAACCAGCCCACACAATATATGCAAAAACATAAAACCCCTCTATTGTTCTGTTTTTCAGGTTTTTCCCTATTTTGCCTGATCAGGTTTGATATGACCTGGTTTGGTATAATCTTTTTAGAAAGATTGCAGTCCAAGTTCACTTGCATTCTGTGTGGATGGAAAGGTGCATGTTTTGAAGGTCTTTACCACATTAATGCCATCTTCCTATAGCAATACTATAATTAACTTCTCTTTTTTAAGCCAGAAAAAGACCTCTGGTGGTAAGGAGATGGCAGCCATGGGGTCTGAAGCAAAGAAAGTGTGACCTTTATTTAGGTCAATTTCTACTTTTCCTCAGTCTTTTCATGCGAGGGAAGCGGTGCTCAAGATGGCATAAACAGAACACATGATGAGGGAAGAGAGTTGCAGCCGAGGGAAGGGAGTTGCAGCCTTGGATTGGCGTTGGGGTAGTGCACAAACACCTAGTTTCTTTAAATGAAACGAAGTCCTCAGGGCCAGATGAATTGCATCCAAGGGTACTTAAAGAACTTGCAGATGTAAGTTTTGAGCCTCTGTCCATTATTTTTAAGAATTATTGGAGAACAGGTGAGGTGCCAGAAGACTGGAGGTGAGCAAATGTTGTCCCCATCTTCAAGAAGAGAAAAAAAGGAGAATACGGGTAACTACAGAGCCATCAGCTTGACTTCTATACAGGGAAAAGTTTTTGAACAAATCATCAGTCAGTCAGCCCTTGAGCATTTAGAAAGGATGGATCTGATTACTAAGAGCCAGCACGGGTTTCTCAAGAATAAGTCATGTCAGACTAATCTTATCTCCTTCTTTGAGAAAGTTACTACCTTGCTGGATCAGGGGAATGCTGTAGACATAGTTTATCTAGATTTCAATAAGGCTTTTGATAAGGTTCTCCATAATATTCTTGTTGAAAAATTGGGAAAATGTGGTTTAGATCCTGTTATTGTTAGGTGGATCTGTAATTGGTTGACAGATCGCACCCAAAGAGTGCTTGTTAATGGTTCCTCTTCCACTTGGAGAGAAGTGACTAGTGGAATGCCTCAGGGATCTGTCCTGGGCCCTGTGTTGTTCAATATCTTTATAAATTATTTGGATAAAGGAATAGAGGGGATACTTATTAAATTTGCAGATGATACTAAATTGGGAGGGTAGCAAATATGGTAGAAGACAGAGCCAGGATACAGGATGATCTTGACAGGCTGGAGAATTGGGCTAAAACCAATAAAATGCATTTCAACAGAGATCAATGTAAAGTTCTGAATTTAGAAAGGAAAAATCAAATGTATAATTATAGGATGGGGAAGACTTGTCTCAGCAGTAGTGTGTGCGAAAAGGATATTGGGGTCTTAGTAGACCAAACTGAACAAGAGTCAGCAGTATGATGCGGTAGCTAAAAAGGCAAATGAGATCTTGGGCTGCATCAACAGAAGTATAGTGTCCAGATCATGCAAAGTAATGGTATCGCTTTACTCTGCTCTGGTTAGACCTCACCTAGATATTGTGTTCAATTTTGGGCACCACAATTTAAGAAGGATGTAGACAAGCTGGAACATGTCCAGAGGAGGGCAACAAAGATGGTGAGGGGTCTGGAGACCAAGTCCTATGAGGAAAGGTTGAAGGAGCTGGGTATGTTTAGCCTGAAGAGAAGACTGAGAGGGGATATGATAACCATCTTCAAGTACTTGAAGGGCTGTCATATGGAGGATGGAGCGGAGTTGTTTTCTGTTGCCCCAAAAAGTCGGACCAGAACCAATGGGTTGAAATTGAATCAAAAGAGTTTCCGTCTTGACATTAGAAAGAAATTTCTAACCGTTAGAGTGGTTCCTCAATGGAACAGACTTCCTCGAGAGGTGGTTAAGTGCTGTTTCCTTGGAGGTTTTTAAGCAGAGGCTAGATGGCCATCTGTCAGCAATGCTGATTCTATGACCTTGGGCAGTTCATGGGAGGGAGGGCATCTTGGCCATCTTCTAGGCATGGAGTAGGGGTCACTGGGGATGTGTGGGGGACGTAGTTGTGAGTTTCCTGCAGTGTGCAGGGAATTGGACTAGATGACGCTGGTGGTCCCTTCCAACTCTATGATTCTATGATTCTACATCTCCTCCAGCTTTCCTTTACTAATAGTCTCCTTGGTCTCCATTGCATTCTAGTTAGGTTGCCAGTGGAGCGTTGGGGAGGGAAAGGAGGGGGATGATGTTTCTTGTGACTCTCTAGGAATGTTCCTGATCTGGGGAAATCCTACAGCGTCGTATGATGTCACTTCCAGGTTCCGTTCTGCTAGTCTCCATCCCCCAAATGCTCCTACCACAGTTGGAGCTGGTTTTGATGGTTAACTGCCCAAGGGAGGAGGGGTACTCCTCATCTGCTAGAAAGCTTTGGAAATCTTTCTCGCAGCTGGCCTGTGTATGCGCAGCCCCCAATAAGGGACTGCACAGAAGCAATGAAGATGAACTACTCTTTCTGTAAAAAAAGAAGTTGTGTTTTATTTTTTTACAAATAGGTCAACAAATGTTCTTTCAAGTGAATTAACATCCATACTGTGCTTTCAAAAGTTTTCTTTAAAAAAGGAAAGGAAGGCAGCCAGCCTACCTAAAGCAGAGGGGAGAGGCAAGACAGACCAGTTACTCTACATTGGGTTGGATTTGTACTTCTGTCAAATGGGTTGTCAAGATGAGGAGCACCCCAGCCTGAGTAGGGAACAGGGCTGCAGGCCCTGATTTCAAGGTAAGAAAGTAGGATGGGCATGTGCATCAAGTATATGGAAGCTTTAGCTACAGTTGGGGGGGGGGATAAACAGTATGAAAAATAAATAAATACTTCCTTATGAATCACAAGACAAAGGCAAAAGAAATAAACCCAAACCAGAACACAACCCAGCCAAACTTAGGCACTTTTAAAGCTCATATATTTTAATGAGAAAGATTTGAAGAAACACTGAACTTTACTTTGACTGGCTCACATCCATGGTCTTTCACCTATTCAGCCCAGTCTCTCTGCATGACCCCCTTTATGGAATTCAACTCCTTCCTCTGATCTTCTGTTATGAGAAAGCGGCTACCTCTTTTTTGTACATTAGGCAGATCGGTGCATAGTTTTCTAAGGAAAAACTGACCACATCCTTTTCTTAGTACTGAATCCCAGCTGTGATTTTTGCTGTTCAGAGAAAAGCGACACTTACTTCCTGAGTACTGTTTTGGTCTCAGCAGAGTTCTGACTCCCATCTTCTTCACAGTTTGAGGTTTCCAGGTTTCCATATCTAAAAGCAACAGGAAGATGTACAATTTACATAGTGGTGAGAAACTGTGGGGCCTGCCTAAGTAATTAGATATTAAGAATTTACTAAGAACTTGCTGAGTGACCAACTATTGATTTCTTTTTTAAAAAAACAAAAACTTACTAGTCTCCTGCATCCAACAAATTGACTGATTAGTTCAAATCAGTGTGTGAAAATCATTTATTCCTTTGGGTTGTCACAGATAGCATTCCTCTTCAATGAAACTAATATAAGGCCAAGCAGCCAGAAACTCAATGCCCCCTTTGCTTCACAACTCACAGTCTCCAGGCCACCAAACGAAATGCACAGTAAGAGCCGAAGCCTTGCCCCAGTGGCTCAGGGTGGGGTGCGCGGTTCACAAGACCAGAGGGTAAAATTACCTAACTGCACCAAACCTCCATTTCTTGACAATCTCCTTCTAACCAATAGCGCAAGTTTCTTCCTAGACATTAAGTGAGGCTTTGTTCCAATTCTATTTTTTCCTTCACTTCTCCATCCTCCAGCATGTCTGTTTCCTCAGGTCTCTGCCTTTCATCCTAGTACTCAACTTGACCTTCTTCCTTTAATCATCCTGTGTTCTGGCCCATCTCCCTACCCTTCCTAGCAAACCTTTCTTTCCCCCATCATACCTCAAAGCCCTTCTTCTCCTTCAACACTGTGAGGTTTCTTCAGGGCCTCCTCTCTTATTAGTCTCTCCTTTCCTCTCTACCACTTCTTCCCTCCTCCTCCAACCTCCTCTTCCTTCATCTACACCTTCCTCAGGTTCCCATTTCTCAGTATACAGCCCTCCTTTTAGTCACTTTGCTATAGGGTTCCATACTGCTCTTCCTCCTGAGATCTTGAACAAGTCCCCAGCTTGCCCCATAAAACTATCCCTGGGTGTATGTGATGCTTTAATATCACCCTTACTAACAATGCTCCCTTCTCTTATATTAGTGAAAGGGCAAATATTCTGGCCAATTTATTCTGAGTAGTTGGAATGTTCTAGAACCGTGTTGGCGAACGCATGGCACGCGTGCTGCAAGTGGCACGCCGAGCCCTCTCTGTGGGCACGTGCGGAGCCGTCACGTCTGCCTAGGGCTGTGCAGTGTTGCCGTGGTGCGGTGCTCCTTCTTCCCAAGCCCATGCTCCCCAAGCCTGCGTTGGCACCCTCCCTCTCCTTGCACCCGGGGCAAGCCCCTCCCTCTCTCTCAGCTGAGCTGCAGCAGCAGCTCAGCTGTTTGTCGGGCCCCGCCCGTCTTCAGTTTCTTCCATTCTGCTTTCCTAGGTAGGTATTACCACATTGATTGCTCTGCCTTTTTTCTTTTTATCCCTGCTTACTCTGTCAGCTTCTCATCATCCCTTACCATCCAACTGACTCTCTTCACCCCATTCCAACTGCCTTTTCAAACATCAACATTGTTTTTTTTCCCTTTACAGAATGTTAAGCGCCGTGCTGACTCACCTATATATCTAATTCTGAACTTGGTCCCAGGGTGCAGCTGTTTTAAAAAGGTCCTTTACAGAGACAACAAGGTACTAACATCTCAGCTGAACCCTCCCCTCCACACCAGGTACAATTATCTCCTAGCAAGGAAAGAAGGCAGAAAAAGATTTGTCTACCAGGAACAATAGCCACCCAGTTGGGAAGGACATTTTTAATTGGGAAAATGTAGAAAGTTAATATCCTCCCAGCCCAGTGTGGTCTGTCCCTATGGATGCATTTTAGGGTGAAAAAACCATGTGGAGATCTAGTCATGGATCTTCAACCTAATGTGTGGTTTGGCCTTTAGTCCTCTTGGTTTCAGTCTGAGAGCTAAATAGAAGAAAATACTTTTCTCCCCTTGAAATCTATGGGATTCAGAAGTACTTGAGGAGCTGGGGGTGGGGGACATGGTTCAACGGTAGAACACCTGCTTTGCAGTGAGTAGACAGTACTGACCTTGATAGACAAAGGTCCATGAAGCTTCAGGTGTCCCATGTGGCTGGTACTACAGTGGCTTTGTTCTCAGACGTGGGCCATATCTTTGACCCTCCTGTCATGCCAGGATGTATCTCTGTCTCTCTACCTAGCTTCCCCAAGCCGGATTTCTAGAAATATCCAACTCTTTCTAGAACAAATCATCTGATAGCTGCCAGTTTTCAAATTTCACTGTGCATAGCAAAACGTGGTAAGCCCCTCTCTGATGGTTGTCTGGGAGTATTTCCCTTTTTCATGATTTCCCAAACAAGGATAAAATTATTCAACGCATCTCTGAGATACCACTTAGCAGAAATACTGTTAAAGATCGAGTACAGCGCATGGCAAGTGATGTTAGTCAGCAGCTCACCACTGACTTACAAAAGGCAGCCTGTTACTCCATGTGCTTGGATGAAAGCACAGATATAAATAATCATGCAAGGCAAGCAGTAATTTTGTGTTATGCTGTTGGTGACATCATGAGAGAAGAGCTGGTGAAACTGGTGTCTTTGCCTAAAAGAACACAAGGGATAGATATCTACAATGCTGTGGTGGAGGCTTTTTTGTCACAAGACATAAGACCAGAAAAAGTGGTTTCAATTACTAATGATGGGGCACCTTCTATGGTGGGGGCAACATCTGGTTTCATACAATTCTTTGTTAAAGAAACAAAACATCAAGTCATTCAGTTCCATTGCATTATACATCAAGAAGCTCTTTGTGCCAGGGACAGCAGCAAAAAATTTGATGATGTCCTCAAAGATGTCACAAAAATGACGAATTACATCATGGCTCATGCTCTGAATTGTCGACAGTTTCAAGCACTTCTTGAGGAGGTTCAGGCACAGTATGTCTACTTATGTACAATAATGTCCGGTGGCTGAGCAGAGGACGAGTCCTGGAGAGTTTTGTAGTCTGCTTGGATGAAATTAGGCTGTTTATGAATGAAAAAGGGCAGGAATATCCACAGCTCACTGATATGGCCTGACTTACCAACCTCATGTTTTTTACAGAGTTTACACAACACTTCAATGTACTGAACCAACAACTACAAGGCGTAGGGAAAACAGCAGAAAGGATGTTTTGTGATATCAAAACATTTGAGAGAAAACTGCAGGTTTTTGAAAGAGACCTTGAAAGTGGGCAGCTGAAATATTTTCCAAAACTAAAAATGCATTTAGAAAATTCTACATCATTTGCAGACAATCCTACAAGCCATCAGGAAATGTACAAGGAATTTTCTAGTATTGTAGCAGCTGCACAGGTGAATTTTAGCAACAGATTTTTACAGTTCCGTAAGATGGAGACAACTCTGTGTTTTCTTACTTCTCCAGATAAAGCCAAATTTGAAGAACTTGATCTTTCCTGCCTACACTGGTTAGATTTAGAAAATCTGAAAACTGAGCTAATAGAATTTCAAGAAAGCTCTATCTGGAGAAATGAATTCTATGGCCTGCGTGAAACACTTGAGAAGATAGAAGGGATGACAAAGGATAGCACAGTTAGTTCTGGAAATGAAATCCTTAAAGTGTGGAATTCTCTACCAAATAATTTTAAGTCAATGAAAGCACTTGGGATTGCTTTCCCTACTTTGTTTGGATCATCTTATGCTTGTGAGCAGCTGTTTTCAGCTTTGAATTATATCAAATCTGACACCAGAAACAGACTAACAGATGACCTGAGTGTTGCTCTCAAACTTACAAAGTATGAGCCAAGGGTGGACAAATTATCAGCATGCACACAACAGCAAAAATCACATTAATTGTTCAAAAGCATGCCAAATGCAAACTTTTACCTTTCAATAAAAAGTTGTTTGTATCATTGAAAGCTCTGTTATTGTGTTTTTCTTTTAAGGCAAAAGATGTTAACGTATGAGTTGTTTTTTCTAAACTAAAACCTCAGTATTCAGGTTAAATTGCCGCATTAGCACTCGGCGATAAATAAGTGGGTTTTGGGTTGCAGTTTGGGCACTCAGTCTCTAAAAGGTTCGCCATCACTGTTCTAGAGCTTTCAGTCAACCAGTGCCACAGCCTTCACTGTCAGAAGGGCAACTTATTCCAGATAACTGTAAAAGGTTCTCACACTGGAGAAGAAAATGTAACCCAAGCCTGGAAATTTAGCATATGCCTAAAAAGTCCTTTCTCATTATCAGTTTATGCCATCAAATGAAGTAGGTGGTGCTTAGTAAAAAGTTCTATGAAATCACGTATTAACCATAATAAATAAATATGCAAGCTTCCTCTCAGAAATATGAAATGTCCATGCTTTCTAAAATTCCTTTTGTAGTGCTGCTTCATTTATTTATGACTAGCCCACTCTGATTAGAAATTAAGCTGTATATGCAAGGAATAAATGCAATTTGACATTTTTCAGCCATGCAGAACCTTAATTAAGGTTGCAAGTATACAATTTGTATGTTACCACTCTCACTATATTTAATGCTTTACCTTTATTATTGCGACGTATGCGCCAGAACTCAGCACATTTTTTTCTGGACTTTCTCAAGTCTGGAGGGGAGGGGAAGGATTGGGGAAAATCAGCACATTACATATGAGTACTGGCACTACCTTTTGTAAACAGCACAAATTACCTAGTAAATTAAGGCTTTTCCCCAGTTTACGCTGCAGTGCTAACCAGAATTACACCCCTCTAAGTTCATCAAAGTCAATGGGTTTAGATGGGCGTTGGTCTGCTTATGATTGCACAACTAGCAACTAACTGATCAAATCTGTGTAAATTTACAAAATACAGCTGAAGGGTGTAACAACATTTTTAGATAATGCATACATCATGGATGTCAACTGCCAGAGTTTTCATTCTGGTATTCATTCTAGTTACCTGGGCTACGTGGTTTCTTTGTGACATTTCCCTCCCCAATTTATGTTTAAAAATCACATCTGTAGCTCTGCATTATAAACTTCATTATCCCCTGTGTACCAGGTGATAAAATTTTAGGAACGTATCCCAGGGATTTTCAATCTTTGATTTTGTACCATTTGTGAGATAGGAAGAAGTGGTGACTTACTGATATTTCCTGTGGATTCTACTGTTTATTATAAAAGCTGGAGAAAATTATGATGAGGTCAGCCTGCCTTCCTGTACAGGATGTGTGCAAAGCTGGCTCTACAATTGATATGTATGTCAAACAGACCAGAAGTGAGAGGAGTACACCATATGCTACACCCTTGTACACGGCTCCACTCCTGATATTTTAGAACTGCTTTTATTCCTTTTCTGACCTTATGCTGTTTATGTTATAGGTTTTTATCTAATCTCATAAACCACCTCAGGGAAATGTTTTGTTGGTTGAAAGGCAGTTAAATAAATATTCTAAATAAATATTATCCTACATTTTTCTGGTACTTCCGAAAACAGTGTCAAGGAAACTGTACTACCGCAATTGCAGCAGAAATAGTAATATCCAGATTCTCATGTAAAATCTGCTGAGCTCTACAGAATTTTGGGCACACCTCCATTAAAAAGAGAATTTGTATACTTCATGAGTACTCATCAAGCTTGGGGGGAATGTGATTAATTTTTACTGAAAATAGAAAAGAAGCCTGGTATGGACATGTCTTGCAGTGTTTGTAGAATAGAATAGAATAGAATAGAATAGAATAGAATAGAATAGAATAGAATAGAATAGAATAGAAATTTTACTTATACCCCGCCCTTCTCTGGTGCATCGGGCTCTGGCCGGCTAACATCATACAAAAAATACATTTTAAAATATAATTAAAATAATGAACAATTACATATAGACGGCACCCCAAACACTGTTCCACCTTAGGGAGGATGGTCCAAGAAGGCTGCCATGCACCAAGAATAACAGTCAGGGCCAACAGCCAAGATTGATGCCATTCTTCAGGGGAGATGGAGACAGAAGGAGGGGGAAGGAGGGCAAGGGAAGAGGAATGGAAGTAAGGGATGGAGAAGGAAGGAAAGGAAGAGGAAGGGGAGTAAGATAAGGGAGGCCAAACTCAACCATAAGCCTGGCGGAACATCTCCGTCTTGCAGGCCCCGCGGAACTGGGCCAAGTCCCGCAGGGCATGGGTCACACTAGAGAGGTCCACCAAGCTGGGACCAGGGCCGAAAAAACCTTGGCTCTGGTTGAAGACAGACAGATGATTTTAGGGCCAGGGATCACTATAAGGTTGGTTCCAGTAGAGCGTAGTGCAGTATAGTACAGGTGGGGTGTATGAGTGCTCATTTTTCAGAGATCTCCAACAGAACGTTCTTGCTAACAAATCTTAAGGATCAAGTTCAAGGATTTTGCCATTGGAATTATCCCATTCACTTTTATCACTCTTAGGAATGAATGGGAAAGGCTTTATTGTATATAAGTATTTATTATATGCAATATATTATTGTGTTATATACTGCATATAATAAATAAAATAAAGCTGGTTGATTCAAAGGCTTCACTTCTCTTTATCAACTCTAGACTTGGTTACTGTACCAAACTATCACAATGATCTTCAACCCATGGACTAGGGACCCTCGGGAGAGTCATGGAGCCCCCTAAGAGCCACCTTTTTTGCTGCTCTTTGGAAAGACCTATATGTGCAGACAGTAAGGGTGTCACATCTCCTTCCTCTCCTTACATGCAAGCTAAAAGGATTGGTTCAGCCAGTGTGGTATAGTGGTTAAGAGCGGCAGTCTCTAACCTGGAGAACCGAGTTGGATTCCCCACTCCTCCACATGAAGCCTGCTGGGTGACCTTGGGCCAGTCACAGTTCTCTCAGAACTCTCTCAGCCCACACGGAGGCAGGTAGTGGCAAGCCACCTCAAAGAGTCTCTTGCCTTCAAAACCCTACGGGGTCGCCATAAGTCAGCTGTGACTTGGCAGCATTTTCCACCACCACAGGCAGATTCAGACACCCACCCTCCCCATTAAACCTCTCCCTTGACTTGCCTTTTTTTTCTCCCCACCCAGCACAGCCGAAGGTGGCCACCCTACCAGTGGTTTCTTCAATGCTCTGCACATGTGGCAAAAAAGAACCTCCTGATGAGGTTTTAACTCTCACTCCTTTTCTTCCTAGTATGTGACTTTGATGTCATGAACTTTCCTGTTATGAGTTTGCAGCTCAATGGACCCCATGCTTAAAGGTGGGGACTAACCGTGGTTCCCAGTTCTGCAAAGGCTGGAAACCACTGTTCTATCTAAGCTCCTTATTTCTTATTATCAGCCATATTTGTCCACTTTAATTCTGCAGGTTGTTTGTTTTATCTTGTTTCTTGCTTTCTTTGCTTGTGTTTTTCCTGTCTGGCTCCCACTTCCCTATATAACTCAGTTCAAACTTATTGTAGTATAAATATGTCTTCATGGTCCAGCTCCTTCTTATCTTTTTAAAAATATTTTATTTTTTATAAAGATAAACAGAACAGAAAAAAGAGAAAATTAGAAGCCAAATCACAAACAACAATTACAATTACATCAAAGAAAATAAAAGAAAAAATATATATATGGTATGATAAACAATGATATAAGAAATAACAATAAGGGATGATAGCAACAATTAGTAGCACTAAATAGCGATATAATAATTCACATTAAATGGTGATTATGATAATATATCTTAACATAAATCATAAGATAACCTATACAATACTTGATAAGGACAGATTTTTAAAAAGCTTGCAATAGTAATTACTATTATAAATTTCTGAAAATACTTCCTGAATAATAAAAATTGAGTTCACATATTACTGTCATCTATCCATGATACGTTTAAATTTCCCCCCTCCATTTAACACCTTTTCAATACAGTATATCAAGAGGGTTTTTAATAATTAATATCTTATCTTTTGCCCCTCTTATCTCTTCGTACTGCAGTTCTAGTGCTGCTTTACTTCCTGTCAAACCCAAAATCTCATCTGTTCTCTCTCCTCTTTGCCCCTTTCCTCTGTTTGTTAAGGAACGCTTTGTCTCTTGAGATTAGATCACCACAATTAGGTGGGTTTCTAAACACTACTTGAAGACACAATTGTTCTCCCTGGGCTAATGGCCTTAAGTCTCCCGAATTTCCCTTTTGGAGTGTTCCTGTGGGAACCTTTAACTTGACACTCCTTTGTTTCAAAAGTGCCATGGGTATAATAAATAATATTCATATTTTTCTAGATTTGACTCAAATTCTGCAGTGGAGGGCTTCCAGGAGTCAAAATTGCTCCAGGGTCAGAACAGATCAGTGAAACTGATAGGAAATCAACAACACACATCCTACTATTCTGAAGCGATAGTGATACGGTTTTAAGACAAAATTCTTTTTAGTGTTAATTTTGAATAAAAGCCCAAACCATAACACTAGAACAGTAGCTTTGTTTGTCACAACATTTTGTGGTTAAAAACGCAGCAGTTTCCCTTGTTGATGATGCTCACTGACTGGCTGTCTGATTGATATGAGTATATTCAGAAACTATTATATTAATCCAATAAAAGCATGATATACAGTGGAGAGTCACTGGCATAGAATAACCAAAGTTGCTGGTTCAATTTCCACATGCGGCCCTGAAAGGAGTTCCAGGCACACCTGAGATTTTGGGTGGGGACATGGCTCACTGGTAGAGCATCCCCTGCAGTAGCTGGTATTCCCAGACATTAACTGGGATCCACTGCTTGTAACAGTAATTCTATCATTACCATTTGATATATTTGGATTTGCCTTTATTTCTCTTCTTATTGTTTTGTTTACAGAATGTTTATCTTATTAATTAAAGGTTTGTAGTGATGCATACAGTAAATGCTGAGAAAATAAAATATGGAGGGGCATATTTCTGGCATCCCAGTTAAAAGATCACACAGCAGGTAATGTGAAAGGTCTCCAAATAGAGATGTGAGGGTCTAGAACAGTGGTTCCCACCGCCCCCTTGGTTCCACAAACTCAACCCCAGCACCTCCTACCCTATCCTATAAAAAGCATTATTCAAAACAGCGGTTTGCATGACTCACTAAAGAAGATAATAACAATAAAATTTCAAAACAGTAACAATTAATTGCACATCTATTCAAAGTCAAATTAAAACTTTAAACTGAAATTTATTCAACAAAACTGATTAATTTGATCCAGTGGTACAAGCTCTTCAAAGTCTGGAAAAAAATTCTGATAGTTTCCACCAAATTTGCCAGCATGGTGCCATAGCTTGATCTATTGTAAATTAGTGAACACAGTTGAAGGGGCCCACCTCTAGCGCCCCCTGCTGCCCCCTTGCCTCTTAGTTCCCCCCGTAGGTAATTCCACTGCCCCCCAGAGGGTGGTATTGCCCACTTTGGGAACCACTGGTCTAGAAGGTCCTTACACATGGACTTTTTTCCAGGGCTTTTTTGTGACGGTACTCACCAGTACTGAGTACCATCTTTTTCAGGGCTCTCCTAAGTCCTGATCCTTATGTGCCGCCCTAATCCACTCAGCCAGAAAAGGACAGAGCATACCCAGAGGGAACAGCCTAGTGGGAATCTGAAAAGGGAGGGGGGAATCGGCACAAACTTATATATGAGTATTGGCTCCTTTTTAAAGCAAAAAAGTTTCCCTTTTTTCAATTTATCTAGTAAAAACGAAGAAAATTTCGGTAAGCACTGAAAAAAACACTCCCACGGAGGGGGGGGGTTCTTTTGGAATGAGTAAAATGCTTTTTAAGACAAGAGCTTATTCACTCAAAAATATTATGCAAGACAATCTGCAGCATTAGTTAATGGTAATTCCTAAGTATACTGTAACATATACAACATATTTTCCGGAATGGATATTGTTTAAATATGAATAATTCTGGCAACAATAAACATGCTATGATGTGTTTCATGATAAATTATTACAGAGATCAGGTTTTTCAATGTTATAAAGTTTAACTTGATATCCAAATATGTGGGTAATACTACCTACTATGACTCCGCAACTGGGTTTCTATCCAAATAATGTACTTTCTTTTCTTTACTATACAGTTTGTTTTCTGGTATTAATTTTTAATTTTACCTTTAATTACCTTCCTCTCAAATGGCAAAAATTACTATACACATGTTTCAGTAGCACAGACTGCAGTAGTTTTCATCTTTCTCACATATCTGGTATATTTTCAGTTTTGCTTGTAATAAACTAAGGCATTTATACATGTAACTAAATATGAGTACAACTTCACATGCTATTCAAGTTATTAATGATGTGTTTTATGTTCTTAGAACAGCAAAATAAGTGTAGGTCTGATAGGATAGTAACTATTGCATGTATTTCAATTTTTCTCAACATTCCCCCTTCCCCCTGGGCTCAGAGTACTCCATACTGATCTAATAGACCAGAGTTTCCCAAACTTTTTAAGTCATTGGAGCACTTTTCAGGAGAGAAATTTGTCACGGAGCACTAATTTTCACCTAGCACCTATATACTAAACCGAATGACAGTAGTATTTTTCTTTCCAATCTCTTCATGGAGCACTAGGAGATGTTTTGCAGAGCACCAAGTGGTCCTTTGGAGCACAGTTTGGGAACCTCTGCAACAGATCAAGGGTCTGACATAGTATTAGGCAGCTTAAATAAAGGGCCATGGCTCAGTGATAGAGCATCTGCTTTGATAGCAGAAGTTTAAAGATTCAGCCCCCAGCATCTCCAGTTAAAAGGATCTGATTAGGTGAAAGACCTCTACCCGAGACCCCGGAGAGCTGCTGCCAGTCAGAGTAGGTAAGACTGACCTTGAGAGAGCAATGCTCTGACTAAAAGCAAGGCAAAAATCACCTAAAACAGAAAAAGTGGCCGATCACATGAGCACAGCGTCTATCAAGCGAGGCAACTTTACCACTCTGTAACCTCCTCAGCTGGTAACATGATTTAGCCCTGTCTGCTTTACTTAAACACCATACAGTCTTTAGCCCAATTGTAAACATACTACTTCACTGGAATCAGTGAAAAGGTTACTCCAAACAAGGCCTTTGAAGTCAGTGGGTTTGCAGAGGATTAAGTCTATATAGGATTGCACCATGAGAACCTTTCCTTTATTGCCCCCAAAGCAATTACAATCACAGCCCTTGGAAAAATGCAAGGGTTTTCCTGTCCGGTCACTCGAAAAGTGCCTTTCTTTTTCATCTGCCGCTGGCAGCCCTGAAGTCCCTGACTAAAGAGAATGAACATACAATATATAGCCTGGTGTTCGATAAAAGAGCTGGACTGACAGTTTGCAAACTGATGTTCTTTGTGAAAGTACAGAGGAGCAGCAACAATGAGCAGCTGCAGAACAAGCTTCCCTCTGCCATTCCCAGGGCTGGGCCTCAGCCATGACTAAAGTGGGTCTCTCCCCACCACCAGCGGAAGGAGCTCAGGAAAGCCATGCAAATCACTCCCCAGTCTGCTCTCCGACTAAGAGCCATCCCCTTCAAAGAGGAATTGAAAGCCACCACTTGCAACTAAAATTCTGAACAGTGGCCATTCCGAAACAGATTTTTTTTTTAAGGTATTGGTGTTTTTTGTTTGTTTGTTTTTGTTTTTTTAAATGAGCACTTTCACCTCTGGATTTATAGTACAGTACAGGAACTCATGTGGATGATGCGTAGTAGACTGTACGAAGAGACTAGTTTTCCTTTTTGCCACATTTGGACCAAACAAGCTGCAGACTTGGACCAAAAGCCAAACAGGGTGGAATACAGCTTTCTTCATGTACAGTTTTAGGGTTGCCAGCCTCCTGGAGAACTTTACAACGGATCTCCAGTTTACAGACACCAGTTCCCCTGCTCAAACCCTTTCTGACTATGTATTACTCTTCCTACACACTTGACACTGAGAGACACTGTCCTTCAGTGTTACTCCTCTGAAGATGCCTGCCACAGCTGCGGGCGAAACGTCAGGAAAGAAAATACCAAGACCACGTTTACACGGCCCGGATAACCTACAAGAACCAATGAACTCTGACCGTGAAAGCCTTCGACTCCTTATATTAAAAAGCCCTGATGGGCTATATTCCTACTGCCCCTCCCCAACAACAACTGCCATATTACTGTGGCAAGAGACAGTGACTGTTCATTTCATTTCTGGTCCATAGCATTGATATGCCTAGACGCTCTGTTAGCAGGCTTGGTACCACAGGCAGCCCATTCCTGAGGGGAGGGGCTGCGATGGCTGGAGGCAGCACAGTGGCGCCACCTCCAAAGGAGGATTCAGTCCCCCGCAAGGCAGAAAACTGCCCTTACTTGCAAGCCCTGTGGAACCGCTCCATAGCGTTCCACGGGGCTACGCTACCTGAAAAGGTGGAGTAAATGCAAGTAAGGGCAAAGGGGCGATCCTGGCCTGAAAGGGGGTTAGGAAGCCGTCTAAAGGCAGCTCCACCCCTAGAGCACCCCCCAGGATGACAGTGCACAGATGTGCACCGTCAGGATGCTGGTGGAAGGTGTCCTGTCGCGGTGGCACAAGTGGTGCGGACGCCGGCGCAGTTCCCTTCTGCGCCTGCTAACAACTTTCGACCTCCCAGGTCAGGAATGGGCTGTAAGAAGCTAGAAATCATTTCTGCAAAGTATTTAGTTGGATTCAACCAATGGTTTTTGCCTCTAAATCTTATTTTTTTAAACAAGTAGTTGCAAATTAACTCCAAAATATTCCTAACTAGCCAAAGGAAGAGCACACAAAGTATAATGCATTGTAGAGTTAAAAAAGGAAATACCCTGAACTTTGTTTTCAATTTTTTAAAAAAGCTAGAGTTGACATTTACATTCATGGATTGTTTGTTTGGTGGACATAGATCAACATGTATACTAGTAGCTTCTCATTGTTCAAACATCAAAAGGGAATCTTCGGCTGTATAGGCATGATTAATACAGCGGAATACAAGAGAATGAAGAGGAAAAACACCACACAATCAACAACAAAGCTGTTGGAAAAAACAGCATGGGGGGTGGAAGCTGACATTTTAATGTCCAATTTAAACATGTTTTTTCTTAAGGACAAAATATGGGAGTAGTAAATTTAGAGGCTCCCAAATGGCAGCTTGAAGTGCAGCAGTTCTTGATTGAGTACTGTTGCATTTTAATAAAAATTATTGTTTTTTTTAATGAAGTGCTGCAGTTCTGCCCAAAAGGCTTCTGCTTGCTTCAGATATGCAGGGAAAAGGTTTATCTATCTTTCTTTCTATCAGAGTTTTATTCTACTCTTCCTCTGAGGAGCTCAGTGCTGCATAGATAGTTGTCCCCTTCCATTTTATTCGCATAGGTAGGCTTGGCTGTGAGAAAGAGTGACGGGACCCAATGTCATCCAGTAAGCCCCATGAGGGATTGAAATTGAAAATAGATGCCCCCAGGCATAATCTGACACTCTAACTACAACACCACACTGGTTCTCATGCCGCTTTTCTGAACACCCATTTCCTCCTCTCCCCTAACTATGACCTCTGTGCAAGAATGCGGACTCTGGAGCTAATGCCTCTCAAGTACTTCCCTTCCCAGCCTTATATATTCCATGTAGTTTGCAGCAGTATTACTCAGGTCTTCTACAACTTTGGTTGCCCAGCTGACCTTCCAAGACCTCCTCCATGTGCTATGTCCAAGATGGCTTCTAAAGCCAAAACAGCATTGTTCCACTCTTCCCTGGTGTCTGACTTTGAATGTTCTTCCTTCTGCTTGCCTAGCAAAGATAGGTGCTTTGACCCTAAGCCTTGGTTTCACTTGCACTGCATTGTGGGAGAAAGTCCTCATCTCTGGAGCACGCTCCTCTAGTGCTCAGAGCTTCTGCTATGTAAGACCAGCATCTTTCAATGAGCTGAAAAGCACCTAATGACCACAGGTAATACTATGCACCAGAGGGCTGCCTCTGTGAACAGAACCAAGGTGATTCAAGTCATTGTGATTGATATCCAAGCCATGTAACATTATATCCTACTTCCATGACTAGAATCCTAACAGCTAACTTATTATGCACCCCCAGAAATCCATGTTTTAAAGTATTACACCAATTTTACTGCCAAAACACCTCAGAAATTTTGGTTATGATGTCATACAGACATGTCTTGCAATGGTCTATAACACTCACCAGCATAAAGTCTGACCTAAATTGAAACATGAGGACACAGACTTTAGAAAGCTCTGGAAGAAGGGACGTGGACACCAGAAATGAGGAGTGGGTTATATACACATTCACAACACTAGAGCTTCACCCCAGAAACACAGCCATTTTTCCATGCTACCCTTTACCACCACAAGGAGAAAAAATCTGGATTAAAAAAAATATCCCAATGACGCTAAATTCCAAACTAGACAGCTATTCCATTTGCACAGTGAGCCTATAAAAACCTGAGATAATGCACATGCTGACTATGGCATTGGAATGGCAGGGTATAATAAGGGGTATAACCCCTTTACTTTAAACAATATTTTATAGGCCGGGTACATTAGCAGTCATTCAGGAAAACAATTTCATCTCTTAAAAAACATCTGCAAATATATATCCTGAAGCTAATTTCTTAATTCTCATCAAATAAGTGAAACTCCTTTTTTTTCGGTTGCATCTTAACCACTGAATCTTACCTGTTAAGGAGAAGTTCCAGTACCTCTTTTGTAGAGGCAAAGCCCCTGTAAGTTGACAGAAAGATGCTGATATAGGTAAAGTCATTGTCCCCAAAAGCTGTCAGCAAGTTCTCCACCAGCTTCTCTAGGGTACCAGCTTTTATTGTCCGGATCTTACACGTCTCGTACTGGCTGACAGTATGCCCTGGGGGCAGTTGGTCCCCTTCAACCTGAGCAAGGAACAATAAAAACAGAAGGGAAGTTAATTTCCCCAACCAATAAGCGAGAGAGTGCACTGCAACCAAAGACAATTTTAAGGCACACAGCACACCTTTATTGATGATTGTAAGCAGGTGTTGCTCCTTAAGATGCCTAGGTGGGAGATCACCAAGAACCCTATCAAAGCTGCTCCAGGCTTATCAGAGGAAAGGTAATAAATACATTTGTCAGACCCCATCTTTGAATTCCATTAAATTACAGAAGAGCTGATAAATTGACACTTCAATGTAATACAACTTATATACCCTGAATGCTTTGAACAAAGGGAAGAACGTTATCAAAAACAGCAGCCCCATGTCTAATTCCCCCTCCACCCCCCAAAAACACATAATAATTAAAGATGTCATGGCACTGGTTGTATCCAGAGCACTGCCAACACAGATAAGCTGCCTCAGTTGGACTTTTCAAACTGCTGCAGCCCCCCACCCTTACACATTTTGTTTCTAGAGGTCAGTGGACTCTTAGGAACTGGATGGGGGCATATCAGTTAAAACTGGTCTTTTCTCCTCCACCAACAGACATTCCTCTGGGGAAGGGAAGAGCCAGCATGAGATAGTGACAGAGAATCAGGTTTAATCCCCAGAATCTCTAGTTAAACAGATCAGGCAGTAGGTGATGTGAGAGACCACAACCTGAAATCCTGGAGAGCCACTGACAGGGTAGACAATACTGACCCTGAGAGACCAAGGGTCTGACTCAATCTAAGGCAACATCACATGGATCTTACCCCATATGTTTTTTCCACCTCACGGCAAACAGTGATGTGGAGCAGGGATAGGGAAATACTTGATGTGATAATGTCAGACCACACAAATCATTACTACACATTACAGGGGAGATGAGGGGAAACTAAACATAGAACTCCCATTCTTGGCAGTGGCTCCATGATTTCGGAATATAATTTTGCTCCAAGTCTAGTATAAACATTTGTCTCCAGCAAGGAGGATGGAACCTTGATTACTTCCTGAGAGGGTTCCTTCTGCTCAGTGGCAGAAGGGCATCTTGAAGCTTTGGGTGATTCCCGTCCATTGCTAGGGGAGGCAGGAACTAAACTTTCTACTTCCTGTCTCCTCGGCAGGAATTGCCTGGTGCTTCCAATTTAACACTAAGCGAGCTAACTAGAGACAGGAATAACGTGTGTAAACAGAGGTAAAAGGCATAACAATTCTTCTTCTGCCCTGAGAGAGGCGGTGGCCATCTTGTTGCCAAGAATCTTCCCTTCGAGGATTAAAGGAGAAAGGAGAAGGCAGGGCAGATGGATAGAAATAAAAGGCTAGGATGGTAGAGAGGAGTCTTTTAAAGTAATATAGGTAAGATACAGTGGCAGACTGGGTCTAAAAATATTGGTTGCCAGGAGACAAAGGGGACCCACCCACAACTATAAGGCTATCATTTAATCTTTATAAGAAATAAATGAAATTTTCAAAAAATACGTAAGTGGAAAAAGGTACAATTAAAATTATAGTTGCATACGGTAACAGTATTGGAACTTCTATTATATTTTCAAGCTACTAAAAGGTCATTAACATTTTTAACATATTGTCCAATGTTTAAATGGGCCCACTTCACCAGGGGCCCATAGGGCCTACTTGCCATTGGGTAAGCTGACACCCTGGCCAGTCCGCCACAGGGAGTTTAGACGGAAATTTCCCTAAGCTAAGGCAAAAACACAGCAGAACCAGGCTGTGAATGGTGCTCTCTCCAGCAAGGCAGGAGGAAAACTGGAAGCACCAGGCAATTCCCGCCGAGGAGATAGGAAGTAGAAAGTTTAGTGCCTGCCTCCCCTAGCAATAGATGGGAATCCCCCAAAGCTTCAAGATGCCTTTCCCACAGAGCGAGAACTGTCAAGAACCTTCCTCCACATATCTTCCAAAGCTGAAATGAAGCCAGAAAATGAAAGATGAAGCCAAAATCAGCACAGGCCACAGAAGCTTGATACAAAATGTGTCTAAAACCTGATGGTTTTGAAATCACCCAGGTGTAAAGATAAGTAGATGTGAACTGGTCAATTTCTGGATGGGATACCACCTGCAAGCCTGAGACATCAAGGTTACAAATAGTCAGTTTAGAAATCTCTTGAACAAAATATACTTATTAATGTTCAATCCAGATACCCCAGCTGCAGTGCACCTTTATTAATTGTATTTCCCCTAGCTCAGATACAGTATTTTAGTTAATTTCTTGTTTTTATAAGTTTCAGCTTGCATAGATGCTGATGCAAAAGTTACCGCACTCGTTGGAATGAGCATCCTGAGCTTCAGAGGGTTTTGAGGGAGACCCTTGTTGGGTTGATATTTTACCATGGGATTATAAAATGAATCCATTTCACCTGATACAAGCACTTGTGCAGATGTTGGTCAATATTATGCCACTGACCTGCCAACTCCTAGGACTGTGAGTAGCCCATTGCTTAGTTATCTGAAGCTACAAAGAATCTCTTCTAGGTGACCAGTCATAAAAGTTTCCCAAATGTTTGTTCTCTCTTCCCCCACCCCCCCTTCTTTCCTTTTAGGCTACAAATGACTAAGAGAAAGATCTGTAAGTAGAACTGTGAACACATACCTTTTCCCCAGAGTCAAGCATCCCACAAAACAGGCCCACTGTATCACAAGAGAACAGAACCATAGTAGGCCTGAGTTAACTTGGCCAAATAAGCAATAGTAGAAGCCACAACAACCTCAGAGAGAGCACAGTGATGGCAAGAGTAGTTGGTGACCTCTTGACCAGTGGGCCTAGGGTCATGATCAATGAATCTCTGGATGTGTATGTCTGAACAAGAGACAGAAAGTGAATGCGGCGGGATGCATTTGTGCAATTGTGACAAAGATAACAAGTGTCAAAATGTGTGCCAATTCATAGGGAAGCTGATCTTGTATAACTACCAATGGGCCGAACCACGTGGGCAGCCATTCGTACAAACAGCCAGAATCGTAAGCTAGCTCTGCTTGCAATTTAGTTTTCCAGCAGTGCGGTTACCACAGAGATAATGAATGAACCAGCCCTGTATGTGAGAGTGGGAAGCTGAAAACAAAAGAGGAAGAGAAAGAGGGTGCGAGAGAGAATAAGGATTCAGAGGTTATAGGCAGTGGGTGGGGGGCGGGGGTGCAATGATCCATCTGTGATTTTTTCCCCAGTCTCCATTTGTGACTATCTCAAGTTACACTTAATTACAAGATATATACCATTTGCAATACAATACACACATGTCCATCTCTTTTTATCAGTGAGGGACTACACAAAGGGAAAACATTATCAGGCTACATTTTTCAGCAATGAAGTCTATATAACACCAGCGATCTCCCAAGAGGAGCTCAGTTGCTTACATCACTTGCATTTAGACAGCGAAAAGGCCTAAGTGAATATGCTATAGAAAGTAATCCAATTCAGGATGGCTCAATGACCTCATTATGCTTCTCCAATTTCTGTTACACTATCAAGATGGAATGAGAGATATTCAGGCTCCCCCCCCCTTTGCCGCTGTGAAGTATCGACATTGTACAGCTCTTTCTCTGGTCAGATAGCAAAGCTTTCATGCATCATCACATCAACCACTGGTACAGAAGGTCCCACCCTGGCATTATCTGTTTCTATTTCACTAACTGCGACCCACTCACAGCAATTATAGCATAACATTGCTGCTACCTGATGCTCCTTCCTCAGCTATCTTCCCTTGCTACCAAGATTTTGCCCTACCAAGATTTTGCAACACACCCGTTGTGCCATATTGAGTACAGAAGGGGCTACTGTTCCAATTCATAGCCCTGGACCTGTCCCTCATTCTATAGTGTCATAGCACACAAGTTTGGGGTTGCTTGCCCTGAACCCTTCAAAGCACAGTTTAAAACCTGAAGCTTATACAAACATTTTGTTAGAGTAGGGGAAAATTTAAGGCTCTGGATTTTGCCCACCCAGAGCCCCATCTTATAGCCCCCTAACTTGCCTGTATAAAAGCCAGTTCATAAGGTTCTACCATATCCGTGCCACAGACCCTCAATTCTGGTAGGGATCCGGCCTCCCCTACCCTGTGCTGTTTTTTCTGACCCAAAATGGTTACAGGATAGTGAGCTCAGCTGCAACCTGGGACATAGGTAAGAGGGAGAAAAACCCTACACTGGATACACACATTCATATGCCCCAGGATATCTGCAGTACCCAGGCGCTCAGGCCCTCCCATATGTCACGATGGGCATTTTATTAGAACTAGAACAATAAATAATAATCAAATGCTTCATAAAAGCTAGGTGCTGACAATGGCAGCAAAACTTAAGAGAGTCATGGGTCAGAGAAACAAAAGTACGGTATGTTTGCAAGGAGAAGTGGCAGTTGTGGGCTGTTTTAACACGCACACACACCACAGAGTATAATGCCCCTTTGTGCCTTAAAGTTCATTAAAGGTTCTTGGTGCACCAACACATCTTGTAGCTACCCTATCACATCTCTAGGTAAAGTTGGTACAGATTGGCCAATTTCTGTCTGGAGAGTAGGGTAGGTTTTGTGCTTTTGGTGTCCTCAGATGCATTATTTAATCCCACACGCACACACAAATAAATAGTTAACACCAGTTTTTATGTAAAAACAAATCACTGAATACAGATTGCAGCATCAACATAGCCTGCAGCATCAACATAGCCTGCCATGGGCTCCATATTTTAGTGGCGTATGCTGGGAGCTGTGTGCGCACACATGCACACACATACCCATGGCTCAGGAGAGGGAGAGAGATATTTATAAGAAAGACTTTCATTTAGAATTTCTCCTCAGAATAATGCCACATGACTTCTTGGAGCACACGCTTGAGACATATTGTTCTTGACAGATTATGAATCTGAGATGATTCTTAAAAAAAAAAAAAACTCTCATCATATACTACCATTAGGCTGACATAGAAGAAAATATGAGCTCCTAATTTTTTTGTTTAGAGGTGCTAAAGTTTTTTTTAAGTTCAGTACTGTAGCTGGACAGCAGTGAAACAGCATCGCTAATGAATGAGCTTATAAATGCATGATTATTTTTTGTTTGTTTTTTACTTGCAAAGGCAAGTTTCAGTTCTGCATGTGTACGGTGGTGAAATCCTTCAAGGTGGTAAAAAACATGGAAGAAGGGCCTCCATGAATTATTTCCCATAAATTTTTCTTGAATTTTCTTACTCATTTGCCAGCTATTAATATGTATTTATATCATTTTCCCACCTTTAGTGTAACCAGCCTTTAAACCAAGTATTTCTTGATTTCATTTCCTCTATGCAATTGTAGATTTTTGAAAATAGTGGTTGGAAAGAGACTATACCACAGGCTATTTTAAATATCAGCACAACCAGGAAGTGGCGGGGCATTAACAACCTAACTATTCCTCTTGGCAGGTGTATCAATATTGTTTTTGCCATTCCACATCAGACCAGGCTAATTCCTGCAATTCCATTCAAAGGGGAAATTAATTGCCACAAACCAAGTCTTAAACAGATACAGAATTACTGGCCTTGCAGTGTTTCCATGGATAGAAGGATTTCTGCCTGCAGCGTGTAACTTCCCTGCCCCCTCTCTGCAGCCCAAAATGCCACCCAAATTGGACTGAAGGGGGGGGGGGGTGGAAGCAAGGAAATTACATACCATGGATCGAAACTGTTCTGATCTGTGGATCCAAGCAACTGAATTGTAATCATCAAAAAGCAACATCATCTGGCTTCTCAGCAATAACTGTTATGAAGAAATTATGGTAACTCCATATAAAACGAGTGAGGAAAGAACCTGTGTCCATTGATGATAGGACCACAAGGCAACTGGTGGTATTACAGGAAATTAAATTTGAAATGACAGGAAACTAAATTTAGATGGGTGTTTGGGGGAGAGATCTACTTTAAGAGCTGCTATGGAACCAGAAGTCCAGGTTGTCAAACTTCCTTCCCCTTAAAGGTTTTCCAAGAAAAAATACAGGACATCTTGACTTTCAGGCAGGTGATTGCTTGGAACAATCCACAGATTTCCTGCCAGAACGATTAGATAATGCTTTTGCCATCCTCTTGTGAAAAACTCTGCTACTAATTTTAAACCACAGCTATATTAAGAAAACATGCCCGTCTATGTTTCCAAAAATATGCTTTTTCCAGGCTTGCACAACGTAACCTAGCAAACAAAAAGCAGCCCATCAGCTATGTTATTGTCTGCCCTTCCAGGTGCATAACAACCACTACCACCCCATTCCTTTTGCAGCCTCCAGCAGGAAATAAAAATAGGAGATTTGTCAAGCCTCTGCTGAACCCTTTTTAGTTTGGGGTGGGCCATCACATGTTGTGAGGGTTGCCAGCTCCAGACTGGGAAATACCTGGAGATTTTTGTGGTGGAGCTTGGGGAGGGCGGGGTTTGGAGAGGGAAGGGGCTTCAATGCCATAGAGTCCAATTGCCAGAGCGGCCATTTCTGGCCGGAGATCAGCTGTAACAGTGGGAGATCTCCAACCACCACCCAGAGGTTGCTAAACAATAGATGGCAACTGTACCCCTCCATCTCCAGTGGATGGCCAGGAGGGATCTGGCAACCCTAGTATCAGTGCATACTGATTTGGTTATTGCCAATCACAGATAGCTTTGAGGTTCAGGGTTTAGATGCAGAACATGGGAGCAAGATGCAGGTTTAGGGGTTAGATGTAGAATCTGGGAATGAGTGTAGAAGAAAGAAATACTAGGGTAGCTCACACTCAGATTTGGGAAATCCATCACTCTGCCTGAAGTGCCTGCTGGCCCTGTTCCCAGGAGCAAAAAAAAAAAAGGGTGGTGGTGTCTGCTGTAAACCTGGTAGTACACAGACGGGCACTATCACTAATGCTACAGCATCTAGCAAATGTTAGAAATAAAAACATACAAAGAACAAAATACACTGGTTGGTTAAAATTACCCTATGCCTGCTTAACCCTGGCCATTCAACACCAAGTCAAAAGCAAAATTCTACAACTCTTCCAGAACACATCCAAGCCTGGCTTTTGATTGATCTCTGGACTGCCTTTACTTTCATTCAATAAAAGCTCTATGATACATAGATCTTGGGCAGTGAGTAGTTACTACTAACCATTTGTTATCCAATAGACAAAAGGGGTAAAACAATTGCAACTGCCAGGGTTTTTTGGGGTCCCTATTAGCAAGTAAAGATGTAACAATTTCATAAGGGTATAAATCAAAACAGGCTGAAATACAGCACCTCCTAAGGTTAATATACAAAGGACGCTCCAGGAGAATATGTCCAATGGTATCAACCTTGCCTAAAGAACATAAGCAAATTTGTTCAGAGTAAGGTAAGGGCAAACATCCTACCCCTCATGACTACTGAAGAGTGGGCATTTGCCGTATTTTTCGCTCCATAAGACACACTTTTTTCCTCCTCAAAAGTGAGGGGAAATGTCTGTGCGTCTTATGGAGCGAATGTGTGTGAATCCGGCCCCCGGGGAGAAGGGCAAAGCTGCGGAGAGGCCCTGGGAGCCACAACCTGCCCCCGGCCGCGGCAGCCCAGCGCAGAGCCAGCGCGCCCTGGGAGCTGGCTAGGAAGCCGCCAGCCAGCTGGGGGGTGGGAGGCCCCTCCCAGCAGCCGCCCAGTGCAGCGGGAGCCCGGTGCAGAGCCCACGTGCCCCGGGAGCCAGCTGGGACCCCGCCAGTCAGCTGGGGGGCGGGAGGCCCCTCCCAGCGCAGCGGCAGCGGGGCACGGAGTGCCATCCACGTGCTCGGGGATTCAGGGCGCTTCCCCAGGCGTAACGTCCCCCCCCTCGTGCAGACAGGGCATTCAGGCACCAGCCGCCGCACAAGTTCCCAGGGCGGGTCTCCGCCGGTGCCCCTCTTGGAGGGCAGGGAGTCCGGCCAACCCCTTTCAGACCCCAGGGTCCCAAGCTGCTTCCCAGGGCAGAGATGCAGAGGCAGTACACCATTTGATTTAGAATATATTTTTTCTTGTTTTCCTCCTCTAAAAACTAGGTGCGTCTTATGGTCAGGTGCGTCTTATGGAGCGAAAAATATGGTAATCTGGCCAGTACAAAAGACCTGAACAGATCGGTAGATAAGAATAAGAGGGGAGAGGTTTCAGAAGAGGAATATCGAAAAACAGGGTTGAACAACTGCAGCACGCTCTAAAAGCAGAGCTTTGATGATCAATTATTTTTCACCATTTCTCACCAAAGGAAATGATGCATGGAAACCTGATTACTGGATGGTATTCAGAGTAACATGGGACAGCCAAATGTTTCTTATGGACAGTCTTAAGCCAGGTAAATCTAGAAGAATCTTCTTTTAAGCATGCCAAATAACCATTAGTTTTGTAGTGTAACCTAATAAATACTCTGAAGGCTTGTAGCCAAGTTCTTGCCTCATCTCTGGAGTTGCCTAACAGTTCAGTGGCCACTCAGAATGCCTCTCTATCTGCACATGCATACAAAGGGAAGCAAATTATCAGCCACGCACCCTGACGTGCAAAGAAACATTTTAAGGAACAGCTGAGGTATTATGTTTGCTTGGGTTATTTCAGCCATTCTGTCTTGAAGCCTTTAAAGAGGCTTGGCAGGCTACCAGGCTATAGCACTGACTTACAGAATAAGTCCATGAATGCCGAGTTAGCACGCTAACAGGAAGCAGTTCAATCTGGATTCAATCGGAGTTCATCTCTTTTCTGACATGATCAAGATCCCTGAAAAGAGAGAAGAACTTTCGAGCTTGCTTCCTGGCCAGCTGTCTGCCTACAAGAAAACCTGGCAGGAAATTTTCCACAGGTAGAGTATAAGGGATTAAAGGCCGTGTGATACCAATTAAGGTCAGGAAAGGCCATATCTAGGAACTCTCCAAGTTTTTATCTTCCTGCATGCCCTTTCACATTGTACAACTAATTTAAACACAGAGTACTATGTATGGGATGTGTTAAGAGCCCCGTGGCGCAGAGTGGTAAGCTGCAGTACTGCAGTCCAAGCTCTGCTCACGACCTGAGTTCGATCCTGACGGAAGTTGGTTTCAGGTAGCCGGCTCAAGGTTGACTCAGCCTTCCGTCCTTTTGAGGTCAGTGAAATGAGGACCCAGCTTGCTGGGGGTAAAGGGAAGATGACTGGGGAAGGCACTGGCAAACCACCCCGCAAACAAAGTCTGCATAGGAAACGTCAGGATGTGACGTCACCCCATGGGTCAGGAATGACCCAGTGCTTGCACAGGGGACCTTTACCTTTTTTACTATGGGACATGCCCTTCACCAATGTGAGTTATCGCAATGCCTCCTGAAAGCTTGATTTAGTTAATGAAACAAGTAGCAGTTCTTAGTATCTCTGGGGAAAGCCCTTGCCTTGCACATAATCTGTGTGGAATGCTTTTGTGTAAGTGAGTTACTACAGCTGCCCTGAAATGGACTTTTCTTTGGGGCACATGTTAGTTAATTAGCCAAAGAATCCACATCAGGGAACAGCAACTAGGGTTGCCAACCTCCAGGTAGGGCCAGGAGATGTTCCGCTATTACAATTGATCTCCAGATGACAGAAATCAGTTCCCCTGGAGAAAATGGCTGGTTTGGAGGGTAGAGTCTATGGCACTGTGCCCTGCTGAGGACCCTCCCCTCCTGAAACCCTGCCCTCCCCCGGCTCCACCCCCCAAATCTCCAGCTATTTCCCCATCCAGAACTGGCAACCCTAACAGCAACTGGCACCTCTGGTGGTGCTATGTGGTTCACTGGCAGCCTTCAGTGCCCGCCACCCCTCATTCCCTCTCTCTTCCAGAGTAGTTGGGCTAATGGAAGGGGACAGGGAAAGGTGACCTGGAGAAGTACAGGTGTGCACACTTGCAGTATGCAGCACATTCCCGTCTGCACTATCACAGAGGACTTCAGGATGAATTCCCACAGGCTGGGCCATCAGCACCAGAAAGATCAAAAGCGGCATGACAGACTCACACACTGCTTCTGACCCAGCCTACCTGAAGTGAGAGCAGATTCCAGAGTCCTCTGGGGCACTTTCTAATTTTGCCCCACTCCCAGACCTCTCTCAAAGAGGAACAGAGCGGATGGTTTGGTCAGAGAATACACATTTGTATAAACTAGGCACACGTTCTCCTGTTCTTACTTGCTGATTGCAACCACTTTTACCTTCCACCTGATTCTGAATGTCCTTGGCAGCTTAGAAAAGCGAATCATATGCCACCAGCCTTGCACCGAGGGCAGGTCTGCGCATTAAGAAGAAAATTATAGGAGTCATAAAAACATGTTTTTTTCATAATGTTAGTGTGGGGGCTGCATGTAGGACAGAACTGGCAGATGGAAGGCTGGGCTTACTTCCGGTTCTGAAGCTTAGTTGGGGGGGAGGGAGGTCTCAGGAGACATTTGTAAGGATCCTGCCCTGCAAATGCTTCCCTATCCCCCACCTCCACATTATCTGAGCAAATATGGATATGGGAACATGTGTCTGCCAGGATTATCTGAATTTCCTCCCTGCCTTTTCCAATCAAATAAGCCTGAAGTGATGTTATTTATTAAATGTAACTGAGCAAATAGCTTCCCTGCTAGATCAGAAATCCCAATACCAGATGAAAGCACTTAAAAAATACTGAGATGGCATTCCATCAACAGAAACATAACATTTCAATTAAGAAGCTAGCAGGCCTTATCACCCCACTCCGAGGGAATCAAGCTATTTTTAAATACTTAACTGATTTAGACTGCTTCCACATGGAGGTTTTCCTCTTCTGCTTTATTGTCTAAACTGGAAGGCGTTTTTTGTAGCATTCACACGAAGTTATGCTCTAATTCTGCTCAGATCATCTTTTCTCCACCCACAATATGCATTTCTTCAAACCCGCTTCACTCTTATCTTTTGTGGAAGAGCACAGACCAAGTGCATTTAGCAGTCCGACTGGACAGGAAGGTGAGCATCTCCTGACTACATTGGGACCATTTTTCTTGTGTCAACCCCTTGTGGCTGCTGTTTTCCCCATCAAGCTCCAGAAGGCCTTTGGGGGATTTTAAAAAGTAGGTAATTGCTACACTGCCATACCATGTATTCATTTTTAAAGACCTTCAAAAAAGCCCTCCAGCTAGGGTTGCCAACCTCCTACTAGGTGGTGGCTGGAGATCTCCCATTATTACAACTTATCTCCAGGGGATATAAATCAGTTCCCCTGGAGAAAATGGCTGCTTTGGAAATTGGACTCTGTGCCTGAGGTGAAAAAAGAATCCAAGATAGCTTAATCAACTGCAGCAAATTCAAGCATTTTCACTTAATGATTACAATTATCATACAGCTGAATGCAACAAACTTGTATTGCTGACCCAGGGTTAATTAAAAGGAACGTCGCTGCTCAATAAATTCAGAAACATTTTAAAAGTTAACATTTTATTAAAACACAACTTTATTAAACAACAACATTATTAACATTTAATTGTAAGGAATTGGAATGAATTTTGGAATAAATTGGCCACAGCTTGGAATTGGCAAGCAGCTGCAACCCTTGTGGCGCAGCATGCGTGATGTGTCAAGTGCCCAGGCCGTTTCCACAACGGCCAAGAAGTAACCTCCGCCCACAGCGCTCCCGCTGTGGGCAACCGGGATGGCAGTACCAGGATGACATTTAATACATCCACACTACAAATTTATTTCCATTCCATACCATTTAAAGCAGTGGTCCTCAACCACGGCGCCCACCAACACCTTTCCTGGAGCCCGCCAAGTGTTTATAGAAAGCAGCCCAGCAAGGCTTCTGACTGAGCCCTAGAGATGTGACTGGCTGTACAGATTTTTAGAAACTGTTGCTTTGACAGCAGCACCATGATTTTCATTACGTGACCGAAGGTAAGCTGCCTGAGCCATTTTTGTGGCTGGCTCTGCCTCCTGCAGCAGCTATTTTGTGGCTGCGCCCACCATGCTATGTTAGACTGCCAAAGACGCCCACAGGCTCAAAAAGGTTGGGGGACCCCCCCAGAGAAACCTGGAGTTTATTTATAAGGGTGTCGAACATTCTGCTTGAGATCCCTACCTTCCCTCTCCTAGAATTACAACAATCTCCATGTTTTCCGGTGAGGTTACGTTTCAGCCCCTTTTAGTCTGTTCTGTAGGTTTTTCCATAGATAATTCTATTATTATTAGAGTTTTGGGACCCACCATTTAGCAGCCACCCCAGGAAAGTAAAACTTCTACCTTACAGTTATCTTTAAGAAAATAAACGAAGGAGCATTTGGATGCCTAGAGTTTTAGCAGATTATTTAAAACCAAAACACACAGTTCGCTCCTCATTTCATTTCACTCCATTTTGCATTAAATGGCGACATCATAGTTATGTCCTGATAACTTTATTTTCCCATCTCACTGGTGTCATCAGAGTGTACGGTTTTTGTTCTCCATTCCCTTTTGTTATTTTTGTAAACACATTCATTTTTCTTTTATTTGCTATTGCATTTATTTGTTTTCCCTTTGGGAACGATGCCACCTCCCTGTCTTCTTTCTCCGAGGACTACATTCCCCAGCATACACTGAACTATAATGCCTCAGATGCCTTTGGAAACAGCATTTGAGGTGCTGGGAGGGCAACGGGGACAGGTCTCCCTCATGGCTGCCTCCCCCTCCCCCACATCCCAACCTGGTACTGCAAACAGCAGCAGCACCATTTATGTGTAAGCAGGTGGAGCAGGAGAGGAGGGAGTGAAAGCGGAGAAAAAGAGGAGGAAAGCAAGATGCAGGATGAGAGGAGCAGGGATGGGAATCCATCATCAATCCATGACAACAACCTCTCTAAAAACAGCGTTCAGTCCTTGGCTGATTTTCCATTTGGTTTTGTTGTCCCCAAATGGAATGAACATATCTTTTTCGGTTCTTTGCCTTTCCCTTCATTCATTTGGAAAAGCATGCACCCTCCTTAATTCTCATCTGTTCTCCGTTAGAGAAGCTTACACCCTAGAATTTTACTCCATGCAAACTACAGTTTGATGGGAAGTCTTTCGCTTCAGAACATAATATCCTTCAGAGAACTGTTTCTCTGTGGGAATCCTAGTAACCAGTATGCCCACAATTGGGGAAGGCTGCTTTCTCAATATCATCTTGTCTGCTTTGACTCTTGTTCCGATTTCCCATATTTCTGGCTATGGTAACAAATCTAGCAAGGCTTCTAAGGCCACGCTCTTCCCAAGACAAGAACAAAATCAGCTTTACAAGTTCATCTGTATTCTAACAAAACTTGGGTTCTCCATTCATTTTGAAGCCTCTTTCCGTGTGATTTCCCTCCATACCTCAACCTACTTGCACCACAGACAAGACATCTTTACAGCCTTTTCTAAATCACGTCTAAAGGGATTTTATAGCTACAGTGATTTACATCTGGGACCTGAAAGAAGCCATATGTAAAACAGGACAACTAACATAAGGGCATTTTCTCAACTTATAGCAACTCAAGCTATCTTCAATTCCAATTAAGGGGAAATTGCCACCATTCATGGGTTCTTTTGCAAGTCTAATGAATACATATATAAAAGAGCATGAAGCCAATTTAAGATAGCCACAGATTTCACAGATTTTTTTCAAATAGCAAGAATTGGGCACTGAAGGCTTTTATAATCTCAGTGGGGCTTCTGCATGGATGAGCACACTGCCAGACATTGACAAGGAAAGTTTGCAACGAAAGCTTTCTGGAGTGCCGTAAATTATACCGACAGCTCCAGTACATCCCTTTCTGTCACTAACATCCTGTGATTTGCAGGTTTAAGGCTTCTTCTCTTCTCAGCTGTCTGAAGCTTCAAGGGGAGGGGGGGGAGGAAATCCCATACTGTCTTTGAGGACATCAGAAAGTGTTAATGGATCCATTACGTTTCTATTCCATGCTTCTTCCAAAGAGCTCCGAGTGGCAGACGTAATTCTCCCCTTCTCACAGCACAGGTATCGTCATAGCAAAACTGTGAGGTAGACTGGGCCAGAAAGAGAAGGACAGGATCTTTATCAAAACACACGTATCTTAACATTCCCACTGCCACAGTGGTTCAAAGCAGCTCACCAAAATAAATAAATAAATAAAAACACCCTTGTGAGCTTCACGGCTGAACAGGCCCGTGAACGCAGTAGCAACTCGCAATTTACACGCGTCCAGTACACAAGCATCCAAAACGACTGTGAATTTCTGTTCCCACTGCGCCGCCTTTCTCCGCTGCATTTGATAATCCCGAAGAGCCGGCACGCTCCCAACGCATGCCCAGTCGGCGCTCCAAGCAAGGACGGCGAATGGTCCAGCGTTAGTAAGGGAGGCGGTGGGGTTGGCTGGCAGCAGGAAGTGGACTGAACACACATTGCACGTTCCCACTTTAAGGCACCGGGTGTGGAAGACGTTTTATTTTATTAATTCGCCGTATAAGCGGGTGCGCTTAACACGGAGAGATTGTGCTCTGGAGACGTCCTCGGAATCCTCTGGGTGAGATGAAGTGGGAACGTGCAAGGAAAGCCCGGGGAAATTGGAGCTGCAAACGCGCAGCGGGGGCATGGCCCAGATTTGAACCTGAGGCTCCCCCAATCTAACTCAAATCACTATACTACATCACACTGACTCTCTAGTTCAAGGGTCTACAACTTGTTGTTTAATAATAGGTTTAATAATTAATGGAGCCCATTAATGGAGCCCATTCAGCTCCTTCCTCACACCAACTTTCACTCTCAACACATCCACAATAATAATACTGACCTGTTTTACAGAATCATGTATGGACAACTGAATTGACTTATGCCAGGAGGAGCCCTTAAGAAAAGTACTCTACAAACACTTCACCCTTCTATGAAAGATGGTTTCAGAAGCTAACTATCGGGATTTCCTTTTTTCCTATACTCCAGTAATTAGTAAGGGTAGATATGTCAGAAGTACTTGCAATGAAACTGTGTATTTAGGAAAACTCTTGTTTTTTTTTAGAAAGTTATCAAAAGTTTCTCTATTGGAAGAGTAACGATGATACATGAACATCCATGAAAAATGTTTGTTCTCCATTATTTCCTTTGAAAATGCTGAATGAAGGCCTTTTTCTTGGAAACACTCTGTTTGTAGAGGCCTAAAGTGAGACCCAACATATCTGTCTAACGTAGGATTGGCCAGCCTTCTGCCCGCAACACCCAGGAGATTTCTGGGGCAAAGTCTGGGGACGGTCACAGCTGACGTGAAAATTATATCACTTCTGGGCATTACTCTAGGAATCCCTCAAAATCCTTATGGTAAAAACCATAGAGACTATGGGGGATACCAGAGTGTAATTTGAAAGTTATGTTACTTCTGGAGCAGATGTTACTATCCTAGGGTTGACAACCTCCAGGTACTAGCTGGAGATCTCCTGCTATTACAACTGATCTCCAGCTGATAGAGTTCAGTTCCCCTGGAGAAAATGGCCGCTTTGGAAATTGGACTCTATGGCATTGAAGTCCCTCCCCTCCACAAACCCCGCCCTCCTCAGGCTCCACCCCAAAAACCTCCCGCAGATGGCAAGGAGGGACCTGGCAACCCTATACTATCCCCACTCCTGCCACAAACATTAGAAGTGGTAGGAGTGGGAGTGCACTGTACATAAATTGCATGGCAGATGTACAGAGGCCTGGGAAACAATAGTTCTACCAGGAGGGGCGATTTTGTAAAAGAGACTTCTCAGCTCCCTTGCCAAAACATGTATTTATTTACAGGAAAGTCTTCACCTGGTAGTGGAAGACAGTGATAGACATTCCTATGAATCTTTGTGGGAAGTCAGGTATAAAAACAATATAAATCTATGGTGTAATAACAGGGTTGCCAAGTCTACCACTATGTCTCCACCCAGCAGAGCAGACCACTCTTCCAGCCAACACTCAGAGGGTTGGAGAAAAACAACCCCCTCCCCCAAAATCGCCATTGGGCCAACAGCATGATGTCACTTCCAAGTTTTCCCCAGAAGTGACATCACACTGTTGCCCATGGTGCCTCCATGGCTCCCCCAGGAGTCCTATACATGCCCTAACTAGAATCTGAGATGTCACCTGGCCAGTATTAGGAACTCAAAAGCCAAGACACCTATGAATCTACCTGAGCTGTAACCCAGTTCTATCCAACAGACCAGTACTTCTGAACTCAAAAGTTTGCAGTCATCACTAGAAATAAAAATAAAGATTCACCATGGCCTTGGGGAATCCACTACCCAGAACGACATATTACTCTACTACAGTCTAAATGTGTAAAGCAATTAGTCTGAAAACTACAGTGCTCTCATATATAATTAAATACAATTAAAGAGCCTTCAAATATAATACAACTACTAATTTGGGCTGGCAATGATGGAATATCCCCCTTGAGGAAAGTTGTAACATTTTCCCACACCCTCCAAGAATCTGATTTAGCTGTTAAACTCATCATTTACCAGACAGACCACAGAAGAAGAAAAAGTAATGCCTGAAAGAGTAAACAATGCTGTTGAACTTAAGATGGACTTTAAAAGACACCGCCCAAATCAATTCCATTGCATAATAGCAGCACAAAACACATATTATATAAATCTACATATCTTTGGTTAGCAAGGTTGAAGAAACAGCTCTGGTTTGAGATTATGGAGCTTATTTTAACAGTCCAAAGCATTGTAAGGCCAACGCTGAAAAAACCAACACAAAAAAAAGATTTACTCAGAAAAGCAGGAAACAGCTACTCTATCCAAAACAAACAACTTAAGAAAGATAAGGTTTATTTTCTGAATTTAGGAGATGGGGAAGTGGGTGGTAGCCAGAATAGATTTTACTGCAGAGAAATAAATACTCGGCAAGGATACTGTATATTTATATTTGACATTACAATGACCAATTAATTCAATGTATTTAACTGGGGAAATGCCAAGTAACGGATTTTCTGCATATTCTTTAACCAGAGTTTATACTATCAGCATTTTTTTTAATTTATAAAAAATACATCATCATCAAAGAATGCTAGCTATTATCAGCATAAATTAACAGTTTTGCGCTGGTTTATAATAACAGCTTTGTGGAGTATATTTTGTTAATCAACTTTTATATTGCATTAGACACTTCAAGAATTAGGCCAAGAAACAAGGAAATCCATAGAACTGTGTAAAAAACTACCAGCTTAAACTTTTCTAAAAAGATTAAGAGGAGACTAATTAGACTAAATGTACACAACAGAGAGTCTTATGGCACCCTGACAACTAAAGCATATATTGTGGTATAAACTTTCATGGGCTAGAGAGAGAGCCTACATTCTGAAAAGCAAGAAATGTTATCCTCAGTCAGTAGATGCATATGACCATGCAGGTAAATGGAAAAGAAGATATAAACAAGGGGAAAGGCATGAAATACAAGCGGTATTTGTGTCATTTCTGAAGAAAATTTGTGTCATTTCTGAAGAAAGCTCAAACATACACAAGAACAATGACCATTCTCAATAGTATGCATTGGGCCTCTGTTCCCAATATTTGCAACTTCTCTTCCTCTGTGCATGCGTATCTACCAACTCTGCGAGAGCAGATTTTAGTCCATGAAATCTTATATCACCATACTAATGTAGCTATCCTTCTACAATTTTGTTGCTAAACTTACAATATTCAGTGAGACAAAGCATTAAAATTCTTACTTTAAAATATGAATTAAAAATATCAATAACAGGTCATGGAACAACAAAGTTCTATAGTGGTCATTCAGTGTCGTAAAACAGAAAATAGGGACCCTATGAAAATATAAACTTAAACCAGTTATAAGTGAAAGGTAAGGGATTGTTTGTACTATCTTCTCACAGTGTTATAAGGGCCAAACTAGGCAATGTAGTAAATATGCAAGTATCTCCAAAAATAGTCAATGCAACTGTTAGGGACCAAAGAAACAGAATGCAGTCACTTAGGGGTTCTGCAGATCTGGGAGACAACGATGGGTATCAGCCATGCCTTTGCTTTATCCTGTACCACTGGCCTCGGCAGCCCTTCCGTTGCCTCAGCTGCTCAGGAAGACCTGGCCCTGAAAGCGGGGCAAAACGGTCTGGTGGGCAGCTGTTGGCATGCATGCCAGAGGACAGTGCCAATGCCGATGTAAGAAAGAGCCCTCTAACCAGCGTGGTGTAGTGGTTAAGAGCGATGGTTTGGAGCGGTGGACTTTGATCTGGAGAACCAGGTTTGATTCCCCACTCCTCCACATGAGCGGCGGAGGCTAATCTGGTGAACCGGATTGGTTTCCCCACTCCTACACATGAAGCCAGTTGGGTGACCTTGGGCTAGTCACAGCTCTCTCAGCCCCACCTACCTCACTGATGTGGGGAGGGGAAAGGAAGGTGATTGCAAGCCTGTCTGATTCTTCCTTAAGTGGTAGAGAAAGTCAGCATATAAAAGCCAACTCTTCTTCTTCTAACCACCATTAAGAGGTTGGACGTAGGCCACACATTCCTTCCAGCTGGCCCCCTTCTTCCACTGAAGCACTTCTTCCCCTCCCACCTTAAAGGCAGTTAAGATACAGCATTCAGCTGGGCCAGCCAAAAACATTTCAGATCTTGAGTCGGAAAATCCAAATCTTTCTCCCTCCCACTCCCTTCATGAGACAAGAGTAAAAGATTTTTTAAAAATGAAATAGATTATTTCTTGCCCAAGATTCCCACTGGAGGCAGCTGTCTCAATGATAGCAGTAGCTCTACCACACAAGAAAACAGGAAAATATTTTTTGCATTTTGCTCCTGTGAGGCAGAGGAGGATAGCTGCAGCTAGATCCTGAGGCACTTCTGTGTGGTCCACACTCAGGAGGCTCCTCTTAAAAGCCTGAGAATTCATTTTAAAAACTTTCATTTTTAATCCAACATAAATACCTTGTAAGTAGACTTTCCCAGAGTTTGATACGGGGAGTGACTGTGTCATGATTATTATGAAGATTAAACTCAAAATGGGAAATTAATGCAAGGAGGAGAAATGGCCTGTACGCTCTACAGGATATACATCAAATGTTTCAGGCAAATCTGGGGTAAGGTCTGCCCAGCTCCCGAGGATGGGAACTGCAGAAGAAGGAAATAGCAGCTGGCAGCTAATCCACACTAAATACCCATAAGGACAGCATTGGCATGGAGAGGATGGAACAACCAAATCTTGTTTTTTTTTTTGAAAATTTTATTGGTTTTTATAATATAAATTTTCCATGTTGACAAACAACAATAAAAGTAATATAAAAAACTAAATCATAAGTAATGTTGTTATAGTTATTTAAGTACTTAATAAAAATAAAAAATAAAGGAAAATTTGTTGACTTCCCCATCACCTCCGTCCGCCTCTTAATAAAGTATTCTATCCCATCGTGATATTATCTGATCTTAATTATTCTTATATCTCAGTTAAGTTTCAATCACAATATGCTATTAATATAATTAATTACACTTCTTTATGTTAGCAATGTCATCTAGATCAGATTAAAAGGTACTCTTCCATTTTCCCCAGTCCTAGTTCATATTCACAATATTTCATCCAAGCCTCCCATTCCCCCATAAATTGAACATTGTCTTTTTGGTTTAAAGTAGCTGTAAGCTTTCGAATAAGATGGAACAACCAAATCTTATTGCCCTTCCCCTGTAATCGTCTTCAGCGCTGCTAGGAAAGACATTACTTCTCTCTAATGGCAGGGATCCCTGGCATGGTGCCCGTGGGTGCCATGGAGCCCACCGACATATTTTCTGGCATCCATCAAGTGCTTTTAGGAAGTGGGTGGGGCCAGGTAGGGCGTGTGCCAGCAAGGCTTCTGATTGACTATTGGAGGTTTGATTGGCTGTGCAGATTTTTTTAAATGTTGCTTTGGCAGCAGTTGTCACCACAGCGCAAGGATCTGGAGTGTGTTCCTGAAGTTAAGATGTGGCAATCATTTTGTGACATGCCGTGTTCCAAATGTGCCTGCAGTAGGCTTACCAGGTCCCTCCTCTCCTCTGGCAGGAGGTTTTTGGGGTGGAGGTGAGGTGTGCGCAGGGCCACACCAACGTGATCGTGGCGCTTCCGGTTTACACCCAGAAGTGCTACGTCGCAAGGGGGCCTTTACCACTCAAACTGGGAGTTTGAGTGGTAAAAGGCCCGTTGCAATGCGGCACCTCCAGGAGTAAAACGCATCGCAAGGGGCCGTTTACCATTCAAACTCCCAGTTTGAGTGGTAAAAGGCCCCTTGCAATGTATTTGCACCCAGAAATGCAGCATCACAACGGGCCTTGCGATGCAGCGCTTCCAGGTGTAAACCAGAAGTGACCTGGCGCCTTGGTCAGGAGTGCGCACACACTTTGCCCGCCGACCCTCAACTGGTCGACAGGCAGCCAGATGGATTGGCGGGGGTTTGTCCGCTACCACCTGGCACTTGGCAACCCTAGCCTGCAGGATCAAAAAGGTTGTGGACCCTTGCTCTATGGAGTGCCCTATTCAATGTAGCCAGGCTACCCAATGTCAGGTGTAGAGGTCTATCGGTTTAATTGGGCAACTCAGTTTAATTGGGCAATTTTATCCCTATTGGAATGAACGGCAACCATTTGTTTATAAGGAGATAAAGAGGCACACTCAAATACAAGCAGAGTGAAGACTGGCCCAATATTAATCTGAAGGGTTCAACAGAAGAATAAGCATTGATTCTCAAAACACTATACATCTCATTTTCAATTGAAGAACTTCGACGCTTCAATAATGCACAGCAATTAAGTAGTACACCAATAAAATCTGAGCAATTTACAGTTTAATATAAAAACAAAGAGATTTAGCTGCAGCCACACTGATATTAATAAGACTAGTTCATTATTTGTTTTAATTATTCAGTGACCACATGGCTTTAATTCTACTGACTTCAATGCCAGTTCAACCAACTGGAGCGCCAACAGAAGACCTGTTCTGAATACTCTCTCTACAGGGCACTATGCACCCCAAAAAAAGTATCAATGTATACATCACATTTGTTTTATACTTTCCTCCAAGGACATCATCCGTGGGTTTTGGTTAACACGTTTTATAATATAACCCATGATGTAGATAGAAATGCATGACTGAGCCAGAGTTTGAACCCAGGTTACCTTGGTATATTCTAATACTCTAGAGCAGGGGTGTCCAATCTTTGGGCTTCCCTGGGCCACATTGGAAAAGGAAGAATTGTCTTGGGCCACACATAAAATACACTAACACTAATGATAGCTGATTCATAATGCTTTAAGTAAGTTTACAATTTTGTGTTGGGCCGCATTCATAGCCGTCCTGGGTCGCATGCGGCCCAGGGGCCGCAGTTTGGACAAGCCTGCTCTAGAGCTTCTACAGGAATGGCTTCAACTTTCCCATGTCTACGATCCAGCTTTAAACCCAGGATGCAACACAAGCCTCACATACATATTTTTTTTATTATTTGCACACACACCCTTCTCAGCCTCTCCCCTCTTCTCCTTCCCTCTCTATGGGTTGGACCTCATAGATATGTTCCACTGGCACAGGCTCTTTCCTCCAATGGGAGGAGCCTTTCCCTTTAGCAACACCCTTCTCCCACTGCAGAAAAGGGCTTCTGCTAGTGGAATGTATCCATGTGCTTTATCTTTGTTAGTGCTTTGTCTTCTCCTTCCTTCTCTATCTTAACTTTTCTTTCTCAAAAAGATGACGATGATGCCAGTGGTGTGATTTAAATATGACATAACCATCTAGTTGTGAGTCTTGATGTTCCATCTGATGACCAAACTGGCACATGATGCTACAACTTGCTATCTGATCATGCTTCTAGGAATTCCTTAATAGACTTCATGCTATAATACGACAAACGTCTGTAGATCTTATACCATTTATTTACTACTACTGTTTTCCATTGCTGTCATCCCAGCTAGTATTTGTGTGACCATAAGTTAGCTCAGACCAGTCTTGCTTTCTGAGGCTAACTTTCTCACATACTAGTACTACAATGAGATCTGTTAGCAGTTATACGCTAATAGTACTCCTGCTGATGAGTCTTCTGGCACCCTGGACCATGAAAAACTTATTCACACACTCATTACTGTGTTCCAATTCAAACCAGTTCAGCTATCTATCTATCTATCTATCTATCTATCTATCTATCTATCTATCTATCTATCTATCTATGTTTGTTGGGGATTCCCAACCTAGGGGCAAGAGATGATAGGACTTCACCAAGACCTTTTGTGTCTGACTGAAAATAAAGTAAAAAAGACATATGTTTGGGGGAAACTGTGAAGTAGTTAGCGATGGTGATACATACTTGTTATATATTAGATTATTATGATATCTGAACAAACAATATCAGAGCAATCTCAAGCAGAGTTACACCCTTCTAAATCAATTGAAACCAATGGGCTTAGAAGAGTGTACCTCTGCTTTAGATAGTCCTTCTCAGTGCTGCTGAAAGGAAAGGGTTGCTGCTGGACATATACCTATAAATACATATAAAGCATATCAAGAGTGGGATCAGAAGAGGAACCTCTGAGAAATGAAGGAAGGAGAACCAATTATATTATACACATGAGAAAGGAGATGCTAGCACTTGATTGCAAGCCTGCCTTCTGTACAAGGGAAAGGGATGAAAGAACAGAGAGTAATAACATTATTCAAAGGAAGTGCTTGAAATGCCCTCACCTCATTAATGTAACTACAGTTCAATAGGTAGTAGTTTTGGCATCGAAGCACAAAACTGTGGGTTCAAATCTTCTGCCAGCCCCTTG
Source organism: Euleptes europaea (assembly GCF_029931775.1). Lineage (NCBI taxonomy): Eukaryota > Metazoa > Chordata > Lepidosauria > Squamata > Sphaerodactylidae > Euleptes > Euleptes europaea. The sequence continues at coordinate 27,504,951 of NC_079313.1, read as the reverse complement.
ATCTCATCCCAGCTGCTGACTCTGCAGCTCCTGTTTCCCAGAAAGTATGTTTTTGTATAAGAAACCATGCTTCCCTCCCCCTTTTTTTTTGGCATGTGTTGGTAGAAAAATCACAATCTAAACTACAAGAGAATGTTTTGGGTTTAAAAGTAATTGGCTGTGTGGATATCAATGAAGTGCCCAGAAAGGCTGGCATTAACTGCTAATAGTCAACAAGTAGATCTTGGATTCAGTAAGGGTTGTCCAGTCTAAAACTAAATGTAATTTTATTACATCAGAACTCCATCCCATCCTTCCTACAAGGAGCTTAGGAAAGCACACATGAAGGTTCTCAATTTTATACCCATCCCAATGCTCTGAGGCAGGTTAGGCTGAAAAAGAAAAATTCACCCAGAGTTGCCCAACTAAACCAATGGCTCAGCTGGAATTTAATGCCATGGACGAGGCCCAATCTCATCAGATCTCAGAGCTAAGCAGGGTCACCCCTGGTTATTAATTGTATGGGAGACTACCAAGGAAGTCCAGGGTCACTACACAGAGGTAGGCAATGTCAAACCACCTCTGAACATCCCTTGCCTTGACAAGCCTACGGAGTTGTCATAAATCAGCTGTGATGACAGCACTTTCCCCCATAATTTCCCAGCCTAGGCTTTCGTCCACCAAACCACACTGGCTATTCTACACCATAGTGTGAAACAGCAAACTGAAAGGCACGCAGGAAAGGGGGTAGTATGAAGGGGATAGAAAGGCCTGACCTCCAGGGACGATGCTACAATGGGTTCCTTGGCTCATAAGGTTGCCAGGTCCCTCTTTACAACCGGCGGGAGGTTTTTGGGGCAGAGCCTGAGGAGGGAGGGATTTGGGAAGGGGAGGGACTTCAATGCCATAGAGTCCAATGGCCAAAGCGGCCATTTTTTCCAGACAAACTGATCTCTATCGGCTGGAGATCAGCTGTAATAGCAGTAGATCTCCAGCTAGTACCTGGAGATTGGCAACCCTTATTGGCTCAGGATACGGTGTTTAGTTTTGGCTTGGATAACATTTTGCCCATAGTGAAGAGACGGTGTATCAGTGTGGGCTCAGAACACAATTAACAGTGCCACCCTAAGTAGTTACACGTTTTTAAACTGACTTCAGGGGACTTAATTCTGCTTAGGATCCCACTGTATTGTCTACTCTCTCTTGTCAGATATAGAGGTTCATACACAAGGTCATAAACAGCATGAGGAAGTTTAATAGGAAGCAGCAACTTCCTCTCTTATAGAATAGAAGCACACGTGGAAAGGTATGAAGTCAACAGGACGCAGGATTCTTAAAAGGGAACAAAAAGAAAATGCATTTGCACACACTGCACAACAATCCTATGGAAACTGTCACCATGGAATCCCAACTTCTGCCTGCTTGTAGCTATTACTAGGGGCTGAACATCTGTGGCTCTGCTCCTGGTCAAAAATGATAGACTGGATAGGAATTCCTCTGTAACGTCCAACACAGCAGTTTCTACTTAAAAAAATAATAATACCACTACACCCAGCACACTTGCCTTCAAAGGGAGAGTCTTCTGTAATGATTCCTTTCATTATTTCTTCTTTAGGGGCCGATTCAAATACTATTTTCTACAGTTTATTTCCCCCATTTCAAATTGGGCTATTTAAATGAACACTAATGCAATAACTCCAAATTGGGTGCACAGAGAATTCTGCAAGTTTGCCATGAGAATGAAATTGCATGAAAGGGTCACAAGTCCAAAGCACCACCCAGCCACAGAAGAAATTACCAGTTGTACTCTATAGGCTCTGTTATTCCGTCTTTCTGTATTTCTAATCAGTTTTCCAGTTGGGCAGGATATTTTGCTGTGTTTCTGAATCAATCATTATTAGATCATTCTAATCCTTCTCAACACAAAAACACTGCAGAGTTGTCTGTTCTCAGAAGAGGTTGCCCATCTGTGCCTGCAAAAGTCACTTCTGAACAGACAGGAAAGGTTGGTTCATGTATCACCAGACACATGCCCAGATCAGTGATTTCTGCAGAAGCATCAAGTGTCAGGTCCTATATATACTGTTAGTTCTTGTTCTTGCTTACTCTAAAAGGTAACCTGTTCAGCTGTAAGAGTGTCTCAAATTTTAATTCAGGAAAAAAACAAGAGTATCAGACATTTGGGAAACACAAGTCTGGTGTAATGCACGAGCCGGGAAGTTGCAGGAATTCAGCAACAACTGCTTCCATTACCTATTAAATATATTTTGGGATTTCCCTTGTTGACGGAAGTTGCCATGGGTAAAATTTGAAAGTTCCACAGCTCACACATACTACAGTATTCCCCTGGGCAGATCTCTCGCAGGGGGCAGGGGGAGGCAGAGAAACAGAAACGCTGTACTACTAAACCACACAAAATAACACGTACATTGATTGTCCTAAGAGTAGTTTTTCAGGTTACATATAACAATATCTTTGTATCCTCCATTGTCAAACCCTATCTGTAGGGTTGCCAGGTCCCTCTTCGGCACCGGTGGGAGGTTTTTGAAGCGGAGCCTGAGGAGGGCGGGTTTTGTGGAGGGGAGGGACTTCAATGCCATAGAGTCCAATTTCCAAAGCGGCCATTTTCTCCAGGTGAACTGATCTCTGTTGGCTGGAGATCAGTTGTAATAGCAGGAGATCTCTAGCTAGTAACTGGAGGTTGGCAACCTTACCTTTCTGCGCTCCTAATATGGCTCACAAAAGAAGTTATGTGCCAAGGGTATATAGCTGCTTTCTTCAGAGAATTTCAAAGTGCTTGTAAGAGAAAAGGAAATGGAAAGTAGTAGTAGGCCAGGCTAAGTGAGCCACTGAAGGGAGAATTTATAAGCCTGCATGAACTTCTTGAGCTAACAGATCATGACTTTCATAAAGTGTTTATGCAATCTGTTAGTCATTAACACCAATCAAAACAGATGCTTTTATAGGGAACAAGCTGTTTATTTTTGCTAAGAGCAATTTTTCTGGATCAAGTACACCCTTGTAGTAAGCCCACTCCCAAAAATCTCAACCCAAACAATCTTGTGAGTCATTTTAAAATAGGCATATACAGTAAGGCCCCCTAGACTCCTAGACCCTTACAAAGTATACCATATACCCCTCCCCTACAAGTTCTTGGGCTCTACTAGCATTTATTTGTGCATATGTAATTCCTGATGAAGAAAATATAGAGAAGTGCACAACACATATACAATGCAAGTTATTAAACGCTACATTTAGACTTGCACCTCCCCGCCCCATGCGAAAGCAATTGTTAGACTTTATAGAAGAACTTTGCTTTATACACTAAACCCTGCTGAAAGCAGAAAAGGTTTGACAAATTCAGGCACGGAAGAACAAGAGGAGTGCAATAGATATGGTATTGTTCACACAGTGGTGGGACATTTCATATTTTCACATCTTGGTGGTAACTACCAAACTTCCCACATTTCACTTTGATTTGAGAAAACTGTCATCAAAGTCAAAAGGGCAGCCACATGCTGATGAGCTGGGAGAAAAGGCAACAGATGGGTTTTGCACTTAAACGCCACGATCTGCAAAGGGTTAGAGGGAAGCCTGTCACACACTCACAGAAAAAAGGGTTACCCTCAGAAGGTCATGTGCTATACTGAATGCATCAGTAAGGAATGGAAAGAGATTTGGCATCTCTTTAAATCTTGCAGCACAATGCTTCACAGGGGAGCAGTACACAAAAATGCAAACACAATCCTGCAATGTATTAAATGTATAAAAAGAAGGCATTGAGCTCTATTCAAATGAATGTTTTTCTTTTGCTGCATAAGACACCACTAAGGCCCCATGTAGAGAGCACTGTGCTCAAGTCCAGCTGTTACTTAAAAAACATGTATTAAGGTCGTTTAGAGGTTGGGCTAAGGTAAATAAAGGGTATTCTCCATGGCTATAAAGATAAGTAGAACATTGGAAGGGCTGTAGTTCAGTGGCAGAGCATATGGTATGCATGTAGTTAATGGGTCTCAAGTATCAGGGATGCGAAACCACACAGCTGGAGATTGGGGGGGAGGTGCTTCTGTCAGTCCAATACTGGGCTAAATGCACCAAAGTATAACTTTGAGTATGACTCAGTATAAGGCAGCTCTGTATGTTGAGACTTTGGTTGAACCTGTCTGATGTACAGAAATTTATCTTAAATAAAGAATCCTGGTATAAACAGGTAACTCCAGATTCATATGCTCAAGGCTAAAAGATTTCAGCAAAAAGGGTAACTTCTTGGGATCCAATTTTTGGCTTTTTGGACAACAAAATCAGGAAAAGACCAGGCATGTTGAATTAGAAGTCATAAGTATAGGAAGTATGATTTATTTAATATGTGGACAGAGCACCAAGGACTCACATGCTGGGGATGGGAGACAGAGGTTGGGAAGGGTAAAAACAGGTTTTTGAAAAAGTTGCAACAGGTTAATGTAATGCTTTGTTTATAAAAACTATGAACTAATACAAAAGGGTATTTTTAAGCAAGGAAATTAAAGTTAGCTTTTGAAGGCATTCGAACAAAAGCTTTTAAAAACTGGTCTCATATTCTTAGAATGGGGGGAGAGAGATCAATAATAACACGACACAAATAGATGTACAAAAAAGGAACTTATTTGCTTGCCATAAAACCCTCCCCGGCTTTTAGTAGCCTTTGCAGTAGCCTTTGTAATTTCTAGTACAAATAAGTTCAGCTTAAGTAAATTCCCAGTAGAGGTCAAACTCTCTCCATACTGGTACAAGATCTGCCATTACACACCATGTCAGATTGTAAAATCCACTGTTTTTAATGGTGGCCGGATCTACACTGTTTCAAAGGAAGCTGCAAGGATTCCCATGACAAGCAATTGCAGCGTAGCTTGAAAACACAAGATGCTTCCAAGTCTTCTAATGGAGGAACAGAATTTCATGAAGGACTAGAAAACCAGCCATCAATTGCTGTGGCATTACTGCCTTCCAACATGCAAGTGACTACTCCTTAGATTGCAACTGACCTTGGAAGTCAATAAATCATGACCTAAAGCACCAGATCTGGAACTTAGATGGCAAACTACCCACCTGGGAAATTCTGTTCTGCTTTAGTCCCTGATTAGGAATCGGATGGAATCTGTACAGGTGAGGATCACCAAAAACAAGCTCTGAGACATCATATTCCAGAACCATTACCTAAACCCTAGTCTGAGGCAGAGCAATCCATAGCCCACCTTGAAGATCCAATTTGATGACCAACTAGGGTTGCTAGGTCCCTCTTTGCCACCGGCGGGAGATTTTGGGGGTGAAGCCTGAGGAGGTTGGGGTTTGGCAAGGGGAGGGACTTCAATGCCATGGAGTCCAATTGTCAAAGCGGCCACTTTCTCCAGGTGAACTGATTTCTTTCGGCTGGAGATCAGTTGTAATAGCAGGAGATCTCCAGCTAGTACCTGGAGGTTGGCATCCCTATGACCAACTGTTCCTGAAGGTAGGATTCTTCAAGTGGAGCATTTACATCCACACCTTCCCTTGCCAGTCACCTAGGGCCATGCAGCCTCCAATAAGTGCCTGGCTAAAGTGACCAAAGATCATCCAGTGACATCAGAATGTATGGTTTAAGTTAATGCTCTTCTTCACTGTTTATTTATGAGACACATTTATGCATCATCTTGCCCTACAAATCAAAGCGGATTAACTTCTTGTTGGCTCTCAGCTAGAGTTGTTGCCAACCTTCACGTAGAGCCTGGTGATCTCCAGACTATAGAGATCAGTCCCCCTGAAGAAAATGGCTGCTCAGAAAGAGCTCTGAGGAAGCAGGAAGTATTTCAATCCCTGCCTCTGGACATGCTGCTTTATAACTGGCTGCGAGCGAAACCAAACTTGTGTGCCCCGCGCTTTGTCTTATGCATGGGAATTTCACCGGGGCTTTGCTCAGGGAAGATGGAAGAGTTGGGTTAACAGAGGAATGGGAAGACCCGGACATTGCGAGGGCTGGCAGCGAGGTCATCTCTAATGGATGGAAAACTCATGCATAACTCCAAGGAACAACTGAGACAGACCGTGGGCGAACGTGAGTCCAAGTACCCATGCGTAAACGGCCATGGAAGATCATAGGGTGGCCCTGGGCTCTCTCTCGCTCTCTCTCAGGCTTACTTAATTCACAGAGTTGTTGCTGTAAGGATAAAATGGAGAAGGGGAGAGCAGTGCTGTTACCCACTGTGGGTCCTCGCCGGGTAAAAAAACAAACAGCAAACAAAGTATGTATCTCAATAAATAAGTAAGTTTTATCAGTGTGCTGCAGATCAGCCTTGCAAATAAAGTCAGAAAGGTTACTAGCTGTCAGCCCTTGGCCCACAGAACCAGAAATCACCACAAAGTCATATAGAGTCCAAACAGATGGTTTTTACTGATCAAATAGGCATACAGTGCAAACGAATAAAATGACAGCTCTGAGAGGCTCACTAGCTGGGAGATATTATAAGGCAGGCAAGGCGGGAGATTACACGCATGAATACAGTTTCCCAGGAGCTGAGTTCCCAGGCCTAGGTATGCGACCTTGGGGGGCAGACAATACAGCACAGAGACAGAGGCAATAACGAAACCGAGATAGCAGCCTGACATTCTGCTCCCCTCAAGGCCCCCTCCCAGTTCGCAAGGGGGCTGGCCTGTTCGGGTAAGCAATGTGAAAGGCGTCGACGAGGTCGGGGGCGGAGACATCCCGTGCGCGCACCCATTCGTCATAGGCAGGGGGGAAATGTTTCCAACGAACTAGATATTGCAGATTGCCATGGTGAATACGGGAGTCAAGGATCTTGGAGACTTCGAAGTGTTCTTCCCCCCCCACCATGACGGGTTGCGCAGGCGGTGGGTCCGGATGCCACCGTGGAGAAGCAACATGGGGTTTGAGGAGGCTTATGTGGAAAACAGGATGCACACGCCTCAAGGATTTGGGGAGAGCCAGTTCCACTGTGACAGGGTTTATGACCCGAGTAATGGGGAAAGGGCCAATGAATTTGGCGCTGAGCTTATGGCACGGTTGGGTGGAACGGAGATTTTTGGTGGAAAGGTAAACCAAAGCACCCACTTGCAGATCACCCCCGGGGGAGCGATGTTTGTCAGCTTGCGCTTTGTATTTACGTTTGGCCCGGTCGAGGTTGCTAACGAGCCAGGGCCAAGTGGTACGGAGGGCGTGTGCCCAGGAGGCAATGTCGGGGTTCCCCTCCCCCTCTACATCATCTGTAGGAGCGATGGGACTGAAATCTTGTCCATACACAGCAAAAAACGGGCTAAAACCTGTGGATTGATGCATGGCATTGCTCGGTCCATAGGATTTTTGCGGAGGGCAAGGCAGCCGAGCTCACTTTTCCCTTAGTTTTCAGCAGGTCCGTAATGGGTAGAGCCACTTGGGCGAAGTTAGGGATGAATCCCCGATAGAAGTTTGCAAATCCTAGAAATTGCTGCACTTGCTTACGGTTGGTGGGGGGAGTCCAATCGAGAACGGCTTGGACTTTGGCGGGGTCCATGCGAAGACCTTGGTGGGAGATGATGTATCCCAAAAACGTGAGTTTGCTTTGGTGAAATTCACACTTAGCTAGTTTAGCGAACAGTTGATGGTTACGCAGGCGTTGTAGAACTTCTCTGACCAGAGTCACATGCTCGTCCATAGTTTTCGAATAAATGAGAATGTCATCTAAGTAGACCACCACCCCACGGTATAGAAGGTCATGTAGGATTTCATTGATGAGTTGCATGAAGACCCCCGGGGCCCCTTTTAATCCGAATGGCATTACAAGGAATTCATACATTCCGAAACAGCTAGAGAAGGCAGTGAGGTGTTCATCTCCTTCGCGGATACGGACTCGGTAGTAGGCTTCCACCAAGTCTAATTTAGAGAACACACGACCTTCCTGTAATTGTCCCAAAATATCCGATATTAATGGGATAGGATAGGCGTTGGTCTGGGTAACCGCATTGAGCTTTCTGAAGTCAATGCATAGGCGAAGGTCGCCTTCTTTTTTCCGGACGAAAAACGCGGGGGCCGAGTTTGGGGCATTCGAAGGGCGAATGAACCCTCTGGCGAGGTTTTTGTCCAAAAAGTCCCGGAGGACAGTGCGCTCGGAAGCGCTCATAGGGTAAATCTTACTTTTGGTTAATGTGCAGTCCTTCACTACTTCAATCGCACAGTCTGAGGCCCGGTGGGGGGGTAAGGCATCACATTCCCTAAGGTCGAAGACATCTTCAAAGTCCCGGTATACAGCGGGTAGAGCTGGTGGTACTGGGGCAGTAGAGGTTAATGCTGGAACGGGCGGAAATGGCAGAGCAAAGTTTTGCCGATGCTGGTCGCAGGTGGGACTAGTGAAAGAGATAGTGTTTGTTTCCCAATCAATACTGGGACTATGTCCTTTAATCCAGTTAATTCCCAAGACCACTTCAAATCGGATAGGGGCTATAGTGAAGTCTATTTGTTCCCAGTGGGAACCAATTCCCATTGCCACCCCTATGGTGCGGTGATCAACTGGACCCCCCTGGAATTGGCTTCCGTCCATTTGAGCAAATTGGACGGGGGTGGGTAAAGCCTCTGAGTCGGCTCTGAGTGCAGCAAACGTGGCTTCACTTATGAGAGTGCGACAGCAACCGGAGTCAATTAGTGCTTTGACGGGGATTTGCGGACCTCCGTTAAGTTGTTGTAAAACTGCATCCACGTAGACGGTGGAGTCCACTTCTTTGATTTTGGTAGGAGCATTCGGTTTGATAGGAAGATCCTGAGAGGTCTGTGGAGATGCTCCATTCACCACAGACCGGAGTCGTTTTTTGACAAGTCGAGGGGAGATTCCAGGTTTAAGGCTGGAGAAATCCAAGGGTTTTCCTCATCCGAAGAGGGAAAGCTGTCCCCCAATGGGGCACTTGTAATCCGAGACCCGGCGGGGTCGTTGGAAGCAGGCAGGGAGGCTGGGTCCCCGGCATGGAGTGCAGAGGGTGTGGGTCTTCCCGGAGCTGCGCTGCGGGTGGCCGCGGTGCCTCTGCGTGGTGGACGACCTCGGGCGCGGGTTGTCGTGCTGGGACGAAATAATTCCTGGCGGCGTGGGCAAACGGCCGCAAAGTGGCCCATCTCTCCGCATGTAAGACAGGCACCCCTCTGAAATCGGGCTTCACGTTCCTGGAGCGGACGTGGGGGATTTCGTGGAACGAGCAGTGGTGCCTTGGGTTGAGGCTTTTGGGTGCCTTTCTCCTTGTGTTTTTGACGGACGAGAGAAATAAAGCGGCGGCGGCTTTCCACTTCCTCGGCCAATAGGATCCAGCCTTCGAGGGTATCGGGATCGCCCCGCATGTACGACCAGTTCAGAATGTCAGGATGCAAGGCTTCCCTGAAATGATGGATTAGGGTGGTCTCGGGCCAACCTACAATTTTACTTGCCAGTCGCTGAAATTCATCGGCAAATTCCCGAACTGTAGCAGAGCCTTGTTTTAATTGTAAGAGTTCCGTTTTGGCTCTTTCCCCCAGGAAGGGGTCCTCAAACCTCCTTCTCAGGGCAGTCATGAAGTTGTTGAGGGAACGAATCGCACGAGAGCGGGTGTCAAACTGGAGGACCATCCAGTCAGCCGCCTTGCCTGTCAGGAGGGAAGCTACGTACCGCACCCGGCTATCTTCCGTGGGAAAAAGTTGACCTTGTTCTCGCATATAACTGTCCACTTGATGCAAGAAACAAGGCAAAGTCTCAAGAGATCCGTCATACGTAGTCCTCAATTTGAGTTGCTTCCAAGGGCCGGGCACGGGTTGACCCGGTTGCACGGGTGGTCCGGGCGGAGGAGCAACAGGAGCTCCAGGAGGCAAGGGTGGAGCGGGCACATTAGCAGGTGGTTGCACGGGTGGTCCGGGCGGAGGAGCAACAGGAGCTCCAGGAGGTAAGGGTGGAGCAGGCACATTAGCGGGTGGTTGTACGGGTACCCCCTGACCCGGTATCGGAACGGGCTGTCTCTGAGCTATCAGGGTGTGTTGTAATTGCCTGTTCTCTTGAAGCATAAGTTCCATTACTTCCTGGAGTTGATCAACACGGTCGGAGAGCTCCCGATTCTGGGCTCGTAAAAGATGAACCTCCTCACTTGGGCCACCAGTAAGATGAGGCTTACTGGTTCGGAAGCTCGTGGCCCATTGAGAGCTATCCCCATATAAATCCTCGTCTTCAGACTCATCTGAGTCTCGACGTCGGTCAGCCAAACGGCGTGCGCGTTGGGTCGCACGCGACGGGACAAACGCCGGGGAAAAAGTTAGACCTGATAGTCCCAGTACATAGTCCTTGGGTCGCGTGTCCACGTTCGCCTGATTCCTAATCCTTGCTGCAGCCGCCCTGGCTGCTTCCGCCGCCTCTCTCTCTCTTGCGACCCTAGCCGCTTCGGCGGCTTGCTGATCCGCAAGAACTTTGGCGTTCTCAAGTCTTAGGGCAGCCTCTGCCGTAATGCGCGGCAAAAGTTCTGTCTCGAGGAGCAAGAGTATGGGGTCAGGTTCCCCGCCCAGCAGAGGTTGTACTCGAACTGCCAGTGCGGATGCCTCGGCTCCAAACGTCGGGGCCAAAACTTGAGCCAAGGTGGCTACCGGGGTGTCCTTTGTACATTCCACAAGGAGAAGAGCGGTGCTAATAGCGACTCGCTTGGCCTCAGCCTGGCAGCTGGCCGCATCCGGGATCAGGGAAAAACCCTCCGGCGGGGCTCCCGCCATGGTAGAAAGAGTTTGTCGAGAAATAAGATTATCCAAAAGTCCAGTTAATATTTGTAAATCCTCAGTCGCCAATCGGGCATCGTCCAGTAATTGATCCAAGTCCTGAAGATCTAAACGAGCATCAGTATCCTCCGATGTTAACATCCAGAGACGTCCTGTAAGAGATTGCCACTGCGCCTGTACCAGTCCCCTCAAGCGGCAAACCTCTCGGGTCATCCGGAAAAGTTCAGCGATTAAGTCTTGTAACAGAGTAGGATCCTCTGAGAAGGGCTCCAGGGTAGTAGATCACCTGGAGAGCTGCACAGCTCCCATCCAAGTGGCAGGCGAACCCCCCTGGGCTCCAGCCTGGCTAGGAGAACGGTGAAGATGAATGAGAGCTGTCATAATGTCAGCCCTTGGCCCACAGAACCAGAAATCACCACAAAGTCATATAGAGTCCAAACAGATGGTTTTTACTGATCAAATAGGCATACAGTGCAAACGAATAAAATGACAGCTCTGAGAGGCTCACTAGCTGGGAGATATTATAAGGCAGGCAAGGCGGGAGATTACACGCATGAATACAGTTTCCCAGGAGCTGAGTTCCCAGGCCTAGGTATGCGACCTTGGGGGGCAGACAATACAGCACAGAGACAGAGGCAATAACGAAACCGAGATAGCAGCCTGACACTAGCCCACGAAACACTTCACCAGCCTGACTGCTCGCCCACACCTACTTATGCTAGAACTTTGTGGTCTGAAAAGGGAAAAACAGCCAAGGTCTGTGAAGGCTCCTTGCCTGTTCGTGATTCTTGCTTACCACAGGAAACTAAGCAAATGTCTGCTTCCAAGCCTGCTAGAAATCTAAAAATGACAGAAATGGGACTCTTGATACATACCCACTCTTTCATTTTACTAGGTAAAACAGAAAGAAAACAGAACTCTTAAACCAGTGGGTTGCAAAACAGCATTACGTTTCCAGTAATATTATCCCCCATATTCTATGTACTAGCATTTCTGCTTGTTTTCACGCATGCTTCCTCAAACTGTCACTGCAGCTAAAATTCCAGGAAGAACTAAATCCCACTCCAAGTAATTTCCCAGCCATCGCTCAGGGGCAGAACACTTTCTTTGCATACTAGAAGCTCACAAACTCAGGCCTGGACATCTCCAGTTTAAAGGATCTTAGGCAACAGAACTGGAACACTTTGCAAAGCTGTTTGCAGGAGCATAGATGACAGGCCTGGAGATGAACCAAGGGGGCTTCATGCATTCAATACTTTGTATCTCCATCACTTGTGTTCCTCTAAAGATCTATGCCTGATCTACCTTCACCAAAAACCCAGCCAGAAATTAAACTCTCTAAGGTCATTTATGCGGGGGAGTGTTCCTGAGGTTCGTTGCTGGCTGGACCCACACTTTCCAGTTGGGAATCTCTGCACCAGCAGTCTCCAAGCTCAATTCAAGTCCCGCCCCTCTAAATGCTGCTTTGTAATGGTTTACTTCACAGCACTCACTGTGAGAGAAAATCCCCCCTAAAACCCAATTGCCGCATTAAAAAGCATTTTAAGAACAAAAAACGGAGCAACCTGAAAGAAAGGGGGGGATAAATCCAAGCCCCCGTTTTAAAATGCCTCTTTTGCTCAGGAAGAGCTCCCAGGAAGCATTTGAATTCTTTACACGCTGCTTTGTGATTGGCTGTGAGAGATGCCAAGTTTCTGTGGCCTATGCTTTGCCTTCTGCATGGAGATTTCAGCCGAGCTGAGCTCAAGGGAGAGGGAAGAGTCAGTTGACAAAGGAATGGGAAGACCCGGACCTTGCAAGGGCTGGCAGCGAGGTCACTTCAATTCAATTCAAGACTTTCTAATGGACTTTTAATAGACGGAAAACTCATGCAGAACTCCAAGGAACAACCGAGTCAGACTGGGGGGCGAACGTGAGTCCAAGAACCCATGCATAAATGACCCAAGAGCTAAATCCATTTCCCATTCAGCTCTCCCCAAGGTATTTTTTAGGACTCTTGAGGAGACCATTACTTCCAAGTGTTTCAGTGTGGGCTTTGGATACAGAAAACCACCTGAAGTGAAAAGTATAATACATGTGTTTATGATTTTCCAGGCAAATTTCCCATCAAAATTGCAAGAGTCCGAAAAACAAAACAAAATCTCTTCATCATATAAGCAGGTAATGGTCAAATGTAATATTCCAGAAGTATTCAGCCACAAAAATACCATGAACGTGTAAGCAGAAAGCATTTCACTTGTCATTTCATCCAACTGCAGTTTGATGTGGTTATCAGGGCCTAACTACACACAGGAACAGTGAATGTGTTGTCATGGCCTCAGTGTGGGTCATTGATTCAACCAGTTGCATGGGGCTAAGAGGGAAATGGAACTCTGGCTGCCGAGTGACCATCAGGGCTGTAGAAGCATGCATTAGTTGCTTGATTTGGGTAACCTCAGTTCATGGATCGAGCTCCCTCTCAGGAGTTCTGAACATGGGCTGGCAATCTGGTGAGCCCTACCCCCGGAAAGTGCAATTACACACTTCTCTTGCTCCTTTTGGACTTTGATGTTGTGCTAGGGTTGCCAGGTTCCTCTTCGAGACTGGTGGGAGGTTTTGGGGGCGGAGCCTGAGGAGGGTGGGGTTTGGGGAGGGAAGAGACTTCCATGCCATAGAGTCCCATTGCCAAAGTGGCCATTTTCTCCAGGTGAACTGATCTCTATCGGCTGGAGATCAGTTGTAATAGCAACTGATCTCCAGCTAGTAACCTGGAGGTTGGCAACCCTATGTTGCGCAGCAGTGCATCTCAGCACTTTTTGGTTTATGCGCAGAAGGGTTGGTTTGCGTCCTAAAAGAGGATCATGGGCCACAAGATAAATGTTTTAACAAAGGTGACTGTTTAAGTGGGCGGTGGACCATTTTCTGCTGCACTGTGGCTCAAACACAAAGAAACAAAAACGGAGGTGTAGTTTCTTAGTAGGAGGTAGGGATGTCAACACCTACTGACTTGGCTACAACCAATTAGAGACGCCATTGAGGTTTATGATGGGGGTTAGATGCAGAGTCTGGGAATAAGCATAGAGATAGAAATGCTGTAGTTAACACTTGCCCCTTAGTTTCCAGTTTGATTTGGGAAATCTCAACAGGAAAAATGTATAACAAGATAGGTTGGGGCTAGGGTTGCCAACCTCCAGGTGGTGGCAGGAGATCTCCTGCTATTACAACTGATCTCCAACCAATAGAGATCAGTTCACCTGGAGAAAATGGCCTCTTTGGCAATTAGATTCTGTGGCACTGAAGTCCCTCCCCTCCCCAAACCCCACCCTCCTCTGGCTCTGCCCCCAAAATATCCAGGTATTTCCCAACCCAGAGCTGGCAACCCTAGTTGGGGCTGGAGTTGGTATGCGGTTCATGTTGTACCTGCGTACCTAATCATGCACTATTAGTGCAATACCTATGCACATTAAAAGAGGAATTTGAAACAGATAGACCCCCAAAGAGAAAAACCTACCAGAGGGAACCATCCCACCCAAAGATTTAGCAGTGCCTAAAAACAAGAGTGCAGATTCGTTTACCCAAAACATATTTTTAAATGTTGCATGACAAATTGGAATTATGAAGAATGCACGTTTATAACTGATGAAGTACAATAAATAAAATGGATTTTTATATCTATATCAGGAAGCCAAATTTCAGCCTCATTAATTATGACAAAACTGGAAAGGAAAAAAAAAACGTTTAAAATCTTTGCTAAAGTAAATTAGCTTGCATCTGCCTTCCAGCAATGAAGGTAAGTATAGCCTTGAGTTTGCTCTCAAAAGTTACTGACCATTTATATGATGGGTGAAAATGAGTTCCATATTTCCTGAGAAAGAACCAAAAACCTCTACAATATTATACAAGAAGCTATTGCAAGCAGCAATTTTTTAAAACAAAGAATATGACTAAGAGCACTCTCTACGGATAAAACAACAGTTCAGGAATTTGTCATTTATGTATTAACTCTTATTTATTAGGGGAGGTGGGGAATGCTATAACTTGCAAGCATTTTTGCTCTTGGCAGGACTTAAAGTTACATGACCTCAATGAAGAAGTCTTCTTAGAATTGGGGAGGGGGGTGCATAGAGGGGTTGCTTCAGTTAGATAATGAGTCCACTGGGACAGATCTCTCTCTGAACACTTTCTGAAACCAAGGAAGTATGTTGAAGAGAGAACACATCTACGTCCAAGAGCCAAAAGAGGCCAAATTTGTCTTCACATTACAGAGATATTATCTCACCCCAGGGGCAAAACAGTTCAGAACTGTCATGCTTTTCAATACTCAGAGGAGGCACCCCATTATGTCTAAAATGGAGCACGGTACTATGCAACATGCTGCCACCTAATAACACTCAGGGGTAGGCTGAAGTAATATCAGAGGCAGTGAACAGACCTAGCCCCCAGCCAAATGGTACTTCCCTCTGTGTGTTTCCCATTATTTTCTTTTACATACGGGGATGACTGTCATTTATTGCTATGGGTGAAAAATGAAGCACTTCACTGGGGGGTGGGGAGAAGAGAAAGAGGAATTTTAGGAGGGGGGACAGAGACAGCTCCAGAGTGATGTTGGAGGGTGATGGGGTTGTGGGATAGAGAAAGGGGTGGATTGGAAAGGAATGAGACAAGGAGGCTGGATCCCTCCCTTTGCAGCTCGCCCACCCCCCCTTCCCACTTGTTTTGGCCTGATAGCAAGTAAAGGAAAGTAGTTTTATACAGCTCTGATCTGGACTCTGATCTGGAGAACCGGGTTTGCTTCCCCACTCCTCCACATGAGTGGCGGAAGCTAATCTGGAGAACCGGGGTTAATCCCCCACTCCTACACATGAAGCCATCTAGGTGACCTTGGGCTAGTCACAGCTCTCTTTGAGCTCTCTCAGCCCCACCTACCTCACAGGGTGTCTGTTGTGGGGAAGGTGTAAGCTGGTTTGATTCTTCCTTAAGTGGTACAGAAAGTCAGCATATAAAAACCAACTCTTCTTCTTCATCATCCCATCCTGAGGACAGAATCCAAGATTCTAGACTTCTTCCCTCAGATCCTTAAAAAGTGGCATACAGCAAACAGGAATTAACCCTGGCATCAGGCACAACTAGGATTGCCAGCTCTGACTTGGGAAATTCCTGGATATTTAAAGGGCAGTACCTTAGGAGGGCAGAATCTATGAAAGTCATGCCACCGAGTCCGCCCTCCAGCAGTGTCATTTTCTCCAGGGCAACTAATCACTGAATATCACTTGTAATTATGGGAGAACCCCAGGCCCCACCTGGAGGTTGGCAATCCAAGGCACAATGGTCTCATTGAATATATGCTGAGAATTGCGTATTGTAGGCATATATAAAGTTACCTTGTCTTGAATGCTCATTTTTTTACCTGTGGCAGGGGGACATTCAATGATAAGCTTGAATACTTGAGTGGCCAGTAGTGGACTACGGGTAAAGTACCATAGTGCTATGAAACTTGGTCACTGTAAAACCAATTCCTAAGGGGGGACTATTTCCTAAGGGGAGGGTTTTGTTTCTCTAGAACATACCTTTTAAATATTTGGTGGGTGGGTGTTTTGTGGTAGGATGGGATAACAAATAACTCAGGCAACCATCACCAACAATCAATCAGTGGGTTGGGCTTTCCTCCACTTTCATTAAAAATGTCACGCTGCGCTAAGTGGTCACTCCAAGAACTTAAGTCCTTACAGCCACAGAGGGAACCTGCCAGTAACTGAAACTTAACATCAATCTGTAAGAAACTGTATGTCTCAGCACAAAGCAAGGCTGAGTCAACTCCTAACAATTTTTAATTAGTATGTCCAGGAAGTCTAAAAACACACACACACACACAAATATACGTACTCTTAAGCTGCTAAGGGATATGTCTTGTTGTTATTCCCACTGGCCTGAATAGAGAGAGCTTTGTGCTCGCAGCGTTTGTTCACCCCAGTTCTTCGGAATACCACCGCCATGTGGTTTGCCTGCTTATACTTATTATTTGACAACTCCTCGTCTTTCTAGAGCAGTGGTTCCCAACCTTTTTTTGACCAGGGACCACTAGGACTTTTTTGTTCGGTGCAGGGACCCCAAGGTTCAAAATAAAAATTTGAAAATAAACTTTAATCATAACTGTTAGTTAAACATTAAACTTAGAATAATATTTGAATATATATATATTTATAATAGAGAACTTTTAATTGAAAATATTAATTTATTATGGGTTTGTAACTTTGTTTCGCGGACCTTAATTTAGTTCTCGCGGACCCCTGGGGGTCCACGGACCCCCGGTTGGGAACCAGTGTTCTAGAGCCTTCTATTTAGCTAGACTGAATGCTAACCCCTCTATGGTTTGCAGGGCAGGATTTTGAATATACCATACCCAGACAGGATCTGTCCTTGCTCCTCTGGCTCTATTGATTCATTAGCTCATGCCCTCTTGGAATGCCCCTTTTACGAGGAACTTCGATCACATTACATCTCTCCCCTTTTAACATATAAATCTAATGCCTCTGTGCCTGACATAATGCCTTTTTTACTAAGTGACAGGGATCCCAAGGCTACATTGTCAGTGGCAAGATTTGTTTCAGTTCCTGTATCACTCAAACATTAGATATATGCTGCTCAAGATCAATGGATCAAGGAGCTTCTAAGGGGTAAAGGAAGGAAAGGAATAGAGAGAGCCATGTACAAACACTGCAATTAAGTGGTGCAAGGCGTCATGAGAGACTACTGTAGAAAGCATATCCTCCAACACCAGTTTTTATCTCTGAAATGGTGGAGGCATACCTGCCAACACCAGAGCACCCCCTTTTCCACAACTCAAATACAGGAAGTATGACAAGTTAGAAGTTTAATCATATGAGGGACAAGCCACAGGAATAACTAGATTTGAGTCCAGTAGCACCTTAGAGACCAACAAGATTTTCGGGTATGAGCTTTCAAGAGTCAAAGCTCCCTTAGTCACATCTGACAAATGGAGTTTTGACTCCTGAAAGCTCATAACCCAAAAATATTGTTGGTCTCTGAGGTGCTACTGGACTCACATCTGGCTGTTCTACTGTAGACCAACATGGCTACCCCTGGAAGCCATAGGAATAATAAATGTAATAGTTTATTGCCACCGAGGGACAAACCTAGTATCTTCCTAGTCTCCCTTAATGCTCTCTAACTCTGAGACCCTTCAGCTTTTCCCCTCTAGCCAGCAGGGATTCTCTGTAAATTCCCATCTAATATGTTCCTTATAATAATGTGTCTCGAAATTCCATCAGTCGCTACAGAGAGTATGCGCTTCAACACTGGAACACTCCTGTCTTCATCTCTGAGATGTTGGAAGTCAAAATTCCAGAGATGAAAACAGGGGCATTTCAGTGTATTAGTGATACCCTCTTATTCTCACACTAAGGGTCACTGTCTGTGTGATTGTGCACATATATTTATAGTACAAGTATGTGCACTAGAGTTAAGATGCACCCCCCAGCTCCAAGATTTAAGTTGTAAACAGCTATTGAAGCAGGCTAAAAGCTAATGGAGTTTATTACACACGTGCCATACTGCCTACATTTTAAAAAGACATTCTCAATGACTCTCAATGACAGTTGTCACAGGGAATGCATCAAAGGACTTGTTCAGAGGGTAAAACTAGATCTAACGGGCTTCAATTACAGGTAGGGTTGCCAGGTCCCTCTTCGTTACCGGTGGGAGGTTTTTGGGGTGGAGCCTGAGGAGGGCAGGGTTTGGGGAAGGGAGGGACTTCAATGCCATGGAGTCCAATTGCCAAATCAGCCATTTTCTCCAGGTGAACTGATCTCTATCGGCTGGAGATCAGTTGTAATAGCAGGAGATCTCCAGCTAGTACCTGGAGGTTGGCAACCCTAATTACAGGAGGGTAGATTTAAGATGAACATTTGGAGAAACCTTCTCAGCTGGAACCAATTACCTAGTGGGGTGATGAGCTCTCCCTTTCCGGAGGTCTTCAAGCAGAGGTTGGACAACCATCTGTTGGGAATGCTCTAGGCTAGGATTTCTTGCATTGAGGAGGGGGTTGGATTAGAGATGCTATAAAACCCCTTCCAGCTCTAAAACCTCATGATATAGACACCACTGAGGGACAAAGATTTACCAAGAGAGTATATGGTAAGCAGGATGGCTCAAAAGAGACAGAACACAGAAAGAAGTATGCCCAATACAGCTGTCTCGATCCCACCCATTGTCCCGGACGGGTGATCACAAGCCCTTCTACAATTCACTCAATTTGCAAACAAAATACGAATTACAGCATCATTAGAAAGGAAATGTTGCCAAGGCTAGACAGTAAGAGGCACAATAATAATTTAGGTAATAAGTTCTATTCTAACATAGAAGTACAAAGACTTTCAATTTAGAACTTACTCATAATGCAGCGGGGGGGAAATTGACACTCAATGATATAAAAAATTACGTTTTGTTACTGATGTCCACCTTCTTTGAAGTCGCCAAAGACTTGTCATCATGGTTAAGCAATTTGTCTTTGTTAAACCCCACAATGAGAGAGAAGGGGTTAATTTATTTCTGTACACAGCAGGAGTGGCTCTACCATGAAGTTAGATGCAGAAACAGCAGAACTGGTGAAACAGTGAATTCTCTTCTAAATAGCAGCTGCTGCTGCCACAGCTCGCTGCATTTTGATCTCTTCCTTGTCCCTAGTCCCTGACAGGACATTTTTCTCCCTCCCGCCATTAAAATCATCCCTCTCTCATTTCTCTCAAGAGGCCCCATCATCTCCCAGTCCCACCTCACTAGACCAGTAGTTCTCAACCTTTTTCCGAACATGGCCCCCTTCCGACCTTGTTTCCTTCCTGTGGCCCCCCTGTCCTACCCGTGGAAAGGTAGCTATTTAAATGTTTTGTTTGTAAACAGCCAAGGAACAAAGAAGCATAAACAGCCACACAAAATGCACACATGCAGTTCTTATTAGGGAACTGAAATTTACAAAAAAATACCCCACAAAAGGGAATACAACACGCTAATAAACAACAATGTTCACATACAAGGGAGAACAAAGCCTCTACCACCATTGCACAAGATTGTGTGTGTGTATGTTAAGTGCCGTCAAGTCGCTTCCGACTCATGGCGACCCTATGAATGAAAGTCCTCCAAAATGTCCTATCTTTGACAGCCTTGCTCAGATCTTGCAAATTGAAGGCTGTGGCTTCCTTTATTGAGTCAATCCACAAGATTACAGCGATACAAAAATCCACAGCTGCAAACAATGCATAGAAGTGCAATGAAGAAAGTCATGTGTTAGGTTTTCATGTGTGTCTGTTTTCTTCACTTCCTTCTGTGGCCCCCTAGTCTCGTGCCGTGGGCCCCCAATTACGCAATTTTCACGTGTGGCCCCCTTGGAATATCCTGCCCCCCCGGGGGGCCATATGGCCCAGGTTGAGAACCACTGATCTAGACAGACACGCTGTCTCACACAGTGGCCAGCCAGGGCCAACAACAGGGCACAGAGACCGAGGCCTTCCCTCGATGTTGCCTCATGGTACTGGTATTCAGAAGTTTACTGCCTCTGAATGAGGAGGTTCCCGCTAAGTCACCATGGTTAATAGCCACTGATAGACCTATCCTCCACGAATTTAATGCCTTTTTAAAGCCATCTATATCCGTCACTACATCCTCTGGCAACAAATTCCACATTTTAATCACTTGTTAAGTAAAGAAGTAGTTTGTTTTTTCCATCCTGAATCTACTGCCCATCAGCTTCTTTGGATGCTATTGAGTTCTAGTATTTTGGAAGAGGGAGAAAAAGTTATCTCTGTCCACTCTCTCTACTCTGCACATCATTTTGTCATATCCCCACTTAGGCACCTCTTTCTAAACTGAGAAGTCTCAAACTCTTCACCCTTTCAACACAGAAAAGGTGCTCCTACCCCTTATCAGCTTGTTTGCCTTCTGTACCTTTTCCAGCTGTGAAATGTCCTTTTTGAGACACAGTGACCAGAACTGCACACAGTATTCCGAATGAGGCTGCACCACAGTACTATATAGAGGCATATATATATATTGGCTGTATAATAATCCTGTATTTGATTATAATTTCCACTAATTTGCCTAGCACCATGTTAGGCTAAGCAGCCTGTGATATTTTGGTTCTTCTCTGGACCCTTAAAAAATCAGAGTAACATTTGCTACTCTCCTGTCATCTGGTACAGTGGCTGATTTTAGTGCCAAACTACATATACTGATTAGTACATACCGTAAACAATCTCACATTTGAGTTCCATAAGAACACTCCGGTATATAGGACCCGGCAAAGAATTGTTGGTTTTTAATTCCCACATTGTCTCGAACTTCACCCATCATCAATTAACTCTGACTCAGATCTTCAGTCTCTCTCTGCTCTTCCAATACAGGACAAGCTAGCAGAAGAACAGCTCTTCTTCTCAAAGAAAGACAGAACATCCTTAGCTCTGCCACGAACTACTATCCTAGTCTGTTCCCCTCCATTGGTTCCCAGTTGATTGAGCTGGGATGTTGGCCTGTGGTTTCCATACTTCCCCAAGGGGGGAAATAGGAACCCAATTCCTTCAGTAATCTCTAGTTTGTGTTAGGTTAGAGTTAGCAGAGAAGAAAATATTTTATTTTGCAGAAGAAGAGGATGCATTTAGAAAACGGTTATTTTTCTGGCTGGATCAGAGTAAGCAACCATGAAAGATTCTTGCAAGCTAAACTTTTCTCAGCACCAGAATTGCTTTCAGTCAACTGAAGGTATTTGCACTGATAACCTATCGGCATCTTTCAGTGTCCCCTTCCCCTTCCAATGTTCTTCCATCCCTTCCTTTTGCATGTTTTTGTTTCTCTTTGACTATGATACCATTATTGTAATGGAAACGATAAGATTAAGCAGGAAATCTCAGAATTCAGTGTACTGTCTGTTTGGGATTACTGAGTCCTTTAGGAAAGAATGGTTGCTTCCACATTAAGCAAAATCAATTTGTAAATGCTGATCGGAGTTCCATCTCTGCCTTAAACACAGGATTGTCACATTCACAAGCCCCATGACTAAGGGCTCCCTTCTACAGAAACCAGAAATCTCGGCCACACTGCAAAGGTGGAAGAAGTGCCACTGATCTCATTCCGACTGCATGCGACAGCCTAAGAGTCCCAACACTCTCTGAGTCCCCTCCTTTTTCTTACCCTACCCACTCCTCCCACAGAAGTGAATGGTCCCCATCAATAGCTGTAAGATATGTTTATGAGACTACAATTTAGAAGTCTGCTGAGATAAGGGCAAAGACCATCCATCCCCAAACATAAACAGCTGAATTATGATTTTGACTATTTAGCCAAGAAGCCAAAACAACTCAAACTAGAAAAGATTCAGCTGGTGAGGCTAGACTCATCTACCACCAAGGACTTCTTATCCACAATGTTCATGCACATTAACTGTGCACCACTAATATATGTAAATTAACTGACCCTCTGCCTCTAGCATATCTTGGTGCTGAACAAGCTGTACAATCCAGCCCTCTTAGAACACTGACTTTGATCTGCCAAACACAAGCTTAAAAAATCTGACTACAAAGGTTGTTTTTTTTAAATCTGCTATTACTGGATTTAAGTTCCCTTCTCAGTGGCCTTGTGCCCTAGCAAAAGCGGCCATCTGTGAAAAATATTCAAATATTTTATTTTTTTCCCACCCATCCTTACTACAAACAGGAGTAATTGATGGGAAATCTGCCACCCAAAGAAGGAAGCAGATTTGAAAATCATCTGTCCTCTTGAGAACACTGCGTACTTCTTGGGAATACGAAAAGGGAGAATTTCTTGCCACTATCTATATGCAGGGCAAAGTTTACTTATCTTGCCCAAGGAGGGTGCTCTATAACACTGCAGCTCCGACACAAGGATTCTGTTTAAATTAAATCCAAAGGCAGCCAATAATTTAAAGATTCTTGGAACTATGTATAGATTATTTTTTAAAAAAAGATATTTCACAAAACAGCAAGAATTCACACCTTCAAGTTCCACACAAAAGGGCATTTTATAATTACAACAAACTAGGGTGGATTAAAATTAATTATATTTATTAAAAATCATAAAAGATGGATTTTTAAATTTAAATCAGATTTTTTTCATTTAAATTGGATTTTTTGATATTTTTCCTCAAAAAGCATTTTATCTAAAAATAGTGTTCTATTTAAGGTACATTATAGTTAGGGTTGCCAGGTCTGGGTTGGGAAATACCTGGAGATTTTTTTGGGTGGAGCCTGAGGAGGGCGAGGTTTGGAGAGGGGAGGGACTTCAATGCCATAGAGTCCAATCGCCAAAGCGGCCATTTTCTCCAGGTGAATTCATCTCTATTGGCTGGAGATCAATTGTAATAGCAGATTTCCTGCCACCAGCTGAAGGTTGGCAACCCTATTTAAAGTCCAAAAGTTATTCATCATGAAATAAGAATTGATTTTTAATTATGTAGCATGTGGCTGTATATTCATGTAATGTTGAAATTTTTGGGTAAATGAATTCCATTAATCCATTCACAATGTCATGCTATGCCAGAGGTCTCTGTAAGATTATTTTGGGCAATTTTT
Source organism: Euleptes europaea (assembly GCF_029931775.1). Lineage (NCBI taxonomy): Eukaryota > Metazoa > Chordata > Lepidosauria > Squamata > Sphaerodactylidae > Euleptes > Euleptes europaea. Next base: position 27,481,686 of record NC_079313.1, on the reverse strand, counting down.
CTATCTAGAAAATATTATCACAGATGCTTGTGGTTTTGCAGTTCTCAAAACTATGCTTTTGTGTCTGAAGAGATATGCCTCTTCTTCAGAGCAAAAATGTTATAAAATAAACATACAGAGCTGAGAAAAATACCTTAATCCCATTGCTCCTTTGCAAATCTGTTCACAGTGTAGTAAAATGGATTGTAAAGAGTTAACTGGAACCTGATTATGGGATGGAGGAAAACTCCACCCCCTGGACTGTCTTCTTGTTCTCAGTTTCTTTGTTAGTCTGGTTTTAGTTGCAATAAAGAAATTGTGTTACCTTCTGCAATTCATGTGAGTACAAAGATTTACTTCATTACCACAGTGAGATCACAAAACACAGAATCAACCCCTTACCCTTTAAGTGCTAAGTTTCAAGAAGTTCAATGAACAGAAGATTAATTGGAGTGGAATAGATCTGCACAAGGAACTAAGTGTGAGGAGGGAGGGGTAAGCAGTAAAAATGACGGGGAACCTTCTGAGCACAATTCTCCACAAGTCTTGGGATCTTTGTGGGTATAGCTTGAGGTTTATCGTATTATTTTCTCCCTGGAGGAGAATCCAATAAAGGCAGCAAGCCATACAAGAGACTCAATTTGGGAATATTTTAATGACATTCCTTTGGGTAAGGCAGACATGTGTGCAAAGGCAAACACTGCAACAAAGAAATGCAAAGCCTGGTGGCCCAAATGAAACAACATCATGAGAAGCGCTGTTTATATAGAAAACCATGATTTAAATACAGTCTTACTGACTAGTGATTTAAGTCATGATTTAAATCGATTTAATTTAAATCAAATCCACCTTGCAATAAACAAAGTGAGATACTTAAATAACTTAAAGAAATCTTTTTAAAAAATTATTTTTAGAGTTTCTAAGCTGTCTTTATGCCATGGGGTACTCAAAGTGGCTCACAAATGATTAAATATTTAGCACCCTCATTAATAATTCATTTATTTATATCCCATTTTTCCACCGGATGGGCATATGAAGCCACTGATGGCAATGAAACCTCAACACAATACATTATCTATAAAACAATGAAACTTTATAAACAGAACACAAATCCCATCATAAAGCACAATCTAAGCCAAGTTCAGAAATGGCTCTGTACAAAACACGTACATCACGGGGATTTCTGATTGTGCGGGCCCCAGTTCCAGACCTCACTGATGGTCACTCCTTGAATCTCTTTTTCAAGCAGGACCCACTGGTGTGGGTCCTCAACTTTGCTTCTGTTCAAGCTGCACACTTTCTCGTGGCAGAGGCAATCCTCTGCTGCTAACAGCATTCCTCTGGCACTTGCAGCTTCGATCTATGGATGACCTTCAATGAGCCTAAAAGCAACCAGAGCAAGAGGAAAGGACTGTGCAGCAGAAGAGAACCACCACCACAGATTAAGAGGAGTGCAACTGGAAGTCAGGCTTAAGATCCAGGCCTACAAGTGCAAAAACCATACCAGTCTTAACTATCATGATCATTACCTTCCGAAATTGGGGGCAGGGGAGAGAATAAGTGCAATGATAGAGCATATGTTAGGTGGTGTGGCACCACTGGAGGAGTCAGATGTGACCCCATTCTTCCACCATGTATGGTGCCTAGTTTGCATAAGGCTGTAGCAATCATTCCATAGTAACCAACTCTATCAAGTGGATCCTCAGTTTCTGTAAATATCAATGACACTGAAGAACGGTATAGGCTGCCGCTGCCTTGTTAATCCCATTACGTAAGAGAGATAAAGAAATATTATTCTTCCCTAGGGTTGCCAGGTCTCTCTTCACCACCGGTGGGAGGTTTTGGGGCGGAGCCTGAGGGGGGCGGAGTTTGGGGAGGGGAGAAACCTCAATGCCATAGAGTCCAATTGCCAAAGTGGCCATTTTCTCCAGGGGAACTGATCTCTATTGGCTGGAGATCAGTTGTAATAACAGGAGATCTCCAGCTAGTACCTGGAGGTTGGCAACCCTATTTCCCCACCCCGCCACCCAGAGCAATGATTAGTGTTGCCAAGCTCTTGAATGATCCAGAATTCTTAATTAAATGTAAATTCTTCAGGATTCTAAATCAGGACAGTCAAAGGATTCCGAGTAATAGGAAATATTTTATAATTAGTCCTGCTTCTTGTTGGTGTATTATCCTTCTTATTTGTATCTCACTACCATCAGTGGAATTGCAGTAAGTTAATACAAGGAGTTGACCAAGTCCTGTACAATGTACCCACATGTTTCATCCGGCTGGGGGAAACACAACCACTGCATAACAGCGCAAAGTAAAAATGTACGTATGTAAAATAGAAAGAACAAAAAGACAAATAGACATAAATCTACTCTTTTTTTTTCAGCAGGCCTCACAGCAGCTTACTTGAAGCCTCCGAGAAGTTTCCTATTCAAGCACTGATCAGTCTAAGAACCAGCATGGTGCAGTGGTTAGAGAGTCGGACTGAGATCTGGGAGACCCAGGTTCAAATCCCCATTCTGCCATGGAAGCTCACTGGGTAACCTTGTGCCAGTCACTCTCTCTCTCTCAGCTTAACCCACTCTACAGGGTTGTTGTTCTGAGGATTAAACAGAGGTGGAGATAATACTATTGTAATCTCCCTTGGGGAGAAAAGCAAAGCAGAGTACAAATAAATAAATTAGCTTTAGCAGCAGTAGCATGAGCCCCCACACCATTTCTCTGGAGGAATACAGTATCCAGTCCAGAACAAATACAAATTTTTCTGTACCTAACAATTTTTTCCTTTTTCTTTTTAATAAGATAAAAAGGAAAGAATTTATGGCTTAGAGTAAAATCAAGGTAATTGTTCTGTTGTTACGAGTACGAGATCTCCTACCGAGTAGGCAAAATGTGAGGTCTTGGAAAGCAGGAACATGGTCATGAAGGGTAACTCTTAAGTATTCATAATACTCAGAAAAATCAATAACAATGAGCCATTTGGTACCGATGTTCCAAAGAACTGTTATCAACTGTGAAACCAGACAAGGAGTGGCATGACATTGGACATTTTTACGGCTGTTGTGTTGAAATATGGAACAGTTCTATATCTAAGCTATTTGTGGGTATTTTTAAAAGGATGGTTTTAGTTTCATCTGCTGTGACACGGCTGTTTTTCTTACTAGCATCAGACTGGTATGATGTGTTAGCGGATTTTTGTATTTGTTTCTAACTATGTTAATTACCCCAATTTGGCTAGTAATCTCAATAAATGGATAATAAACAAGGGATAACACAGAACAGCATGCAGTGAAGAATAATCTGGATTTTGGAGGAACCAATTTGCTAACCCTACTGAACTTGCATACCATAAAACTAGCTCCAGCCTCCAGAATACTGGCTTTCAAAGCCTGCTCCATGGAATTCTGGGTTCTTTAGAAAAACCTATCAAAAGTTTCTCAACAAGTAGATCAGTGAAGTCAAACAAGTGTCGCTGAAAAGCACAACTTCCCCACCTATACCAGTCTTCTCTTGCAGCATATTATTCATTATTATGAGCCCTGTGCAGCATACAACGTTCCTATGGTGGACAGCCCAGCAGTTCCTTGGCACCAAATTACTCTGAAAGGAATACTCTGTCTGAAAGGCATTGCTCTAGACTTATCCAGGGCTAACCACAACAAAAGGAAACATATGAAGTTGTTTTACATAAGAGTCAAACCCACTGATCTACCAAGTTCTCTATTGTGCATTTTGATTGATAGAAGTGCAGGCATGTGCTTCCCGCCATCCCAGTCCTGCTACCCTAGGCTGTAGAAATCACATTTTTATCCCACCCTTCCTCCAAGGGTCACATGGTTCTTCCTTCCTTCATCACAACAACCCTGTGCAATAGGTTAGGCCAGGGGTCCCCAACCCGCCAACCCCTTTTCTGGTGGTGACTACCAAGTGTGTTTAGGCAGTGAGTGGGACCAGGTAGGGCTTTTGTCCAGCAAGGCTTCTGGTTGACTATTGGAAAATTGACTGTGCAGATTTTTTAAAAATATTGCTTTGACAGCCGTCGCCACCACAGCACAAGGATCTGCACTGAATTACTGAAGGTAAGCTGCATGACCCATTTGGTGGCTGGCTCTGCCTCCTGCAGCAGGCATTTTGTGGCTTAGCCCACCATGCCATGTCAGAATTCCAAATGTGCCCACAGGTTCAAAAAGGTTGGGGACCCCTGGGTTACGCTGAGAGAAAGTAATTGGTGAATTTCATGGTAGAGTAGGGATCTTCTAAGTGGAGGTGTCAGGGATTAAACCCAGGGCCTTCTGCCTGCAAAGCCTATGTTCTACCATTTCTCTCTTATGTAAAGAGACAGGCAAAAGCATCAGAAACTTACATCCCTTAAATATGCTACAATAGGCCTGGTGGGAGGGAGGCACTGAAACTACAGCTGGCCAAAACTCTTAAGTCTCACGTCTTTCAAACAAGAAATGAATAACCCAAATGGGTTTTTAAGCAGAGGCTAGAATGCCACCTGTCAGCAATGCTGATTCTGTGAACTTAGGCAGATCATGAGGGCAGGAAGGGTTGTATCAATGTTTGGCTCTTGTGGCCCCCTCTTCCATGCTCAGGGAAATGCTGATCGCCACTTTGGGGTCAGAAAGCAATTTTCCTCCAGGCCAGATTGGCCATGTTTTTTTGGCCATCTTCTGGGTATGGACTAGGGGTCATTGGGGGTGTGGGGGGAAGGTAGTTTTGAATTTCCTGCATTGTGCAGGGGGTTGGACTAGATGATCCTGGTGGTCCCTTCCAACTCTATGATTCTGTGATTGTAAGCACAAAAGAAGACCTGCAAGAATTTTAATGTTAAAACCTGGCTTTGGCACAGTTTACAGCACAGCCGCTCTCTCTTGGAATTCAGTTCTTTCAACCAGGACTCCAAAGTCCACCAAGCATTTGCACAAGATGCCAATGTGGCTTTTTTTTTTACTCACCCCTAGCCATCTCACTCCTTTATTGGCAGCCTGTTGAATCTGCACTCTTTTCAAGGTGACATGGTAAACCGCTCCTTCCTCTACCTCTTCACCCCAGTCCTGAATTGAGCTCTGCAACAGGAGAAAAACCAATGCAACACTATAAATAATAATAATAAGGACGACGACGACGACAATTCCCCCCTAAGCAAAAATCTAGGCCAGCTACTGCATAGCTTGTGCCAGAAACTCTGTGCACAGGATGAGCCGTACAAAGTAAATATAACAATTGCACCAAAAGGCAGAAAAACTTTTCAATGGAGGCAAAGCAGAGAGATTCTTGGCAAGCGGCCCTTTCCTGTGGTATCAGGACACCCTGAGTTTCCAGTCAGCTTATTATTTTTTCCAGGACTTTCACATACTTCAAATTTTTTTACAGTGTCTTTTTTTTTTAAAAAAATAACGAAATACTCCCTTCTCCCCCCACCTCCCAGTATTATCACTACAGTTTCAACTGCAGAGCAGGCTGCACTTTCGTATGAAAAATTAGGCAGGCAGGCAAATTACATTCAAACAGGCATTTAAATCACACTAGCGTTTCATTTGTAACGAAACGATGCTCTGAAATCATTTCAGAGGTTTCATACAGCAACAACAACAACAAAAGATCAGGATATGAAAGCATGAAAACATCATATAGATTCCGTCTTTTTCTTAAAGTTACAGATGTCAGAAGGCTTGTGCGGAAACAGCCATCCTAACCGTTGATGCAACTTTATTTGAAACCTGCGCTGCATCCAACCCCATGGTATTTCCTAAAGCAAATAGAGCACATGTTTAAAGAAAAGAAACCCCCTCCTTGCCATTCAACCAGGGAGAAAAAGACCCTCCGTTTATCCCAAAAAGTTTATCCAGCTAGCTTTTCTCCGGGAATGTTTCTCCCTGCCTTTTGCCACATCATGCGCGCTCGCAGAACCCAATAGATTCTTTTCCAAGGATGGCCAAATTAACAGAATTCCTACATGGAAATGATATGGAATAAAAAAAAAACTTGGGCAAAGGCCATCACATATTGGGATAAACTGACAAAAACGGATTTTACTATTTTAGTTAGTGAGTTATAGAAACAAGCTTCTTTACTTTTCCATTATTGCTATTAACAACTTTCAAAACTGTTTAGACACTTCCGCGGAAGTCAGGTGACGGGTCCCTTTTTAAGGTGGGCGGAGGGTCAAAAGGGTATTTTTGCTTTGTTGAACTGCAGAACTTCGTATAATTATAACTGATACTCTTTTGAATTTTCTTCTTACGTTTTCTGTTATTGTTGCATTTCTTTGTTTTGTCTGAGATTATAAAAATTAAAAAAAATTACCAAAATAAAAAAAAAAGGAACCCGATTGATTCTTTTCCGGATCAGTATCATTTTAAAAACAGTTATTCAGTAGCAGAAAGACCGAGAAAGGGGGAAGGGGGGGGAGAAACATTCTTGCAACTACATTGTCCGGATCCAGCGCTCGGGGAGGGGGGGGGTTGGGAACTCACAGCTCGCCGATCTCCCCTGCAAAGCAACAGACCCCAAAGGAAGCCCCGTCCCCAACAGGCATCCCCCGCCTGGGAGAAGCCTTCCAGGAGGGGGGGGGGGGACAAAAAAAACCAAAGCTTTCGTTACCATTTTAGCTCTCCAAAGCAGTTTCATCCTTAGACGTCTCCCCGCTGCGTCGGAAGGGCATGACGGGTCCTGCAAGGAAAGGGGGCTTTTGCAAGCCTCTCGCACGCGCTCCTTCCACGCCGAGAGGCACCGCTGCGGCGCGCGCGGGCAGCCAGTTCAGGACCACAAAGAGCTGTGAGTGGTGCGCAGAGACACACAGGGAGAGAGAGAGACAGACTCCTCCCACACCCACACATGCAGAGAGAGAGAGAGAGAGAGAGTGATGTCAGGTTTTCCTGTTTGTGCTTGGGAACTTCCATCCAACTCTCTCTTTCTAGCCTTCAGTAGTCGAAAAGGGCAAGAGTCCAGTAGCACCTTCAAGACTAACACAAATATTTTCTGGTAGGGTGTGAGCTTTCGTGAGCCACAGCTCACTTCTTCGGATATCTGAAGATAGGGTATGCAAAAATACACAAATATTTTCTGGTAGGGTGTGAGCTTTCGTGAGCCGCAGCTCACTTCTTCGGATACCGGAAGACAGGGTATGCAAAAATACACAAATATTTTCTGGTAGGGTGTGAGCTTTCGTGAGCCACAGCTCACTTCTTCGGATACCGGAAGACAGGGTATGCAAAAATACACATTTTCTGGTAGGGTGTGAGCTTTCGTGAGCCGCAGCTCACTTCTTCAGATACCGGAAGACAGGGTATGCAAAAATACACAAATATTTTCTGGTAGGGTGTGAGCTTTCGTGAGCCACAGCTCACTTCTTCAGATATCTGAAGATAGGGTATGCAAAAATACACAAATATTTTCTGGTAGGGTGTGAGCTTTCGTGAGCCGCAGCTCACTTCTTCAGATACCAGAAGACAGGGTATGCAAAAATACACAAATATTTTCTGGTAGAGTGTGAGCTTTCATGAGCCGCAGCTCACTTCTTCGGATACCTGAAGACAAGGTATGCAAAAATACAAAAATATTTTCTGGTAGGGTATGAGCTTTCGTGAGCCACAGCTCACTTCTTCAGATATCTGAAGATAGGGTATGCAAAAATACAAAAATATTTTCTGGTAGGGTATGAGCTTTCGTGAGCCACAGCTCACTTCTTCAGAAGTGAGCTGTGGCTCACGAAAGCTCATACCCTACCAGAAAATATTTTTGGTAGTCTTTAAGGTGATACTGGACTCTTGCCCTTTTCTACTACTGCAGACAGACTAACACAGCTAGAGAGAGTTATCAGCAAGTCATCTATCACCGCTTGGGTCTAAGCCTCTGAAGTTTGTTATCTTATGTTTCTTGATAGGCACCAAGTGCCAAAAGCCGAATTTTAGCTAACCCCTCTCCCTCCTCTTCACCCCTTTGGGTTAAGAAAGAAAAAGAGAAGAAGTGGGTCCCACCCCACTTCTTCTCTTTTTCTTTCTTAACCCAAAGGGGCGAAGAGGAGGGAGAGGGGTTAGCTAAAATTCTATTATCCGGGCGCGTCTGAATCAGGACGTCTGAATGACCCCAGACAGGCGGACAAAATGGAAAGAGGCCTTGCGAAGAGGAAGGAGCTTATCGTCCAAGACAACAAAACGCGCGCACACACACACACACACATACACACACACACACAAGGTGCCTCAAGACGCCAAAAGCCATTTGAACCGGACACCCACCCAACAAAGCCAATGAAAGTTCACTTCACAATCAAATGTTGGTCTTTTCTTTTTGTGCGTGCCACGGGACTCTCTGCCATTGTTTCTTAATCGGAAACTATTTTTAGCTCGAGGGTTTCGAGCCAGCAAGGAGGGCAAAGGACCACACTTTATTCAAGCTGTCATGAGGGAGGCAGACCAAGAGGAGAGAAGAAGAAGAAGAGTTGGTTTTTATATGCCGACTTTCTCTACCACTTAAGGGAGACTCAAACCGGCTTACAATCACCTTCCCTTCCCCTCCCCACAACAGACACCCTGTGAGGTGGGTGGGGCTGAGAGAGTGTGACTTGCCCAAGGTCACCCAGCTGGCTTCGTGTGTAGGAGCGGGGAAACAAATCCAGTTCACCAGATTAGCCTCCACCGCTCATGTGGAGGAGTCGGGAATCAAACCCGGTTCTCCAGATCAGACTCCACCGCTCCAAACCACTGCTCTTAACCACTACACCACGCTGGCTTCTGCAGCATTTTCACCAGTTAGGGTAAATGGTGCCAATGAGGGCCGAACCGGATGTACCACTTGGAATTCTGTGCTCCCTACAACATTTTGGGGCTGGGAGTTGCCCTCAAAAAATGTAAACAGGCCTATGTTGTCCCTGTTCAGATCAGGGGAGCTGTGCAAGGGAAGAGAGGGTTTAATCCTTCCCTCTGCACCATTTTGCTGACCTGATACAACCTCACGTTTGTCCACTCATATCTTTGGGGGAGTCTCTCTTCCCATTAAGAGAATGCAGAAGAGCTTCTCAAATGAGTCCTGCAGCAAATGCAAGTTTTACCTGCACTTAAAGCAAAATCTGTTGAAGCCGTACATGAGAAAATACCTTTATACTCAAGATGTTGGGTGAGGAAATTAAAGTTTCCAAGAGAGATAACCCAGGAAATGCTTTCCAATAGATATGACTAAGGTGTCTATTATGACACAAGAGATACAGCTCTTCCTGCAGGTTAACTTTTACTCTTCTTAAATCTCTGTGTGACTATTACACCTCATAGTAGCAATTAGGTCCCATCTCCTCCACTATACCTCTCCGGCACATGGTAGCAGCAATTACACAGTCTCCTGTTCAGGTAACTACTCCAGGGTAAAAATAACCGGGGGGGGGGGAGAGACACACCTGCATTTTGAGATAACCTAGCAAAATCAGGCAGCAGTTCAAGCATTTGCAGAAATGGTGCACCATAAATCAATAAGAATGCATGCTTTAGTGTAAATCTGTATCATGCTGTATCATGCTGGAGTGACACGCATTACAATTTTTCTGTCTACAGCAATAGGTTAAACTGATAATTGGCTCAGGATCAGGGGACTGGAAAAACTACTACCATGCATATGAGTATGGGACTTGAGAGGAGGGACTCTTTTTAGGGCGTTTCCGCTATCAGAGATGACATACACATAAGACGGGGTCCCTTCTGCTGCCATGCCTCGGCTTTGCCTCCTAAAGCCTCTTCCCTTATAGATCTTTGGTGGTCTTTTAAAACACCTGTAGATTCTTCGGAGGACATTTTGATTTGGGTGAGCCTTGTGTTTCTTGCAGCAGTGATTCTGTTTTTACTGCCACTGACTTGTTTTGATGGATATTTGTTGTCTGGGAGGTTTTATTCATTATTTTATTGCTGCTGTATTTCTTTCATCCCCTTATTGTAAACCTTCATAAGCCACCTTGTGTATGTAAAAAGTAGGAAGTCAGGACCTAAATATTCTAAATAGATAGTATCATCATCTTTAAATCAGAGAGGACATAAGGTTTATCAACATCATGGTCATGCTCTGGATTATGAAAAAGGGAGAGTGAGAATACATCTCTTCTTCATCTTTAAATGTTGTAAAAGCACAAGGCAAATTCCACAAAAGCAAGAGATTTAGGTCATATATTTCTCATATTCAATCAGGGATCAAACTACATTGAAGTGCAACCACCTGTGACAGTCATTCAATGGCCTTTTCTCCATTGCAAACATACACGGCACACAGACCAAGCTGCCTATATTGGAGAAGTGTATCCCATGGGTCTGAAACCCTGTAGGGAAAAAAGCACAGGGGACCTGTGGGGGATGGGGGTGGGGTGGGGGAGTAGCTAGCAGGAGAAAGCTTAAGCACTGCCCCCCTTTCCATGTTTCTGTTACAAAGCAGCCCTTCCAGGTGGGAGGCAGAGCGGGGCTTTGTAATGCAAAAGGTAGCCACTGGGTTAAACTCCTCCCAGGCAGTGTTACATGTAGTTTCACCCTTACATCCTACACAGAAAAAGACTAGAGTTGTATATACGCCATGATTCTGTGACCCAGTAAAAGAGCAAAATTTGGCATGGGGCATAGAATATAGATACAGATACAGCCCAAAGGTTTTTGCCACTATAGATTAATTTAAAAGCCTCCCTCCTTCCTTGGTGACATCTTATACAGAACAGCATGGCAATAAGACATGCACTGATAAAGACCTTGCCAGGATACTATTTAAATTTTTAATACCAGCCATTTCTTCATTTGCTTCCCCTTTACAACTTCATCTGTGCCCTGGACAGCTAATGAAACCAGAAGACTCAATTATGTCTCCTGAAACACATCTGATAAACTGCCTTTGGGAATACCTTCTACGTCATACGTTGAACAGAGGTAGGTGCCCTTGAAATTTTGGCACCACAGGCCGTCACCCAGTTTGCCTTTATGTTTGGGTCAGCCGTACTCAGGTATTCCTAGCCCTTAGGGATATGAAGATAAGCCTGATGCAGGGCCGGGGACCCTTTATATGTCCAGCTGTCCTTTGTCAACAACGAATTGTCGCTGTTTTTTGTGTTGAATATATGCTATATGGTAATTTATGGACCTAATAGGTATCTAAAGCCATTTGCACATAACAAAATATGTATTTTATCAAAGTAATTGTTGAACTGAAATACAATTAAGAAGAAGTATATTAATAGTGAAATAATTATTAAGCTCTAACTTAAAATGATAACACTGTTGCTGTATGTAGGTTTTATTTGATTTGTTTTTTATCTTATATTTTGGAAATGTACATCCAGGTTTTTTTTTCCTTTAAATTTTTTTGGGGGGCCCAAGACAGTGGGGCCCTAAGCTATAGCTTGTTTAGCTTATACGTAAATCCGGCACTGGCCTGATGGTATACGCACTGATTCATGAAGTCTCAGAAGCCATAAGGAGCTCACCAGGGTGACCAGTGGCTTGAGAGCAGGGATTCAATGCACACTTCTTTGTGCCTCCCAAATGCCACCAAAAGCAGTGTAAATTATACAAAACAAGCACCATGCATCTTAGAATTTAAGCTTTTCCTGGCACATAATTAGTAGGGTTGCCGGGTGGGTGGTTTTGGCATGCAATTGCCCGCCAATCTACCAGGCTTCTCCAGAGCAGGGATCACATGTGTGCGCAGCCACTCGCAACACAATCGTGTCACTTCCGGGTTTACCCCCGGAAGCGCCGCATCGCTGCAGCCGCTTTAGCACTCAAAGCCCCGGGTTTGAGTACTAAAGTGGTCGCGGCATTGCTGCACTTCTGGCGAAAACACGGAAGTGACATGAACACATTGCACATGGCTGCGCGTGCATGTGATCGCCCCAGCCCTGCCCCAAAAACCTCCCGTGGATGGAGAGGGACAACCTGGCAACCCTAATAATGAGGTTATTTTGTCATATTTTTATTAACATGCAGAGTACCCACCATTCTGAATAAAAGCCAGCTTTCAAAGAAGCTGTGTTGTGATCCTTTTTGGTCAACTTTGAAAAAGTGTATATACTGTGTAGCTGCTGAGGCATTGATTTAAAAGGGGAAGACCACTGCAATGGCAAAAGGCTAGGGAACCTTTTCTCCCCTTGGACTGTTTTCCCTGTAGAAAATTGCCACTCCCCACCCCCAACTTGCTTTATTTTTGTGTGTGCCATCAAGTCACAGCTGACTTATGGAGATCAAGTAGGGTTTTCAAGGCAAGAGACGTTCAGAGGCGGTTTTCCATTGCCTGCCTCCACGTCATGACAGTGGTGTTCCATTGAAGGTTGCCCATCCAGATACTAACCAGGGCCAACCCTGCTTAGCTTCTGAGATCTGATGAGATCAGGCTAGCCTGGGGCTACCCAGGTCAGGGCTAACTTGCTTCTGGTCCACAATTATAAAGTATATACTGTATGTGTTGGATTGTTACTTGAGTCCATTGGTTTTACCTGTCTCGCTTTTTGAGCACAACATACCTCTTTTGACTCTCCTGTTATCAAACTTCCAGATGTTCCCCTAATCAAATCCATAAAAATAGAATATTTTGGGTTATTGTGTCTGCCTAATACCAAACTAATTTATACACATAGTCCACAGAAGGCTGCAGAGACATTTATTCATGAGCAAATAAAACCCAACATATTTTGAGCGACATAACCCAAACATTTACAGGTTTTTTTACACTAACAAAGTTCATCTAATAAAAGATGCTGCCTTCCTTGTTTTGTAGCTCTTTTTCTCAAGGACAAACATAGCAACAACTGATTATACTAACCCACTAAGATAAGTTACACTGCTGAATTTGCTCCACCTATTGTGGATGAACAAAACCTGCCCCTATGCAAACAGTAAGAATCTGTTTCTAGTGGTTTTGACATACAAAAATAACACAGAGACTAACCTTTAGAGCCATTTATGCAATCAGCTGATACAAGCTTTTCCTAGACCACACTGCATGTAGAGAGTGGTTTTTTCATCAGGTTAAAACCAAGGTACTGCCGAAAAACAACCACCATACATATACGTCCACCAGGAACTTGAGACATTCGAATATTTACAATTTAAAAAAAATTCAAGTTCTCTGCATATAGAAAATTAATTTGTCAGGGAGAAATTTGTGCTAATTTTTTACATGCAGGGAGGTTTTTTTTTTTTTTTGCTTGAATGAGGACTATTGAAAATACAGTGCCCCTCCCCTTGCAACCTGAAATGGTACATTCCAAGAAGAACTTGGATTCTGCTGATATAATTGACAGAACTACATAACTCTTGGACTGTGAAACTGAAGAGTAAGAAATATACATTGTTATGGGTGAGCAAATGTGGCTATTCTGGACTTTCCTTTGCAGTTTGGTTACATAATATTAAGATATGCAAGGAGAGATTTTTCTTGCTGTGGGTTAATTTTCAGCATTTCTCCCCCTCCCAAAATCAAGCACACACATTACATTTTGCTCATGACCCATGAACTGCATCTTTTCTTTTCACAGAACAAAATGCTAAAAAATGTTGTTAAATTCACTGGTTATTTTTTAAAAAACAGAATTAACAAATCAAGTTTTAGACTGAAACACATGAATGAAAGCTGAACAGCTGCTAAATAAAAACCACCCCCTTACATGCAATTATAGCCTAAAATCCATCCCTGACCACTTTCACTTTAATGCTACAGCAATATTGTTGTCTAATATTTTACTTGAGATTTGACCCTATTCCAAAACCTTGATGAAGATGTGATTATTTTTCCAGCAGAAAACCGTTTGCATTTTCCCTTCACATAGCCATTTAAAATATGTAAATAGATATCTAACAACCACAGATATGGTATAGATTAAAAATCTGTACAATGGAGACCTAGGCTAACGTAAATACCGGAAGTTTTGCAAAACAGTAAAAGCAATTTCTGCATACTTGCAGATGGTGCTGGGGGGAGGAGGCTTCCAGTGATCAAAAACTGGTGTGTGTGTGTGTGTGTGCGTGCGTGCGCGCGCGCAAGTCACAGCTGACTTATGGCAACCTCATAGGATTTTCAAGGCAAGAGATGTTCGGAGGTGGTTTGCCATTACGTGCCTCCGCGTGGGATGAGAGGGTTCTGAGAGAACTGTGACTGGCCCAAGGTCATCCAGCAGGCTTCATATGGAGGAGTGGGGAATTGAATCCAGTGCCACTGGGGGGAAAAGAAGATAGGTTTGGGAGGGGGAAACAGGAGCATAGAGAGAACAGGCAGGGGGAAGGGGACATCGCGGGAGTGGCAAGAGAGGGGAAGAAAGAAAATATCAAGCTGGTGAGGCAAGCCGGTGGGAAAAGGTGAAAATGGCACAGGGAAGTTTAGCAAAAGGACAAAAAGGAAGAAGATGGAAGAATGGATGATGGGGGAAGAAAAAAGAGCGTATATGGGGGAGGGTCGCAGAGTCAAAACAGAGAGAGGAAAGAGTTGGACAAGCCAGAAGGGACAAGAGGGGAGAGTTGAAGTCCTGCAAGAGGGAACAGGATTCGCCTCCCCCACAAGTCTACATAGGTCTCCAATTTGTATTAATATTATTTTGAACATCCTGTATCATCCACAGCTTAAAGCATTACATTCACTCATGAATTTAAATAAATATGTTCTGGCCTGTCGGGAGTTGTGAATGCAATTGGGATAACGAGGAATGACGAACAGGACACTTTGTGTCTTTGTTCTCAAATGCCCTCAGTTGGCCAGTCCTAAGGGAAGTGTCCAAATTGACTTGGATGAAGAACTTAGATTAGATGATAATCGCTATTGCATTGTTGGGAGAGACCAAGTGGAGAACAAGATAAAAACATAATAATCTTATCTGGTGATCTGAAATGTTTGCTTGATTAGGAGTGGGGTTTTATATAGCCCTGGTTCATCCATTTCCTGGAATTAAAGATTCTTTGAAATAATCAGGAAAAAATAAAAAATAAGCACACACATGTCTAACAAAACTGCCAGATTCAAAGCCAACTGTTTAATTGCTGGTAGGCTAACAGCAAGAACATCTCAAAATCATTTTTGCTATTCCAGAAAGAAAGGGTAGATTTACTAAACCTTTGCCAGAATATTTTGTGCTAGGGCATGGGTTTCTCAGCCACAGCTTCAGTATTATGAAACTTTTTCCCCAAAGAGGCCTACCATGCCAGAATCCAATTGTATGTTCCAACCCGCCCCCCCAATAAAGCAAGTAAGGGTTTATTTGATTAGGCAAATCCTCAAGGGTTAGCCATAATTAGCTAATCCTCAAGGGTTAGCCATAATGGTTGATGCTCAAGTCTAATATTTGTACAATCTACATATGCATATGGCTTTGTGCATTAGGTTGTGATTTTATTATGTTGGGAGTCTTGAGGTGTAGAAACTGTTGTGAAAGAGAAAAGGGCACAGACTAGACACACGGCACACTTATTCTGAAAACAGTTAGAAGTGCCAGAAGTTATTCTCTGCATCTCACAAGTAAAACAGGGTCTGGCAGGCAATCAGTATCGGAGGCTCAAAAACATTAACATGAGCCACTGGATCTACCATGGACAGTGGTATCAAATGCTTCTGAGGATGGGGGCGCTGTGTCCCGCCCACTCGGCCAAGCTGCTTCCACAGCTTTTCTCACCTCCATTCACCATAGCCTCTCCTACCTGCTCCACCCATGGAAGCCCCTCCCGTCAGCCACAACAGATAAATGGAGTATCTAAGCTCAGCAGCAGAATCTTGTCTAAATCAGTGGAATTCAACCCATGGGGTTGTGTCCCTCAGATGGATCAAGGAGCTCTACCTGCTGTGTCTGTCATAAACCCCTATAGAGACCCCTTTTGGGTGCTATTTTGAAAGACCTGCTGCTAGTATGCATGCACAGAGAACATAATGAAGCTGCCTTATACTCAGTCACACCCTTGGTCCATCAAGGGCACTATTGGCTACTAAAATTGGCAGCAGATCTCCAGGGTCTCAGGCAGTGGTCTTTCAAATCACCTGCTACTTGATATTTTTTATCTGAAAATGTGGAGATTGAATTTGGGGTTTTCTGCTCTACTGGTGAGCCATGACCCCTCACAAAACAAGGGCTCTATCCCCTCTCTCTTTGCATAAACACGAAAAGTAACAAAGTAAGATTACTATTCAGTAGAAAGGGTTCCCTTTTTGGCACAGGCAAGTTCAGAGACCTCACAAAAGTTCTCCTTTACCTTCTTTCCAACCATCCCCACCCAATGGTCCTCTACCTTTCTGCAGACACATGCATTCCAGAGCACCCCTGGTGGTGGAAATAACTCTGGCTCCTCTTCCTGACACATGCCTTCCTGTTACATGTTAGTAGTTTAGGGGGTCCATTGCTACCTCCTGGATAGGGTTGCCAGGCATGCCCTAGCAACTGGTGAGAGTAGGGTTACCAGGTCCCTCTTCGCCACCAGCAGGTTTTTGGGGCGGAGCATGTAAATAATAACATCACAAATTTGCATATATTGCAAGAGCCGGTTACTATTTTTTTGTTCAATTTAACTAGTTAGTTTCGGTGTTTCCTTTTGTCAAGTACTTGGAGGTTGGCAACCCTAGGAGGGAGATGTGGGGAGGTGAGAACTTACTGAGGGAGGCATGAGCATCATCCCTGCGCAATGACAATACTTCCAGCACAACCCAGAAGTGACAACATAATGCTGGAGCAGTGTTATAGCACTAGTCTAGGGCAAAACTCTAGGCAATTCCTAGAGAGGAATTATGTCACCAATGTCCTGGTTCTTGCTGAATTTATGCCCTTGCAAAATGATGGATTTGGACATGCATTCTCTATTTACATTTTTATCCTGCCCTTCTTTAAACAAACTCAAGGTACAGTACCTGTTCTTCATCTCCTCTTTTTTATTATCTGAGAGGCAGATCAGGATTTTCTAATAACCAGCCAGGAGACCCTGCAAATTTCATGACACATAATTTGAACCTGTGTCTCCTCAGCATGGAGAGCCAGCGTGGTGTAGTGGTTAAGAGCAGTGGACTCTAATCTGGTGAACCAGGTTTGATTGCCACTCCACATAACCAGCAGACTTTAATCTGGTGAACCAGGTTGGTTTTCCCACGCCCGCACATGAAGCCAGCTGGGTGACGTTGGGCTAATTACAGTTCTTTTCGAACTCTCTCAGCCCCACCTACCTCACAAGTTGTCTGTTGTGGGGAGGGGAAGGGAAGGTGATTATAAGCCAGTTTGATTCTCCTTAAAAGGTAGAGAAAATCGGCATATAAAAACCAACTCTTCTTCTTTTTCTCCTCATTCCACTGAACCATACAAGCAAGTTCTATATGCTGTGTCTGAGTACCAATATTTTAAATCAAACATTGCCAATCTTAACTCCAACCCTGTAGATGGTACATGTTTATTAATGGTATAATCTTCACCGTTGCTGAAAAGAGAACTAGAAACCTTGGCTGAAGTTACTAAAGAGCCAGACACAGGCCTTTCCCCCCTAATTTTCACTGGAGAGCTAAGTTAGTTATGCATGCATGCATGCACAATTTAAGTTGCACATTTTACAAGCTCTGAGAACAAATCTAAACTGCATTCTCTGTACAAGATTTTCCAAGGCTCATGACTTGTTTAACTCAGCCAGAACTCTCAGTCACTTCTCAGTGAGAAACAGTTTCCATGCCAATTTTCAGAATGTAACCCCTCACCACTCTGGCAAAAGAATAACAACAATAAGGCAACAGGGAAATGGTTTTTCCCCCCACTCTTTCTACACTCAACTTTATTTTCTTGCTCAAACTTTCCAAAAATTTAAACATTTAATCATAGTCCAAGGCATAATTCTCTTCCTGGCGAATGCCTCTCTTTTTAAATATATGCTTCAGCTGGAGCTTTGAGAAATATAAAGATATTTGAGAAATGCAAAGGTAGGACCAGAACTAAGGCTATCTAACCTTACACATGTGATCACGTGCATCCAGAAACTGCACTACCTCACTGGAACTCTAAGGTCCCTCCTTTTGCTCCCCAGCAACACGGGAGCCACCAAGGCATTTCACAGTCCATTCAGGCAATCACAGGTGCTCTGGCTAGATAACAGAAGTCCACATTTTAGCTCCTCCTGCTAGCGCTGTCTCAGTTTCTAGGAGGAATTTCAGTGAGGGCTACCAAAGGTCATCGCAGTCCCCTAAACAAAGATTCCCTCTGGCCTCATATATGGCAAAAAGTTAAAATTAGGAAGAAGACAGAAGGAAGGGTGAAATAACCCTATTGGGAACTCACTGGTTCTTGCTTTTCCTTCTTCACTCTCTTAGCATGACAAACCGGGGAGGGGGGGTCCTACAAACAAGAAGAAAAAGCCTCTCTAAGAATCCACATTTTCTCCTTTAACCTTTAACTTTGCATAATTGAAAACTCTAGCAAGTGCTGTCTTGTGACTGCAGAGCACGGGCTGTGATTCTAGTAAATCAAAGGGTTAAAGTGAGCAAGTATGGATTCCTAGGTCGTTTCTGCACTAACATTTTAAATCGTTTAATGAAACGTTATATTAATTCTTGTTTGCACCATTTTCCTTCAGTTTTGGGTCAGAGCCGTTCTGCAAACATTGTATCGCCATGTTATCAACAAACACTTTTATGGCGAGGTTTTCCTTTCCCCCGTTTTTAAGACATTTTCTCCCTGAGGTGCAGTCATGCTTGAGCGGACAGGTTTTTTATTCATTTCTCCACCTTTTCCTTGGCAGGTTGTTCTCAGCCCTTATAGATCCTGATAGGTCCTCTGTGTCATCACCATACACAACACCAGCTAGTAGCGGGGTGGGGTGGGGATGAGCCATCATTGCTTGGGCAACATACACAAAACCTGTTTGACAAGAGATTATAGCGGGTCAAAAATATGCGCACACCCCGTTAGTAGTGGTGGCTCTATCATACCACCGAATTCTCGTAAAAACTATTGTTTATCTCCAGCCTTAGAAACTGACCCCTCACTTGCTCCCTACTCACCTGTTGAACTTCAGCATTAAAGTGCCAGCCATGAATGCAAGAAGTTACCATGCTGGCATGCTCTCTCATAGAGGTCATGCTTCCCCTGACAGTCTGAACTAAATTGTAAGTTAATTTTTAGTAGCTCCCTAATAGATTACCCTTTTCTTCCCCTGTTTCAGGCCCCCCTCTCTGGGGAAAAATGGCTCTTCTACATTTCTTATACCTGACTGGCTCCAAGCACAAGGACTTTGTCCCTCCTCATCTCTGCAGGTGCCGTCACTCGGCTTACATTTGACTCATTCGGTTCCAGTAACCAGCCAACCCAGCCAAGCAGTTTTATTACTTCCATGAAGGTCACCCAGTTCAGAAGATTAGCTTCATACATGCTACACAGTAGGTAAAGCCCTCCTGGCTTTTCAAACGCCCGTGACTGATTTTCCCAGCTTAAATCCTAAACTTAACTCTTTTGACTTTGAGTTGGAAGTTCAGATGAAAATATATAAATGTGTAGATCAAGGAACCCGCCAACATTCAAAAATCAAATGCCAAAATCATTTTTATCTCCCTGTTTAAGGCTTGTACTATAAAGACTTATTCATAGCCACTTTTAAAGAGACTTCAGACTGCTTTATTCTCCCAAGTGGTAAAACATTGGTTCCAAAGTAATTTGATGGCTCTGACCTGCCTTTTCCAGAAGGCTTTTGAGTTAGATTAATGAGAAAAGGTGTGGCTACGAAGCATTATTGTATTTTATTGATTGTACTGCTTTTAACTGAACTTTTGTTGTATCTTTATGACTGTTCATTGAACATTATATTTTACTGTGTTGTAAACTACCTTTGAGGACTTTTAAAGGCAATATATAAACAGTTTAGGTAAAGGTCCCCTGTGCAAG
Source organism: Euleptes europaea (assembly GCF_029931775.1). Lineage (NCBI taxonomy): Eukaryota > Metazoa > Chordata > Lepidosauria > Squamata > Sphaerodactylidae > Euleptes > Euleptes europaea. Next base: position 27,461,870 of record NC_079313.1, on the reverse strand, counting down.
CACCGGGTCATTCTTGACCCATGGGGTGATGTCACATCCTGACATTTTCTAGGCAGACTTTGCTTACGGGGTGGTAAGTGCCTTCCCCAGTCATCTTCCCTTTAACCCCAGCAAGCTGGGTACTCATTTCACCGACCTCAGAAGGATGGAAGGCTGAGTCAACCTTGAGCCGGCTACCTGAAACCAACTTCCATTGGGATCGAACTCAGGACATGAGCAAAGCTTTGGACTGCAATACTGCAGCTTACCACTCTGCGCCACAGGGCTCCTATAAACAGTTTAAACTAGCTTTAATAAGTCTTAATTAGGCTGAGGTGGTCACATTTACAATAACAACTTTATCTGGGTTAAGACCGTTGCCCTCTGTGGATATCAAGCAAGGATTCAACTACAATGCCCCCACCCAACTCTAAATGAGGGAAATGCAGTGAGACCAACCACGGAAGTCAGCCATCTTTGCTTCAGCAGATCAGAAAGCAGAGCAAGCAGTATCCCCTGACTCCTACAGACGTTTCTGAATCAGGCTTGCTCAGTAATCTGAGCAACAAGGAGATCTGGTCTTCCCACCTGCAGCCTACCTCCTCCTGCCCCCAAGCTGCATAGCTGACATCTGAGATTGTGTCATCCATGCATATACCACCTTGGCCATTGATAAATATTGACATCATGTCAGATTCCAAGACCCCTCTCTTCATCTCATCTCTCTGATCTATAGTTTCCCTGCCCATTTGAGGTAGCCATTTTCTGTCATCCTTTTTGTCCACCCATCAATCTGTTAATCCACCCAGGAAGGCCTATAGCCCTAAACCAATTATTTTAATTATTTTAAAAATATTTAGATCCTGCCCTTTTTACATTATAGAATTCCAGGTGATGTACACAGGATTCCCAGGAGATGTCCTGTCTAAACACTGACCAGACTCATACCTGCATAGTTTCACCATATGGCTTCAAACATATCCTGGGCCCACAATGTTCTATCAATGCCCTCCTTTCTTCCCTCCTACAGCAGGTATGGGGCAACAAAGCTCATTTGGGTCTTTTATGCATGGGCACTTTGACTTACTTTCTCCACTGGTCCGACTCAGTTTTTTGTTGGGGTTATGCATGAGTTTTCCATCCCTTAGAGATGACCTCGCTTGCTCCCAGCCTGCACAATGTCCAGATATTCCCGATCCTGTTGTAACACAATTCTTCGATCTCCCCTGAGATCAGATTGGGTCAAATCATCCCAATTTCCATGCATAAGCCAAAGCACGGGAGAGGGGAGCTGAGGGGGTGTGTGACTTTTTTCTCACAGTAAGTACTACAGCCAATTTCAAAGCAGCGTTTTCAAGGGGCAGGGACTCACCCGCTTCCGGATTTCTGCTGGTGATTCTGCAGTACTCCAGAAACCCCAAGACTTTCTCCAGGGCAAACAACAACCTGCATAGCATTTTTAGGATTCGGACAGAAAAGCGTGGGTCAAGAGAGCCTCGAACCCCACGTAAAACTCCCATGCATAAAATACCATAAGCATGCTCCTCAGGGCAGAATGGTGTCAATTCCAGGCTCCACATTCTAAGCAGTTTCTTGATACAAGGAGGACATCTGGTTTAACTTCGTGGCCGCCTAGTCCTTTTAAAGTCAACAATTCAGTGCTGCGCTGTCAGCTACATCAGTGTAAAACCACTGGTGTCAAAGGAGTTCATCTTATTACAGGAAAACAGAATTTAGAGTTCAACCCAACACATCAGTTGAAGTCAGCAGAAAACTACTTGCGGCCTGCAGTGGAAAGTTGGCAAGACGTGACCAGTCTGTCCTTCTCCAAAGTATTCAACAGTCTGAACCAGTCCAGCGATAGTGTCTTTATTTTTTCTTTTTCTTTTTTTGCTCAGAGTTAAACTCTGAGTAAAGCAGTAGGAATATATTCCTTGTTTTGATGTATTTATTTCTGTATTAAATCTGTCTCATTTTGATTGTCCTCCTGTAACTTTACCAAATCCATACTGCTTGGGCCAGTGAAGGATAGTATGAGTTTGCTCTGAATATGTGAAGTTTTGTTTCAAGGTACAAAAAGCTCTTTATTAAATCAGCATTGAGGGGGTCACATGGACCACAGCAGAGCCCAACCCATTAAACACAACCCCTCTCTTATAAACCCCTCTCTCTTATGGCTCAATGGTAGAACATCTGTTTAACAGGCAGAAGGTCCCTGACTTAATCTCCAGCATCAACAGTTAAAGGCTCTGGCAGCAGGTGAAATGAAAGACCTTTACTTGAAACTCTGAAGAGCTGCTGCCAGTCAAAGTAGATTATACCAACCTTAAGAACATAAGAAAAGCCATGCTGGATCAGACCAAGGCCCATCAAGTCCAGCAGTCTGTTCACACAGTGGCCAAGCAGGTGCCTCCAGGAATCCCACAAACAAGACAACTGCAGCAGCACCATCCTGCCTGTATTCCTCAGCACCTAATATGTTCAGCATGCTCCTCTGATTCTGGAGAGAATAGGCATGCATCATGACTAGTATCCATTTTTACACTAGCCATGAATACCCCTTTCCTCCATGAACATGTCCACTCCCCTCTTAAAGCCTTCCGAGTTGGCAACCATCACCACATCCTGAGGCAGGGAGTTCCACAATTTAACTATGTGTTAAATTGATGGAATAATGGTCTGATTGAGTAAATGGCAGCTTTGTGTTTCTGTGTACTTTTGTGGAAGGGGCTATGTTTCAGTGGCAGAACATCTGCTTTGTGTGCAGAAGGTCCCAGGTTCAATCCCCAGCATCTCCAGTTAAAGGGTATGGTATAAGGGTATGGTGAAAGGTCTCTGAGACTCTGGAGAACCACTGCCAGTCAGACTGTACAACAGTGACCTTGACAGACCAGTAGACTGATTCACTAGAAGGAAGCTATCTGGTAGGGTGGCCAACTCTGGGTTGAGAAAGACCTGGAGATTTAGGGGGTTAAGCCTGAGGGCAGGGTTTAGGGAGGGGAGGAACTTCATTGGTATATGATGCCCTCTGAAGCTGCCATTTTCTCCAAGGGAACTGATCTCTGTCATCTAGAGACTGGTTGTAATTTTGGGAGATCTTCAGGCCCCACCTGGAAGATGGCACCCTACACGTGGATCTCAAGACAGTCAATGAAAAACCAATATATAAACACGAATAAAATGTATTAGAGAGTGATTCCAGCTCAATGTAAAAATATAAAATTCTCTGCAGAATTACTGCTTGTGGTACAGGGCACCAGGGAAGTAGCTTCAGTCTGTGAACGGATGCCTGTATTGAAAAGAACAGGCCCCGGATACCTTTACTTGTTCTTCGTTTGTTGCTTTTGTTTTTGCTTCCAACTGAAATCCTCCTGAATGTGTGAGAGAGATTTTCTGAGTTTTCCTTTCCTGCTTATGAACACAACGTTCTCTCATAAACACAATGGAGAATAGTCTGGGAAAGAGGGTGCAATACACTGCCTCGCCCTGCCTCTCAAAGATGCCAGCCGCGGCCTGCAGTGCCTTTGCTGTGCCCCTTTCTTCTCCTTGGCTGGCGTTACCATTAGCCTTCAAATATGTGCCAGGACTCACTTTCATGCCCAACAAATCACGAACTGACTCCCCCTGGGACCCATCTGCATTTCCTTCCCCACCACTGCTAGCTTCAGTGGGACTTAATCTAGTTCTCAGCGAAGTACCCAGCCACTGGCTTCCTTCACATAGCGTGAACAGAAAATCAGTGGTGGAAAGGTTAATGCTTTCTTACGTTAACTGCTAAAAGTGGGAATGTTTAAACTGCCTTTACATCAGATATATAATGTTTTACTTTTCCCCACATTCCTTTCTATCAGGGTTGGATTAGCAAATCTCTTCCTCTGCCCCCCCCCCCAAAACGTGCAATCGATACCCTTACCATACATGGTAAAATAAAATACATGGGATAGCAGACTTTAAAAGAGCACCAGTACTTTTGCACGCATACATAATACCTAGAGACTTACTATTTAAAAATTAAAGTTGGGGATTCAGAGAACCTGCTACATATACTGTAACACCTCTACGTTAACAAGCAGATGCACTAATAAAAATCCAACACAGAAAGGCTAACAAATACAAAAACAAGTACCAACCAAATCTTATATAATTTTGAAAATAGCATACAACATGTAAATTCACTTGTGTATACAATTTTGGAGGACATTGATTCAAAGGGTCACCATGAGTCGGAAGCGACTTGACGGCACTTAACACACACACATACAAAGAACAATACAATAAATGCACACTGGCTAATAACACTCAAATGCACACTGGCTAATAACACTCCAGTCCATACAAGGGGAAGCTGTAGCTCCAAAGATCCGATGTTCTTGTATTGTTCTTGGTATACCCAAGTGAATTTACATGCTGTATGCTATTTTCAGAATTATATAAGATTTGGTTGGTACTTGTTTTTGTATCCGTTAGCCTGTCTATGTTGGATTTTTATTAGTACATATACCGTAACAACATTATATCAACATAACGATCCCATCCATGGCAGGGAGCGGAAATGGCAACTGTGGGGGAAATCCGAATTTACCAGCTCACATGGCAGAAATCCAAGCTCTGCTGTGATCTTTCCCAAAACTTTGAAATGAAGTAGGTTTGGGAAAGATCGGAGAAAAGCTGGGGAAACCCCAAGTGGTGCAGAAATGCACCACAGTGCTGTGGGGAAGCAGGAACAAAACAGCAAAAAAAAAAAAAAAGCTTCCTAATAGCGGCAAACCCAAGGCAAATAACCACTATGGAAATGGCCTAAGACACAACTCTTTGCAGCTGCTCCAGTCTGAACTGTGAAAATACAGGATTAGGCTCTGTTAGAAAATTATTTTAGGCCTCATCCTACATGCTGCTGGTTAGTTTGATCACACAGCCCGTCTGAAAAAAATCATTCATATTAATAACTGATGTTCAGATAGCTTACCTCTTGCATCACTAATAAGATGCCATATCAAGATGTGGTGAACCATATACTTCAGTGCTGTAAGCATTTCCTTTGGTTTCCGGCGATTTGCAAGGTAGCGGAAAGCCTCCAAAGAAAACAGCAGAGAACCAGATATTCTTGAGAATCATTGTATAAGCTCCTGCATGAAAGGAACAGCAGACAAACAAGACTCAACATCAGCAGGAACACATATATTTGTGGTCCTAGGGGCATAAACGGTTCAGTGCCGTAAATGTCCAAGAAAGAACAACAATACAACAAAATTTGGGTAACAAAAGGCCACAGCTTTATTGGTTACAGCAGATGGGAGCATTGGTGAGGCATAGGGTACAGATCCAGGCATCGGGCAACCACCCTGTGGGCCGATGAACCAATACCCATCACAAATGCTGGGGGGCAACCAGAGTGGCGAACCAGTGGTTCCATTAGGACGTAAATCTCTGAGTGGTTCGCCTCCTGGTAGTGGAGCCACACATAGGGTTGCCGGCTCTGGGTTGGGAAATACCTGGAGATTTTTGGGGCGGAGCCTGAGGAGGGCAGGATTTGGGGGAGGGGCTTCAATGCCATAGAGTCCAATTGCCAAGGTGGCCATTTTCTCCAGGTGAACTGATCTCTATCGGCTGGAGATCAGTTGTAATAGCAGGAGATCTCCAGCTAGTACCTGGAGGTTGGCAACCCTAGCCACACGACAGCTCCCGAGCTGGGCATCCACAGTAGGATTCCACCCCAAGACCCCTTATGGGGGTCCCCAAATGGGGAAGGGAGGCACACAGGCGCCAAATCTCCACTGCCACAACCAACAGAGGAGAGAGAGTCCCGGATTCCTTGAAGCCACAGGTCTTGTCCCCAGCTGGACAAGTAAAGACCATCAGGGTGGCACAATGCAGCTTGCCTGATTCCATGAAGCGACTGACAGCCCTGCACATTTTCCTCCTGGTGTAGTCGACGCTTTCGGGACCAAGAAAGGCGTGTGCCCGGAAGCCTGGAGCACAGTCCCTGCAGGTCAGCTACCACAGCAAGTGAGAGATCAGTTCCCTTATGCCCTGTCAGGCCGTCCTCTCCTAGTTGAATTATGATAGCATCGGGGTGCCAAAGCAGAAGTAACTAAAGAACAGATATCTCCTCAGATCTTCAATTCACACTCTTGTTAGCCTAACAGCGCATTCCTGAACTTTGGGGCCGAAAGTGCTTAGGAGGCTTGCAGGGCCTCGTGCTGGCGCAAACGGCACTTACGCCGGCAGGAGGTTTTCTGGTGTGCCACGCATTCTTACTGTAGCCTCTCTCAGTCACTGTGACATCTAAAGCTTTGCTGGTAGGTGAAGAAGCTCCACATGTAATAGTAATACTTAGTATTTAATACTTAAAAGTTTTCAAAATGGTTCACATGCATTATATTATAATATTTTTTAAATTTTTTTTTATTTTTCTTCATTTAATATATCCATAAAAAATAATATAATAATAATAAAGAGAAAAACAAATATTTTTCTAATTTAACAATCAAATGACTTCCCCCTCTCCCTCTTCCATCTAAAATTAAATTGTATAATCTTTTGCTAACAGGACTAATCCCAATATTATTTTAATTTATCTGTTCTTGTCATATCCAACATTATAAAATCAATACCTAATATAAAAATTAACCAAAAATATGAATAAGGGATTAGATCAATGAGTATCCTTTAAATGGTCCCATTAAAAAGCAATTTTCACAGTACGTTCTCCAAGCCTCCCATTCCCCCAAAAATTGTTCATTATCATTCTGATTTATCAGAGCTGTAAGTTTCGCCATCTCAGTCAATTCCAGCATCTTTTTTATCCAGTCTTTGTTATCTGGTATCTCAACTGTCTTCCACATTATATTATAATATATGATCCATTTTGAAATACAGATAATCTGGTAAGGAACGTCTTTTGCGTTTTGAACACTGGCTTAGAAAATAAAGTAATCCATCCTACCAATTCCAGGGAATAATTAAAACAAGACAGGCAGAAGTTTTTACAGTGTTCTGTGGTCTTGTACATGTAGCGACAGAGCACCAATTTAAAACCCTCAAATCTATTCTGAGACTAAATGACATTCATGACCGTGTAACATCCAGTCCTGAAGTCTGTACACAAACTCCCACTGAAAAAGACAGATGTAAATAAAACCTATGATCATTCCATAAATTAAAAGGGCCATAACAGTTTTTTTTAAAGAATGAGGCAAATACAATCACATTAAGGCAGAACAACAGTCCCTTCTTAAAAGGATAGATATCTTTTTGCTGGAAGGAATAAGCAAATTAGCAAGGACTAATTCTGACGTAATGTTTGGTGCATGTGGGATGACTTCATGAAGTGACCTCGTGGGCACAAAAAGATGGTCAAGTTAACCTCATATAAATTTGATCTAAGAATTCTGGAGGAAATGAAAGCTATTAATAAACCGTGGGCCCCAATGATTATAAATGGCAGAGGGCAATCTAGTTCAGGAAGACAGCATGTACAATATCAGTTCATTTGGACTTCTGATGAAATACACTTCCTTTTTTAAATGCATAAAACTTAAGAAATGTGAACCAATGCAAGATCTGAGATAAGTAACAGATCATGGAAAAGTTGCTCTAAGATCCATTTCCCCCATAGTCACAGTTCTTATGAATTCATTCCTGAAGAAGTTAGATGAACTCTCTTTCTCAAACCATTTCTAGACCATTAAAAAAAAAACCATCTCATGTTCGTCAGGTTTTATGCAGTAATAATTCTTTAGCTGGGCCCTTGAAAAATCATGGTTTATGAACTGGGACACAACTTTCAGAATGTGTACTCCTTCCCCTTCCTTTCTCAGGTCTGAAGTAATCCTCCCCACCCCAGCATTAAATGTGGTTTAACCCTTGTTAACCCTTGTGCACTGAGATGAATGTGAGCCATGGTTCCCTTGCACTGAAGAAGCACATGCAAGGATCAGCTTTCTGCAGCATGCTTAGGGACAGGGTCCCTGATCAGCTGATATCCAAGGTATGGATTTTTGATCACAGTGTATGTAAGAGCACAGCTATGCAATCTGGAAAACTGATTGCATAGAACTGGTAATGAGACACAATTTCATGCCAGCTATGGAACAGCTGCTTATAATATAGTAGTCACATTAAGAGTTAATTAAGAATAGTTAATTAAGTGTGGATTCATATACTCTATTCTTTTCTGAGACTGGAAGATAGACTTGACATCGCAATAAGCATGTTCTTTTTACATTTGAATGGCAATTTCATAGGAGTATAAAATCCTACAAATGTCTTATATGATGCTGTGGAACACTCACTGCCAAAGCATTATATAAGAAGTTAGCAGGGCTTGGTACATCTGCAAAGTTATTATTTTATGAGGAGCGTGCATTATGCCTTTATTGTGTAGATTGCCGAGAGGGAAAGCAAAAATAATTTTTGCATCATTCATTTGTTTGAAAAGCTTGACTTGCCAGGGCAGTGGTGCGGAGGAAGGGAAGGTCATATAAAACCAGGCCTGCATACTGTTGAGCTTTCATGAAGAGCAGCAGAGAGCGGATTTAATTTCCCGAAGCTACTTAATTTTTTCCCAAGTGTCTTGGAAGCTACCTGGCACAAAATGGCAACTTGTACAAAAACTGCAGTGTTTCAGAGCGGGTCTGCAGCACTTAGACCACTCAGCCAGCGTGGTGTAGTGGTTAAGTATGGTTGCCAGCCTCCAGGTGGTGGCTGGACTTCTGCTATTACAATTGATCTCCAGGCAACAGAGATCAGTTCACTTGGAGAAAATGGCTGCTTTGGAAGGTGGACTCTATGGCATTATATACCATTGAAGTCCCTCCCCTCCCCAAACTCCACCCTCCCCAGGCTCCAACCTCAAAATCTCCAGGTATTTCTTTCTTTCTTTTTTTTATAATTTTTTATTGAATTTTACAATACAAAAAGAAAAAGAAAAAAAAGAAAAAAACATACAATAGTATTGAAAATAAAAAAAGAAGAAAAGAAAAAATATACAAAAGGGTATTCGCATAACATATTCAATACATTTCAGTGTTTAATACATTCATCAAAAAATACCCTTTCCCCCCACCCACCAAAATAAACAAGTGACCCATCACCAAGACTTCCGAAGAAGTGTCCGGTAGTTTTATTTATTAGTTATCTAAAATTTAATTTTACTTAAAACGTAATTTTCTATAACTCACTAAATAACAAGGTAAAATCCATTTTTGCCATCTTATCCCAATATGAGGTGGCCTTAGACCATGTTTGCTTAAACTCTTCCAAATCATTTCCGTGCAGAAATTCCGTTAATCTGGCCATCCTCATATATAGCCACAATTTCTCTCTCCAATCTATAATTGAAGGCTTACTTGTTTGTTTCCAAAAAAATCTCCAGGTATTTCTTAACCCGGAGCTGGCCGGCCTATGGTTAAGAGCAGTAGACTCTAATCTGGAGAAGCGGGTTTGTTTCCCCACTCCTACACATGAAGCCTGCTGGGTGACCTTGAGCTACACAGGTCTCTCAGAACTCTCTAAGCCTCACAAGGTGTCTGTTGTGGGGAGAGCAAGGGGAGGCAATTGTAAGCCGCTTTGAGACTCCTTACAGGTAGAGAAAATCGGTGTATGAAAAACCAACTCTTTTTCTTCTTTAGTCTCCCTCACCTCTGCCTGCCACCAGTTGGTGAGGCAGAAGGTGAAAAATACCTGAAAATTCAGTGTTGCACCTGGAAGTGATATCACAACACTGAAGATGCCACTCTAGGGTTTGCCAAAAACTATGGTTTTGGCAGATCCTGAAGTGTCACATTCAGTATAGTGATGGCACGTCTGGGTATTTGCTGCAAGTGGCATGCACCAGGCGTGACAAGTTCCTGGGCAGGGCAGGAAATCCCCCACCTGACTTTTTTAAAATCACTGTTGGGCAACTGTGTGATCTCCTTTTTGCAGTTTCTAGGATTGCCAGCTCTGGGTTGGGAAATACCTGGAGATTTTGGGAATGGAGCCTAAGGAGGGCAGGGCTTGGGGAGGGGAGGGGAGGGACTTAAATGGGGTATAATGCCATAGAGTCCACCTTTCAAAGCAGCCATTTTCTCCAGGTGAACTCTATGACCTGGAGATCAGTTGTAATAGTGGGAGATCTCAAGCCACCACAAGTGACCTCCTTCAAACCCTGGAGCACCAGGCTCCCATTAGAACATATCTGGAAAAGGCCTGGGGTAGTTTACTCTTTCAGCATCCAGAAATGGCAAAAGCCCCAATGCATGCCTGTACAGAGCAAAGTAGAATTAAGCCTATATCTACATAGAGCAAAGTAGAATTAAGCCTATATTTATCATTCTCAACTTGGCCTGATGTATAAAGTGTCAGTTTGGCAAACGTTTCGGAGAAGGAATTCTGCTTATTTTTTGTTCCACCAGCTGTTCCAAAACCATTTGCAAATCTACACAATCCTTCTCCAACCCAGTTTCCATTGAGAAGTAAAAATTAGACGAATGCCTGCCTTGTGCGCACATATGCACACACGCACAAGACTTTTCTAACTTTGTCATTAAAAATGAAAAAGCAAGCATTTGGGAAGAAAGAAGTATTCTATTTTTCCACATTCTATAACAGATTCTTCTCTTTCAAGGAGATTTTGTGCATTTCATCATTCCACCTTCCAAATAATAGTATTTGGTACTGAGGTTTTATTTAAAAAATGAAAACCAGATTGCTTTTGCATTACCCCAGTGAATCTCTTTTGGGAAACTGTGCATTGCTCAGCGAGTCCTATTCAGTATTGAGATCGTACACCAGGGAAACAGCTGCTGCAAGTGACTTCCTCCTGATCACCATTCAGGCCTGGTGGCCAAGTTATTTAGTCCAATTGCTTAACAGACGTAAAAAAAATCTTAACGCATGATGTTATAAAGCCACATTCACGTTCTCATTTCAGACAATCCAAACCCACAACAATCTATCAATCTGAAGCCTAAAACTCAGGAGGAATGTTAAAAGCCAGATCTATACTCGCAAATTTATTTTATCGACTTGGTAGATTGATTTAAGATATTAAATATCAGTCTGTTTTGATCCCTAATGGAGACTCAAAGTGGCTTACAACATTGCCCCCATTTTATCCTCACAACAACCACCCTGTGCGATAGGATGGCCTAAGAGAGGGTGACTGGCCCAGGGTCCCCCAGGCCAGCAAGTTCCCATGGCAGAGTGGGGATTCAAACCTGGGACTTAGGGTTTGCTACCGGCAGGAGGTTTTTGGGGCGCAGCCTGAGGATGGTGGGGTTTGGGGAGGGGAGGGACTTCAATGCCATAGAGTCCAATTGCCAAAGCGGCCATTTTCTCCAGGTGAACTGATCTCTATCAGCTGGAGATCAGTTGTAATAGCAGGAGATCTCCACTAGTACCTGTAGGTTGGCAACCCTACCAGGACTCCTAGATCCTAGTACTGCACCCTAACCACTACACAACCTTGGCTCAGGCAGGCAAATGCCCTATGCATGTAAACTGCCATTGCTAATAGGCTATCCATTGCAAGAACTGAGGACTTTGCCCTTCACTCCTACAAGGAAAAGAAAATACAGGTACAGTATCCCTTATCTGGACATCACATATCTGTACTGATCCCAAAACTGGACCCTTCAAGATGGCATGCAGGCAGATTCATGCTGCCTGATTTCAGTGTTTCCTCTCAACTAAAAAAAATAAAATACAGCATACACTGCATCGTAGGTGGAGACTGAAAGCCTGCTGTTGTTAGTTAGTTTGTTGTTTCTCTTGTTTAACAGCTGATACAGGTATTCTGGTGAGATTGTTACACTTTTGCTTTCTGATGGTTCAATGTACACAAAATGGTTAAAAATATCGTTTAAAATTACACTCAGGCTATGTGTATAAAGTGTATATAAAACATAAATGAATTTGGATCTCATCCCCGAGATATCATCTCATTATGTATATGCAAAAATTCTAAAATAGTCAAATATACGGAAAGATCTGAAATACGGACCACTTCTGATTTCAAGCAGTCTGGATAAGGGATACTCAACCTGTATGTGAATTTATGATCATCATTAGGCAAGGGGTAAACCCCAGGAATGGCGGCACATTCAGCCCACCATAACACTGTTGCTAGTTGCAGCCAGTTTACTTTAGCCTAAAGAATTCAGCATGAGCCAGCGAGAAGAACTGAGCTTACTTCTATTTGCAGTTTTGCCTCGCCATGTAAATCAGAGTTGAGTAACCTTTTACCAGACTGAGTAGGATTCGGATGAGGTGGCATAGAAATCTCCTAAACAAACAAACAAACAAACAAATAAATAAATTGAATTGAATTAAAGAGCCAAAATACATCACAATACAGAGCAAGAGTTCAAAAAAGAGCCAGTATAAGAAAGCCTATTTGCATAACTGAAAATGTATAACTTAACATTACTAATAATCAGAGTTGCCAGGTTGCCGCCTGGAACTTCCAGGAGTGCACTAGCATAAATCTTTGCATGTTTTGCATTTAGACTACTGGCAACTGTTTATCGTCATCATTTTTCTTTTTCTGTAAAGGGTCCCTATGAAGCCTTTCAGTCCCGTATGTTTCCCCCTGTCATTCCCTTCACATGCTGGTTATTCTAGCATCTCCTCCAATATACCTTAAAAGACCTCACTGTTTTTTATAAAGGGCCATATTTGGTTCCATACTAAACCACATGTGACTGTAGAACAGTAGGCTGCATACCCCTGATTTAAATGGTCCTTGCCCGTTGACGCACTAGCAAATAACACTGCAACAGAAACGCGCTCACCATTGCAGATTCCAAAACGATTTAAAAATTCTGTACCCACCTATCGCCCTTTCCCGGTTTTTTTCTCAAAAAATCTGGTCTTCTCCCTTCGCACCCAGCGATCTTGAGTGCAATAAAGTTTTGAAGGGAGGGCCAGCGCCCCCGCCATAACAGCGGAGCCCTTGTCCCGAGAAATGCGCATGGGCGGCACACTCCGCGCGGATATTAGGAAAAAAATGTGATTGGCCAGTTTTCGGCTTGAGGGTTTGTGGGATGGCAGCTAGGGGAGAAATAAAGTGGATTTTCAGATCGCACTCCAGGCTTCGGGTGGGAAAAACGGTTCTTTAAATTTACATCGCCATATATGCGATTTCTGTTAAAGCGGAGAAATCGTGCGCTGAGGCCACTTCCAACATCCTTCGCGTGACATGAGGTGCGGACATGCAGGGAAAACGCGTGTGAGAAGGCGGTGCAAATGGTGAGTGCGGACACGGCCCTTCTTTAACTGCTGCATCTTAGGGATAAGCTAGGCTTGATGCTGGGAGTTTGGCAAATGGATCTCCTGCTATTCCCCCATCCTTTTAATAGTAGGCATGTGGTAGCCCAATTTGGATTGGGACTGAACTGAACCAGCCCCATGAGGGTCCTGTTTGTCTCAGTGAGAATACAAACAGGTACAATTTTGCGTACTATGGGGTCCGTTTCAGATCAGGAAAACGAGAACGTTTATTCCACTTGCTAACATTATAATGCCTGAAAAGTTCTCTCTTCTCTCTCATTCATTTTCTCTATAACATACTAACTGTAAAAGCAGGACACACACAGGCAAGGAAGGGATCTCTTCCTACTCAGAGTATTCCCCAGGTGTGTAGAAAGCAACTTTGTAAATTAAGCAAAAGAGGAAAAAAATGACAGTAAACAACCAGCTGAACAACTGAATATATTCCAGGAGCTCTTATGGGTCAATAAAAGGGGAAAAGTAGGGTGGGGAAATCAGCTTGGCTAAGTCCCTGAGAACTTGTTGAATAGTGGAGGAGGAAATTCTGAGAGGTGGAGTAAGACTTCCAAGCTGTCTCCCTCTCCCACAGTTTCTCATGAGTTCTTTGCTTATCCCATTAAACATATAATCAGGGCAAAATGTGCCACCATTCTGAAATTTGGGATACGGAACTCTCTGGCAAGGGATGACATTCACTCATATTTCAGGGGGAAAAAAACAGTTTAAGTTGGTAGATCCTAACAGAACCTTTAAAAAATTGCGTGATATTGAAGTATCACATATTTCTAACATTTATTTTGGAAGCAAAACATACTTTAAAATTTTCCTTTTCCCAATTTAAACTGTGTACAAAAATTCAGAAGAATTCCAGGGGTTAGGTCCTTGCTGTGTCAGTGAAAATCTATAGTGCTTTATAAAGTAATGAGGAGCTGAAGTTACCACTGCAATTTTGCTTTAAGTACTGTCAAGTTATTTCGGTAGGCTTGCTTGGTAAGATAAGCCTTGTCCCTTGAAGCTCTGTGCAAAAGCATAATGACAACTGTCTACTCAGTGGAGGAGGCTGCCTGTGTCCTTTGCCAGCCTGTGTCCTTTGTAGCGAGGGCTGGATCAGCATTCTGAGCTGCCGAAAAAAAGTTTTATGTGCGCATCATGTGGAGGTTAAAATATACTACATGTGTATAAAAGTGATTGGGGAAGTTGTTCCTTAAAAACCCTGGCCATTCACTTAGGGTTGCCAACCTCCAGGTACTAGCTGGAGATTTCCTGCTATTACAACTGATCTCCAGCTGATAGAGATCAGTTCACCTGGAGAGAATGGCTGTGTTGGCAATTGGACTCTATGGCATTGAAGTCCCTCCCCTCCCAAACCCCACCCTCCTCATGCTCCGCCCCCAAAATCTCCCACTGGTGGCAAAGAGGGACCTGGCAACCCTAACCCTATTACCGTACTTCTTATTTTTTGTTGTTTTTTGCATGTGGATTTGTAGTTTTGGGTTGCCTCTGATTAGTCATGAAGTATTGCCAAGAAGAAAGCTTTATGAGTCAGGCAGGAGTAGAAGGGGGCGCGTATATATAGGGAAGCAGAACTTTTCTATATGAAGTCATTGATAGAGCCATGCAGTCACAGATGTTCTGTCCAGGGATGATGGAATTTTTTTGCAGGAGATGGCTTACACATTTAAAAATATGAATCTTTACAACCTGTAAAAGCTAGAAATGTGTTTGTTTTTTAATAAGCTGAGATGTATAAAGTTCCACACCAGATAGCAGGTCATGCCCCCAATCATGTGCTATCTGATGGTCCATGTGCACACCATTGCAGGATGGGAGACGTTGTCACGTTTGAGAGTGTCTTGCTTTTTGGGAACAATGGGATGAAAACATTTTCCAAAGTGGGGAAAGGGTTGTTAAGATGACTGCATTGCATTCTTTAAAATAGTCACTACAAGGAAAAAATGTGGTAGTAGTAAATTCCAGAACTTTAAACATTTGCCCACCTGCATCATATAACCCCCTGACCTCAGCCCCAATTCTCTGCCTTTATCAAATCGAGGAGCAGGAGAAAAATAACTGGAAGATGGCCTCCATACTGATGTTCTAGGAATTTTCCCATGTCTCTATGGTGTTTACAATATAGATTGGGAGAAATTCCTAGCATCACCTGGAAGTGATGTCACATCCAGTCTGAACCCCTCCCTCCCTAGGCACCGCCAGCAAACTCTGCCAGCATTTGCCAAGGCAGTGCTGGCAAACCTAGAACCTCTGGGTAGTAGCTGGAGATCTCCCGCTATTAGAAGGAGATCTTCAGGTACTAGCTGGAGGCAACCCAAAACTACAAATCCACATGCAAAAAACAACAAAAAAAAAGAAGTAATAGGGTTAGGGTTTCCAGGTCCCTCTTTGCCACCAGTGGGAGATTTGGGGGGGCGGAGTATGAGGAGGGCGGGGTTTGGGAAGGGGAGGGACTTTGATGCCATAGAGTCCAATTGCCAAAGCAGCCATTTTCTCCAGGTGAACTGATCTCAATCTGAGGGAGATCAGTTGTAATAGCAGATCTCCAGCTACTACCAAGAGGTTGGCAACCCTACCAATCCGCCCCTGCAGGTCAGTAAAATGGGGCATGAAAGAGAGTGACTTGCATTTGTCCATCTAATAAGGTTATGGCAGAGGTGAGATGTCAATAGCAATACTGAGCAGGTCTATTCAGAATCCTGGTCTTTTCAATAGGGCTTAAAGGTAAAGGTTCCCTGTGCAAGCACCAGGTCATTCCTGACCCATGGGATGATGTCACATCCCAACATTTACTAGGCAGACTTTGTTTACGGGGTGGTTTGCCAGTACCTTCCCCAGTCATCTTCCCTTTAACCCCAGCAAGCTGGGTACTCATAGGGCTTACGCCCAGGAAAATGTTCTTAGGATTGCACTGTTCCTCCAGAGACATGCCTCTACTTAATCATACAGATAGCTCAATATTGGCAGTGATTACCTTCTGTCCCTTGTGTGATGCATCATTTATCACACAACTGAGAAAGTGGGAGGAAGAAGTAAATACCACTAGGTGCATTCCACAACAATGCAAAACTGGAGACTGTCTCCCCAATTCTGCTTTCAAGGAGGTGTGCCTGCATATGCCTGTCTAAGAGATAAAAGGGACAAAATAGACAATGGCCACATCTGTCAAGCCTTTAACCTTAGGAAAATATAATCTAGGATCAAACACAGACAAACCCCAGACATGCAGGAGGCACACCAAGCTGCCTTTGAAAATTAATCAGAGACTTAACAGCTGATGAGAAATCCAGACCCAGTCTTGCTAAAGGTATTTCATGTACAAAAGACAACCCCCCCCCAAAAAACAGACATACCTCCTGTGCAACCCAACCATTTCCTTTTGCCTTTTAAAAAAGACAAAATTGTATTACTCTCATTTATAATAGCACATTTTTTCACACCCTTTTACACTCAGCACCTCCAGTACAACAGACAGATGAACAACTGCATCCAGATGTGTTCTGATTATTATACACAACCCGCATCAAGTGTACCCCTCATCTCTGCCACAAGCATATTCCCAGGGCTGGAATTTACAATTTCCTGCAGAAATCCTCTTAAAGAATTTGTCTGATACTCTTTTTAACAGAGCAGTACAAAACAACATCAGAAAACAAACTACTGCAAAATAAAATTAAAACAAGAGTAAAAAAGGAGCCTTCACCGCACACCCTGAAAGGCAGCAATATTTTGGGTCTGCATCAGTACCTTTCAGTAATTGCAAAGACATCAAGCATAACAATGAGCAGTGAGAAATAAGTTACGTCACTAAATGTAAATTAAATAACCCAAGGAGTAGGAGATCCTGTAAGGCCACCTATAGAGGAAGCTGCTCACTGAATTTCTGAATGATTCACTGCTTTGGCCTTGCTCCTTTCCGATCAGCCTCTAGTAGGGACTGACAGTTCCCAAGCATCTCTGCCTCTGGTGTGACTGGATCTTTCACTCATTCATAGTACCGCGAGGCAGCAGAATTCTCCGCTTTAAAAGGAAGCTTCCCATTGTGTCTCTGAATTAGTCGCTGCATTCTTCCTTCTATCAGGAGACCATCTCAGATCAGAGAATTTCAAAATACAGGAAACGGACTCCTGTGGCAAATGGTAATTCTCACCCTTGCACCCCTCTGAAGCAAAAGTTCTGAGATGTCACAGTGAAGAGTGCCTCAGTTTTTAATTGAGAAAATAAGCGTATTCAGATGTCTGAGACGAATGAGCGGAACTAGGGATGTGGTAAGGGAGGAGAACCAGGGTTTGTTTAGTTACTGTAAGTTTAGCAAGTTGGGGGAGGAGGTAGGAGGGCCCTTAATGAGGCTAGAAGCATCACCCCAGGCTCCCCTCGATTTAGCCCCATCAATAGGCCTTCATAAACCACACCCCAACTCTGTACCTGCAGAGTCCTGTACACATTATCTATATATCTAATTCTAAGTGTGGCCCCCATCTGCAGGTTCCTAAATCATGGATTGGGGCCACACTTACCCCAAACAGATGCTTCTGCAGACGGGGGAATGATGACGCTCATAATGAAGCTCAAAACAATGCATTATCCTGGATTGAACAGAGACCTAGGATTCCTGTCTCATTACGCCTACTACCAGAGAGCCAGCGTGGTGTAGTGGCTAGAAGCGGTGGACTCTAATCTGGTGAACCGGCGGGTTGGTTTCCCCACTCCTACACAAGAAGCCAGCTGCGTGACCTTGGGCTAGTCACAGCTCTCTCTGAACTCTCTCATCCCCACCTACCTCACGAGGTGTGTGTTGTGGGAAGAGGAAGGGAAGGAAATTGTAAACTGGCTTGATTCTCCTTTAAAAAAGGTAGAGAAAATCAGCATACAAAAACCAACTCTTCTTCTTCTCTGCATATCACACCTAATCCAGCCATGCTCATTGATCTGCTATTGACATTGATATGCTGTTGCCATTGGGTGTCTGAATTCACTCTTCTCTACTTAAGGACAGATGGACTCACATTCTAGCTGTATCTGAAGAAGCGAGCTGTGACTCACAAAAGCTCATACCCTGCCAGAAATTTTGTTAATCTTTAAGGTGCTACTGGGCTCTTGCCCTTTTCTGCTGCTACAAACAAACACGGCTACCCATCGTGATCAAACTTCCCACAGAGGGAAATCCCTGCATCAGTCTCTCACTTCACACTGTGGCAAAATCCTTTTCCCGGGGGCTTTATCTGGTTCTGTGCTGGAAACTGTCCTCCTACCGTTCCCTTAACTCCAAAAGGAATTTGCAGGGATTGATTCGCTGCTTTCGTTTTCCATTCTGGATGTGCAAAAAACAAGGAAAACAGCTAGGCCAAAGCATTTCTTCTAGGTCAGTGGTTCCCAACCTTTTTTTGACCAGGGACCACTAGGACTTTTTTGTTCGGTGCAGGGACCCCAAGGTTCAAACTAAAAATCCCGAGAATTTGAAAATAAACTTTAATCATAACTGTTAGTTAAACATTAAACTTAGAATAATATTTGAATATGTTTTTTAGAATAGAGAACTTTTAATTGAAAATATTAATTTATTATGGGTTTATAACTTTGTTTCACGGACCTTAATTTAGTTCTCGGTTGGGAACCAGTGTTCTAGGTCATAAGTTTGGTCACTCCCTTCTGTAGCACTCCAGCCCAAACGGACAGAATCTCGTCCTCCTCCGAGTGGTTCCTTTTAACTATTTGAGCCTATCCCAGCCCTCTCCTCCTCATTCCCCTGTTGTTCAATACTATGCACTCCTCCTTTGGAACCAGCCAGGGGTCTTTTGGATGATCCTCACATTGCCCCATAGAAGAGATGTTTTAAAGCAGTCATGGAGGCACCACAACAGCATGGTGTAGTGGTTAAAGAGCGGTGGTTTAGAGTGGTGGAGTATGATCTGGAAAACCGGGTTTGATTCCCCACTCCACATGTGCAGTGGACTCTAATCTGGTGAACTGGGTTGGGTTTCCCCACTCCAAACATGAAACCAGCTGGGTGACCTTGGGCCAGTCACACTCTCTCAGCCCCACCTACCTCACAGGGTGTCTGTTGTGGGGAGGGGAAGGGAAGGTGATTGTAAGCCGGTTTGATTCTTCCTTAAGTGGTAGAGAAAGTTGGCATATAAAAACCAACTCTTCTTCTTCTTGTTTGGAAAGTTCCCTCAGACTAGGGTTGCCAACCTCCAGGTGGGGGCTGGAGATCTCCCAGGTCCCACCTGGAGGCTGGCCTCCCTAATCTGCTGCAATAATATTCATAAAGGAATGAAAATATGGAGATCAGATGAGTTCTTCAGCCCAGGCTTTGGTTGCCAACCTCCAGCTGGGGCCTGCTGATCTCCTGGAATTACAACTGATCCCCAGAGATCAGTTCTGGAGAAAATGGTAGCTTTGAAAGGTGGACTCGATGGCATTATACCCAGCTGAGGTCCTTCCCCTCCCCAAACTCTACCTTCCCCAACTCCATCCTCAATCCCCAGGAATTCCCCAAACTGGAGCTGGCTGCCCTAGCCCAGGCACACAGACACAGAGAGGTATGGAAGAGATCTAGGAAGGAGGGGACAGAAGGTGCTCTTGAAGGAGGCAGGGTCAGGGATGAATGTAACACATATTTGTTATTGGTACTCTGTCTCTCTGTCTCTCTCAGGGGGCTCAAAGCAGAAACAAAGTACCACCGCAGCCACTTTCTTTCTTTACCAGCCTATATCAGCTTACTTTTACCCTTTACACAGCCTGGTGCAGTGGTTAAGAACAGTGGTTTGGAGCGGTGGTCTCTGATCAGGAGAACCGGGTTTGCTTCCCCATTCCTCCACATGAGCGGTGGAGGCTAATCTGGTGAACTGGATTTGTTTCCCCCGCTCCTACACATGAAGCCAGCTGCGTGACCTTGGACTAGTCACACTCTCTCAGCCCCACCTACCTCACAGGGTTTCTGTTGTGGGGAGGCGAAGGGAAGGTGATTGTAAGCCAGTTTGATTCTTCCTTATGTGGTAGAGAAAGTTGGCATATAAAAACCAACTCTTCTTCTTCTTTGGTGTGTGTGTGTGTACAAATTATCACCATTCTTGGGATTTAAGAATTCTGAAAGAGCAGCTAAGGGGTCCCATGACAAATGGAAAGGCAGACAACTTTCTCTATAATTTAAGCACTGATTTTAGCCCATTCTACCTTCAAGGACCCCAGGACTGAGTACACGGTCCCCCTCTATTTTGTGCTCAACCTGTAGGGTAGGTTAGGCTGAGAGATAGTGACTAGCCTAATGTCACTAATGTCAGATCGGTGATTTGAACACAGGTCTCCCTGTCCTAATCCAACACACCAAGCACTTTGGCTCTTATCCTGAGAGGCTGGCGTATCTTATTCTGGTGCCAAGTTACAAACACCAAAGCCTGAGAATTTGCCCAAGAAGGAGGAGAATAGGAAGGAGCGCTCCCTATTTCTTTACCATGGCTAGGAAACTACACCCTGCAGAAAAGCTGCACAGGGCAATGAAGGAGCAATCACACTATGTTAATGGGGGAAATTATTTGTTTTCAGGGAACGGCTTGGATCTACCAGACCACTCCTGTGGAGGTAAGGATTTCTCCCTGCGGAGCATGACATCCTTGCCTCCTATTCTTCTTTAACATCCCACCAGAAGACAGCTATTAGCAAGCACAGACTTGGTAGACTTTTGTTTTTTTGTTTAAAATGAAATCTTAAAGCAGCACTGGGGAACGCTGTCCCTGTCCCAAGCACAGGAGCACAGTGTCAGCTCCCAGGAAGGGGGTCAAACATTAATAGCACTATAAGCAAGCAAGTTCATTTTGTACCAGCGTAGTGAACCTTATGTAGTATTGGGCTCTGGTCCAAACCCAGCATTTCTGGTGCCATAAATAGAAGCAGAGATTTTGGTGATGCAGAGAAAACAAGGTGCTCTTGAGGAAACGGGTCAGTGGGGCAGGATCCCCCAAGAACTCCGATGCTCCTTTGAATGAGACTGCAACCATCCCTCCCTAAGGGTGCAAAGGAACCACCAATTTGCAAATTAAAGCGTTAAGACATTCCCTGAGACCACAAATCATGCTCGGGAAAGGACCCAGGCTGTCACATATGTGTCCTTCCTCCTCCTTCTGCAATACGTTACTTCCATTTCTGCATCCACCCCCTTTATGCAGTCTAGCAGATTGATTTGCATCTATAACAACAACAAAAAAGAACTATGCATTTTTTAAAATTGTCACACGTTGCAAAACAAACACGCACACAAGAAGCTGTGACAGTATGACTGCCCAGAAGGAATAAAAACTGCATATTTGGTACAGGGTGGTTGCCAGAACACTGATTCTATTTATATACGCATGCATAAAGGCAATCCATCTACTCACAAAGAGGTTTGAAGGAGAGATGATCCATTCCTCAGTTTGATCTGACTGCATTCAAGGCCAGGGCTGCAGCAAGCAAGATCTGCAAGCTACGAACACTTTACATTAAGCGACTGCAGGACCTTAGCAAGGAGGAAGATTTAAGAGCTATAGGTCCTCCTGCTCTGGGGGCATCGCCTGATCGGGTACTGAGCTGCACAGCTAATCGAGGTTAAGAGCGTTCTTTGAAGCATTTGACATTGGGCTCCTGCACACAACTAAGGGAAAAATCAGGCCGGCCTTTGATCTACTCTCATGTCCCCACTGCACAAAACCTCTGCTATGCAGGCTCAAGAAAGAAATGGGATGAAATTCTGTTCAGTCGACAAAGCCAGCTTCATTCCACTTTAAAAACATGTCTGAAGACACCTTAATTCATTTGCAGGTATTTAGGGTGAACCTAGGGCCAAATTATACATTTGGGGGTTTGAAGAGATGGGTCCGGCTTTCCAGGACCCGGTTTGGGTTCCCCACAGCCAAACAGCAGCTGTGGGGGACAGCTTTTTAAAAACAAAAGCCTTTTATGCATTCCTGTTTCCCTCACGGTCAACCCTCGGATGACTTCGGGTCTTTGTTTTGAGTCTGCACGCCCTTTCCGACCATCAGAGGTTGCCTCGCTCTCCCCCTGCGTCTCCCCGCTTTTTGGGTGTGTATTCAAATTCGAGATAAAACAGGGCCCTGAAAATGTGGGCAAAACCCAGGGAAATGCGGGGGGAGATCGAGGGGACCTCTGAATCAAAACAATGACCCAAAGTCGTTGGAGGGGTGTCCGCAAGGGGAACAGCCAAGCCCCAAAGGCCAAAGATGAGCCAAATGGGCTTGGAACACCACCATAGGGGAGGCAGGACTCTTGGCCCCCCGCCCAGCTGTTTCCCATAAGGAAACAGCACCAAAGGGGAGTTTTTGCCCATTTTTGCTGCTCCACATACACAGGATACTCCACATAGAGCAGCAAAAATGGGGAAATAACCCACCTCAAGGCTGTTTCCATGCGGGAAAATGGCTTTCCCCCACAATTGCATTCCAAGCCCATTTAGGCTCTCAATTTTTTTAAAGCCATTCCATGCAACTGCGGTGTGGCTGTGGGGAACCCAGCAGTGGAAGAAAAAAAAAGGAGGGGAATAAAACCCAACCTAAAAGCAAAAGCTGGGTACCCAAGGTTGGGTGAAAAGAAAAAATATATATAAGTCTATGTATAAATACTGAAAGTATCATTTATTAGAAGCGCTATGTACAATTTAAAATTATTTAAAAGCATTAAAATAGCACCATGGCATATCCTGAGGTTGATAACTGTAACCACATACCAAACGCGTTTCGGCCTATGGGGCCTTCATCAGTGGTTACTTAAAACCCTTTCGTAAGCCTGCACACATTTACAGAAATACATTAGTGAATACAAGTACAAAATGTTCAAACCCAACCAGGCATGTGTATATGTTGTAAATTCTATTCCCAGTTACTCAAACATCTGGTATAATAGGTTCTTGTTGTAATACTGGTTAGTATTTACAACATATACACATGCCTGGTTGGGTTTGAACGTTTTGTATTTGTATTCATTAATGTATTTCTGTAAATGTGTGCAGGCTTACGAAAGGGTTTTAAGTAACCACTGATGAAGGCCCCATAGGCCGAAACGCATTTGGTATGTGGTTACAGTTATCAACCTCAGGATATGCCATTGTGCTATTTTAATGCTTTTAAATAATTTTAATTTTTACATAGCGCTTTTAATAAATTATACTTTCAGTATTTATACATAGACTTATATATATATTTTCTTTTCACCCAACCTTGGGTACCCAGCTTGTGGGGAACCCAGACCAGACCCACCTAGCTAAAATCAGAAAATGTGTAGTTTGGCCCCAAGCCCGCCCTTTAAAATATTTTTTATGTCCTTTTCTTAATGAGAAAACTCTGAGAAGCATACATGGGATACCCCTGGAGTACGGTTGGCAACCTCCAGGTACTAGCTGGAGATCTCCTGCTATTACAACTGATCTCCAGCCTATCGAGATCAGTTCACCTGGAGAGAATGACCACTTTGGCAATTGGACCCTATGGCATTGAAGTCCCTCCCTTCCCCAAACCCTGCCCTCCTCAGGCTCCGCCCCAAAAATCTCCCACTGGTGGCGAAGAGGGACCTGGCAACCCTACCCTGTGGGCTCCCACCTACCACTGTTCACACCTGCTTAGCCACAACAATGCTGCAATGTTCAGGGCCCCCAGCTGTGGCATCGCCACATTCCCCGGCTCCCCCACTCCACTTCCCTGGCTGCCACTTGCAGAGGGCAGGGAAATGCTGGACACAATGACGCCATGTCAAGAGTTTATTTTACAAGGGGATAGCACTGAGACATGTGGGGGTGCAGTTTGGCAACAGCCGTGTGTCCCCTGTAATGTCTTTTCAGGTCATGAGTTCTAAACACCTCTCTGTAACCAATGTGCATTTGCTCACAATCATAATGAGTAAGCTTTTCTTCTCCGTGGACCCTCTCAGCTGTTGTCTTCCTCAAGTTGAAATGCAAGCTGTTCGGGGCAGGGGTCTTTGTGCTTGTTGGTGGCATCCTACACAGAGTTGATTTAGGGCGAAAACGCATGGTCGCTTCAGTCTCCTTTATTCCCTGTTTCAGCCAGGATCGAACGCATGCATTTTGTCGAATGTGCGTTCCATCCTGGCTGAATCCTGGCTGAAACAGGGAATAAAGGAGGCTAAAGCAACCGTGCGTTTTCGCCCTTAAAGTGAGCTTAGGAGGGTATCTCTCCATTTAGTATTACACTGTATGTTAATCTGTAAAGTGCCATGTATACTGTAAAGTGCCGTGTACACTGTAAAGCACCATGTAATGCAGTAAACATTAAAATAACTAATGATAGCACTTTATGATGACAGAGAAGTTCTGCTGAGTTAGCAGACATCATGGTGGGCTCAGTGCAGTAGTTCCCTCCAGCGCTTTTTTCCATGTTCTTCCTCTCTGACCATATGCAGAATGTGCCTCTCTCATTATAATGGAGGCACTTAGCCAGATCAGTCCATGAACTGACATTATCTGAAATAACACCCTGATAAAAATGGAAAATACCAGCTAAATTGGAGGGAAAAAATGATGCTTGCTGTCTTTTCTTTCTGGCAATTAGCCCATCTGAAATGCCATGGTTTTCACGCACAAAAACAATACTTGGCTACAAAAAGAAACTAAAGAGCAGATTATTTTCAGATATTTTACCCTCACATTTTCAAAGGCAGAGATCCAAAGAAAATTGCTTTATTGTCTTGATTCATGACTGCATTTTGCAACAATGCAGTTCAGTTATAAACATCTGAACGCTACTCAACGCAGTATAAATACTTTGGTTGACCTATTATTATAAAATGTCTGAAATAGAAAGCCCAGTCCACTCCCCCGCCCACTAAATTTATGCAAAGCTTATTCACAACAATTTGTTATCATTGGGGGTGGAGGGCGTTGTTGAATTGGTCTTGAACCAATTCTAGTTCACAAGTAATTAGATCCTTTTTATTTTTTAAAAAATCCTCCCAACAGGAAACCAGGACACGTGCATCACCATTTTCTACATATGTAAAGCTTCATGGGAACACAGCCTCACTTTCATTGGCTCTGAGCATCCCTTTATGTACCAAAGAACAATGGCAGAATACTCTGAAGGGTACAAAGAACAATGACGCTCAACAGGGAACAGGACGGAAAGGGTGTACAAAGATTCAGATAATCAGTGGCAAGAGGAGACTCCCAGTTAGAAGCACCCACTAGAAGTTCCAATTATTTACCTGTCTCCTCCCACAAGCTGGACTTTGCCACCTTCCTGAATTTAGGCATTAGATTACCAAAACCGAAGAGAGATTTCCAGCCACCAGCAGAACATCTCACTTCCCTTAGCTCCCACTTCAAGTTTCATTAACCTGGTCATTTGCCTGAGGTTCGTTGCTGGCTGGACCCACACTTTCCAGTTGGGAATCTTTGCACCAGCAGCCTCCAAGCTCAGATCAAGTCCCGCCCCTTTAAATGCTGCTTTGTAATTGCAATGCTTGCTGTGAGTTAAGATTCTCCCCCCCCCAAAAAAAACCCCCAATTGCCGCATAAAAAAGCATTTTAAGAATTAAAAAAAAATGGAGCAATCTGAAAGAAAGTGTGTGGGTGGGTGGTGGTGGGGGAGAAATCCAAACCTCTGTTTTAAAACTCCTTTCTTTTGCTCAGAAAGAGCTCAGAGGAAGCAGGAAGTATTTGAATCTCTACCTCTTTACCTGCTGCTTTGTGATTGGCTGTGAGAGAAGCCAGTCTTTTTGGGGCCCGGTTTTGCCATCTGCGCGAAGATTTCAGCTGGACTGAGCTCAGGTTAGAGGGAAAAGGCGGATTAACGGAGGAATGGGAAGACCAATACATTACGTAGGCTGGCAGTGAAGTCATTTCTAATGGATGGAGAACTCGTGCAGAGCTCCAAGGAACAACTGAGTCAGACCGGGGCCAAACATGAGTCCAAGTGCCCATGCATAAATGACCTTAGACAGCCATACGCTTAATGGTGGTGGTGGTGGGTTCTCCCAGTATCAGGGCGCTTTCACACATGCCAAATAATGCACTTTCAATCCACTTTCAATGCACTTTGAAGCTGGATTTTACCGGGTGAAATGGCAAAATCCACTTGCAAACAATTATTATAGTGCATTGAAAGTGGATTGAAAGTGAATTATTTATCATGTGTGAAAGCGCCATCAATAACAAAATAATCTAACCATGCTCTAACGTTTGTAAAGTCTCCCCCTCCTTGACCCAACCAAGAGTAAAGAGCTTTGCGCTGCACAATTGACAATTCTTTCAAGAACAAAGTTGTTACATTTGGACTGAAAGTAGGACACTAACAAATTATGCAGCAAATTACCCATGGTTCCAACAATAACACACATTATACTATTCTGCAATCCCCACCGTTAACATGTGTGAAGCCGCCCAGGAAAAACCCTCTAACTTGGCTTTAGATGAATTTCAGATTAATTGACAAACTACTGAATACTAGACGATTCTCTTGAAATATAAACTGAACTCTGAGGAATTCCAACATTCAGGGTGCTAAGATTTAAATACTGATGAGCCCTATCTATCAGCAATACAGAGAATAAAGGGAAAGATGTACATTGACAGAACAGAGCTAAACCAGCAGTTCTTAAAGGGTGGTCCAGGGACCACCGTGATGCAAATAACAGACAAAAATGCTGAGATGCCAGAAGCTTCTTTAAAGTTTCCTCCACATGCAGAAGAGACCACCTTTAAAAAATAATAAAAAAATTAAGCTGCAGCTGTTTGCACTGCTGAAGGCAAGGCTGTTTTTCCGTGGAAATGTCAAAGAAATCCTTGAGTGTATAGACTGTTGTCCCCAGTGTCCCACAAATACCCAACAAGTGAGAAAGACACCCACCAGCACAGATTCCCAGGTTTCATTTGGCTTTCAACCCAGTCCAGACTCATGATATAGAGCCCACTGTTATATAACAGCTGACTTTTAGTTCAGAAGCCTTTCCAGTAGCCTCCACATAATGATCTGAAGGTAAAAAATGACAGGGTCCATGAAGAATGACCAAACCCAGAAATAGTAGTATAAGTAAGTTTAAAAACCATCAAGCTAGACTGGGAGTTGCACATCGGGGGCGAAAGGTCGATCGAGGAAAGAAGAGGCAAAAATTTTAACCCACCCACTGGCTTTAATCTAGATCTGTGGGTTTCAAACTGTGTTTTTAGGAACATTTCGTGCTTCTCAGGGATTCCCAACCCTTCACATATTATGAAGTACATAGGTTGGGTCCTATTTGTTGTTTGAGCAGAGAATCAATCTCAATTTTAACCCTCCTTGTGCCTGCACAGTTCCATTAATCGTTTAAGCCAGGGCTTCTTAAACTTTTCCCACTCACGACCCCTTTTCGCCCGAGAAATGTTTCCCACTCACGACCCCTTTTCGCCCGAGAAATTTTTTATATTACTCTTCCCAAATATTTCACGACCCCCACATTCAGTTACGTGACCCCATATGGGTCACGACCCACAGTTTAAGAAGCTTTGATTTAAGCAACCTACATCGAGTACATTACTTCTTTATGCACCTGCGCAGTTTGTGGCAAGTATCATGTTGGTGCATGAATCTTCTTAGATTTCAATGCCAATGTTGTGTCCAAGGAATACTGTGGGGGAAACTGCCAAGACACATCTGTTTCTTGGACATGCGGAGGGGAAGAAAATACAGCTCCTACAAGGCAGTACAAGATGTGTGTATGCTTGAGTTTATACAGATCCAGATAGCGTAGCAGCTATGAACAAACAATGAGTGATGTTCCCATAAAGAGTCAGAAACTGGGGGAGGCATAGGTACTGCTCCTAGAGGTGCCATTACTGTGGGTCTGTCAGAGGACCCCAGACATTGGTACACATTGGGTACAGCAGCCCTGCCCAACAGGCTGGAATCTTCTTGGCCCAGGGGCAGGTAACACCAGAGAGCCATTCTAATCTCTCTGATAATAAAGTTCCCTGATTGATTGCAGTCTCTCCGTCTAGTCCAGGGGTCAGCAAACTTATTAGTCAAAAGAGCCAAATATCAACAGTACAATGATTGAGATTTTTTTGAGAGCCAAATTTCTTAAACTTAAACTATATAGGTAGGTACACTGTTTATTAACTTAATAAACTTTAACTAAAGTTTTAAGTCTTAATTAAACTATAGGTACACTGAATAAAACATGATATCATACTTAATAATGATCTTATTTATTGATAAAAATTAAATTGTAAGTCTCTGCCATTTCCCCCTCCCCGTCCGGAGTCCTCGTCTGGAGGCCTGGTCTACAGCCATAAAAGCTTATTGGTAGACCTGGCCTCCTGCTGAGTCCCATTGGGAGGCCAGGTCTACCCACTGGCTTTCTTGGCAGTAGACCTGGCCTCCGGAGGCCCATAGCAGCCAATGGGTAGACCTGGCCTCTGAAGGGGGACTTTTTCCCCTCCTCGGAGTCCAGGTCTACTGCAAAGAAAGCCAGTGGGTAGACATGGCCTCCCAGTGGGACTCAGCCGGAGGCCAGGTCTACCAAAGAAAGCCCGCCCCACCCAACAGCTGATAAGCGGGCGGGGGGGGGGCAGGAACCGCCGAGCCGCCTGCCCAGCAATCGCGCGGCTAGAGGGGAGGGGAGGCTTTAGCCTCCCAACCATTGAGGGCAAGGAAAAGGGGGACCTGGCCATTCTCCATGGCGGGGGGGGGGGGAGACAGCGTGCCCGCTCGCCTGCTCTCTCTCTCTCTCTCTCTCTCTCTCTCTCTCTCTCGGGTGTGCCGGCTCCGCAGCCCGGCTGCTGGCGCTAGCGGGCGCGAGAGCAGGGGCTCTGAACCAAGTTTGGAGAGCCGCACTCAATGGGCCAAAGAGCCACATGCAGCTCGGGAGCCGCAGTTTGCAGACCCCTGGTCTAGTCCACTTGTTACTTCATGGGGCCACCTGCTTATCCCTGTACAGCACCAGAGTACTGATCTTCTCTGCCCAACTACTTCCTTCCTGGCCTGATTGCCCCAAAGTACTTTGTCCACCCTGTCACAGAGTCCTTAAAACCAGAGGCTATAAATCTAAGTAAAACAAGAAAGCGTGAAAGAAGCATGGGCTCCGACCTACCGGTTGAGCCCTGGTTTGCAGGCCGGATATTTAAGGCG
Organism: Euleptes europaea; assembly: GCF_029931775.1. NCBI lineage: Eukaryota > Metazoa > Chordata > Lepidosauria > Squamata > Sphaerodactylidae > Euleptes > Euleptes europaea. The sequence goes on along the minus strand of NC_079313.1, from coordinate 27,432,519 downwards.
GTCCCCTTCGGCTCCCGGCTCAGTTGGCTTTGGTTTGTCGAATCAGAAGGACAGAGCTGAAGCAATAAGCAGCAGCAGTAACGGCAGCATTAGCAGCAGCAGCAATGAGCAGCGTTGGCATAGAAGGGACGAAGAGGTTGCTCTGAATGAGCACGGCCCCAGCCTCTGGCAGCAAAAGGGAAGCGGCCCTTTCAGCATCGCAACAGGCTGGGAGGTCGGTCACTGCAGGGCTGTAGGTAGGGTTGCCAGGTGGCTTGGAATGACGGGCAATTGCCTGCCAATCCATCGGCTAGCTCACAGGAAGGATTGCGCGTGCGGCCGCAAACAACACAATCCCATCACTTCTGGTTTACTTCCAGAAGCACCGCAGTGCAACGGGCCGATTTACCACTCAAATGGGGGTTTCAGTGGTAAATCATCCAATTGCACTGCGATGCTTCCAGAAAAAAACTGGAAGCGACAGGATCGTGTTGCTCGCAGCTGCACGTGTGCGGATCCCCACCCCCAAAATCTCCCGGAGGAGGACAGGGGGGACCTGGCACCCCTACTTGCAGGGCGCTGGTGGATAAGGCTGAATCACTGTAAGGGGCACTGTAGGGGGCAAAACCCAAAGCAAGCAAACCCCATAGGGGGACAAGGGCATTGCAAGTGAGAGCGCCAAACCCAAATTTTCCAAATGAAACAAAGATATTAAATATACAGTTAGCTTAAGGTAACACCCCGCTCCATTCCTCCTTCACTCACACTTTTCAGTAAAGTGCTCATAATGTAACATAGAAACATTAAATCTCAGATTGTTTGAGGATCATCTGACACTCCTGGACTTTGAACTCTTTTAATTACCAGATGCAGCCAAGCATAAATCTACTGAAGCTTATTTGAGCACTATACAAATTTTCAACCCACAGACTTTAGAAGTAATAAAAGAAAGGACTTCCTTACCCAGGCTGCCACACTTAGCACAATCAAATGGAAGTCCCTTCATTGCATGCAAAAATGCATACATATAAATCAAACATAAATTGGCAAACATAAATTGGCCTTCGTTTAGCTAATAGAAGGAAGTGTTACTGTTACACTCTCAGGAGCTAAAATTAGACTTCAGATAAACTTTCACCTAGTTCTAAATAAACCCTTAATCTAATTATGTCATTTCATAGAAAAAGAAAGTTTCATAAACCGCATTATCCCCATTTTAAGTAATTAAACCCCAGCATGAGAATTCTTGCATTCAGGAACAATACACAGGGTGGAAAGGCATAGTTGCTTCCATTCCCAGTTAGACTGTCAGACGAGAGTTGGGCACATCCAGATTCAAATCCCTTCTTGGGGACTAACCTCACAATACATTTTTTCCTGGGTACATCCCCGGGTTGAGTGGGCAGATATATTTTAGGAGACCCTACTTCCCAGATGCAGGCATGCCTGATTCAGATCAGGACCACAAAAAGAGGGTGCTTAAGCCCCTTCCCGTGATATTTTCCCGTACATATTATTATATCATTATTATTAGCTTCATGTATAATCTACCTTTCTCACTCAAGGTGGATTAATCAGTCAGTGAGAGGAGTACAACATACAATAGAACAATTTGGCCTGACAGCAAACATTCTTAATAAAACAAAATAACACAGTGGGGTTTTGGGACTGAAGGGTTTGAAAAACAAGCAAACAAAAGACTATCTAAAACAATAAAACAATCAGTGTAGGTAAAATGTATCCATATAAAACAATTACGTATCTCCAAACTAGGGTTGCCTAGTCTCCCCTCTCTTCCAGTAGGAGGTTTTTGGGGCGGAGGTGAGGCAAGATCGCGGGCGGCTGAGCCGACGCGATCGCATCACTTCCGGTTTAAAAGAGGCCTTTACCACTCAAACTGGGAGTTCGCGTGGTAAAAGGCCTCATGCGATGCGGCACTTCCAAGTGTAAATGCATCGCAAGGGGCTGTTTACTGCTCAAACTCCCAGTTTGAGTGGTAAACGGCCCATTGCGATGCGTTTTACACCCAGAAGTGCCGCATTGCAAAGTGCCGCATTGCCTTTTACCACTCAAATTCCCAGTTTTACCACTTTTACCACTCAAACTCCCAGTTTGAGTGGTAAAAGGCCCCTTGCAATGCGGCACTTCCGGGTGTAAAACGCATCGCAATGGCTGTTTACCAGGAGTTTGAGTGGTAAATGGCCCCTTGCGATGCAGCACTTCTGGGTGTAAACTGGAAGTGACGTGGCACCTTGGGCAGGCGCACGTGCATGCGTTGCCCGCCAACCCTCAGCTGGTCGGCAGGCAGCCAGGTGGATTGGTGGGGGTTTGCCCACCACCACCTGACACTTGGCAACCCTACACCATACCAATCACATAGATGCTATTTTAGATCCTGTAATATAATAAAATAACAATAACAGAGGTTCTTATTTTTAGGAGGGAATGTGATGTTTAATATATATATGTATAAATATATATATAATATATATTTGGTACAATGCACCAAAGTAAAAATATCCTCCAAAAAATACAACAGCATGTAGACTAATTGAGTCACTGTTTTAAAATAGCTGAGAAAGATCATAGGGTTGCAAGGCCAAGCCTAGTAATCAGCAGGAGGATAGGGCTCTGGGTCATGGGGGTGTGACGTTGGCTATGTCACTACATCACTTCCGGGGGGAAACTGGAAATGACATAGGGTAGCTGGAATGACATAGGGTCACTGGAAACTCTGTGGTAAAATGTTGCCTTTAAAAATATTTTCCCACCTCTGCTCGGAGCAGGGAAGGGCAACTAGGGTTGCCAGTGGGAGGCAGCAGCTCTAATCCACTAATGCTTTAGCTAATAAATCTAATGATCAAACCTTGCAACTTAAAGATAATGCAAACGTGTTTTAATTTGCAGTTTGCAAATAACAAACTCAGGTGCAGGCTTCAACTTTTCTGAACAGATCGGTTTATGTAATAAAAAAAAAAACACCACCCAGATAAAACCTCCATAGATTGGGATAGATGTTTCTGCTTCATTATTTTAAAACTTCAAAGTATCATTTAGAAGAAGAGCTGGTTTTTATACCTTGCTTTTCTCTACCAAAAGGAGTCTCAAAGTGGCTTACAATCACTTTCCCTTCCCCTCCCCACAACAGGCACCTTGGGAGGTAGGTGGGGCTGAGACAGTTAGGAGAAAGCTGTGACTAGCCCAAGGCCACCCAGCTGGCTTCATGTGTAGGAGAGGGGAAAGCAGCCTGGTTCACCACATTAGAGTCTACCTCTCATGTGTAGGAGTGAGGAATCAAGCCAGTTCTCTAGATTAGAGTCCGCCACCCTTAACCACTACAGCATGCTGAGTCTGAGACAGATACTGAGATATCTGTCTGGCACAGGAAATGGGTAGAAATATGCAGCCCCATAATAGCAATACTGCTATTTGCTTCAATAATAACAAATCTTTCTTTAAGAATTTCAAAGGTTCTGTCTGCTGTGAAATAGCTCCCTTGCACTGCAGTATAAAGAAGATGGCTAAACGTTTCTCAGTTGCACATTGCAACATCTAACTGCATAACTGTTTCACTGGCTTTGGCGTGGGAAGTTCATACAAAATGATATTCAGCTCACTGGGTGGTCTTGAGTCTACTTTGAAACAAGGTTGCCTCCTGCGTTGTTGAAAAGGCTGCTAGGGCAATTGGGTCCAAATACTGAAGGTCTCACTGCTTGACAGACAGATGTCTCTGTGTTTTAGTAGGATATTTTACAAACATTATATTTAGGCATATCCATGGTTAGGCCATAAGACACCACAACTTATAGTACTAAGAACATATGAAATGCCCACATTAAATAAGACCAAAGAGCCACTATATCCTGCACGGTTTGATAAGGACTTATACCTTCAAATCAATGGCACTGCCATGGGAACTCTCATGGCTCCACAATATGCCAACATTTTCATGGCAGATCTAGAACAACGTTTTCTGAACTCATACCCACTGGCACCTCTCCTTTACCTGAGGTTCATTGATGACATTTTCTTTGTCTGGACTCATGGCAAAGAAGCCCTTGAAAGATTTCACCAGGCTTTCAACGACTTCCACCCCACCATCAATCTAACTATGAATTATTCCGAACAAGAAATCAACTTCCTAGACACCACAGTACGGATCCATGGGGGACACACAGGCACCACATTGTACCGGAAACCGACAGATCGGCAAACGTATCTACATGCGTCCAGCCACCACCCCAACCATATCAGACAATCCATTGTCTATAGCCAAGCCCTACGCTATAGTCGCATCTGCTCCAATCCTTCAGACAGAGATACACACTTGAGAGACCTACAGCAAACATTTTTGCAACTACAATATCCTGCAGATATGGTGCGAAAGATGATTGAGAAGGCCAGAATGATACCCAGGCACAACTTACTACAAGATAAGTCCAGAGAGAACGACAACAGAACACCTCTGGTTGTCACTTATAGCTCCCAACTAAAACCAGTCCAACGTATTATTAAGGACCTACAACCAATGCTGGATTGTGACACTTCCCTCGCTGAAGCACTGGGGGGATGTCCCTTTCTTGCTTACAGACAGCCGGCTAACCTAAAACAACTTCTCACCCATGATGATAAACTACTTAACAAGAACATGGACTCTGGCACCAAGGCCTGCAACAAACCGAGGTGCCAACTTTGCCCTCATATAGATTCTAGGAACACCATCTCTGGACCCACCAATGTCAGCCATACTATCTCAGGTTCATATTCCTGCTCATCTTCTAATGTGATTTATGCCATCACATGCCAGCAATGCCCTTCCACAATCTACATTGGACAAACAGGTCAGTCTCTTAGACAAAGATTAAATGGACATAAGTCTGACATCAGAAACCACAAAAACCAGTGGGTGAACATTTCAACCTTCCAGGACATTCTGTTGCAGATTTAAGAGTAGCAGTTCTCTTACAAAGGAATTTTAAAGGGAGATTGGAAAGAGAAACTGCTGAATTACAGTTGATATTCAAACTAAAGTCAATGCATTTACCTGGGCTGAATAAAGACCTTGCATTCATGGCCCATTACCAATGCTGATTTCTCCACACCCATCTCTCCCCTGGACATCACAGACTCTTTTGCATATCACACCTAATCCAATCAATCCTGCTATTCACATTTACATACTGTTCCTCTACTTAAAGACCAAGGGATTCACATTCTAGCTGTATCTGAAGAAGTGAGCTGTGGCTCACGAAAGCTCATACCCTACCAGAAAATATTTTTGTTAGTCTTTAAGGTGCTACTGGACTCTTGCCCTTTTTGACTACTACAAACAGACTAACACGGCTACCCACTTTGATATATCCTGCACTGTGTGTCCAATAGTATTGCCAAGTTCAGGTTGGAAAATTCCTGGATATTTGGGGGTAGCTCTTGGGGAGGGTGGGTTTTGAGGATGGGAGGGAGCTCAAGAGCAATGGAATGCCACTCTCCACAGCTGCTGCTTTCTTCAATGGAACTGATCTCTCAAGACTGGAAATCAGTTGTAATTCCAGGAGAAGCCCAGGACTTACCTGGAGGCTTGCAGCTCTAGGTCATAACCAACTAGATGCCCCCTAGGGAATTCAAAAGCAGAGCAAGGTGGAGACAGGTATCTCCTGCTGCTTGCCCCAACCATTCTGGTAGTCAAAACTATACTGCCTCTTGTAATACTTAAAAGTCTGTTCCATGTTTTATTATAATTCCAGGGTAACAGAATCTGGAGCAATTCCAAGCAGGTCCTTAGTTATGGCTCCCTGCAGTCTAAATCTAGGGAAGCTGCTTAGGACTTCCATAGGCCTTATTCTCTTTTCTTTGTTTCATACTGTTTGTTTTGATGCTCTGTTTTCCTAAGAAGACCCCCAGCATGTTTCTGAGTGATAGCATTTTACAATTCTAAATACACAAGCTGTATTTGGCTGTCATGGCTAAAAACCGCTGAGAGGCCTGTCTTCTGTTGATTTGTCTAATCCTTTTTAAAAGCTATACAATATGAAGTCTAACACCACTACCTCTTGCAGTCATTAATTCCATATTTTAAGTATGTTTTGTATAAAGTAACAGCCTTAATACTGATACAACAGCCAAACAGTTTAATTAAATGAGCTGGAGTCTTAGGTCTATTACGCATGCTCCGCTTACCCCTGATCTTCTCAGCTGTCGATCCACAAGTATTGCATTCAGCTTCGCCAGATCATTCTGCACATCCGGTTTCTCTCTGTAGCAGTTTCTGATGTTCATTCAGTTTATGTCTCTGCATACGGCCAAAAAACCAGGAGTTCCTGGGGAGGTTGCTGTGCATCAACAATATCGCAGTAAGTAGTTGTAAGGCTAAAGACCACAGACTTTACATTTTTTGTTATAGATAAGTTGATTAAACATCCTTAAAATCAATTGGATATAACTAAATATTTACGATGACAAGAGTCATATTGGATATATACTTTGCAACCATTCACTGCAAAGGGTTTAAATGATATGATTTGAGTTCTTATATTTGATGTAGATGCAGCATGATCTACTGTGTCTTTAAGAGGTAGTTGGTTTGTTGGAAACATGAGAGACATGCAGCTGAATCTTATAAACTATTATTGGAGTTTATTCACAAAGTAATTTTGATTTAGTCTATAATAGCCCTCTAAGTGGGAGCATTGTATGACTGCTTATCTGAATGCTGAAAATTTACTGATATATTCTATCTTGGATATGTTACTGCACCACCCACAAACACCTGAACAGACATCCAGATTAACATGGGGAATTAGCTTGTGTGTTTGTGCAGGGCACCCAGCAAACCAGGATCTAAAGAGGTGGCTGAATGTGCTAAGAAAGCCTGGTTTGGAAAATATTACTTTATTAGTGATAGTTTTATACCGGGGGAAAAAAGGTGCGGGGCACAGATTTGGATGAAAATCTGGAGAACTGCTGATGGGAAATCGATTTCGAATATAAAAATGCCCTCGATGGGAGCACTATCAAAGTAGCCCACTATGGGACTGGTCTCCATGTCAGTTTCAATACCCAGAGTGCCTCTCAGCTCTGCAAACTTTTCTTTTAAAAATAACCAGTCAGGGTTCAACCGTAGGCTAATTCGATTATAGACTTCCCCCTCAGCAGTCCTCTATCCCTGTGGACAAGCGAAGGAGCGTTACTTTGCTGTCCGAGGGCTATTGGGATGAGAACTAATATATAAGTTAGCACTACTCATCTTTAATAAACGTATAACAATTTTATTAACAAAGAACAGTATTTTTATTGGAAAACATTTTTCATATTGGAAAAATATGGCCAAAACTAAAATTAATGGCAACAGTGTTGTTGACGCATTGGCGAAGCATGGGAAGGCTGGATGGGGGCATCAGCCGTCCCGTTGTGAACTGATGCAGGCCTGAACTCCCAGCGGTCCCGCTGGGAGTAGTAGAGGATGATGGTATGTGGGATATACATGGGCTTTCACCACTTGGTGTTCCCCCGTCACTCAGGTAGAGGCCAAACCTGCCCCCCCCTATGCGGCAACTCAACCCCTTGGCCTCCCCCAAAACCCCTTATTGGGGTCCCCCAGTTGGAGGAAGGGGCCCGCAGGCCGCTTCCCCCCATCAAAACCCATCCAGTCATTTATGACTGCAAAATTTATAATAAAATAAGAGAAGACATTTCCCTTGTAATAGCTGACCACTCAGGGAGCACTAGAGCGACTTGCCTTTCTAACTTGCTCTCAGTTAAAGACTCTGAGCTAACTTTTAAAATGGCCAAATTTGGATGGTGAATCATGAAGGCTAGACGAGCATGGGTCGAACCCTACGAATGAGTTTTAACTGTGTTCTAGTTACGCTTATGTTTTTAATAGTTCCCCTATGAATGTTTGATTATATATTTATTGATGTATTTAGCTACTGTTTCTATTATGTAAAAGTTTTTATTGTTGGTCTGGGACCGTATTAAACATTTCATTCGTACCCATCCAGCCCCATGCGTAAACCGCCTTAGTTGTGACAAATATAGCATAACATCAACACCTAAAGCCCTTAGGGAGGGAGGGTGGGCCAAAGCCAGAGACAGACTGAGGCAACGGGCGGGAGCCGCCGGGACATGCGCAGAGCAGTGGGGGAGGGAGCCGAGCCGAGCCTCCCCTGCCTCGCGACAGCCTCCCAGCCCCGCCCGACTGGTCGGGAGCAATCGGCTCTCTAGCCCAATCAGGTGAGACCCCCGAGAGGGGGGGGCGATACCGGGAGAGCGAAGCAACTCCGCCGCTCTCCACCCCCGCCCTGGACACCAGAGCTGGCTCCGGGTAATTCGGGAACCTTTTGATTGCTGAAAATGCCTTGTCAACGTGGGAGACATTTTGGCAGAGAGATGAGGTTCAGCGCATGCTGAGCTACATTGGATGTAAGAGCTTTGTGGCGCGCTTGATGTCAAGTACCCACCTCAAGAACCGCAGCATGTATGTGTGGGTTGCAAAGCACCTCGAGGTGGGAGGTTATGAGCACACTCTGGAGTAGTGCCTCTCCAGCACAGTGTAGTGGTTAAGAGCAGTGGACTCTAATCTGGCGAACCGGGCTGGTTTCCCCACTTCTGCACATGAAACCTGCTGGGTGACCATAGGTTAGTCACAGCTCTCTTCGAGCTCTCTGAGCTCCAACTACCTCACAAGGAGAATTCGATTTGTGGGCATTTCAAAACTACCTCTGGTCTGGGGTATTTCAGTGTTGGAATAGCCTTGAGCCAGATATTCCAAATGAGTTGCACAGCTAGAATTTAGGATACTTGCAACACCTCTGAAAGTTAGACCAAGTGCCTTCATTTCTGCTGTCTTCCAAGGATGAGATTTTATAGTCAGTGCCAGAACTGAAAACATGACCTCTCTCTGATTCGACATTTTGACCAATAGTACAGTGATTTTCAAACTTGTGTTCATAGGAATCCTGAAGTTCCTTAAAAGCATATTTTAAGGAACTTCAGGATTCCTATGAACACAAGTTTCTACATAAGAAAGATAAGAAGCAGTGGACAGCTTCTCTAAAAGAGTGTCTACCATTCCTGCTGCCAAGGGAGGGGTGTGCTTTGCCTGTTTCAGTGTGTGGGGAGGGGGATGCATAGTGAAGTAGGGTTGCCCCCCACAGGTCACCGGCAGGGGCTGTGAGGGGGGGTAGGGTTGCCAGATCCAGGTAGGGAAACTACTGGAGATTTGGGGATGGAGCCTGGAAAGGACAGGGGCCTCAGTGGGGTACAATCCCATAAAGTCCACCCTCCAAAGCATTCATTTTCTCCAGGGGAACTGATGCCTGTAGTCTGGAGATGAGCTGTAATTCCAGGGGATCCCCAGATTCCCACCTGGAGGCTGGCATCCCCATAGGGGAACCACAGTGTGGGAAAGTGCATTTGGGGCCCCATTGACTGAGCAGCAGCATGCCAAACACTACTAGGCCCTCTTCTTCTGATGGTCTGCAGAAGAAAATCTCTTTTTTGGCCCACAATTCTGCAACACGCCTGCAGTTTAATTAAGTGACTCTGATGTTCTTTCATTCAAGTTGTGACCTTATTAAACCCAGGTGCATGTGTCCGGTGGTTCTCCTGTGACCTGGGGCCATTAGGGCAAGAAGTGTGAAAACTACTGCCTAATACTTACAAACCGCTTTGGAGATTAAAATCACTACATAAAAAGGCCTGGATTATCAGCCACTGGCCTTTTTTGCAAGAATGGTTTACAATGTTTCATGTCGTCAAAAGCTATGTTTCATTTTTTTTTCATTTCTGCATGTTTTTTCTTCCATTTGGTATCAGAAATGTTTCCCCACCATTTCTCCTCTGTTGTTTTCCCAAGCACTTTTACCGCAATGTTTTCCCCCCTCTGTTTCTGAGCCAGCTTCCCTTGAGCGTGTGAACTTCTTGAAGCAGTTTTATTTCTCCGCCCCACCAAACACCCTTCACTTATTCATACCCACTGATTTGCTCTTCTCCCTTCCCTTCCCCTTTCTCCACCCATTTCTCCCCCTTAATTTTTGTTTTGACAACAACATTAGTGATATAACGCTGGATCGAATGGCGTATGCACACCAGAATAAACCTCCACGTTTCTGCAGTCCCCAGGCTACAATTCTGCTACCGTGATCTTTTCGTTATATGTTGGAAAAGCCAGAGTAAAGAGTCCTAATTCTGGGAAGTTCAGAAAGTGGCTTGGTAAAACCCTCTGAGCGAAACAGAAGATGAATTAATTGGACTTCTTGGTAAAGTGTGTGACAGTTGGACAATTCTTGATTGCAAAGCAAAGTGGATTAACACATTGGGCCACTACTTTTTTTTGGGGGGGGGCATGCAGACGTACCTAATAGTGGATTGTGCTTCGATTTGGGGCATCCATTTTAAGTGCAAACTTCTTCAAATGTATAATGGCGGATGATTAGGGGGAAGTGGGGGGAGCATCCACAATGTCACGAATCATGTGATGTCCCCCACCAGAAAACATCGCACTGGGAAAAGCAGTGTGGACAGGATAAAACTGATTTAGAAGTGAACAGAAAACCAGAAAACATTACTAAAGGAAGCATGTGGACAAAAATCATGGAAGGCGATTCCAAGCCTTGCAGATTGACCATGTGGAAAATCTGGGGTACGTGTTGCTTGCGGAAAAGGCTACTGATGTATACGCATTCAGGACATCTTTGCCCTCCCCCTTGCACAAGAGTCACCAAAATGCTTCAACAGCGTTACCTTTTTTAAAAAGTGTGCAAATGAAATAAACAATTTTCATACTTGCAATGGTGCTAGAAATTTTTAAAAAGTTTATATCTTCAAAATCCACGGAGTGATCTGTGTTGTGACACTGGGCACCTTTCTTGCCGGCTTTCCTCATTCGACGCAGAGAATAGTGTCTGTGGCAAACAAGCAGCAGACTCTCTGTTTGTAACTGCTGGTTCATTAGGATTCCACTCCCCTGCCAGCTCCCTTCTTGAAAATCTGGCAGGGGACTGGATTTGTTGAGAATGCCAAATTTGGAAGAGCTGGAGGACAGGGCCCTTTCCCAGCTTCAGACCCTGTTGGCTCTCAGGGATAGCACTGGTTCACAGGAGCAAGGGACTGGTGCAGGCGAGAGATACAAAGTATGTACTCACTGAAAAGCAACATCCACAAATGAGATTCTCTTTGGCTCCCTATTCATCACATTTACGTACTTTGACCCTAAGAGGAAGCACTGGAAGATCAGTTGCATCGGAAAGTGACATGCTATTTTGGGGGGGAAATCAATATCTTTTAAAATAAGAGTAAGTGTAGCTCAGGAGCCTCGTGATGCAGAGTGGTAAGCTGCAGCACTGCAGTCAAAGCTCTGCTCACGACCTGAGTTTGATCCCGACGGAAGTTGGTTTCAGGTAGCCGGCTCAAGGTTGACTCAGCCTTCCATCCTTCCGAGGTCGGTCAAATGAGTACCCAGCTTGCTGGGGGTAAAGTGTAGACAACTGGGGAATAGGCTGACCATACGAGACGGTCCCATTTTTATCATATTTCCCGGCCGTCTCGTCTTTTTAATTAAAATGTCAATTTTGTCCCGTTTTGCACCTCATTACACTTCCAACATTTGTTTCCTTCAGTTCTGACATTTCTTATGCTGCATGAAGGCATGGCTGGGTAAATTCTCATAGAAAAGGTGCTCCGATCGGGTTACACTAATATTACATAACCTTTGTCCCGTTTTTGCCATTCCAATGTCCCGTTTTTGCCTCAAGGAAATATGGTCAGCCTACTGGGGAAGGCAATGGCAAATCAACCCATAAACAAAGTCTGCCTAGTATACGTCGGGATGTGACATCATGGCCCGATGCTTGCACAGGGGATTACTTTTACTTTTAAGTACAGCTCAGGACATTCTCCTGGGTCATCTTGCACAAAACAGGATCTTTGTATATTCTGCTGCCATCTTGTGGCCATTTTGGCAGCTATCATACAAACACCATTCCATATTTACTCTCACTGCTTAATAATAGACTTTTAATTATGTTTGGGGAAGGTCTTGCCATTATTTGCTTGCAGCCTGTAAAAAAGCAGATGGGATCGTGGCTAAGTGGTAGAGGATCTACTTTGCATGCACAGACAGTCCCAGGTTCAGTCCCTGTTTTCTCCATTTAAAAGGATCAGGCAGTAGGTAGTGAGAAAGATCTCTGCCAGAGAGTCCACTGCTAAACAGAAGATACTGACCTTGACAGAGCAAAGGGGTTGACTCAGTATAAGGGACCTTCACAGGAATCATGTTCTTCAAGGTTTTTCAGCTTACCGCATCCCAGCTGTTGTCCTGCCCCTTTGCCTTCATTAGTAGAACCATTCCCCACACATGATTTTGCATGCAAAATGACTAGTGAGGGAGACTCACCACCCCCCATAATTGGTTCCATTGTCAAACTACTGTTACAGTTAGATCATGACGGGTAGCTGTGTTAGTCTGTCACTAGCAGTAGAAAAGAGTAGGAGTCCAGTAGCACCTTAGACGAACAAAATTTCTGGCAGGGTATGAGCTTTCGTGAGCAACCCTGCCAGAATTTTTGTTAGTCTTTAAGGTGCTACTGGACTCCTACTCTTTTCTACTACTGTTACAGTTAGATATGTAAATTACCAGGTTGTGAAGGCTTTTAAATGTTGGAAGTGATGGATTTTGCAATGTCTCTTAGTCTCAGATTTCAGAGCCAGAGAGATAGGTAGGTCAGGACCCTATGCATCCTTCCTTTCCACTCTTCCCGTGCTGCCCCTTTGATGTGCAGATTGCTACTCTCAGGGAGTCTTCCTTACTTCCACCTTACCTCTCTTCTTCCTCTTTCCACCATGATAGCAGGACATGCCTTCCTGTATCTCCATCCATCCTAGCTTAGCTCGTAAGCTGAGAATGCTTTCTCTGCTCTATCCGGTCTAGAATGGAGTTCCTCATAATAACTGGCTTGTATTAGTTTATTAAGATAAAGATGGTTCCTAAGCAGCAATGCCATCTGAAATATCTATTTATCTATCTATCGATCGATAGATATAGATATATTTCAGATGGCATTGCTGCTTAGGAACCATATATATATATATATATATAAATCAGTGAAGCCATTTTAAGCCAGCCATGATACAATCATACCTACACACTCTTCTCTAAGTCAGTTTTGTGGAAATGTATTGATTTAATGCTTCTGCTGACATTTATGCCTGTAATTTTGATTTCTTCCATTTCTCCATTATTTTTAAAAAGCTCTCACCTCTTTCTTCTCTCTCCTCTTCTGTCTTCCTGCACTGGCATAATTCAGACAGTGATACGTGGCTTTTACAGTCTTCTGTTTATAGGTGGGTATCCTAGCACTTGAATGTCGACAAATCTATTTCTTCTCTGAGCCACTGAAACGGCCACACCTCAGCAATAGCAATGTATACATAAAGAGAACAAACCACAACCGTGTGTACTAGAGGCAAGTCGACGAAGAGAAATAACAGATTTTCCCTTAAAGCAAATAATTGTTGAAAAGGGAAACAGATGAGCTGGCAACAGAAAACAGACAGCAACTCAAGTAGACCTCAATGTAGAACTCAATAACCATTCACTGCCGGCAGCCTGGTCTAGAGATCCATTAACGGTAAATACAACTCAATCTAACAGAATAGTCCATTTTTTCAAGTATGATTTCTGGTAGAAAGCCTCTTCTGGGGCTAGGGTTGTAACTTAGAACAGAATAGAGTTTTTTTTGAGGCTGAGCAAAGGACAGGGGTGTGTGTATGTGTGGTGGAGGGTTGACTGAACTTTTTCTCACCAGTAGTTTGTTCAAAATGTCAACTCCAAGAGAGGAAAAGATATAGGGCCCTAATCTCTTCCCCAATGGGCCACACTCAAATAATTTAATCAAATGCCACCAATCTGGTACTATGATTGAAGAGGTCCCAATGCTAGAGGTAACTGATGATTCTTCAGGAGAACCTGCCAACTGCTTTTGGCAATTACTGCAGTGATTCTTAAACCATATGCCAGGGCAAATACCTATGGGGTAACTTGTGGCCTGGAAACTAAGCTTCCCTGTTGAATGCTTACACTGCTCTACTCCTGTTGGAATGCCAAGATCTCCCTCCACCATCTCTATTACTGGGGCAGCAACATCACCCTTAGGGAGTGAGTACAGAGGATGCATCAAGAGCCCCTTATACAACCTCCACTTTAGTCGAGAAGGCAGATCCAAGGAATTCCTAAAGCTCAGGCAATGCCCTCACTTGGCCCTAATTGGCTTGAAAAGGAAAGGCCAGTATATCGAGAGGCAAAATCAATGGTGCCGTGTCACAGATGCAAGAAGGAAGCCTTGCTCATTGCTCTAGAAGTTGATACAGGAGATACATGTGCAGGTTGAGTATCCCTTTTCCAAACATCCGATATCCAGACTGAGCTGAAATCCGGACCTTTTGAGCCGGCATGCAGCCATTACTCACAGGCCCTCAGCAGTGCCACCGATGGTTCAATGTACACAAAATTATAAAAAATATTATTTAAAATTACATTCAGGCTATATGTATAGTGTATGTATGTGTGTGTGTATATATATGTAGTGGATATATATATGTAGTGTACATATACTACATATATATGTTTTTTTTATATATATATATACACACACACACACACACACACACACAAAACATGAATTAATTTCATGTTAATTTATGTCAAGCCACAGCCTTCAATTTGCAAGATCTGAGCAAGGCTGTCAAAAATACGACATTTTGGAGGACTTTCATTCATAGGGTCGCCATGAGTTGGAAGCAACTTGATGGCACTTAACACAAACACACACAATTTTATGTTTAGACTTGGATCCCATCCCCAAGATATCTCATTATGTATATGCAAAAATTCCAAAATATTCCAAAATACAGAAAAATACAAAATACAGACCACTTCTTGTCCCAAGCAGTCCAGATAAGGGATACTCAACCTGTATTTTTAAGTGTAGAATGAAATTTGCCTCTGGTTTTAAATCTATGGGGGGAAAAACTTGTGCCACAGATATTACATGTTCAGAAAACCCTACTAATCTAAGAAGAGGTACTGTGAGTTTTGGAGTTGCCACATTGTTGCTTCCAAGAATTATGGCCCTTGGACAGAATGTCGTTGGGAGCACACAGAGCACTCTGTCCCTGGAAAGAAGTTCTTCAGTAATGGACTTAATGGCAAATTGTACACACACACAGAATGTTCTTGTGAGAGAGAGAAGGAAGCATTTCTAATTATTAATTTTCTAACCATTTGTTTATTTGTTTATTTTTTTTACCATTTAATAATACATCCATAAGAATTATTGCATGAAGAATATTACGCATATTAAAATATAATTTTCTGATTTCTTTTGGGAGATGGAAGAAGGGTATTCATTGTTGTTTTATCTAGGTGCTTTGCCAAGGGAGATAAAAATATGTTAATAATAATAAGTTACAGAGAGTATTTCACGGCTGATATATTGAAAGGAAACAAATTTTATCTGAAAAAAATAAAATGTAAGTCTTGCTCTGAGTATAAAAAATTGACTGCCATTTCTCAAGAAAATGGCTTGTGTGCCTTTTCCTTTCTTTGGCTGCAAGCTTTGAAATGATTTTATCAAGCCTTAAATGGTTCCATATTCTTTCAATCTATTCTATGGGAAATGCATTCTTGCTACAGATGAATTTCCAGTTCACTGCATAGGATCCAATTTTTTTCCTCTGGATATTCAGGAGGATTATTTGAGGGTCTTTTGGTATTTTGTACATGGTGATAAGGTCTATGCATAAAGACTAACATAAGTGTATAATTTGCAAATATTCATATCAGTGTACACATGGGGCCTTCCCTTTTGTCGAAATGTCAGCTTTTTACAGTGTTTTCTTGTTATGTATGACATCACAAAATCTAGAGAGTTTGTATTATGGGTCTGGATACTAACCCTAAAATTGGAGTGATGTATAAAGGGGGAAATTAGCAATGGGTTTAGGAGCAGATGTTTTCTCCAACCGGTCCATGCTTTGAGTTTTCTAGCTAAAGTTATACTTTTAAAAAATTGGAAGTCTACTATTGTTTGATTGTTTATGCTGTATACTCCTTAGATAAAGTTAGTGAGTAAGGCAGGGTACAAAAATAAACAGAAAAAGAATTTTAAAAGAACCATAAAATACAGGACACGCAAACTGCAAAATTATTTCAGAACATCCTACGGGTGATCGTCTGTACAAGTAAAATACTCAAGAGTGTAATCTTTAAAATATAGTTAAGATCTTAACTATGATCTTTAAAATATAGTTAAGAGCAGCAGTGAGAGAGAGAGAGAGAAAGTTGTCTAATGACTGTCCAGGTGGGCTTGGAATCCAGTGCCTTATTCTCAGTCTGCCTCAGGGAGGCAGCAGTTCCATATACCATTGCACTACCTGAGAACAGTGACCATGGATGAGTCACTCTCTTGAAAAGGAGATTCTTGGCTTATATTTTGGGCTAGGTGGGTCCTATGCCCACCAATTGAAGCACACAAATATATACACTTGCCATCTTACTGATGCAACATGATGCCAACGGTCTTAGTTACCCTCTCATTCAGAGATTGCAAAGAGGCAGCCGTGTTAGTCTGTTACAGCAAACTGAAACAGACGTCTGGTGGTACCTTAAATACTGACAACTATTTCAATATGAGTTTTCATGAGTCACTCACTTCCTCAGATACAGAGAGGGAAATCAAAACAGAGGCCATTCAGAGGTCAAGGCCGACGTGGCAGGATTGAATATTGCGCATACGCTTGCATTCAGAAAAACCAACAGTACAAGTATGCACTACACTACAAATATGGGCACAACTCTCCATACCATACCTTAATGCACATGTGTGCACAACGGCAATTCACAGTATGTTATAGCAACAAAAATATCTTGACTATCAATTTTTATGGCATTGACGTTTTTACGGTACAAGGAGAAAATGCAGTAGTTTCTTTGCTAAGTAGGTACCCTAATAAATTCCTTAGGGCATACTTGTACTATATATTTAAATATTTTATGGCTTCCATCTAAGGAAACCTAGGATTATGAAAAGGGCTAGAATTCTCCAACAAAAATCCTCATTACAGATTGCAGAGTTCTTGAATGGAAACCATACCTACTCAACTGGCTTTAACATATAATGTAGATGCTGCCTGAATTTCAAAGTTTCCAAGTAATGAAAAGACAGCTGACCAGGACTATGTTTTTGTGTTTTAGGATCACTAAAGTCAGCGGCTTGGAATTCCTGACAATATGGATTTAGGAAGAGTAACATTCTACCAAGAATACCTTGCACCTAAAGGTACAGCAGTGAAGCCCTATTACTGGCTAACCATGGGCCAAAGCTGTACAAAGTGCCCCTATCACATACGAACAGGTGAAGAAGCAAGGGTCTCTTACAAAGAATTCCACGAGGCTTTTGGGTTCCCATACGGCCCAATGCGTGACCCAAACAACCACCTGATCTTTTACGAATTGAGGCACTTCTCAGGCAAATTAATTCAAAAGGGCCATGCTACCAATTGCACAGAGTATAACATTCATCCAGAATCAATGTTATTTGAGATGGGCAGTTACCTCGACTCAGTGGCGTACAACCTCAAGAACAGCGCATACATTGTCCTTTATTCAAACTACTCCCCTTGTAATGAGGCTGAGCATGGCTGCATAAGCAAAATTTACAATTTCTTAACCAACTATCCAAACATCACACTCTGTATTTACTTCTCACAGCTGTATCACACAGATGAAGATTTCCCAGTGTCCGCGTGGAACTGGGAGGCTTTGCGGAGCCTGGCCAGTATGTGGCCTCGGGTGAGCCTCAGTCCATTGCATGGAAGCATTTGGCACAACCTGTTCCCCAATTTTGTGACAATCATGCCTTGGGGGCCATTTTACCATCCAATTTTGCCAGGAAGAGCGTTGGCTGATAGGCAAAATGCACGCCGGCTTCAGCCAATCCCTGGGTTCTCAAATGCTGAGCCTAATCTGCAGCAGTACTATTTTTCCAGTTCACATTCCCAGCTTCCGCCACACATGACCACCGGCAGACTTCCCCCGCTGTTGACGCCGCCGCCCCATTCAACACCTGCCATTAATGTTTCTCGCCCTTTCATAAAACAACCATTCTATCCCAAATTGACCGTAAGGCACTTAAAAATGCCAGTTGAGATATTACAGGAAGCCAAAGGTTTATAAGTCATTCCAAACAGGAAATCCGTTTGCATGGAAAGAATTTCTGAACAACTTCCAGCTAGCCGGTCTGCAGAATATGAAGACCACAGTAAGAAAAAGAATGAAATCCATCTCACCTAAAAGTCTAACACAGGCATAATCAATTAAGTCAGCCCTAATGGGCCACACAGGAAATATACCATTGAACAGGCGGCCTGGTGCTAATTTGCACGTGATAAACATATATTATTTTCATATATATTGCAGATGTCATGTGAGCAGCAACCCAAAGAATCAAGGCCAGGCATCCATTTGTTGGCACAGGGACATCAACTGCCAGCAACAGGCAGGGTGGCCTACGATAACTCTTCTTTTGTCAAGCCACAGGATCCACCGAACAGCATTAACTGCCAGCGGCAGAGAAGGGGCCAACCCTCCATTTTCTATCTGGTTATAACTGTTGTAATCACAAGACTTGTACCTTTACAACAAGTTTTTGCACTCTATCACACTTTGAGCCGTTCTGGCCATTGGAATGTTCATGTCTGAGGATTGTTTTCCTGCCCAACTATTTTGCTTTGAATGAATCGAATCAGCTGATGAAGCCTCTGGCGAAACGTGGATACCGATCTAGACGACACGTTCTAGTATCCCCTTCTCGGCTGTCTCAACGTGGACTGTAACCACTTACCTGCTACACATATGCAATACTATTAACATATGAACTATATCGGAAATACTTACCTAGATCAAAATAACTTATAGAATGGATGTTGCTCTTTGCACTTTTGTGTATTTGTATATATTGTAAATATTAGTGTCCTTAGTTAAGTATTCCACTTGTTATTCTGCACTTTAATATAGTTGTATTGCATTGAATTGTGTGTGCTGGTTTTGTGCTCCAACAATACCCCACAGCATAGAGCCTAATTTGTTTGTTAGGTATTACCTGGCAGTTGGCAACCCTACATCACTTCCAGTAACCCTAGGGTTGCCATCCTTCCAGAGATCTCCATCTCTAGCTGGAGATCTCCTGGGATAACAACTAATCACCAGCTGATAGCGATCAGTTCACCTGGAAAAAAAAGGCTGCTTTGGGAGGTAGATTCTATGGCACTATACCCCACTGAAGTCCCTCCCCTCCTTAAACCCCATCTTCCTGAGGCTCCGCTCCAAAATCTCCAGGTATTTCCCAACCCGGAGTTGGCAACCCTAAGTCATCCCATCCAGAGGGTTGCTAACATCCAGGTATTAGCTGGAGATCTCTTGCTATTACAACTGATCTCCAGCCAATAGAGATCAGTTCCCCTGGAGAAAATGACCGCTTTGGCAATTGGACTCTATGGCATTGAAGTCCCTCCCCTCCTCAAACCCTGCCCTCCACCCCAACCCAGAGCTGGCAACTCTCACCATTCATAACAGTGTAGGAATTTTCCCAATCTCCATAGTTTCACCATAGAGATTGGGGAAATTCCTAGAGCTTCGCTGACACCAATGACATCACTTCCAGGTTTTCACCCAGACAGAAGTGGTGTCATGGCTTCATGTGTCTCTCCCCCTCCCAGGTTCCCCAAATATTCCCAAGGGTACCCCGTGGGTAATGACCCAGTGCTTGCACAGGGGACTACCTTTACCTTTAAGGAGATAATGGGAAGTGTAGCAGTTCTTATGGTTTTATTGCTTTGGCAGGGCACGCCCTCATTGCATATAATATTATCATAACGATTTCTGGGTCTCATCTCTGGATATATACTGTCCAAAGTCTACTGACTGTATAGTGACCTAATGACCTCCGTGGAGCAACCTTAAAGGGATTTAGCTTCGAGTAATCCACTTATCCTATGTAACAGACAGCCAATGTTTACTGACTCCAAGATAGAATGTGTATTGTCTTTTCCATTCCTTGATCTTGTTAATTATTAATCGTGGTATGCATTGCCTAAAATTCCATTGTCTAAAGTAATGATCAACCTCGCTATTCATTATGTGTCTTCCTTAATAAAACCTGGGAGCTCCACTCAGAGGGTAGAGCTGGTTCTCTCACGGATCAAAATACACTTGTGTGTGTGTTTTCCCTTCAGGGAAGCACCCTGAGGCATTTTATGATGCAGGAAGATTCAAAAACAACCTCTCATAGCCAATCATATCCAGGGGAGGAGGAATGGAAGTCAAGTCTCAGTCCCTCCTTGAATCACCATTTGGGTGTGCAGTCCAGAAATAGGGATGGGCAGCAGAAATGCAGCTAAGAACTTTGCGCAAGGGTTGGATTGTCTGGAACACAGGCATGCCTTCAAGCAGCTTAGTAGGTAAAGAGGGAGGAGAATAGTTAATAGGCGTGCAGATTAGCTGATACTCATTTCACACAGTGTAACACAAGCTTTGTTATCTGGTGTCTTTATTTGCAGGTTGGAGGGCAATTGCTTGTAGATCTGAAGGGCTCCTAGGGGACATCCGTGGCCTGAAGAATACTGCAGAACTCTGTCTGGTCTGGACTCTTAGTGTTTGGGATTGGGTTGTTAATGTCTGCCTCTGGCATCTTCAATAAGTATCTGTTTCTCTCGAGCACTTTAAGGTCTTCATTTACCATTCCTGCTTCCCACACTGGAAAATCTGGAGCTACCTTTAACCACTCGTCTTCCATGGCGGTTTTTCCAGTGAACCACCACATCTAGGAGAAATAAGGAAATGGACAACTGCTCAGAATATGATTAAGGAACCAATTTTGAATTTTTTTTAATGGAACGGGAACAAGGGTCTCCATCTCTCCTTGTGGCTGTACTCTCGCTATTTATTAGTTATTTACTTAACTTCATTTATAATCTGCCTTTCTTGCTGAGAAAGATAAATTGTCTAGTAAAAAAGTAGCAAATGCACTTGAAAAACTGTATAATTAGGGCAGGATTACAAAATTGAGTAATAATGCCACAAAACCAGTATAATATAGAAAAAGAACAATGTAATTAAAACGGCCTAAGGTTTCACAGAGGAGCCCCGTGGCGCAGAGTGTTAAGTACTGCAGTCAAAAGCTCTCCTCACGACCTGAGTTCGATCTCGACGGAAGTCAGTTTCAGGTAGCCGGCTCAAAGTTGACTCAGCCTTCCATCCTTCCGAGGTTGGTGAAATGAGTACCCAGCTTGCTGAGGGTAAAGGGAAGATGACTGGGGAAGGCAATGGCAAACCACCCCGCAAACAAAGTCTGCCTTGGAAACATAGGGATGTGACGTCACCCCAGGGGTCAGGAATGACCCGGTGCTTGCACAGGGGACCTTTACCTTTATGGTTTCACAAACATTAACTTTGAAATTATCATTTAAAGTGTGTTAAGCACTACATTCTCTAATGCTGATGCAGTAATAAAAATGAGCTGTGTTCAACACATGCACCTTTGTATTTAATAGGAAGATCCATACCAAGTGGAAGAGTGGCTCATATGGATTTTTAAGAAAGTATGTTATTAGTTCTGAATGTTATTACCAACCTTGATCTTTTTGGGGAGGGTAAGTAATAACAGAATTTCAGAAAATGTAAGCCATTCAATGCTTCCTCACCAGTCAGTTGCTGGATGTTTAGCTAGTTGACTAGTGTGCGATGGTATGTTGCATTGAGTTTATAAACTGAAACAGAATATATGAGCAGGGCATTCTTTAAAACTATAACACTGTGTTATAGTTTTCAAACTGCAATTTCATATATTTCGGTTGGTATGCGCTGCTGTGAGTTAAAAAAAGAAGGGAAAATACAGTTTTTAAAGAGGCTTCTGAACTTATGAAGCTGCTTTACTTTGAATCATTAATCCATCAAGGGCAGTACTGTTTACTTGGACAGGCGGTGGCTCTTCAGGGCCCCAGATTATGGTCTTTCATATGCACTGATATTTTTAACTGGAGGTGCTGGGGCTTGAACCTGTGGACCTTCTGCATGCATAATCTCCCTCTGAGCCACAGCCTGGTCGTTTATGCATGGGAGTTTTACCTGACGTTCGTTGCTCGCTGGACCAACACTTTCCTGTTGGGAATTTCTGTACCAGCAGTCTCCAAGCTCAAATCAAGTCCCCGCCCCTTTAAATGCTGCTTTGTAATTGACTTACTTTGTAGAGCTAACTGTGAGAGAAAATTCTACCCCAAAACCCAATTGCTGCATAAAAAAGCATTTTAAGAACAAAAAACAAAAAATGGAGCAATCTGAAAGGGGGGCGGAGAAATCCAAGCCTCAGTTTTAAAAAGTCTTTCTTCTGCTCAGAAAGAGCTCCCAGAAAGCAGGAAGCATTTGAATCCCCACCTCTTTACACACTGCTTTGAAATTGGCTGTGTCAGAAACCAAGCTTGTATGTCCCGCACTTTCCCTTATGCATGGGGATTTCACTCAGGCTGAGCTCAGGGGAAAGGGAAAAATTGGTTAACAGAGGAACAGGAAGTCCCAGGATTTGTGAGGGCTGGCAGAGAGGTCATCTCTAATGGACGGAAAACTCATGAATAACTCTAAGGAACAACTGAGATAGACCAGGGGCAAAGGTGAGTGAAAGTACCCATGCATAAATGACCCGTCCCCTTCTCTTAATAGACAGTGCACTAACTGACAGATTTGTTTTGCCCATTGCTGGCACTCTTTGAAGATTTCAGTAGTGGTATCCTGTAGAATTTTGGAGTTGGTGGGGCAGTAATTAAGGTGCATGTGTATGAGAAATCAAATCAGAATCTGCCAGAAATAATATTAGTCAGCTGTTGCCACACACGGTCAATCATCCATCCAGAAAATGTGGAAAGTGCAAATGACACAGCCACTGTATGAAACAGTGTTAGATGATGATGCTCCTGAACATTCAAGATCATCATCATGATGGTGTAAAGATCATAAAATGGACCTAAACGGGCTACTGAAGAAATATTATTTCATTGGGGAGTAATTTTAAATGGATGGAATGTGCAGAACTCTTATATTGATTGCATCATCTTGAAAACACAGAAACTGCTAGATTTTCTATTAAACTTTATGCTTCTAGTGTTAAAACTTTTGATGGTTTTCAATTTGAATTCAAGTGTTCTTGATTTGTCATGAGTCTACTGGGTGTACATTTGGTAGGCCTAGGGGCCATTTAGACACCCTCCTCCACACACAATTTTTAAAAAAAAATCCCTGGAGAAGATCCACTTCTCTGGGTCGAGTTAATACCAGCTCTAACTAAAGGTTTAGCTCTCATTTTCCTATGTAAACAGCATGCTATTCTATGGCATCCCAGTCCATGTTCTGGGGTTCAAAGGTTTTTTGCAAATTGATGATAAGTTCTCAAAACCTTACCTGGGTAATTAGCAGCCATGATTTCTCCAGATAGTTTTCATAACAGTTCTCGGTTGCCATCTGTAGAAAAATTTGGCTCTGTTCATCATTCCCAAGCATCAGCTGGAAGTAGGCCTTCAGGTGGTAAACCCTAGGGTAGTAGACTGGGCTTGTAGAGCACTGTATCATTGCCTGCTCCAAATTCTAATGGAAGATGGAAGGAGATTCATGTCAGGCAGAGTCATGAATGTGACCAAGGACATGTTGAAAGTGAAGGACAGTGTAATGTTTCTTTGCAGCCAGCATATCAGTACTGTAGAAGGGGCGCTAGAGCTAGCAAGGCAAATGGGTCAGTTCCTTTGACTACTTTCCTCTTGTCTGTTCTGCTGCCGTCCCCTCGTTACTTAGATTGCTATCCTTAAGGACTTCCTTCCTTCCAGCTGCCTCTCCACCATGTGCCCTCTCTGCAGCCTCCAAGAGAGCAACATGTGTTCTCTACATTCTTAGTTAGCTAGTTGGACTGCCTACCTGGTCTTTCTTAACACAGAATGGATTTCTTTAGCAACAAAGAATATTCTTTCTTTTCTTAAGGCAACAAGCCTAAAGCAGCCTCCTCCACTTGCCCACAGTATGCTCAAGCTAACAACATGTGGCCATAAGGAAACTTGAAGGAAAGATTATTGTCTTTCTTCTTTTCCCTTTTTTGTCTCCTTTGTCAGAGTTTAGAGTATAAGCTTTGTAGGGCACAGACTTTTTTTTTCTTATGCCACTTGGAAACACCCCAGATTCCATAATGATGGAGGATGAACCAGAAGGGGAAAAAATGGAAGCTGCAAAGAAGGAAAAACTTGGAATAATCAAGGGGAGACAGGATAGGAGCCCAGATAGGGGAATCAAATCCAGTTCTCCAGGTTAGAGTCCACTGCTCCTAACCACTGCTCTTAACCACTACACCACAGTGGCTGGTGTACACAACTGGGAATAGAAAGTGGAGCAAGCAACAAGAAAGGGTATGAATAACAGATCCCAAGTAGGATGAGACTAGATGCAGAGGCCCTATGAACTGCTGAGAAAGACTTGAGTAGTCTTTGAGCATCTTTGTCAGAAAAGGGGCAGGTGTCAGACTTAGCCACACATTACATTTTCCTTGTGTATTCCCTGTTCTTCTCTCTCTGTGTGATCAGCAAGCCTGTGGAAGTTAAGTCCCAAGTATGCCTGCACAGAAGCCATGAAGGTGAAACTCAATTCCCAGGCATACATGGGCCTACTTTGGATTGGGGCTGCAGCATGCAGGGAGAAGAGACTTAAGCCTGCTCTGTTTTCCCAACCGGAAACATCCCTGGGGGGTGCTATTTTCCCCATTGGGGATTTCATGTGTACTTATGGGGTACATCTACATTTCCCCAAAATAACACCCTAGGAATACTTTGGAGGAAATGGGTCATCTGATCTAGTTCTCATGCTGTTTGGACTGCATAAGAATTATCCAGGCCACACTGCTGAAAAGGGGAACAAAATGGCAGGGAAGAGACCAAGAACTTCTGAGAAATGCTATCACTGCAGAAATGGCAGGGACAGAACCGGTGGAGGCCTCAACCCACGACAAGTGACAGGCTCAAGCAAATTATCATAGCAAGAACAAGGAATAGCTCTGAAGGTGACCCCTCCTGTCCTCCCTGAAAATCAGGATATTTCCCTGAGCTTCACCTCCTCAGACTTAAGGGTGATTTATGAAGGGGAAGTTTGTGTTTGGTTTGCTGCAGTTTTCTGATCCAAATTCTCAAACACCATATGCATGAGGGTTCTCCCCCCTTCAAGAAATTCTTGTGTTTAATCATGCATCCCCAGTGAATCACAGAGCTTCTGAGTCCCTCCCCCTGAAAACCCAGCCTTGTTGCAGTTTACTTGGAGGGGGCGGGTCAGCTCTTAAAGGGACTGCTCCCTGTCTGTGCTTGTGCTTTTGCAAAGCTGAGTATTCCTCCCCTCCTTTCTTCAACAGCTCCCTGCCAGGAGCTGCCTTCCATCCTCTCTTCGGTTGGTGTCTTCCTGCACATTTCATGAAGGTTTCACTCCCTCTTTTGTGCTTTGCTTTGAGGGAAGGGGTTGAATGGGAGGGACAGACGCGTGGGAGGGAGAAGCCAGAACAGGCGTGGGGGGAAAAACCCCGAAGTTAGAACTATGCATGGAAATGGCAGGGGTCTGCCTAGCTCTTGCCTTGAAGCAGAATTTAAATTCGTTATAAAACATCATCCTAGATCTGCGGGGAAAGAATGAGGCGGGAGCGAAGTGACTTCTAAAGGTTGGTAAAATCATGAATAAGGCAAAGGAAGCCTTGAAGCTGTCCAGCAGGACTGCAAGCTAAATACCCCTGCCTAATTGGCCATGGTCTCTTGGCCTCTGCACGGACAATCATGCTCCATGCTTTCCCATGCCCCTCACCTTTGCTACCCTGTTGCGCAGCTCACGGACTTTGTCAGGCCTCTCTCCAATGTACTTTTGTAACAACAGAGCCTCGCACTCCACGAACTTGCAGAATCCATAATTAGCAGAGAGTGAGGTGCTTGTTCTCTTCACCAGCCTTCTAGCCTGCTCAAATGGCTCTTTGAAGTTATCCCATAAATTAAGTCTGGCAAACCTTTATTTCCAAGACAGACCAACATGCATCACATTTTAGGCAGCAGGATACTGGGCCCCCTACTTTTCTGAACACCTAGTCTGGATTCCAAATATTTTGGCCCTAAAATGAGGAGATATTTGCCTGTCTGCAAGCTCCACCAACCACCCTCACATGGGCAAGAGCGTGTAAACACAGTTTCATGCATGTACCTTCCAATCCCCATGACAGAAAGTCAAACTTGACGTTACATTGGCCAAGGGTCAGCCAGTGGTCGATAATGCCATTTTGAGAAGAATTTGGCTGTTTAAAAATACCATGAGGGCCCAATTGGGCCCACCATGCAGTGGGACCAGGTGATCTTGTTCTCCCCACCATGTGCCTTTTAAAGTTTGTTTTGGCACTCGAAAAGGCATGGATTGCCTCCCCCTCCCCCCCGGTGCACTGCCATCATCGGCAAGCATGGCTCAGACCTTTGGCCACCATAACATCTAGGTTTTTTTTAATTTTTATTAGATTTTTTTTCTTTAAGAAAAAAATGAAAAACAAACAAATACAACAAGAAAAAATAAAAAAAATTACAAAAAAGAATACAAGAAATTATAAAAGGGTATTCATATACCATAATTAATACATTCATAATTACTAATTTATAATGTTAAGCAAAGATACCCTTTCCCCTCCACCTACCTAAAGAGTGACCCTTCACCCGACTTCCGCAGAAGTGTCTTAACAGTTTTATTTTATCCATTAATATTATAAATCACAATTGTTAAAAAATTGATTTCTATATCTCATTAATTAATAAAGTAAAGTCCGTTTTTGCCAACTTATCCCAATATGAGGTGGCCTTAACCCATGTTTTTTTAAATTCTCCCATATCCTTTCCATGCAGAAATTCTGTTAACCTGGCCATCCTCATATACATGCATAATTTCTCTCTCCAGTCAATGATTGAAGGTTTATTTACTTGTTTCCATACTTTGGCTATCACAATTCTTGCAGCAGCAAAACTGTATTGACAGATAATCCTATCCTGGTCAGATATATATTTTTGGTGGGATTCCCAATAAGCAAAATGATGGTTTCCTTTTTACTCTACTATTAATCAAATTATTTGTTTCCCTTAATATTTTTTCCAAATTTTTTTAATTTTTTTGCATAACCACCATACATGCATATATGTTCCTCTTTCCTTTCCACATTTCCAACAGATTCCCTTGTCTTCCCTATTCATCTTGGATATCATAACTGGGGTTATATGCCATCTATACAACATTTTATATAAATTTTCTTTGATTTCATTGGTTATTGTAAATTTAAACTCTCTCTTCCATAAATTTTCCCATATATCCAAATCGATATTAAATCCTAAGTACTTCATCCATTTAATCATACCTGGTTTGATTCTTTCTTGTTCTAGATTGGTCGTAATTAGTAATTTATACATGCTACCTATCAGTCCTTTATTTCCTTTAATACTTTCTCTAACTCAGATTTATTTTTGTTAAATCCAAGCTGATTATCTTTATTAAATATATCTCTTAACCTATAATACACAAACCAATCCTTTATATCTAATTCTTCCCTACTTTTTAAAACCCATTTCTCTTCTTTCCAATCAATAATATTTCTATACATATCTATATCTAAATTCAGCTGTAATCCTCTTCTCATATGGGCTTCTGTTGGATTAACCCATCCCGGAGTCCTTTTTTCTAAAATCCTTCTATATATTTTTCCAAATTTGTAATAACCCTGCTCTAATTATATGAATATTAAAATCCCTATTTACCTTTTCCTTCTCATACCACAAATATGCATGCCAGCCAAAACGGAGATTATGACCTTCTAATTCTAATATTTTGGGATTCTGTAACATAATCCAGGTCTTTAACCAAACAAAACAAGATGCCTCATAATACATTTTTAAATCTGGCAACCCTAATCCTCCTGTTTCTCTTAATTGAATCAAATTATTATATGCTATTCTATGTTTTGCTTTACCTCACAAAAAGTTTAAAATATCTTTTTTCCAGATTTTAAATATTTTAGATCCTTTAATGATTGGTAAATTTTGAAATAAAAAAAGCATTTTAGGTAATACCATCATTTTAATTACTTAAATTCTACCCCATAATGATAAAGGTATTTTCCCCCAATTCTTCAAATCTATATTGATTTGCTGCCAATTTTTAATATAATTATTTTTAAATAGATTGAAATTATTTGAGGTTAACCAAATACCCAAATATTTTACCCGATGTTCAATACAAAAACCAGACCATAACATCTAATTTGACCATGGCTGCCATAATGACTAGTTTCGCCCTAATTCAATTTTTCAAAATGTGGAACTTGGAACATGCTGAAGAATTTGGATGCATTTCATTCCAGATTTTACTTTTGGTGAATGATACATTTTCTTCTCAGAAACTTCTTAGTGCTGGGAAAGGACAGACTGGGCATCACATGATGGACAGAGGATGTGGGGTAGGAATAGGAGCAGCAGTAGATATTTGCATCCTACAAGAAGCCTGACTCAGCCACTACCTGGTTTCTTACCCTTCAGTAGAAATTGCCTACCTGGTTTCTGTGCCACCTGTCCAACCCAAATGTTAATGAACTCAAGGTTCTTGAAATGTATAAGTATACAAGCTAGGGGACAGTGAGAAATCATGGAGAAGGGTAGGATAAACAATTTGGAAACATTCCCCCATCCCCAGATTTCCTATTTGTGGATGCACAATCCACATCCCTGATGTTTTCAGGGATGTACACATGCTAATTTCCCCTCCCTCTGCCTTTTCTGTAACTGGCTTGTTTATTTAGATATTTATGCCTCGCTTTTCTCCCCAGTGAGGACCCAAAGCAGCTCACAACATCATTTCCCCTTAATAATAACAACCCCGTGAGTGAGGTGAGGCCGAGAGGGAGTGATTGGATCAAGATCACCCAGCAGGCGTCTTGGCACATTGGGGATTCAAACCTTGGTCTTTCAGGACCCTAGTCCAACACACCAACCACTAAAACATACTCTCTCAACTGCTCTCAATGTTCTGTGCCTCCTGAAACATACACAGTTCTCACCAGGCTGCTTTTGGGGGGACATCTCCTTTTTTCCTTTTGGAAAATTTATTTATTTATCTGTACAGGTTGGGAATCCCAAGTGTGATGCTGCGATGAAGGTCAGTGGTATGGAAGGTCCAGTATTCCAGAGAAGACTGCTGCAGCCCAAGACAAATGGGTTGTAAGGCAGTGCTCCAGTGAGCCCTGGTGCCAATTAAGTCCTTTACATCATGCCTGAAAAGATGAGCTGCTCCAAACCCCCCTTGTCATTCAGACTGTTTGGCACCATATGGCTGCATCTGTTTGCTACCATTTTAGGAGCACGATCACAATGTTCTTTTTGTGGTCACACAAATGGGCTTTTCTTGCCTATACAGACCCTTAATTCAGAACATTCTAAAGCTAGATTTCATGAATGAAAACATTCCCCTCTTTTGAGCCCACAAACCACCTACAACTACAGCTCTGGGCTGGCAACAGCAGTTTAGGACTGAGATGGGAAACCCAAGGTGCTATGAAATGTTACCAAATGGCCATAGAAGAATACAAGCTGAGCATGATGCCGTTTTGAGACAGAAGGATGCAGTTTCCTTCATTGGTGGTAATGAAGTCCAGGCAATACCCAAATGGCTTATATGAAAAACCTGCAAAAGAAAACCAGCATTACTCCAAAATAGAAATAACAAAAGGCTCAGAAGTTATATGATAAAGCTTGGTGAAAGGGTTGCCTGATAATCAATTGGACTAGAACTGAGTGGAGCTCACTCTGGGCTGCCTGTCAATGACAAAATTGACTAGTTTGATCCACATGGAAGCACTGGACTTATGTCCACCTTTCCCCTTGCAATCACATGTCTGTAATAATGGATCTGACATTTTAGTACAGATAATCATGGAGAAGTGTTCAATGAATGAAGAAAATATATTCACAAGCCAACATCAATTTGAAATGGGACAATGATGCTACACCAATACACATCCGTCAAGACTGTGCTGTAATGGCAGCCTAAACTCCTAACAATTCTACAAACCCGTACTTGAAAAAACTGGGATGGCATCTAGAAAAGAAAATGGATTGGAAGAAATGCTACCTACATACTCAGAGATTAATGAATGAGTTCATGCTATCAAATGCTAATGTGGAAACTTACTAGGCAAGAAGAAGAAGAAGAAGAATTGGTTTTTATATGCTGACTTTCTCTACCACTTAAGGGAGACTCAAACCTGCTTACAATCGCCTTCCCTTTCCCTCCCCACCACAGACACCCTGTGAGGTGGGTGAGGCTGAGAGAGTGTGACTTGCCCAAGGTCACCCAGCTGGCTTCATGTGTAAGAGTGGGGAATCAAACCTGGTTCTCCAGATCAGACTCCTCCGCTCCAAACCACTGCTCTTAACCACACCACTGAAGTCCATTGATTACTTTTCTCCAATGTGAAAATTGTGCCCCTGAGTACAAGCCTGAAAATTCATCCCCTTCCATCAAATCCTTCCACTGCCACTCTCTGATGGCTGCATCTTCCAGTTTAAACAGTTATTTGTTGCATCCAACTTGTGTGGTGAGACATGTTGTTAGAAGCACCCAGTACTTACTAGCATAAAGAATGAGATCCATGCATCCAGAAATAAAGCAGGCCTTCCCAATGATATTGTCATCTTTAAACGAGAGCTTTTCCAACTGGCTCAGTACTTGTACAGATTCAGCAAGTCTAGGGTGGAACAAAGAAAAAGAAAACAGTGGTCATTTATTCATGGCTGTTTGCTGCAGTTTCCATGCTTTGTTGCTCCAGACCTTATTTTTGATTTTTCACAGCTGTCGCGAATTGGCCCATAAAATTTGCAGCATCCCAGCAGCAACTCAAACCTGTGTTGCTAAGATCTTTCCCTTTGCCCCGCCCTTTCTGCTGGAGGGTCCATGAAAAACTCCATGGAGTCGGATTTCTTCTCCCCGCCCATCCCGGCAAATGTCTCCTCCCTCTCCTACGTCTCCCCACCCACAGGGGCAGCTATTGGCCAAGGGTTCTTTTTTTGATCCGACCAGAAGCCCGCCCCTTTTCGTGCGCTTTGCGCGGCCTCTAGATCCGCGCTTGAGTGCCATACCAAATCCAAATCTCTACGGCAAGATCATAATAGATGTGTGGCCTCCCATGCATAAATGGCCCTGGGCGCTTTGGCTGCTGCACTAATAAAGAAAGAAAAAATAAGGGGGAAACAAAGAGTGGGGGTGAAGAAGAAAAAGGTGCGCAAGCGTAAATCATGAGGGGAGAAGTGAAAAGAACTATTCCAAAAGGGGACGAAGCAACAAGTCAGGACACACCATCAAAAAAGGGAGGGGGACTAAAAGAGAAACAAGGAAAGCGGACAGAAACAGAAAACAGAAGTCAATGGGAAAATGAATCCAAAGCTGAAAGGGAAGGGGGGGAACCATGCCGAGTCAAAGCAGAAAGGGAGACAAGGGCCGTTAAGCAGGGGAGGTTTTGCCTTGGATTTGTCGCTCTCACTAGATGCACATTTTCCTGATCCAAATTCTCAAAACTCTGCATTGGGGGCTTATTGTTGAGTTTTGAGAATTCAGATGGGGAAAATATACATCCAGAGAGCGGCAAATCCAAGGCAGAACTCCACATGCATTCGGTTGCATGAAAGTGGAGTCGAGCGGTTTGGAGCCCGATAGGACTTCTCCTTCCCCCTCTCCTTCGAATGCCTCCCCTCTATGGAGCTGCGGCCTTTTTCTCATGAGTAATCCAAGCTACATCGGGCTTTATGAATTAGATTCGATTCCATGAATAACCTTTTAAGTTCGGGGTTTTTTTGCTCCGCCTCAAAAGAGCAGCAATTTTTGAGTGAATAATTGACCAGTCTCTTTGTGCAATTATAGCAGGTCAGATCCCAGAAGAGCTAGTTGTACTTGTTGAGATGATGCACAGCTAGAAGTTATTCTCAACTATGGAGGCTGCACAATTACTTCATATTGATATCATTTATAGTAGGGGTGCTAAACATAAGGCCCAAGGGCTAGATCCGGCCCCTTGAGAACTCTTATCCGGCCTGCAAGCCAGCTGAGGCAGCCGTACCCCCCCCCCACTCTCAATCTGGGCTGGTGAGGCATGGCCCAGTCCGATGAAGTGACATTTATGTCATATCCTGCCCTAGTAACAATTGAGTTTGACATCCCTGATTTATAGCTTTGCCTTTCTTTGATTACAGAACTTTCTTTTTTCCAATTTTTTTTCAATTTGTCAATTTTATTTTAACAAACTCAAACAACCATAAACACATCAAAATATTAAAACATAAACTTAATATAACAATGTATATGAAACTTGTCATTCAAAATTACAATTCTATTGTCAACCTCATAAAATTGTGTGTGTGTTAAGTGCCGTCAAGTCGCTTCCGACTCATGGCGACCCTATGAATGAAAGTCCTCCAAAATGTCCTATCTTTGACAGCCTTGCTCAGATCTTGCAAATTGAAGGCTGTGGCTTCCTTTATTGAGTCAATCCATCTCTTGTTGGGTCTTCCTCTTTTCCTGATGCCCTCAACTTTTCCTATCATGACGGTCTTTTCCAGTGACTCTTGTAGTCTCATGATGTGACCAAAATACGATAGCCTCAGTTTATTCATTTTAGCTTCTAGGGTCAGTTCAGGCTTGATTTGATCTATAACCCACTGATTTGTTTTTTTAGCAGTCCATAAAATTACATTACTCTTTATCACATATTTTTCCATATCAATCATATTTATTACTTACTAATTACCTAAAACTATTTTATTTTATCAACGTTTGATTGAGTTCTGTCCAAAATTTCTAGCTACATAATAAAAAAGACATTCAATTGTCCCAAAAATTCTGTGATTGGCCTGTTATGTATAAAAGATGTCAATGTTGCCATAGTTACGTATGCTGTTAATTTGTTAATGTGTGTGTGTAAAGTGCTGTCAAGTCGCAGGTGACTTATGGCGACCCCTTTTTTGGGGGGGTTTCATGGCAAGAGACTAACAGATGTGGTTTGCCAGTGCCTTCCTCTGCACAGCAACCCTGGTATTCCTTGGTGGTCTCCCATCCAAATACTAACCAGGGCCGACCCTGCTTAGCTTCTGAGATCTGAC
This sequence comes from Euleptes europaea, assembly GCF_029931775.1. Taxonomy (NCBI): domain Eukaryota; kingdom Metazoa; phylum Chordata; class Lepidosauria; order Squamata; family Sphaerodactylidae; genus Euleptes; species Euleptes europaea. Next base: position 27,399,264 of record NC_079313.1, on the reverse strand, counting down.
GAGATCAGGCTAGCCAGGGCCATCCAGGTCAGGGCAATTTGTTAATACATTCATCTAAATCTAGGCATTTCTCTGCTTTCTATTTGCTGCATATTCCACTCTTGCTGTTTTCACCATAAACCTCAATAGGTCATTATGTGTTTTTTAAATATTGCTTGGTATAAGTAAGTAAGTAAGTTTATTGATACGGTCTGTTTGACCAGCCAAAAGTTATGCATAAAATTAACCAACTTAATAAAACCACAAAATTAATATAAATTACAAAATTAGATAAAAGTCTAATGCTATTTAAAATGTAAGATTTTAACACAAATCACAAAAATTAACTTAGCATCTTAATATTTCTAAAAATATAGCAAAGTTAAGTAATTTTTTCCATTCTATTTTTGCGAGTTTTGATTGCGATGACACAGAATTTGGCGGTTGGGAGTAAAAGGTGTAGAGTATCACCCATCAGGAGCCTCTTAGTCAGGAATTCTACTGGCTTATCAGAGAATTCACTGATTAGGGGAGCAATGAATTTGATACGGGCATCATGATAAAATGAACAGCTGAACAATACATGTTCGGTGGTTTAGATGTCTCCTGACCTGCAAGGGCCTTTCTGATCTTGGCGTCTTCTTGTATTTTCCTTCTAGGACAGCCAAAGGCAGGGCATGACATCTGGCTAGAGTGTAGGCCTTCCTATAGTTAACAATTTCCAAATGAGAGAAATATGCTGAAGGGGTAACTAGATATCTAGATTTTTCTGGAGCCAAGAAGAAGGGTGATTTACCCAGGTCTTCCTGACGTTCGGTATCTTTAACCCTTTGCTTCAAAAAGCTTGCACCTTGTTCTAACCCTATGGCTAAAAGGCAGATGGAGAAAGGCCCAGCCAGGCCAATTTGTTGAGGACCTCCTTCAGCCAAGATGATTAAAATTTATCCTTCACTAACAGTGGTAGCAAGCCTTGGGGGTTAAGGTTTAAGCCATGCAATGATAAAAGCCATGCAAACCCTTGCCTCCACCCTCACCAATCCTGCCTCCAATCTGGCTGTGGCATTTGAGGCTGCTCTCAAGAATTTGGATTGAACGCCTTTCAATGGAACAAAGGTGGATGAGGGTGGCCCGAGTATGGTTCCGTACATCAGTTGAGCCAATGATTTCACCTGGTATAGTGCGGCAGGCAGAAAGTGTCGTCCCCTGGTTCTTAGAAATTTTACTATATTTAGGGCCAATTTTTGCCCTATCTCCACTGCATGCTCTCTGTGAGCTTTTCTAGAGCCAGAAGCATGTATCACCTCACCTAGGTCAGGGGGCGCAAAAGCGCGGCTCCTGAGCCGAAAGTGGCTCTTTGGGCCCCTGAGTGCGGCTCTTCCCACGTGCGGAAGCAGCGCCCTAGGCCGGCCGAAGCAGCGGGAGGGTCTCCGAGAGAGGAAGGGTGGCCCTTCCTCCTCCTCGCCCCAGCGCCGTCCCCGCCTCCCACCATTGCGGTGGCAGCCGGAGAACGACAAGAGCCCCTCAGCTGCCCCCCCGTCTTTTCTTGCCGCCCGGCTGCGCGCCTTGGTTTGGCAGAGAGGGGGCTCCTCCCTCCCTCCTCCCTTCCTTCTCCCAACCGTGAGGAGTGAGGCGTGGCTGTCCGGTCCTCGTTTCGGCCGCCGCCTTCCCTCCTCTGTCTCTATGGGCGACCAGAGCTGGGCGACCTCTCACCCCCACCTCCTCCTGTTGGCTCCGCCTGGCCCCGGGCGGGGAAGGCGACGATGCTTCCTGGGCCAGGACCGAGCTCGCTTCTCTCCCCGCGCCTCAGACTGAGAGTTTGGAGCCGGTCCGGCACATTGCCTTCCCACCCCCCGGGCAGGCCGCGTCTTGCCCGGACGGGATCTTGCGGGGGAACTTCCAGGGCGGGGGGCGGATTTCGCGCCTTAATCACCGGCCCACTTGGAAGGGGTAAACTCTCCTCCTCGCCGCCTTCCTCCTCCTCGTCCCCCTCAGGCGGCTCCCAAAAGTCCAGCTCCAGGCTGCCTTTCTTCCCCAGTTCCTTCCTTCTCTTTCCTTTCCCAGTTCCTTCCTTTCTTTGTCCCTCCCCCACTCTTCCTTCCTTCCATCCTTCCTCCCTTTCATCCTTTCTTCCCCAGTTCCTTCCTTCTTTCCTTTCCCCCTTCCTTCCTTTCTTTCTCTCTGTCCCTCCCCCCACTCTTCCTTCCTTCCATCCTTCCTCCCTTTCATCCTTTCTTCCCCAGTTCCCTCCTTCTTTCTTTCCCCCCTTCCTTCCTTCCTGGCCCTCCCCCACTCTTCCTTCCATCATTCCTCCCTTTCTTCCCCAGTTCCTTCCTTCTCTTTCCTTTCCCAGTTCCTTCCTTCCTTCCTTCCTCTTTCTTTCTCCATCCCTCCCCCTTTCTTTCTTCCTTCTTTCCTTTCCCAGTTCCTTCCTTCCTTTCTCCATTCCTCCCCCCTCCCTTCCTCTACTAGCGTTTGCTGTTCTTTCCCTTTTCGGTTCTACATATTCATGCAAACAATCTTTTTCAAGCATGAACCTTATCAAGAGTAAATTGAGAAGTCGTCTTATTGATGAGAACCTGGAATCATGCCTAAAATTAAAAACAAAAACATACAAACCTGATTTACCCAAACTTTCCAAGGAGATGCAAGGCCATTGTTCACATTGTTTGTCAGTCATTGTCATGATTTAATTTTATGGATACCTTACTTACAATTTAATTTTTATCAATAATTAAGATCATTATTAAGTATGATATCAAGTTTTATACAGTGTACCTATAGTTTAATTAAGACTTAAAACTTTAATTAAAGTTTATTAAGTTAATAAACAGTGTACCTACCTATATAGTTTAAGTTTAAGAAATTTGGCTCTCAAAAGAAATCTCAATGGTTGTACTGTTGATATTTGGCTCTCTTGACTAATGAGTTTGCCGACCACTGACCTAGGTATTTGAATTTGCTTACCTGTTCTATTCTATTCTATGATTATTGATGCTCCATGAGCGCATTTTTGGATGTTCGCCAAAGGCTATTGCTTGGTTTAATAACATACTTTTCAAGTCCATCACATACTTTTCAAGTTCATCAAAAATTTTGATTACAGAACTTGAGGTCGCCTAGGTAGAGTTTCCAGAATGTCTCCCATGCAGGAGAGAGGAGTTGCTGCTGCACCAATGGAATATCACCACTGGATCCAAGCCTTATAGTGCCAGTGTAAGCAATTACACTCTTCTACATTCATTGAACTCAGTGGGCTTAGGAGACTCTGTTTAAGACGGCTCTGTTAGTTTCAAGCAAGGTTCCTGGAACCTCCTCCAACCATGCCCTGGACTCAAGGATTATCACAGTAGAGATCTTCCTATATATACAGTGAGGGAAAAAAGTATTTGATCCCCTGCTAAATTTGCCCGTTTGCCCTCTGATGAAGAAATGGCCAGTCCATAATTTTAATGGTAGGTTTACTGTAGCTGTGAGAGACAGAATAACAACAGGAAAAACCCCAGAAACCCAGAAGACAAAAGTCAGAGATTGATGAGCATTATAATGAGTGAAATAAGTATATGATCCCCTATCAACCAGCCAGATTAGGGTTAGGGTTAGGGTTCTGCTGTCGACAGAAGCAATCATTCCATCAGATTCCAAACTAGCCACCATGACCAAGACCAAAGAGCTGTCCAAGGATGTCAGGGACAATATTGTAGACCTGCACAAGGCTGGACTGGGCTACAAGACTATTGCCAAGCAGCTTGGTGAGAAGGTGACAACCCTAACCCTAACCCTAACTGTCAACCTCCCTTGGTCTGGGGCTCCATGCAAGAGCTCATCTCGTGGAGTTGCAATGATCATGAGAACGGTGATGAAGCAACCCAGAACTACACGGGGGGGACTTGTCAATGATCTCAGGGCAGCTGGGACCATAGTCACCATGAAAACAGTTGGTAACACACTACGCCGTGAAGGACTTAGATCTTACAGAGCCCGCAAGGTCCCCTTGCTCAAGGCAGCACATGTACAGGCCCGTCTGCACTTTGCCAATGCACATCTGAATGACCCAGAGAACTGGGTGAAAGTGTTGTGGTCAGATGAGACCAAAATCGAGCTCTTTGGCATCAACTCAACTCGCCGTGTTTGGAGGAGGAGGAATGCTGCCTACGACCCCAAGAACACCATCCCCACCATCAAACATGGAGGGGGACATATTATGCTTTGGGGGTGTTTTTCTGCTAAGGGGACAGGACACCTTCACCGCATCGAAGGGATGATGGATGGGACCATGTATCGTCAAATCTTGGGTGAGCACCTCCTTCCCTCAGCCAGGGCATTGAAAATGGGTCGAGGATGGGTATTCCAGCATGACAATGACCCAAAACACACAGCCAAGGCAACAAAGGAGTGGCTCAAGAAGAAGCACATTAAGGTCTTGGAGTGGCCTAGCCAGTCTCCAGACCTTAATCCCATCGAAAATCTGTGGAGGGAGCTGAAGGTTCGAGTAGCTACTCATCAGCCTCGAAATCTTACTGACTTGGAGAGGATCTGCAAAGAGGAGTGGGACAAAATACCTCCTGAGATGTGTGCAAACCTGGTGGCCACCTACATGAAACGTCTGACCTCTGTAATTGCCAACAAGGGTTTTGCCACCAAGTACTAAGTCATCTTTTGCAAAGGGATCAAATACTTATTTCACTCATTATAATGCACATCAATCTCTGACTTTTGTCTTCTGGGTTTCTGGGGTTTTTCCTGTTGTTATTCTGTCTCTCACAGCTACAATAAACCTACCATTAAAATTATGGACTGGTCATTTCTTCGTCAGAGGGCAAACGGGCAAATTCAGCAGGGGATCAAATACTTTCCCCCCTCACTGTAGGAGTTTGTTTATCACAACAGACTGTCCAAATAGTTTTTGCCTGAGTGGTTTGTAGAGAGCCAGCACAGTGTAATGGTTAAGGTGTTGGACTAGGACCTGGGAAACCCAGGTTCAAATTCCCACTCGTGCCATGGAAGCTTGCTGGGTGACCTTGGGCCAGTCACATACTCTCAACCCTTACCTTGGCTAGTATATGGATAGGAGACCTCCAAGGAATACCAGGGTTGTGACGTGGAGGCAGGCAATGGCAATGCACCTCTGAACCTCTCTTGTCTTGAAAACCCTACGGGGTTGCTATAAGTCAGCTGTGACTTGATGGCAAAAAAATGGTTTGTAACATTAATATAAAATCTATGCCGGCCAATATGTTTATTCCTATTATGAGTATCTTTTTTTCTGTTTTCTCTCCCAGTTGAAGCACAGTCTGTCATTCACAGACACAGTAGGAAATGCTCAAGCAATTTGTTTCCTCACACATCAAAGAGATCCAAAAGTTGTATATATGGGAAGGTCACATTTTTGTTCCTGAAAACACAGGTAGTACCGTACTAAATACCAATGTGCCACACAGGGACTGCATTTTCCACATAAAGTGCAAGTTGACATTCAGCGGTGAACAGCAGGGTGCTGAACTTAAATCCTATGTAAAAAAAATCTGCAGAACCTTCTTTAATCAATGGCAAACAAACCAGGCTTTCAGGGAAGAAAAGATAATGGGGAAAGGGGTTTCTTGGAGGTAGAAAAGTTGGAAACCACTACATAGACTGAAATATAAGAAGATATAATATAAGCAAAGTACCTGCCTCTGAGAAAAAGAGCACTGAAAAGGTCAAAGAGAATACTACAGTTGAGTTTAGACTCCTGTATCAGTTCACAAATTTCATGCACTCGAAAGCCTGCAAAGAAAGCGAACACATGAAGTGGACTCTCTCTCTCTCTCTCTCTCCATCGCACAGTCCCTGTTGTTGGGGGCTGTCTGGCTGACTTACCCAGCTGGGAGGCTAAAGCCAGGTTCCCTAAGCAAAGTTTCACATAGGCCAAGGATGCCGCCACCTTAGCTAATATAGACAGCTCTCCTCCAACAACTCGAAGGTATGAACTACGTTTGATGGCCATTTCCTCATATTTCATCCATTCCTGTTGATAGCCAATCAGCTGACAGCAGAGTGAAAACTCCATGTAGGAGGAGATTATCTGTGAAATGAGCAAATAAATAACCATTGTGTTTTATTTAGAAATCTCCCTCAGGAAGCACTTACACCTGAATTAAAAAGAGGCATCCTAAAAAACTAGAATGACAATGAGTGTAAAAGTAATGTTTATTTTTTTTTTAATTGCATGATCAGGATCTATGCAGCAGAAAGCATACATCCTGTAATGTCTCAATGATGGCAGAAGCACACTTTTCATGTTATTATTTTACTCATTTAAAAAGATTTCTATGCCATTTCTCCAGAGTGCCTGCTCAGGCCACCTTACAAAGTAAAACAAATTAAACATCAAACACCATGGAAGTCATTAACAAGGAACAAACTAAGATGCATAATGCAGTTAGATTGTATGTAGATTTGAGTACAAATGTATATATTTTTGCTATGTTAAAGATTCATTTACTTTTAAGATTTCAAGATTAATATTAGATAGTATAGAATGAATTATTTCCACTCCACTAGGTATTTGATGAGGATCTTGTTGCATGTATGGAGTATTGATTATGTATGAGGAGTGTATGGTTTATGTTGTATGTATGTTTTATGTTGTTTAGAAACTACAAAAATAATAATTAAATGAATGAACAAACTATTTAAAACTCAGCCATTAAAAACCCAACCTGAGAATGAAAATAGCAACATTTAACAGCTTAAAACTTATCTCATAAAACAATTCATAGGCTAGAAGTGGACTCTTAAAAATGACAATCTCCTTAATGAAGAGTTCATCCTCGGAACATTAATTCATTTGGAGTAAGTACACACCTTGGTTGTATCTTTACAGGAGCCCTCTCTACATCAGCCCTCTGTACACTGAATGCACATGCAGAGAGCATGAGTGGGCATGAGCATGCTGGCCCTACCCCCTGCCTCCATGCGATTGCTGGGTTGTGAGCATGGAACCTACGCACAGAGGAAGGGTCCACATGTTGGCTTCCCTCCCCATGATCAGGAATGTGTAAATGGTGAGTTATTAATGTGGACGAGAATTCTCACCTCTGCAATAATCATGCATCGGAAAAGTGAGAAACCAATCTACCCTTTTACTATTCTTTAACCATCCTGACTGATTATGATTTGGTGGGGGGAAAGATGTCTAATCCACATGAAACAGTCTAGTGTACATGCTTTCAGACAATACCAGATATGCATTTGGAGTACTATGTACAGTTCTAGAGGCCTCACTTCAAAAAGGATGTGGACAGAATGGAGCGGGTGCAGAGGAGAGCGATGAAGATAGTTAGGGGCCTGGAGACCAAGCCCTATGAGGAAAGGTGGAGGGAGTTGGGAATATTTAGTCTGGATAAGAGGAGATTGAGGGAGGACATGATTGCTCTCTTTAGGTATTTGAAAGGCTGTCAGTTAGAGGAGGGCAGGGAACTGTTATGTTGGCAGCAGAAGACAGGACTCATAGTAATGGGTATAAATTATGGGTGGAAAGATACCAACTGGACATTAGGAATTTTTTTTTTTTTACAGTGAGAGTAGTTCAGCAGTGGAATCAGCTGCCTAGGGAGGTGGTGAGCTCCCCCTCACTGACAGTCTTTAAGCAGCGGCTGGATGAAAACTTGTCAGGGATGCTCTAGGCTGATCCTGCACTGAGCAGGGGGCTAGATTAGATGGCATGTATGGCCCCTTCCAACTCTACAATCCTATGTGCTTTCCCTGTGACAAGGATCACACAAGACAAAAGACAGAAAGCCCCCAGAGCTAGAGTTAATGACATACCTGGGCCTCATCCTGAGACTCCTCTGCACAGTTCACAGTCATGAGAGCTGCCAAGTGGGAGAACCTATTACTCTTCGTGGCAGGATCTAAGCTAAAGGCCTGCCAGAGTACAGACAGGCAGCGACCCTGCTGGTAAAGAACAGCCAGTCTCTTCTCTCTGCTGCAAAAGATACCACAAGATAATCACTGTTATTTCATGATGGAATTGCCACTCCTGAAGGAATAACACGGAATATGTTGGTGGAGTTTGGTGGGCAAGGAGAGAACATAGAAATATGAGCTCAGTGTTTATAAACCCTTCCCTCGCATTTATTAATCACAGTTACAGACATTTACTGCTTCCCTGCAGATATTTAGCAATGATTTTATTTATCTGTTTATGTAGATTATTTCTCCACACAGCCTATTTGAGACAGGTTATAAAGTGCTGTGCATGTTGAGAACAGGTTTCATCCCCCCCCTCGAGGTTTTCCTGAAACAGTAGCAGGAAGTTGCTATCTGGCCCACTGGGGAAACCCATGTGGTTTGATCTAGGTAGTGGTATGATCCTACCCCAGGTATGTGAAAGCAGGAGGGGAGAAAGTACACCCAATGAGATCATTTTGGAGCCACTGGCATGCTATTGGACCTCTCCTGCTTCAGCTTCTTGAGGATGGGGCACATGTCAATAGTTTTCAAATATCTAAAATACCTTTCTGATCCTCTAAGATTTACAGCAATTACACTAAGGATGGGTTAAAGCAAATGGTCACAATCCAACCCAGACTGACTGGGTTGGTGGTGGAAAGTGCCATCAAGTCATAGCTGACTTTTGGCAACCCTGTACAGCAGGGGTGTTGAACTCAATTGTTACGAGAGTCAGATATGACATAAATGCCACTAGGTCAGGTCAGACCATGGCTCGGCAGCCCAGATCAAGGGGTAGGGGTAGCTGCCTCGGCTGGCTTGTGGACCAGATAAGAGCTCTCAAGGGGCCTGATCCAGCCTGTGGGCTTTATGTTTAACACCCCTGCAGTTAGGTTTTCAAGACAAGAGAAGAACAGAGGTGGTTTTGCCATTGCCTACCTCTGTGCAGCAATCCTGGACATCCTTGGTGGTCTCCCATCCAAATACTAACTAGGGCTGACCCTGCTTACCAGCCAAGATGTGGTGAGATCAGGCAAGCCTGGGCCATCCAGGTCACTGACTGTTTTACATACGCTTCGTTCTGTATTGGATTGTGGTCAACAGTAATACTAAAGATGGATCTGGGTAAAACATCAGCAACAATTTCTTAACTCAAAGTGCTGTTGTGCTATTTATTTATTTATTTACTGCATTTATACCCTGCCTTTCTCCCCAACAGAAACCCAAAGCAGCTTACATCATTCTCCTCTCCTCTGTAAGGTGGGTTGGGCTGAGAATGCGCAATTGGCCCAAGGTCACCCAGTGAGCTTCTATGGCAGAGTGGGGAATCTGAACTTGGGTTTCCCAGATCCTAGTCTGACACTCTTAACTACTACATCATGCTGGATCTCCGATTAATATGCTCCTGAGAGAGAAAGAAAGGAAGGTGATACAGGCCCATGACTTTGTTTGTTTGTTTTTAGAAGAGGCCATCTACGCCATCCATGCTGGAGTTCCAGAAATGGGACTTGGTAGCACATTGGATCCTTTTGAACTCCACGGCACCACACTTTTTTGAAAAAAGGTTTGTTGGCATCCTACCCATTCGCCATTTGCCAAGAAGGCTGTTTCTTCTGATGTGACATATGTTTGGAAGTTTCCACCATGGACATGAAAAAGGCTCCAACGACCGTCAACGGGAAATTTTTCTTCAACAACCCCAAAGCTTTCTTCTCCATTTTTTTTGCTAAATGAATCTGACCCATGTTGTAAGAGACCTACGCAGACATTTGTGGGATAAAAGAACAATGATTGTTGTGAAAGTCATTAGGGTACTCTGGTCAGAAGATAGTCTAGTGCACTGAGGTTCCTCAACCAGAGATGCTCTTCTCTGGTTTGTAAAGAGGTGTGTGAATAGTCCTTTTAATAAAAGCTATGGGAAGCAAGCACAAAAGTCAGACATTCACATCAGAAACAGAGAGCCCTTTATATCCAAGGGCACAAATAATTGTACATATATTATTGAAATCAGAGGTGCACACACCCTATTTCACTTTTGCACTCAGAGGCATCAGAATGGACCTCCTCCCATCAGGAGGGATGCTCTAGGATGGGTGGGGCATGTGCCAGATTGCAGATGAAGAAAACAGATTAGTGTATGCTCTTCTTTCTGTACCAGAAGATACTAGGTTGGATCCAGCTAGCTTCCTCCCCCCCTTCTTACTCTCACCCTGTCCCATATGGCTTTTGGTCCAATGATCCCCAGCACAACCTTTTTGCTATTCAAAAAGGCCCCCTCCTTTCTTTTTCACCTGCAGAAAAGCCTGTTGGATCTAACCCACTGTGTGCAGATACACAATGGAGTGGAGAATTCTAACTCAAGAAGAAGGTAGGCCATAGGGTTGTCAGCCTACAGATCTCCTGGGGTTACAACTGATATCCAGGCAACAGGGATCAGTTCACCTGGAGAAAATGACCACTTTGGAAGGTGGACTCTATGGCATTGTATCCATTGAAGTCCCTTCCCTCCTCAAGCTGGAGTTGGTAACAGTAGCAGGCCACCATAGATTAGATTTATTTTTAAAACCCTTTACCTTGTTTTTCTCCTTCTGTAGAATAAGAGGCGACCACTATCAGTCTACCATAATCTAGACTAGTACAATATGTCACAACAACAAAACAAGAACCAATAACTCCATAATCAAGGGGTCCCCTACCTATTTTGGTCTGGCAACTTTTGAATTTTGTAAGGGAGTGGTGAGTGCCACCCCAAGATGACCTCCACAGGAGGCAGAGCCCAACCCCACCCGGCTACTGCTAGAGGTGGAGCGAAACCCAATGCTGCCTTCCTTGCTTTGCAAAAACACTGTGCAGAGACAAAAAGCAGTAATTGGTGCAAGGGAAAAATTGTTTAATAATTAAATAGCCCCTACACATTTCGCATGCGCTTCTTCAGGGGGATCTTTGGTTTGGTGCAGCCCGCTTTCCTTTTGCAAGCATGGCTCCGACTCACCCCACAGAGCCCCAGTTTGCCTGCCTGTGCTGGGGAGGGTGGGAGTGAGTTGGAGTCCGGGGTGAGGCCGGCAGCCATTGAAGCGTGGGAGCCCGGGGCTGCTGGCCGGAGCTGGGCTCTCCCGCATCTGCTTGGGTGGCCGGCAGCGAAGCAATGCAGTGTCTCAGCCTGACGTGTGTACTTCGCCCCGTGATCGCCCATTGGCTGGGAGCCTCATTTTTGAACGAGCCAATCAGGCTCGAGGCTCCCAGGGGGCAGGCCTCCTGGAAGCCGGACCTGGGTGTTTCCACTCAGGTCCGGCTTCCCTGCATATAAGGAGGCCTCGCCTGGTCGGGCTCTCAGTCAGCTTACATTTGTGAAGTCGATAGGAGTACAGAGCTGAGATCACTGGCCAAAGGGCTGAAGAAGCGGCGAGGAGGCAACAAGGGTGGTGGCAGCGGCAGTCCAGGCTCCTTCTGGGATGAAGGAGTGCCAGCCCGGGGGTGGCCTTTCCTTCCCCCCCTTTCTTCTCCTTGTGCGGCAGCTGGAAGCCATTTGCTGGGGAGCCCGAAAAGGCCGCTTCTTACCGGGGTTTTTGAGTGGGCTTCCTCCTCCCTCCCTCGCTACAATGCCTGCTTTAGGAAATTGGAATGGGGTCCCCCCCCCCATTTTAGGTTTTTTTTTTGTGAGGTGTTGAGCCTCACAGCGGCAGTGTGGCTCACAAGAGGCAGGACCAGCTGCTGCCTTGCTTCATTACGTTTAAATCGTGCTGTGTGAGCATCTTTTCCTGGCTTACTATCTGCCTTGCTGAAATAACATGGAGCCTTGTTTGGAGCCTTTTTTTCTGGGCTTGAATTTTGCCTTGCTGAAATCACGCTGAGATCATTGATTGGAGCTTGTCTTCTGGCCTATTTTGCCTTGCTGAAATCACGCTTAGATCACTAGTGGAGCCTGTCTTCCTGGCTTAATTTTGCCTTGCTGAAATCACGCTGAGGTCACTGTTGGGTGCTTTTCTGACTGGCCTGGTTGTGGGGGTAGGCCCCCGTTCAACAGCTCTGAACCTGACGTGGCAGCAGGCTTAGTAGCTATTGTTTTTAAAAAGTCTCTAGCCTCTTTCATTGTGGAGATATAAGGGGAAAGGCATATATCCTTGAAGAAAGGTGCTAGAGACTTAGGTCATTTATGCATGGTTAGTATGAACCTGGTTCGTCCCTCTTTTCTCACACTTTTATATCTCGAGATTGGAAAACCTGACGCATGAGTGTTGCATTTTGTGAAGAAAGTCCTGGGAGTCTCAGGGACACTTGTTAATCACAAGCAGAAATCAGGAAGCGTCTGAGTCCCCACCCTTGAAACACTACATTGTCATTGGCAGTAGTGCTTACTCTGACAAAAACATCACCCACCCACTCCCCTCTCCCCACCAGTGAGTGGCCATTTCACAACCCATCTCGCAAAATGGAGTACTGAATTGCATCCACAAAAGTAAAAAGAGGGGGAAATTCTCCGTTGTACACATACTGCTGAAGCTGACTAGATGTTATTGGTGGGGGGAGGAGGCTCTACGTTTGTCCCTGAGTTTGTGAATTGCACAAAATAACAGGTGGGGGGAGATTCTCCGTTGTACACACACAGTTGCTGAAACTCATTGAAAAAGACACCTCCTTCTCTGGGCTCCGTCCATTCCCCCCCCCCCCGCTACTCTGATGTAATAGTGATATATCATCAGATCATCCAGAATACTATTCAAAATTGCAGAGAAAGCCAGTGGAGCCTAGGATCATGCACTCACTGCCCCCCCTCGTGGGTAACTCATCACCCAAATGCGGGGAGGGGGAGCGAACGTACAATCCTATCCTCCACTGCCTCTCTCTGCAATTTTGAATACTATTCTTGATTGTTTGATTATATATCGATATTACAACACAGCAGCAGGGGGAAAAACATGGAGGGAGCCCAGAGAAGGAGGCGACCATGGCCATCTCCGATCTGGCTTCCTGGGGCATTGTAGAGGGGATGGCTGAAGGCTGGCTAAAGGAGGAGTTGGAGGAGAAGTTGGAGAATGGGGGCATTTCGGGAAGTGGGAAGATTGACCTGTGGCTGAACTATACTCCTACTCACATCTGAGATAGCTTGGAACTAAACTAAATACCATGATAAAACAGGGATTGGAAACCCCAGGGAAATTGTGGAACAGAAGCGCATAAAGGACCTTACTTTTTAGAATGAAAACCAGGAATCCAGAAAATTTAATACATAGGTTGTTATTACCTATTTTTTAAAATGAAATATCACAGTGGCTTGGGGCAAAGGAGCCAGGCACTGCTAGTGGACTGGGACAGGTAAACAGAAGGGAAACCTGCCATGTGGAGCCTCCATTGCTTGTGAGTGGTATCAGCAGCTGCAGCAGCAATGGGGAAACTACATAAGAAAAAGTGAAGCAAGCTGCTTACCATTTAAGCTGCAAAGGGCACTTTCCCTGAAGTACTTTAAGAGTCACTATATGTTTTTGATTGTGTGTAGGAATGGGGCTGTGGCTCAGAAGTACAGCATCTTGCTTTGCGTACAGAAGGTCCCAGGTTCAGTCCTAGGGTTGCCAACTCTGTCTTGGGAAATTCTTGGAGGTTTGGGGGCAGTGCCTGGGAAGGGCAGAGTTTGGGGAGGGGAGGGAGCTCAGTAGGGATATGATGCCATACATTCTGTCCTCCAAAGCTACCACTTCCTCCTAGAGATTTGATCTCTGGACATGAGCCATTATCCCTGGACAACTCCAGGCCCTGCATGGAGGTTGGCAACATTATTCGGTCTGAAGTATCTCTAGTAAAAAAGGATATGGCAGTATGTGATTTGAAAGACCCAAGACCCTGAGGAGCTGCCATCGGTCAAAACAGACATTACTGACTTTGACTGACTAATAGTGCCATCTGAAGCAGAGTTTTACCCTTCTAAGTCAATGGGTTTAGAATAGTGTAAGTTTGCTTAGAACGGCACTGCAAAGGTATAACTCGGTGAAAGGCAGTTTTATGCATTCATGTGAAATCAGGCCCCTTCAGGAATACACATGTGACTGTGCTCCTCCTTCCTAACCAATGGTTCCCCAACATCCTCTTGCCAAAGCTCAATTTCAACAAGAACTTGCATAGGACTTGTTTCTGAAAGCAAGGAGGCAATATGGCGCACATTTGGGGGGGGGGCTGTCTTTAATTAATTATAAGGATGGGCTTATCAGAAAGGGGAGTAGTGCCTGGAGGTATCCAGATGGTGCCACCTAACACAATATTAATAAGAAAATGTCTTCTCACCTCGCCCTTGAGACTGTACAAAACAGACTTCTCAAACTGGTTGATTTTCTCCCCGGGATCCAAGGATTTCAACAGGCACTCTGCTGTATTCAGGTATGTAAAGGCCTCAAACAAGAATATCACAGGATAGAGAATTTACTTTTTGTAACTTTCTTTGCATTATACATCCCTAGGCTAGTTAACTTGAAGACTTGCTATCAGATGTATCTTGCAGGTTCTTTGCTGGGACTTCGCAAGTTCTGTGTTTGGAACTGAGTTATGAAGCTGCCTTATACTGAATCAGACCCTCCATCTATCAAGGTAAGTATTGTCTACTCAAAATGGTAGTAGCTCTCCAGGGTCTCAGGCAGAGGTCTTCCCCATTCACCTGCTGCCTTGCCCTTTCAACGGGAGATGCCAGCGATTGAACCTGGGACCTTCTGCATACCAAGCAGATGCTCTACCACTGAGCTATGGTCTCTTCCCAGACATTTATTTATTATTTCCATTTGTTACCCTGCTCTTCCCGGCCAAAGCCAGGTTCAGAGCGGCTACATGCAGTGGCCTGATCAGATTGGGGCCGCAGCACCAATTTCCTGAACTTATGTGCCCCACTAGGGAAATTTACACACATTGATCACCCTACAAAAAATTTCCCAGTGGGGGAAAGAGCACCTAGCCAGAGCCATTTCTCATAGAGAAAAAATGGAGAGGAGGCTTAAGGCTCCGAATTGGGGGCCCCCGCACTAGGGTTGCCAGCTGTAAGCTGGGAAATTCCTGGAGATTTTGGAGGTGGAGCCTGAGGAGGGGGAGTTTGGAGAGGGAAGGGACTTCAATGCCATAGAGTCCAATTGCCAATGCAGCCATTTTCTCCAGGTGAACTGATCTCTATTGGCTGGAGATCAGTTGTAATAGTGGGAGATCTCCAGTCCACCACCTGGAGGTTGGCAACCCTACCCTGCACCCAGAAGGGAACTTGCAAGACATTTCTGATAGCAAGTCTTCATGGCAGACATGATCATACTGTGAGGACTGTATAACCTGTAGTTCAGCTCTCAGACTTTCACAGAAGTGCAGGCACATCCTACCTTGGAAGATATTTCATCCTTAAGTAATAAGCAGAATCCTTTCTTTCAGTATTTGCAGATTAAAAGGTTTTTTTACAATCAAAATTTTAAAAAGGGGAAATAAGAAAACAAATGATGCATTTTGAAAAAATAACAGTAGCTGGGGAAAGAAATGTATTTTCTAAGATATACCATATCTTGTTAAATTTAGACAGCAATCAGCTAAAACAATGTACAGCTATGGACCAGAGGTTTGGAATCTGTAACTGAATCTGAATTTTGAATATTAGCATTGAAAAGTGGCTTAAGTTTTTCTGTAAATTTCACTGCTAAAAAAATATGATCAAAATATTGTATCGGTGGCATTTAACTCTTCATAAATCGGCTAAAATGAACCAAGGGGTTAAAGGTGATTGCTGGATTTGTGGAGTTGCTGACACAAACTTTATACATATGTAGTGGAGATGTAGTAGAGCTGAAGAATATTGGAAAATTATTTCAAGAGCAATTTCTGAAGGAATATGTAAAGAGTTAACTTTTCTCCCCTGAACGTTTGTTGTTGAATTATGTGAACTTTCCTCCCAAAGATATCAATAATTTATTTTAAATGCCATAACCTCTGCAAGATTAGTCTGTGCTAGATACTGGGAAAGGAACACAACTCTAAATAAAGAGGAATGGTTGGAAAACTAAAGGAATGAGTAAACTAACCTATAAGTTGCATGATAAAAAGTTAGCAAGTAGGGCTGTTGAAAAAAAATTGGGTAAAATTCGGATCCAGCAAACTTCGGCCCATTTTTATTCGGGAAATGCCGAAGTCCGAACTCCCTCAATTCGGATCCATGAAATTCGGCACACAATTCGGAGTTTGCAAATAAATTTGGCCATTTAAAGCCATTAAAAACACATTTGCGCCTTTCCGCGGCTCCGGGGGGGGGCATGTTTGGAGGTAGAGGTCCCAAACTTTCAGTGTAGCTTGAGGGGACCCTTCTTGCAAGAACCCCCAGGTTTTGTAAAGATTGGGTCAGGGGATCCCGAGATATGGGGCCCGGAAGGGGTCCCCCCAAAATCGCCCACTGGAATAAAGCCGGTAAAAACACATTCGCGGCCTTCCACGGCTCCAAGCGGGGGCATTTTTGGAAGTAGAGGTCCCAAACCTTCAGTGTAGCTTGAGGGGACCCTTCTTGCAAGAACTTCCAAGTTTTGTAAAGATTGGGTCAGGGGGTCCCAAGATATGGGGCCCGGAAGGGGTCCCCCCCAAAATTGCCCATTGGAATAAAGCCATTAAACACACATTCGCGGCTTTCCACGGCTCTGGGGGGCATTGGATTTGCTGCTCTCTAGATGCACATTAAGGATCGCCTGCTCCCATTCATTCCAATGGGTGGATGGGGGGGACCCCATAACTCAGGGCCCCCTGACCCAAACTTCACAAAACTTGGGGGTTCTTGCAAGAAGGGTCCCCTCAAGCTACCCTGAAAGTCTGGGACCTCTACCTCCAAAAATGCCCCCCTGAAGCCGTGGAAAGTCGCAAATGTGTTTTTAATGGCTTTATTCCAATGGGCAATTTTGGGGGGACCCCTTCCGGGCCCCATATCTTGGGACCCCCTGACCCAATCTTTACAAAACTTGGAAGTTCTTGCAAGAAGGGTCCCCTCAAGCTACACTGAAGGTTTGGGACCTCTACTTCCAAAAATGCCCCCGCTCGGAGCCGTGGAAGGCCGCGAATGTGTTTTTACCAGCTTTATTCCAATGGGCGATTTTGGGGGGACCCCTTCTGGGCCACATATCTTGGGCCCCCTGACCCAATCTTTACAAAACTTGGGGGTTCTCGCAAGAAGGGTCCCCTCAAGCTACACTGAATGTTTGGGACCTCTACCTCCAAAAATGCCCCCCCTCGAGCCGTGGAAACCCGCAAATGTGCACACACACACCCCACCCACCCACGGGGATCTCTCTCACACACAAACAGACACTCCCAGTCTCTCTTTCTCTCCACGCACTCATCCACGACTGATTGGCCAGAAGAAGACCCAGCTTGGCCACCGATTGGCCGCGGGAGAATGCTGCTTTGGGGGCGCCGAACTTGTACGAATTTATCCGCCGTCTGCCCGAACTCGCTGAGTTCGGTTCGTTGTTTTCCCGCCTTTTTTGACTTTGGATCTATCCGAAGTAGAAACCACCGAATCAGGGAAAATTCGGCTGTTTTTCTTGTCGGATGGAACTGAATCGACAGCCCTATTAGCAAGTTTGATAAATGGAATGTTATTCTGAATAGAATGGTGAACTGAACTTAATAATGGCTATACTATTTGCCCAGGCTAGCCTGATCTCATCAGATCTCAGAAGCTAAGCAGGGTCAGCCCTGGTTAGTATTTCGATGGGAGACCACCAAGGAATACCAATGTTGCTGTGCAGAAGAAGGCACTGGCAAACCACCTCTGTTAGTCTCTTGCCATGAAAACCCCAAAAGGGGTCGCCATAAGTCATCTGCTACTTGACGGCACTTCACACACACACACACACACACACACACACACATTTGCTTATAAAATATAAGATGAATTTGTAAAGCTTTATATCCAATTTTCTTTTTACTGAATAAATTTTAAATTAAAAAAAGAAGTGCAGTCACACCCAAAAATGTGTTAAATATATCTGGATCCAGGCTGTCCTCTGCCAATAGGGAAAGAAAGATTAGTGGGATTAGGGGACTGATGGGGAAAGAAAGGGGATTCACTGACCATGTAGTTGTTGGAGAGGTGTAGATAGGCAGCAGCGCATTCCAGCAAGTAATAAAAGCCTCGGACATAATTCTCCAGAGCTATACAGTGTTGAGACAAGGGCACAATGACAGACTCAATAATCTCCTCACAATAACAGGAGCCTATGTTGTTGACACTGCCCTTCTCCGCATCAAGTATTTGGATGATTTCATCCAGCCTGGCCAGAAATGTCTTTTCTGTATCTTCCGCTCTGGCAAAAAATGGGGCGGGGGGAGAAGGGTCAGTGGCTCCTGGACCAAGCTTCATCTCTCACCCCAACATGAACAACAGCAGCAGCAACAACAAAAACTTAGAAAACACCCAGAGTTACTGGAGCCTTCAGAACTTTAAGGGGAAACAAGGGTGGTCAGCATGTAGGAATTAACCAGCAATTTAGCCTCAACTATGGGGCTTGCTGGTTGACCTTAGACTAATTACGATCAGTGATGGTCAAACAAGATATGAGAGGAATGGCCATCTTTTCCCTAATGCTTCTGCCCCATTTACTTCTCCGACAGGTGTGTGTGTGGGTGTCTTATTTCAACATAAAAGAAGCATAGCTGCTGAGAACCTCCAGAACCACCCACACACTTCGGTACTGAAGCCTTTAAAGCATGGCAGATCATTCCACACGCTATTGAAACTCACAATATGCAGCAAGAAAACTCACATTCTAGCTGCAGAAATCACTCCAATTACTATATTTTATGTACATTTGGGCATGTTTTGCAAAAGGTTTCATAAGCATTTTTTAATGCACAGGTCAGTGGAAGAAAGCAGACCACACACAAGGGCTGAACAGCACAGGTGGGCTGGGGGACATGGAAACAGTGGCCTTTTATGCATGACTGTTTTCCTCATGGTCACCCTTCCAACAACTTTGGGTCTTTGTTTTGATTATGCATGGCAGTTTCCCATTGTCACAGGTCACTTCCCTCTCCCCCTGCATTTCCCCGTGTTTTCAAATTCAAGATAAACAGGTCTCTGAAAGCACAGACAAAATGCGGGGAAACACAGTGGGAGACCGAGGCAACCTCTGACAGTGGGAAATGGCTTGTATAAACAAAACAAAGACCCGAAGTTGTCGGAGGGATGACCGTGAGGGAAACAGCCATGCATAAAAGGCCAATGACTGGTCTGAAGGCATTTGATGTAACTCTACTGTTTTAGCTAAGGATCGATTTACCCAAGATGGAAACCCCAGACTCTGAAATAGGTCAAACAGTTCCTTCCCCCAAGTACTTCTGTTTAGGGTAACATCAAGGGTTGCCCTTTCAAGAGTGCTTCATGCGTCTATCCATGAACTCTTCCCCTATAAAATGGAGTGTGAACAAGAGCGCCTCAAGTCCCTGTATCTCCTCCTCCAGTAGGGCTACCAACTTACACTTGCTGCAAGTGTAATTGCTGTTATTACCCTCAGGTAAGAATATGAACATGCTACAGTTGTTGCATGTCACTGCCTCCGCTCCCTCACCAGCCATGCTGCTGCGATCCATTGCAGAAGTGGGTCAGTTTTTTCCTGCACTTCCCTGATAACTCCCCAGACAAACTGCCTCACTAGACTCCCTGCTTGCAGAATCAAAAACATTTTAACATGTATAGGGTGTGCAAACTTCTCAGCTTCTTACAGGGTGTTTAGGCCTGACCTCCAGGCTAAGAGCCACAGGGCAAGAGCCCTTGAGCCATAAAATGATAATTCCTGGTCATGGAATTGTACCAGTGCCTTCAGACTGCATATATCAGAAACAGGGTGTGTGTTTTGCACAAATAAGGCATCTTATTTGTGCACAAATAAGGCATCTTATGCATAGATTCCCAACAGGAAAGTATGAGTCCAGCGAGCAATGAACCTCAGGTAAAACTCCTATGCATAAATGACCATTGGCTAGGATCCAACAGAAGACTCTGAGGGCAAAAGGGGAGCCTTATTCTCACTAATTTTGGCCTCCTGCTGCAGACCTCTGACTCCTCCATTGTATTATCCCTGGAGTGGTCTCCTTCCCATCCAGGAGAAGCAGGGGGGGGGGGAATTTGAGCTGCAGCTGGAGAGGAAAGTGAGGAAATCAAGCTTTGTGGATGGAACTCTCTTCCTCCACTGAAACTACCACTATATCAAAGCCTACACATTGCTCTCTTTTTTTCAACATAATTGCCACTCCTCCTCATTCCTTTATTGGCATAAAAACATAATACAGAAGGGTACAAAAGGAATGGAGATATTAAAAAGTGCCCTTTATAGAATAGTTAAAAGACAGTTACATCAAATAGTGCTGTTTGTTGATACTGCTATCTAAATAACTGTTTGGCGGGCTTTTAAAACAAACTTTAAAAACTGTGCCACCGTCTCCAATATATGGGGCAAACGATTGTTCAATAAATAGGAAACGTTAAAAGAATCTGAGACATTCTGTCTGTTAACCAACAGGGAGCTTAAAAATTCGTTACGAGATTCTATAATAAAATAAAACATGAGCAATCGTTTCAACACAATTGTTGCCACAAGGGCAAAGACAGAGGGATTTTCTGAAATCTACCTTCGAGTAACGCAGATGGCAAAACATTAAATCTGGCCAGAGAAATGGATCTACGTCGAGAAGGATCACACAGGTGAGATAAGTATGGGGAGGGCTGATAAAAGTCAAAAGATACCCCTAAATTTGATGGGGAGTGTGTTTTATTAGCAGCACTATTTAGGTCTTGAAGTCCTATATCTAAGAGTCTGCATTTTATCCTTTGAAAAGCTTCTGCCTCAGTAAGCTTAAGCAAGGAATCCAAGTTAAAACCAACAGATTTAATTTTGCCCTCAATATGTTGAAGCCACTTAGAAGCATGTGACTCCATGAGAATATAATAGATAAGGGAAGAGGAATCTGCCTTAAACTCCTTTCATTGTTTCACTGTTGGATTTATCTGTAATGTTTGTGGTTCCTTTGACAATCAGAAACCTAAAATATAACTTGATTTTTCTCTGCATCTTTTGAAATATGTTACATTCCTTGAAACAGTACGATTCAAATACTGCATTACCACTTCCATCCAACAGCCAATTTAGTCTAATTTAGTACACCTTAACAAGCCAAAAGAAACCCAAGGTCCATTAGGAGAGTCAAGGAGCATTTAAAAGGCACTAGTTGGATTTAGCCTTCATATCCTATACCATACTGAAAGCTTCATTTTTCTTGGAGTTCTGAATTTTCTGCCCACATAAGAGCTATGCCAAAGTGATGTAATGGTTAAGGTGTTGGGATTAAGATGTGGGAAATTCTGGTTCAAACCCCCACTCTGCCGTGAAGCTTGCTGGGTGAATTTGGGCCAGTCATTCTCTCTTAGCCTAATATAACCCACAGGAGTATTGTGAGGATAAAATAGAGGAGAGGAGAACGATGTACATTGTTTAAAGCTCCTTGGAAGAAAGGCAGGATAAAAATGTAAAAAGTCAGCCACTAAGTAAACTAATTTAGGTTGTTTATGCATGGGAGTTTTACTTGGGGCTCGATGCTCTCTCATTCCACACTTTTCTGTTGCGAATTCTGAAAAGGCTATGCACCAGCACAATCACCAGTTCAAGTCTGGAAGCATGAGTCCCTGCCCCTTGAAAATGCTGCTTAGTATTTGGCTGTAGTGCTTACGGTTAGAAAAATGTCCAGTTCCCCTCTCACCACCAGAAACCCAAGTGCTGTGTTAAAAAGCATTTCACAAAAAGGAGCTCTTTTAAAAGAACGGAATGGGGGGGGGGGAACCCAAGTGTCGTTTTAAAACCCATTTTTATGTGACAAATCTACTCACAAAGAACTCTGGCTGGGAGACGAAAAATCAGGAAGCGTTTGAGTCCCCGCCCCTTGAAACGCTGTTTTGTAATTGGCGGTAGTGTCAGTTCCCCTGTCCCCCTCTGGCTTGTGTATGGAGAGGAGGACGATTTGACATGGGCTGATCTCAGGAGAGATCGAAGAATCGGGATTTAACAGCATCGGGAAGACCCGGGATTTGAGAGGGCTGGCCACAAGGTCATCTCTGAGGGACAGAAAACTCATGTATAACACCAAGGAACAACTGGGTCCAGGGGCAAACATGAGTCCTAATACCCATGCATAAAAGGCCATTGTGTACCTACTGGCAATTTCTAACCCTTCACAACCACCAGGTGTCATCTAGATAAGAGGGCATAGTAGGCACAGTCTATCTTGAATGACTCAAACAAGGAAAAGCACAGGAAAATTCGCACACATTTAAAACTGATACCATACAATGAGATTCTGTGGGTATGAAGACATCATGGTAGGGCTGGGTATAAAAATGTACATTGAATAATCCCTCAGAGTCTGATCAAAATACTGCTCCCCACTTATATCCCTGAAGATAAAAGTCTTTGCCACCACACCTAAAGAAGTCTTGCACATTTATCTGTGCCCGGGTGGGGTCCAGTGTGCCTAAGTGAAAAAGAAAGTTAAGATATAAATTCATTGGTCCAGAACACATTCTGTGGTTTCTTCACAGAGTAAGGGATATAATTTATAGATACAAATACTACAACCCACCAAGCATTCACTTCGACTGGCCTTCTACTGAAGTCTCAAATGGAAGTTGCAAAGCATCTTCATTTTCTGGGGTGTATGCAGACAGTTTTTTCCAGTCAGTCTTGCCCAGTTCTTCCCAATTTTTGCCCAATTCTGCTCTCCACCCCACACAGCTTTGGTCCATACAGGTCCCATGGTCTCCAGCACAGTCTTTTTGGTTGTCAAAGAGAACCCCTTTTCTTTTTCTCCAACAGAAAAACGAGTTGGAAGGAGCCAAGGGTGGTCTAAAGATGACCCATTTTCACCTTCAGATTGCCAGAACAGCTACTTTCCCACGTGAATGATGGCATAGTACAGGTGGGGCCAAAGTGGGCCTTTCCTGATGTCACTCAACCAGATGGCATAGGGAAGGACATTTGTGATGTGCCCCATGGACAGAGTTGTATCATTCAGAGGCACTATGCAGCTTCATGGGATCCTGTCAAAGGAAAGCACCCCCCAAACTGTAGCAACTCTGTATGAAGGGGCAAGGGGCAGAATCTCAGCCAGTTGATAAATGGCAAAATAACTAAGACCCCTAATAAGCACTGAGCTGAAACAGAGCATTTATGTTTCATTAACCCCTTCCTCCCAGTGAAACAAATCAACTAATTTTCCAATTTGGCGGGCACATGTACGAAAGGACAGAATTTTAATCCTGCAACTGTATAACACCCCAACTTCAGCATCCCCCCACCCTGTCATATACCCTCTTTGCTGGTCCCTGCTATGTTTTAAAATCTGTTTGGAGGCCAGCTGGCTACTTCTTCACTGCCATTTTGTTTTAAAACCAGCCATCTTTATTGAAACAAAGAGGTGGTCCTCCCATTTGGATCCATGATGGCATTTATTTATTTAAAACATTTTTATGCTACCTTTCTACTCGATCAGGCTTCCTAAGATGGTGACCATGAAAATATTTGAACAATTAAAAACAACATTTAAAATTATAAAATAATTCAATAAAAACACATAAACATACAGCACCAGAACCAGGGAGGAGGCCAATAACTGTTACTGGGGATACGTGCCAAGTCTTCACCCACCAGCAGAAGACAGACGAATCTCCCTGAGGAAGGAGTTCCAAAGTTTTGGTGCCACAACTGAGAAAGCACTCTATTGGGTTGCCACCTGTCTAGCCTCAGATGGTGGGGCATCCAAAGGAGGTCCTCTGAAGATGATCAGAGTGAACAGGTAAATTCATATAGGAGAAGGCAATCCTGGCTTAGAGTATGTTGGTTCTAGGCTGTACACGGCTTTAAAGGTCAATACCAGCACCCTGAATTGAGCCCTGAAGCAAACCAGTGTAGATGGAATAAGGCTGGAGTGATATGGTCCCTATGACCCACCCCAGTCAACACTTGGGTCACAATAACAGGGGTGCTGCTACTCTTGGGTGATAATTTAAAATATGAGGTTTGTTTCTTGCTCATAAGCAATAGTTTAGAATCCTAGTATGTGACACATCCCTTTAAGCAGTCTTCTGACATCACAAAAATCTGGACTTGTTACCGACTCTCTCCCCTAATCCTTCAGCTGCTCACTCCCTCCACTATCTTGGGGTCCCAGCTCTGTGTACTAAGGCTGCTAGACACACCTTTTGGATTTGGGATAAACCTTCAGAAGCTGCCAGCCCCAGAAGATCCTTGGGACACACTGATTCTATCAACATTGATGGAGTCTCACTCCTGGAATATTTGTACCACTGAACCGGTTCCAGTACTGATATAAGCTGCTTCTGGTCAGCCTCTGAGGCCTGTTCCTTTCGCCCAGAGTAAAATTAAGCAGCTGTGCTTGGATGAGTGAAGAGGCGCCAAGATAAGTGTCAAATTGGAAGACGTTTGCCACTCCTCAAATGTCGGAAGCAATTTTGTTCAGATCTGGAAGAATTTTCAGTACTTGCAAATCGTCGTTTTTCAGGTCAGTTCTGATTAATAAATTTTGGACAGAACAGCCTGGTAATGTATTAAAAAAGCAATCCCCCCCCCCCACTAAGACGACTCAGCTCCAATCAGGAATTATTTTTGCTGGACAGGAATGTGAGTAGATAATAAGTGATTTATCAGGTGGTAGACAGACTCCCTCCTACAAATTTTGGAGTGCAATCTGTCTGTCCCATCCCATACCCGACTGTCTGCCCCTTTTCTGCCCCTTTTACTTTTTCAGTAATAATCTGTTACAGTAAAAATACACCTACCTTTTCTAAACACGTGCATTGATAATTCCATTTTCTTGACCAATGCTGCGGTAGTCATCGATGCTAAATTTAACAAAGAAAAGCATACAGATACTTCCAATGTAATTATATTAAAAAAGGAGGTAAAAGGACTTTGTACGTGTGCAGCTGGGAAAGGGGGATAAAGCATCCTTACCAGAACTTGTTCGCATCCAAGATGGACGTTTAGAAATGATGTTAATGGGAATCGACCCCCGTCCTGGAAAAGAAGCAGAATTCAACAGTATGCTCAGAACAATTCTCTCTTTGAACTTTAGTTACCTAAAAATGCAGTGTTAAATATACTAACATTCTTTAGTAACCTCTATTAACAACAATTCTATTTCTCTGCAAGTCTGGAGTGATACTGCTGTTTATTTAATGTTGGGGTATTCCCAGATAACTTCAAATGTTACATATTTTTGAGAACATTCTACGTCATTGTCCAGTATTTTGATAAGTTCTGGTGGGTTAGAGAGATATACTTTTTGAGTTTTAATCTGCTACCAAAATGTAACTTTTATCAATGATTGTTATATGGATTTTTTAATCAGTTCTTGTAATGGCCTCTATCTGTATGCAATAAACCTGAACCTATTAACAACAGAGTTGTTGGAAGGGAAGGACTTTGTTCTGTTTCTTAGCCTCAGACTTCAGAGAACGATTATAGAGAGCCAGAGAGAGGCCGATCAACGTGATAGGTCAGATCAACGTGCACTCTCTGAATCTCTTTCCATTCTAGCTTAGCTAGCTGGCTAGAATGCCATTCTCTCCTTTCTCATCACAGTATGGATTTCTTATAACAATAAAAAAATCAATTTATTTCTTAAAGCAACAAGCCTCATGTGGACTTTATTCTAAAAACAGCCCTTCTGCTAGCACACAATCACTCCTGCTTACAATGTACACAACATATGCATACAGAGGTGTGAATATCTCTGTTCCTTATGTGAGAAACAAGTTGGGAGGACATATTCCTAAAGGAATGGCATTCAAACTGTAACTGTGAGCATCCAGAAGTAGGGAAAGAGTCCTCCCCATTAAAGGGACCATTTGGACTGAAGCTATTGCACTGGGGAAGAAAGGATTTAACTCTCTCCCTGAGCATTCCTCCAACTGGAAATGTTCCTCCCTCCATCTGATTTTAGCTCTGGGGGGGGGGGAAGATAAGTAGGTAGGTAGGTAGGTAGGTAGGTAGGTAGGTAGGTAGGTAGGTAGGTAGATAGATAGATAGATAGATAGATAGATAGATAGATAGATAGATAGATGGTACAGTGTCCTGCTCCCCACCCCCCATAATGGCTAGAAAAAGCCTAGGGACCCATTTCCAGCTTGCAAATGTTTGCAAACATTGTATTTTGTTAGGTGAACGCTTAAAAAACTTTAATAGGAGTCTTGTTTCAACTCAGAAACGACAGTCTACTCCATCAGTTCCAATGAGTAGATCCTCACAATGCAGACCTTTTATATATAGGAAGTGAGGAAAGAAAGAAACAGCAGGGTCAAATGGCCAGGAAATTCAGGAACTACAGGAAAAAAATGTAATTATATAAAATGCAAATGTTTCTGAAAATTCTCAAGGTTAGTGAAGGGATCAGGAGCTTCACATTTTCCTTCATCATGGGGAACCCCAAAACAATGCCATTTAGACCCAAAAAAATAAGCCAGTTGGCGACAGCTGATTCTTCACTTTCCAACTAAACCAGCTCTTGAGGGCCATTTATGCATGGGTGTTTTACCTGAGGTGCGTTGCTTGCTGGGCCCACACCTTCCTGTTGAGAATCGTATCTTCGGGACTGCCTCTCCTGATATACGCCCCCCCCCGAAGGACACTAAGATTATCCGACAAAAATTTACTGGTGGTCCCTTGCCCTAAGAGCGTGTGGCTGTCCTCGACAAGAGCCAGGGCTTTCTTGGCCCTGGCTCCAGCCTGGTGGAATCATATGCTCTGCCTGGTAACATCAGGGCCCTGTGGGATCTGAAAGTCTTCCGCAGGGGCTGCAAGACAGAGCTTTCCCACCAGGCCTACAATTGAGGACAGCAGCCTATATCAGCTGAATTATCTATCCCATCTTACTCGCCTCCTCCCCGCTTCTCGACCTTACTTGTAGTGCTTACCATGAGAGAAAATCCGCCCCCCAACCCAATTGCCACATAAAAAAGCATTTTAAGAACAACAACAACAAAACAACAACAGAACAATCTGAAGGGGTGGGGGGAGAAAATCCAAGCCTCGGTTTTAAAAAGCCTTTCTTCTGCTCAGAACGAGCTCTGAGGAAGCAGGAAGTATTCCAGTCCCTGCCTCTGGACATGCTGCTTCGTAATTGGCTGTGAGTGAAACCAAGCTTGCGTGCCCCGCACTTTGCCTTATGAATGGGGATTTTACCCGGGCTTTGCTCAGGGGAGATGGAAGAGTCAGTTTAACAGAGGAATGGGAAGACCCGGATATTGTGAGGGCTGGCCACAATGTCATCTCTAATGGACGGAAATCTCATGCATAGCTCCAAGGAACAACCGATTCTGACCGGGGGCGAACGTGACTGAAAGTACCCATGCGTAAATGACTGAGGCTTCCATCAGCAGTGCTAGTCATCCTCTAGTCACACGGTTCTGGCGTCCTTTCAAGAAGCGGGATTTACCTTTACTTGACTTGGGGACAGCATCTGGCTTCTTGGGCACTACTATCTCATCTGAACCGAAACCAATAATTGGGGCCTCATATTCCTCTGATCCTGTCAAATAGAAAGAGGTGCTAATCTGAACACTTCTTGCTGTGGTATTTCACAACTAGGTCACAAGGCATGAACACCCCCCTCCCTTGCCTTTCAGGGCTAACCTTTAAGTTACATGACATGTGCCACACAACCACAGTGCTTCAAAGCAGTGTCAGGAAGGTGCAGGACAGGATTAAGGAATGTTTTTTTTTTTTTTACTTACTTCATTTATAGTCTGCAAGTCAAGGCAGATTACAAAATGAGAAGACAGTGAAATCAAAAAGTATAATACAAATAATTCAGTAAAAACTATGTAATACATACTAAAAACAATGCAAACCAAAAACTGGATGACTAACTGGATATCTAGAGTTATGTCAGGTTTAATAGACCCCACAGCATTACCCCCCCAAAGGTAATTTAGTAATTTTTAGTTATATCTTTGTATTTTGAGGCCTCTCATAATTTGACACCCTATAGTTTACTTAGTGTGTGCGTCATCCATGGGGGTTGGGGTATGGGCAAGGAGGGGTTTAGTCCCCTCAGCGGCTTTCCCACCCATAGGATCCAGACAGACATTTGCAATGGACCCACTGGTCCAGCAGGGGGAGGAGGAAAGTGACTGGAGATTATCTGCATGGGGCAAAAATTGCAAGTGAGGAAGGAGTTAAACAATGCCACCATTTTCCTATTGCAAAATGTTCCCTGCCAATGCTGCTTTGTAAGCAAAAGGTTACACAGAGCCACCATGTAGTTATCACATTATCCTCTCCTCTACCACTTTATCTCCACAATGACCTTGTGAAGTAGGTGAGAGAGTATGATGGGTTCAAAGTCACCTGGCAAGCTTCTATGGTGGAGCAGGGATTCAAACATGGCTGTTCCAGGTCCTAGCCTGACACTCTCATCACTATGTGTTATACCACTCTCCAGATTCTGCATTTATATCAGACTGGTTCAGCTTGGCCAGATATCAGAGTCCTCATGTTCAGAGAAAGAGGACCATCCTTTGTGTTCTGGTCTCAGGGCCCTCTTCAGATACTAATGGGAATGAGTGCAACATCAGCCCTCCTATAGACATTATGAGGTCTCTGAATCAGCTAGGCTACACATTAGACTTGTAATTTGCCCGCTATTGGTGGGCAAACTCCCACTGAGAATCCCCCCATCCCTAGTAGTGTGCAAACAAGCTGGAGGGGGGAATGGGGGAAGGATGTCACAATCTCTATGATTTTCACCACAGAGGTTGGTAAAATCCTAGAGTGTCAGTGATGTCTCTTACAGATTTCAACCACAACTGATTTTGATGCATTGCCAATGACCTTCTCTCCATGCCCCAACACGTCTCTCATGTACAAGCTATGCCCTCTTACTTCCACATATGTGCTGCCAGATTAGCTGGCCATTTGTGATAGGGATAGGATTCTTTGGATTAGGCTTCTCTCTTTCAATTGCAACATGGATGTGAATCGAATGTACCTCAATAAATGTAAGTTTTACCTTTTTGCAATATATTTCTTTGGAGTTTACCTCCTGCATGCAAATATTGCTTTGGCAGCAGCTGGTACCACGACACAAAGATCTTCACTTTGTGACTTAAGGTAAGCTATGGCGGCCATTTTGTGGCTGGATCTACCTCCTGTGGCTGCCATTGAATGGCAGCCATTTTGTGGCTGCATCCACCACACTGACAGAATTCCAAAAGTGCCGAGAGGTTGGGGATCCCTCAACTAATACATATCCCCAATATCTGGAGATCACCTGAGCCCCCCTTCAGTTACTTGCTGGAAATAAGCCAATTTTATAACTAGGCTCTAGGGATATGCATTTGATTATTTCCCATCTGAACATGTATCAGTATTTTGGGGGTATATTTGAGTGTCTGGAACAATATAGAAATATTGATAATCAGGTCCTGAAAAATCCTGGAAATATTTGGGAATATTCAGGGTCAACATTTTAAGATTGCCAGGCCTGATCTCTCCCCTCCCTTCATTGTACAGGTTTCATTTGGCTTGCAACAGTGTCCCTTGCTTAAGTTGGTTTAGTGTGAATTCTCTGGTTTAACATTGATTGTGGTAGATTAGCCTGTTGTTCTGCTGGTATTCTCTGGTTTGGTGTTGGTTTTGTTGGGCTTATTGGTTCTTTTTGCATTTGCACATTTTTGGTTTCTCTTGTGTATTTGGCTATTGGTTTCTTTGCCCTGGAGAAAGCATGGAATTTTTTTCCCATAGGAAACAATGAAGATGAGAAGACAATGAAGACAAGCTGGGGACACCTTATTCAGGGGCTCGTAGAATTGGACCCTGTGGTCCAGTTTGCTTGAAACCTGGGGGGGACAGGTCCTTTAGTGGACAGGAAGGACTAAATACCCAGCAATTTTGCTTTTGTTTGTTTGAGAGCCAGTCACTGAAGACCACTAGAAAGAGCCCACACAGGAAAGAATGGACTCAAAAAATTCCAAAACAGTATCGGAGAGCCAACTAATCCAGAATACTGGAAACTGAATATGAAAAATTCCACATCCCTATTGGGCTCCAGAAGTCAAATGATTTATTAAGGGGCTACTCAGCCTTAAGTCTTTGTTCTGCTCCAACATACTGGAGGAGTGAGGCGAATTTTGTATTCCGGTGATAACACCACTGGTATTTTAGATTAGAAACAGGGGATGTGTTTAACTAGTCTGTTGTGCTTACACTTTTACTTCTCAGTGCTTTTGTGTTCTGCCTGGGTCAACTGACTCCTCAATGACAACAAAACGTATTCCAAAAGCCTACCTATGTCTTCTACTTCTGTCTTCCTTTTTCTCTTACCTGGAATAAGTTACTACCTTTCTTTGAGCATTCAGCCTGCACCCCTTGGTACTGCTATATCCTCAGGGAAAGAAGGAAAGGGTTCACTTTCCTTTGAACTTTCCTTTTTTGTTAACAATCCTCCAGTCCTCACCACAGTTATAGGTGAGCAAAAATAGGTGAGCAGCAGCAATTGTTCCCAAATTACCTGCTGCCAGTAGCAGTCAAAGACTCTCTCACCCACCCCATTTTTGGGGTTCCCCAGCATTCTATGATCAAGGAAACCCCCACATCATCAACACAGACTTGTGGAAATGAAGAACTTCACCTTACCTACAGTTCTCAGTGTAGTAGAAACAATTTCTGAGGCAGCATCACTCACGTTGTCTTCTACCTCATTTCTAAGATCCTCCGACTCTATTTTCCACAGCATGCCATCCACAGCATAGCGGTGGAAGGCAATGAAATCCCCTTCTCCACAGTACTTGCACTGGTGAGCATCACCTTCCAGATGACTGGCACACTTGAGGTGCAAAGCTCTTTTCTGGCTGTTGAGCCAGAGTTCATAGGCCGTTTCCTTCAACAGCGGTGTGCAGAAACCCATGAGCTTGCATTGCATCACTGCCTCCTCTTGCTTGATCCGATTGGCAATGACTGCTCCAAGATCTGAAAGACAAGTTGGCATTTGGCCTCAATATTTCATTCTGTCAAACTGCTACGTCCTTCCCCCCCAAATCTACTGTGGCGAGAGGCTAAAAGCAAGAACAGCTTAACTCTTCTTATTGGGTAGATTCTAAGTTGATTTTTCGGCCCAAACCTAAAGCCATGGTGCTCATGTTCTGCCATGCTTTATGAGATGGGGGCAGGAAATAATCCTGCCTATACAATACCGCTCATGTAAGACCAATTGATTGCCAGTTTATCAATCTATGAACATACATGAAGCTTGCCTTATGCTGAAACAGACCATTCATCTATCAAGGTCAGTATTGCCTACTCAGACTGGCAACTGCTCTCTAGGTTCTCAGGCTGAGGTCTTTCACATCACCTTTCACATCACCTACCTGATCCTTTTTCACTAGAGATGCCAGGGACTGAACCTGGGACCTTCTGCATGCCAAGTAGATGCTCTAACTCTGAGCCACAGCCACTCCCCATTTGCTTTATCCTGTCCTTTCTTCAAGGAGCTCAGGGAGGCAGATATTTTGTCTCCTGTTTAACTTGATATGTACATACAGAAACACTTAAGGATCTTCCTGCATAAGCATGCAACTTGCGTGTCTCATACGGTTTCCTAAGAATGTACCTACCTGACATTGTCAAAGGTCCAGCCTCAATGTTACAAAGTTCCCGGGAGAATACATCCCATTTGTTGCTAGTATTCTGCATTTTTCCTTCAGTAATACACTCAAAGATATGGGATTCCACCAGGGCTGCTAGCGTCTGGTTCATCTTCATCTTGGTCCATTCAGGAAGGATATGGAGGAGCAAATCTGTGCTGAAAGTCACACCAATGATAGCTGCACATTTCACCACCATCTGCTCCGATGGGCTCATGTTGTCTAACTCCGCCAGAGCAATCCCTATCCAGAAGGAAATCAAGTAATGCAATACAGACAGAAAAGCATTTGTGAGGTTTAAGAACACGTCAGAATTTTGGCAGCAGTATTCCAAAGGGAAGATGACTGGGGAAGGCACTGGCAAACCACCCCATAAACAAAGTTTGCCTAGTAAACGTTGGGATGTGACGTCACCTCATAGGTCAGGAATGACCTGGTGCTTGCACAGGGGACCTTTACCTAACCTATTCCAAACATGTGGATTTGGTTTTTTTTTAATGCCACATGGGAACAGAAGAGCAGAACTATTTAGATACATGATAACTGCGGCAAGTGGTTTAATTGCTCTTAACTGGAAATAAGAAGAAATACCATCAACAGGAAGCTGGCTAGAAAAGTTAGCAGAATATGCAGTGATGGCCAAGATGTATTTGTCATGAACAAAAGACTGCGGGAAGAATTCCAAAAGAACTGGAAATTGTACTATGATTATGTGGCAAAATAATGTATGTGTAAAGAGTTTGTAAAAGGAAATGTTATTGTAGATAGTAAATAGTGATGATAAGCAAATTAATGTATGTACATTTAGAAGAATAGATCTCCTTCATAGCTTGGATAACTATATATTTTAAGCATCACAAGATATTATAATTGTTATATGATATTATGCAAATAGGCAAAAGCTTATATTAACAGTGCTAACTATAATACGTTTGCAGAGTTATACATAAATATACTGATTGGGTATAGTATACTATTATTCTTATATAACAATAATTGTAGAATGATAATTAACTATGGCAATTTATTTAGCTCGTGTGAACGTTTGAGTATATGTCTGGGGTTTTTTTTTAATTTAAAGAAAATATTTTTTAGAATAACGCAAAAATAGATTAACTTAGATCCATTGGTTCTCGTAGGTTATCCGGGCTGTGTAACCTTGGTCTTGGTATTTTCTTTCCTGACGTTTCGCCAGCAGCTGTGGCCGGCATCTTCAGAGGAGTAACACTGAAGGACAGTGTCTCTCAGTGTCAAGTGTGTAGGAAGAGTAATATATAGTCAGAAAGGGGTTGGGTTTGAGCTGAATAATTGTCCTGCAAAAAGTAACAAAGGTAATGTGCTAACCATTGTCCTGTAAGTATCAAGATAATGTGCTAAGGAGGGTGTGGTATGTTAATATGGAACCATTGTATCCTGAAGTGATCTGTTAATGTGTGAAATCCAAAGCTAATCTGCATGGCTATTGTTGACTGTAGTCTTTGTTAGTCTGGAGGTTTTCAAGACAGGAAGACTGGACAATTCTACCAACTATTTTGTCAGATTGCACAGAGAACCCATTGAAATTCATAAACATCAGCACAACTTTAACAGAAAAGAAGAGAGTTTAAGAATGAATAAGGCTTGGCTTCCTGTCTTGCTATATGTCACAGGTCGTGCCGGCAGAAAGGACTCAAAGGCACCCTGACCTGGCACCCTGAGCCGGGTGGGTAAGAGGCGGGCAACACCCCATCTCTCCCCCCTTCACGAGGCACGGCACCAGAAATGATGAAAGAAAATACCAAGACCACGGTCACATAGCCCTGATAACCTACAAGAACCAATAGAAAAGCAATGTCCAAAGGCAATGTTCATAGCAAAAGTTTGTAAAGGCAGGAGTGGCTGGAAGTAAAACCTGGAAAACTCAATTGATCTCAAAAAAATACATCCCATCTCAAAATACGTCATTTCTTGCTACTGAAATCCAACAAACAATTTAACAACATTAAAAAGCCAGCAAGGCTTGGCAACATTATAACTTAAAGAATGTCAGTGTGTGGGTGCTTATGCAGACTCTGTCAGTTGAAGACAAGAGGAAAGACAGAGAAAAGACAGAGGAAGGGGGCAGATTCTCACGGCTAAAGGTGAGATTCCTGCTTATGTACACAGGCAGTTGATAGGGCCACAGGTGAAATACCTTTTTCTGTGGGCCATAATTCCAGGAAATTCCTGGAGGTCCCTAAAACAGCTTTATTGAAAAATCCAGAACTTAGGAAGGACAGTTGGAAGAAGCAGGAACACATTTGAACAAGATACATTAATGGAAGAACACATACTTCTAAGACATTGCATAATGCATGATACATAGCAGCAACATCAATCCCGCATCGGTACATTTTATAAAACAACACCAACATCCCTTTATCCTGTCTTCAAACAAAGCATCCAAAAAATCAAAAGTCCTTTGTCAACTTTGAATGGAAACATACACAACCTTTCACAATAGTCATACAATTGAGATCATTACAAAGAGAAACACCAGAGAACTCAGGCAGTCTAGAATAGGCATGACTGCCACAGAATCAGAACTAAAAATCACCAGAGTCTTTCCACAGGAGCTGTAAAACAAATGAGTCTGAGACACAAACAGAAACATACTGAAGCCGCCCCCCTTTGCTACTGCAGGGCGGGGGAGACAAATCCACAGTCTTAGGCAGGAGGCAGGAGGCCCCTCTCGAATGACTCCCAGTCTAAGCCACAGGAACAATGTTAACATATAGATACAGTCATTTGCTGAAAAAAAACTTCATCTGGTATCAGGAAAAATAGGGTACGTTGAAATATCTGGAACCAGACTGTAAAAGACAAAAATATCAAGAGCCTACACAGGCCTGTAAGTCTATAGTGGCCTGGAAAAACAGAGTGCCCTTAATGTCTATAGAGCTTAGCTGAAAAAGTAGAAAAGCACTGTCCTTCAGTGTTACTACTCTGAAGATGCCTGCCACAGTTGCTGGCAAAACATCAGGAAAGAAAATACCAAGACCTCGGTTACATAGCCCGGATAACCTACAAGAACCAATAGAAAAGCAATGTCCAAAGGCAATGTTCATAGCAAAAGTTTTTAAAGGCAGGAGTGGCTGGAAGTAAAACCTGGAAAACTCAAAAGACAATTAAGTCAGTTATTGCATGGAAAAACTATTGACATAGAGGGACTTCATAGAGGATTTTCCTCCCCCGCCCCTTCACTTGTTTTTTGACACACAGGAAACAGTGACGCTGATATGCTCAAGAGAGCTGTTGACAGACTAATGAATATCTCAGAACCTAATAAGCAAACATTGTCACTTTTCCCAAACACTCAAAAATCTTCTTTGCTTGCTTCCGGCCATCAGGAGAACAGACCAAAAACCCAAAAGATGTTTCTCGTTGCTTGTGGGGTGGCAATTTCTGCAAAGTTCTTGCCAAACCTTATTAACTTTCCAAGCCTCCTCAAGCCTCAAAAGGGTGTTTTCCTCCTTTTTCAAGCACATCCCAGGTGCTGCACAGACCAGAACAAACTGCAAGCAAAGTTCTGACCCAAAAAATAGCAGTACCCAAAGGTCATCTAGACGGTCCACAAGCAGAGGTTGTATTTTCCCCAAACCTCCAGTCAAAGTCACGAAAACTAGGTGCACGCCAGGGGCAAGGAAGGCATAGATGGTGGCAGACCATATCCCCAAAACTGGCAGGCTGTAGTGAAAAAAAAGGGGAAGCCCGCTTCCAAGCAGGGGTGTGTGTGTGTCTGCAATCTTTGTGCATCTGGAAACAGCTCAACTAGATGAAAGGTTGCCAGGACTGCATACCTGGTGAGGCCAGGATCATCTGTATTGCACATTTCAGAATCGGTGGATGGAAGGCAGCTGTCAAGACCCCTTTGTCTGGCTGGTCCTTCCAAGAACTGGCTTTGATGCTAGGAAAGTTGTCTTCAGCCCTCTTGTCATCTGAAATTTCAGATGCTTCTCTTGAATCTGAGCTTTCTGTCGGTGTTCTACTCAGTTCCATATAACAAATAACATTCTGTCCTGAATGCGAGAGCCTGGTTTTCATACTTATTTCAAGCAGATTGGCATATAGCAAGAGACAGTTCAGGTATTTCTGGATTCCCTGATGATATATATAGGCTGTGCCCTGGGTTTGGGAAGCAATTGCAGCAGGTGAAATATTCCAAGCTGGACCAGAAGGGTTTTTTCCCCTTTAGCTCATAGTCAGAAAAGTATGTAAAGTCTTTAATGCAACCGTGTTGCTGTCCATGTCAGAGAGAGTGGCACTCAAAGTTCTGAGACAAAAAACAACCTCTGGAGGTCCCTGAGCAGAGTTTTCACCTCCTAGGGCTATCAGAGTCACAAATTGAGGAAACCTGCACCCGGGAAGACATCCTGCAGTACTTTACTTGTGTATCTGAAAACAGTTGAACTAGATGCAGGGCAAACTCTCTGGCACTGGCTGGGCTTGAACGTGCATTGCTAAGTTCTTGACCCACTGTCCTTGCTGCATCAGAATTTTTCCCACATCTGGGCGCTGGGCACTCTAGCTGATGAAAAGTAACTTTGGAACGGCAGTCGGAGGGGACCTGTTGAGACTTAGAAGAGGGGGAAGATGGACTGATCTTCAGTTGAGCTGGGCCGCTGCAGGGCTGGATGCAATGTCTGGAACGGAGCAGTTGGCTGCTTCGGGGGATCTCAGAGGGGTCCGGCCACAGCCGGGATGGCTTTTACTCAGGGCATCCTGAGTACAGTTAACTCTGGAACATTGGTAGGCACTCAGTCTATCAGGGTGGGGTGTACTTTTCTTAAAGTTCATGCAGCAAGGGGCAGCCTCAGTCATTTTAAGCTCCAGGCAAAGCTGACTTCTTGTGGTGGGTAACTCAGTATCAGGCTGCCTGGATTCCTTTGCGCTGTGGTTACTGGGGAGGCCACCGGGCAGGTAATTACAGAAGCTGGAAGCCAGGCAAGGGTTAGTGCCTGTCAGCTGCAGAAGGCATGGATGCACAGAGCTGAGAAATACTGGGCTGTGAGGCTCGGAGGGGGGTCTGAGGAGGCTGCTTGGGAGGACTGAAGGGAGGTCTGCTTTTCCAGAAAAGTCTGGTCAGCTAGGCTGCTCCTGGTACATGTGGGAGCCGGAGGAGTAATGTCTCTCAGGCAGAGTTTTATCTCAAGTTCCTACGTTTCACTTTCCCAGATGCCTGTGATCGTATACTGAGGAAAAGTTACTCACAGGCTGTGGACTACAGTATGCATTTTGGCTGATGCTTTGGGGAAGCAGAGATTTGCCGCTTTCAGCATGCTTGTGTACGAAGACAATCGTCTATGTTGTGGGGTGGGGAGGTGAACATCCCCCCTTTTCTGCCTCGGAAAACCCTTGATGTCTCTGTGAAAACTGAGACTTGGCATTTTCTACTTCTCTCTCTCTCTGTCTCTTCCTCCAGCCTCCCCCCTCCCCATTCTCTGGTATGCAAACACAGTGCTGGCTTCTTGGGCTGGCGGAGAAGTGGGGGAGGTTTTTCAGCTACCATTCTGAGGCTTTATTTCTTCCCTTGAGTGGAAGAATCTGCTTCTTCTTGCTGGGGCTTTTGGGAATTGACTTTTTAAAACCGGAGCGTCGGAGCAACCTTCTTGGGCACGGTTGATCTAACAAAATTCCTGACTGACGTGCCGGCTGGGTACAGGCTTAACAGACATTCTTCCTCTCCCGTATGTTAAATGGGTAGGAGAGGGCTGTTTATTCGGGAGGCACAGACAGCATTGGCACGGCGTGGGAGCCCAGACTAACTGCACGGACAGGGCTGATGCGGCGTTGGGGAGGCATACGGATGCCGCCCGGAGATAGGGGCAGCAGGGGCCGCACGGCGTGGGATTTGCTTTTCCTCCAGCCAGCTTTGGAGGAGTGGGTCATAAAACCATGACACGGCACTAATTCTCACAAAAAGCAGATTTTGGCAACTTTCTTGTAACAGAGTCACTCCACCCATCAATATACGGGACCTGATTCAGACGGAGAAACCCTTCCCCAGTAAATACCAAGCTCAACGCTTCTGACATTTACCAATTGCTTTACACCACTATTGTACAATGCAAATCACACAAGACAGTTATTGCTATGCCCTCAGTCTGTGACTGAGAACAATCAGTTGAAATAACCATAACCCACTACCTTCGGACCAGCTGACCCTATATGCAACACAGTCCAGTTCACAAAATATACGAAGGGCCACATTCTGATAGACCTTTGGAAAGTTGTGTGGCACCCACGAAGGTGTCACTACAGAGCTTTCTTTCCACCCATTCCTCCCAAAATGTGTACAAATGTATGCAAAAGTGTTCCACAACAGTCTCTCACACAATCAATCCACCCCTTCAATCAAACACAAAATCACTCACTCACTCTCACATGCCACCCACCATTTCCAAACCTTTTCCAGACAGAGGTCCCTGCGGTTTCCAGCCAAACCTGATGGCTGTAATAGGGCAGGACCGTAAAAGTTGATCAGACTTTTCTTCCTCTGATTGCAGAGGGCACCAGAACTGAACTAAAACCCCTTTCCTGATTCTCACCTGCCTTCTGTGATCTCCTCCGGAGGTGCTGGGCTGGTTGTTGCGATCCTGTTGGGTTCCAACGACACCCTACCAGGGTGAGTGAGGCCAGGGTGTCCATGCGTAACTCTCTCAACCAAAAAGGTCGTGCTGGCAGAAAGGACTCAAAGGCACTCTGACCCAGCACCCCGAGCCGGGTGGGTAAGAGGGGGGCAACACCCCATCTCTCCCCCCTTCACGAGTCACGGCACCAGAAATGATGTGGTAAACAAGGGTTCGTGGGGGGAGAGAGAGACCTGAGATCGTTATTTCAAGAAAACAGTTTATTTGCAGCTGCTGACTCAGAGGCCCTAATGGGCAGAAATCTCTGAGTCCCGATTGTACTGAGGGAGAGATATTTATCCAAATTCAAGATATGACAACCCATCAACATTCAGGGTAGGCTGATAGCACTCCAGTACAGTTCAGTTCTATCCAGTTTCTCCTATCATTGTTTATAGTTCACTCTGACTCTCCATGACTCTTAACCCACTTCCTTAGCACACAGACATACACACACAGAGATATCCTGCCCAGCAACAAGCTATTCCCTTGCTGTCCTAATACATTTCAATACATTTACAGAAAGGAAGAGATTATTACCAATTGCTAAATCAGTGGATCTTCCATAGTCAGGGGAAGTCTACCTTGCTGTCTCAGTATCTAGGAGTGCACTCTGCACTTATGAGGCAAAAACTAAGTCAAGCAAGAAAATTTCTTCAAGATGAACACTATCTTGACGGGGGTTTCTTGGTCTCTGCCAGTCAGTGCAATGGCCATTGCTGTGGCAGGGCAATGGTCCGATCCTGACGTGATAACACATGTCATGTGGCTAGCGTTATGCGTATATACTGTCATGTGGGGGATCAAAGGAAAGCTTGATATGGCCATTTGTCGTTTTACTGGAGGACTCGTGTAAGGCCACAAAAACAGCACCCAGGCATTACATAGTATTGGGAGCTCCTTATACCTAGTATGCTGGTCCTCCAAATACAGCTGTGGCTTGATTACTTTAGGATATCAGGGTTCACACAAATTGTCCTCACCTTTTAATGTTGGAGGGAGCATTATGTTGTGCAGCTTCACATTCTGCTTGACGGTGCAAATGTACTCGTCAGCCTCTCTGTTTCCAGTGGTATTGGAATCTTGAGACTTCAGAAGAGTAGTGGCTTTATGGAGGAAGAAAAGGATGAAGTGATGCAGTAACAACCATTTATATGGTGCTTTCAATATATCTGGCAAACACCCCAGGTGTAGCTGGAGGATAGGTACCATAGCAATGGACTATCCTTTTGCTCATGAGAGAGGTATGTGAGATCATAGCTATGGGGAAACAGCACATAAACAACGCTCTGGGTCAGAGCCCAAACTGCCCAAACAGTTTCCAAATTCTGTTCTATACATTGAGTTAAAAACAATACAATTGTGAAGGCCTTTCTGTTTTGCATAGCCTTGTTCTATATGTGATGTTTGCTTCGATATTCTCTGAATTTGGTTGGGGGAGGTAGGATTTTTTTGTTGTTTGTTTTTGTCTGGAGGCCAGGGGAATGAATGATAACTCAGGATTCACAGAGCAGTCCAGGCCAATGACTTCCACTTAATGGAGGTAAGGAACCATGGACACGCACTAGGAGTTCCATGCTTGGATCTGAATTCCCAGCCATGTGGGGTCCCAATTTGGATTGGGATTACAGCATATGGGGAGATGTCCCTCAGGCCTGTCCCCATTCATATTACTTTCCAAACCAGAAACAGCCCCAGGGAGCTGCTGCTAGTCATAAGAACATAAGAAAAGCCATGCTGGATCAGAGCAAGGCCCATCAAGTGCAACAGTCTGTTCACACAGTGGCCAACCACAACAGTCCTATTGTTGATGCTTGCGTGTAGCTCATCAATACATTTCAGTTTCTCCATTAGGGCAAATAGCAGGGTCATTTCAGATCAGGAGAACCATGCAGGAAGCCCCCTCTCCATATGTGCTTCAATTAGAGTTGCCAACCTCTAGGTGGCACCTGGAGATCTCCCGCCATTAAAATTGACTTCCAGATAACCAAGATCAGTTGCCCTGGAGAAAATGAATGCTTTAGAGCAGAGGTGGGGAACCTTTTTTCCGCCAAGGGCCATTTGGATATTTATAACATCATTTGTGGGCCATACAAAACTATCAACTTAAAAATTAGCCAACCAAGCCCCAAGCAGGCAGCTGCTCCAGATGACCCCCCCCCCGTGTAGCAAGAAGCATTTCTGCTAAGTCAGCACTTCTGTCACCTCAAAGGCAGTGATGTCTTTCCCCCCCACCCACCCCTTTGCACATGCTATATTAACACAGAGAGACAATGTGAGCTGGAGTTCCCAGAGAAAACTTACTTGTAATTGTTGTTCATCGAGTAGTCCTCTTTGCAGGACCACATAGGAACTGCACTTGTGCAGGCCTGCCATGGAGCATTTGGAAAGCTTCTTTTTAGCCCAGCAACAAGGATTGCTCCACTCCCTTCTGTCAACAGTCTTTCCCGCCCTTTCGGACATGTGACCAAGTGGCGGGGAGCATCCTTCCCTCAGTTCTCCTTCTGCCACTGTGGTATCCAGACCCATCAGGCAGTGAGCCAGGCCACAGCAGGGAAGGAGGGAGGGATGTGTGCCTGCAAAGAGGACCACTCGATGAACAACAGTTACAGGTAAGTGCAACTGTGTTTTCATCATCGTGGCCTCTTTGCAGTCCCACATGGGAGATTAGCACGCTCACTTACTGTGGAGGTGGGTGTGGAAGCTGGTCACTGTAGGATCGAACACAACACCGCTTTCCCCACAGCAGCATCCGCTCCAGAGTCGACATCCAACCTGTAGTGACGGACAGACGTCAAAGGCGTGGACCAGATGGCAGCACGGCAGACATCTAGCAGATCCACATGGGCAGCAAGGGCAGCCGAGGAGGCCTGAGCTCTGGTAGAATGAGCATGAGCTGGAAGTGGACAGGGCGTGCTGGTTCCTGCATAAGCCCTTTTGATGGCCGAGACCACCCACTGTTACAGTGTCTGTGTGGTGACTTGTTTTCCCTTGTTGGGACCCGTGAAACAAACAAATAAAGAGGTGTCTTGCCTAAATTGTCATGTGTGGTCTAAGTAAAATAATAAGGCCCATCGGACATCCAGCATGTGCAAGGACCTGCCCGACTGGGACTGGGGCTTCGGATAAAAAACGGGCAACACTATGTCTTGGGACAGGTGGAATGCGGAGACCACCTTAGGTAGGTGCTCCAAGCTAGGTCTTAAGACCACCCTGTCCTTATGGAATTTGGTGAAGGGAGCATAGTGGGGGAAAGCCCTGAGGTCCCCTACCCTGTGGGCCGATATGATTTCTGTACTTTAACAGCTGGTTGGAACCTACAAGCAATAAAGCAAGAGGCCAAAAGGGAAATAGCCATGACCCTAGTCTGGGGAAGAAAGGCCTTACCCAAGGCTGAGTCCAAAATGGAACCTATAAACTCAATGGACTGCGTTGGTAAAAGTCTGGACTTGGTCAGGCTCACCACAAGACCCAAGCATTGGAGGGTCTTAAGGACTAGGGCTACTTGGTCAGCCAAGCCTGGCTGGGAGTCACCAACCAGGAGCCAGTCGTCTAAGTAAGGGTAGATGGTGCATCCTTGTGAGGTCCTCTGAGATACACTTGGAGAAGACCTGTGGGGCTGTGGAAAGACCAAACAGGAGTACCGTGTATTGGTAGTGTTCATTGTTACAGGAGAAGCTTAGGTATTTCCTACACTGAGGATGCATTGAAATATGGAAATAAGCATCCTTGAGGTCAAGGACTGCAAACCATGAGTTTGGCTGGAGAAGTGGCAGAATCTCTGGAATGGACAGCATGCAAAAAGAGCGAGCTCTTATGTACTTATTAAGGGCCCTCAAATCAATGATGGGCCTCTTACCCCCATCCTTCTTATCTATAAGGAAATAGCGAGAGTAGAAACCATGGTGGACCTCAGAAGGGGGCACCCTGACAATCGCACCCTTCTGGAGGAGGGAGGAAACTTCATCACACAACTGTGGGGGATCAGGTCCCCTAGAGGGTAAAGGAGAACCACATGGAGGGACCTTGTAGAACTCCAAAAAGTAACCGTTTTTAATAATGGAAAGAACCCAACAATCAGTTGAAATGGAACACCAATTAACAGCAAACAACTTCAATCTTTCAAAAAAGGTAACATCTGCAGAGACAGGTAAATCGGTCAGTCATGGAGTGGATTTTTTGCCATAGGAGGAGCGGTTGGGGGACCTGCCACCCTTCTTACCCCCCCCCCATGCTTAGGCTGGTACCGCTTAGCTTGCTGCTGAGGGTAGTATGGCTTAGGTTGGCCCTGCTGGGCATATCCATATGACTGATAACGATAAGGCCTGGGTTGGTAATTTTGCTGTCTGTATGGGAACCTCTGCTTCGCTGGGGTGGCCTGTGCAGGTTGAGTAATGCAGGTTGAGTAATGGCTTTGGCAGTAATTCTATCCTTTTGGATGTTATCGAGCCACTCGTCAGTATTTTAGTTAAACAGGGCCTTCCCATTAAAGGCAATGTCCTCTACGGACGCCTTGGCATCTCCCGAGAGGTTGGATGACCAAAGCCAGGAGTGCCGGCATAACACCACGCTAGCTGCCACAGTACGGCTGGCAGCATCAGGTATGTGACGAGCGGATACAATCTGGTATTTGCCCAGTTTGGACCCCTCAGTGAGAAGGATTTTCCCTTCCTGAGCCTTTTCCTGAGGAAGTAAGGAGAGGAGGTTGGACACCCTGTCCCAGAGGAACTTCTGGTATCTCCCCATGAGGGCTGAGAAGTTGGAAACCCTAAGGCCCAGAGCTTCTGCAGAGTATATCTTTCTGCCCATTATATCCAGTTTCCTCCCCTCCTTATAAAGGGGGGCAGCATGACTGGTCCCTTGGCCCTTAGAGGCCAGGACCCTAGTGACAATGAAGTTTGGGGCAGGATGCTGATAGAGGAAAGGGGCCTCATCTTGTTTTATTTTGTAGAGGTTTTCTATCTTTTTGACCCAGGGAACATTAGAGGCAGGTTTTGCCCATAAGGTATCTGCAATCTGATGGATTTCCTTAACCCAGGGGAATTCCACCGGACCAGTATCCATGGAAAAAAGGACTCCCATGATGGGATGGTCAGGGATTGGGTCCGAAGGGGAGACCTCGAGCCTGAGAGCCTGGGCAAGGCGACCCATCATTTCTGAATAGGTCTTTGTAATCTCAGTAGGAGAAACTGGGATGGATCTCTGACCCCATCTTCGGGGGAAGGGAGGGAGGTATGAACAGACTTCGAGTACCGTTTTTCCGACTCCGACAGTGAGTCGTGGTTCGGTACCAAACGCATTGATGGAGCAGGGGTAGTGGAGGGAAGAGGCTTCTGCCGATTGGGCAGAGGAAAACCCATCTCACTTTGAGCCCAAGCCTGGAGCTCATATTGACAACACCCCCATGGGGGTTGCAATCCCCAATGAGAGTGCACCCTATCAGGGTCACATGCAAAACAGTCCGAGGGATCGGCGGGAAAAGTCCCAGATTGAGGACCCAATTCGGGGTCGAAGTCAGCTTGGGAGACTTCTACGACGTTGTCGTCCGACAAAGAAAACATCTTTGAACCACACCTTGATGGAGACGGAGTTGCAGGTCTTTGGCAAGACGAAGTCTCCCAAACCCAATCAGGGCATCGGGACAACGAAGGAGTCATGACGTTCCCTTCCTCAGGGTCAAGGTGAGCGGTGGCGAGGCTTGGATTCTCGCTCACCCGATATGGATGGGCATGGAGATTCCCCAGTCGGGGTCGATGGACGAGCCTCCTAGCCAGGAGGGAGCGCCTCAGGATCAATGAGATGGAGTGGGCTCGAGTGGACACCTGGAACAAGCGCCGATGCTATGTCGACGTCGACCTGAGTTGCAGGAGTTGACTGTTTTGTCAGCAAGGTGGCCCGACCCTAAGGGTTCGGGGTTGAAGAACCTCTAGGGGACGATGCCCCTTTCGAGGTCGATGGAGCCGACAACCCACCAGTTGCAGGTTTAGAGCTCAACTTTTTTCCACGCTTGGAAGACGAGGAAGAGTGCTTCTTCTTTTTAGAAGACTCTGG
Organism: Euleptes europaea; assembly: GCF_029931775.1. Classification (NCBI taxonomy): domain Eukaryota; kingdom Metazoa; phylum Chordata; class Lepidosauria; order Squamata; family Sphaerodactylidae; genus Euleptes; species Euleptes europaea. The sequence continues at coordinate 27,354,957 of NC_079313.1, read as the reverse complement.
AAGGAGGACAGTTCTTGAAGAGCGCCATCAGGAATAAGAAGGAAGGTCGAGCGATGACATAAAGGTAAATTTTTGAAGAAAAAACTCTGAAGAAACAGCGAAGCTCTCCAAAGTGTCCTCTAATTGCGGCAGCAGAAAGAGAATTGAGGGAAGGATGCTCCCCGCCCCTCCGTCACGCATCCGAAAGGGCGGGAAGGACCATTGATGGAGGGAAGGGGAAGCAATCCTTGTTGCTGGGCTAAAAAGAAGCTTTCCAAATGCTCCGCGGCAGGCCTGTGCAAGTGCAGTTCCCACGTGGGACTGCAAAGAGGCCACGACGATGAACCAGAGTTCCACCTTTTCCAGACCTCAGACTTTAGAGTTTCACCTTTTCCTCTCCTTCCAAAAACAAACAAGCAACCACAGCAAACCTGTACAGGATTACTGATTGGATACCAAGGATATTGTGAATCTTTACAAGTTATCAAGTTTATTGTATAAGGCCATAGACCATTACAATCTAAAACAATATAACATGTGAATCTTTACATCACCCCATGAATTCCCTTGATTTGCCCTCCTTCACTCTATCCCAGGCTTCCTTCCTGCACTGCCAATTTCACAGCCGAGATAATGCCAAAGGCAGTAAACAACCTACCTGTGGGAAACCATCCCACAAATGGGTGCTGGCACTTGCAAGCAATTAGACCATAGCATCTTTTTTAAAAGCTAGCCAAGCCATGAGGTCACTGGATCTCACTGGATGTCAGGGAAATGTGCAGACATGTGACCAACAATTTGCCTTACGGAGTGACATCTCAAGGGGATGGTCAGGAATCCCCCATCTTCAGAAGAGGGGTGTAGCAAACCTATCTCTGCTTGATGTTGCATTGTGGTATAACCACCATCCGGCTTATAACATCTTGTTAAATTTTAATGAACGCCACTGTAATCACAAACAATCTGTTCTCTTCTTGGGTATCCTATTAACCTAAAAGCAGAGTCTGTCAAGCCAAGACTCTAAAGCCAGGCACACAACGGTCCTGTCTCACCTTCCAAGCCCCTAATCCCAACTATGGGAAAGCCCCCTCCCAACCAATTAGATGGAAATTTAGTTTTCCAGTAGATGGGATCTTGTCTTACCCCTCCCTTTCCAGCTACTTTGGAGGGGGGTCTCTGGTCCCCCGGAGAATCAGGAACTGTGTTTGTATGTGTGGTAATTATCCTTAAAAATCCTGTCTTCCAGGGTTCTGAACCAATCCTTGTGATTTAGGCCTCATGCAAATCCAATGTCAGCCTATCAGAGCGCATGGGACTTCACTGGATGTGAGGGGGTGAAGCAACCTCAGCTTAAGAAGGGTGAAGAAAAACTTTTTTGGGGAGGGATAGGGATTTTGTGGCTCTGGAAAGGAGCGTCAGCTTAGCCAAGCTTTTTGAAGACACTCTATTACTGTGGTTAGTGACTAGATCAGGGGTGGGGAACCTTTTTTCTGCCAAGGGCCATTTGCACATTTATAACATCATTCGGATTCGGGGGCCATACCAGGTGTAGATCTCCGAGTGGGTGGGGAGCTAGGGTTGCCAGGTCTCCGACCATCACCTGGAGGTTACAATTTATAAGAATTACTCAGATTGCACAATTAGTTAGTCAAGGAGAGCAATAACTATGGCTATATACAAAACCCATATGAGACCAAAATTACACAGAATGAATTTCTTGTTAGTGCTTTGTTTCTGCACAAAATAATATATATCCAAACCTGGATGTCAATACAATAAACTTCAAAATATATCAGTATAAACCAAGACAGGCCTGTCTTGGTTTATACTGATATATTTTGAAGTTTATTGTATTGACATCCAGGTTTGGATATATATTATTTTGTGCAGAAACAAAGCACTAACAAGAAATTCATTGTGTAATTTTGGTCTCATATGGGTTTTGTATATAGCCATAGTGATTGCTCTCCTTGACTAACCACCTGGAGGTTGGCAACCCCAGGGGAGGCCACACAGAGAAGGCCTGGAGGGCACCCCGCTCCCCCCTCCCAGGCGGGAGGGCAGCCAGCGGTGGGCCCGAGAAAACGAAGCACCAGGGGGGCGCAGCCCGCGGTCAATCGGCAAGGGAGGAAAGGGAGGAAGGAAGGAAAACAGAGAAAGAGGAAAAGGGAGAGAGGGAGAAAAAATGAAAAGAGGGGGAGAAAGAAAAGGACAGAGGGAGACGGACAAAGAAAGAGACAGAAAGAGAGGGAGAGAGAAAAGCCTCCCCCCCCCCACACACACACCTGCCAGCCCCACATAACCGGGCCCCAGGCTCCATGCCCTCCCCCCCAGAGGCCACAAAAGGCCCCCCGAAGCCCAATCAGCTCCTGTGCGAATGCTCTGCCACCGGGAGCCGCGGGCCTCTTTCCCACCTCTCCCTCTCGCTGCTCAACAGCCGACAGGCAGCGAGAGGGGCTTACATTGTGCCCCGGCATTCCTGCATGCTGCGGCAATAGGGGGCAGCCTTGGGGGAAGGGTCCCTCCCCCTCCTCTCACCGACCAACAGCAGTCGGCGAGAGGAGGTCCAAAGAGCGCCGCAGCACCCCTGCAAGCCGCAGCCCCAGGAACACCCTCAGGGAGGGCCACCCTGTGCCGTGCCTCCGCAGCAGGGCCCCGGAGCTCCCGAGGGCCACAAAAATGTCCTCGGGGGCCACATACACCCCCCCGGGCCTGAGGTTCCCCATCCCTGGACTAGATCTATAGGATCTGTAGACTGACAGGTCTGGCTGACAGCTTTGGTACCTTGATAGAAATAGTTACCCAAAGCAAAGAAGCAATTTTGTTGAACCTTAAAGATTCTTTTTATTGCTTACTTCAATATATTAAAAAGCGAGTCTCAAAGTATAAAATAGAGTATAACAGAATATAGGCAAAGTCACAACAGGCTATTACAAAAATATGCACAGAGTATACATATCATAACATGGACAAAATACCATTTTATACATACCAAACACACCGTACGGAAGGTCTATGAGAGACCTCCGAAGTTTAAACAATTTCAGCCCCTTTTTATACTTTTTGACATGGGAAACTTAATCTGGTTATACATCATTCATCTTATGACATCTTCTCTGGGGTCTTAAAACTTTCCCAAAACAACTTTAATCCTTTAAAACTTTCTCATAATACCATTTTAATCTTTCACACCTCACAAGGTTTCTTTACATGGCCAGAGGCAAGGTTTGTATAGATATAATCAGATCTTCAAAGTCAATCAATCAATCAAAAACCTTTCATGGCATATAATCTTCAATGTCAAGCCCATAATTATAATATGGTGAGAAAGTCCCAGGAAGGATGCTTGAAGCATCTTGTAAAGGTATTACAATGAATGTCAAACACCCCCCATTCAGAATTCAAAGAGAAGATTTCTCCGTTATTATCTTTGTTGATATTATAGCGGAGGCTTTTTGGCTGCGAGCCTGGGCTTTCTTACTGCTATCTAGAGATGATGTTAAGGCATGTTTTTGTTTTCTTACTTGCCAGTTACTGACAGGAAATTCAGCTTTAACGTGTTGAATGAATATATATATATATATATATATATATATATATATATATATATATATATATATATATATATATAATTCAACATGAATATATATATTCATTCAACACGTTAAAGCTGAATTTCCTGAATATATATATTCATGTTATGTTGAATGAATTATATATTTATATATGAATATATATATACATATATATATATATGTTGAATGAATATATATCTATATATTGAATTGAATATATATATATATTCATTCAACATATGTTAAAGCGGAATTTCCTGTCAGTAACTGGCAAGTAAGAAAACAAAAACATGCCTTAACATTTACATAGACATACACACACACACACACACATATACATACACACATACATATATATATAAAGGCGAAATATAACTAGTTCTACATTTTTTTTGGTTTTTAGTTAGTTCTTTGGCTTAGGGAACAAAGCTTAATTTTGTGTGGCAAATAAGCATCCTCTTAAGGGCCCATCATTCCTAACTGGTGTGTGTAGGTTCTGTGGTAAGGTGCTCTGTGAGAGAAAAGAGCAGCCTTGAACCTGCTGAGGTAACCTGTCCAGAGAAAGGGGATCAAATTGCCCTCAGAGGTTGTTTATTTGAGAGCCAACTTTACTTTATATATTTAAGTTATCCACACACCATATTTACCTTATTAAATATATTATTTTCTGTTAAATAAACCATTATAGTTCATCTCCATTTGTGTCTTGTCTGTCAAGGCAAAAATCTAAGAAGCAGGAGTCTCTATCGACCTCACATATTACAGCCTTAGTCTAGTAGGTTTCCATATAATAGACCTTAAGGAAGCACATAGCTTACATGCGACTAGCCTTTAATTTAAAGCAGGGATGAGGAACCTCAGGCCCGGGGGCCGTATGCGGCCCCCGAGGACATTTTTTGTGACCCTCTGGAGCTCCGGGGTTGCAGCGGAGGCACGGCGCAGGGTGGCCCTCCCCGAGGGTGTTCCTGGGGCTGCAGCTTGCAGGGGCGCTGCATCGCCCTTTGGACTTCCTCTCGCCGACTGCTGTTGGTCGGTGAGAGGAGGGGGAGGGACCCGTCCCCCAAGGCTGCCCCTTATTGCCGCAGCATGCAGGAATGCCAGGGCACACTGCAAGCCCCTCTCGCTGCCTGTCGGCTGTTGAGTAACGAGAGGGAGAGGTGGGAAAGAGGCCCACAGCTCCCGGCAGCAGAGCATGCGCGCAGGAGCTGATTGGGCTTCGGGGGGCCTTTTGTGGCCTCTGGGGGGGGAGGGCATGGAGCCTGGGGCCCAGTTATGTGGGGCCGGCAGGTGTGTGTGTGTGGGGAGAAAGGCTTTTCTCTCTCCCTCTCTTTCTGTCTCTTTCTTTGTCCGTCTCCCTCTGTCCTTTTCTTTCTCCCCCTCTTTTCATTTTTTCTCCCTTTCTCCCTTTTCCTCTTTCTCTGTTTTCCTTCCTTCCTCCCTTTCCTCCCTTGCCGATTGACCGCGGGCTGCGCCCCCCTGGTGCCTCGTTTTCTCAGGCCCACCGCTGGCTGCCCTCCCGCCTGGGAGGGGGGAGCGGGGTGCCCTCCAGGCCTTCTCTGCGTGGCCTCCCCTGGGGTTGCCGACCTCCAGGTGGTGGCCGGAGACCTGGCAACCCTAGCCTCTCCGCCCCCACTCGGAGATCTACACCTGGTATGGCCCCCGATGATGTTATAAATGTGCAAATGGCCCTTGGCAGAAAAAAGGTTCCCCACCCCTTGTGTCCCCCTTTTTATTTGATTGTGGGGGGTTTAAAGAATCTATAGGAGAGGCCAGAGTGGGGGGACTGGATATTTTTCAGTTCAGAAGGCAGATGCCTCAGAGCCTTCCCTCCTCTCTCGCTCACCCCATAGCTACCACAGTATATGAGTGAGAGACAGACAATTGTGGAGAAGGGAAGAAGCAGGGCATGTCAATGAACAGTCTTCACCATGCTCCATGTGTTTGGAGATGCTGCAGTGGTATGTGGACATAATGAACAAAACCATAGCGGTGGGCAGTGCTATAAAATGGCCACTGCTCTAAAAAAAGGATGGTGTTAGATAGTGGAGAGGCTGAGGGCAGGACCTTTGACAATGCACCAAAATGTACACAGTCCCCATAAATATTTCAGGAGTCATCCATCCAAAAAGACTGGCGCAAAGGTGGTCTGTGAAAAAAACAGGGAAATGTTTGGGTGAAAATGGCACAGGATTAACTGGCAAACTATACTCTCTATTAGATCTGGAAAAAAAACAATTCAGTAAAGAAGCTGATCAGCAGCACAAACAGTGTGCTGTGATGCTCTGAAATGTGAACACCACTATGACCACATTCACACGCACCACTCCCTCCTGCATTGAGAGCTTGTCTTTGGAGAATGCCATTCAGGAAATATTAGCCATGTGGAGGGCTAATGACTAATAACTTACTGAAAAGGCTGTCCCACTCATCCTCGCTTTCTTCATCGTCTTCTAGTAAGTGGTACTGAAGGACATTGTTTACGTGGAGGTTGTGGACAAGCTCCTCACAGAAAAACGGGTTTCCGTGGCTTCTTTGTATTAAGAACCTAGAACAACATGTGAGCAACATATTTTAATGAAACGTGGTCAAAGGCAGAATATATCTAAAACAATGAAGGAAAAGCATTTGTGCATCCATTACACTATCCATTTAGGCATTGTAAATGAAATGGTGCGTTGTCTTTTTCCATTTGTACTGCTTCAAAAGAAGCATACAATTAGAAGGAGAGTAATTCAAATTGAAATGTTATGCTGATGATGTAGTACTGACTATTTTAAATACTCAAAAATCAGTGGGGACATTTAATGGAACAAATAGAAAAAAATTGTTCATATTCAGGGTATAAAATCAATAAATCCAAGAGCAAAATAATTTTAAAGCACCTTTTGAAACAAGAAGAAGACATAATAAGACACACCTCAGGATGTAAAGTAACAGAACAAGCAGTAAAATATCTGGGAACAAAAATAACAGGTGAGAACAAGACCTTGTTTAAAGATAACTATAAAACAACATGGGGAAAAATGGAAAAGGACTTGGCGAGATGGTCAAAATTAAAAATCTCGTGGTTAGGAAGAATCTCAACAATAAAAATGAATGTCTTGCCTAAACTCAGTTTTCTATTTCAAATGTTACCGATTCGTTTGGAAGAAAAGACTTTGAAAGACTGGCAACAAAAATTAAGCAAATTTATGTGGCAAGGCAAAAAACCAAGAATTAAATTCAAAATACTTCAGAATGAAAAAGAAAAAGGGCACAGGGGATAAAATGGAACCCTGGGGGACCACATAGCATAAATTGAGATAAAATCCCCTTCCCAACACAAAAAAGCTCTTCTGGATGGCATTGTGAGGATGCAATGGTGGCAGAAGAGATTTTAATTAGCTGCCATTACTGCCATAGAATAGGCACAATAATGAGTTCTCACCTGTGTTTGGTTCCATTCACTTTGAGTCTTCCTCCACTGGTTCTCTACCCATCTGCCTATTTTATCATCTAAAGCTCCTCAGTAAACCAAGGGTCATTCTGGAATCCACGGAAGGAGTTAGGGCACTCAGGGGCAATTATGTCCACAGCCCACATCATCTCCATATGCCACAGGTCAACCAGCGTTGCAACAGGAGCGCCAACCTTGCTGACCGGAACATCCCCAAGAGACATCAGGAACCCTTCTGGATTCATCAACCTCCTGGGGCAGACCACCTTAATTGTTCCCCCACCCTTCTGGAGGTTCCGGGTGTCCATGAGCCACTCGTGAGCCCAGTGGCTGGACACACAACCTTTTGAAGCTGCATTTCTCCCAGCAAGATGTCACAACCCAAGAGTACTGGTGGCTGGCTGGGATTGCATCTTCAGTCACAAACATTAGTTTACTTCTGCTAGGCCATGCTCTTAATCTTGGGATTTGCTGAAGGTCACCTGCCTACTGTGGTGCTGGGAGGGAGAAACATCAGGCCAGAACAGTGGTATGTAATGTCAGATTCCAAGTAATACTGATTGGCACACAGATCTGCGTCATATTAATTCCAGGCCAATTTACTTATCACTCAGTCTTTCTGGCCTTGGTCTTTTTTTACTGTGCCTTTCACATTCATTCAAATATTTATTATGTTGTCCTAGATTCCAATAGCACTTATTAGAATTTGTATTTCTTACACCTTGTACTGATATTAGCCCATTTTTAATAGATGAGCACAGGAGCTCCTTGGGAAGACTTACTGTTACTTGAACTGCTTCCAGGCCTCCTGACAACTGCTCACTTGTGATGAATTTTATTTGTTTATATACTTATAGTATATTGAAATACAAGAGGAAAACGTGTGAGAACATGTGAGCAAGGGGACATCCCATTCCCCCCACCGGGACATCCTCCCCTCCTGTTTCCCTTCTCTCTTCAGTGCTCTATCTCTCTCCTCTCCTTTGTTGCTACTTTCTCTCTTTAGTCTAGCCCTTGCCAGAGAGGGCACAACTGGCCCATGATATATGAGTAGACCATTTGACTTTGCCAGAGGGATAATGGTCAGAATGCTCCCCTCCACAATATCTCAAGCCACATAACAAGCAATGGCATGCACCTCCACTTCTACTAGTAGATGATGATAGGAGGCAAATTTAGAGATAACCAGATTTCCCCCGTTCCCATTCCTCTGTTTCCCCAAAATTTCTCTTTTCACTCTGCCTTAGTTCCAATTTAACTAGGAGTATTTCTAAAATTAACCCTGGACTTAGATCATGTGCTGTTTTTCTGCAGCTTTCAGTTTCTACCATTCTTTTGTATCTTCCTTCCCTTTCCATGGAACTGATGTGCACATGCCCATGGATGAAACGTACAAGTAACTTTTATGCGATCATACATATGACTACAACAGACTTTTCTTTTCCTACAGGAGCACATGCGTTCCTGTGCATTGGTAAAATGCCATACAAAAGGATTCTGGATACCACTACGTCTTTTTGTAGTGTTTTAGCATTGTAGCAAGACTCTTTTTGCAGCACTTTAGCAATGGGCACATTAATTGATAATGGAGGGGGGGGGGGTGGCCATGAGCCGAAGAAACCAAAATCTGCAGCAAACAGCATGACAGAGACTACTTTGTGCATTGATTCCACTTCAAGAACAAAATCAGGTAAGTTAGAACTCTAAAATCCAGAAACCAGTTCAGATGAGAACTTTGCAAGCATCGCCACAGACAGAAAAACGGATTCATTCTTTCCTGTGCTGTCAGCACTCCCATAATGGGTACTTAACTGGCAACCTCAGCACTGGTGGCAGGAGGGGCCAAATGATTACATTTTACCCTGGCCTTACTTCAAGGAACTCAGTGTGGCATACATAGCCTTCCCCATCCCTTGTTTTATCCTCAAATCAACCCTGTGAGGTAAGTTCAGCTATGAGTGTTAACTTGTGAGCTTGGGGTAGAGACAGGATTTGAACCCAGATCTTCTTGCATCCCACACTCACTGTAACCTTGGATAGGAGGTAACCAGCAGAGTTCACTGTCTTTTCCTACTTACGTCTCAAGTTCCCTGGCAATACTGACCACTCCAAGGTCCTGGCACGCCTTCTGCACAATCACTGCAGGAGTTAATTCCTTTAATCTAATGTAAGTGTTTGTCATTCTGGCCAGGATTCGAGCTGCAGTGTTGCTCAACAGTTGTCTCCTTTGTTCAAAGGGAGACATAGACAAGGCCATAATGATGGGAACATTGATCAGCAGTTTTTCCAGGAAATCCCAGGAGGTGGAATCGATGAAATGAGCTTCATCAATTACAAAAATGATAGTTTCCTTCTCTGATGCCTAAAATATAAGAAAAAAAGAGAATAAACCAGAAAACATTTTAAAATAATCACCCCAAATACAGCCATGGAGTTCTTGTCTCCAGTTCAGTTAGCATACCAGCCTGTAATATACCACTTTGGTCAGCAAAGTCTGAAACCTTCTTCTCACCTACAAGGAGCATTCCTCTAACTTACTCTTCTGCAGGCGAAAAAGCCACTTATGTTAGAGGAAGGCTCCTTAGGCTGGAGGAAGGCTTTAGACTTTGCTGACCAAAGCAGTAGGATACATGCCACCTTCTATAAAGGTTGCACAATTTTGTTGGCTTGGAAGCAGAAATCCCTCACTCAAACTGGCTTATTGTGCATCTTCACTTCTCTCTCTTAATGATCTACAGTAGAGAGAACAAATTTTGGTATGCTCAGAGGCCACTATGTATGGAAGTGTTTTTTGCCAATAGATGTGGCCCAAAATAGTGACGCGGAAGCCAAGCGGATTAGCAGTCTTGTCCAGGATACCCATCAGAAAGTCCACGGCCACATAGAAAAAGTGTAGTTTATTTGTACAGTGCAGAAATATATACAGATACTCCTTTCACACTCTCCGCTCATAACATCCCGCATAGAACTGCGGTTTCACTTCATTATATACACCTGGTGGTTGCAGCCACCAATCACAGTAGATATCCAATTATCCTGGCATTGCTACTGCATTGCATCAGCCACCTGGCTCTAGCTGGATCAGGCCAGCTTTCTCTAGCTCCCCAGGTACTTTCCAGGCTGATTACATCATCCTTAGATCTCACTGATCTATCCTGCACCTGTCAAACTAACTGACAGACTTGTAATCTTGACACTCCTTCTCAAGGATTTCAGATTAGTTTGATTAGTTTCATGAATCTATTACAATCCACAATTTTTGTAAATAGATCTGCCACATTTCCAGCACTGGCACACTTTACAATACATACCAAGCCTTTGTTCACAGCTTCAATTACATTGACATATCTGATTCTTATATGCTTACTTCTGCTTTTAAAGTTTTGCTCAGTCGCAAGTTGTAGCGCTGATTGACTGTCAGTATACACCTTTACTGGTAATTGTACAGACACATTGAGTTCCTTCATGAGATAGACAAACTATTCCACCTGGTTTATACATTCACTCACAGCACTATATTCTGCTTCACATGAACTCATGGCTACAAATGACTGTTTTACAGATTTCCAATGTATGGGTGCTTCACCAAAATACAACACATACCCGGTCGTTGATTTTGCATTCCCCTGATCTGCCCATGATGCATCTGCATACACAGTCAGTTCCCCATTACATGCATTCAAGCATAACTGTTTGTTCACAGATCCCTTCAGGTATCTGAGTACATACTTAGCTGCTTTCCAGTCACTCTGCTTTGGTGACATATTTTTCCTGCTCAGGCAATGTACCGCCTGATATATGTCTGGGCGAGTCCAACAAGCAAGATATAACAAACTTCCTATCAGGGACTGATACAGAGATTTGTCACACTCTTCTTGTTCTTGAGACTCTTCACATAAATAACCTGTGACCATTGGGGTTTCAGCTGCATGAGCATCAAGCATGCTAAACCTTTCCAGCAACTGTTTTATTTTTTCTGTTTGAGACAAGTAAAAAACACCTTTACTGTCTCTGTTTATTTTTACCCCTGGAATCACATCCAGGTGCAGCCAATTTACAAACTGCCACCTGTTAGATTAGAGTGAGAAACCTTGAGCTATTGGCATTCTTCCATTTCAGCCTTCCTTGCTCTGAACCACAATAGCTTTTCTCTTTCATTGTCAGATAGATTTCTTTCATAGCTGCCAGGTTCACCATCATCCATACTGTAAACATGATCACAATCTTCAAAAACATATATTTGTGGAGGTACTCCTTTATTACTTCTGTATGACCGTCTGACCACCGTGCCACTAGACTCCCCTCCTTCTGGAGTCTCAACCTTTACTGTTTCCCTGCTTGCAACAACTTCAGGAAAAACACTTTCATCTGCCTCTGGTTGTCCATTAGCCGGCAATAAAACTTCTTCAAAAACCTTCTCATTTCCATGTAATCTTGGCCAATTAAAAGATTCTCCGAAGTTCGCAGATTTGCTAAAAAACACCTGGTTCTGATCATTAGCAAAGCGATAAGATTTTGCTGCATTCTGATATCCCAGAAAAATCAGCGGTTTGGATTTCTTGCCACCTGCTCTGCGGTTCTTTAAAGGTATATTCACCCAAGCCTTTGTACCAAACATTCTTAAATGCTTTAAAGAGGGATTTCTATTGTACAATGCCTTGTAGGGAATATTGTTAATGCTGGAGGTCCAAAGTCTATTAATCAAATAACAAGCCACCTTGATGCCTTCCCCCCAGAACTTGGGTTTTAGATTAGCATCCTCTATCAAAGCTTGCAACATTGACTTTAGATAACCAATCCTCCTCTCAGCCACACCATTCTCCTGAGGAACACAGGGATTAGCTAATCTGTGCTCAATTCCCTTGCTCTCTAACCACTGGGTAAATGCACTAGAGACAAATTCACCGCCTCTGTCAGATTGTATACTTGATACCTTGAGGTCTAGCTGCCTTTCCACCCTTTTAATCCAATACTTGATGGTTTGACATGCCTCACTTTTCTGCTGCAGCAGATACACCCAGCCATAACGAGAGAAATCATCCACAATACATAAAGCGTACCGGTTCTTAGACACATTCTCAGGAAATGGACCACAGAGATCTAAATGAGCAATTTGCAGAGGTCTGGTTGCCACCCTTTGGCTTACCTTAGCCACTGGACTACGTCTGCTCTTAACAGATTTGCAGACAGTGCAATCTAAGAAAGAATTACACCCATTCAACTTAATGTCTTCTTTCCCTAACACACTCAGGGTCTTCTTTAGAATGGAAAAGGAGGCGTGGCCAAAACGCCTATGTAGAAGGTGTATGCACTCATTATGTGGATTTTTATTCACAGACTCCACTACCATAGAAGTTTATCCTGTCCTTCTATGCACCACATAGACATCCTTTTGCAAGTGCCCTTCTAACATTACAACCTCCCCCTGGCTTATCTGGCAGGTGTTTCTTTCAAACTGCACCTTAAAGCCAGTCTTAGCCAGCACAAAAACACTTAGCAAACTATGCTGTAACTCAGGCACATAAAGTACATTTTGAAACTTATAATTCAACTCTGGGAAAAACACCTCCCCTTCAGAGTGTACCTTTAAGTGTCTCCCATCTGCCAGACTTACATTAGACTTAGCAGACTGCTTTTGGTTAACCAACATGGAAGCTTTGTTAACAAAACATGTACTTGCCCCACTGTCCAAAAGCCAAATGTCCTCTTTGTCTCCAGCTTCTGCCAGCACAACAGCAGTGTAAGTCCCATTCACTGACTGTCTCTTTGGTTGCTTTTTCCTGGCCAACTGGGGACAATTTCTTTTCAAATGTTGTGAGGACCCACAAAGAAAACACTTTCTGACGAACATCACGCATTCCTCCTCTTGCTTGTAGCTCTTACTCTTCTGGTCTCCCTCACGTGCTGGCGTCTGAGCCATCTGCGCAGAGTAGAACGCTGCCCCTCCTCGTGGGTTGTATCCCTGCTGGGCTGCTGTCATCGGCGTTGACTGTAAATTGCCTCTCTGCCTGGGTTGATTTATACCGAACTGCACGGCACTTGACTCCCGTGACGACTCTGACGTTCCTCTCGGGTGAACTATGAACTCCTGGGCTGCAGTCATCTGCTTACGTCCTTCCTCCCGTCGTTCCTCGTCTTCCAGAATTCGTCCCGTCAAGTATTCATAGGTTAATTGCCCTGCTGCCAGGCTCTCCAGCGAGGTTACTAAAACATCAAAGCTCGCATCCAGAGAACTCAAAAGCAAATACACCCGGTCCTCCGCAGATATAACTTTCCCCCTCAACTCCAGCTGTCTAAACAACTCTGCCAGAGTCTTCAAGTGGGCTGCGGCCGGCGTGTGCAGTGATTTATGGCATCTATAAAGCCGCCTCATCAGTGCTAGCAGTGTGCCAGCTGAGTCCCGGAGATACACCGCTCGCAGACTATCCCATGCCAACTTTGCATGCTCTTTGCCCACCACAAAAATAAGCTGGTCATCTCCCACCGTCAAGGTGATATTGGCAATCTTGGCTGCTTGGCAATCTCGGCTGCTGTAGTAGGGAGTCTTTCCAACGCATCCCATAAATCTTCCCTTTGCAGATATTGTTCCAACCTCACAGACCAAACGTGGTAATTCTCTGAGGTGAGTTTATCCACCGGGATAAAAGATTGTTGTGCCATTACTCACAAACAGCCATCACTTCTCTAGTAGCTTCTGAAAAATCCTGGACTCTGCTTATCTACCACCACACATAAACCTGCTCAGTGTAGCAGAAACACTCCTGTAACGTAAGGAGCTGGGCCCAGAGCCCTGACGCGGAAGCCAAGCGGATTAGCAGTCTTGTCCAGGATACCCATCAGAAAGTCCACGGCCACATAGAAAAAGTGTAGTTTATTTGTACAGTGCAGAAATATATACAGATACTCCTTTCACACTCTCCGCTCATAACATCCCGCATAGAACTGCGGTTTCACTTCATTATATACACCTGGTGGTTGCAGCCACCAATCACAGTAGATATCCAATTATCCTGGCATTGCTACTGCATTGCATCAGCCACATGGCTCTAGCTGGATCAGGCCAGCTTTCTCTAGCTCCCCAGGTACTTTCCAGGCTGATTACTTCATCCTTAGATCTCACTGATCTATCCTGCACCTGTCAAACTAACTGACAGACTTGTAATCTTGACAAATAGTACCAAAGGAGCAAGCAGAAGAGGCCACCAACCCAACCAAGAATGAGCTTCAGGCACTACCATTTGAAGTTGGCCATCCTTCTGGCAAGTTAATCTGGAGTGACTAGGGTTGCCAACCTCCAGGTGGTAATAAAAAAAATCACCAGTACTGCACAGTAAATCAACAAAAATACCAGTATAAAGCTCAGGATAATATATAAATAACAATTCAATACACATTAAGTGAAAATATTACAAAACCAATTTTACCAATAAACCACAACTGACAAATAATAAACAAACTTAGTACAGTGTAGACCACAATAAACGGACAATGTACAACTAATACGACGATGATGTGAAACATACAAGATGAGCCTTCTTCAAAGGTAAGTGCAAAATAAGTTCATATCCAAATGATATTTCAAAAATGCTCAGCTTTTTTTGTTCCTTTTCTTTTTCTTGTAGATGTCTCCATGGACTAAGCCATAATGGCAAATAGTATCTTCGTAAGGTTTGACATGATATATAGGGAAACGTTCTCCAGATTAATAATCACGTTTTCACTAACAAAGTGGCTTCTTCAGCCAAAAACTAGAATAATAAATGATAACAATAAATATAATATACAACTATTCTTATACAAAGCTGTTATTTTTAATATAAAGCGAACGCACAAATCACAAATATTACCTTAAAGATTCTTCACTAAACAACTCAATGCACTACAACGGCTGCCTCCTTCCTAGGATCCTATCGGGTAACAGAATGTCTTCAGTATGCTCAATAGGGATCAGGTGTAAATTATACTAGTGATCCGGAAATTGGTGTTGAGCAACGAATGAAAAAATGTAAGAAAATGTAGAACACTGCTTTAAAGGTGTACGCAAAAGGGATTTGTTTAAATGAAACAAGACAGCTCAAGTTCATTATTTAACCCAAAAGGAGAGATAGAATTAAAAAGGTGTATGAACCTCATTTATTGTTGCAGAAGTACTTGTGCGTTCACTTTATACTAAAAATACTAAAAATAACAGCTTTGCATAAGAATAGTTGTATATTATATTTATTGTTATCATTTAAGATTCTAGTTTTTGGCTGAAGAAGCCACTTTGTTAGTGAAAACGTGATTATTAATCTGGAGAACGTTTCCCTATATATCATGTCAAACCTTACGAAGATACTATTTGCCATTATGGCTTAGTCCACGGAGACATCTACAAGAAAAAGAAAAGGAACAAAAAAAGCTGAGCATTTTTGAAATATCATTTGGATATGAACTTATTTTGCACTTACCTTTAAAGAAGGCTCATCTTGTATGTTTCACATCATCGTCATATTAGTTGCATATTGTCCGTTTATTGTGGTCTACACTATACTAAGTTTGTTTATTATTTGTCAGTTGTGGTTTATTGGTAAAATTGGTTTTGTAATATTTTCACTTAATGTGTATTGAATTGTTATTTATATATTACCCCGAGCTTTATACTGGTATTTTTGTTGTTAACCTCTTTTTAATATTTTTTTTATTATTTTTCAATAATTGCTATACATCTCATTTGACAATACATCCTATATACCAATCCTTGACTCGATAAAAAATTAAAGATTAGGTGTATGTCTTCAATATTAAATATAATTAATTATAATTGACTTCCCCACCGACTTCCTCCCTCCCTACAAATATCTGGTGTCTCCTTTGTATTAATATTTTCTAATCCTTATCAGTCATTATTTTAATGTTATACTTTCCCCTTATTTAATATATTTCGATAAGCAATAATAATATAATATTAATAATAAAGAGAGAAAAAAGGAAAAATCATTTTAAAAATAAAAACAGACATAACAAAACACATTAACATAATTTTCTCCAGTCACTCATCTCTGTCATATAAAATGGATTAGATCTTTAAAAACTTTATATACCCCCAAGTAAAAAATTAAGTTGATATCATTTTTCCTCTACCACCCCCCCACCATTTTCCATATTAAGAGTCAAATTGGTATTCTTCCGGCTTTCTTAACCCTTCTTTTTAAACGTTTTCTTCTGTCTGGGATTTCTGTTGCCATCTGCATGCTTTCTTGAAGTGGTCTCCTGTCTGTGACAATCTTTACCCATTACTCCTTGGGCTGTTGATTCTTCTTCTTGTATTCCTGTAGTATGGTCTGACAGCTCATTGTTTCTTGTCAAAAAGTTTTTGATATCTTCAACAAATTGACGGCATGTTTAACTTGTTTATAGGTTAAGGTAAGTCCTTGTGGTAGCAACCAGTTGTATTTTATTCCCTTGTTTCTCAGTGTCTCAGCAAAATCTTTATAAATGGCTCTCTTTTCAATCAGGTGATGAGGAATGTCTTTGAGAATTATTAACGGTGTATCATCTACACTTAGATGATTCTCCAAATGAAGTTTCATAAAGATAATTTTCATCCTGATGTCAAAGAAAGAGACCAAGATCTCTCTAGCTTTTGTTTTCTGTACTCAAGTTGTCAAGGTTTTTGCATAATTTATTATCTTGTTTATTGCATAATTTAATTCTTGTTCATTTAAATGAAATATATCAGCAAGCGATCTTATGATGGTCTCTCTGGTGCCCCCTAGTCTTTCAGGCAAATTACGTATACGCAGATTAGATTCTCTCTGTTGCAGGTCCAAAACAGCTAGTTGATCCTTCACTCGCTCTTCCTGGAGTCGTATTGCTTCAATTTGTTGTGCTTGAGATTTCATGTCCATTTTAACTCCTTTCAATTCTTCAGTGTTGTTTTTAACTGAAAGTTCCATCTTATTCATGCCATTTTTATTACTGTAATTTGATCTTTTATTTCCTTGATCTCATTTATTAAGCCATCAAATTTTTGAGTAATAATTAAAGTCATTTGTATAGCTGATTGTTCTTGTTGCGTGGAAACCTGTTCAAACTTCTTCTTTAATAATTCAGTTTGCATGGCCAACATTTCCTGTATCTTTTGATGATTACTTTCCATGATTGTCTGTGGCTTTTGTATTTTCCAGACTAGTAAGTTAAATATTAGCAGGCAGCTCAGTGCAAAAAAGCTACTAAGTTGTTAGAAGGCTGTGGCTTAGCTTTGGAGCTTGTTCCAGGAAGTATACAGAGAGTTGTGAGGCAGTGGGCTTTCCGTCGCTCCCACTCTATGTTTAAAAAAGGATTTATTTTGCTGCTACACTGAGTGGGGCACATCCAGCCCAGCAGCCCACTATGGTTTCCTGTCTTCCTAGAGAAGCCACTTCCTGAATGAAAATGTGGCTGGAGGACTCTCCTAAGGTAAAGGAATGGAGAATCGAAAGTAAAGGATTTCTCCTCCCCCCTTCTACACCGCAGCAGCCGATTGGTAGCTATTTATGTCACACAATTCTTTCCGATTGATTTGTTTGCCTGCTAATTCAGTTTTTAGTTTAATTAAATAGTCTTTTTAGTTAGAGGGTCACTTAGAATCCTGGGTGAAGGGGCGCAGAGTCTTTAGCCGATTTTGAAAAATTCCAGTCATTCAAAATCAGATTAGTTGACAAAAGGAGTTCATGTAACTTACTCGGATGTTGGAAATCGGGGTTCTCTGTTATTAGCTTGTTCAACGTTCGGTAAAAGATAGAGGAGATCGCAGCCTATTTCCATGAGACGTTTGTGGTGGTGGAATTCCTCCTCGGCCGGCGGGACTTCGACCGACCCTCCTCCACATCAAGTAACTCTTGTGGGAGGGAGGTGGGAGTCAAACCACTCTTCTTCGGCAGCAGGGGGTTGCCTGCATTCCAATCCACTATTTAGGACTGGAGTCGGGGCTTTTAAGGGCCCCCCCGGTTCAGAACACCTCTTGGTTCCCTTGAGAGATCTCGGGGGACATGGCGCTGGGATCAGCTCTCTACCGGAAGTCATTTTTGTTGTTAACCTCCAGGTGGTGGCTGGAGATATCCCGCTATTACAACTGGTCTCCAGACGACAGAGATCAGTACCCCTGGAGAAAATGGCCATGTTGGCAATTGGACTCTATGGCACTGAAGTCCCTTCCCTATCCAAACCCCACCCTCCTTAGGCTCCACCCCCAAAATCTCCAGGTATTTTCCAACCTGCAGCTGGCAACCCTAGGAGTGCCATTCTGGCTATTGGACAGAAGTTAGACTGGCTGTCAACTGGGGCAGGGGCAGTGGGAGTTCTTTATCTTTATAGCATTTTTTTAGCCACAGCAGACTTGGAAGTCTCATCTCTCTTAGGGACCTGGTGGTCAAAATCGAGCAGGGAAGGAAGTGTAGAATTGTTTAAATTTATTGTTATAATCTATTAGCTGAGATATTGCAGGGTGAGAGACCAGTGGTGCTTGAGATAGGTGTAGGGATGCCACCCTGCAGATGGGACCTGGGGATCCCTCAGAATTACAGCTCATTCCCAGACTACAGAGAACAGTTCCCCTGGAGAAAATAGGTGCTGTGGAGGGTGGACTCTATGGCGTTGTAGCCCACTGAGGTCCCTGTCCTCCTCAGGCTCCACTCCCAAATCTCCAGGAATTTCCCAGCCTGAACCTCACAACCCTAGGTGGGTGAAAGCTCCCATGGTAAGATGAGCTTGGTGAGCAGGAATCAAAAAAGAATGACTGATCGGCTGAAAAATATGAGGGTTATTTTTTAGGATGTACCTGGCTGTTACTAATTAGGGGGTGGTGCCCTAATGGGTACTATTTATACGGATGTTTGGGGATAGGCCCATCCCCATACTCACTGCCAGCCCTCCCCCAGCCTCAGGAGTCACGCCCAAGAAGAAAGCAACCAACAGGGGCTGCAAGAATGGCTGGCAGGGGCTCAGCAGGGGACCCAGAAGACCAGAACGGAAGCAGAGTAGGCAGCAGGGGGCGTGGCAGCACCTCACCACCAAGAGAAGCAAGCCAATGGGGAGGAGGGAGAACAAGCAGCACGAGCAGTCAGTGAGACTGGGTTGGCTCACAGAAAGCCGGCCTGACCAATCTGCTGAGAATTCCCGCTCTGGAAGACCTTTCAGGTCAGCCAACCAGGAGCTGTCAGGTAGCCCAGAAGGGACCAATCACAGAGAGAGCAGGGAAGGAGGAACAAGCTCAATCCTCAGACCATCCTCAGACCACCCTGGCTCAGAGGGCCAAGGATTGGGGGAGGCTGGGGAAGAGGCAGGGCCAAACCCCCCTCATATAAGGCAGTTCCCACAACAGCCCAGGGAGGAAGCAATGGATCCTGCTCCAGGCCTACAAGAGCAGAGAGAGAGGAACCATGTGGTGCAACCCCCTCCTCTTCCCATTCTGAGGCCCAGGGAGCTCAGGGGCTGACACCTACCTGAAAGCAGAAGGGCAAGCTTCAGGGCTGACCTGGGGGGAGAGTTATAACTGTAGTAGAGGGAAAAGATGTGCCAGGTGACCAGACACCTGAGATCTGTCCTTCAGTTCTTGAGACCACACCCAGAAATTTTATGGTGAGAGGGCATAGGATAATTTGTGGGGTCCCCATTACCCTAAACGGTAAGCTTCATTGTGCTAGCTAGGTGATGTGGCCTGATGATATCATGTGGAAATCCAGTTATGTCAAGGCATGGGAAATGGGGATATCACATTACTTAGCAGTATGAATTGTAGTACTTCTGTATGCTGCTGAGTATTGTACAACCACAATTATGAGAGGCTTTGAAGAAATTGGCTAATTACCAGACTAATTTTTTTTAAACCCACATTGAAAATAACTATGTGTTCATGTAAAATTAGTGAAGTTGTAAGTTCCACATTATTGTCGAAGGCTTTCACGGTCAGAGTTCATTGGTTCTTGTAGGTTATCCAGGCTGTGTAACTGTGGTCTTGGTATTTTCTTTCCTGACGTTTCGCCAGCAGCTGTGGCAGGCATCTTCAGAGGAGTAACACTGAAGGACAGTACCTTCAGTGTTACTCCTCTGAAGATGCCTGCCACAGCTGCTGGCGAAACGTCAGGAAAGAAAATACCAAGACCACGGTTACACAGCCCGGATAACCTACAAGAACCAATTCCACATTATTGCCTCCCATCTCCAGTTTTCATATGCAGTTGATAACATAAGTAGGCACACGTTGAAGTGTTAGAAGAATCCATTGTGCATGTGGGCTAACTGAAGGCCTGAGATTTCAAACAGCTACTCTGAGAACGAACCTCAAAACCAGAGTCTTGGGGCCAAACATGAGTTCTGGCATCGGGGGGGGGGGGGGGAGGCTATCATAAATCAATCTGAAATAGCAAAAACAGAAGTAAATCTGATATGCTAAAAAGTTACTTCGTTTATTAATTTACACTCAAGTGGATTTTAAATCCTAGGTATTCATGTATTTGCCGTGACTTGAATGGCCCAGGCTAGCCTGATCTCATCAGATATCTGAAGCAGGGTCAGCCCTGGTTAGTATTTGGATGGGAGACCACCAAGGATGTCCTGGGTTGCCATGCAGAGTAAGACAATGGCAAACCATCTTTGTCTGCCTCTTGCCTAGAAAACGCTATGGGGTCAATATAAATTGGTTTCGACTTGATGGCACTTTCCACCATCCATATATTCGGGCCTAATATTTTAAGGTCACCGTGACTGATATTCTATTTACAACACTGTCCAATATAGCTTTTTTACAAACATCCCAATAGCTATAGAATGAATGTGCTTTGGAACCCCACCGGGGAGAAAATTGGAGGTATAAATATAAATTTTAAAAATAAATAATGGTTTCAAAAATAAATCCATACCCTCCTCAGATGCACTAATGCTGTTTCATCCCACCTAGAATTTAATCCCCTAATATTAAGCAGGAAATGTGTAGTAAGGGAACTGAAACGGCAGTGGTCTTCTTGATCTTTGGTGGAACATGAGGAAGTGAGCTTGAAATACTGCACAGCTTGAAATCAATGTTAGTCTTTAAAATGCCACTGGACTTTTGTTTTACTTTGAAGTAAGAATCAGGGAGACTGAGACTCTGTTGATCCTCATGGACCTCTAAGGTCTTTTATGCATGGCTGTTTCACTCGCCATCACTTCTCCGACGTATTCAGGTTTTTGTGTTGATTATGCATGCCGTTTCCAACCATCAGACGTCGCCTCGCTCTCCCCCTGCCTTTCCCTGCATTTTACCCTCAAATTTGAAAACATGGGCAAAACTCATGGAAATCGCAGGGGGAGAGTGAGACGACCTCTGACAATCAGAAAGGGCATGTATAATCAACAGAAAGACCCAAAGTAGTTGGAGGGGTGACAGCGAGTGAAACAGCCATGCATAAATGACCTGTGGCTTTTGATTCCATAAATCCTAGTACTCTCCTGACCCATCTGAGATAGGAACTGGGGCACTGCCATTCTTATTCAATACCGCATGGTGCTGCTGGACACCTACTTATAGGACCCCCATGGTTTTATCTTGCCCTATCCCCCATGCTGTTCAACATGAAACTGCTAGAAGAGGACATCTAGAAATTGGGACAGATGTCATTAAGTTGAAAATGCTTAATGCTATTTCTGCTTTTTAACTGAATTATGTGAGATGGTGGATGCCCTGAATTGGTGTCCGGAAGGGATAATAGACTAATTAAGGGCCAGTAAATTGGAACTCAGCCCTGACCTGGATGGCCCAGGCTAGCCTGATCTCGTCAGATCTCAGAAGCTAAGCAGGGTCAGCCCTGGTTAGTATTTGGATGGGAGACCACCAAGGAATACCAGGGTTGCTGTGCAGAGGAAGGCACTGGCAAACCACCTCTGTTAGTCTCTTGCAATGAAAACCCCAAAAGGGGGGCGCCATACGTCGGCTGCGACTTGACGGCACTTTACACACACACACGAATTGGAACTCAATCCAGACACAAACGATGTTTTGTTTGTTGACAATAGTGACAACCAGGAATGGAGGAGTCATCCTTTGATGGACAGGGTTGCACTCCTCTGAAAGAAGAGATTTATAACTTTGAGGGCATGACTACATTTGTTCTTATAAACTAAGGCCTCCCTTTGTTGCACATAGAACCTTTGTCTAGCTTCTGTTGGTGAGCCAGATGTGGAGGTTTATGAAAAGACCGGATCTCACCATGTTTTATCCATCCATGTCATTTAATGGTACCCCAACTCTGAGAGATGACCTTGGATCAATCACCCACAGTCTCGACCCTGAAAAGTGTTTAGATGGGAAACCTCTAAGGAATGCCAGGGGCATGACGCAGAGGCAAGCAATGGCTAACCCCCTCTGAATGTCTCTTTCCTTGAAAACCCTACGGGGTTGCCATAAGTCAGCTGTGACTTGTTGGCAAAAAACAACAACAGGTCTGAGACAGGTCACCTCAGCCTTTCTAACAATAAGGCCAACAGTTTTCTGCTCCTCCTCAGGAATATTGTTTAGAAAAAAACAGTACTCAGCTCTATATGCAAAAATATCAAACAGTGTATTACGAAATAGTGGAGACAACAGTGAGGTGCAAACAGAAACTTACTTACAATCCTAAACACAGATTATATACACATATATGGGGATATTTTCTATAGAGTCTAACAAGACTTCAACAAGGTCTTTAGTCACAATTGTTTTTAAAGACTAAACAATATCAAAATGCCGAAGTATCGAAAGCAAGGGAAAGCAAGGGATTCACAAGAGAACCTTTAAAAGAAAACAGAAGCAGCCCAATACATGGCGCCATGAATTTCATTGTTACAGGCTGAAGAAGCATAAATCTGCGACAAAAGTTTTGAAAATTCCAGAAGACGTTTCCCAACTTTACTCATCACACCATTCTTCCAAGATAAACGGGACTGTTTCCCTTGCTTTCAATACTTTGGCATTTTGATATTGTTTAGTCTTTAAAAACAATTGTTACTAAAGAAGTCTTGTAGAGACTCTATAGAAGATATCCCCACATATGTGTATATAATCTGTGTTTAGGATTGTAAGTTTCTGTTTGCACCTCACTGTTGTCTCCACTATTTTGTAATACACTGTTTGATATTTTTGCATATAGAGCTGAGTACTGTTTTTTTTCTAAACAATACACTGTACAGTACAGGTGATTTGTAGTGCCCTCCTCAGGAATAGTCTAGCTGCACAATAAAGTTGGCACTATCTTGCAGTGAGAGCAGCACAGAAAAGGAACACTTGTGCAAAGTATTATTTACTTTACATATTATGTTACAAAGATGTAGTCTTATAGTCTGGAATCTCTTTGGTACAACTACTTCCTCATGGCCTCAACAACAAAGCATAAAATATTTCATTGGAGCTGTGTACAACTGAGAGGGGGGCATGAATCTTTTTGTTATAAAAGTGTGATCAAAGCTTTCACCATTCATTGAATAATTTGGCAGGCTTGCCAGGGGCTATCAAGGATCTTAGCCTCAAGCTCAGGGGTGGGGAACGTCAGGCCCGGGGGGCGTTAAAGGCCCGCGAAATCATTTGGTCTGGCCCTTCGTGGGTCCTGGCAGATCTCTAGCTCAGAAGGATCTAAGACTGGTGATCCGCCCCCTCCTATGGACAGGAATAGCCTCTATTCAAGGCAGATGTGAGTTTGTTTTGCCAAGAAAAGGAACCTTCCCCCACCCTTGCACAAGGGTCGTTAGCTATGGAGCTATGGACCGCCCAAGAAACTGTGTTAACCCTTTCCCACCTGGGCCATGGAGAAACGTATTCCCTCTGTATTACAAGAGGGCTGGGGGCGGAAGTGGTGACAATGAAGGGGTTAAAGGAGGCAGGGCCAGAATGTGCTGGGGGGGTGAGTTCTTAGCCAGTGTGTCCTTATTTCATCCCTGCAGGCGGACGTAGCTGGAGCCGGCTGTAGAATCTGGCTCCGACCATGCAGAGAAGGAGCAACTCCAGCATGCAGCTGGACGGCTGTGCCTGGCTGGTGCAACAGACCATCCTGTGCCACCAGGTGGGTGAGTGTGCCACTGGTTGGATGCCTGCCTGCTTGCCCATGCGGTGGGGGGACAACATCTGTGGCAGTTGCCTGCTTGGGGCTTGGTTGGCTAATTTTTAAGTTGATAATTTTGTATGGCCCGCCAATGATGTTATAACTATCCAAATGGCCCTTGGTGAAAAAAGGTTCCCCACCCCTGCTCTAGCTGGTAAATTCTATTTCACAGGGTTCAGCTTTCAGCCAGAGACCTGTGTTCAGTGCCTCTACAGAATTAAGATCATACAGAATAATGCAGGTATCAATGAAGTCCAAATGTTTCTGAGGACATCCCAGGGAGATAAATAAGGAACTGATCAACTTAGGTCATTTATGCATGGGTACTTTCACTTATGTTTGTCCCCAGTCTGTCTTGGTTATTCCTTGGAGTTATGCTTGAGTTTTCCATCCATTAGAGATGACCTCGCGGCCAGCCTCACAAATCCTGGGACTTCCTGTTCCTCTATTAACCCGATTCTTTGATCTCTCCTGATATCATCCCGGGCGAAATAACCATGCATAAGGCAAAGCATGGGACACAGAAGCTTGGGGGAGTGACGTTTCTCTCACAGAAAACACTACAGCCAATTACAAAGCAGCGTGTCAAGGGGCAGGGATTCAAATGCTTCCTGCTTCTTCAGAGCTCTTTCTGAGCAGAAGAAAGGATTTTAAAAATGAGGCTTGCGCTTCTCCCCCCCCCCCCATTTCTTTTGGTGAGCTCCGTTTGTTTAAATGCTTTTTTTCACAGCACTTGGGTTTTCATGGGGGGGACTTTTCTCTCACAGAAAGCACTACAGCCAATTACAAAGCAGAGTTTCAAGGGGCAGGGGCTCCAATGCTTCTTAATTTGAGCTTGGAGACTGCTGGTGCAAAGATTTGCAACAAGAAAGTGTGGGTCCAGCAAGCAACGAACCTCAGGTAAAACTCCCATGCATAAACAACTTTAGTCAGTATAGCAGAAGTTGCTAAGAAGTTAATCAGTGGTGTGTACTTTGCAGATCACTGCACCTCAGGCGATGAAAATCATTACTTGCCTGCCAGAGAATCTTTACAAGAATTGTTTCCAACGCTGCATTCCTCTTTTGAACATCCATGTCTGAAACGACCTCTGAAGCAGGAAACTGATTAGGAAACAAACCCATACCCCAAACACAACTGATTAATGAGGTGTGGAATCTCCTCCCTTGGTTCTCTTTGAAAATCTTTTTTTTCCTGTTGAAAGCTTGACAGACAAGTTTTTTTAAAGTTAAAAACATACACAACAAATCAGTGATGCCCTCTCCAAATCTCTGCCAGTTTCCCTTCCTTCCCAATCAAACATCCCTTATTTGAAAAGGGAGAGGGAGTAACTGGTGCTGGGAAGGTCTGACCAGACACAAATCCCAGGCCGCTGAATCAGAATGTCTTTTCCTGCCAGGCAACATGGGACTCTGTTTTTCCCTGCCACCTAATTCAATCAGGAGTTAAAAAAAACTGCAAATCCCATACTCCCTAGCAGGAAATTATGCTATTGACCATGCCCACTTTTTAATCCTGCCTTTCATCATAGAAGTTTGGGGAGGCATAACATGGTTCTCACTTCCCCATTTTATCCTCACAACAATCCTGTGAGCCAGGCTATTTTGAGAGAGAAGGACAGGCCCAAGTTCACCCAGTGAGATTCACGACAGTGTGGAGATTTGAACCGGGGTCTCCCAGATCCTAGTCCCATAATCTAACATAGCAGTTCCCAAACTGTGGGTCTGGACCCAAAAGTGAGCCACAACTCTGTCACAGGTGGGTGATTGTTAAGTTCTGCTACCTTATACTTATCTTTAATCAGAGGTTTAGGATCGTGTGATTATGGCTGGTGAAAGTCAAATTAAGCATACGACACACAAAATAGACAAAGTCCTTTGTCTTAGTATAAAACAATCTTTACTTGCTAAAATCAGGGAAAGGGTGCACGGGAGGTTAAAACAATAAATCCTCTCTACACAGCTAAGTTTCCTATACTTGCCAGAATGCTTTCTGGCAGTTACAAAGCTTATGCATTTGGTATTTCTAAAGGACAGAAATACCCCATCTTCTCTAGATGAGATCCAAAAGGTAACTGACCTGCTGCTTTCTCTTCTACACAAAGGATATTGAGAAAGCAGTAAAATGCAGATTACTTGTGTATGTGACAACAACCATGTATTCAATGAAGTTTCTCACTGACCAATAGCTAACTAACACATTGCAGATTACATTACCTGATACAACTGGTCAGCATCCTATACAATCAATATTAACCCTTGTCTGTCTGATATGCAACCAAGGTCGCTACCTAATCCCCAACAGTTATGAGGCCAGGAGGGAAGAGGGGCTCGATCTGGGACTGGAGGCTTCGAGAGGTTCAATGACAAATTTTTGTTTGAGTCTCCACAAAGTACGAAATGGCCATGAAATATAGCCTGTTACTCAGTAATGCTGTATAAGTACTAATCCTGAAAAACAAATTATATCCTTATCCAGTTTTAAACAACATGATATTCCTTCATTATGTTGAGGAGGGGGGAAAGTGGTTTGGAGTTACTTTGCAAGCAGCCCCCCATAATTACAATAATTATAAAAGTAGTGCCACAAATACAGGGGAGAGAAGTGGCCCTCACTTCAAAAAGTTTGAAAAGCAGTGCTCTTAATGCTGCACTCACAGCCCGCTGCCAAATGTTTCACACATGTGTGAGACAACAGCCTTTGTCTGTGCAAAGCTGTAGTGAGCACAGCAGGGTCATTCAGCCAGTCCTTGTAGTGTGGGCAGAGTTGCCACTAGACATTCCATGTTGAATGCTAGAAGGGGTTTTTCTGCAGTTTTACCTAGTGATGATCACCGTATCCTGGCTATTGTGCTGCTGTTTACATTCTCACCCTTACCGTATGCTTTCAAAAGTTATACCCTTACCTTAACATAAAAGAGACTGTTGAGCAGGCAGTAATAGGAATCATCTATCAGTCCACGGATTTTGTTCAGAAGGATGTGCTGCCTGGCATCATAGGTTTTGCAGGTATCAATCCCCAAGAACATAGCCATGAGTGTCCGGATGGTGAAGAAGTTCTGCGACAAATTTATCTTTGTTAGCTCCATGGCCACAACCCTGCCCAGAATACAAAAGAGTGTAAGCCGTCATCTGAGGGAGTGGGAAGTACAAAGGCAAGAGATGATCACAATACAGCCCCTAGTCCAAGATATGGAGGCTAAAGATTCAAGAAGAACTTGGCAACTGAAGAAACCCTTGCAAGAACACCTAACACACTGATCCATGTAATATCGCCTATCATGCTTGAAAGGGCAATAAGCAATCCTAAACAGAGTTACATCCTTCTAAGCCCATTAAGTCAATGGTCTTAGACAGGTGAAACTCTGCTTAGCATTGCCCTATATGCAAAACAAGTTTTGAGAAGCAATTCTGGAGAACTGTGGAATAAAAGTTACACCCTTTAGCATTTTGGAGCTGATAAATGAGACAATTCAATACATAGTTCTCTACTTCCCTGTTGTTTTCTTGGTCTAAGCAAGGAAACGGTCAGTATGTTTTTGTAATTGACTGTTACCAGCAAGTGTTTCTGGTAAGCTGCCTTGAGCCACTATGGTCAATGGAAAGTGCAACAGATCAATATTTTAATAAATGAATGAATAAACTGGGGGCATTCAAGGATTATGTGTATTTGGAGGGTGGTAGTGCATTAAAAATTAAGAATCACTGCCCTAGCCCATTCCAAACTGACCCAAGTGGAGCCTGCCCCAAGCTGCCTCTAAAAAAAGAGCTACCTAAGAAAAGACGACTCTCCCAAAAGAATAGATAACATATACATGTTTATCAGTTCTTGTAGGTTATCCGGGCTGTGTGACCGTGTTCTTGCTTTCTTTCCTGACGTTTCGCCAGCAGCTGTGGCAGGCATCTTCAGAGGAGTAACACTGAAGGACAGTGTCTCTCAGTGTCAAAGTGAGTTGGAAGAGTGATATACATGTTTATCACTCATAAAAATTGGAATCCCTTAGTTGTACTTAAAAAGGCCCAGAGAACATCTTCCTTATGTTGGGAAGAGTTTTGCTTTAGAAGAAGAGACCAATTTAGACAAGCCCTTTTCTTTCCACGTTCATAGGAGAGCCCAGAAATTGGATGCACATTCATCTGTGAACACAAAGTTTTGGGTCAGGATTGTGAAGTGTTACAGTGATGTATAACTTTAAACAAGGCCCTTTCTTACATGTCCAGGGTAATGCCAATTGCCATTTTGGGGTCAGGAAGCAATTTTCCTCCAGGCCAGATTGGCCAGGGATCCTGGAGAGTTGGAGGGGTTTTCTATGCCATCTTCTGGGCATGGAGTAGAGGTCACTGGGGTTGTGGGAGGAGGTAGTTGTGAATTTCCTGCATTGTGTAGGGAGTTGCACTAGAGGACCCTGGTGGTCCCTTCCAACCCTATGATTCTATAAATATGTAAAAAACAGTGAGATTAAAATGCACTCACTTATGGTCATCTGCTTGTCCTAAGTGGGCAAGTTCACACATTAACTGACTTTTCCCGTATCCTAAGTGGCCTTCATACATTAAGATATGGCTTTTTGGGGAGGCTGTAAATTTTTCCACCAAGTCCTCAAAGATATCAGTTTCTTTCTTCCTACCTGGGGGAAAACAATAACGTAGGTGAGATGTCATTAAAACAGCAACATAGTTATTGTTTGTTTAATCCCTCCCCATGCCTCCAAATGAAGACACAATATTCAATAAGATTAAACTAGGGTTTCATTCATGGCCAGTGTGCAGCAAGAATATATATAATCTTCAGCCCCCTTTTCAGTGTGGGTTACCCTAACTAAACGTAGCCTTCTTGACTACCAGTGATCAACCAAACCCTTTCTGGTCCAAACTTCAGTGCTGCAATATTACTGTGTTCCACCTCTCATAGCCTGCACACCAAAATATGTGCCAAGAGAGTCCTAGACTAATCCCATCCTCCCCCAACAAGCAATTGGGATTTATATGATGCTGCCCAGCCCCAAGGGATTGCTATCGCACCAGTTCCTGCTAGCCGCAAAACATAGAAGAGGCTGGATTGGGCAAACTCCCTTTGTTCTCAAATGTCCCAGGATGCTTACTAATTTCCCTTATGCTTTTGGCGGCAGAAATCTGGTGGGGGAGGGGGGAAACGGGACTCTGCTGAGGTCTCCCCCTTCCCCATATCCTGCCCTCCCAAGCCTCCATCTCCAAATCTCCAAGAATTTCCTATCCTGGAGTCGGTAACATCTGTGCAGAGCCACCATGTCCAGAGCCAAGTCTCTGTGCCTTGAACCAGATGTGCACAGACTTGGGGAGCAGCTACGGCTGCACTGGGAGCCAGGTTGATGAGGAACCTGGCGTGGGCCTAGCTGGCTACTGCCTGCTCTCCCTCCTTCCCTCCCTTCTTCATGGGGCAGCAGGCTGGGTGAGAAACCCCCTAGCAGCAATGCTGGAGCCATGAGCTGCTGCTTGGGGGTTGCCGCTTGCCACTCCTTGTGCCCCCACGCACTTCTGGCACCCTAGGGAATTGGCTACAGTTGCCGATAGGTGGGCTGCCCCTGCTGGGGTCTCTGAATACAAAGCCTGTGCTCTGCCGCTAACATGTGACCTCTCCCCCCCAAATTCCCCTCTGAACATTATAAGAAGCATCACAGCTGATTTCAGGCATAAGTGCATTTGCCCCATAACACTTCTTGAGTAAAATGTAGGGATTAGCAGCATAACCTTAGTTATCACAGCCTAAAACAGCAACTGAGGCACAAAACCCACCATGGTTGTTGATGACCCCTTTCTTGTAGTATCTCCCCACTCACCCAGTTTAGGGTTCCTTACGAATAAACCTCCAAGAAAGTAAGGCCATTTATGCACAGATGAATTTGCTGCTCCCTCAAAGCTCTTTTTTAAAATCCGCCTTTTAAAACGCTTATTCATGGCACCGAATCAAATGAGAAAGTCCTATGTTGATTGGAGTCGCGAATTATGCAATGGTATCCCAACGCGCAGAACTTTGCTCCGATAGGGCTGGGTTATCTCAATGGTATTCCTCCAACAGCCATTTACCCACCTCCTTCCCCGCCCTCTGTCATCCCACACATGCGCATGGCGTGGCGGCCACCCTCAAAAAAGCCTGTTTTCTTTTGGTGGAGATCTCACTAAGGACCATGTCGTCCTTTTTTTTTATTTCTCCCAGATAAAATAGCGATATACCGATAAATTGGTACCTCCCTCATGGGAGGTCTTGCCTTGGATTTGCCGCTCTCCGGATGCACATCTTTCCCACCTGAATTGTCAAAACTGAAAAACAAGAGGTTGCTGACCGAAGCGCTCTGTCTCACCGGGCTGTCCCGGCTTGAGACCCAAAAAACATCTAATTTGGGGGGCTTGACACCCCCCCCCGATGCCTAAACAGTGGATCGGGACTCAGGATTACTCCTGCTGCCCTTGAAGAGCGGTTGACTCCTGAGCTACTCCGAGAGTGCTTTTTAAAGACTCCCGGAGGCTTGGATGTCTGTCCCATGGGCGTGAGGAGATCGGAATTCGCCGCAGACATTTCTTTTGGCTTAAAGGCTTCGTTCTCCCCTATCCTATACCATCTAAGTAACCAACTTTAAAAGTGGAAGCCTCATCTTTTGAAATCCAAGTGAGTGATAAGAACCCCCTTTGCTTTCTATCTTGAAATCAATTTCATATTAAGACTGTGTTAACCGGGGATCCCTGCCTCCTCCCCCAAACTTTGGAACTATTGGACTTATGAATATATATGCGGATAATTGGCAGGAGGCTTATTAAATAAACGGCATGCTAGACTAAACAAAGGAGTAACTGAAATGACATACTGACCTCCAATAAAAAGCTGGGAAATCGGAGAAAGAAAGAGGAAGTTGCCTTAGACCCTCCTCTTCATAATGGCTGCTGCAGCAAAGAACTCAGACTACATGGCATCATAGAGGTACCAGTCAACAGGCAACAGGCAAAGACAGAGAATACCGCTGCAAAACCACCACCGTAGGACCTGAAGCGCGCTTCCTGGTGTAACAGGTTAACCTGTCCCTCTTCAATAACCATAAAAAGGAAAGGCAGAAGGTCCGCGGTACTTCCTACTTCCTGTCTAAGCCGAGCTAGAGCGTCTCATCTACTCTATGCTACCCAAAAACTTTTAAATTGATTTTCTCTACCAAATCAAAGACTAAAACAAAAATAAATACAGCAAAACAGCTTGGAGGTTTCAGTTGACATAGCATGCTGGAAATTTAACTGATCTGAACCTGCCTAAATCTCGATCTTTTTGCTAGCTGTACATGTCTGTATCAAGACCACGATCTCGCTCTTTGCATACTCCTGCAACTTCTAAACCCTCTACAGACATGGCAACGGAAAAGCAAGATAAAAAACTACAAGACCTTATAGCCAAACAAACTGATACTTTTACTAAGCAAATGGAACAAATGTCCAAGCAACAAGAAAAACAAATGGAACAGCTTTCTAAACAACAAGAAGTGCAAGTGAGTAAATTGGCTGATATGCTGGCAGGGAAACTGGATATGGTAACTAAAGAAGTACAGGAGATGAAGACGAAAGTTTCCTCATTACAAGCTGATATGAAGACAATGGACACATCAGTTAAGAAAATGACAGAAGACTACAAGGAAATCAAGAAAAAAGTGGATAACCATGACAAACAATTTGAAAAAGTGCAACAACAAGATGACAATACAAAGGATCAATTGGCAATGATGGATTTAAAAGCCAGAGAACCAAACCTGCGTCTGTGCAATTTATCTGAGGACTATGGTCAAACAAGAGAATCTTTGGTGAAGTCAATAGCTGACCTATTCCACATAGCTGAGGAAGAATTGGATCATGCAATTAATAGAATCTAAGGATACCTTTGCCTCCCAATTTGAAAAGAGCCAAGGCAAGAGATGTTATGATTTCCTTTTATGATGTTAGGATGAAAGATGTTATGATGCAAAAACACTATAAAGAACCTATCGTCTTGGAAGGAAATGCATTGATATTACTTAAGGATATACCAAGACATTTGATGACCAAAAGGACTATTTTTAAAGACTTTACTTCAACCTTAAGGAAAAGTGGCATAAGATACAGATGGCTGTTGCCACAAGGATTAGCATTCACCTACAAAGAGGTAAAATAAACAGTCACTACAATGGATGATGTGGGCAAATTTATGAGAAAATACAAGAAAGATCTCACAGGCGTAACTTTGGACCAGAAATCAGACTCCAGCTATGAAGAAGATGAGGACTCAATTAAAGGTGCTACAGGTGGACATTAATTATTAGGTTGTCATGGCTAAAGTTATCTCTTGGAATGTAAACGGATTAAATGAAAAAGTGAAAAGAGGACGGATTTTTAAATTCCTACAAAAACAAAAATATTCTCTGATTTTTTTTACAAGAAACCCACATTTCTAGAAAGGATAAAAAATATTTGGAAAGGACTTCCTTGGGTCCAAGTTTTATTTCTTCTTCGAAAACAAAAACTAAAGGATTAGTTATCTATATACAGGCCTCATTTGTTCCAGAACTCATTTACAAAGATGAAGAAGGCAGAATACTGGTGATTTCTGCCAAAAGTTTTGGCCAAAAAACTTTAGTGGTAGGCATATATGCACCTAATGAAGGTAAAGCTCAATTTTATAAACAACTCCATGATATCCTGTTACAGCATGCAGATAAACAAATATTACTAATGGGGGATTTTAATGGAGTTGTAAACGGTGTGATTGATAAAGAGACAAAAGCTATAGCTGAAAATGAAGGCTGCCTTCCTAAATCATTTTTTCAAATGGTGGATGAGTTACAAATTCAGGACATATAGAGAACAAGAAACACTTCTTCTAAGGAATATACGTTTTATTCTGCAAGACATGGATCATACTCCCGTTTTGACATGATTTGGGCAAGTAAATCAATATTTACACAGCTACATAAAATACATGTAGTTCCTAGAACATTTTCTGATCACAATCTGGTCTCTTTCGAATGGAATAACAGACAAGCATTTAGATGGAGACTAAATGATAGACTTTTAAGAGCTGAAGATATAAAAGTAGAATTACATAAACTCATTAAAGACTGTCGAAGGCTTTCACGGTCAGAGTTCATTGGTTCTTGTAGGTTATCCGGGCTGTGTAACCATGGTCTTGGAATTTTCTTTCCTGACGTTTCGCCAGCAACTGTGGCAGGCATCTTCAGAATAGTAACACTGAAGGACAGTGTCTCTCAGTGTCAAGGGTGTAGGAAGAGTAATATATAGTCAGAAAAGGGTTGGGTTTGAGCTGAGTATTGTCCTGCAAAAGTAATGTGTTAATCATTGTCCTGTAAGTATCAAGATAATGTGCTAATGAGGGTATGGTATGTTAATATGGAACCATTGTATCCTGAAGTGATCTGTTAATGTGTGTAATCCAAAGCTAATCTGCATGGCTATTGTTGAATGTTGTCTTTGTTAGTCTGGAGGTTTTTGAGAACAGGAAGCCAAGCCTTATTCATTCTTAAACTCTCCTCTTTTCTGTTAAAGTTGTGCTGATGTTTATGAATTTCAATGGCTTCTCTGTGCAATCTGACAAAATAGTTGGTAGAATTGTCCAGTCTTTCAGTCTCTTGGAATAAGACGCTGTGTCCTGTTTGTGTCAGTCCATGTTCAGCCACTGCTGATTTCTCAGGTTGGCCAAGTCTGCAGTATCTTTCATGTTCTTTTATCCTTGTTTGTATGCTGCGTTTTGTGGTCCCGATGTAAACTTCTCCACAGCTGCAAGGTATACGATATACTCCTGCAGAGGTGAGGGGGTCTCTTTTGTCTTTTGCTGATCGTAGCATTTGTTGTATTTTCTTGGTGGGTTTAAACACTGTTTGTAGGTTATGTTTTTTCAAAAGTTTCTCCATTGAAATTCATAAACATCAGCACAACTTTAACAGAAAAGAGGAGAGTTTAAGAATGAATAAGGCTTGGCTTCCTGTTCTAAAAAACCTCCAGACTAACAAAGACAACATTCAACAATAGCCATGCAGATTAGCCTTGGATTACACACATTAACAGATCACTTCAGGATACAATGGTTCCATATTAACATACCATACCCTCATTAGCACATTATCTTGATACTTACAGGACAATGATTAGCACATTACTTTTGCAGGACAATACTCAGCTCAAACCCAACCCCTTTCTGACTATATATTACTCTTCCTACACCCTTGACACTGAGAGACACTGTCCTTCAGTGTTACTACTCTGAAGATGCCTGCCACAGTTGCTGGCGAAACGTCAGGAAAGAAAATTCCAAGACCACGGTTACACAGCCCGGATAACCTACAAGAATCATTAAAGACTATTTTGAGATTAATATCAATGGAGAAACTAGTTTAAATATGATATGGGATGCTTTCAAGGCTGTGCTGAGAGGATTTATGATTCAGAAACATACTGCGTGGAGGAAAAAACAATTACAACAAACAAATGACATACTTTGGGAATTACAAAACTTAGAACAACAACTTATTTTGGAGTTTGACGAAGATCAAAAGAAAAATATTCAGTTAATGATTAAGATGGCTAAACATCAACTAAACCTGGTAGTCATGGAAGAAATAAATAAAAATATTAAATATGCCAAACAGAGATACTTTGAACATGCTAACAGACCAGGTAAATTTTTAGCTGGCCAACTTAGAGACTCCACACAGAAGAAGATAATCAGCAAAATACAGTCGACTAAGGGACCGGTTTACACTACAATAGATATTCAGAAAGAATTTGTTTCTTTTTACACTAAACTGTATCAAAAAGATATGATTTCAGAAAAAAGGATGACTCAGTATTTGAAATCAGTAAACATCAATGGGTTGACCTCTGAACAACAAAATGTGTTGGATGCACCTATAACTTCAACAGAACTGGAAGATGCAATAACTAAACAAAAAATTGATAAAACCCATGGCCCAGATGGAATTACAGCATTGTTTTTTAAGACATTCAAAGAAGATTTAAAGAATCCTTTCCTGAAGGTTTATAACACAATATTGGATACGGGACTCTCTCCAGAAACTTGGTCTCATGCTTTCATTTCTTTGATACATAAAGCAGGGAAAGACCAAGAAAAGGTAACCAATTACAGACCGATCTCCTTGTTAAATGTGGATTACAAAATTTATGCTTCAATACTATCTAATTGTTTAAAACAAATTATAAAAATATTGATTCATGAAGACCAAGCAGGCTTTGTTCCGGGAAGGCAAATAAAAGACAACTTGAGAATCTTACTAGATGCAATGGAAAATTATGAAATGAATAATCAAAGTAAAGCTTCCTTTATCTTCCTGGACGCGGAAAAGGCTTTTGATATGGTTTCTTGGGATTTCATGAAAAAGGTATTAGAAAAAATGAACTTTGGTATAAGATTTAGAACTGGTATTGAAGCTATTTATAATAAACAAAAAGCTAAAATATTGGTTAATGAATCTATGTCTGAAAACTGCGAAATTAAAAAAGGAACTAGACAAGGATGCCCACTTTCTCCCCTGCTTTTTATTTTAACCTTGGAAACATTGTGTTAGAATACAGAATACAGAACCTTTATTGGCATTTACAGTAACAAAACAAACAGGTAAAACAGCTACACATGGATCTAAAAAAGGAATGAATTCACAGTTCATCAGTAAATTTTATAAAAACAATTAAACTCAGAGCATTTGCAGATGATATGTTAATTATATTGGATAATCCGAATCAATCTATTTCTAAACTGCTGGAGATATTGAAACAATATGGAGAAGTCTCGGGTTTTAAGATCAATCAAGAAAAAACTCAAGTATTTAAAAATTTAACAAAAGAAGAACAAACTGCATTCGCAAACACTTCAGGATGGGAGAAAACTAACAAAGTAAAATACTTAGGTATATGGATTACAAACAAAAGTAAAGATTTAATATTTAACAACTACGTTAAACTATGGGAACAGGTGAAGAAGGAAATGATAATGTGGTCCAATAAAAATATTTCCTTTCTGGGTCGCATCTCAGTAACTCAAATGAACATTTTACCAAGGCTGTTGTTTTTGTTTCAGAATTTGCCTATAATCACACAGAAAAAGTACAGTGATGTCTGGACGAAAGACCTATTGAACTTTATTTGGCAAGGTAAAAAACCTAAAATCGCCTATAAATACCTAGTGGACTCTAAAGAAAGAGGAGGATTTGCTTTACCACATTTTCAACTGTATGCGGAAGCTTCAGCTATGGTATGGCTAAAGGATAGGATACAAATACGAGACTATTGGATTTAGAAGGTTTTGACAACAGATTTGGGTGGCATGGTTATCTGTGGTATGATAAACTTAAGAATCACTCAACTTTCCAACATCATATTGTTAAATCTTCTATTATAAAAATATGGTTAAGATACAAGCACCTTTTGGAGACTAGAACACCAAGTATTGTACCAGACACTATAATAACTCAGAGATCTTTTTTAGTATATGCCACCACAGCAGCAAGATTGGTGTATGCAGCAAAATGGAAAATGTCCGAAGTACTGGACAAGATGGACTGGATAAATAAAATGATGAAACTAGCAGAAATGGCTAAATTGACAGCATTAATAAATCAAAAGGACAACGGGGGATTTGTGGGGGAATGGGAGGCATGGAGAATGTACTGTGGAAATGAATTTAACTTAGCAAATATCCAAGGATTTGAATTAATTTGAATGTACAGGTTTATATAAGTGTGTTATTATTAGTTTTTAAACGTTGAAATATATGATATAATCCCAGGATAAAGAATGAATTAAATTAGAAAATATATGCAAAGGGAAGTACTAAGAGTATAAACGGATAGAGGAGGATGGTGGGGAAGTAAAAAAAATTTTTTTTGGTATTGATTAAATTAGTAATGTTTGTATCTTTTCAAATCAATATAATACATATTGTTTTGATATTATTAAAAATAATAATAATAAAAAAAATTAAAAAGGAAAAATATGCATCTACAGAGCGGCAAATTCAAGTCAAAACCTCCCATGCAGAAGTATCTTGATTCCCAGAGCAAAGTTTTCTTGCCAGCCCAAAGCAGAGGCTGCAAGAATCCCAGCTGCACAAAGAAAAGCAGTGTGTGTGTTGTGTGCCTTCGGCACAGGGTAAAAGGACTGGGAGGATCACCCCCCCTGCCACCGCCGCCTTCACCTCAGAGCTGCAGCCTGTTCACTGGAACCTCCTGAATCCTCGCAGACTCCCCCCCCCCAATGGCCCTGCTCCCCAAAGAGAGAGGAGGTTTTCCTTCAGGGAGCCGAATTCCAGAAGCTTTTCCCAGATCATGCAGAGAATTCCAGAGCTTTTCTCCTGCAAGCCCCCCCCCAAAAAAAGGCAAAATGTGGGCCCAGTATCCCAACCTCTAGAGAAAAGAACAAAAGCTATTGATAGAGAAGTCTAGCACTTTATCGCAAGAGTTAGGAAAAAAAATTTCCCGCATGGGAGGGCATACCTTGGATTTACCGCTCTCTAGATGAACATTTCCCCCAAAGTAAAGTTGAACACTCAAAAACAAGCACCCCTGCCTGCTTAGAAAATTCACGAGAAAATATGCATTTATAAAGCGGCTAATTTGAGTCAAACCTCAGATGTCATGAAGAGGAATACAGGAGGTCTTGCCGTGGATTTGCCACTCTCTAGATGCACATTTTACCCAAAGAATGTTCAGAAGTCAGAAACAAGCACCCCTACTTGCTTTGAGAACTCACGGGCGGTGGGGGGGAGATGCATCTACAGATAGAAGGTGGGGGGTGTTATGAGACCATGGAAAAAAGTTGCCGGGATCGGAGAGTGAAGCAGGAGAAGAATATGCTGCATGGCAGTGGCAAGATAGCGATATATCAATAAAGGAAAGGAAATAATTTTTAAAAATAACGGTGAGTTGTTTGCATTCACGCAGCACTCTGTGTGCGAAAAATGAACAGGGAAATGGCTTCCTCCCTTGAATGGCAGGTTCGGAAAGGGGATGGGGTTGGGAAGAGCAGGTAGGCGGTATAAAGGCGGGGAAAGACCTGGGTGGGCAGAGGAGAGGCGGGGACAAGATCATTCGCGACTTTAATTATTCATGCAACCTACAGTAGATTCTTCGCAGTCACTGCGGGGCGGTCCAAAAAAGTTGCGTTACAAGTGTTTTTCCAAAATGCGCAGTTTGTGAGAACTGGCTGCGCAGTGGTGTCTGATTCATCGATTTCCCGTGCAAAACTAAAAAAAACCTGCGGGATACCTCAGCATGGACGGCGCAGCCCATGCATAAATGGCCTAAACAAACCCTACTAACCTCTCCCACAAACCCATGGCTTTCTCGCTCGCATCTGAGTAACTGCTCATCATAGGAAGCTAGTAATCCACTTACCCAGTAAAGGATACGTTTCAGATCTCTCCTTGGTCAGATATGCCTTGAACATCATCCTAGAAAGGGGGGACAAGACAAAGATGTGTCTGTACACATTAAACTCAGACTGTTCCCCGCAGCAAAACAATATCCACTCAAATATCCAAGGGAAAAATACTTTTTATTCCTGGGAGAGGGGAAGGGGGGGAAACCCTGAATGAGTGGGGCTTATCAGAAGTGAGCAGAGTTTCTACCAAGGAATTCTGGAAAACACAACTCTGTGCTGAGATATTTCAGAAGAGTTCCACATTATTTGGAGGAGAAAATACATAATTTGAAATGAACAGCATAAACATTAAAATCCATCAATAATGCTCCTGTAGCAAAAAAGCATGGTAGTAAACAATATAATTTGTCCTTAGAATATAATGCAGAAACATTTGGAGAAAAAGCTCAGAAAATTAATATTCCTACAAAGCTCTTGGAAGCTTATACCCTGGAAATCTTGTTGGTCTTTAAGGTGCTGTTGGACTCAAATCATGCATTCCTACAAAGTAATTAAGGAGTGGCAATATAGTCAGAGATCCGCATAGCGCTATTAAACATAGCAAAGCTTCCGTCCTATATACACTTACTCGGGAGTGGGCCCCATTTAATTCAATGGAATTTGCTTTTGAGAAATGTGCAGGAACAATCTACAAGTCACATAGTAACTGGAGAGAAAATTAGAAGTCCTGAAAGGGTATTCTTTTATTTACATACCACTCCATATCAGTAGATAATTGATAATTGGAAATACTAGCGTAACTCAAGGTTATTTTTCTGAGCAGTGTCCAAAAGACTCATGACATGGGATCCAGCACTTTTAGATGGCCTTTAGCAAAGGGTTTGCATGAATTAAAAACAAGCTTCGCTATTCTTCAGTTTGTTGCTTGATGTACACATATACTGTATTTTCTGGCGTATAAGACTACTTTTTAACCCAGGAAAATCTTCTCAAAAGTCGGGGGTCGTCTTATACGCCGGGTGTCGTCTTATACGCCGGAAGCTGAATTCCGAGCCGGACTGGAGAATCTCCCTGGGGAGCCGCCTCCACTCTGTCCATGTCCCCGGGGGTTGAGCCGACCCAGGAGGACCGGTGGTGGCCGCGGGGTTGGGGCGCAGTCCCGAGGGCTGGCCCCAGGCCGCGGACTCGGGTTGGGCCACTCCAGGAGGTCTGGGGGCGGCCGCGGGGTTGGGGCGCAGTCCTGAGGGCCGACCCTAGGCCGCGGACTCGGGACAATCCCAAACTCTAAATTTTAACTGTAAAAATGGGGGGTCGTCTTATACGCCCAGTCGTCTTGTACGCCGGAAAATACGGTATATATATTTTCACACACTAATTTATTCATATTGATGCAGAAGAGAAAGGAATGCAAGGCAAAGCAAGAAGCAGAAGGATTTAGAATAATAGAATCATAGAGTTGGAAGGTACCACCAGGGTCATCTAGTCCAACCCCCAGATATTTGGGCAGATACCCACGTTCCTGGAGGTGGTCTGGATTCTGCAACTTTTGAAAGTGTTTTTACAGCTTTGAATCTTAGGAGAGCATCTTGTTTAATAACCCCTTCCCTATCTCAGTGATGATGCTGTCACTATTTTGAACTTTAGATCTAGGAGTTTTACAGCAGCGTAATTAGATGTAACAATATTTTTAAACTGCTTTTAAAAGCCATTCAGAAAAGAAAAGAATACTGCATAATTCTTTCAGTTTTCTTCCATTTTTGCAATGTTCTTTCTACCAGAAAAATAGGGGGAAATTATTTGGGGGGGAGGGAATTCCCATTTTTTAAACTTTTCTGCCTCCAGATCTTCTCTAAGTTTGCCTGGTGATTGGGAGCTACACAAATACCAATCATGTTGTCTCTGTTTTAGACCAGTATTCTTAAGAAGCAGTACTCTTTCAAAACTTACCTCCTTTGCTTTGTTTCTCTCCCTAACTGATTGAGCTTTGTAACTTCATTTATATTTTATTAGCAAAAACTGCATGATTACAAAAAACAAACTGTTTACACATATGAGTATGACAGGTTGGGGTGGCATAAGCAGGTACTAAAATATTTTTGGTGGAAAACAGCCCACCCTTTATACACAGGCACAGTCCTCTTGATGAATGCATGTTATTTTTAGGAATACTGATGACTACTGCCCACACCATACTTCCCCAACACGCCCACCAAGCACCATGTGCAGAGAGACAAGAGAAATATTTATGTATGGGCCTACCAGTAGTTGGCACTATTTACAGCTATCTACAATTGAGGTAAATCATGATTGGTGCTTCATGGGCACTCACTTTGCCCTTTCCTTGGTAAATGCCCTGGTTATCCTCGCCTGCCCTAAATTCATCAAAAAGTCAAAGATAGAAAAATGGGAAAAGCCACCGAACCGTGCATCTGAGCTAAGGCGAATAACCAAAACCCGAAAAAGCCAAATATCTATTCGGCTTTTTGGCAATCACCTATTTGGCTTCGGGCAGATTCCCAGGTTTTGGCATTTGGCCGAAAATAAACCTGAATATTGCTGAAACTGCTAATTTCAGGTTTATTTCGGTTCAGGTTTACTGATATGCACAGCCCCAGCTGCCAGACTACTTTATTCTTGCGGGCTCTATAAGCTACTGATGTTAACATTCTGGTTATCTAACACCCAATAGCCATTATGCGGTTACACATAGTCATAATACGGTTTCCATTTTCTCTGAAACTCCTCCTCAGGTCTTCTGCTCACCAAATGTGTCAATTTAGTCATCACTGCATACTCTGCCATTTTCTCTCTCCACCTATCAATCTCGGGAATCTCTTCCTGCTTCCGCATTGAAGCCAGAACCATTCTGTTGTCATATAACTAAACAGCTCTC
This sequence comes from Euleptes europaea, assembly GCF_029931775.1. Lineage (NCBI taxonomy): Eukaryota > Metazoa > Chordata > Lepidosauria > Squamata > Sphaerodactylidae > Euleptes > Euleptes europaea. The sequence goes on along the minus strand of NC_079313.1, from coordinate 27,313,609 downwards.
TATAATTTTTCTCCAGTTCTTCCAGTGCTTTACCCAATAACATAGTCTCTGGGATTAGAGGAAGTTTTCAACACCTCCTGCATTTCTTGATGGATTGCTATCCAAAATTTCTTAATTCTTTTGCATGACCACCAGATATGGAAGTACGTCCCGTCAATATCCTTACATTTCCAGCAACGACTATCAGTCGTTTTATTCATCTTTTTTTATATCCATTGGTGTAATATACCATCTGTAGAACTGTTTGTACCAGTTTTCTCTTAGGTTATTACTGGCCGTGAATATTATTGCTCTTGTCCACAAATTTCCCCACTGTTGTATCGTGATGTTTTTCTTAAAGTTCTGCATCCATTTAATCATACATGCCTTGACTTGTTCCATTTCAGTTTCATACTTAAACAAAAGCTTATAAATTTTTCCCAGTAAATGGTTTGTCTCTTTAATTAATAAAGTCTCAAATTCTATAGTTTCTTTAATTTGACCTTGTTCAAAGGCTTTGAACAAGGCTCCAGGGGTCCTTTGACTACCTATCCTGAACTCTGCGAGGTCCCCACCCCTGCTTTCCCCTGCTGCCCCAACCTGAGGACACCCTAGGGGGCGCAGACATTCACAGTCTTCTGTCTGGTGGGGGCGCTATTAGCCCTCTGCCTCTCTCTCCCATTCCCCCCTCCCCCTCCTGCCTCCCAGTAGTGGCCTACTACACATCCCTCCCTTGTGGCTTGCATGACTATGGAGACAACATGGGGCCCATGGTCTCACCCATGGCATGGCATGTGGGATCAAGGGAGACACTGTCACCAGCTGGCCATGGCCACATCTGCTAATGGGGTGACTCTCACTTGCCCTCCACTGATCTCAGAGGGGTGGGGCATAGCACCCCTCGCCAGTGCCCACGTTCCCCTGCCCCTTGCCCAGACTCTAATTCCTCACTAGGCAAAGATAGTTGCTTCTGATGCTGAGCATGGAGTACTCTAGCTGCAACAATTAAGTGTCTTGAATGATATAACTGTCCTTTAGACCTCCTTCCAGAGTAATAGCCTGATAAATACATTAATGGGGATACCTCCATATTAATTTACAATGTTTCACAACTTCCCTTATGAATTTGTCTCTAAAATATTCTGCTTGACATCCCTACTACATGTGCCAAAAATAGCTCAGTTGGGTCTTGCATTGCCAACAGAGACTAGAGTTCCACACAAACATTTTTGCTAGTTTACTACGTGTGTAATACCATCCGTAGATTATTTCCAAGCTGTTTCCTCTGATTCCAACATTTCTAGATACACACAAAAACCTTTAAAAATTCTGTTCCACATCTTTTGTTAAACTTTCCTTAGTTCTTTTCTCCAGTGTCCTTTTATACCTCTCCTTTATTACCTAAATCAAGGTATAAAGTTTAAGCAACAAACTTTCCTGACCAAATGTTGTAAGCTACTTTGTATCATACATCAGTTTCTCCAATAGTTTACTGCTTTATGTATATCTTGTGACCTTTTCACTGAGCTCTGATATTAAAAGAACATCAAACTAAGCAAAAATGTTGCTTTCTCTTCAGAACTGAATGTGAGGAGTATAGTCTACTGGAGGTGAAGTTCCCTGAACACACTTTGCTCTCCCAAATGCCCGTCACTGGGGTTTCAGCCAGCCCAAGGAACATCCACCCTGTCCTTTCCTTGCCCAGCTGTATGTGGAGGTGGCACTTACGTTTTCTCAGTGACACCAAGAAAATTATAGATTGTCCCAGGGTTTAGAATGCCTTTCATCTGAGTCAATGGGACCTCTTGAAAGAAATAGGGCGGCAGCTTGGATTCACAGTAGGTGACTGCATCACAGGTCACTAACCCGGGATAGTACATCATTATCCGGGCAGCCAGGTTCACCTTGCGGCCAATGACTGTATTATGGGAAGAGTGAGAAAGAGGATTAATTTGAGGCTCTGCCCTCAATCAGACACTGATGCATCAGAACGCTTCTTCACTAACACATTCAAACAGGACCACGCTTATGGGCTGGACCATCCTAAGCGGCTACCTGTAGCAGTTTGAATGAGGGCTGCTCGAACTCTTGTCAGCTTGGTCCATGCCCTGCGTGCTAGTTGCAAGCAGGTAACCAACACCTCAACAGGCAAGGGGCCCAACCCTCTTTATTGGGCCGCTCGTTGCAACTGCACAATGCAGTGCGCTGCAATCAGCTGTACTTCACTGCATGCACACTGTCCCCCCGGTGCAAGTCCTGCTCTCCCCTTCCCCCACAAACCCATTGCATCTGCTCTGCCAAACAGTAAACATGACAGGTGTGTAGATATGGAGGTAGCTTGCAAGGCGGAAGGAGGAGAGGCCAGTGCAACCATTGGTTAACCGGGAAGTTGCTCAGCAGCTGTCTCAGGCTGACTGTGGCAAGGCAGTGAGATCTGAGGCTCAGCTGGCAGCCAGTTGCCACTGCCAAGCATGGAACACTTGCCTGCCGAACCAACCCACCACAAGGTTCATTGTATCCCTACTTTGCATGAGCAATGCTTTTGCAGGTTTAGGAAGGCCAGAAAAAGAAAGCACTATGGTGCTGGGATCCCAGCAATGGAAGGAGGGGATAGGCATCCTCTGGATCCATGGCAGAAGGAGAAAGTGTGGGAAGATTAATAGAAACAACCAATCGATACCCAGAGAGCATGGCCCACATGAAAGATTAAACCTGGTCAAACGAAAGCATCTAATGGCTCTCTCGGGCAAAACAGAGGGCAAAAATGGTGTGCTGAGAATTTGATGGAACGTTAGCCCAGACAGATGAATGAGGAGAAGTTATAGGTGTGGGGTTGGAAGAATTAATGTTTCCCATCTAGCACCCAAATGTTAAAAGATTGCCTTGGGGCTTGGACGGTGGGAAGTTGCCAAAGATCCACAATGGCTGTACCTGTATATTCATGTCTCAGACGATGACCAACCACTCCACAGAACACTGGCCCACTGGTGACCCCAACGGAGACAAGCCTACAACACAAGGAGAGTAACATGAGGTCAACAGGCCAAGGGGAAGCTCCAGATGTCTCTCTCACCCTTGGGGTGTCTCAGTCTTCTCCTTCTATCCAGTGCCTAAATAACAAAGCTAGAAACAGACACAAAGACATAAAATAGATGGACAAGTTGTGTGTATCCTGCCCTGCCATGCAAGCATAGAAATGCCCAAGGATGCACGACTGGGCAGGATTCAGTAACCTAAGAGTCCCAAATAGTTTTATTTATTTATTTTTTAGAAAAGAAAGGAGTCTTATAGCTTTTATTGTTGTGAAAAATAAGCTTGAAAAAATATGTAACAAACCAAAATAACAGTCACCCGGTGCTGTACTGAGAAATGCTCAATCAAAATAATAGCACACACGATATGTTTTATAGCAAACACAGAATATATTAATATGGAAGTGACAAGAACATAGGAAATACCTAACTAGCTAAGAACATGCAAACCGTATACAGACAAACAAGTGGTACTGAACCAAACAATCACAAAATATTATTTACAAATATATACAATGCAAATAGGTCCCACAGCACGCTATAAGAGTTTTAGCACTGATATTTAAAAATTTAACGTTGATAACACATTCATGTGAACTTCTTATACATGCAACTTGTATTTTCAGGCTGATGAAGCCTCTCTTGGTGAAACGCAAAAAAATACCTGGGATTTGCGTACCTTCTATGCGGTCCTGAACAATATTTCTATCGTGGGCCCCACCAGACGCTTGGCATTACCCTTTTAAGGGACTCATATCGGCTCCAACATTACGGGTGAAACTAAGGATTTTTACCGTGCGCTTGAGGCTTGTCAAGTCCACATACGGTTTACCTCACTCCGTATTTATAGGATCCAAAAGATATATTATTGAATTTAAATAGCGTGCTGTGGGACCTATTTGCACATTGTATATATTTGTAAATAATATTTTGTGATTGGTTCAGTACCACTTGTTTGTCTGTGTACGGTTTGCATGTTCTTAGCTAGTTAGGTATTTCCTATATTCTTGTCACTTCCATATTAATATATTCTGTGTCTGCTATAAAACATATTGTGTGTGCTGTTATTTTGATTGAAAAAAATATGTAGGCTATTGGTCTTCAATCTACATATCACAGAGCCCTACCTCCTGGGCCACCATTTTTGTTATGCCTGTGTGGAGACAGCAAAGGCAACATGCCTCCTCCTATCACTTTTTGTATGTATCACAGCAGCAGGACTGTGTGGTCAAGTAGGGTTGCAAGCTCTACGCTGGCACCCCCCAAGATCTTTTGGGGCGGAGGAGGGGAAGGAGGAGCATTGGAACTGATGCCACCACGTCAGCAACACTCTAGGACCGTGTTGGCGAACCTATGGCACGTGTGCCCGAGCCGGCACTCGGAGCCGTCTCTGTGGGCACGCGTGGGTAACTTGAGGAGCCGTTGAGGCTGCCTTGGTTTGCTCCCCCAACTGCCAGCCTCTTCCTCCCCGGCCTCTGCGCTCCCGTGGGCTTATCTGGCCCAGGCCCCTCCCGGCTCCGCCCCCTCCTGAGCCTCCCATCCTGCACGTCCAAAAGCCCTCCCGGGTCGGCGTCTGGGCCCCTCCCTCTCTCTCAGCTGAACTGTGGGGGCGGCTCAGCTGTTAGTTGGGGCCAGCTAGTCTCTCCTGCTCTGCCCCGCCCATCTCCACCTTAGACTGACAACTGGCTGGAAATGAAGGGGAAAAATGTGCTGAACCCCTTCAAACTGCAGGGGTCAGGGCTTTGTGGGGGGTTGGTTTTTTTTTTAATGCTTTGCATATAGGAAACCAGCGGAGCAGACAAAAAGCGGGGCTTCCTTCCTTGCTTCCCAAAGGGTTTTCTTCTGGCAGGAAGCTATTAAATGTATCTGTGGGGGGTTAAAAATGGTCGTCTTCCCCCCCCCCCCGCCCACATTTTGAAGTGGTTCAGTCCCTTGCCCTGCCTCTCCTCTTTGGGCTATGTGGCTACTCCAGGCCTGAAGTTGAGGGAGGCAGGTGGATGCTGATCGGTGAGGGTTTTGCTTGGAAGATTTCAAGTCTTTATGTTCACATTCCAATATTCTTGGCAGCAACAACCGACGAGGCTTCTGCTGGGTTTGGAGATGCTGCTTGGTTGCCTGTCTTCTCCCATCTGTTCCCAAGGCTGCCTCCTTCCACTAATGCAGGGCGTGCTGTTGTAGACTCTTGTTCTGGAGCAGCAGCGTGGTTCAGTCTGACCCAGCAGCAACTGCTCTCCCCCGGCGTCTGTGACTTTGTGGTTTGTCTTAAGGGCCTAACAGCCGCCAGATCCTCTCCTGATCCTGCTGTCTGGAGGAATTGCAAGCAGACGCCCCTCTTAGGTGACCATTTGCAAGCAATTGCTGTCTGTGGTCAAGGCCGCCTTGTGCAATGGTGTGGTGGAAACGGGGGGGGGGGTTCTCCTTGGCCCACCTAGAGATGTGAGGTCCTGGGAAAAACCCAGAAACTATTGGGGGGCGGGGGAGGTTGTCTTTGTTGTTTTTTTCTGAAACACTTTTCAATTTTTCAAGCAGAAAAATCGGAAATGTGGGGGATCTCTTTTTTAAAAAAAAACACCTACAAAACATTTTATCTAATGTGTAGGTTAGATTTTAGTAGAGCAGACTTTAATGAACTAAGAAACATGATGAGAGTAATTAATTGCAAGAATGTTGGAAGGAGTGACAAGGACGATCAGGGGCCTGGAGACCAAGAAGTCCTAAGAGGAAAGGCTGAGAGACTTATATCAAATCTGACACCAGAAACAGTAACAGATGACCTGAGTGCTGCATGTGTTGCTCTCAAACTTACAAAGTATGAGCCAAGGTTAGACAAATTATCAGCATGCACACAACAGCAAAAATCACATTAATTGTTCAAAAGCATGCCAAATGCAAACTTTTACCTTTCAATAAAAAGTTGTTTGTATCATTGAAAGCTCTGTTATTGTGTTTTTCTTTTAAGGCAAAAGATGTTAATGTATGAGTTGTGTTTTCTAAACTTAAACCTCAGTATTCAGGTTAAATTGCCGTGTTTGCACTTTGCGATAAATAAGTGGGTTTTGGGTTGCAGTTTGGGCACTCGGTCTCTAAAAGGTTCGCCATCACTGCTCTAGGAATTCCCCCTATCTCTACTGAAAAGATAGGGTTGCCAGGCTGTGGGCCTGAGGTAAGGCTTAATGAAAATAATGAGAGAAACTTTCTGAAGTGGATGAAAGAGCCGTCAGATGTAATGCGGCTGCAAAAGACAAGAAATAAGAAAGTGACATTTGTCCGCAGCCTCCCCCGTGCCGTGCTCTAAGCACCGACTGTTTCAGTAGCTTGCAGATGAGGTAGCTATTTTAGCCAAGGTCAGAGACAGAGGCATAACCTTATTAGCATAGAAAATGCCCACCCTAACAAAAGAATTTCCACCATTTGTGTACATACGACGTGTGAAGAGGTATGTTGTGGGTGTAACTGTACAACATATGAATAAGATGGGGGAAAAGATGATGGATACAATGACTGACAGCTATGCAAGTATATAACATTATAATGAAGTAAAAATAGTTGCTTCTGCTTTTGGACCGGAGCATGTTATTCAGCTGAATAACAAATTTTTAACCTTCTCCTGCTTGGTATGCTTATTGAGCTGGGACACCAAGGGACAAATCTGTTGGCTTTAAAACTGCTTTCGGCCAACAAGGCCTGTGTCTGGGGGCCTCCTGCCAATCACCCCTGTTGCAAAAACAAGAACATTGCTGGCCTCTGTGCCAGTATATCACTTCCAGGTACAATGCAGAAATGACAACGGGAAACTCTCAGGATTGCTGGCAATTCCAAGAGCTGTCCACTGCATGGTGGGAACAGCAACAAAATAGCTGCCACAAAATGGCTACTGCAGGAGGAGGAGCCATCCACAAAACGATTGCCACAGCTTAACTTCAGTAACACAGTGCAGTTCTTTGTGCTGTGGTGGCAGCTGCTGCCAAAGCAACATTTTAAAAAATCAGCACAGCCAATCAAATCTCCAATAGCCAATCAGAAGCCTTGCTAGGCAAAAAAAGCACCACCCACTTCCTAAAAATACCAGAAAAGGTGTCAGTGGGTACCATGGCGCCCACAGGCACCATGTTGGGTACCCCTGGTCTAGGGTATGGCCTGGCAACCAGCAGGAGACAGGAATTTTCAGAGGACGAGCAATCATTGCTCCTGACATGATGATGACATCATCGCACCTGAGTGACCCTCCAGAACTCACTCAAAACCTCTATGAAAACCACAGAATTTTGGACTACTAGAGCACCCCCCAAGCATGATAACGTCACCTCCAGGTTGTGCTGAAAGCTGGATAATCATAGGAACGACAATCATGCCCCCCCCACTTCACCAGCCAGTTTCCTCTCACCGCCCAGCTGATCATCAGTGGTGGTTGGCAGCAGTAACAATTCTCCTGCCATAAGTGCGAACCTGGTAAGCCTAGTGATGACCAGAGACAGGGCTTTTTTAGTGGTGGATCCTTGCCCTTTGAATACCCTCCCCCTTGAGGAGGGGAGAGTATCTACTATAATATCACTACTGTCCAAACTTCACAGGGTCAATATTGGATACATCTGAGGTTCTTGCAGTACAACAATCAAACCTGGACCCAGTTAACTTAGGATTCATCACATTTCAATGGGTGTCAGATCTCCCCCCCCCTTTTTACCTGTAGTCCAAGAACTCATAACCCTATGGTCTCAAACTTTGGTGGTCAGTGTGTAACTACAAAGCATTAACATGGGGTTCCAGCAGCATACAAGGTACAGAGAACCCAACCGAAACAGGTTATGATACCTCAGGCTAGGCCACTGTCCAAGGTAACTTTGAGCCAGCAGACAGTAAGGCCCCGTCGCATTTTCACACCCCTTTCCATTTGAAACACATTTATGGCTGCAGGGAGAGGAACGTCGGGAACATCTCTGCCAACTGTAGCAGATCTAAGCTGAGATTCTGTTTTCAGTTCCTGTTGCAGGTATAAAAGCCTGGCTGTGGCCAGGGGTGGAAGGGCAAGAGCAAAAACTTTTGTTCAGCATCACTGTGGCCTTGGATGAGCCAGCCAAGTGGGTGCAGCACCCATCATCAAAGACAACTGTTATTCCCCCCGCTTTTATTTAATTTTTATTTTTGTAAGCTGCTTTGGGACCCCATTGGGAGAAATGCAGGGTAGAAAATACATAAACAGGGAAGTATCCCAGCATGCCACAGAGCCCCTGGGACATACTAGGCCGGCTGAGCCTCTCCACCTGGCTCCTCTTTCTTTACCACAGTCATTGCTCAAAGACCTGCTGTTTGCATCCAAGTCTCAGCTATCAGGTTTCTTCCTGATCATAGGCAAGAGCAGTTGGAACTGGGGCAAAGGCAGCCATTACAAGTGGCATGCATACAGGTCTAGTGACCATTACTGGTGCTGCAGGTCTGGAGGTGGAGCTCTGCAAATAACCTGACTAGGTACATCTCACTGGCATCACCACCCTCAGTCACTTACCTAACTTTCATGAGCGACGTGGAACAAAAGTTGTGGATCTTTTTGGCACAATCCAGAGCATGCGCGCTCTCATCCGCTTGTTTGTCTCCAGGGAGACCAAAAACGCAAAGGAAAGTGCAACCCTTCGGGAAGGGGGGAGAGGAGAGAAAGGAACATCAGAAAGGTTTGGTTCAAAGAGCAGCTATGTAACAGTTTCAAAATATATGTTCACAAGCCAAATGCCTATTGGCAAAAGGGAAGTGGATACACCCCTCACCGTAACATGTTAAAGCTGACTGGGCATTGATTTTGCTACTAATTTTCCTTTACCAATGGTCCATTGGTTTCAGCTTGATGCCCATTGTCTGCAGTCCAGAAAGCTGAACACACTAAAAACTGACAGCTCACCAATGTGGTATTATTCCATTAATTTCCTTCTCAGCGGTGCTCCTGTGCCAAACTGCAAATTGCTTGTAAAACTTCTCCTGGAGCTCTTTAGTAGGGAGAGATACTGCAGAGGAAATAGTCAGATCTCCCCCTACCCCCACAAAGGCATGCACAAATTTTGTGCATGCATAGTTCTGGACAACTGCCAATAGCAGGCAAAATTCAGGGAAACGCAGGGGGAGAGTGAGGCAACCTCTGATAGTCGGAAACAGCATGCATAATCAAAACAAAGACCCGAAGTCATCAGAGGGGTGACAGCGAGGGAAACAGCCATGCATAAAAGGCCTTAGAGCTTTGGTCGTCAAACTTGTCAAGGGCTGGAACCAAAGAACTTGTATTCCCTCCTTATGCAAAGCAACACAAGATACTTTAATCTTAAAATCAAGGCCAGGCAAATTGACACATCATTCACAAGGATAGCATCTCTGTCTTGTAATCACAATCAGATACCCTCATTAATTTCTTGGAGGAAGAGTAATATCATTTTTTTAATGTCATTGTTTCTCCATAACTCTTAATGCAGTCCTGAAAATCCATGTGTTGCTCAGTGCCTCACAGTGACTAGCAATGGTATTGAGCAATTGGAAAACTAAGGGCTAAGCTACTAGATGAGAAGTTTGGCCATGAGTTGGATCAGCGCTGTCCCGACTCAGCTCACATTCCTTGCAGCCAAAGGGCTGCTTCAGAGAAACTTATTCTCCAAGTGCCATATGGTTTGATCTGGATTGGGACGGCAGTGTGGGGAAAGGTTTTTTTTCTGTTCTCTCCTGTGCCGTTTTCGCAACCCAAAATAGCCCCAGAGGGCATTATTTGCTCCACTGCAGGGCTGCAGATGCCAAGTCACCTGAGACACAGAAACATACTCATGGTTGTCAGCAGAGCTGGGATGTAAACTCAGCACTTCTTGAGCAAAGTATATCTCTCAACACACAGAGCCATGCTGTCTCTCCCCAAGGAAAGGAATAAGTCCTCTATTGAGGCAGGACAGAAGAATGGATTGAAGGCACATACCTAAGTGGAAACTTTATGGGTTATTAATCAACATATCAACTATAAGTGATATTAAATAGTATTTTGAGCTCTCTTACACTCATTTATTTTAATCTTTGGCTCTGAATTTTGACACAGTTTGGCTCTTTAATTGTAAAAGGTTGCCCCCCCTATTCTAACTAATGCTGCCCACATGTACCACATGGGTAAATTAATCTTGCTTTTTTGCGGGAATTACATTACACCAATACAGAACGCTAGACTAGTTTTCGGGCTCCCGCATCAAGTAGTGAGTGGCAGGATTGGAACTGGTGACACATCCCTTTGGAACAGGCACAAAAATCTCTGCTGTCCCAAGGAGTCAAATCAACCCATGATCAGAAGGCTCACTTTGTCAAACATGAAGACCTTGTTGATCTTGCCTCTGAAGGGATGTAATATTTCTGTAATGTAAAGGTTGGCATCCTGAACAGCCTTGGACAAGTGGAGAGTATTGGCACTTTCATCAAACTGAAAGTTTACGAAGACTATGGTAGCTGGACGAAGCTCCGATAAATACTCCAGTGGCTGGTCATCATCAATCTGAAAAACAGGGTAATCTCTGCTCACGATCTATGATCTTAGGGACAGGTGGGGTTGCCAGCCTCCAGGGGGTGGCTGGAGATCTCCTGCTATTACAACTGGTCTCTAGGTGACAGAAATCAGTTCCCCTGGAGAAAGTGGCTGCTTTGGCAATTGGACTCTAAGGCATTGAAGACCCTCCTCCTCTCCAAACCCTGCCCTCCTCAGGCTCCACCCCCCCAAATCTCCAGGTATTTCCCAACCTGGAGCTGGCAGCCTTAGGGACAAGGACATTTTAAAAGCTCAAATGCCGCTGCTTCCACAAGCGGAATGAAAACTCTTTTAAAAGCTGCATTACCTGCTTCTGGACTGCAAAGAGGCTGGCAAGCAATGATGCAGAAAGTTCCACTGCAAAGAGGATCACTAGGAAAATCCACCTTGATCAAATTTACATGGAAAGTGAGCTGCTGACTGGATAGCCTCAATGCTTTCTATCGATATTTGTCTCAAGCAGCATACGGAGCAGTTTTGTGCCTGCTCAGTAGCTTCTTGTGCTACAGGATAAGGGCAAAGTTGTGTCTTAGACCTTTTATGCAGGGACATTTAGAGGTTACATGGCCATCTGTCAGCAATGCTGATTCTGTGACCTTAGGCAGATGATGAGAGGGAGGGCATCTTGGCCATCTTCTGGTCACTAGGGGTGTGGAGGGGGGAGGTAGTTGTGAATTTCCTGCATTGTGAACTTGATGGCCCTGGTGGTCCCTTCCAACTCTATGATTCTATGATTTTCCTGCGGTCACCCCCACTGACTGCTTCGGAGCTTCCTTTTGATTATGCATGCCTTTTCCGCCCATCAGAGGTAGCCTCACTCTCCCTGCATGTTTTGCCCGTGTTTTCCGGATGCTGTTTTAGCCAGAACCTGGAAAATGTGGGCAAAATGCACTGGGAGAGTGAGGCGATCTCTGACAGGAGGAAAAGGCATGCATAATCAAAAGGAAGCCCCAAAGCAGTCCCTTAGTAAATAAGTAACAAACCAAATTGTGGCCACTTTTGCTCAGTTTGCAAAATAAATATTTTCGCTAACTAACACCTATACGGGAATTCTCCCAACCAACCATGTGTAGCTATTTCCGCTACATGTGAATGCTGTGTTATCTGAACAGGAGGAACATGTGTATTTTACACATGCATGTGTGAGCGAACCACTGAATTATTCAGAGATTTGGGTTGTACGTACCATACACACTTGCAAAATACACGTTCTTTTGTAATGGACAACATAGTACTTGCATACATTGGGATCACTGCAGGTGAAGTGCACTGGTTGCCAGGCTCCTGGTACTGAAGAGGACTTATCATGTTACAGCAATCAGAAAACAATCAGTAATTCAAGCTCTCATTGAAATACCTTCTTTAAGATATTCCTTGTTACAAATTTTCTCAGTCTTTTCTCAAGTGCATAATTGGGAGCCAGCACTGAGGCTCTTCTTAGGCTCCCTGGGAAGGAAAAAGAGGAAATTTCCAGTTGGAAAATTAAGATGCAGTAAACAAAGCCCACCGGGACTGAAATTCTTTTTTGATTTAATGCAATAACTTTTTGCCTACTATTTGTAAGGTTGCTCAGCACTGATGGCCAATGAAACTGCAACGTTTTACATCAAAAACTGAATCTCATGGAAAACTAGCACAACGCTCATGAGATATATGTTCAAATTTTATGCAAAAAATAAAGTACAAAGAATAATCTTGTTCTCTGTGTCTGCCTTGAGTGGGGTGACACCATTCTGCCGGGCACTATGCAGGAATGGGGCTCCTATCAGGACAGCCATTGGGAAACAATATTGAAGCAGCTACATCAAACTACCTCCACCTCTTCCTTGCAGGCATTTTGCTGTGCCCTGGCAAAGAAGCCAGCATTCCTCCAACAGTGACGGGCAGCCCAGATCCAAGAGTGGCTGTGAAACAAGGAAGAGAGAGCGAGTGGGCAGCAAGTTCAAGCTCCAGAGAGGGGGCAAACAGGCAGCAGCCCATGCAAATGCATGAGGGAGACAGCAAGCGGTGGAAATTATGGCCTTTTATGCAGGGACATTTCCCTGTGGTAACCCCAGCCAACTGCTTCGGGGCTTCCTTTTGATTATGCATGCCTTATCTGCTTGTCAGGGGTCGCCTCACTCTTCCCACACATTTTGCCCTCATTTTCCAGATTCTGGCTAAAACAACATCAGGAAAACATGGGCAAAATGAGTAGGGAGAGCAAGGCAAACTCTGATGGGCGGAAAAGGCATGCATAATCAAAAGGAAGCCCTGAAGCAGTCGGCGGGGGTGATCGCAGGGAAACATCCCTGCATAAAAGGACTATGACACGTGTGTGTGTGTGTGTGTGTGTGTGTGTGTGTGTGTGTGTGTGTGAAAGGGAGAGAAGAAGAGAGAGAAAGAGAGCAAAGCTAAAGCACTACCAGGGATCAGCCTTAATAATGGCAGTGGAGAGGCACGAGGCACATTCATTTGTGTTTAAAACTGTCAACGGAGCTGTGGGCACAGACTAGGCTTACCAGGTCCCTCCTCTCCTCCGGAAGGAGGGTTTTTTTTGGGGGGGAATGAAGTATGATCGTGCGCACGTACGGCCGTGCCGATGTGATTGCATCATTTCCGGTTTACACCCTGAAGTGCCGCATCACAAGAGGCCTTTACCACTGGTAAATGGTCCCGTGCGATGCGGCACTTCCGGGTGTTAAATGCATTGCAAGGGGCTATTTACCACTCAGACTCCCAGTTTGAGTGGTAAAAGGCCCTTTGCAATGCATTTACCCCTGGTTGGCGGGCAGCCAGGTGGATTGGCGGGGGTTTGCCCGCCACCACCTGGCACTTGGCAACCCTAGCACAGACCTCTGCTCAAAAGGTTTTTGGGTCACCCAATCAACCCTCAGACTCCTGGCACAGATCAACTGGTGAGAGTCTGGAGAAACCCCACTTCCTACGTGGCAACAGAGCATTTTGTACTGGGCTAGACAAGTACTGCAGCCTCACTGGGGGAATTAGGGGGAGGGGATTTTCTCTGGAAGGGATAATCGAATACTAAAGGAGTAGATGCTGTCCCTTCTTTAAAAGATTGTAGCTATATTGCAGCAAACCTCCAACACCCACCTCTTCTCCTCAGTGCTTGATCTGGTCACCTTATTTGAACACTGCCATATTTCTAAAACCAAAGTATTTCTTCTCAAGATGCTTGTTTGCTTCTATGTACACATTTAAATTCCATTGTGGATCGATGTATGTCACTCAACAGCAGACTTCAAGCCTTCTTCATCTTATTAGACAAGTGATGCTAACCTCAGGTTTGGGTGCCCTGCAAATGCTTCAGAAAAAATCCCATTTCCCTACTCTGGAAGGGTGTGAAGCATTCCTACATTTTCCCAAAGTCCATTTATTGCTCAGAACTTAAAAGGTAAAGGTAGACTCCTGAGCAAGCACCGGGTCATTACTGACCCATGGGGTGACGTCACATCCCGACATTTACTAGGCAGACTATGTTTACAGGGTGGTTTGCCATTGCCTTCCCATCATCTACAATTTACCCCCAGCAAGCTGGGTACTCATTTTACTGACCTTGGAAGGATGGTAGGCTAAGTCAACCTTGAGCCGGCTACCTGAAACCAACTTCCGTCGGGATCGGACTCAGGTTGTTCTTAAAAGTAAAGGTCCCCTGTGCAAGCACCGGGTCATTCCTGACCCATGGGGTGACGTCACATCCTGACGTTTCCTAGGCAGACTTTGTTTACAGGGTGGTTTGCCAGTGCCTTCCCCAGTCATCCTCCCTTTACCCCCAGCAAGCTGGGTATTCATTTGACTGACCTCGGAAGGATGAAAGGCTGAGTCAACCTTGAGCCGGCTACCTGAAACCGACTTCCGTTGGGATCGAACTCAGGTTGTGAGCAGAGCTTGGACTGCAGTACCACAGCTTACCACTCTGCGCCACGGGGCTCTGTCAGGTCTTTCTTAGAATAAGTGAAATATTTTTAATGCATGGTTGTTTACTAGGCAGACTATGTTTATGGGATGGTTTGCCATTGCCTTCCCCAGTCATCTACACTTTACCCCCAGCACGCTAGGTACTCATTTTACCAACCTCGGAAGGATGGAAGGCTGAGTCAACCTTGAGTCAGCTACCTGAAAACGACTTCCGTCGGGATCAAACTCAGGTTGTGAGAACTTTTGATTGCAGTACTGCAGCTGACCACTCTGCGCCACGGGGCTCTTGCTCAGAACTTATGAGTACTTATTAAAGTTTATTTCTCTTTCTGCAGCAAGTTTCTCTGACTAGCTTTTGCACAACTATGTCCCATACAGATTGCCCAACTTTGAAAGGGAATGCCATCCCTTCTCGTGATGATATCTCTTTTTTCTTATTAAAAGCTGAGACCTGGGATATTTGAGAGTTGAAGAAAACATGTCTTCTGTGGTGTGAATGCCCCCCTTTTCAGCCTTTTTTTCTGTAACTGGTGACCGTGGCAATCACCACCCACTTCAACACACACATGCAGTGAATAAGGGGCTAAAAACATTTAAGGTTTTGGAAATACCAAGGCACAACACTATTCCTGGCAATGTTGAACATCTTTGGTCTAAGAAATCTTGTTTTTCTACTTTTTAAGCTCTTCAGGCTCAGATGATAGAGATAGAGGCAAAGGCCACATTTGTTCCTTCAGATGACAGGCAATGCTGAAGGCTAAAAGGGGGGGAGTAAATAGGGATACTGCTTGCACCCTCTGGAGCACAAATAGCACTGCAGACTGGGAGTGGAAGCTGCAAGTGCTGCCCTCCACTCCGTCAAATGCCAGACAGCAATTTCTCAATAATATATCCTCTTTCACTGTAACCACACAAAGGCACAGAAAGAAAAAGCTAACCGCTCATGGAAACCCCAGAATCTAACTAGACAAGATAGTGATCACAGATGTCATTGTATCTTTCAAAACTAAATTTCAAGCATGTGGGGCTGTGGCTCAGTGGTACAGCATCTGCTTGGCATGCAGAAGGTCCCAGGTTCAATCCCCGGCATCTCCACTTAAAGGGACTAGGCAAGTAGGGGATGTGAAAGACCCCTGCCTGAGACCCTGGAGAGCCACTGTTGGTCAGAGCAGATAATACTGACTTTGATGGACCAAGGGACTGATTCAGTATAAGGACGCTTCATGTGTTCATGTGTTCAGTTCAGATGGGAGCAATGTGGAAAGGAGAGAAGGGGTTTAGTCCTTCCACGCATAGATGGTTTTACTTATTAAAACTGCTCCCTTACATGATGTTAACCTTGGAAGGAGATGGGTCTAGGTGGGAAGGTGACATCACTACAGTTCCCATTTTACAGCCAGATAGGTGACAGAAAAGATACACCCGGAGCCATTTCCAACTCTCACTACATCAAATTGTACGAAGACTCCCCAGCATCAGAAAAATAATGAAATACATGACGGAATGTACCACTCCATTGAACAGAGTTTGAAGCCTTCCTCCGGCCTAAAGAACCTTCCTCCAACGTAAGTGACTCTTCCTTCAGCAGAAGAGATTCTTAAGCTGGAAGAAGGCCCCTTAGGCTGAAGGAAGGCTGCAGGGGCTTCCTTCAGCCTAAGGAAAGATATGGGCCGATATCTGCATTTCAGAAGTAGACAACCCAGAATGTATAGGGAAGTCTAAAGAGGAGATAGTGACTGAATAAAGATACTGACTCTAAGGGAAGTCCTTTGAAACTTGTTTCAAAGTTGAACTAGCAATTGTGAGTTGGCCAAACTCAATAGGAAAATAGTACAGACAGGGAGTGAGGTGCCTGTGAGAGCCAGTCTGGCATCGTGGTTACAAGCAGCAGACTCTAATCTGGTGAACCGAATTGGTTTCCCCACTCCTACACATGGAGCCTGCTGGGTGACCTTTGGCCAGTCACAGTTCTCTTAGAGCTCTCTCAGACCCACCTACTTCACAAGGTGTCTGTTGTGGGGAGGAGAAAAGGTGATTGTAAGCCACTTTGAGTCTCCTTAAAAGGTAGAGAAAAAGCACGGTATAAAAACCAACTTTTCTTCTTCTGTAATCAAAGAACATAGAAAGTGCTCCTTGCCAGAATTGTTGGCATGGGAGTAGGACTTACCTACACCGTCACAGATGTAATTGGGAGCCAGATGATGTACACATCTCTCAATGAACTTATCTTCATCAAACTCTTGAGGGATACTCTTAAGGAATTTAACCTGAAGATGAAAGGAATTAGTGTCACTCAACAGTGGTCCCTCCTATCCCTTTTATCTAGGCCCCTTTCTTTCCAGCACAAATCATGACACACCCAGTGTATTTCATTTTTTTCATTCTCCTGTGCCCCCTTATTCTGGTCTCTTTACAACAGGTGGGACCTCTGACTGCCAAAGTCACTTCCATTGGTGGGAAAATATGGTCCTTGGAACTTGGGATTCTGACCTGTAGCCAAATAACTTCTGAATTGTGGGGATCCATTTCTTGACTGTCAGAGAGGGAAAGTTTTGTGTGTTTTTTTAAAGTACACTTGGAGTTCAATGCTAAAGGTACTTGCAATTATTTTCTTCATGTTGCTGTGCCATACGGCCATTGCTGATTTGCTTTAAGAAATCTCTAAAAGGGTGAGGGAAATGTGCTTGGTTGTAGGGTTGCTCCAAAACCAGCCATTTTGCAGTTGTGAACAGAAAGCTGATTGTTTGGCAGACTGTATGTTGACCCATTTGGGGCTGTTCTGTGGGATGCTTTGCCATATTTCCAATAGTGCAGAACAGTCTGACCGCGTGCTCTTACTCATCTTTTACTTGAATTCTACTCTCCCCTTGCTGCTCTGCACAGCAGGCAATTGTTTAAATAGACAAATCAGCCATAAATCATATACATCAGACATAAATAAGTGCTGTGTGTAAAAAAACAATCCTGTCTGGTTGAATGTGTGCACTTGGCATTATGACTGTGTAATTAAAACAATTTTATCAAATTGTGGGAGCGATGAATAGAAGGATCCCTTGTGACAATGTATGAAATATTAACTACAGCTGAGTGATGGGGTGTGCGTCCAAACTCCAGGCCAAGACAAGGAGCAACAACCTAACAGAGACTATAATGAGGCTAACAAAATTGTATCTAGTTTAGGAAAATTCTGTCTGTGAAATATACTGGACTGTGAAATGAATTACTGTATATACTCGGGTATAAGCCGACCCGAGTATAAGCCAAGGTGCCTAATTTCACCCCAAAAATGGGGAAGAATTAGGCACCCGCGTATAAGCCGAGGGGGAAATGCACCCCCTCCCCCCCACCACAGGCTTACCTGACCGGGCTCCAGGAGCGCAGGCAGGCGGTGGTGGAGGCGGCGGCCCCCTCCCTGCGCGCAGGAGGCCCCGCAGGGTCAGCTGGCAAGTGGGAGGACCGGCCCGGGTGAGGTGGGGGGGTGGGGGGAAGAAACCGCCGCCGCCCAGCAGAAGGCGGGGTGGGGTGGGGGGTGAAGAAACCGCCGCCGCCACGCAGAAGGCGCAATGATCGCACAGAAGGCGCGATCGGGTGGGGTGGGAGGGAGAAGGCGGGACAGCCCGCCCATCAGCTGGCCGGCGGGAGCGCGCTGGGAGAGGGCCTGGCAGGCGAATTACCGTATTGACCTGAGTATAAGCCGAGGTGAGTTTTTAAAGCCAAAAATCATGGCTAAAAAACTCGGCTTATACTCAAGTATATACGGTATGTTCCAGAAGCATCCTGTTTGTTCATTTTGCTCCCGTCAACCTGGTACTTCTTTCTGGCTCCTCCTAAAGTTCTCCTCTGAGCTAGGGATTTTTGGCCCATTGACTCATAATGTCTTCTATGGCCAGGGAGCAGTTGTTCTCTCAAACACTGAGAGTTCTTGTGTCGTGTCCCCTCTGGTGCCGCTGCACCTTCAAGAGGGGTTTCCCTTGTCTGGGCCTGGTCTAACCCGGCTGACGCCCTTGCAGGTAAGATTTCCTCAGCCTCAGACCACTCAGAGGACGAGGACGAACCTTCCTCCCCTGAGCTGGACAGCTTGATCGCTCTCAGGAAGTGTTGAGCGTAATAATTAGCCAGCCTCCTCATTGGCCTCCATCCCTCTGCTTTATACCCTTCCTGGCGAAGGGCTCCACCCTCCCCGTGTTCCAATCCGAGGCTACAAAGGCCCCCCTGCGTGCACCTGCCTCCCCTTGGTTGGGGAGTTTCCCCGGAGGGCGGGGGCTTCATCCTTGCCCCGCCCTCGCTCTCCCTCCTCCTCGAGGCTTGTCCTGCCCGGGGTGAGTCTCTCCCGTGTCAGGCCCCGTCCCTCGGCTTCCGTTCCCTTCCCCGCCTCCCTCCTTGCTTCCCCGCACCAGTTGAGGGCTGCAGCCTGAGCTGCCCAGCCGATGTCCGGGGATCTCAGCGCCTTGGCGCTGCACCATCGGCCTTCTTTCCCCGCCCATCAGCTGATGGGCGGGTTGGCTGGCATCTCCACGGGGCCCCCAACCCTCTTGCCGGTCTAGGGGTTGTAGGGCTGGGAGGCCACCGATGCACCTCGTTTGCGGGGCGCCGCTCACCCGGCCAGCCTTTCCCGCTCTCCAGCTGTTGAGTGGGCCCTGCGGCGTTTGCTGGGGTCTCCAGCCGAACTGTCAGTATGCAGGGCGGGGAATCCGGCTGCCAGCCGCCCATCTGGACTCAGGACCTCCCCTCGGGTAAGTGGCGCCCGGGGGTTCAGTCTTCCTGGGGTTTGACGCCCTCATTGTGGATGGCCCGGGAGCCCAGGCGGGAGGGCGACCAGGGACATCTTGCTTCCCCATACGGTTGATGCATCCCCTTTGCCAGTATTGGCAAATTGATGTAACTTCTTCCTGATCCATATTGACATCTAAATAAAGCAGCCATGCCACAGCATCTCCAACAGAAGGCAAACCACTACAACCACCCCCAGAGATGTCTACCTTGCACTACATTGATATGCAGATGCCAAGTGAAAACCTTTAGGCCATTTATGCTTGGTTACTTAGCCTCGCAATTCCCACGGGATTGTTTCGGGGATTCCTTTGGATTATTCATGATTTTCTCACCCTTCAGAAGTCACTTTGCAGCTGCTGCATACTGGTCCCGCATTTTCAGGAAACTGTTTTATTACGATTTTAAATTTTGTCTTGATCTCAAGGCACAACTAATCGAGGCAATTTCTGTGAATAATCTTAATTTCGGATTTCTCTTCCCCCACCCATTCTAGCTTGTCCCTTCCTCAGCCACTCACGCCCAGAGAAGCCATTCTGGTCAGTTTCGGCAAGGAGTGTAAAGATCTTGAGAATGGAGCTGGCTGTGTCCCCCACCCTGCCTCACAGGCTTCCTCTCTGGTCAGTTTCAGCAGCGAATGTTAACATCTCGGAATGGAGCTGGCTGTCCCCCCCCCTTTCATTTCGGTTAACTATTTTAGCTTTTTTGTTGCTAAAATAACACTTTCTGCGTGTGCAGAAAGAGAAGAAAAGAGTGACGACCATACAGCAACGTTAGAACTAAAGATAAAAGAGAGCTGGATTCATATACGTGGTCTTAAAGAAAAACTGGAGGGAAATGACCTAAAAAATTATCTGAAAGGACTGTTGGCTGATTTTATTCCGGAAGATGAAGCGATTGTTGAGGGAATGGTTATAACAGCCTACAGAGTCAACTCTGCATATGCGACCAAATATAAAGTTCCAAGGGACTGTTTGGTGCAACTTTTCTCTAGAAGTCATCGGGACCTAATTTTGAATAAACATTATCAAACTCCACTTACTATAGAAGGTACACCAATGAGATTGATGAAGGAGATCCCGGGAAGACTGCTGAGAAAAAGAAAAGATTTTGCAGAGATTGTGGAAAGGCTCAGATTCAATGGAATTCAACACAGATGGGAATTCCCGCAGGGCATTTCGTTTCTCTACAAAGCCAAAAGATTCAGGATTACAGATACTGTCAAAGCTGATCAATTTTTGAGAAGATATGGAGGAGATCTACGTAAGCCACCACAACAAAAACCGAAAGAACTAGTGGGAAAAGAGGTTCCTGAAGAAGAAAAGGCAACAGAAGCAACTGGGGGGGGGGGGCTAAACTGTCATCATTTGAGGAGGAAGAAGATGGCTGAACTATGTTAAAGGGAAAACAGTGGAGGGGGAGGGGGAATGAGGGAAAGGGACTGGTTTGGGAATAAAAATAGAGAATGGGGTTTGATTGATTATTGAAATGCTACAAATATTGTCATGGAATGTTAATGGTTTGAATTCTCCCAAAAAGAGGGAAAAAAAGTTTCTATCATTTACAAAAGTAAAAAGCTAATATTTTCTGTTTACAGGAAACTCATATTTTACCAAAGGATATTGTAAGACTGGGACAAGTAAAATTGGATAAATTATTCACATCATGTAATGAGCAGAAAAAAACAAATGGTTTAACTATGTATATTCCCTTAATATTGGAACCCAAGGTGGTATATTCTGATAAAGAAGGGAGGATCTTATTGGTGGAAATTGTCTCTGGTTTCCAGAAAATTTTGTTAGTTGGTATTATGCTCCAAATATTGATCAAAAAATATTTTATGAGAATTTAGCATTGATACTAGCGGAATATGCGAATGAAAAAATGATATGGATGGGAGATTTTAACGGGGTTATGGATCCTAGGTTGGATAGATCCTCAAAGAAGAAAAAGGGTAAATGTGAGGGTAAGCTACCAGGTACTTTTAATCATCTTACAGAACAATGGGAAATGTTTGACATATGGAGACTGATAAATGGTAAGAAAAAGGGATATACTTTTTATTCATCTAGGCACTCTTCTCATTCAAGAATAGATATGTTTTGGCTTTCTAAGTGTATTGCAGGATGGTTGGAAACTCCTGAAATTTTACCTAAAGTATTGTCTGATCACAATGCGCTTTTGATTAGAATTAGTTTTGGAGATAGAAGAAATAAACCATAGTTTATAAATGAATATTTACTGAAAAATAAGAAAATAGTGGATAAATTAAAAGTAGATATACAGAATTATTTTTTAGAAAATGTAGATAAAGGAGTATCAGATGAAATAGTATGGGATGCTAGTAAGTCAGTAATTAGAGGATTTCTGATACAACAAAACTCAAGATGGTTTAAACAGAAGGAGAGGCAAAAGAAAAAGATCTTAGAGGAAATTAAACAAGGAGAGAGGCAGCTTAGAAAACTGCAAGATAAATTACAAAAAAAAGATCAGTTGGAAAGGCTAAAAAAACTACAATATCAATATGAATTTTTATTAACTTCGGAAATGGAAAAAAAATAATATTTAACAGACAGAAATTTTTTGAACATGCCAATAAACTGGGTAAATTACTAGCATGGCAAATTAAATCCAAAGAGAAGAAATTACCAATACTAAAAATCAAGAGGGATGGGAAAATAATAACTGATAAACAGAAAATTATGGAAACATTTAGAGATTACTATTCAAATTTATATAAACAAAATGTTGATTTAGAAAGGGAAATGGATGTTTATCTAAATAAATGTAATTGGGATCGGATATCTCAAGAACATAAAGATTTATTGGATTCTGCTATAACGATGGAGGAATTAAGAACGGTTATTGGAAAAAGTAAATTAAATAAATCTCCAGGCGAAGATGGTTTTACTGTAATTTATTATAAAACTTCTACAGAACAATTGGCTCCACATTTGTTAAAAGTGATGCATCAATGCTTGCAGAAGGGAACCATCCCACAAACCTGGAAACAAGCAAATATAGTGTTAATTCCAAAACCAAACTCGGACTTAATGGATGTAAAAAATTATAGGCCAATTTCATTATTGAATAATGATTATAAACTTTTTGTAGCTATTTTAGCAAATAAGACTTAAAATTGTATTGAATCAGGTTATACATGAAGATCAGGCTGGCTTTCTCCCAGGTAGACAAATTAGTCAAAATGTTAGTGTTAGATCTTATAGAATATGCAGAATCTACTACTGTACCTATTGCAATAGTTTTCTTAGATGCGGAAAAAGCATTTGATAATGTTAATTGGAAATTTATGATAAAAGTAATAGAATATATGGGTTTTGGTAAAAATTTACAATTAGCTATTGATGGAATTTATACGCATCAAACAGCTAGATTGTTAATTAATGGTAGTATGACATCACAATTTGAAATTCAAAAGGGTAAAGGTTGTCTGCTTTCACCTTTATTGTTCATATTAATATTAGAAGTTTTATTGAGTAAGATTAGAAATAATACAGAATTGATAGGTTGTAAAATTGGGGGAAATCATTTTAAGGTTAAAGCATATGCTGATGATTTAGTCTGTTTTCTATCTAATCCTAATGATCAAATTGAAGAATGGAATAAAACATTGGAGGTTTATGGAAAACTTGCAGAATTTAAAATAAATAAAAACAAAACAAAAATATTGGTTAAGAAATTGACATTATTGCAGCAGCAAGAACTATCACAATGCTCAGGCTTCTCAATTGAACGGAAAATAAAATATTTGGGTATATGGTTAACCTCTAGCAATCTTTATTTAAAAACAATTATATTAAGATATGGCAACAAATAAATAAAGATTTAGATAACTGGCAAAGAATACCATTAACATTATGGGGAAGAATTTCAGTAGTTAAAATGATGGTTTTGCCTAAAATGCTTTTTTTGTTTCAAAATTTACCAATTATAAAGGGGGTTAAAATATTTAAAGTTTGGAGAAGAGATATTTTAATTTTTTTATGGGGAAAGGAAAAGCATAGGATAGCATATAATAATTTAATTGAATTAAAAGAAACAGGAGGATTAGGGTTACCGGATTTAAGAATGTATTATGAAGCAGCCTGTTTTACCTGGTTAAAGACTTGGCTATTGTTAGAAAATACTAAACTTTTAGAATTAGAAGGCTTTAACTTACGTTTTGGATGGCATGCATATTTATGGTACGGAAAGGAAAAGGTAAATAAAGATTTTAATATACACAGTATTAGAGTAGGACTATTTCAAGTTTGGAAAAAAAATATAAAAGGATTTTGGAAAATAAGACTCCAGGATGGATTAATCCAATTGAAGCATACATGAAGAGAGGAACCCATTTAAATTTAGATACAGAAAGATATAGTGAAATTATAGAATTTAAAGATGGAGAATGGGATTTAAAAAGTAAGGAAGAACTTAACATTAAAGATTGGTTTATGTATTATAAACTAAAAGACATATTCAATAAAGATAATCAGCAGGGTTTTAATAAATCTAAATCCAAATTGGAAAAAATATTAATGAAGGGAAATAAAGGTTTGATTGGAAGAATATATAAATTATTAATTGAAACTAATTTACAACAGGAAAGAATCAAACCAGTAATGGTGAAATGGATGAGGGAATTAGGATTTAATATAGATTTGGATATTTGGGGAAATTTATGGAAGAGAGAATTTAAATTTACAATCACGAACGAAATTAGGGAAAATTTATATAAAATGTTTTACAGATGGTATATAACACCCTTGATGATATCTAAAATGAAAAAAGGGGAGACGGGTTTATGTTGGAAATGTGGAAAGGAAAGAGGCACTTTTATGCATGAATGGTGGACATGTACAAAAATTAAAAGCTTTTGGAAAAAAGTTGTTACGGAAACTAACAATTTGATTAACATCAGAGTAAAAAGAAAGCCGGCATTTTGTTTAATGGGAATTCCACAAGGAAATTTGAATAATAATGATAGAGTTATTTGTCAATATAGTTTTGCTGCTGCAAGAATTGTAATTGCAAAAATTTGGAAGCAAGTGAATAAACCATTAATAAATGACTGGAGAGAGAAATTATGGACTTATATGAGGATAGCCAAATTAACGGAATTCCTACATGGAAAGGATATGGAAGAATATAAAAACATGTGGAAAAAGGCCACCACATATTGGGATAAACTGGCAAAAATGGATTTTACTAAGTTACTTAATGAGTTATAGAAATTAGTCTTTTTTTGTTAACATTTTTACATTTTATTAGTAACAAATATGTTTAAAACTGTTAAGACACTTCTGCGGAAGCCAGGTGAAGGGTCACATTTGGTGGTGGGTGGAGGGTAAGGGGGTATCTCATGAGATTTATCAATGATATATCTAAAATTGTATTAATGAATATGTATAGATACTCCTGGGTTTTTTTTATATTTTTGTTTATTATTATTTTTCTTTGTTGTTGTTCTTATAATAATTGTTATTATTTTTTATGTTATAAAAATTTAATTAAAATATAAAAAAATCTTCAGGGCAAAAAGCCCCTATGTGTACAATTTTGAGAACTCGAATCAGAAAACTTTAGCCATTTATGCAGGGTTGATTTTGATGCTTGCTCAAAGTTCCTTTTTTAAATCTGACCTTTAAAATGCCTATTCACGGTCCCGATGCAAGAAGAGAAAGTCAAACAAATTCCACACACCCCACTCGCCTGCTCCTTCGTTCCTTTGTTTGCATAGCCATTAGCAAGCGTTGTTTGCATAGCTAACCCACGGCTGTGATTCTTCATGCTTCCTTGAATGGGTGTTTTGAGGCAGGTATGGAGCAAATAAAAAAGGTCGCGTTAAAGGGGCTCTTAAGAAATGTGAAGCAGGTATGTGCTGGCTTCGCAGTGACTTCTGGAATGACAGTTCAGAGTGAAGAACTCAAAAAAATATGCGGGGCACTTCAGCCTGGAACGCGCTGCTAATTACCAAGCATAAACGGCCTGTGTGTCTGCAGAGCGGCAAACCCAGTGCAAATTTCCCTTGCATAAATGACCTTATTTGTTGGTTTGAATGCTTTTGACTTAAATGCATCTAAGAAGTCTTTTTTTCCCTTGCAGCTATTAATTTTTTTAAATTAACATATCCCACAGTACTGTACTGATTTGTAATGTTCTGAATTGGGGGTTGTTTTTTTTGCAAGCTGCTTTGAACTCAGCCACATTGTTATTGCAGACTCTATCATACTCTTCTAAACATTTGATTTGGTAACAATACAGGGTTACAGCAGAGAATGCGTCCCACAACAGTCTACAACTCCATGTACTCACCTTGACAGAGCGTTCATGAGGGATCTTTTGGATCTCAATGAGTTTCCGGTGACAGAGCTCCCAGCCATTTGGTGATAGAATAATTTCACCAGCTTTTGCTAAGTTCTGGGCCAATCGCACTTCATCCACTGCCCGGCCAATTACCAGGAAATACTGGTGCCTGTTATCTCCAACAACAACTTTTGAGATGTGGCCTGCAGATATTCCTGGTAAGATAGGAAACATCATGCCTGCGGAAACTGACCACCTCCTATAATGATCTTTTTAGAAAGTACCTGCTCTAACATGTGTCTTCAAACTACATTCTGGGCTCTAAATTCCTTTGGGCTTGAGCTGACCTTCCCTTCCTATTTTCCTCTTCTCTGTCCTTTAACTGATATTCAACTACCCTCAGAGTTCCATGCTCCTAGAGAATGTTCAGTCCTCCTCAAGCCATTTTAGGGTCAGGGGCTTCCCTTTTTTCAAATTTGCAAAGTGATATTTTTCTGTAAACTTGGTAAATCCCCCAAAGACTGCCCCCACCCCACCTTCAACGAAGTGAGGGGAGGGGCGCATTTTGGCTGCGGTGGCGCGAAAAGAGAGCCAGTCCTTTTGCATTTTCTGGCCTGACGTGGGAAGAGGGTGGGCCTGGAGAAAGGGCTTAATAGCGCCGGGGTGGAGATTTCCTCCCTCTTTTGAAGTGGACGGAGCAGACAGGCGGACGGAGGAGTGGAGGAACCCACACCAGGACATGTGGCTGAGTATCTGGGAAGAGGGAGACAGACAGGGGCTGTCCGTTTGGTACTCACAATCCTTTCAAGGGTGGGGGGCAAGCATCGGCTTGTGCGCAGAGGGTCCCAGCATCTCCTGGTTTCCGCCTCTCCGGACACAGTCCTCCTTTTGTTCCCTATCGCGTGCGCCTTTTCGCTCCTTTTGTTTCCTTTTGTCTACGTGCGCTTTCAGGAGACATATCCTTTGTTCCGTTAGCGTGCGTTTAGGAAGCCGGGTTGCGAATTGGTGGCCTGGCGTCAGGGTCCTACTGCCCCCATTGTTCAGTGGTTTGTGGCCTCACTTTTGTTTCTCTCACGCACGTTTCTGGAACAGAAGCCTCCCTCCGTTTCTTTTTCTGAAGCATCTACCTCCTGCTTCATGCACGTTTCTGGAACAGAAGCCTCCCTTCGTTCTTTTCTGAAGCCTCTACCTCCTACTTCTACTAGCAATGGGACCAAGGAAGGGTGCACAGCCCTCACAGGCTAAACGGCCTAAGAGGGCACGGAGGCCCACCCAAAAAGTACTGGAGGGGCAGGCTGCTGGCCACGTGGCCTGGCACATACAAGCCACAAGCACGGCCATCCAGAAAGGGAAGCGGGGCGGTAATATTCAAGCAGCGGGTGGGGTGCAAGGAAACGTGGGGCAGGAGGGGCCACCTGATCGGATGGGGCCTCACCTCAGGGGGCTCATGATTTGGAATCCATTTATCAGATTGTGTCAGTGATTGCAGGACGTATGGATGCGATTGCAGGGCATATGGATACGCTGGAGCGGGGGAATGCCAGGGAACCCAGGGAGGGCAGTGATTCTGCCCCTGCACCGGCAAGGGAGAGCTGCATGCCGCCCAGGCTCTCAGAAACAGGTGAGTCCCTAGTGCACACACAGTCACGGGCCACAACATCTACTGGGGAGTCATCAGTAAACAATCAGGCAATGGACTTGCCACCCCCTTACCAGTCAAGTGAAGCATTACCTGCCTTAGGGGCCCTGCAGCTCTCCGGGCTGGGGCGGCGGCCTTCCAGGCTGGGGCAGCAGCCTTCTCGTCAGCCTCGGTCACTGCCCAGCATCAAATGTCAGTGATCAACCAGGTGTGGCAAGGACAGCAAGGACAGCAAGCCACTGACCTCCGGGGGACGCTGGATGGGGGAGCCACAGGGCCCACTCCGGTGGCTGTGCAGCCTCCTGCAGCAGCTACGTTTGGCCAGGGCCCTCGGCCTCAGTTGATCACATGGGGAGATGGGGCTGCCGTTAGGATCCCACCTTCCCCAGGCTCTCATAGACAAAATACTTAGAGGGGAATATGTGGATATCTTTTCACTGCTGAATGGGGATGAGGAGACAAAAGGGAGGGACAAGGAAGGGAATAGGGATGATGATAAGAGGCAAAGGAAGAAAGTTGACCGCACTTGGCCCAACTGGCTGGTAGGTTACCTTATCTACCAGGGGGTGATTGTGCGTGAACAGCCATCTGAGGCCTCAGCGTTGGTCAAGTATCTAGACATCATTAATCATGCTTATAACGAGTTCATGGGTCAAGCGTGGCTCCAATACGACGAGAACTTTAGACTGCGAGCGGCTCGTAACCCGGTCCTTGCTTGGGACGTCCCGCAGGGTGAGTTGTGGATGCAGTGCATGATGCCTGCAAGGGCAGTGCAGGGTGAGAGGTCCCACAGTGGACACCTCATTAATCGCGCCCCAAGCTCCAGGCCCCCAGGGAGCCAGGCAGTTCAACTCCGCTTGCTTTGCTGGGATTTCAGTTCCACCGGCCGCTGTGATCATCGCCCATGCAGATACAGGCATGAATGCCCCATCTGTAGGGACCAGGGCTGGGGGCAGAAAGGAGGTGGTGGAGCTGCCACAGGCACTGCTCCAAAAGGCGCCCAGTCCAATTAAAGTCCCTGAACTCAGGCACCTTTTAACTGCCTACCCGAAGGATTTGGACGCACGGTATTTGATTGACGGTTTTACATATGGTTTTCGGATCCCGGCGGTGGGCTCTAGGGTGCATAGCATGGCCAGGAATCTGAAGTTAATAACTGGGATGGAGGGCATAGTTAAAAAAAAATCGATAAGGAAGTCAAGGAGGGCAGAGTAGCCGGCCCGTTCAGTGCCCTGCCCCTAAAAAATCTGCATATCTCACCACTAGGTATAGTCCCAAAGAAGGCTCCTGGGGAGTTTAGGCTGATACATCATTTATCATTCCCGAAGGATGGATCGGTGAATGATGCCATTCCCCAGGAGCTTTGTTCGGTCAAATATTCATCCTTTGACAATGCAGTGCGTTTGATACGCGCCTTTGGAGAGGGTGCGCTGTTGGGGAAGTGTGACATTATGTCTCCATTCCACCTTCTCCCCGTCCATCCACTTGATTTCGATCTCCTGGGTTTCTCCTTTCAAGGCAAATTCTATTTTGACAAGGCATTGCCTATGGGGTGTTACATATCTTGCTCGGCGTTTGAAAAATTCAGTTCCATGCTGGAGTGGGCAGTTAAGGTGCTTTCTGGTCAACCCAGCGTAAAACATTATCTAGATGATTTCCTTTTTGCAGGCCCTGCAGAGTTGCCTCAGTGTCTGGAGCTCATGCAGCGATTTCATGCATTGCGCGGGGAGTTGGGAGTGCCCCTAGCCCATGAAAAGACCAAGGGTCCATCCACCAAGCTGACCTATCTAGGAATCGAACTGGATACCGTGGGGCAGCTTTCGAGACTGCCAGTCCAAAAGCTAGCTCAGCTCTGGGGCCTCGTGCTCGGGGCTATGCGGGCAAGAAAAGTCAGGCTGCGTGAGCTCCAATCATTGGTGGGCCATTTGAATTTCGCATGCAGGGTAGTTACGCCGGGTCGTGCCTTTGTGCGTCGCTTCTGCCGGGCCGTGGCCGGCGTGCGCGCCGCCCACCACAGGATACGGGTCACTAGCGCCATGAGGCAGGACCTTTGCATGTGCGCCCACTTTCTGGAAAGTTACAATGGGGTGTCTTTCTGGAGGGAAGACCTTTTGCTCGAGGCAGAACTTCAGGTGCACTCTGATGCAGCTGGGGCCCACGGGTTTGGTGTATACTTCCGGGGCAGGTGGTGTGCCGAGCGATGGCCAGCAGAATGGAAGTGCAGTGACATTATAAGGGACCTCACTTTCCTAGAATTTTTCCCAATGCTAGTGGCAGTTTACATCTGGCTGGAGGCTCTAGCCAATCATTCAGCGTGTTTCTGGTGTGACAATAAGGCTGTGGTCCACATCGT
Source organism: Euleptes europaea (assembly GCF_029931775.1). NCBI lineage: Eukaryota > Metazoa > Chordata > Lepidosauria > Squamata > Sphaerodactylidae > Euleptes > Euleptes europaea. Next base: position 27,284,078 of record NC_079313.1, on the reverse strand, counting down.
TAACACACTGCCCTCCCAATCCACTAGAGTCATGTCCTTGGTGAGGGCTTTTGTACTACAGTGCCTCAAATAATATCCTTTTTTCAGCTAGCCATGTTCCTGGAATAACAAATAATTGCGCCGATGAACTATCCCATTTTCAGATAGAGTGCTTCAGGATCCTGGCCCCTCTAGCCCAGGAAGCACCAGAGGAGATGCCCATGGCACTGTGGAGCTTTGGGGGGGTGAGGCCTGGCATGGTATAGACAACTCTTTGGCCCCGCGTACTCGGAGGGGCTATGCCAGGAGTTTCCGGGTTATTGAGGAATTTAGGGGGAAGGAGCAGCTGCAGTCGGTTTGGCCTATACCAGTGGACCACCTCATGCAGTACTGCGTCCAGCTGCACAACACAGGGTACACGGTTTCCACTATCGCTGGCCGCCTGTCAGCCTTGGCATTCTAGGGGAAGACATCACAGGTGACTTTAGGGTGAGGAGGATGCTGGAGGGGTGGGCCAGAGCAGAGCCAAGGAAGCCAGATGCCAGGGCCCCGGTGTCCCCTGAGTTGCTAGCAGGTTTGTCTCTGGCCTTCGAATCACACTGCGCCTCAGCTTTCGAGGTCAAACTGTATCGTACAGCTGCCCTCCTGGCCTTCTTTGGGGCCCTGCGGATTAGTGAATTGTTAGTGCGATCCAAATGGGACCAATCGGGCAGAGCACTGCATATGCGGGATGTTTCCATAACGACCACGGGTTTAGCAGTCAGGCTCCGAGCATCTAAAACTGATCAGAAGGGTAAGGGAGAGATATTTCAATTGTACCCCTGTGCATCAGGGGCCGTTTGTCCCGTGCAAGCTGTAAAGGGCTATGTTGCAACATGGGGACAGGGAACTGGGCCTTTTTTCCAGCATGCCGATGGCAGGCCACTTACTAGGTACCAGTTCTGGGCGGTGGTGAAGAGAGTTTTAGCTAGTCTGGGAGCCCCCCCTCACCTTTTTGGTACTCACTCCTTTCGCATCGGGGCTGCCTCCACGGCTGCCACTTTGGGACATGGTGATGACATGGTTAAGTCAGTCGGCAGGTGGCATTCAGCAGCCTTCAGGTCTTATGTTAGGCCTTTGGTTTTGGTGGCACAGCTGCAGGGAGTGGGGTCGGGGCAGGGACCCTCTGCGGCAGCACACTGACGTTTTGTCTTTACAGGCAGCCAGTGCAGGAGGAGGCGGGTTCTCATCTGTGGCCACAGCATTATCTTTTGGGCTAGCCGCAGGGCAGCCACCGGGGGTCTCTGCACGCAGCTGGGTTTAAGCGAGACAATGCTGATTGCACAACTGGGCAGAAGGGGTATGCGGTGGGAACAGTTATTGCCAACCCTCCATGACCACCTGAAGGCGTCTCACCCACCCCAAGTAATCGTCATCCACATGGGCAAGAATGACATGGGAAAGCGGCCTGGGAAGTCTATTGTTTTGCAAGCCCTGGTGGACTTTGAACACCTGAGGGCCCTGGTGCCCGGTGTATGGTTGTTTGGTCAGACATGCTCCAGAGATGGGTCTGGAAGGGCGCATTGGCCCCAGGGCACTTGGAAAGGGCTCGGGCAAAGGTGAATGGTGAAATACGGAATGCGGTAGTTTCTGGGGATGGCTTGCATATTGCACATCCGGAAATCAAGCATTGCTTTCCACACCTATACAGACCTGATGGTGTCCATCTTTCGGATGCCGGCTATGACATCTTCTTGGGGGATCTGCAGCGGGGCCTCCTGGCAGCCTAGAGGGCAAGTGGGGGCTGGGGGCGGACAAAGCATTAGCCTGATCCACCCCCTGTGGCGGGAGCAGTGCGGGAAAAAGGTGGCTTCATGATTCATGTTACAACTCCGGTGAGCACCCTGAGGCATCAGTTTGGAAGATGAAGGAGTAACCCTCAAACCAGGACTGGGGCCTCAGTGCCTGGCAGGGACCTGGGCCAGGAACTCCTTGAGAGGTGCCGCTATCCTTTACCTATAGACCTTGAGGCTAGGGTGGATTGGACATGGCAACCTCCCTCGAGCACTAAAAAGGCTTGGCAAGGAAGAGCAGGAGCCGTACCACATGTGACAGCTCGGAGCTCAGAGCCAGGGTGGGTCTCGCCCTAAGAACCGGGATGCAAAAGCAAGAGGAGGCCTGACTCTTCAGCATCCCCGCAATGGCCCGCACTGCAGTCAGTTATTGGGGATGTTTTGGTTTGGTGCGCTGCAGATCCCTCTTGGATGATTAAATAAAGTTGGCCCTTTTATTATCCCAGCTCTGGTGTCAGCTCTCATTATTTACGCATCCGCGGACAATACAGAAACTGTGGATGGCGCAAATTTACTGCTGTATTGATAGACAGTCAGTTGTCATTTGCTAGTAGAAGGAATGAGAGGCTCAGTTCAGAAATCCCACAATACCATGCTTCATTTGGGAAAACATGATTCACCTCATAGACAATAACGCAAATATTGATTTGCCTTGACAAATGCTAGTTTCATTGCCTTCTCTGTGTAGCCTGGGAGGGTATCACTGGGAACAAGCTATTAATTAACAAAGCCAGGATTAAACCAGGATGCCCGCATTCATACAGCACACAAAACCATAGTTTGGACTAGCAGTGAGTAATCAACCACCTTCAGATCCTAGTTTGGTGGATCCTGACTATCTGTAGATAGTATACTGGTCTGCTTTCCTTTCCTTTATCCCTTAGAAGCTCTTTGATCCATTGTTCTTGAGCAGCTTAGTTTTAAATCTATTATTTGGGAGATATAAGGACTGAAATAAATTTTGCCACTGCCAGTGTAGCCTTGGGATCCCTATAAAAAAGGCATTATATCAGATACTGGTCCTCTTTCAGGCAATCACCATATACATCGGGGGTCCCCAACTCTTTTCAGCCTGTGGATACCCTTAGAATTCTGACACAGGGCGGAGGACGTAACCACAAAACGGTTGCCACAGGAGGCAGAGCCAACCACAAAGTGTCAGGAAATGAGGCTATGCATAACTCTAACAGTAACTTTTCAACATCTCAGGCACAAACTCTGTTTAACTGGAGACCTTTTAATCTGAACAGCCAATCAGGAGCCTTACTGGGCAAAAACCCCACTGAGCCCCACCCACTTTCTAAAAACACTTGGGGGCACAAGGAAAGGTGCTGATGGGGGCCATGGCGCCTATGAGCACCATGTTGGGGACACCTGGTATACATAGTTTACTCAAACCATGGTTCCACGTGATATCTGAACAAAGCCATCATCTAATCGTAATAAGATACCTGGATAGCAAGGGGGGTAGAACCAGGGGGATGAGAACATAGACCCCCTGAATGGTTCCTGCCTGACTACCTTCCATCTCTCTCTGCTCTTCTACTTCCCCTAGCATGCAGTGAGGGTGTCACTCACCCTTATAGGCTTGGGCTTAACTGGCTCTCTAAATTCTGCCATAGAAGACGAGACAGTACCTATCTTCAGTCGCAACTCCAGCCCCACTTCAGTATCGCGGACTCCGTACTCTTGCTGGATTCTCAAGCTACATTTCAGGACCAGAATGATGATGTCATTGATATGCCGACGGTTTACTCTCCAGAGTGCCAGCAAAGCATCCCCTGCAGGGAATGGGGGGAGGGGGAGGATTGAACTCATTCATTTCTGTACCAATACTATTTTTAAACCATTGTTCCACTGCCATTCCTAAAGCCACGTGCGAAACAGCGGGACAAAATATCTTTATAGGAGAAAGAGGCATCCTCTGAGACAAAACTATCTTGACTGTCTAGGGCTTTTACAAATGCAAGTGAGTATTTGCTTGGGAAATTGCTTTCTGTTAAGTCCCTGGGGCCGGACTTGCTTCCCAACCAGCATGTCCCATTTTTCACCAGCCTCACCAATGACAATCCAGCACCAGGGAATAGTGGCTATTTCGGGGTTGATTGCGTAATTCACTTTCAGCAGCAAACTCCTAAACTGAACTGTCACATGCCAGCCAGAAGGCCGATGACACCCTTCACCTGCTTCCACCAATGTTCTGTGTCTGCTCCCTGGCATGGGCCATTCCCAAGGTCCTCTAGCTTTTGCCTCCAGCCACTGAACCTTTGCTGCACAATTAAGCCTGAGGTAGCGAGATTGCCAATATCCCAGGTGGTGCAGCCTGTCCTATTCCTGGCCAGGAAAGCTGCCTCCCTAGTCCCAGGGAAGGCCTGGTTCTCCCAAACTGTAGCAGCTCCAGGCCTTGCTTGCTTGCTGACCTCCTTCCGGGCTTCCAGCCTAAGCCAGCCGGCTAGCTGATTATCTCCTTCTTGGCTGCGCCCAGGTACCTTAGCCTACTTTTTACTCCCAAAGAGACTTTTACACCAGAGGAGGACTTTACCGCTGAAAAGACTAGTGCTGTCAGTCACTGTCAGTCACAGTTACCCTTGGGGCCCAGCTCTGTCTTTCCCTCCTCTCTGCTGCTGAGCTGCTGCCTTTCTTAGTGCAGCCCCTGGGCAACCTCTGCCTCAGATACCATGTGGTGTAACAGGAACTCTAAACATTCCCTGAGGAGATGGAATCAGAGTTTTTCTTAATGACTTAAGCCGTCACTGCATTGGGGAGGAGACGCCAACATGATACCAGATCATATTTAAGGGTAATAAATAACTTAATGTTAATTAACACTTAATCCTAATCTATTACTTTGGGCATCTGTGGGCTAAAGAGCCAGATTTGGGCATTCACACAATTTTTACTGGTTTGATAGTAAGATGAAATTTACTAGACTCCATTTCAAACGCAACTAGGATATCCCCTCCAATTGTGTGATTATTTATTATTTATTTACATTTATTTAAGGAATTGCCAGCTCTGAGTTGGGAAATATTCTGAAACCTCCCAACTTTTTATTATTTTGTCTCTACAGTCTGTACCTGCAAAGTTCAATATGTCGCCTCCAAAAACCATCACCTCTGTTGATGAAAGAGAGAGAAACATTATAGGGAAAAAACCTTGCACTGAACTAGTGGAGAAACTTACGCTTACATTTTTAATAGCCTGACTGAGCATCTAAAGTGCTTTAAATCCTCATGTCAATCAGTCTCATAGCAATCATAGCATACCTGGAAATGTTTTACAACAAATCATCAGACAGTCACTCCTTTAGCACTTAGAAAGGATGGCTGTGATTACTAAGAGTCGGTATGTACTGGCCGGGCAGGCTGGCGGAGCTGCTACTGCAGCACAGTGCAGAGGGAGCTGAGAGTGGGCAGTGCAGGAAGCAGAGGAGGGTACAGAAGCCAAGGCTTCTGCAGCCTGGCGGCTTCACTGAAACATTACGATCAGCAGGGGTAATGCAAAGTCTAAGAAACAGTCCAGAAATCAGGCAGGGTCTCTTACTTATCACAGGCTAGGCAGCAAGGGTCGTCAGTAATCAGTCTGACGTCTGGGTCACAGGCAAGGCAGTATGCATCATCTTAAACTGTCCAAGGTCAGGCAAAATAGCAAACGAAAAGGAGCTTGGCTGAAACCGGAATTCAGTAAGTTGCTTCCACACTGCAGCTGCTCTTTGCTGCTCCTTAAATCTGGCCAGCTATCAGAGTGAGGTTCTGTCATCACTCACTGTCATCCTTAGCAGCTGAAATGCCTCTCTGGCCCTGTATCCATGCCATACGCCTTCTTACACTCAGCAAAGCTGGATTTTCTGTCTTCGGTGAATCATGGGGGAGGATTCTGACTCTGACACCCGGGCCTCCAAGGGGAACCGGAATTCCTCGGTCTGACTAGGCATTGCAGCATCTGACGGCCCCTTTAATCCAGCAGCTGTATCAGAAGGCTCATCAGCTGCATTCCCAGGAGGGACAGCCAACTGCTCCAGCTCTGCATCCGAGGCCTCGGACTCAGCCACAGGGGGGGCCATGACACAGTATGGGTTTCTCAAGAACAAGTCATGTCAGACTAATCTTATTTCCTTTTTTGAGAAAATTACTATCTTGCTGGATCAGGGGAATGCTGTGGACATAGTTCATCTTGATCAGTAAGGCTTTTGATAAGGTTCCACATGGTATTCTTGTTGACAAACTGGGAAAATGTGGTTTAGATCCTATTACTGTTAAGTGGATCTGTAACTGGTTGACAGATCGCTCCAAAGAGTGCTTGTAAATGGTTTCTCCTGTAGAGGAATGACAAGTGGAGTGCCTCAGGGATCCCTCTTAGGCCCATTTTAATAAATGACTTTGATGAAGGAACAGAGGGGATGGTTATTAATTCTGCAGATAATACTAAATTGGGAGGGGTAGCAAATATGGTAAAAGACAGAACCAGGATACAGGATGATCCCTGACAGGGTGGAAAACTGGGCTAAAATTAACAAAATGAATTTCAATGGAGATAAAGGCCTTTTATGCATGGCTGTTTCCCTCGAAGTCACACCCCTCCCCCCGACTACTTCAGGGCTTTGGTCAGAGGTTGCCTCGCTCACCCTGTGCATATTCGCAAGTTTTGTCTGAGTTTTTTGGATGCTGGCTAAACAGCATCCAGAAAACACAGGGAAATGCATGGGAAGAGTGAGGAGACCTCTGAAGGATGGAAAATGCATGCAAAATCAAAACAAAACCCCAAAGTAGTCGGGGGTTGACCATGAGGGAAACAGCCATGCATGAAAGGCCAAATGTAAAGTTCTGCATTTAGGTAACAAAAATCTAATGCATATTTATTTATGTATATGTCAAATTTATAATCCGCCCTCCCATGCCTAGACTGGGCTCAGGATGGGGGAGACTTGTCTTGGCAGTAGTATGTGCGAAAAGGATCTAGGGGTCTTAGTAGACCATACACTGAACATGAGTCAAAAGTGTGATGCAGTTCTAATGAATTGTTTACTGGATGTCTTGTGCTGTCTGATTTAATTTTTTAAAATATTTTGCAATCCATAAGAGTCTCTGTGAGAAAGATGGGTTATAAACAAAGCAAATAAAGTAAAGATACAAACAAATATCCTGCCTGCCTGTAAAGGATGGGAGTGTAATTGCGCTTTAGGGCCTCTTCCTTGAACAGTATTATGTGTACATGTCATAATCACAGGAGAGGAGAAACCTTCAGGCTACAAAGAAGGGACATGCACGGGAAATGAAACTTGCTCACCCTTGTTCGTTTTGCAAGTCCCATCTTTGGAGGCTGAACATTGGTGGAAGGGCTGCAGTGAAGGGGAAGACATAACATGTCATCAGTGATGTCACAGGCACTATCCAACACGTGCCCAACATGCATCTATGCAAGGGACCTAGGGTTGGATCCCGTTGGTGGAAGGGGATAATTTTTGCTGATTACTTCCTCCCACAGCAAATTTTGGGGGCTATGAGGGGAAGGGGAGAAAGCCACACTGTTCCAATGGAAATCTTTCAGTCGGCGGTAATTTTCAGCAGGATCCAAGCCCCAGTGTGATGCAAAGGTAATCAGACAGATGTCCCAGCTCAAATCCCCACTGAGACAAGAAATTCACTGAATGACTTAGACAAGTCACTCTCTCAGCCTGTGTTACTTCACAGGGATTTTGTGAGGATAAAACAGAGTAGAAGAGCAGGATAAACAGGTAATGCATCCAACCACTTTCCAGACAGCACTACAAACAGTATGACCTGACTAACAGGGATACTTTCCCAACAATATAGTGCTATTTGAATACTTAGAAAAAATGTGATATCTGCAAAAATATTTAAAAGGCAATTACATTTTTTAATTATTGTAAGCACCTCCCTACCCCAGGAAAGCTGTTTGACAGAGCGGGGAGGATGTTCTTCTTGTGATAGACAGAGCACTGCTGACATACTCACCCTCCACAATGTCACCCACATATCGATTAAGTGTTTGGGTCAGTTGGTCAGCGCCACTCTCCAAGTTGGTGTTTGTGCTGAATTTTTCTGTTAGTGCTGTGAAACCTTTAACAGGCATAAGCATTTATCATCAATAATAGAAAATATGAATTCTGCAGCTGAAGAGTGGGTGGTCCCTCGCTGGCAGCAACATCACCAATTTCACTGTGTCAGTTTCAGGGAAAACCAAGAAGCGGTGTAGGGATCTGGAGAGTCCTAGAGCTACCCTACATCACTTCCAGGTTTTCCCCATAAGTGATGTCGCAATGTTGGTGACACCAATGTTGCACACCTCCTTCACGTCCCTGCTCCCCCCCACACAAGCTGTCAGGATCGATCTGGCAACCCTATGGCATTATACCCCACTAAAGTCCCTCCCCAAACCCTGCCTTCCCCAGTCTCAACTACCAAATCTCCAGGAATTTCCTACCCCAGAATTACCAATCCTAGGAGGAGTGCAGGGAAAAGGCAGACCTGGAAGCAGACCTGCTGTGTTGGCATCCAAGTTGAAGGTCTTTCAATGTGCAAAGGCACTGTGACCACGTTCTTCAGATCCTCACAGGGTCTGAGCCAAAATGACATCAATGGCTGATCAAGATGTAACCGTACACACCACATTGGATTGCTGCCTTGGGTGCTCAGCAAGCTTGGAGCTCAGAACTAGGATTGTCTGTAGCCATCTAGTACTCCCAGCAGTGACATTAGTAAATATACAACATCTCTGAATTTATCACACATGTTGGGATTAGTTTAAAAACACAAGTCTAGACTCCACTTTAGGATTGCCAACTCTGACTTGGGAAATTCCTGGAGATTTGGAGGGGGGGTGCCTGGGAAGGGACCTTTGCAGGTATGTGATGAACATAAGAAAAGCCATGTTGGATCAGACCAAGTTGGCAGCCATCACCACATCTAGTGGGAGGGAGTTCATCCAGGGGGATTTATCCTTGTAGTCCAGAGATTAGTTGAAATTCCAGGAGAGCTCTAACACCAAGTGGAGTTTGGTAGCTCTTGAGACTAATACTTGCAGGTGAGACACTTATTGTCACCGGAATTATATCTGCAATTTAACTTATAGAAATTTTCAAAGTACAAGCTCTAGTTTGTACATAACTTTAGAGAGTGAGCTTTCTCATCAGTGTTGCTTCATCTAACAGTACATTGGCTGGTCCTTGTGTGAATTATGAAAGACACAGAACAGGACATTCAAAGACAAAGTAGGGGTATCTAACTAGTTCATCAATGACCTGGAGCTGTGGGTGAGAGGTGGCCAAGGTTGAAGATGACACCAAATTATTTAGGGTGGTTAAAACAAAATTGGACTGTGAAGAGCTCCAAAAGGATCTCTCCAAACTGGAGCAGTGGGCATTAAAATGGCAAATGAGATTCAATGTGAGCATGTGTAAAGTGATGCATAATAGCCATGGCTATTAATCAAAATGAATACTAGTCATGATGCATACCTATTCTCTACAGTATCAGAGAGGAGCATGCCCATTATATTAGGTGCTGTGAAACACAGGCAGGATGCTGCTGCAGTCGTTTGTGGATGTCCTAAAGGTTGGCCACTGTGTGAACAGATTGCTGGACTTGATGGACCTTGTTCTAATCCAGCAGGACCTTTCTTATGTTCATCACATACCTATAAAGGTTCCTTCCCAGGTACCACCCCCCCAAATTTCCCTTCCCCCAGCCCCTTAATAGTTCTTATCTGACCCGTGAGCCAGCCAAGGAGGCCACCCCCTCCCCCAGTCCCGATATGGGCTGGGGAGCCCATTGCGAGCTCGCCAGCTGAGGCAGCCACCCCTCCACTCTCGATCTGGGCTGGCAAGCCCGCTGAGGGCTCACCAGCCAAGGCAGTCACCCCCCAGCCTGATCTGGGCTGGTGAGCCACTGCAGGCTCACCAGCCGAGGTAGCCAAGGCAGCCACCTCCCCACTCTCAATCTGGGATGGCGAGGCATGCCCCAGGCCGACCAAATGACATTTATGTCATATCCGGTCCTCTAACAAATGAGTTCGACTACCCTGGCCTAGGGTACATCTACCATCCAATAATGACACACTTCAATCACCCACCCACCCCCACTCTTTCTTACTCTGCAGGCCTACTTTTTTAACTACAGCAACATACCTATAAAACCTTACATTAAAACACAGAAACAAAACATACACATAATATTTACATGTCAAAACACTACGTATGACTTTATAAATTAAATAAAAAACACAAAACCAATAAAAAAGGAGAAATCAGCTTGCTCAAGGCAGTGAAATCTTAGAAAATTCTAAATAGGGAGACTTTGAAGGGTGCATTGGCTGCGTCCTCCAGCAGGCCTGGAGAAAAGTGTCCTGTGTCTTTAATAGAGACTTAATGAGTGGAAAAGAGCTCCTGAAACTTTTAATGGCATGGTAAATAGCATCCTATTAAGACTCTATTAAAGGAAGAGTTTTTTTTCCCGCTAGGCAATTTCCAACTGATCCCCCTTCCTACAATTCCTTCCAGGGTCCAACATTGTTTTCAGATCTAATAGTAAATTGACGATATCCTCTATGGATAATAAAAACTGCGCCACTCAGAGTCAGGGCAGTGGTCTCTGCATAATGGGAAAATTCTAGAGTTGCCAGCTGCCTGGGAAAAAAGTGTCTTTAGGATTGCACCATAAGATTTTAGAAATACAACAATTCCTATAAGCCCAACAGTTTATTTTGCTGAAGACTCAGGGAATTATCTCAGAGAACTTTGCACACATCATGAAATCACAGAAGACAACCCTTATTGAAGTCTGGGTCTATATGCAAGTTCTTTGATGTTTGTTACTGGTAAGTACTGTTTGTTACTGGTAAGTACAGAGATTTCAGTTCTCTTCATCCATTTATTATACCCAGGTGCCATTAAAATCCATACACATTCACATTCCGGCATCAATTTGCCCTTTGCCTACCTGAAATATCTATGAAGAGGAGAACTCCATCAAAGGTTTCAATGAAGGGCACTTCCTGTGTGAAATCACCATACACAATGAGGTCAGGGACGTGGGCAGCTACTTTACCAAGGATGGAGATGTCATTCTTAGAGGACTGTTGAGCTGGTGAATTCGTCATGGCACTTTCCCAGTGCTGCTAAGGCATTAGATCTTCTGCAGTGATGCCGTGAGAATGAGGGTTTCACCCATGCTGGGACAGTATCAGTGTTGCCAAGCTTCTGTCATAATGGACTGACAGCAGCTTCCCCTCCAATGAAACTTCTGTCCCTCTCAGACAACTGTTGCTAAGCTAGATGTGCTCATTTTACTTATGAATATCTGATCAACTCAGCCATGGGCAGGCTCATGACCCCAGACATGGCACCCATATTATTGTTCTCTATGTTTCTCCATAAACTGTTTTGCTCAGCAACCTTTGGTCACCCCCCCACCAATCCAACATCCACTTTCTCAGTAAGAGACTGCCTACGTAACAGTTAAGAACATAAGAAGTGCCCTGAGGATTACAAACAGTGGCCAACCAGTAGCCCTAGAGCAGTGGTTCCCAACCTTTTTCGAGTCGTGACCCCCTTTTACAATTGCCAAGTAACCTGCAACCCCCGCCACATTTGCATAATAAAGTCATATATTATATTTGCATAATAAAGCCATAAATGACAATTTCAATAGGATAAAGAAAACACAATACAAATAGATTTTTCAGAATATAATTCCAACGTAATATTTAATTAACTAATTTCATTAAATAATTAATTTATATTTAATGCGATGGTTGTGCTTGCATCTGGGTAACCAGCTTCAAAATTCGTGGCTGAGTGTTTGTTAAAGCCAACCTCATGTCATCCTCAACATTTAGTCTGTTTCTTGTCTTTGAGCAAATAAATATGTAGTATTGCCAACCTCCTGGTGGGGAGATCTTCCCTAATTACAACTGATTTCCAGATGCCATAGATCAGCTCCCCTGGAGAGTGTATTATATTATACCCCACTGGGCTCCTTCCCCTCCCCAAACCCTGCCCTCCCTAGGCTCCACCCCCCAAAATATGCAAGGATTCCTCAACTTGGAATTGGCAACCCTAGGGATCAGGGTATGGAAAGAAAAAGGCAAGCTCAGAGCAGGAGAGAAGCAGGCAGGGATGGTATAGAAGAGTGTTTTGATATGAAGAAGCGCTGAAAATCCACTCTCGCAGAGATATGTAGAGGCAAATGGAATTAAAACTCGAAAGGCGAGCATGGTGACATTTTTATGCTTTGGGCTGGTTTTACCTGATTACATTAGGGCAGGGGTGGGGAACCTATTTCCTGGAAGAGGCTAGGGTTGCCAGGTCTCCAGCCACCACCTGGAGGTTTGCAAACCTAGCAGAGGCTATGCAGGGGAGGGAGAGAAGGAAAGAAGGAAGGTAAGGAAGGAAAGAAGGGAAGGAAGGAAAGAAGGAAAGGAAAGAAATGAAGGGGGAAAAGGAAAGAAGGAAAAGAAGGAAGGAAGGAAGGAAGGAAGGAAGGAAGGAAGGAAGGAAGGAAGGAAGGAAGGAAGGAAGGAAGGAAGGAAGGAAGGAAGGAAGGAAGGAAGGAAGGAAGGAAGGAAGGAAGGAAGGAAGGAAGGAAGGAAGGAAGGAAGGAAGGAAGGAAGGAAGGAAGGAAGGAAGGAGAAAGAAAGGAAGAAAGGAAAAGGAAAGGAAAGGAAAAGGAAAGGAAGGAAAGAAAGAAAGAAGGAAAAAAGGAAAAAAGGAAGGAAGGAAAGAGAGGGAGGGAGGCTCCCCTACACACACACACGCGCGCGCGCCAGCGGCCCGGGGATCTCGAGCACACACACACACACATACACGGGGAGGGCTGGGGGGGACCCTCAGGCGGCCTCAAGGGGGACCTCCCTCTTCTCCTCCAAGACCTGAACGGGCCGAGCCAGGGGAGCTTCCTCGGCCTCTCACACATCCCACCACATCATCCGACCGACAGAGAGGCGAGGCGAGGAACCGGAGAGAGAGAGAGGCGAGGAACTGGCCGATCGACAGCCGGAAGGAGCCGGGCTGCAGAGACGCAGTGGTGCGCCGCCGCACACCAGTTGTAGCCCCGCCGCCCAGGGCAGGCCCGCCCGCCTCTCAGCTGGGTGGTAGGGCTACAGCTGGTGCGCGGCGGCGCACCGCCACGTCTCTGCAGCCCGGCTCCTTCCGGCTGTTGGTCGGCCGGTTCCTCGCCTCTCTCCTCACCTCTCTCTCTCCGGTTCCTCGCCTTGCCTCTCTGTCAGTCGGCTGGTTCATTGCCTCTCTCCTTCCGGCTGTCGGTTGGCCGGTTCCTCGCTGGGATGGGGGCTGTCCCAGGACAGTGGCGGCGACCCCCCAGAAACCCACAGGTTGAGAACCACTGCCCTAGAGGCCAACAAGCAAGACAATAGAGGCCAAGATCCTCCCCTGCGAGGTATACTGCCTCTGGATGTTGACTTTATTCACCATAACTACTAGTCATTGATGGATTTATCCTCCATGGATCCATCTAATCCCCTTTTAAACTCATCTGTGCTTGTGGCCAATACTATGTCCACTGGCCATAAATCCTACAATTTCATTACCCATTGCCTGAAGTAGTATTTCCTTATGTCTGTCCTGAATCTATTAACCATTGGGTGCCTCTGAGTTCTAGCATTATGGAAAAAGGGGGAAAAGTTCTACCTACTTTCTTCATCCAATGCATAATTTTATAAACTTCTGTTGGGTCCCCTTAGTCTTTCTCTAAACGTAAAAGCCCATACTCTTCAGCCTTTCCTCAGAGTGGAGATTAAGTCCTCCAACCATGTAATCATTGGTTTCATCCCTTGTGCACTTTTTCCAGCTCTGCAATATCTTTTTTGAGATACAGTACCCAGAACTGTACATAGTATTCCAAAAGAAGTTCACCACAGATTTATACAAGGGCATTACATTACTGGCCTTTTTATGTTCAGTCCCTTTTGAACCAATTGAAGTTTCTTCACTGCTTTGAATGATAGTCCCATGTAGAAGACATTACAAGGGTCTTGTCTCAAAGCTACTGTGGCATGGATCAGCATGCCCAGGTAAGCTGACTCAAAGTAGGAAGTCAATTTCTGTTGTAGATAAAGAGGGAAGCTTACCTACTTTCCTAGCAATGGAGGTGGGGTTTGCAAAACACTGCTCAAAACTTTTGGAAGAGTAGCCTACAAATATCTTTAAAAAACTCATTGTGGATCTCTCTACAAGCATAAGAGAGACAAGTTGCTTAAAATGTATTCCTCTCCCTCGGTTGCAATTACAAAATAAAGAGCATTAACAATAAATCATAAGCTGCTGCTAATACAATGAGGAGCAAACAAAGCTGCAGAAGACGCCAACAGTATTTTCCCCTCCCCAAATTGTGGAATTCCTTCTAACTTTGTGTGTTACCTCCACACAAGAAGCTAGTTTTTCTGCACAGAATTACCAATCTTAGCCTGGGGAGTCCTGGGGACTTGGAGCAGTGCCTGGGGAGGGTGGAATTTAGAGAGCAGAGAAATTTCACTACTTGAGCTTCTGCCTATTGGACATAGTAATATTGAAGGCTCTCAGAGTTCTGTCATTTCACAAACCATACAAAACAAGAGTTGTTCAGGAGAGCATTTTTATGAAGGGCAACATAACAGAATGGTTTAGGAAGGAGATTTTTTAAAAGGAATGGAACTGTGAACTATACCAGTGTGTATAGTATGTATTACCTGCTGTAGCTATTATTCTGCTGTCACTGCAATGTTTTTTTCCTACGCAATACCATTTTCTGCATTGTTTAACATACAATGTCCTAATACTTTATGCTGTTTAAGATTTTTGTAATCCTAGTCAGTAGCTTTAACAAGTACCTCATATCAATCAGCTGTCAAAAAATGCAGCTTTTTTTTTTCTTTAGCCATAGGCAAAATGGCTAATTCACACCAACAAAACACACAGACACCCTCCTATTTCTGACCCTCTTGGGTGGGTTTTCTTTTAAAAAAAAACCTAACGCTGAGCCTGCCAGGTAGGCTCCGGTGACCCAACTCGCAGAGAGAGCCGGGCAGAGCGCCGAGCTTTGGCACAAAGGTCAGAGGCGGCAAGCCTGGGCGCCCTCCGTTAATTTTGTGGAATTCAGAGTGGGCTGTTGATTCGGTTCGGTCCGAACTGAAAAACAGCCGAATTTCCCGCAATTCGGCGGTTTTTCGGTTTGGACGAACTGAACTCAAAAAGGGGGGGAACCGGGGAGCCGAATTCGCCGAGTTCGGGTGTTCCTGTATAAATTCGGCGAATTCGGCCCCTTTAAACAGAACTGTGCCTTCCAGCTGGAAGGCGCAGATCTGTTTCCCCCCCCCCACGAGCACCTCCAGGGAGCTTCCCTGGAGGCGCGCGGCGGGCCCTTTAAATAGATCTGTGCCTCCCGGCCGGGAGGCACAAATCTATTTAAAGCCCCCTGCCAGCCCTGCCGGGAGTCCCGGCAGGGCTGGGGGGGTCTGGAAACCCTCTGTGCAGAGGGTCTTGTCAGCCCCCCGCCAGCCCTGCCGGGAGTCCCAGCAGGGCTGGGGGGGTGGTCTCCCGGCAGGGCTGGGGGGCTTCAAATAGACCTGTGCCTCCCGGGAGGCACAGATCTGTTTGAAGACCCGCCGTGCACCTCCAGGGAGCTTCCCTGGAGGCGCACGGCAGGCCCTTTAAATAGATCTCCCAGCTGGGAGGCACAGATCTATTTAAAGCCCTCCCCCAGCCCTGCCGGGACTCCCGGCAGGGCTGGTGTGTGTGTGTGTGGAAACCCTCTGCGCTGCCTGCGCAGACAGCGCAGAGGGGCTTGTTTAAAGGGGCCCCCACGCGCCTTCAGGGAATCCCCTTGAAGGCGCGCGGGGGCCGAATTTTCCCCAGAACTCCGGATCCCCCCGAATTTCCGGGGATCCGAAGCGGGGGAGTTCGGACTTCGGCATGGCCCGAATAAAAACGGGCCAAATTTTGCCGAAGCCGAACTATACCGATTTTTTTTTCAACAGCTCTAATTCAGATCTGTTAACAACGACCACCACTGGGGTGCTGTCCTGCGCGCGTATCGTCAGGAGGGTAGCGACTGACCCATGGCCGGATGTGTTTAGGCGAGGGGGTGTCGGCCGTGTCACCCCCGAGAGCCTGCGGGGTAGCACGGAGGAATGGTGGCATAAAATGACCCTCCTCACAGCTAGATGTTGCACTTTATTAGGCACAGGGGAAAAGATTGCCTAAACCTGTTCTATGAGGCCGGTAAAATGCCTTCTAAGGACCATCTTCCTCTTTAAGAACATAAGAGAGGCCCTGCTGGATCAGACCAAGGCCCATCAAGTCCAGCAGTCTGTTCACATAGTGGCCAACCAGGTGCCTCTAGGAAACCACATACAAGACGACTGCAGCAGCACCATCCTGCCTTATTTTGGGGTGTTCCACTGCACCCCAAAATTAACAGGCATGCTCCTCATACTAGAGAGAGAATAGGTATGCAGCATGACTAATATCCATTCTAACTAATAGCCATGAATACCCCTCTCCTCTGCCATCACCACATCCTGGGGGAGGGAGTTCCACAATTTAACTAGGCGTTGTGTGAAAAAATATTTCCTTTTATTTGTTTTGAATCTCTCGCCCCCAGCTTTAGCAGATGACCCCGTGTTCTAGTATCATGGGAGAGGGAGAAAAACATCTCCCTATCCACTCTCTCCAAACCATGCATAATTATATAGACCTCTATCCTGTCTCCCTTTAGCTGCCTTCTTTCCAAGCTAAAACAGCCCTAAGCGTCCTAACCGCTCCCCATAGGACAGTTGCTCTAGACCCCTAATCATTTAGGTTGCTCTTTTCTGCACTTTCTCAAGCTCTGTAATATCCTTTTTTAGGTTGGTGACTGGAACTGCACAAAGTATTCCAAGTGTGGTCTCACCATAGATTTGTACAAGGACAGTAGGTTATCAGCAGTTTTATTCTCTATTCCTCGTCTAATTATGGACAGCATGGAATTTGTCTTTTTTACAGCAACCGCACACGGGGTTGACCATCTTCATCGAGCTATCCACTACCACCCCCAAGATCCCTTTCTTGGTCTACCGCTGACAGCACAGAACCCCTCAGTGTATAGGTGAAGTTGGGATTTTATGCCCCAATATGCAACACTTTACACTTACTCACATCAAATCTCATTAGCCATTTTAATGCCCTTTCTTCCCCGTATGCAGAGATCCTTCTGGAGCTCTTCACAGTCCAATTTTGTTTTAACTGCCCTAAATAATTTGTTGTCATCTGCAAACTTGGCTACTTCACTGTTTAACCCCAACTCCAGTTATGCCCTTCTATATGCTTGACAATTCTATCTTTAAATTTAAATTTAAACAATTTAAATCTTTAATTCTATCTCTGTGTAAAGATGCAGCAGAATTTCAGAATATTCTGATTGATGCCGTTTACACTATCATGACAAGAGGTTATCAAATCTCCACTCTCCATCTGCTTAACTCACACAGACCCTGCCTAACTCGCAAAGATAGATTCAGCGTACTTTTGTTATTAAAAGGAACTTGTGGAATATATCACACAAGTTGATAAAATGCAGATGGGGTCATGTGCTGACAGACTATGCACACGGTCAGCACGAAAGGCAGCATATTAATATTTTAATTAATAAATTTGTTAAACACCTAAAAGCAGGACCTGAAAAAACTTGTCAGTCTTAGGGTGCTGTTAGTGTAGCATCATCTATCTTCTAGGTCAAAATTAAAGGATGCTTTTGGGGGTAATTCTGGGGGTGAAATCTACAGCTTCCACAGAGTATGCATACATGCATACATGTAGAATACGATGAGTCCACAAGGTGTTTTGGTTCACTCGCTGTAAAAATTGTCTAGCGCGCTGTTTGAGTCAGGGGCTTACAAAAGCCGGTGGTTTATGAATGCTTTACGTGCCATTATACCTGCAAACTGTCAGCCTTTGGTAAATGGTTCATAAAGTACAATGCGCCAATAAAAATTAAGAACACGACAGCGATATTACAGCGGATACATGGATATTGTTTAAAAGTTGTGTCATGTTAATTTAAAAAGAATACATATCAATTAAAATGTTTCACGATTTGGATAAGAAATAAACATTTAGACACAAATTCAAAAGAAGATTTTTAACTTTTATTTTACTAAACTTTGACGAAGCTGCGTAGAATTTGACAACCTCTCTCATTTGTAAGGGTATTTCCTAACCTGAAGTTTTTTGGAATAACCTGAGATTGTCTCAAGCATGGACCGGGACAGCTTAGAGCGCTGTTTACCGTGTGTGTTTGTGTGTGTTTGTGTATGTGGTATCAACCCCTCTTCCACCCTCCTTTTTTGCAAAGCCGCTTCACCCACCCAAGCTTTAAAAAGCCTTTATAAGGGAGAGCAAAGCCCGTTTCTCCCTGCAGCACAACTCCCTGCAGCAGTTCACAGCTCCCCTGCCTTTGTCTTACAAATTCTGTCTCTGTCTCTCTTTCTCTCTCACTCTCTGTGTGTCTGTAAAAGTTCCTTTCCTCCCCTCCCCCTCAGAAAAACCTGCCGTTCTTCTCTACCTGTTCAGGAACGGAATGAGTGGGGCTAGGAATCAGCTCCGTTCTGCATTAAAAAAACACCATTTGCAGCTTCCCCCACCCTCTGCCTATCTCTTCAGTTTTGTTTTGTTTTTTGCAAGGAGGGGCTGTAGATTTTGAGCCGTCTTGGCTATAAAGTGGGAAAGAAAGAAAAAACCAGGGGCTTTGGGGCTGCAGGGTTTGTTTGAGGGGGGAAGGGAGGGCGTTTTCTCTGTCCACTGCAGACTTATTGTGCAAAAATC
The DNA here is from genome assembly GCF_029931775.1 of Euleptes europaea. Lineage (NCBI taxonomy): Eukaryota > Metazoa > Chordata > Lepidosauria > Squamata > Sphaerodactylidae > Euleptes > Euleptes europaea. The sequence continues at coordinate 27,265,454 of NC_079313.1, read as the reverse complement.
TGCTTTTCTCAAAAGTTCCTGCAAGGAACTTGCGTTTGGAGGGGTTGGGGGAGGGTCTGCTGTATAAGCACTCCTGTGCCGCAGGAGCCAGAGGATGAGACTACACCTCTTGATTACCACCTCATAATCAAAGGTGGAATAGGAATCTCTCCTGCCTGCTTGCCTCCAGATCCCCTCACTGTAGCTGTGTTAGGCACCCAGCCCCCTCCTCCTCCCCCTCCCTTGGTGGAAAAAAAAATGTCTGTGTTACTTTGTGAGCACTTTTGCAAAGAACTGTTAAGTTCCGTTTCTCTGGCCCCCCCTCTCTGTCTCTCTCTCTCCTGTCTGGATGTCCCTTGTGCCTTGTGACGGTGCATCCATTTAGTGCCTTCCCCCACTCCCCCTCCCCAATGAAGGTGAGGGCAGATCACATGTGTTTTTCCAAACACACCCCTGCTTCCTGAGGGCTCCTCCCTCCCTCTCTCTTTCCCCCTCCCAAGAGGCGTTTCCTCCATTGTATAGATCTCAACAGCCCGGTTACTTTCTTTCATTTGATAGAGTGCAAAGACGGTAAGATCTTGTTTTAAAAAAACACACCCAAGCCCCCACTCCTTACAGGAGTTTTATGAAACCTTCGCTTCTCTCTCTCTCTCTCTGTCAGAACTTGTGAGCCGTGAAAAACAGGAAGCGTTGCCAGAGATAAACAGCTCTTTTCAGCCGGGGGAGGTCTGGAAGCTTTCTTTCTGCGGCGGGGGTGGGGTGGATTTACAAAAAAAAGGGAGGGGAAGAAGGATTGCCACATAGGCAGCCACACACACACACACACAAGTATGCCCTGTCTCTCATGCAGTCTGTAAAACATGCTCTGCATAGCCGCTGATAAGGGCATTAGCCGGCAGAGAGAGGTTTTTGGCTTTTTGCAGGGGCTAGAAAGAGGCATCTCCCACACACACACACGTTGCCCTGCCCCCTCACGGTCACACCAATGCACACACATACACACAAATCTGCATTTTTTGACAGCTGATTGATATGAGGTACTTGTTAAAGCTACTCTAGTCCTATTGCATTGCTTATTAGGTGTCTCATGCTGTTCAATTACATTGTTTTACACTGTGTAACCTGATTTGAATGGGATGTACTAAAATGAGTTACAATAATGCCCATTGGGAACCATGGGAAATGCCTGAGGGCTGACTGGATATAATGGGATCGAGGAATGCCAACTGACTTGCATTGGCTCCATTGAAATACATTACAGCTCACAACAATTGCAAATAAACGCCAGAATATAATCTGATAATCCTGCTCTGGGGACTGGTATGACAGCCCCTGGAGTGGAGTGACTTCCCTGGGTCTAAATAAACTGCTTGGGGACTGTATTGACAGCCCCTGGGACCAGCCCCTGGTCGCTAAACCCGTTCTGCGTGTTCAGTGCAACATTTACATACTGTAATGTATTTCAATGAAACCCATGCAAATCAGTTGGCATTCCTAGCTCCCATTATATCCAATGGGGCTTCAGGCACCTCCTTTTGTTCCCAGTGGGCATCCTTGTCATTACTACATCCCAAATGAACATCTCTACTTCCTAGCCAGGTCGAGAAGCAAGCAACCTGTGGCGCGTGCTAAGGCAGCTGAGCTCTTCCTTTGAAGAAGGGTGGGTGGTTAACCATCTTGAACACTGGTTCCCAACCAGGGGTCCATGGACCCCCAGGGGTCCGCGAGAACTAAATTAAGGTCTGCGAAACAAAGTTATAAACCCATAATAAATTAATCTTTTCAATTAAAAGTTTTCTATTATAAAAAAACATATTCAAATATTATTCTAAGTTTAACGTTTAACTAACAGTTACGATTAAAGTTTATTTTCAAATTCTCGGAATTTTTATTTTGAACCTTGGGGTCCCTGCACCGAACAAAAAAGTCCTAGTGATCCCTGGTCAAAAAAAGGTTGGGAACCACTGATCTTGAAGAAACTTCCAGGTAGGGTTGCCAGTTCTAGGTTGGGAAATACCTGGAGATTTTTTGGGGGGCGGGGTTTGGGGAGGGGCTTCAAGGCCACAGAGTCCAATTGCCCAAGCGGCCATTTTTTTCCAGGTGACCTGATCTCTATCGGCTGGAGATCAGTAGCAATAGCGGGAAATCTCCAGCTAAAATACCTGGAGGTTGGCAACCCTAACTCCACGCCCGGGCTACCGACTTCACTCTCTTGGGAGCCATTGTTTTCCTCAAGCCTAACAGGCCATGCGCTCGTTGGCAGCCTTACATTTCCGCCCTCGCTAAATATGGAAGGCCAAGCTCACAGCCCGTTCTTAACGCCCATCCTGTTTCTACAGAGCTGCGTAAGGATCACGTGTTTCCGCAAGACTAACCAATCCCATCCAGTGTTAACGCCCCCACCCACACACCCCCCACACCCCCAGTAATGTTGCGTATGCACATGCGCACCAGCTACCTCATGGGCGGGGGCAGGAGTCGAAATACCAAGGGCTACCTTACGTAAAGGAACAGGAAAACTGCTTTTTGACTTACTCGGTGGGCTGATGTTAAAATTAGTTTCTATTGTACGAAGCGGTGGAAAAGCGCGTGACGCGCACTTTGTTCAACGCGCGCAAGGAGAAATTGAGCGACGGTTGGTTGCGCGCGCAGAAAAAGCGGGGGACGATCCCCCCCATACCCACACGCGGTCTCGTTCTCCTGCGCATGTGCAGCGGCGACGCCGAGAACCCTCCGCCCCCCGCTTCCGCTTCCTTCCGTGAGGCCGGAGCGGGCGTTGGCGGCCGTTTCCTCGCCGTGACAGGCAGAAGAAGCGTCCGCGCTGAAGGGAGGCGAGGCGATGGCGAAGCACACGGTGTCCTCCGCGCGCTTCCGCCGGGTGGACGTGGACGAGTACGACGAGAACAAGTTCGTGGACGAAGAGGACGGCGGCGACGGCCAGGTCGGGCCTGATGAGGGCGAGGTGGACTCGTGCCTGAGGCAATATCCTTCCGCCGCCGGGTTTCCTCCAGAGGGGGGAGGGGCGCTTCCCCCGGCAGCGGCTTGTGCTTTTCAGGGGCTGGGTAGGCTCCCTTCCCCCCCCCCCAGTCCCTCTCACAGACATCTGTCCTGGTGCCCCCCGATGAGGAATCGCTCGCCTTTCTCTTCGTGGGCCGGCCCTACTCCGCTTGTCGCTTCCCCTCCCTCGAGCACCAGCCGGAGCGGAGCATCATCCCTGAGGCCCGTGATCACCTCCTCCCAGTAGGGATGATGATAAAGCGTAACCCCTGTTCTGTTGTTCATTGCACGTCCTTTCCTTTCATCCCTTAGAAGCTCCTTGATCAATTGATCTTGAGCAGCATATATCTAGTGTTGGAGGGATGTAAGGATGGAAACAAATCTGGCCACTGACAATGTAGCCTTGGGGTCCCTGTCGCTTAGTAAAAAAAGGCATTATGTCAGTCACGGAGGCATTGGATTTGTTTACATGTCCCGTCCAGGTGCTTGATTTGCACTCTGTAGTTCGCCTTGAGTCTCAGCGAGAAAGGCAGACTATAAATAAGGAACTTCAATCAACCGCTTCCTCCGCCCTCCTACCTTTCTTCTTTATCCCTTAGAAGCTCCTTGATCAATTGATCTTGAGCAGCATATATCTAGTGTTGGAGGGATATAAGGACTGAAACAAATCTTGCCGCTGACAATGTAGCCTTGGGGTCCCTGTCGCTTAGTAAAAAAGGCATTATGTCAGTCACAGACCCTCCTACCTTTCAAGGTTGTTGTAAGGTGTTACACACTGTATTTTGAACATTGGTTCTTGTAGGCTATCCGGGCTGTGTGACCGTGGTCTTGGTATTTTCTTTCCTGACGTTTCGCCAGCAGCTGTGGCAGGCATCTTCAGAGGAGTAACGCTGAAGGACAGTGTATTTTGAACCCTCTCCTATAACACATAATTCCCAGTGGGTAGCCGTGTTAGTCTGTCTGCAGTAGTAGAAAAGGGCAAGAGTCCAGTAGCACCTTAAAGACTAACAAAAATATTTTCTGGTAGGGGATGAGCTTTCGTGAGCCACAGCTTGTTCTGAAGAAGTGAGCTGTGGCTCACGAAAGCTCATACCCTACCAGAAAATATTTTTGTTAGTCTTTAAGGTGCTACTGGACTCTTGCCCTTTTCTACTATAACATACATAGATGCTTGTTTTTGTTATATTCAATTGCTGTTTCTCCTCCCTCACAACCTTGTTTGAGATCGCAGTCTTTACATCCTGATCGTATGTTTAGCTGTTGGCTGTCATCACACACCCATTTGCTGTCAAGTCAATATGCATAAAATTAGACTTATTAGCATTATTGCTGCTGGTAACAAAAGGAGCATGGTCACTGCTCCAAGAGCAGGATGCATGACTGCAAGATGCTTCATAATCTGGTACATTCTGATAAGGATAATGGTAATTCTTTGCAGGTGGGAGTTGGGGTTTGATGCTTTGTAAACCAGTACTGAGCTGAGATTTGGACTATTCCAGGCCCTTATCATTACTTTAGCTCATATGATCCCTGCTTACATTTTGTTCTTCCAAAGGATCACTGAGAAACCATTGTAAGCTGCAGAGAGGGAGGTTCCTGAGGACAGCCATTCACTAGGTTCTGTAATAAGCATTGTGAGTGTGGGAAGCTGCTGTTTGTCTCAGCACTCTGTCTACTGGACTATGGTTGTTTTATTATTAGTTCTAACGACGGTGTTGAGAATATAAAAACGGTCTGTGATCCTTATTCTTCTGTTAGGAAACCTCTAATATGAAAAGGTTTCAGGGTTGCTACCAGTTGTTGCTAATGACCTGTGCATCTGGCTTCAGCCAGTAATCTTGTAAGCACTATGCAGTAGTTGAATTTTAATAATCTCAAAAATCAGTTACACCATGATACTCTTTTATAATTCATTTAGTGGTGAAAAATAACATGAATAGGCTTAAAAGCTGCGTGTAAATGGAAAAGATAAAGCTGCCATTGTTTTTGTTTCCATTAAAGAACTTATCTTGTAACAAACTTCAGCAGGATCTGAAGAGGAAACATTTTAAAATGCTTTATACATATTGTAATGTTAATAACTATATCTGAACTCCTATGATGGCAGCTTTGCACATCAGTATTTATGTCTGTCTCAGTGTTGACTTGCTTGCACAGATGTAGAGCAAGCATTTGAAACTGGATGTAATGAAACGAGAGAAAAAGCCATCAGACTTCCTCCTGTCAGACCACAGCTGTAGAGGAAGTACATGAATTCTGCAAGGGCTTTCCTTTTATGGAAACAGCTGAATCTAGTTAGTGATTGATGACCCATTCTGTATGTAATTAATGTTACGTTGCAATTGTGGGCGCTTGTTTGGAAGAAAGGCCTATTTAACACAATGGGGCTTGTTTCTAAGTGATCATAGTAATTCATAGATATGGGCTTTTAGTTCAAAAAGTCTTTGTGGAGGAAAAGCCTAGGTTTCATTATGCATTTTCAAAGGGTTTTTGGACAGAATCTGAACAAAAATAGGGAAGGGGAAATTCTCATTCCTAAAACAATTGTAAGTCAATTGAGATATTCCTCCACTGTTAATAGGATATCTGAATTTTCTGTATCTCTAGCATGGTATTGGGTTTCTTTGCTTATCAGTGTTTATTAGGATTAGCTCTTTCTAGACAGGTAACTCTTAATTGCTCATAATTTTTGATGAATGGACTTGGATAACATGGGGAGAGACAGTGTGGTGTAGTGGGCGACCTGAGTTCAATCCCCACTTCTACCATGGAAGCTCACTGGGTGATCTTGGGCCTGTCACAAACTCTCAGTCTGACCCCTACCTCACAGGGTTGCTGTTGTGAGAGAATAGGTGAGAGAATGAAGTTCTAAGCTGCTTTGATTCCCAACTGGGATGAAAAGTGGGAGATGAATAAATGTACAAACACATGCAAACATAAGCATGCAAATAACATATATTTGTAAGACAGAAATCTCTATACGTTTAAACAAATAGACATACAACATGACTGGCTCCAGTTCTTCTCTGTAAATGGGTTTTTAATTCAGGGATATTGGAAGGTGTGTTTGTCAGTTGCTACAATTTAGCTTCTACTCTAGTGCCTCCACATCCAAGTACCATGCTATTTGTTCCTTTGTGAACCTCACTGAGTCATCAGTCCACCTCATTGCTTTTAGTAATAAGTTTAGTTCAGCTTTGCCTTTTGTGCCCACTAAGAGTACTGTTCTACCCCTGCATAGCATAGTGGGTAAGAGTGGCAAAAAGATGTGAGCCAGGAAGCCCCAGTTCAAATTTCGCTGCAGCCTGTAGTTTCACTAAGAGGACTTAGGCGAGCTACTGCTCCCAGGAGATAATAATATTGACTTATGTTGTCATTGTAAGGATTGAAATGCAGTATGTAAATAAGTAATTCCAATGGCTGTCAAGACTTTGTTTTCCTTGACCGTTTTTTTTAACAGGGAACATGATGGCTGCTTTGCAGGCAGCTTTGAAAAATCCTCCAATCAACACCAAGAGTCAGGCAGTAAAGGTGAGGTATCTGGAGAAATAGGCTGTGACTATATAATCGTACATTGAAACCTGTTCTGGCTTTTACTACTGTGCTTGAACTGGGAATGTAGACACTTATTGATTATTAAAAGCAAGAAGTTTTTTTTAAAATACAATTTTAATCATGTTCACAAACTAATTCTATTATAAAGCTAGGAAATGTGGAATTATAGTATATATGCAGTTCTACTCAGAGAGCAGTTTTGTGAGCATTTGATTTCTAAAAATGGAATAATGAGGTTTTATGATCTTCAGTGACATTAAACCATATGTTTGCTTTATTGTTGGTTTAAAACATGCTTTTTCCTAACTGCTAGTAGAGATGTGAAGGCCTGGGAAAAAACAATGGGTGGGAGGATTTTCCCCCAAGGACTTTTTTAAAATTAGTTTTTCCAATGGACAAATTGGCAGTTGGGGGGGGCTTAAATTTTCATTTTTGGGATGAGTGGAAATGCATTTTGAGACAAGGTTTTACTCAGAACATGTATTATGAATATTTTTGTGCTAGACAATTATAATTCCTCTGTATACAGCAGACTTGTGTTTGAATATGTCTTTTACAGGGCTAATTTAATCCACAATGTATTGTGTATGTTGATATTATACTGTTGAGCCATTATAAAGTTAACCTCATTAGCAAAATATGCTTCCTCCTTCATTTTATCTTTTCAACAACCTTATGATGTTGGTCAGATTGAGAGAATAACTGGGCCAGCATCACCTAGTGAGTTTTACTGCAGAATTAGGATTTGGATCTGGGCTGCCAGATCCTAGTCTGGTACTCTGTACAATATTCGCTCTCTTTTAGAGGGTTGTCTTAATGTTTGAAGTTGCTTTTGGAACAAACAAGTAATAAATTGTCAAAGAATATATCCATTGCAATCTGTTGTTTTTAAATAATGCATGAAATAAAAAGCTTGCGGCAGCAAGTAAAGTTTTTAACATTTTTTTAATCCTATTCATTCTGAACTTGTTGCACAGATTTTGTTGCACAGAAGCTGGAATTTGGCCCTGCAAACAGGAAAAAAATTGCCATCTGGTTTCTTGTTCACCAAGCATTAAACCTTTTAAAAATCTTAAGTGTTTGAAATACTGCCACCTGCAAGTGGACTAATTCTCTTTTAACTTTCATATCTAACAGAAGTATTGGAAAAGGTCTTCGTGGATTTGAAATTAGAACCAGCCTGGTTTTGCTCTGGAGATAGGTGCATGTATGATTAGTCACTTGATGCTTATTAAATTTCCACAAGTACCTTTTAACCTTGTAAAGGTAAAACAGTCCAATCCAGAGTGCACGTTCTTTCAGAAAAATGTCTGACTTACTCCTGAATCTAAATCTCCAGCTTTTTTAAAGGTTTTGTGGTTACTTCCCTGTTTGTGACACTCTTCATATGTCCTTAGGATCGTGCAGAAAGCATTGTTCTGAAGGTTCTCATCTCTTTCAAAGCCAATGACATTGAAAAGGCTGTACAGTCTTTGGACAAGAATGGGGTTGATCTTTTAATGAAATATATCTACAAGGGCTTTGAGAGCCCATCTGATAACAGCAGCGCTGTCTTACTGCAGTGGCATGAAAAGGTATGTTAGCAAGGCACAGCACCTTTAGCCTGATAATTGCTTAAATTGCTACTGCTTGTCCATGTTTTTCTCTTCTCTGTATTTAATGCATGTGTAGGTGGAGAGAAAGAAGAAAGGGAGCCACATGTATGCAAAAGCTATAACATTGCCGTGTATTTTAACTTTAAACCATTGGCACAGTAGGCCTGGGAGTTTGTTTTTAGGTTTTTGCATAAATATGTAAACATGCATTTTTTCAGCATTATAGCTAACTTACCAGTTTACAGCCTTGAGAAGGGTAACATAAGAATCAATGGCTTTATACCCAGAATAAATTTTAGAACAAATGGAACAGAGTTTGAAACAAATATTCTTTGGAATGAGACTCACATAATTATATCTACAAACCCCTGAATCTCTCAGATCTGACCTGTGGTGAGGCGCTCTTATCTTTTCTAAAAAAGGCTTGGTAAGAATTTTAGAAATTGCATTTTATTTTTAAATGCAGGCTAGGTAGAAGGGATATCATGTGTGCTTTTTATTTATAATCTCATATTAGTGTTTTCTGTGTAGTATATAAGAGCAGTAGACTTGTGATTCTTATTTATTTCATCTGTTCAAGGTGATTTTAGGGTGATTTTAAAGTTCTGAAAAGACAACATTGAGTGATTATTGGCTAGGATTCTGGGTTTTCACCAAGACCTGGAATAAATAAACTTCTGGCCTCCTCAGTCAGAATACTGGTACCTGTACAGAAGGATAATTGAAGAGACTGATCATTTTTCATATAGCCTTGTGGTTAATGTATTGCTTTAAAGCAGTCAAAGAGACTTTTGGTTTTCATGTGCCTACTTTAAGTCACACACATACATGGTGGGAGTAACTGAGTAATAATGCGACTAAAAGAGCTGCACAGAAGAATGAAAAGGGCTGTCACGCTTTAGCGTAAAAGAGACACCATGTGATTGTAGAATATGAGAGAAGAAAATAAAACTATGGATGAATGGGAAAAGTTACTCCTCGAAAGAACTAGATGACAGCCAATGGAATGAGCAAGTGCAAACTTTATAGTTAGCAAGGAAGCACAATAAAACTCACTATGCTTTGACTTAGGTTTGGACTAGTTCCCCATATACTGTATTGCTAATTCCCTCTGTGTAGCAAATTTGGTCAGCATCCAAAGGGTAACCCAGAACCTCTCTCCCTTATGTGCTGATTTTTCATTTGCACGGAGTTTTACATGAGGGAGAACAAATGTTTGTCTCTCCCACTTACAGCTATTTTATCACACCAGAATCCTACCACCTCATTCTTTTACATGTGTAGACCATGTCATAGTGGCTGCCCATTCTACTATCAGGGCTTTTAGAAAAGGAAGGGGAAGATAAGAGTGGTTATACCATGCGTCTTTTTGTTGTAAGTACGAAGTTAGTATATTCATTTAAGGCAGATTCATTCATGCCTGTTCTATCATTTTCTTAAGTCTGCAACATCAGGTGATGACACAAGTGGGAATGAGCCCCCACAGATCTAATACTTCAGATGTAAGTGTCACAATGCTGCATATGTCATGCAATAAGTTTCAGAGGACTCAGAGCACGCAGTCAGCTGGCAATCATCAGATGCTGATTAACTTAAAAATAAAAGATGGAGGTACATGCACATTTAAACACCTTCTGCTGCCTTTCCTTAGAAACAAAACCTCATTGTACACACCTGATAGAAAAATGCTGCTTACTTTTCATGAGACACATTAGAAGTCCACAGGTATAGTCATTACAATGGTCATATTGTTTGGAACAATAAATTATGCTGATACTAATACTGATATTCTGTGATTGCTTTAATTTCTTGTTTCTTGTCCTTGGTTTGTAGGCTCTTGCTGCTGGAGGTGTAGGCTCCATTGTCCGTGTCTTAACTGCAAGGAAAACGGTTTAAGTACTTCTGCCATATGTGTGGGAAACACTGGTACAAAGACCAAAACAACCAAATGCCATCACTGCCCTGTGGGTAGCATCTGTGTCTCTCTCTCAGCTTGCCTTCTTGCTTCTCATATCGATAGTGTAATATGCATATCAGATTTTTTTGTGTTAAATATTGCATAATTATAGAGGTGCACTTTTATTTGTAAAAAGAGGATCTGGTACTCTCAAAGCATTTCATTGACTCATGTACAGTGTTTGCATAGGATGATTTGCATTTTCAGAGAATCATGACAGGATACTACTGCCTCCCCCCTTTTTTGCCAAGCCTGAAGAGGATTGAGGTCCATGTCTATATTGTTTAGCAGGTCAGGCAGCATTCCCTTACTAATAATGGAAACTGGACTTTGTGTTTCCTATCAAATTCTGATTGTACAGCCTCAAGCAAGGGTCTGCCAAAAGGTCAGGTTATCCCTCAGTGGGTGAATGTAGTTCAGAAGGATCTCTCAGTGTTTCTTTGCAGTCCCTTCCATGATGAATCAATAAGAGATGTCCTTCTTTCTGTGATGAGCCATCAAAAGAGGGAAATGAAGAATTTTTTTCTGGAACTCATTATAGTGGTTGCCTCTTGATGGTCTAATATGTGCACGTTTAATGTTTTAGCACAGAACTACCTGTTATACTTGATTTGGGACTGTGTCAAAAATAGCATCCCTGTATCAGGTTTTCCTTTCTGTTATAATGCATAGGATCTCTTACTCCTGTATCTTGATGTCATTATACTATGTGTTTCCCAGCCCCCACTCTTCATTGGGTACAGGTGGTGTGGAAACGTATGATATGGTGACAGCAGGATAAAGAACAAGTGACCCTAGGAGGTGGGTGGGGAGATTTGATAAGAGTGCTGGTTCCTAATAGGGCCATGTTCCTTGTTGTATTATAGGAGAAAGTATTGAATAAGATAAGTGCTTATAAATTAAAAAGTGTGACTTTCCAGCAGACCTTGTGCATTCCAGACCTGGAAACAGCTTGAATATGAATTACTTAGGAGCAAAGCTGACCGGTATGTTTCATTTATACTTAATGCCAGTTCATATCTAAAAACTGGTAAGGAATTCTGAAACCTTTGTGCATTTTTTATACCTGCTTTTTTGTAAAATGAGAAAATCAAAAAAATAAATGGTCACTGTTAAATATATTTTTTTCAGATGATAGTTTTGTTGTCCTGTTGGTCTGTTGTTTATACAATGATGTGGTAAATACTAATGGAGCATTTAAGCTTAGAGAATCACATTCTTGGAGGGAGTAAGGTTAAAGTGATCCCAAAAGAGGCTCAAACGTGGATGCACAACAAACAAAAACAAACATTACAAAATAATACACGTTGTGTGTTTTTTTACAAATTTAACAAACAACATCAAAAACAAACATAACATATCACACAGGTAAAGGTAAAGGTCCCCTGTGCAAGCACCGGGTCATTCCTGACCCATGGGGTGACGTCACATCCCGATGTTTACTAGGCAGACTTTGTTTACGAGGTGGTTTGCCAGTGACTTCCCCAGTCATCTTCCCTTTACCCCCAGCAAGCTGGGTACTCATTTCAGCAACCCCGGAAGGATGAACGGCTGAGTCAACCTTGAGCCGACTACCTGAAGTCGACTTCTGTCGTGAGCAGAGCTTGGACTGCAGTATGCAGCTTACCACTCTGCGCCACAGGGCTGTATATCACACAGACATAACCCCAAAACAATTCTAACATTATGGCATACCACAATTTACGTTACTAATAGAAACATATTTTCTTAATTCTGTATTAATTACCTACTGCCCCAATCTATTAATCATATCATATTTGTGCTTTGTTCTTACTTTACCACTAAACCTTACCACTATAACCTATCTATCCCTTTTGCGACTACTATCAACTATATTCCAATAGGTTATAGAGAACTTAACATTACAGTCTTTATCTGTGCAACAATTCAGTGTGATTCTTACTACCTTTTCCCCAACTCATCTAGGCCGAGGTCCAAACGGTTGTATGTGGGGTTTTGTTTATTTGATGTACTGCAAATGAATCGACAAGGACTAAGTAGAAGATACGTGGCAGTTTTTTCAGCAGTCAGTGTAAATGTCATTAGATTTATTTCGTCACTTTTACATGATGTATTTTCTGTATATTTACTCATTTCTAATGATGCCCTGTCTAGTGCAGGGTAAGTATATGTAGATAGAAATCACTACCATGTCACACTGCTTTGGAAGACATCAATGCGTTTAAACAAATCAGTCCTTTTACTAAATTGAAATGGTAAAGAGCAAATGCAGCTTTTGGGGATTTCTGATACGTCTTTCAGTTGCTCTTTGTTTGCCCAGACACACCGTTGAAAAGTTGTCAGATCTGGGCAAAGTTCAGCTGTCAAGGCACAATATGTCCATTGACTTCCCTTTCTCCAGGGTTCCAACATGTTTCCAAAGTCCTGGGTTGCTGCTTCTCCTTGTGCAACCCAGAACACACTTAGCACCTGTGGCTGCGCATTGCAAAGACTGGCAATGAGGCTGCTACTAGCATTCTTGTCACTGAAGAATCCCTAATGACTTTCCATGGCAACCCAGGGTTCCTTGAAATACAGTTTGAAAGCCACTGGATTGATTCATAACTAAGGAAGGGACTCAGAACTGAACCTTACTGACCATTTTCTTTACTAAAAGAGGATTATACGTTGTTTTTTAACACATGATAAAGCACTTCAGTTTATGATATTTCAGTAAAAACCAAAGGATGATGTAAATTAAAACGTCACACTATGGCCATGTTCCTGGGACTTTGGTAATCAATCATCAAAAATAAATTCACATTTTTGGGGAGCAGAAAAAGTAAAGTGTGATGTTTACAGATGTTCTACACAAGGCTGCTAGTGCTTTTTGCTAGTGCTGAGCTGAAACGAGTGCACATCATAAGCATTTTCGTCTTGCCACAGAAGAGCCAAACATTTTTTAAAAATGTTTATTTATTTGTTTATATAGGGGATACAGAAAAGAAGGTGGAAAGACAGATAAGGGAAGTTTACATATCCTTTTGTGTCTGTGCCCAGCATAGTTCTTCTGCATGCCCTTTCCACAAAACTCAGCAAACATTTACTAAATATGACTACTAATTCAAACCCCTTAATACTTCATTTCTGTTCTGTATTTTATCAAAGCTTACTAAACTATTGTTACTGTAATCTTCAACTAATGGCTTATAGTTAATTCTATACTTTCTAAAAAATTTATCTGTTAAACTACAACATATTCTCAAAGACATTATAATCAGATCTGTTTAAGATAGTTTAGCCCTGTCATTGGAACTTCATTACTTTATGCGTATCTGTCAAAAAATAGTTTCCGTTTCAGTTTGTACTCCTCAATCTGCCTTCTTCGAAGCAAGTTTGTCAGTTTTGACATTGTTGCAAATTCTTGCAATTTTTTAATCCATTCTGTTAAGTCTGGAATATTCTTGGTTTTCCAATATTTCGCGAATAAGATTCTTGCTGCCATTATTGCATACTGAAACAACTCCTTGAGTAGAGAATTTACATAACTTACAAAGATTTGATTAAAAAAAGATGGACAAATTAAATCTTTGCAAGAATTGCATGATAAAAACGTAACGCTCACTTGGTATGCTCATCAACAAAAATACACGCGTTAAGAAAAGATTACCCGCAAGCAGGAAGAAACAGGAAACTAACAGATTTTGAACAGACGATTATCAAATCACAAGATCATATTTTATCAAACGTTTTGACTCATGAAACAGCCTCAGAACAAGTTAAGATATGCATGATTATGTGGATGCGGAATATTGATGAGATGATTCCAGAGCAAAAGTGGAAATGATTATGGACAGCTGAGCTAAAGTTTTCTATGTGGCAAGATGTCAAAGAAAATTGGTATAAGATGTTTTATAAATGGTATTTTGCACCAAAAGACCTACAAAAGTTGTATAAATCTAACCAAGCTAATTGTTGGAAATGCTCAGAAATGGAAGGAGCCTTCTTTCATCAATGGTGGACGTGTAGAAAGGTTCAAAAATACTGGAAGAAAATACATCGAGAAATTCAAGAAATGCTACAAATGAACTTTGATCTAAATGCCAAGTATATGTTGTTGGGGATAATTCCCTCCCAGATTATAAATTCTTAATGTGGGCTTTGGTGAAAAAAGTTGAATAACCTCTTCCTTAGATGTACTGATGTAGACGAACCAGGGTTTTTAAGGGGGAGAACATTGGCAGTATTTGATGAATATAAATAGCTCTGATGTAAGGGAGGCATTGGAATGTTGGATTAGGGAGATCTAGGTTTAAATCTCAGGTCAGCTCTAAAATTCACTGAATGACCTTAGGCCAATCCTATTATCCTTCAGCCTACCCTCCATCAGGGTATTGCTGTGATAAGATAAAATGAGGAAACAAAAATGTGAGGGAGGTTGTACTCTGGAGAAAAGGTGGGATGGAAAAGTAATAATGAAATACATCAGTGGCTGCATGTTTAAAAAATGAACACCAGGATGGGTGGAGCTCCAATTTGAAGGTGTATTCCAACCTTCAAAAGGTCTGGGTGATAAAAAGTTGGTGGTTGTGTCAACAAGGAAGCCATTGGCACCTTTCACTGCTTTCCCCAACATAGAGGACTCTTGAGGAGGCACAGTAATCTGTCAGCTGCAGCAACTGGCAGCAGGAGAAACATCCCATGCAGGGGGCCCTGACATGGACTCTTCCATCTTGCACCAATGTAGCAGACACTTTCGTTGCTCTTTTGCAATAGCCCCCAATTTGAACCATCACCAGCTCTAAATGAAAGAAGCCGTTCGTGCACGGGGAAGAGGCTAGCTTTAGACATTCTGGAAGCCTAACTAAAATGTTAAAAAGTAAAGTGCTTTTTGTTGAGTTATTGAGGTCATGGATCGTGATTGTGGTTAGAAAGAATCAGGTCAGAGCACACAATAAAACAGAGTCAAAGACTTCTCTTAATCAAACAAAAATCCTTTACTTTCCTAAACAGGGAAGGTTACATGGGATTAAAACAAATAACATTTCTTTCTATCTAGTTCCCTATAAAACTTGCTAGGAATGCTAGCAGGTACTAAGGCTTAAATCCCTTTGTCGGTGTCCCAGCTCAAGAGAGCTGAAAACAGGCATCTTGCATCTGTGAGATTCTAAAGGTAACTGAACATCCTTCCCTAAACTTTCACACCTTTAACAAGGATCAGGGTAATAAAACAAAACAATTCTGACTCTGTGACTCTTGGCACGTTTGCAATGGCGATTTCTTAGCCAACAGCATACTGACATCTGTTATTTCATCATCATCTTGGGACTATCTAAACTGTTGATGTAAATAAGTTAACCCTTTAACTGCCCTGACAGAAATGGAACTCGCATTGAATCCCCAACAGTTTTGAGTTTCAAGAAACACTGACCCTTTTAGGAAGGGCTAGTGGGTTGAGCCAAGGAAGGCGGGGCTGAGCCAGAACCTAGCAGGCCAGGGAGGGAGACAAGAGAAGTGGGAGACCTAGAATCTTGTTTGGGAAGCCAAGGCAAAACCTGGTGTGTGTGTGTGTGGGGGGGGAGACTGCAAACCTTGGTGAGTTATAGGCAAATCCTAGTGGAATCTGGAGCTTTGCTGGGTTTTCAGACCCTGCTACTGGTAACGTGACAGAATCCAGCATCCTTGGAAGCCGTATCATCTTACATGGAAGGTATGCTAAGTGATACCAGATGATGGAAACAAGCTGTGATTATGCAGTGGCAAAGCAAATAGAAATTCTAGTTATTCGGGGGCATTATTTCCTTCGTTATCACTGGATATTTTCCCAATTAGCTAGACGCTGAAAACCAAAGCTGTGCCTAAGAGCATGGTGATCCCTGGAGATAGATAACTGCATTTCCTAAAAGCTCAACTTGCAAAATAACAACAAAACCACATAAAATGCATGGGATACAAAAGCAGTAAAGACAACCAATAACAAGGGCATAAACAGCTTCCATTTTACAAAGGAGAGTTCCAGTCGTTTATTTTAAAGAATACGGTTTTGATCTGCTGATCAAACTGAGAGGAGGGTTCCCTTTAGGAAGCTGTTCTTTAATAGATGCAGCTAAGCCCTGCCATACTGGCTGCCCATCCCTGTCAGGCCTAAGCAAAACTCCTCACCCGCTCGCTGCCACCCACTACCTTTCCTTCAGCTGTTGGCACATTTGTTTGAGCAGTTTCCCTTTTGTTTCTGTCCTCTGCAAATCACTGAGCCCTAAATTAAAATGGCTTCAGACTGCTGAAATGGACTGAGCACCCGCCCACACCCCTCTTCCAGTATTTCTCAAATTCTGCCCCAGGCAGCTGCCCCAAGAGGGTTCTGCTCACGGACTTGTGAGATTTTCTACGGTGTGAGTCCACAAACTCTTGCACTGGGTAGCAGTGCCGCAGGATTATGGGATGCATGTGAAAAGATAACTTTTTTTAAGATGCTAGATTTTTGTTTTCATTTTTTAGTAAACGTGTTCATGATGAGCTCAGCAAAAATATTCTCCATGAAAATGTGAATATGTTTAGTCACTGAATTCAAAACGCTTGTTTTTTTTTTCTTCGTTTGAGTCAGCGATCCTTTTGCAACCACTAGCTTACATTACTTTTTAAAGCTCTAGACACATTCATGAAAGTATCAGTGGCACGTATCTATTGCCGTAGTTCCTCCAACATTACTTCCATTTTAGGATGAGGAGGTAATAATTTCTGCCAATTCTAATCTCCCACTGCAAATCCCCACTTGTCCCCATGCTGTTCCTTAGGATTCTCGGGAGGCTTAGTGGACTGTAGCTGGGGATGGAGATAGTCTTGCTCAGAAACGTTCCTGGATGGTTGGATGTGCACCTGTGCTATTGTAATGCCTTATTAACTTAGTTTATGGGGAAAACATATATTCTTTCACATATATGTATATTCACATAGCATGAGACACACATATATATATTCTTATATACAAATCTAGAATCACTATGCATGATGGGTAAAGTAGAAATCTTTGGTCAAAGAGATTCACTAGTGTGAGGCCTGGGTCAGGTTGACCCAGCAAACAGTTTGCAAGTCAGCTGCAAGTGAGATCATTCTCACTTGGTACAGGCAGGCTCTCTAATGAAGCCTGAAGCTTTGATTTAAGACAAGAAATGTCATTATGGAATGTTAACTCTCGGTTCTTCATTACCAGCTAAAGTAAACGCCTCCAGATGATTCTCATAGAACATGCAAATAGTTGTTTATACGTTTCTAATGGTCACTGGCTCAAGAGTTATACCAATTGTAATTAGTGCTGTCTGTTTAATGACCTATAAAGTAGGATGTCTTCTTTGTTCTGGGTGGAAGACTCTGCCACTTTTTAAAGAGTTTCTTCCACGTGCGCTCTGCTCTTTTATTGATCAATAAAAGACCTGTTTGATTGTTAACCTCTTACTTTAAGTACTTAATTAAATGCTAAAAGTAATTAGGGCTTTACACTATCATAGTTAAATGGGACTTCCATGCCTCGAGGCAGTATACCTCTGATGTACTTCGGATTCAGGTGGGTGGAAAATTAATCCTGATTTAGATTGCCAGTTTGAGCTGCAAGACCTTTCTTGCTATTAACTAGCCATTTTTTAAAACATATTTTACTTCTTACATTAGCAGATCATCTCCAATTGTTATGAAGCAGTTGAAAAAAGAGCACTGCTGTTTGGGATAAACCTAATATAATTTGATGGTTAAAATTCATTTGTGTTATTTTTTGCTGTTTGTTCCCGGGTTTGAAAGATATCACAATGGTAAATTAACGTCCCCAAAATGTTCTGGACTGTGGAAGTGGAAAGACTGGTAACGTGACATTATAGACGCACAGTGAATAGAAAATATTTTTTATTGTAGAAAATTATCAAATAAAATGTAGGTTCAAGTTCAAGCATTACAAATACAAAATAACCCCTCTGTTGCATTCCACAGAAACCACCCCACCCTCCCACCCCCATTTCCAAGAGCAGGGCTGCCCACCATCACCGACTCAACTTGGGCATTCCTCACAAAGCACGGTGGGTGGAGGGTAGCCCTCAGCTCCCCCCTCCATTAGTCTGACCCGGCTTTCCCCAAACATACATGGAACAAGTTATCCAGGGGTCTCTCTTGTCCACACACCACAGTATTGAATAAAGGGGTTGTTTTTTTTTGCTCATTTTACATATTGAGTCTCCATACTAAAAGAATAAATTGCACCCCCAAACAAAATCTCTGCAAATAAGAGAATTCATGATCACAAATCTGCTTTTTCTTCTTCTTTCTCTTCAAGTTGCCCCCTGTTGATTCAACCTTGTGTTTCCTACTGCAAAAAAAAGATTGTATCTCCCCCCCTGTACAGTTGCTATAGCAGTCTACAAAAAGCCAGCTTGTGACTCAATAGTAGCTTGCAGGACTCCTTGCTTATAACTAGAGCATGAACAAAAAGTGTCAAAAAGGCGAGTTTTTTTTCTTTTGTATTAAATTTTAAAGAGAAATTAGTCACTGCATCTCAGGAGAAATGTTCCAGTTTTGGAAAGAAAAATTAGACAAAGGAATCAACGCAAGGATAAATTTCTTACCATGTCAATGTTTCTGAAGCTTTGTGTAGTTTGTAAAAGCTTCCAAACGATGCCTCTAGAGTCTAGACTCTAGACAAACTGCAAACTAACAAGTCACAGGGACCAGGCGGTATTCATCCTAGAGTTCTTCAAGAACTAACAAAGATATGTAATATGTCCCTTCGATCACCCTCTGTACCAGAGGACTGGAGAATGGCCAATGTAACACCCATTTATAAAAACGGTTCCAGGGGGGACCCAGGAAATTACAGGCCAGTTAGCTTAACATCTGTTCCAGGTAAATTGATGGAAAGCATTCTTAAAGATAGAATTGTCAAACATATAGAAGGGCAAGGCCTGCTGAGCAAAGCCCAACATGGCTTCTGTAAAGGTAGGTCCTGTCTCACTAACCTATTAGAGCAGTGGTTCCCAATGTGGGGCACACGCCCCACAGGGGGCAATTTGATTTTTAAGGGGGGCAATTTGAGAATGAGTTATTAACAGTGAAATTTTTGCATTTCTTATGGTTCTAGGGGCCTCATATACAGTATATAAATATATATTGTGACATATACATTTTAAAAATTAAAATCAGAATGTACACGGCGGTCAGCTGGTGACAAAGGAGAGGGGGAAAGCCCGCTAATAGAGAGGATGAATCTATGGTGAGACCACACTTGGAATACTGTGTACAGTTCTGGCCACCACACCTAAAAAAGGATATTACAGAGCTTGAGAAGGTGCAGAAAAGAGCAATCAAAATGTTTAAGGGATTAGAGCAACTGCCCTATGAGGAGCGGTTAAAACGCTTAGGGCTGTTTAGCTTGGAAAGAAGGCGGCTAAGGGGAGACATGATAGAGGTCTATAAAATTATGCATGGTATGGAGACAGTGGACAGGGAGAAGCTTTTCTCCCTCTTTCATAATACCAGAATGCGGGATCATCTGCTGAAGCTGGAGGGTGAGAGATTAAAAACTGATAAAAGGAAGTATTTTTTCATACAACGCATAGTTAAATTGTAGAACTCTCTGCCCCCAAATGTGGTGATGGCTGCAAACTTGAAAGGCTTTAAGAGGGGAGTGGACATTTTCATGGAGGAGAGGGGTATTCATGGCTACTAGATAAAATGGATACTAGTCATGATGCATACATACTCTCTCCAGGATCAAAGGAGCATGCCTATTATGATAGGTGCTGTGGAACATGGGCAGGATGGTGCTGCTGCAGTTGTCTTGTTTGTGGGCTTCCTAGAGGCACCTGGTTGGCCACTGTGTGAACAGACTGCTGGACTTGATGGGCCTTGGTCTGATCCAGCAGGGCTTTTCTTATGTTCTTATAATTAAAAATGAATCCTTATTTCCTGATGAATAGCTTTTGGACCATAATGTATCTTAAATTGAAAACTATCTTTAGGTAGATTTTTGCTCCAAAAGCACTTTATTTTTAAAAATTCAATTTAAATTTTAAAAAAATCCACCCTGATCACAACCATCAAAGTGCATTTCACTTCATAAGTTTTTCTCACATTTATTTATTTCAGTCACAAACCTATGCATAAAATGAGTAGCGCAAGCAAGAAAAAGGTTTGTCAGTATTCAGAGGAATATTTAAAATTTGGTTTCATACCCACTATCCATGATTAATGGTCTCCTTTCTGCCTCTTATGCCAACAATGCTTGACCAATTAATCAATGAAATGAGGTCGTCTTGAGGCGCATTTGAAGATGAAACATAGTGTGTATGTAAATTCAGATTTAAATTACTTCAAGTCTTTAAAGGAGAATTTTGAAAAAGGTCAACAATAAAGTCTCTATTCACTACACAAACTGTTACTGTCAGTCGTCCTCTTGAGGCTAGTTATGAAATTTCTTTACTCGTTGCTAAATCTGGAAAAAATCATACTATAAGGGAGGATTTAATTAAACCATCAATATCAGCATTTCTTAAAACAGTTCTGGAAAAAGATGACAAAAATGTGAAAGCCATGTCATTCAGTAACAATACTGTTAGCAGAAGAATAGATGAAATGAGTGAAGATATTGAAATACTATTTGTTGAAAAGCTGAAATCAAGAAAATTCTCAGTACAAATGAATGAATGTTCTTATGTTCTTATGAATCAGCTCTGAGAGACAGTGAGGCCGTATTGCTAACCTATGTAAGATATATTGATAAAGGTGTATTTGCCGAAGAAATGTTATTCTGCAAATCATTAGAGAGCACCACTACCACCACTGGTAAATATAATAAGCTAAAAAATTACTTAGATGTCAATAATATATCAATGGAAAACATAACATCTTGTGCTGCAGATGGTGCTCCTGTTATGATGGGCAAGAAAAATGGCTGCTTAAAATTGATGAAAGCCAGAAATGCTTCTTGTGCACTGTGTTATTCATAGAGAGAACTTAGTGTCCAAAAATATTTCTCCTGTTCTTAATGAGGTACTAAAATCCGTTATAAAATGTCTCAATGCTATCAAAGCTAATGCCAAATGTGAGCGTCTCTTCAAGCTATTTTGTGAAGATAAAACTGCAGACCATGTGAGACTTTTACTTCACACTGAGGTAAGGTGGCTCTCAAAGGGGAATTACTTGAAAAGATTAATGGAGCTATTTGATGTTCTTAGTGACTTTTTAAGTGACAAGCCTAAAATGAAGCACCCGCAAACAGTTGATGGTAAAGCATTTGTGAGGTGTTTAGCAGATATCTTTGAAAAACTGAATATGTTGAATAAACAACTTCAAGGAACAAATAAAACTCTTGTTGATGCAAAGACGAAGATATTTGGCTTCATTACATTTATAGAGTTATGTCAAAAACATATTTCTGACAAGAATTTTGACCTGTTTAATCGGCTAAAAAAATGTGAGGTGACTGATGCTGCTGTACTTGTCATTGTGGATCATCTGAAAATATTGACCTCAGATTTGAAAGAAAGATTTTCTGATTTAAAACAAATTGATTTTCCAACATGGGTGATGCAGCAGTGCTAGTCGATCTGTTTGATGTTTCAATGCAGAACCAAGAACAACTCTCGGAAATGCAAAATGATGAGTCAGTTAAAACTTTATTCAATATAAAAGGAGCGATGGCATGGCTTTGTGATGAGACAGAAACTAAATACCCAAATTCAGCCAACTTTGCAAGAAACCTGTTGTTACCGTTCCCATCTTCATATTTAGCTGAATGTGGCTTTAGTGAAGTTTTTCTCCCTCCCATAATACTAGAACGTGGGGTCATCTGCTGAAGCTGGAGGATGAGAGATTCAAAACAGATAAAAGTATTTTTTCACACAACGCATAGTTAAATTGTGGAACTCCCTGCCCCAGGATGTGGTGATGGCTGCCAGCTTGGAGAGCTTTAAGAGGGGAGTGGACATATTCATGGAGGAGAGGGGTATTCATGGCTGTTAGTTAGAATGGATATTAGTCATGCTGCATACCTATTCTCTCTAGTATCAGAGGAGCATGCCTATTATTTTGGGTGCGGTGGAACACAGGCAGGATGGTGCTGCTGCAGTCGTCTTGTTTTGTGGGCTTCCTAGAGGCACCTGGTTGGCCACTGTGTGAACAAACTGCTGGACTTGATGGGCCTTGGTCTGATCCAGCAAGGCTTTTCTTATGTTCTTATGTTAACTTGTATATAGACTCAACGAAGATGGAAAGATTCACAGATGAGGACCGTCAAGTGCTTAATCAGAGAATGTGTGTGTGTGTGAAGTGCCGTCAAGTTGCAGCTGACGTATGGCGACCCCTTTGGAGGGTTTTCATGGCAAGAGACTAACAGAGGTGGTTTTCCAGTGCCTTCCTCTGCACAGCAACCCTGGTATTCCTTGGTGGTCCCCCATCCAAATACTAACCAGGGCTGACCCTGCTTAGCTTCTGAGATCTGACGAGATCAGGCTAGCCTGGGCCATCCAGGTCAGGGCTGGAGAATAATATCCCAAAAGTTGACAGATGCTTTTAGAAAACGAAAATTGGATAAAGCACCCGGTCAAGACGGACTGAGGGCAAGTTATCTTAAATCCTTTGAACAATTGTTGATGCCTCACATGCAAAAAAGTGTTTAATGATCTTCTAACAGAGGGCAAAATACCTCCTCCATGGGAAGAAGCTCACATATCATTGATTCCCTAAGAGAACCAAGACGGAAACTACCCACAATCTTATAGACTGATTTCGTTACTGAATGTGGATTATAAGATATTTGCATCTATCCTAACAGAAAGATTAAAGATATGCATGTCAAGAATTATACATCCGGACCAAACAGGGTTTTTACTGAAAAGACAGCTAAAGGATAATGTAAGAGTGGTCTTAAATGCGATTAATTACTTGAGGAAAAGCAAAGAGAAAGCTGTCATATTGTTCTTAGATGCGGAGAAAGACTTTGATAACGTTTCTTGGAACTTCCTATTTCGGGTACTGCAAAATTTAAAATGTGGTCACCAATTCATGACAGCAGTTAAAGCTATATACTCCGTTCAGTCAGCTAGATTCTTAATGGATATCTGACGGACAGTTTTAAAATTGAAAAAAGGTAGCAGACAAGGATGCCCACTATCTCCGTTGTTATTTAATCTGACTATGGAAATTTTGGCATACAAGATAAGATCAGATTCCAGTATACAAAGACTAAGGTGTGAGGATCATTAGTACAAGATAAGAAGCCATGCAGACGACGTGGTGCTGATCAGTCAGTGTTCAGAGAGGTCGTTACAGGCAATTAAATGTCAAATTGATCAATTCAGTTATTTCTCTGGTTATAAACTGAATAAACAGAAGACCAAGGTGTATTTTTACAATGTGTCAGATGGAGAAAAACAAGAAATGATCAATGTGTCATAGCCAAAAGAAGTGTGAAATACCTTGGAATTCATATTCCGTCGGAAAGTGATACCCTTTATGAACTGAATCATAAAAGCTTCTGGGACAAAATAGTGCAAGATTTGGAAAGATGGAACAAATTACAAATATAGTGGTTAGGCCAGATTACTTCACTTAAAATGAACGTTTTGCCTACACTAATTTTTTTTATTTCAGACACTCCCCATTTACTTAGAACTTTCAATCATCAATACCCCTACTGAGATCTACCATGATACACAGATTACAAGATCCTGTGTTATGCCTTTCTGTAAACCTTTTAAAACTAATTTTCCTACTGTGGGTCTAGTTTGGGATGACAGATTTATGATGGAGAATGTGTTGACAAGTTACAGGTCTTTAAAGCCTAAAGTGCCCGGCCAACAACTTTCTTTAAATTACATGTACATGGGGGGGGGGGGAGAATCCTCAATGTGCTTCCTTGATTAGTGAATACCAGAGCATTCGTGCACTGCTGCATGTGAGAAAATGTTTGAATTTGGTAGTCAGAGGCAGTTTGGGGTGGTTTCTTTTCCCCCTTTCTCTCTGTTAAGCTAAAGGAGGTCTAACTGCACCTAGAAGGTCACTTTGGTGAACCCATGCAGCAATGGGGAACCATGGCTTTAGGCAGCAGTTTTTACAAGGGGCACCTTTTTTTCTCACTTCCTTGTCTTCACCCCAGGCGAACAGGGCATCATTTTGACATTTTGCTTCAGGTGTGGAAGTTTCCTGTGGCCAGAGCTGCTGCCAGTTGTCACTGGAGGGAAAGTGAAGGGTAGTGTCATAAAGCACTGCTAGAGCGTTTGCACTGTTAAAGCCACACTTGTTAGGTCCTTCTGCCTATTAGGTTGATGAACCACAAACCCAAATGGGTGCTGTGTGCGTGGCTCCAGGCCCAAACTAGCAGATTGGGTTGCATAAGAATAACCCAAAAAGTTCTTCAGTAATAGCTCTCACCATCTGCTTGGGAGGGGGAGCAGGAGCCTCGGTTCAATACCTACCACTTCTCCTGAAAAGACAATTGTTGCTATAAACAATTATCTGAACTGGGTTACACACATCCCAGCCTATTACTCCTTTGTTCCTGTGGCATTTCAAACATGCAAAGCGGCACACGCTTTAAAGGCATTCACATCCCTGAAGCAAGACAAACACTGGACTGCAGCTGTTTGGCAGCAGCAGCATCTGGATTCATAATGAATGAGGACAATGCTTGGCAAAATGGCAAGCATGAAAAGCTGCCAGCCCCTCACTCACGGCTATGGTATGAGTTGGTTCATATCTAAGTAGTAGTAGAAGAAGAGTTGGCTTTTATATGCTGACTTTCTCTACCACTTGAGGAAGAATCAAAGCAGCTTGCAATCACCTTTCCTTCTCCTCCCACAACAGACACCCTGTGAGGCAGGTGGACCTGAGAGAGTGTGACTAGCCCAAGGTCATCCAGCTGGCTTCATGAGTAGGAGTGGGAAAACCAACTTGGTTCACCGGATTAGCCTCCGCAGCTCATGTGGAGGAGTGGGGAATCAAACCCCGTTCTCCAGATCAGAGTCCACCACTCCAAACCACTGCTCTTAACCACTACACCACGCTGGCTCTCATGCTGGAGGTGAACCCATCCTTGCCTGGTCCAGCACTATCTGCCAGAGAAATAATTTTCTGTAGGCAGCCATAAGCTGTAACCTAAACTTGTACAGCCATTTTTGGGTCACGGCTAAATTATTTTCTTTTAGAAAATCCTACCAGGTCGCCTAAGTCAGCCTGTGACTTGATGGCACTTTCTACCACCACAGTTAGAGAAAGTCAAATCAACTGTGAATTTAGACTTCACCATCTTATGTTGTACTTAAATTGAATAGTGATGATGGGTGGAATAATTCATAAGGTTTTCACCTGACAGTACCCTTCACAGATTTTTTGGGAGGAAATGTGTCAGTTGCTGTTAATCACATGAGGATATTATTGCACTTGGAAAGAACCTGCAAGAGAAGGAAAGGGGAAGGAACAGCTGTTGCCGCACAGGAAGAGATGGTTGAGCAACATGTAAAATGCGGCATGTAACATGCTTTCTGAACACTTCTTATTAAAAGGATCATAAATAGGTTGGTGACTAGTGCAGAGCTGTGGCTGTGAACCAGGAAGTCCCTGGTTTAAATCGCACATCACGTTAGAATTTGCTGTTCTTTTGTCCCTGCAACCTGCAGTATATTTGAGATCCTGCTCTATCCCTTGGTCTCAAACGGTTTTTCCAAACGCATTTCTGTCCACAAAGGAATCATAATCTTAAAAATGTATAATATTAATTCAAATCTAGAGATGACACCATCATCCACTTGTTTGGTACTGAGATCGTGTATATGAAGTGCTGTGAACATCAGGAAGTGGTATACAGACAGTGATTATTAGTCTGCACAGTCATTCTGGGCAACGTAGGAGCAGCTAAGTGACTAGGGTGCAAGTAAGCTGGTATGTGCCAGTTTGGAGTGCTAGTAAGAAAATAGCCAAAGTGGTACCTCCCATCTTCTGTTTCAGCCCCCTGCCCGAAGACAGAAATGTAAATTACTTTTCACTCCCGTGCTCAGCAAGGTTTGCCACCACTGTTTCTCCTCAGAGGTAAGGACAGAAGTAAGGGTGTTCGTTGGGGCCCAAAATGAGCCAGGGTGGAAACCTTGCCTTTCTGTTACACAGTTGTACAAATGGGGCAACAGTTGTACAAAGTGACTCTGCTTCCTCTTCAGATGGAGTTCTTCTGAGTGAGAAAATTATGGCCCAGTGCTATTATGTCTTCCTGCATCCTTGAGATGTGCCAAGGTATGGCATCCCATTTCCTTTGGCTGATCACCACTGTAAACTTACAGAATGTTTGTACTGGGAGTTTATTTACGCGTGCATTCACTGAGCATGGAGGAGAAGACAAATGCCCGGAAACAGAGTGCTAGTCGGTACAGCAGCAGCTCCTCCTGCCCTAACAAACAGGATCCACTTGGAGCCACTGCAAGTCTGGTCAGCTGCAAAATTCAGATCTGTCACTCAGGCTGCAATCCTAAAAACACTTTCCCGAGAGCAAGCCCTGCAGGATAAACTGGAATTTACATCTGCATAGCTCTGTCAGCCACTAGCTACATTCCAGTGGCCACTAGCAGGGTGGGGATGAGGAGTAAAAAATTCCCCAGAACCGGGTTGCTCTGGAAACCCAAGAAGCCAGGTAATCCATCATGTGACATCAAAGGAACAACCAACAAGAAGCCTTGGGCTGGTAACTTAAATCTCAGGGCTTCAGCAACAGCTAGAAGCCTCTCTGGGAATTCATAATTGCTCACTTTTATCGCTTGAGATTGCGCTTGCTAGGTTTTTTCAGTTAAACAAAAGGATGAAGTGAGAGATTTTGGAGTCTTACCCCCCCCCCCGCTCTGTTCCCTAAGGATTGAAGAGTCCCTTCTCTTTCTCTCTGGAGAGAGCAAAGAAGTTAATTGCACCGAAGCCGGTGGAGCTTATTCCCTCCCTTTTCCTCTTCCCTGTTCCTTTCATTCTCAATTTTGTGTTTCTTTAAATGTGTGAGGATGTAACCAGACAAAAGACTAAATTTGAGGGCAGAAAGGTACCGGCTGGATATTAGGGAAATTGTTTTTTACAGTAAAAGTTGTTCGGTAGTGGAATCAGCTACCTAGGGAGGTGGTGAGCTCCCACTCACTGGCAGTCTTTAAGCAGAGGATGGACAATCCCTTGTCAAGGATGCTCTAGGCTGATCCTGCATTGAGCAGGAGGTTGGACTAGATGGCCTGAATGGCCCCTTCCAACTCTACGATCCTATGGTTCTCCATTTGCACCACACAATAGCATTCTATTGGGAGATGGGAGATGGGCTTTGAACTGGTGTGGTTCTCAATGGTACTTTGCAGTTCGTAGCATCTGCCATAGCCATGACTAAAGAGAAGGGAAGGAGAAATTGGTCTTGCTTGAACAAGTTACAGCTAGGATTGCCAACTCAAGGGTGGGAAATTCCTGACGATTTTGGCGGTTGGAACCTGGGGAGGGTGGGGTTTGGGAAAGAGAGAGATCCCATCAGAATATAACGCCGTTGAATCCACCCCCCAAAGCAGCCCTTTTCTGCAGGGGAACTAATATCTATAGTCTGGAGATCAGCT
Source organism: Euleptes europaea (assembly GCF_029931775.1). Lineage (NCBI taxonomy): Eukaryota > Metazoa > Chordata > Lepidosauria > Squamata > Sphaerodactylidae > Euleptes > Euleptes europaea. The sequence goes on along the minus strand of NC_079313.1, from coordinate 27,237,816 downwards.
GTAATTCTGGGAGATCTCCAGGCCCCATCTGGAGGTTAGAAACCCTAGTCATCGCACGTTTTTGAGGCAGCATGTGCATTTTGGGACTTAGGCAATACTTTCTTCATGTCCATTGCTGTTCCAGAAATGGAAGAGTCTTGGGTAGCTCCTTCACATGTAACACTGGAGTGATTGCATATAGTTATTCTGGAACAAAACTGATTTAGCAATATGATCATGGTTAAGGCATCACCCCTTTGAAAGGGTGATACTCAATTATGGCTTTTCCCCAGCAAGCATTAGTCACTAGTCACTCCCAAATCCACACTGCAAACACAGAACTTGAGTCATGAGAAGAAAGGGAAATTCTGCTGAAGCAGTCCAAGTGCACTTAGAAGTGCCAGCTCCGGGTTGGGAAATACCTGGAGATTTTGGGGTGGAGCCTGAGGAGGGCAGGCTTGTGGTGGTGGGAGAACTTAAATGTAGTATAATGCCGTAGAGTCTATCTTCCAAAGTGCCCATTTTTTCTAGGTGAACTGATCTCTGTTGGCTGGAGATCAGTTGTAATCCCAGGAGATCTCCAACCACCACCTGCACTTTATATTTGAAAAGATCTTTAGAAAGTGAATTTCAGGAAAAGGGAAGCTAGGCTGCAGCCTGCAGGTGGAGTCAGAATCAGAAAGCAAAGACAGGCCTGACAAGAAGTTGACAGAGGGTGCTCTGTTTGAAAAACCAATTCACCTCAGCGAGGCCGTGTTGCGTTACTTCCTTCGTTGCAGTTGCTCTGTTTCAGTTATTAGCGAAGTGGGGGTCACTTCCTGGTGTGCTTGCAACGTCCAAAAACTCTCAGAGGAATTGCAGAACTACAAGCACGCAGGGCCCATCGGCTGCATGCTCAAAGGGAAGACGGTCTGAGACAGAGCAGTATTGTCGAGGCATCTGGTTTGTCCCTGATTTATGATGTCTCTCGCTGAAACAATCCGGCTTTGGAGCGAGGGCGTGTCTGCAGCAGACTGCAAAAACTGGACAGCCGCTTTGGACGCTTTCTCCTCCATCCAGAACCCTTCTTCCAAAATCTGCTTTAACATTGGCTGCATCCACCTGACGATGGGGAATTTGGCCGAGGCACTGCAGGTGAGTGCATGAATGCTAAAATTCTTGCCGATCTTGGCTGAAACAGGTAGGCTGCTGGGGCTCGTAGCCAGAGAACACACAATGGAGCTGTGATGGACAGGAGGCTGAAGGGGGAAACAGCCACTCCGCTTAAGGCTGCAGGAGTGATGCTCCAGCATCCAATCACCTTTGAGAAGATGGATGGAAAGTTAGAGGGAAGCACAGCAGGAGAGAGCTCAGATCTGCCGCAGGGAGAGAGCAGAGGCAGCTCAGGTCTGGCTCAGCAAAAGAGCAGAGCGAGTGAAGGGTAGCTCAGCCTACTAGCATTGCAGAGTGGTTTAGCTCCATCTCTGGGAGATAATCGAGTACCCAATTGTTAGGCCTGTCTCTGGTAATGAGCAGACCTTGTACCTTGGTTAGAACCAATGAACTCTGACCGTGAAAGCCTTCGACCTTGTACCATTTAGTCTGACTCTTGGAAAAGGGCAGGCTGGTGTGGGTGGCATCCTGAGTGCGCGTGAGACGATCCAGCCTAGTATCTAGTCAGTAAAAGACTGCTTGAAAGAGGGATGCCAGCTCTAGGTTGGGAAATACCTGGAGATTTTGGGGGCAGAGCCTGAGGAGGGTGGGGTTTGGGGAGGGGAGGGACTTCAATGCTGTAGAGTCCAGTTGCTAGGGTTGCCAACCTCTAGATGGTCTCAACAAACACAATACCTATGCTGATGATAACGTAGCTGTGAAAACAGCAGCACGAAGGCTCACAATGGCGTGAATATTGCTATTTCAAAATTATTCTGAAAATCTTGACAATTTTTATAATATTTATAACTGAAAATAAGAAAGCATTACTTCATGCATAGATACAGATTCAACTATACTAAGTGCACCACAGAGACTGTCCACGTCTACACCACACGTCTGTGGAAGTTTTTTTGAACTTACCTGAGGACACAGTTGCCTATTGAGCACGTATTTTGTTTTGGTGTACTTACCTTGAGTTGAATCTGTATCTATGCATGAAGTAACGCTTTCTTATTTTCAGTTATAAATATTATAAAAATTGTCAAGATTTTCAGAATAATTTTGAAATAGCAATATTCACGCCATTGTGAGCCTTCGTGCTGCTGTTTTCACAACCTCTAGATGGTGACTGGAGAGCTCCCGCTATTACAACTGATCTCCAGGTGATAGAGATCAATTCACCTGGAGAAAATGGCCGCTTTGGCAATTGGACTCTATGGCATTGAAGTCCCTCCCCCCTCCAAATTCCACCCTCCTCAGGCTCCATCCCCCAAATCTCCAGGTATTTCCCAACCCAGAGCTGGCAACCCTACCAATTGCCAAAGCGGCCATTTTCTCCAGGGGAACTGATTTCTATCCGCTGGAAATCAGTTGTAATAGCAGGAGATCTCCAGCTACTACCTGGAGCTTGGCAAGCCTACCTTGAAAGCATTAAAGAAAATTCTAACTACATTACTAGTTTAAATGCATGTGCGTCAGCCAGGTTTGTCTGCCTGGAGACGTGTGCTGCTGAACTGATTCATGTCTACCTGGAGACCTGTGCTGCTGAGCTGTTTCTTGAACCCAACCTGTAAAGAAATAAATCTTCTTTGTTGTTTATGTACTTGTTGGGTATTAAGTAGCGAGCTTTGTTGCATGTCAGACAGTCAAGGGTTCATATTGAATGTATAGATGCTGACCAGTTCAAGGAAATGATGTAATGTGTTAATTAACCAAGTGGTCAGCAGAGTATCCATTGCAGACGTGTGTGCTTGTCATGTACACCAACAATCTGCATGTTTACTGCTTTTACAATCCTTTGTAAAAAAAGTGAAGGCAGTATCCAGTTTGAGTTTCTTTTTTTCTTTTTTTTAGATATTTTTATTGATTTTTAAAATTATCTGGGGATACAGGAAAGGAAAAAGGGTAAAGGAAGTGTAAAGAAAATACGTTTGTTACCCCCTAACATAGTTTACTTAGTCATCATTTTTTAACATATTGTATTTAATCACCAAAATCATTTTCATAACATTTAAAAGAATCTATTACTGTTTTCTAATCTTAATAAATTCCTTTTAAAAAAAAGGGGGGGGAGATTTTTTTTATCCAGTTTGAGTTTTGATACCAGCCTGTAAGGATGGAGAGGCGACTTTGTCCTTCAAGAATGCCTACTCAATTGTAAGCTTAGCACCTGCCAGACGCTTCTGGCAAGGTTAGGAAACTTAGCAATGTAGAAAGGATTATTTGTTTTACTCCCAGTGACCCCTACCCTTTGAGTTTAGCTAGTAAAGATTGGTTTTTACTGAAACAAACGACTTCGTTTCTTTTGTGCGCGTGTGTGACTGATCCTATCTTTTAATAAGCCATGACCACGATCCTATCCCTCTGAATGGTGGCAGTATTAATTAATAACCCTAACAGTACTAACCTCAGTAATCTCCATATTCTCCTTGCGCACCACAAAACTCACCTCACAGCAGTGAACCATGCCTATGCACTTGCCACCTTAAGAACACCTACTAACTGAGGGGAAGGTTTATATTTTAAAACCAGCCCAAAAACCATATTTTTCCCAAATATGGAAAAATATATGGAAAAACCATATATTTCCCAAAAACCATAGGAGACTGCGTGGGTCCCCTCAGTAAGCCGAAAAGACTTGTCGCAGGAACATTTTTAGGTTCGTGTTGAACTGAGAAAATGGCAGCTTTGGCAAGTGGGCTCTATAATATTGAATCCCCTCCCCATACCCCACCCTCCACAGGCTATGCCCCCCAAATGTCCAGGTATTTCCCAACCCGGAGCTGGCAACCCTACATACATAGGTTATGGACGGCTTGGTAGGTCACCAATTGTGCGGGCCTCGGGTAAGGCGCTTGCAGAGGGGGTCGCTGAGCCCATCGGCTGATACTGGTTGCAGCTAGGAGTCCAGGAACCCTACGATGTTGTGGGTACACTTTGGGGCAGAAATTATGCTTGTGTATGAATTATTGTTGTTGCCTACAGGCCTTTACCAGGAGCACTAACTGCGACAAACACTTAGCAGTGGCCTACTTCCAGCGAGGGACTGTCACCTACAGGATGGAAAAGTGAGTAGTAATACATGAAGGAGGAGGGGAAAGTTTGCTCTTCGGAAAAATTTTGTGCAGACAGGGTTTCTCTTTCTTACTGGAACAAAACCGCCCAAAGAAGAAACAAGACAAGAGATTTTGAACTAGACGTAAGGAAGTGGATGGAGTTAATAACACAATATGAAATGGCCTAGGGCCGGATCCTATGACTCCCTCCCACTGAACGGTATCGTCTCATTTCCTTTCACCAAGCCTTTCAATAGAGAAGGACTTCCTTAAACAAAGAAGTAGGGTTTTTTTCATCAGAGGAAACCTTCATCAGAAAAAACTTATCCGTTGGGGGAGGTCTTTCTCTCTTGGAGATTGTAAGATGGTATAGGGGTTCACACTTGATGCACTTTTATATGTGTTATGTATGTATATCTGGTATGTTTTTATGCTGGTCTTGGACCGTATTAAACTCCCTCTCTCTTGGAGGATGACTTAGAAGAATGTGTCATAGGATCCAGCACATACACTAGCATATTTTGTCATTTTTTAAATTCTGGAATAAATTCTATTATAAGTGTTACTGTTTGTTTTTTAACATGGAATCTGACACAACAAGGATGCTACTGTAGTTTATGACATTACTTTGGCCGTCCGTTTTCTGCTTAACCAATAAGTACAGCTCTATGTACTCAATGCTTTTTTAAAATAATGCTGTGTCAGAATAGCCCAAGTTCTGCACTGTTGGAAGCTGAACACTGTCACTTTATTTGTTTGTTTGTTTGTTTGTTTAAAAGCATTTTTGTACCACCTTTCCACTCAATCAGGGTCCACAAGGAGGAAAATCATAAACTTTAAACCAGTGGTTCCCAACCTTTTTTTGACCAGGGACCACTAGGACTTTTTTGTTCAGTGCAGGGACCCCAAGGTTCAAAATAAAAATTCTGAGAATTTGAAAATAAACTTTAATCATAACTGTTAGTTAAACATTAAACTTAGAATAATATTTGAATATATTTTTTATAATAGAAAACTTTTAATTGAAAATATTAATTTATGATGGGTTTATAACTTTGTTTCGCGGACCTTAATTTAGTTCTCGCGGACCCCTGGGGGTCCATGGACCCCTGGTTGGGAACCAGTGCTTTAAACAATTAAAAAATACTTTTAAAATTATAATTATAAATTTAAATGTACATGGGCAAAGGCCGCCGCATATTGGGATGAAGTGGCAAAAACGGATTTTAAAAGTATTGTTAACGAATTATAGTACAATATGATTTTAAATATGATATAATAATAGAAATTTTCTTTTTGTAATGTCATAACACGCCATCGGAAGTCCAATGGTGATGGGCACTGTGGTGGGGGGGAGGGATTTGGACTCAGGGCACTACGGGGTTTATAAAGAGAATTGAATATTGTATTAATAATGGAAAAGTAGTGCGCTATATATGTGATTTTTTAATGTATGTATTTTATATTTTTTTCTGTTTTTGTTTTGTTTTGTGTTTATTATAAAAATAATAAAAAATAATAAAAAATTATAATTATAAAATTTAATTAAAACGTATTAAAAGCAACACTAGAGGGAGGGCCAATAACCATTATTATGTATATGCCGGACAAAACAAAGAAGTCTTTACCTGCTAGCAAAAAACACCAATAGAGGGAGACAGACAAATCTCCCTGGGGAGAGAGTTCCAAAGTTTTGGTGCCACAATGCAGAAGGCCCTTTCTCAGGTTGCCACCCGTCTAGTCTCAGATGGCGGGGCCAACCGGAGAAGGGCTCCCAAGGATGGCCGGAGTTTGTATTGGAGAAGACAGTCCTTGAGGTATTTTGGTCCCAGGCTGTACAGGGCTTTAAAGTTTAATACCAGCACCTTGAATTGAGCCCGGAAGCAAATTGGAAGCCAGTGTAGGTGCAACAAGACTGGAGTGATATGGTACTTATGACCCACTCCCGTCAACACTCTGGCCACAGCATTCTGTACCAACTATAGCTTCTGGATAGTCTTCAAGGGCAGTCCCATGTAAAGTACATTTCAGTAATCTAATCTAGCTGTTACCAGAGCATTCACCACAGTGGCAAGATGTTTTCTGTCCAGGAAAGGCCACAGCTGGCTCACCAGCTGAAACTGCTGAAAGGGACCCCTGGCCACCACTGCCACCTATTTATCCAGAAGCACCCCAAGCTATGAACCTGCTCCTTTAGGGGAAGTGCAACCCCATCTAGAACAGGGGATAATCCATTACTTGGGTCAGATCTTCCCTCTACCAGTAGCACATCCTTTTAGTCAGGATCAAGTTTCAACTTATCCATTCCAAAACTGTCTCCGGTCACCTGTTCACAGTTTCCACAGCCTCCCTGGGATCTGATGGTAGTGCAAGACAGAGATGAGTGTCATCTGTATATTGGTGGCAGCTCAGCCCAAATCTCCAGATGACCTCTCCCAGTGGCTTTACGTAGATATTGAAAACCATGGGAGACAAGTTCTGCACCCAGGATCAAATTTTGTATGTTTTCTGCACTTGCATGGAATTGCAGAAATGCACACCCCTACCTATTGTATCCCTCTTGGCTGGTTTCTAAAGAGCGCTAGCAATTCCTGAAGATGGCTTCAAAAGGAGCTCTGTCTATTATGATAAAAGGTGGAAATCAGTTTTCTGAGGCCTAGCATAGCCATCATGGTAAGTCTAGTAATGCCAAGTCTGAGTAGGCTTGCCAGCTGCCCTGTGGGAGTGGGGGATACCCCACTTGAAGCAGCAGGAGAAAAAAAGCAGTTGCCGTGCTGGCCGTGTGATGTCACTTCCAGGGAACGCCCAGAAGTGATGCCATCCCTCTTAAGGTATTGTCAAAACTCTATGGTTTTAACATAGAGTTTCCAGTGACTCCTAGTGTCGTGGGACACCTCTTTCGTGTTTTTTCCTAGAAGTGGCATCATGCTGTCACTCACACCCCCTCCCCAGGTCTTCCATTGATTGCTATGCCATACCTGGCAACCCTAAATCTGAGGCATGTCGAACCTAGAGTGAAAGTCTGCTAGGTCTCTGTTTTGCCTGGCTCAGAAACACCTGGATCCATGCCATGGTGACATTGAGACTAGACTACTGTAATGCACTGTACATTGTCTCCCAACTAAATCAATTTGGAAACTCCAGTTGGTGCAGAATGCTGCAGCTTGGCTGTTATCAGGAGCTAAATGGAGCATACTTATCACTCCCATTCTGCAGTCACTCCACTGGCAACCTGCAAATGGGCAAAATCAACAACTGATAGGGTTGCCAGGTCCCTCTTCGCCACCAGTGGGAGGCTTCAGGGGTGGAGCCTGAGGAAGGCGGGGTTTGGGGAGGGGAGGGGCTTCAATGCCATAGAGTCCAATTGCCAAAGCAGCCATTTTCTCCAGGTGAACTGATCTCTGTCGGCTGGAGATCAGTTGTAATAGCAGGAGATCTCCAGCTAGTACCTGGAGGTTGGCAACCCTAACAACTGACCATACATGTGCCTTCTCCATTGTGGCCCCCACCTTGCGGCATGGCCTGCCTGAGGAGGTCACAAAGGGTCCACTTCTCTTGGCTTTCCACAAACTACACAAAACTGGATTATTCAAGAGGGCTTTTCTATGCAGACAATAGGGTAACACTGTACAAAATTATTCACAGTTACTTGGAAAAAACTATTTGGGACGGTGGTCCATACTACTGTGTATAGTGTTCTGTAGGCTGGATCTTACTATGTAATTTTGCATCGTCTAATGTGATGTTAATACTTACCCTTTGCTTCAGTTCTGTTTTTTAGATTTCTGGTAGGTTCTACAACCCAAATCCTATTTCAGTATTTACTGAAGGTCCCATCCCCACTCTGTATTGACTCACTCTGTGTAATCTGCTTTGAGTCCCAGTGAGAAAGGTGAACTATAAATAACTTAAATAAAAATGACATTATGACTGTATCCCTTGCTTTCTAGTTATCAGTTGGCCATTAATGAGTTTAAAGAGGCACTGGCTCAGCTGCGTGGAAACAACCTAATAGATTACAAGATCCTGGGCCTGCAGTATAAGTTTTTTACTTGTGAGGTAAGTTCTGATCTTGTTGAACAAAGCTCAGAGCAGTTAACCAGAAGCAGAAGATGATGAGAAATTAGGTTCTAACTCAATGCTGCTTGATTTCAAGACGTCGGAAACTGGCATAGGGGTCGGTTTAATGGATGATCTGTTTTTCAGGCACATTATTATCCTGTCCTTCCTCTGAGGAGCTCTGGATGGCATACACAGTTTTCCCTTCCTCCGTTTTATCCTCACAGTAACTGACTCTGTGATGTAGGTTAGGCTGAGAGAGTGTGATTGTCCCAAGATCACCCAATGAGCTTCATGGCTGAATAAGGATTGGAACCCAGGTTTCCCAAATCCAACCCTCTAACCATGACACAACACTGGCTCCAACCATGCACTGGATCCTGCCATTCCTCCAATGAGTTCAAGTTCCCTTTTTGCCTTTTCAATAATCCTCGGAGGAAGTCTAGCCTAAAGAGGAAGTCTAGCCTAAAGAGGAAGTCTAGCCTAAAATCATTCTGCAAGCTTCAAGGATACAACCTAAGATCTCCCCAGTCCAAAACCAGCCCTCTAATCCCAACCACATACTAGCGTACTACGGGAATATATGGGATTTTGTGTTCTTTGACTCTCCTGCTCTTGGTCTGGCAGGTGTTATCCAATATAGCTCTTGCCCACGCTAAGTTGGAAGACTGGAAAAAAGCTGAAGAGCACTTAACAATGGCGATGAAAATGAAGACGGAGCCACGACATTACAAAATAGACAGGGCCATGGAATCCATCTTGGTAAGAAAACACAAGAAAAGAGGGGAAAATAATCTAGACCAGGGGTGGGGAACGTCAGGCCAGGGGGCCGTATAAGGCCCACAAAATCATTTGGTCTTTGTGGGTCCTGGCAGATGTGTAGCTCAGAAGGCTCTAAGACTGGCAATCCGCTCAAAAACAAGTCGCTCTCCGTGGCAGACACTCGGAGCCATCTCCGGTTGTGCCTCTTGGCTAAATGTTTGACCAAATATAGCAGGCTAATTTTTAAGTTGATAATTTTGTATGGCCCGCAAATGATGTTATAAATATCCAAATGGCCCTTGGCAGAAAAAAAATTCCCCAGCCCTGTGTTAGGGTCTCAATCTACCTGTCCTTTCTCCAGGAAGCTTACGTTGGCCTACAAGAATTTCCTTTTCTCCATTTTATTCTCACAACAACCCTGTGAGGTTGGTGAGGCTGAGAGGGCTCAAGATCACCCAGTAAGTTTCATAGAGGAATGGAATTGGAGCCTGTCCTAGTCATATACTTTTAATACTAACTCATACTGGTTCTGACCCCTTTGCAGCTTGGGGTCTTTTGCTACAGCAGATTTCCTCCCATCATAGAAGAAGAATTGGTTTTTATATGCCGACTTTCTGTACCACTTAAGGCAGAATCAAAACCGCTTACAATCCCCTTCCCTTCCCCTCCCCACAACAGACACCCTGGGATGTAAGTGGGGCTGAGAGAGCTCTAAGAGAGCTGTGACTAGCCCAAGGTCACCCAGGTTTTGCGTGTAGGAGTGGGGAAACAAATCCAGTTCAGTAGATTAGCCTCCGCTGCTCATGTGGAGGAGTGGGGAATCAAACTCGGTTCTCCAGATCAGAGTCCACCACTCCAAACCACCGCTCTTAACCACTACACCACGCTGGCTCTTAATCAGTCCTTCTCCTGGATTCTTTTGTCTTCAGAGAACTGGGGTTCTGCTCTCCCACCCCAATACTTGTCTAATTAGCGTACCTCTGGCTGTAGAGCAAATGGGGGCTTCCCAAAAATTTGTTTTGTATTTGCTTGGGGGGGGTGTTATTTGTTGATGTATGGTAACTGCACCCCACCAAAACTTTAAACAGGAAAGACTGCGTGGTAAGTACAAGTGCTCCATTTTCTGCATATCTGGGGGAATACCAAATGTTTTTGCATTGTTGGTATATTTTTATGTATTTTAAAGGTTTCTGTCTTAATAACTAGCAATCTGGGTTCAGTCTTAGTCTTTCTACCTTGGGCAAATTAAGAAATGGCTCAAACAGCCAATCCTCTCTGCTTGAGGTTTCTTAGCCTTGAAGGGGAGACTCTGTACAAGCGCAGAAGCGCTCTTGCTGCACAAGCTCGGCCATGCCACTGAAAACAGCTCCTGGGGCTAAGCTCAAAGGAAGCTCCAGCGGAAGAGAGACGCAAACACAGCACAGCCCAAGCCTCCGTTTTCAGGGGGAAGCAAACTCGCTCCTTGTACAATTGGGTCCCAACCCACATAGTACAAAGGGAGTGGCTTACATACATTGTCTGAATCGGGGTTGAGGTGGTAGAAAGTCAAGTTGCCAAAGACAAAGCCCTCCAGCAGGGCTACGCTGCTCTTGCCTTCCATGCCCTATGCTCCATCTGGCCACTAGATGTCGCTGGCGGGTCCTCTTTGGGGGCGGGGGGCCGTTGTTGTGCTTCCTCCTGGCTAGCTCTCAAGGGCCAGACCCTTGAGAGCTAGCCAGGAGGAAGCACAACGACGGCCCCCCGCCCCCAGAGAGGACCCGCCAGCGACATCTAGTGGCCAGATGGAGCATAGCTGCGTCAGCTGCCCATGAAGGGGAAAGGAGCTAAGAACTCTATAGATTTATAGTAGCGTTCTTCGGGAAGAAGGTATTTGTTTATTCCTGTCTTGGCTGGCTCGGGGGCCGGATGAGAGTGCTCAAGGGGCCGGATTCGGCCCGCGGGCCTTATGTTTGGCACCCCTGATATACATGTTATAGAGCCCCGTGGCACTGAGTGGTAAGCTGCAGTACTGCAGTCAAAAGCTCTGCTCACGACCTGAGTTTGATCCCGACGGAAGTCGGGTTCAGGTAGCCAGCTCAAGGTTGACTCAGCCTTCCATCCTTCCGAGGTCGGTAAAATGAGTACCCAGCTTGCTGGGTGTAAAGTGTAGATGACTGGGGAAAGCAATGGCAAACCACTCCGTAAACATAGTCTGCCTAGTTAACGTCAGGATGTGACATTACCCCATGGGTCAGTAACGACCCAGGGCTTGCACAGGGGACTACCTTTACCTTTATACATGTTATAATTCCATGTGGGTAGCCATGTTTGTCTGAAGCAGCAAAATAAAACAGGATTCCAGTGGCACCTTAACGACTAACAACATTTATGTCAGTGTGAGTTTTCTTGAGTCAGAGCTTGCTTCATCAGATGCAATGGTGAGTAAATCCATTAGGCAGATACACACACACACACACAGATCTGCCAACAACAGAAAGATTGAGGTAGGGATGTTACAAATGGAGTGCTGCTTAAAACAATATCCAATCAAAGGATGATGATGATAATAAATTTTTTTGCGGCTATTTGCCAGATAATCAAAGGAGTAATCAATCTACCCTGAGTAAATGAAGACCACTCAACAGTTGGGAATGGTCTTCAACCACTCCAAGTGAATTGATTATTCTTTTGTTTGGATATCATTTTAAACTGCTCTCTCCCAGTAACATCCCCCATACTTTTCTGTTGTCAGCAGGTTTGAGCTGCCTAATGATTACCACTTTGTGCATGCTATGAAGTGAGCTCTGACTCACTTCATAACTTGCTGGAATACATCTTGTTAGTCTTTTAGGTGCTGCTGGACTCCTATTTTGTTTTATGTACACACTGTGGTTTCCATTTGGACCAGAATTGTGTAGCACAGGGAGGGGCTCATAGTCCCTTGTTCTGTACAAAGTCTCAACACGATACCGAAAAGCTCTCTGAACAACCTCAATTTCTGTCCCCTTGGGGGTTTTTTTCTGGCTAAATTTTGGCAAGATTAGAATCAATCTGAGTTTAGGATTGAGACATTGAGACATTTCTGGATATTGAGACATTTCTGGATATTTGGGGGTGAGGAAGGTGGTTTGGAGAGGGGAGGTACCTCAGTGGGGGTATAATGCCGTAAAGTCCACCCTCCATAGCTGCTGTTTTCTCCAGGGGAAGTGGTCTTTGTAGTCTGGAGATCAATTGTAATTTGGGGAGATCTCCAAGCCCCACCTGGAGACTGGCAAGCGTTTTTCAACCTCCTCTTCGTTTCACAGTTTGAAATCCCTGCCTTGACATTAGCAATTTAAAGGGGGAGTATTCAAATGACAAAGCAGGGGGCTGAGTGGAGGATGAAAGGTTAACCCCCCCTTCCTCGTACGGCTCTGAGGCGAACTGAGGTGACATGAACCTGAAATTTCAGTTGGCTGACAGATACTGCTGTACTGGTGGTTTACACTTGAGAATAAAATGGGAAGGCCGGGAATATGCCCTAAGGAAAACAACTTGCCCTCTTGTCTACCTGCCAGTCCTGAGGATAAATCCTTCCCCAGGAGACCCTGAGAAAACAGGTTAAACCACTGAAACTCTGGGTCACATCCTGAGACCTGGCAACCCTACTCAGCTGTGTAGCAAAGGTAGAGTCAGGAGGTACAATTTGTTGTGCCAGGTTGAGAAAAGCTGCACTTGTTGAGATCTCCTCTTCTAGGTAACTATTAAAGTTACAAAAGGGGTCTGGTCCTCTTTTCTATTTGTTTGACACAGGGCACATGTTTGGCCTTGATGTAAAGGAAGTGTCCTTCAGTATCCAAAGATATTGCAGCCACATGGTATGTTATATTTCTCACAGCATTTTGGAAGAGGTAGAAAAGGGATTTCTTTAGTGGAGGACTCAGGAGTAGTACAGCTGAAAAACAAAGGGGTTAAATGCAGGATCTAAAGTAACAAGTATGGGAAACAAAAATAGTATGCACAAAAAATATCGGTGCAAGCTCTGTTTTCAGCAGCTCGCCTGGAAAAAAAAAGTGATTGATTTTGTGTGTGTGTGTGTTTAATGTGCAGAAGCAAAGACTTTTCGAGCTCTTTACAATACCTGAGGGGAAGCTGTTTCGGCCCAATGAAAAGCAAGTGGCCCAGCTGGAGAAGAAAGATTACTTGGGGAAAGCCACGGTAGGAAGTCAATCAGCAACAGAAGGAGAAGTAATGGAAAATTTCACCCCCAATGAATTAATAAAGAATCCTTTTTAAACTCAGCTCAAATCAGAACCATGTTTCCAACTGACCAGAAGCAAAGAATGTCCTGCCCTGCCCTTCTCTTGTGTCAAAAAGCTGTGTGGTGTGCAGAAATCACAGGATCATAGAGTTGGAAGGGGCCATACAGGCCATCAAGTCCAACCCCCTGCTTAATGCAGGATCAGCCTAGAGCATCCCTGACAAGTGCTTGTCCACCCTCTGCTTAAAGACTACCAGTGAGGGGGGAGCTCACCACCTCCCTAAGTCGCTGATTCAGTGGATGCCTCTTTTCACAGCAGGGAAAGAAGCAGTGCCGCCTTCCAGTCGCCACCAAGCATCCTACTGCAAAAGGCACAGCTACAGAGTCTTGTTGAAAAGTTGCTGGTCCGTAACCCTAATTTTGCCGTAACCCTAATTTTGCCGTAACCCTAATTTTGCTTATTGAAATATCATTCCTTAAATCACTGCTTATGAAATATCTTAAGAAGTGTCACAAACTCAGTATTCACAGAGCAGAATCACAATAGGGTTCAGTTGAAGTAGGGTGTATTTAATTTTGGATACCTTAATGTTGTTCTTGGATCAAGCAAAAGAACGAAAATGAGCAGGCAGAGATGAGGACGGAAAAGAAGGTAAATGGCCCACAATCCTTTGGGCTGTGGTCTCAGTCATAACTCCAAATTCTGTTGAAGGCAATAGACAGTGGCTAGAACTTTTCATTCAAGGTGCTTTCAGACTGGGATTCATTGAACAAAATTTAAATGTAGTAAATGACAAGGTAAGAATTGTTATAAACAGCTATTGGGTGACATTTCATCCTGGTTGCGACTTCCAGCTTGAATGAGGAATCTTGTTCTTTTAGTTCATGTAGCACCCAAAACATGGCATTAACCAAACCCTGGTTGCAATTTAGTCTTTGTTTTCAGAAATAGTCTTTGTTTTCAGCCTGGGGAAACTAGAACAAGAATGCACAAAAACGATTTACCAGGTTGAATAAAGCACTGTTTTTCTATCCACCTCCAGGTTGTAGCATCTGTGGTTGACAAGGATGAGTTTTCAGGCTTTGCTCCCCTTCAGCCCCAGGTAAGACCCATTCACTTCTTATCAGCCAGCCACTTGTCTTGTTTTGTTCATGCTTGCACAGCTCAGTGGGCACCAAACTGGCTCCCAATGACTGGCCCAGAATCACATGCTCACAGCTTTGATTGACTGTCCTACTTCTTCAAGCCTGCTTGCGTCCCCCTCCTCCCAACATGGTCTGCTGGTGATGCTGAAGATGTAACATTCTCACTCTGAGGGTGGAGGACGTCTTCAGCAGCGGGTGGTTTCCTACTCATGCGCAGGGAGGCAGGATTCTAAATTTCCTCTTCCTGTCCCCTGAGCTAGGACCTCCCTCTATGTTTCAGTTTTCCTTCTGCCTCAGAGGGAGAAAGCAGTATAGAGCCTTAGCTCTGCATTACTAGATTAGGATTATTCCTTTAAACTATTTATCTAACCCTACCTACTACCTATATCCAGTTCCCTATTCTAGTCTCCTTCAGTCTTCATTCTGTCTCATTCCCCCCCCCCTTCTAATCTGGAGAAAATGGCAACCCAGGAGGAACGTGAAGAGCTGATGTCTGGAGATGAGCAATTAGTGGCTGGACTCCTCTCTCCACAGCAGCGCAATTCATCACCCTCTGGGAATCACAGACGTGAAAGCCCTAGGAGTCGAACGGGGCATAGCCTCTGACTCACTCTCCTCCTCTGGGCTTTCGGAGCAATCTGAAAGAAGGGGGTGGAATCCAAGCCTCGTTTTTAAAAAGCCTTTCTTTAGCTCAGAAAGAGCTCCGAGGTAGCAGGAAGCACTTGAATCCCCACCTCTTTACACACTGCTTTGTGATTGGCTGTGAGAGAAGCCAGTCTTCTTTTTTCCCCTATTTAACCATCGGCATGCTGCTTTGAGGAGGGGGTTGGAAAAGGGTGGGGTGTGATGGTGAGGGGAAACTCAACCTGAGAATGGAGTATGCAGGTTAAAGCGACCATGCATAAAACACTGAGGACACAGACGTTGTCAAAAATAAGCTCAAGTTCAGGGGGAATAATTTATTTTTCTCTAGACTAAAAACTAAATCTAGATCCTCCCCTTTCCCTAAAAACGTCAAGGACCTAATAAGGGAAGATTGGGACATACCTCATTAGCATTTAGTCCTCATTAGCACTAAAAAGCTATATTCCCTAGAACCACATGCCATGGACCTTCTTCAGGCCCCACTGGTGGATGCTCCTATTGCAGCCCTCCAATCCTTGGGTCTACTTTCAAAAGAGGGGGCAGGCAACATCAGAGATCCCCTGTACAGGAAGGCAGATTTTGCCACCAAAAAGGCTCATGAGGCATCTGGCCTCTCGGTCCAAGCCTCTGCCATTGCAACCCTGTTTGCCAGGGCATACATCATGTGGACCAAGAAGTTAATAGACCTAATTCTACAAGAAAATAGAAGTGTGTCAGAAGGTCTGAACAGAGTCTTAAAGGCAGTTAACTGTATGGCAGATGCCACTCTGGACTCCATGACTTTCTCAGCGAAAGCCCTAGCAGCTTCCTTGGTATCCAGGAGAGCACTTTGGCTTAGGGCATGGCCAGCAGATTACTCATCAAAATCATTCCTACTGACCTACCTCTTCGATGGAGGTTGCCTCTTTGGCGAAAAACTAGACAGTATCCTCATAGAAACTGATTCTTTTTTAAAAACGCAATGCCAAAATACATTAAGAAGGAGGGGGAAAGTTCAGCTGCCAACCTCCTTTTGGCCCTTTCACTCCCTGGCACGACCAGGAACAGACAATAGGCAAAATGCATGGTCTGGCAGAAGGGTATCCTTCTGTAGGAGATACAGGTTCAACAAAACTTCCCAGTTTCAGCACCAGGTGGCAGATAAATCGGGAAAATTCTCCAATAAACAAAGGAAGCAATGTCTGCCTTCTGATTCAAGTGGGGGGAAGACTTCTACATTTCGCCAACATCTGGAACCTAGTCCAGGTGGACACCTGGGTCTGACAAATCATACACAAAGGTTATCTGATGTAATTCAGGCACCCCCACCTGACCGGTTTACCCCATCTCCAGTCTCACCAAACCGAGACAAATGTCTCAGGAACCAAGAAGCAATCCGCCATCTACTGGAAATATGAACCATAGAACCAGTATCGTCTTCAGAGCTGCACTCCAGGGTGTCTTCCACTATCTTTACCATGCCAAAGCGAAATGGGTACTGGGGCGCAATATTGGACTTGAAGTATGTAAACAAGTTCGTGAGGCAAAAACATTTTCAGGATAGAGACTCTTCGATCCATCATCGAGGCTCTGTGACCCCAGTCATTCTTAAAACCCATAGATCTAATGGAGGCCTGCCTACACATACCGATCAACCCATTACATCGCAAGTACCTTCGGTTTGCCCATGGTCAACATCACTACTAATTCAGGGCACTCCTTTTCGGACTCTTATCAAACGCGAGGGTTTTCACAAAGGTACTCATCACTCCGGTAGCGCTTCTGAGGGAACAAGGGATTCACATCTTCTCCTACTTGGACGACATCCTAGTGAGTGCCCACTCCAAACAAGAAACAATTCACATCCTGGAACAACTTGGCTTCCTCGTAAACCGAGCCAAAAGCAACCTGCTCCCATTGCAGACGATCCTGTATCTAGGAGTGTTTATAGACACCTCAAACAACATGCTATACTTACCTCAAGACAAGATACCATATCAAAATTGGCAAAGCAAATCAGCAAGTCCAGATCGGCGGGACTAACATCCCTAGCGCATCTACAGGGTCTGATGGTATCCTGCATAGGAACTGTTCACTGGGCCTGACTACATGCAAGACCACTGCAGTGGTTCCTGAAGGCACACCAAGACAAATTCTGCAAAAGAGAAATTCATGACTCACCCTGACCAGCCAAGTCAGAGACAGTCTCCTGTGGCGGACAAGAACAACCAACCTGTCAAAGGGTCAGACTTACCTACAGACATCCACTACACAGATATACACCGATCAAGGCCAGTGGTCACTGAAGGAGAATAAGTTTCACATAAACAAGTTAGAGCTGTGTGCCATCAAGAAAGCTCTTCTGGCATTCCAACCACTGATCCAAAGACATCATGTATTGATTAGAACAAGACAACTTTTCGGCAAAGGTACATTATAAACAAACAGGGAGGGTCTCGCTCCTTATCTCTCCATGCTGAAGCCAAAGCCATCCTAAATTGGGCGGAAAGACATCTGATATCACTAAGGGCGGAACATGTCAAGGGCACGGTGAACACACAGGCTGACTGGCTCAGCCGACCACATGTGGATGAAGGGGAAAGGGCCATAAGCAAAGAGGTATTCTAGCAAATAACAAAAAGGTTCGGACCACCACCTATTTGCATCCCCGACAAACCATCAGTCTCAGAGACTCTGCTTGAGATTCGTCCACCCAAGAGAGGAAATGACAGTCGCTCTGCTGTCCTCATGGCCAAAAGAACTCCTTCATGCCTTTGCTCCTCTCCCAATAATACCCAAGGCACTATGGAAAATAAGAATGGAGAAAGCCAATGTCATCTTCATAGCCCCACATTGGCCACAAAGGCCGTGGTTACCAACCCTGAGAGAATTGTCCATCTAAGAACCATGACGATTACCAGTAATTCAGGATCTTCTACACCAGGGTCTGGGGTGGCTTCATCTGACCACTTGGGCCTTGAAAGGCAGCGGTTGCTAGACCTTGGATATTCCCAGAATGTGGTAACCACCATACAGAAGGCTAGACAACCGTCTACCAGATGAATCTACAACTTCACCTGGAAGGCATTTGTCTGGTGGTGTAAACGAAAGCAATTGGAACCACTTAAAAAATATCCATGAGAAACCTACTGGGATTTTTACAAGATGGCCTACAACAAAGTTAAAATTGTCCACATTGACCAGAGCTGGCCAATACATGGATGGGAGACCCACTGAGAGCTTTACAGATGCTGCCTTGGAGCCCATATTGAAAGAAAGGGGTGATGTAACAACAGGTGTGTATGTGAAACATGGAAGTCCTGTACACTCAACCTCTCTGTATGTTGACTGAATGCATGGAGGTGCGCATGCATGCTGGGCCCACACCCCACCTTGCATGATTGCCAGTTGGTGAGCACAGTGTCTATGGCCTTTTATGCACAAGTTGTTTCTGTGGCTATCCCCCCCCCCCGACTACTTTGGATCTTCGTTTTCATTATGCATGTCTTTTCCAACCTTTAGAAGTCACTTCACTCTCTCCCCGTGCTTTCTTGAAAACGCAGGGAGAACGCGGGGGAAATGTGGGGAGAAAAAGGTCGGAAAAGATATTCATAGTGAAAATGAAGCCCTGAAGTAGTCGGGGGTGTGTGTGATTGTGATGGAAACAACCCGTGCATACAAGGCCTATGCATGAAGGCTGTGTCCATGAGCATGCTCTCTCCATGCAATCAGTAATATTAGAAAAGCAGTGCCCCCAATTCTGAATGCAGTGCAGACCTTGGGGAAGAAAAGATGGATGAGCACTGCTGTACATGGGAGAATCTAACACCAAAATGTATTTGTGTGTTTGCAGGCAGCAGACCCACCTCCCAGACCCAAAACACCAGAAATACTCAGGTAAGATCAATAAACTAATATTCTTTCTCAAAGAAAGATAAAAGGAAAAAATAAATTCAAAATATGCAATATGCTTGTCATGTGCAAAATCAGATGTTTGCAGATGCTGGTTTGCTGCTTCCCATCCCACCCCCCACTCCCAACACATGAATGTTGCCTTAGACTGAGTCAGATCCTTGCTCTGCAAGGGCATTATTGTCTACTCTGACTGGCAGCAGCTCTCCATGGTCTTTGGCAGAGGTCTTTCACGTCACCTACTACCTTCTCCTTTAACTGGAGATGTTGGTGATTGAACCTGTGACCTTCTGCATGTAAATCAGATGCCTTACCACTGAGGCTCCCAGAGTTGATTGTTTAATCCAGGATGTCAATAATATATCAGTTATAAAATGTGCCCAGAACTGATGGACCTCTGGGAAGGTACGCATAAATTAACGAAGCCACCATCTGACCCCTTCATCACCTGCTTAGTGCCCAAGTATGATGATTTCATCTCAGGGATGAAAAAGGAAAAATGTATGCTAGGAAGTATTAGGAAAAGGCTTGAAAACAAGATTGCTGTAGTGCCGTGCCCTTGTATAGACTCATGGTGTGCCCACATTTGGAATACTGTGTACAGTTCCAATACTTCTATCTCAAAAAAAAAATTGAAGTGCCAAAAAGTGCAAAAGAGGGTTTCAAAATGATCATGATACGAGATTTGAAAAATTATGCATGGGACGAAGAAAATGGATAGTGAGAATGTTTTCCTTTTTCCATTCACAGGCATCCTACGAAATTGATAGGATATAGATACAGGGCAAAATCTGCTGCAATCTCTTCCAACATATTTCGACTTCCTGATAGTCCCATGATAAAGATGATCATGTTGGCTAGGTTAAATGCCATTCCACCAGGGGAGCTAATGGGTCATTGAAATAGGGTTCCATACTCTGAACAAGTATGTCAAAGTGGTTCTGGCTAAACATACTCTTCACCATTCTTTATTTAGTTGTGCCCTGCTCCATGAGGCTAGAAACAGATGGATAAAACCTTTTATCTAGGACCCTGTGTGCGAATTGGATAATCTGAGGGTCCTTTCAGCAGGGGTGAATTTTAATACTACATTGGCAGTTGCCAAGTTTCTTTCCCAGTCAATTAAAATTTAAAAAAATATTAATTATTTTATTGGTTATCTATGTATTTATTTACATACACACATAAAAATATATAGTTCCTTTTTCTTTAATTGCAATCTCAGTGTGACACTGTTCAAGGCCGAATTGGCTACATGAGCAGTATCATTAAAGTGAAGAAATTATTCAGGACAAAAGAAGGACTTTACTTAAGGAGTGATTGGCTTGTGGATTTTGCTGATGCATGTCATAGTGATGGCCACTAATTTTGCTTGAGAAGTGGATTAGACAGTTTCATGGAGGACTGATTTATCAATCCTGTTAGCCAAAATGACTAAATGGCACCTCCATGTTCAGAGGCAGTGTCCCTCTGAAGTCCAGTACCAACAGGGGGAGGCTTTGACCTGTAGACCCCCATTTGTAGGCCTTCCAGGCGCAGCTGATGGGCCACTATGTGAAACAAGATGCTGGACTAGGTGGACCATTGGTCAGAGCACGGTTGCTTTTATATTCTTATGGGACTTGGCTTAAAGCTCCCCACAGGCTCCAGAATCAGTTGTAGCTGGAAACATGGGACTTGGATGAATTGCCCAGTTGGGGAGAAAGAAGGGGAAGAGAATTAGGGAAAGGTAATATATTGTCACTTCCTCACACAGGGCCCTGCAGGGAGCACCTCACAGAGTCATGTATGAATTTGTACCCGAAACAACAGACGAGCTCCAAGTCCTTCCTGGAAACATTGTTTTTGTCCTGAAGAAGGAGAAAGACAACTGGGCCACTGTTGTGTTTAATGGGAAGGTAAGTATAAAGGCCAGCATTGCCAAGATCCTTGGTTAAGGGTTTGATGAGTCCTGATATGAACATAAGAACATAAGAAAGGCCCTGCTGGATCAGACCAAGGCCCATCAAGTCCAGCAGTCTGTTCACACAGTGGCCAACCAGGTGCCTCTAGGAAGCCACAAACAAGACAACTGCCGCAGCACCATCCTGCCCGTGTTCCACCACACCCAAAATAATAGGCATGCTCCTCTGACGCTAGAGAGAATAGGTATGCAGCATGATTAATATCCATTCTAACTAATAGCCATTAATACCACTTTCCTCCATGAATATGTCCAGTCCCCTCTTAAAACCCTCCAAGCTGGCAGCCATCACCACATCCTGGGGCAGGGAGTTCCACAGTTTAATATGCGTTGTGTGAAAAAATACTTCCTTTTATCTGTTTTGAATCTCTCACCCTCCAGCTTCAGCAGATGACCTCGTGTTCTAGTATTATGGGAGAGGGAGAAAAACCTCTCCCTGTCCACTCTCTCCAAACCATGCATAATTTTATAGACCTCTATCATGTCTCCCCTCAGCCGCCTTCTTTCCAAGCTAAACAGCTCTAAGCGTCTTAACCGCTCCCCATAGGACAGTTTCTCTAGTCCCCTGATCATTTTGGTTGCTCTTTTCTGCACCTTCTCAAGCTCTGTAATATCCTTTTTTAGGTGTGGTGACCAGAACTGTACACAGTTTTCCAAGTGTGGTCTCACCATAGATTTGTACAAGGGCAGTATGATATCAGCAGTTTTATTCTCTATTCCTTGTCTAATTATGGCCAGCATGGAATTGGCCTTTTTTACAGCAGCCGCACACTGTGTTGACATCTTCATTGAGCTATCCACTACCACCCCAAGATCCCTTTCTTGGTCTGTCGCTGCCAGCACAGATCCCATCAGTGTATATGTGAAGTTGGGATTTTTTGCCCCAATATGCATCACTTTACACTTGCTCACATTGAATCTCATTTGCCATTTTAATGCCCATTCTTCCAGTATGCAGAGATCCTTCTGGAGCTCTTCATAGTCCGATTTTGTTTTAACCACCATAAATAATTTGGTGTCATCTGCAAACTTCACTACTTCACTGTTTAACCCCAACTCCAGGTCATTGATGAACAGGTTGAAAAGCACCGGTCCTAACACAGATCCCCGAGGCACCCCACTGCTCACATTCTGCCATTGGGAGAACTGACCATTGATTTCTACTCTCTTCTTCCTATTTTTCAGCCAGCTCTCAATCCATAAGAGGATTTGTCCTCTTATCCCATGACTATGAAGTTTGCTTAGCAGTCTTTGGTGGCAGACTTTGTCAAAAGCTTTTTGGAAATCCAAATACACAATATCCACAGGCTCATTCCTGCCCATGTGCTTACTGACGCTTTCAAAAAACTCTAATAGGTCAGTGAGACAGGACCTACCCTTACAGAAGCCATGTTGGGTTTTGCCCAGCAAAATATGGAGGGACTCTGTCTAGAGGGCATAAAATCTTTCAATGGGGAGTCCTGTTTCCAGCCAACATGCAAAGATAACGTCCCCTTTTCATCCTAGAGAGCCTCATGTTTATACAGCCATATTGTAGCTCTCCATGCTCAAATGTAGGCCTTTATACCAGAGGAAAGCTGCTGCTTCTTACTGTACATCAAAAGCAGGATGGTAATAAAAGACAAGGGATCTGTGCCTTGCCTCTTAGTGTGGCAGGGAAGTACTATGGACAAAAGAAAATCAGGCATGAATGTGGAAGAAATGAAGGGTTGGGTCCTTCACCTAATTCCTTTCATTCAAGCCTGCCTGAGATTTTCACTGATTCACCCCCTGCAGGTCCCTACAGGCCATTACTTGATGTTCTAGTAAGCCCCCCACCCAGGATTTTGTGGAGAACAGCAGGCTTGCAATGGGAAGGAGGAGGTGGGAAAGTTCCACTCAACAAGCACAACTATACATGCAATGCATAGGATCTGACCCAAAGATGCCAAGACCCCGCCTAGTTATCCAGACACCCTTTTCATGGAAAAAGAGTCCACATTGGTCTGCTGAAAGAGAAATAAAATGCCTGTTATTAACTTGGGAATTAGAAAAGAGACCTTTTTCAGGTGGCGAGTTGGGCAAAACTTCATTCTTCCTTGGATTCTTTCCATTGCTCTGAGTGCACAGATCTGGCTTTGTCAGTTCTCATCCAGTTTCTGGATTGTGTGTGTGTGTTTTTTTTTTACAGAAAGGGATTGTACCTTGCAACTACCTGGAGCCCATGGAACTGCAGAACCAGCCTTCAGTCCGAGTAAGTTAACATTAACTGTTAGGCTGGAACTAGACTTTGGGTATAGTGTAGTTCCATCCTCCATAAAGTCTAGGACACTTTACCCAGATCTTGATATCCTAACACTGTATGTTCTGCTACGCGCCAGTGATGTAGCACAAGGAAGTGGCAAATATTTTAACTTCCACTGTTTTAGAGGAGACATAAGGCAACTATACTTATAGCTCCCTTTCTGGAAGGCAGCCACACATTCCACCATGTTTCGTTCCAGCTCTGCTTTTATTTACTAGTCATGTGACGCTTTGTTTGTCTCTCATTTGCCTCAGAAAAGACCCAATCGAGTAGGTCAGTGATGTTCTCAGTTAGAAAATTAACACTGAAGTATAATGACTTGCTCAAGGCCTCATGGCCAGTCCAGATTTGAGCTGAGATTGGAACTTGGGCCTCCCTCTGATATCCTATTGAAAGGAGGTCTCTTTCTGAAGTTCCACTACCGTGTTTCCCCAAAAATAAGACATACCCATAAAATAAGCCGTAGCAGGATTTCTAAGCATTTGCGCAATATAAGCCATACCCGAAAATAAGACATAGTGATAGGCGTGGCTATGCAGCGTACCAAGACTTCCCGCCAGTTCGCTGTTCCCGGATAGTTTCCTTGGCCTCAGGCCACTCGTCCTGTAGCCCCGCCCGTTTCCCCCTGCCATGCCCGTTGTTCAGCTGGTCGGCGGTCCGCGGGGAAGGCCAAGGGCCTTGCCTCCCGGAAGGCCATTCCCCGCCCGGTTCGATTTGGTGCCAGCCGCGACAGAGCTTTGCTGGCCCGGCCGGGAGGCTCCCTCTGCACCGGGGCACAGAGGGAGTGAAAGTGAAAGTAAAAGTCTCCTCAGTGTAGTGAGGAGCAGGACGCTGTGCTTTAGGTACTGTGTGTCCTCAGGGGGAAGAAGAAATTCAGGATGGAATTCCGGGTTTGGAGAGTTGATGATGATGTTCCAGAAGAAGACGACTTAACTATCTTTGAATAAATGTAGATTGTTGTACCATACTTAATAAAAATAAGACATCCCCTGAAAATAAGACATAGTGTGTCCTGAGGAAAAATAAATATAAGACAGTGTCTTATTTTCGGGGAAACACGGTACTACACACAACCATAGTTGCCAACCTGTTTCTGTTTGATGCAGGAGGAGAACCAGGCAGACATGGACATTCCAGCTCCACCTAGTATTGCTGCTCCAGAACGGCCTGATAAGCCTTCTACAGGTCAGTGACAGTAACACAGGACAAACACATCCTATCAAGCATGCAACTTTCCCCTTATCTCTCTGCAACCAAAAGAGCTAAAAGGCCTTTTATGCAGACATTTCCCCGCAGTCACCCCCGCCGACTGCTTCAGGGCTTCCTTTTGATTATGCATGCCTTTCCCACCCGTCAGAGGTCGCCTCGCTCTCCCTGTGCGTTTCCCCCACATTTTCCAGATGCTGTTTTATCCAGAATCTGGAAAATGTGGACATAGATGTTAACCAACTGTTAGCGGATGTTCTGTGCCTACTTTATTGTTGTCTGCTGAGAACTATCCTGTTTTTCCTGCAGGCCAAAGAAGACGAGCACCTGAGGTAACAACTTTTTTGCACCGCTAGTCTTTTGGAAAGGATAAATGGGCCAGTGAATTTGTACCCTACCATGCTGTGTTACAGAACCAAAAACCCGTTTTGGAGGAAAAACCTCCCTCAGCCTCATGGTCTGAATCTGAAATGTGGAATCTAGAAACCCAAACCAGCTTAGAAAAAAGAATTGGCTTTTATACCCCATTTTTCTCTACCTTTAAGGTGTCCCAAAGCAGCTTACAATCACCTTCCCTTCCCCTCCCCACAGCAGACACCTTGTGAGGTAGGTAGGGCTGAGAGAGTTCAGAGAACTGTGACTAGCCCAAGGTCACCGAACAGCCTTCATGTGTAGGAATGGGGAAGCAAACCCAGTTCACCAGATTAGAGTCCGCTGCTCATGTGGAGGAGTGGGGAATCAAACTCGGTTCTCCAGATTAGTCTGCTGCTCTTACGCCACACTGGCTCTCAAACTTTATGTTAAAGGTCTCAGATTTTATACTTTGACATCTGAATTCATTTTCAGTTTGAGAAACGAATGTCTACCTTTGAAGAGATCACCTGGTCCAATCCACACTTCACCTTAGAAGCACATTAGGTTTATTCACATTAGAATATGCTGTAAAAAGCTACTTGTAGGGTTAGGAAAAAAATATCTTTTGTAGGTGCTGTTGGTCTTGGGAGTCCCACCCATATACTTTTAGTCACACACCCCTCCCATTTGGCCACACCTCTTCCTTAAACAAAGAGGTAGGAAGTAACAGTATATAGTAAAACTGCCCCTAAGTATTTGCATAGTACTTCTTTCCCCACATGCTCAGAATTAGATCAAGGTTTTCTTTGGTCACATGGCAGGAATCTCCACACAGGCCTGAGGCCCAGCCTTTCTTCTTTAGAAATTCACCAGTTTAAAATTCGTTTTAAGACACTTAATAAGCCTATAGCCATAGTGCTACTCGAGTTCACCGCAATAACCATTATAAAGTGCTAAGCAAGTAAAAGCCAATGTGGTATATAATGGCTAAAGGTCTAAACTGGTACTGCTGGATTCAAAACCTGGATTCAAATCCCCACTCTACCATGAAGCTCATTGGATGACCTTGGGCTTGTTATTCACTCTCATCCTGTCCCACCTCATAGGGTTGTTGCTAGGACGAAATGGGGAGTAAACTGTTTTTGTCATCCTGAACACATCAGAAGAAGGGCAGGATAAAAATGTAGTCTGCTTGTTTACTACAGGTAAGCTTTACTACAAAGACAGGTCCCGCATCCCCTTATTTCCCGCGATGTGGACAGTTCTGTGAGAAAGACCCTCCCCTGCTTCATTGCTCTTGCAAGGCTGACTCACGCAGTGTTTCACATTTCTTTTCCTGCAGGTCCTCAGCTTGGCTGTCCCAATGCCCTACATCATCAAAGTCCATTATAAATACACCATAGCTTTGCAAGCCAGTCCTGATCTCTTTTACAGCAGCCTCCTGGAGAAGGTTTGCAAGAAGCTGGAGCTTTCCCCAAAAAACACAAGGCTGAGGTAAAAAAAATACTGCTTTATGAAGTTGATACTTGCATGCACACTCTGTATGAGAGACCAGTACAGCCCAGGGTAGAACTTATGCATATTCTACCAAGAGGGATCTCTAATTTGAAATTTATTATACATCCTATACACATGCCCGGGCTGATATAAAGTTATCTACCTATATACGGACATACATTTGTTTAATACTTGTGTGTGCGTTATATGAACTTTTATTTGACCACTGATAAAGGCCTGTAGGCCAAAACACATATGGTCTGTGTGGTTTAGGTCTATGAACCTTATGAGTTGCCATTGTGCCTTGTTTTATCATTTTTAATGTTTTTAACCGAAATATATGTGCCTTAAAATAAAAATATTTTTCTAACATATAATTTTACCTTTTCCACCCAGCCTTGGGTACCCAGCTCTTGGTTTTTTAGGTTGGGTTTCTTTCCCATGCTTTTTTGTTCAGTGATCCTTGTCCGCAGGGGATCCAATTACATTGCCACCATGGAGAATAGGAACTTCAATGTTTTCAGTAAAAAATTCCTATCCCAGCCTTGCCCTCGCCTGGCTCAAAGCGTGGCATGTTTTTGGCCTCACTATTTTCCCTGTGTCGTTCAGTTACCAGCCTAGAGACAGCCAGGATCTGGTAGTTCTTAGTGAGGACGGCCTGAAGACGGTGTGGAGTCACGCCCAGAACTACTGCTTGACACTGTGGTGCAGCGTCTACCAGGTGGGGAAGACCAGATCAGAAAAAGGTGCACTTTGAAGGGGAAAATGCCAGCCATCTGCTTTGCGACCATGGGTGAAACCCCCCCATTGAACTTTCATCTTCCATTTTTTTTTTAAAAAGTAACTCAGTAGCCTGCTTGTTTGTGGACAGAGAAAAACAACGCAGGTAGTATTCCATATCTGCTGTTGCAACAAGCTCTCTGCTTCTAGTCCTCTGGCCAATGGGCAGAAGCACACAGGTCTGTTCAGCTACAGAGGTGCTTCTCTCCAGCAGAAAGAGCTTCCCCCTAATACAAGAAGTCCACCCCTTCTGTCAGGGGAAAGCACCTCCTACCGGAGGACAGTCTTTGTGATTCTGAAGCACTGGGGGGGTACCAGAATCAATGCCACCCCCCACCAGGGCCAAACAAGGGGTGGCCCCTCTCTGTGTGGGAACCACCACTGGAAGCTGGTTGCCTGAGCCCCAGAAGTGGCAGGAGCCTGCTCTTCTTATCTCCCCCCTCCTTTACGGGGTGGGCTAAGGATGGTCAGAGCCCCTTCCAAGGGGCCCAAGGCACATGCCCGTTTCGTATTGGCTAAGACTGCGCCTGCCAGAGGAAAGCCCCTCAACTAGAATAACCAAACCAGTGTACCTGCTGAATTCTGCTGCCTTCCAATCAGCCTAAACCAGGGAAAGGGAAGGTGGGAATAATTACTGCTGCAACTCTGTTGGCTGTGACTGAAAGATCAAGTCACTCCCAGTACAGGAGAAGTCCTTGGGCTCTTAAGAGGCATACCTAGAACAGTGATTCATGCAGAGACTTGCCAGGTGTCCCCCTTCCTCCCACTCCTTGATGGCACAATTCTTATTCTAAAAATAAGCAGTTTGGGGATGCAAGATTTTAGTTCAATAGGAAAAAAGCACACACACACACACACACACACACACACGTTGACGAAGTTACGCCAAGATTTTCCAAACCAATTTTGACCAATTTCTCTACAGTTCAGGATCATGGTGGTCTCCAGCCACAAACATTACAACATTGAAACAAAAGGAGTCAGGAAGGAGCCTCTGCATCCTTATGGAGGCCCAGGACTGGCGCCGAGAATGAGCTGATTTTCATTCTGCTGTTGAACAGCTTCATGTTCGGCTGTCAGAAAAACCTCGCTGTAGGCATTTATTTCCAGCAACATAAATCCGCCTGAATAAACACAAACACCTTTTGAAATTGTGTATTGCTCATTAAGAAAAAAAAATCTGGCTGTTTCCTATGTCAGGCAGACAAAGATACCCCAGACATGGAAGACGGCAAGGCCTTTCAGCAGGAAGAACCAACCCAGATGGAAGCGAACCAGGTTGTAGCACGATACAGTTATGAAGCCAG
This sequence comes from Euleptes europaea, assembly GCF_029931775.1. Classification (NCBI taxonomy): domain Eukaryota; kingdom Metazoa; phylum Chordata; class Lepidosauria; order Squamata; family Sphaerodactylidae; genus Euleptes; species Euleptes europaea. The sequence continues at coordinate 27,209,534 of NC_079313.1, read as the reverse complement.
TCAGCCGGAGGACCTGGCATTCCAGAAAGGAGACATAATACTTGTTCTTTCTAAAGGTAAGCAAATCCCAAACAGCGAGGCCTGATTATCAGCTGTACACACAAATGCACACCTGGAAGGCCTCCATGAATTTCCCTTCCTCAGACCTTTACTCCATTTTAGCAACCTTCGGCAGAGGTTGTCAGTCTTTAGGGGTCTGCACTATTTTTTTCAGCATTTTTCGGGTTCGGGTTTAATAGACCAGAAATTTTAGAAAAATCTGAAAAGAGCCAAATCTCCTGTTTTGTATGTGTGTGTTTTTGTGTGTTTTTTCCCCTAAAAATAAAATAATAAAATTGGGTCTATTAACTCCGTATTTGAAAAATTCCACGCCGCCTCCAAACTTTGTGTGGGTCTTGGAGGTGGCAGGAGGCAGAGCTGGGCTTGGCTCGGCCCACCGCCTCCAAGAGCCACATGGGCTTCAGAGGTGCCTGCTGCCTCCGAGACCCAGCCAACCATCAGGTAAGTGAGGGAGGGAGGGAGACGGGATTCCCTCCAGTCTTTTTTTAAAATGGTGGCGGGGCCAAAGCAGCCCAGCCAAATGCCCCCCAAATGCAGCATTATTTGGGTTTCGCTTTTCGGCTCCCTTTAAATCACCGCCATTTATTTCAGGAGGAAAACCCCCTGAAAAATAACAATAAGGTATTTCTTGGGAGCTTTTTCCAGTTTGGCTTTGCCGAGTGCACACCCCTAGTCTTCACCAAAGTGTTGCTTGTTGCAATGTTAAATGAATTAAACAGCTCCACCTGCAGATCAACAAACACTCAAATGTACAAGTGACTGTTAACTCTTCCGCTGAATGAAGTAATCAAGTCAGAAAGCATAACACTATGTGCTAAATTAAGTACTTAGCCACAACTTGTATCGAGTGTGATTTAAGTTTATGTAAACGTACATACTCTCTGTAGAAGGCAGCAAGAGTCATAGCTCTCCTTCCTCCAGGAAGTTGGTGCCTCGTTTTCATGGCCACTTCTCTTAACCACCTTGCAGTTATACCTCCTGACACTTTCTTAGTCTGCTTACTACATCATTTCCTTGTTACCACCAACCATGGATGTCTTGTGCATGCCCATACCTCTACTCCATTCTGGGTTTCTACTTCCTTTTGTCATCTCCCAGACACAAGTAGCCAGATGTGGCAATCTGGAAATCCTGCTCGCCTCCTTGGAAGCTTCGAACGCCAGCTGGCATCTGCATCTCCTGGCCTCTGTTCCCCCACTGGTCCCCTCACCCACCTGCTGTGGCTTCACTTTGGTGCCTTGCCTCATACAGCAGGATCAGAGCAGGAGGGTAGTTGGGGGGGTAGTGGAGGAACGGGGCAAAAGGCTCATCTGTTCCATCTACTTCAAAGGTTTTTCTGAAAGGGCCCACCTATGTGGCTCATGCGGTGCTCCCACGTTACAGGGAGAAGCCTCTGTGTTGCCATTGAGCCAACCTTGCCTTTGCAGTAATTCTCATAAGCCACCCTTTTGCAAAAAGGTTGTTTAAACTGGCTGGCTGCGCTTCAGGTGCACAGGGGGTCTTAAAGAGCCAAAAAGCTTGCACAGGCAGCCCATTCCTGGGGGCTTCCTGGCCGCTGCGGAGGTAGAAAAGGAAAAGATGCTCCACTGAGAACAGCGAGGCCACAACACCAAAAAAGGTGCCGTAGCCACACTGCTTAGTGAGGGGGCGTTCCTGGAGTGGGGTTAGGAAGCTGACTAGCGTCAGCTCTGCCATTAGGGATGCCCCAGGATAGTTCCCGGAATAGCTGTGCTGGGGGGGGAGGCCCTCCGTGATGGCGTAAGTGCCCATTATCACAGGATAACTGCACGCTTATGCCGCCAGTCACGCCAGCTCCTAATGAGCTTCGCACCCCGCTCCCAGGAATGTGCGGTAAGTCTACTCAGCACAATGTGGTATCCTCAAAGAGACTTACATTCTCTCTTTAGAATAAATTGGCATTGTTTAGAGCTGGAGCAAAGTCGATGGATTATGCTGTTATGCCTTTCCTTTTTTTAAAAAAAAAACACCCTTTTTTTCTGAGTCCTTCAGTTATCCGTTCCTTTGTCAAGCAATACCCGCCCCAGTTATTTTTTTACAGTAACTTCTTTGCCGCCAGTGTAGCCTTCATCTTCATTTACTGCACACAGTTACTGTTATTTTTATTCTGGAGCTCCAGAGTCAAACTGCTCCTTTGCTCTGCCTAATTCTTGTCAACACTCCTGAGGGTCAAAAACCCAAACAAGGTGAGCAGGTGCAAAGGGTCTGCTTGTTGCTCAAGCAGCTGCAGAGCAAGGAGAGTTTCTGGCAGGTGTGACTGACTGTACTTGGGAAAATTTCATGGCTGCACAACTATGAAAGGTACAGGTACACTATCCTGCTTTGCCTCCGGTCATTTTAAGACTTGCAGATGCTCATTTTTAATTCAGCTGTGATGTTTGGCGCTCCACACAACACATCTTGCTCCTGGTGCTCAGCATTAACGGATTATGCTTTGTTACTTAAACATGATTTTGATATTTTATATTCTAGTGAATGACGACTGGTTGGAAGGCCAGTACAATGGGAAAGTGGGCATTTTCCCCAAAGCCTTTATTGAAGAGCGCAGCAGCCAACATCTTGAAACAATTTCTGAAGCATAACGCTAACCCCCTCCGAGAAGGAGCCAGCTGAGTTCTTCCACTTTTCTCCCTGCTCCCTGCACTGAAGTTTGTCTGAGCTGCAACCTCTGGGAAGATATATTTTCATAAATGGGCATCAACTGAACCCCTAGCTATAACTATCATAGTAATTACTAGGCTTCAGAATTTAGAGACTCTTTTCACTCATTTCCATCTCTGGAATAGCTTGACTATAGACCCAGCATACTACAGTGCTAAGAGGAACTGTCAGGGCATCAGATGCCTTTCTGATGAGGCAAACCTTGCCTTTGGCAGCTTGTTCTGCTTTCTTTGCTACAACAAAGAGGATTCCAGGTATGCCACAGAGCAGGTAAAGGAGGAGGGATGGTAGGTAATGGAGTAGGAGTGGCCACCGCTTCACCTGTCACTGCAGTGGGACATTTAAAAAGGTACACACACACATACATGTTACTCAAATAAACATGCCAGTTTCATTTGAGACTATATCCTCCAGTGGGTTGTTAATAATCAGCCAGCCAGTGCATTTGCTTTGCAGTGTTTCACCAGCACGAGAGTTACCATCTGAAATGCCAATAAAGACTTTGAAAAGCAACAGAATTCAGCGCATTTTGGATTTTTTTGAGTGTTTTTTAACCCCACAAGTGCCATTGTTGTTTTAGAACAGCCTCCACCACCCCCACCCCAGAACTCACACAAACTGCCAAGCAGCTCGCCTGCTGCTCCACAGCACTTTCGAAGTGTTCAGTTTCCCAGTGCCCAAGCTTGTAATAGTCTCTCATTCGGAAAAGCTACTGCATTGACAAGCAGCCCTCTTTAGCATAACATGAAGTACATGACCGATCCCCTTTCTGCCTTAGCAAAGCAACTGTAGCCCAGCTGTGCTCGCGGTACTTGGGTCGTCACCCCCACATGCCGAACTCGCGTCAGGAGTTGTATGACCCTCGGAACCCCTTTGCTCTGCTGAGCAGCTTGCCTCTTGGTGCCTTGATCACCAAAGAGAAACAGCACCTGCACAGTTGCATTAACTGAAGCTTAATGAACAATGAAAGAAGATGAGATAAGTACACCAGGCTGGCTGGAGAGAACATGGTTTAATTAAAGGCAAAGCTGAGTTCAGCAGCTGCAGGTCTTGCACAGACAGACAAAAAACACAAAAGAAGCTTACGACACAAACCAGTCTTCTCTGTTGAGGGGGAGGTCCCCCTTCCCTTGCAGCTCCCAATACAGAAGGGTATATGTGCATGTGTGTAGGATTTGGGAGAGAATTGGGGAGTCCTGCCCAAAAGGTTGAGAAAAAAACATTCCAAACACCAGATTTCTCATGCAGAATGGGAGCCTCCGGGCTGGCACTCCGGCACGGCTGGAAGAGACGAGAACCCCATCAGGCTTCGTCTCGGGTGCAAGAATCAGTGGCGGTTCAAAACATTGGAATGTTGCAGCTGCCTGAGCGCACAGCTCAAATACACAAACTAGGGAAAGAGGGGAAGGTGGGATGGAAGGGAAGGAGTCAAAGAAGCACAGAGAATCTCAGCTCAAGATTACAACCAGGGCAGGAGCTTCATCCTTGAGGTTTGTTTTTTCTTGGGGGGGGGAGGGGGGAGGAACAAGTTTCAAAAACCAACGCAGAGCAGCGACACTGCTAGCAAGGGGAGGCGTAAAGATTCCAAGTCCTGTCCTAGAAAGAGTACTTACATGTACAGCTTCCCTTTAGGTAAAGTCTATTTGGGGTTGTTTCCTGACTCCAGCGTCACCCCACAGACCCTGGATGTGCTTTACACTGCAGCCGCTTCCTGGCCCGCAGATTCCAAACCTGTTTATGTTCAACTCCTGCAAACTGCGGCAGCTTTGTAACATTTAGAATGTTTCCGTAAATACCCCCGGAAACAAAAAACAAAACAAAAAAAACACGCTGCCCTTTTTGCCTGGCATGAGAAGAATTGCTATCTTCTTTCTGCTCAATAAATACCAAGTAGGATCCTTTACCCCATTCCCACGCCCCTTGCAGGAACGAAGGGGACTACTGGCTTCTGTGCAAAGGGGTTCTGTGTCTGTGTCATGGGTTGCCTCGGACTTCCATCCCAGGATTGGGACCCTTGTGGCTGCAGCGGTGTGGGAGCATGCAGAGCGGCCAGACACCTATGAGGAGGGGGACTGCACACGTCACCCTGTCCGGATTCACTCCTCTGGCTCTCCCAATGACTCTGCTAGGACTCTGTGGGATGCCACATATGAAGAATAGAGCTATGAGCAACCAGCGAGGGAAGAAAAAGGGGCAACTGGGGGAGGGGGAAGAAGGTGGGGGGAAAGACACAGAAAGCTTATACCTACCTACATAAAGAAGTCAGGTTGTGAATGCACAGACCAGCTTGCCATTTTGTGAGACTGGTCACTATGCTCTCATAAAATGTACAGAAATTGGAGCCGTTTAACTTAAAACCTCGTAGCAGTGACTTGCTCGCCCTGAGAGGGGGGCCCTGCAGTGGCCACTGCGCTTCAGTATTGGAATTTCTACCCATGCAGGGTTGTCCAGAGGCAGCCGTTGAGGGGAAAGTGGGAGTGGTCCTGGAGGGGACAGGCCAGGCTCTCCTTCATGAAACTCCTCTAAACCCAGGAGACTGGCACACGCCTCCCCCTCCCCGGACGCTGCTGAATTTACCACCAACAACTCTGGCTGGACTGGCAACTGGAGGGGTTGCTACACACCGACTACAAAGCACATCTGTGTATGGAAGAATTCAGTGTGACCTCACTACTGAGATAGTCATAATCCGAAATTTAGATGTCGATGAATAAATTTCAACTACATTCTCAGTCAGCAAAGCTATCAGTAATAGAGTCCTATTGGGTCCCCCCCAAATTGAGGAGAACGATCGAGAAATTCTCAGTGGCTTCTCCCATCTGCTCTTCATTCTCAGCTTTTTTTGTGTGTGTGGGGAAGGTTTCCCACTTGGTTGAGGGGGGGCATGCACGATGGAGAAGGTGAGAGGCGGTGATATCAGGTTACCGTGAGACAAACAGCAGTCCCTCTCCCCCTCCAGAAGGCCCGGGGGGGTGGGAGAGTTCCTGATGTTGGTTTTTTCTGTTTCACTGCAGACGTTTCCATGCACACGCAGTGGGTTGGTGGAGCACTTACGCCCTCCTGACGGCAAAGAACAGAAGAGAGGGCTGCCACGCGCACAGGACTGTGTGGGCCAGTCCTGCAAACCCAACATGCCATGAGTTATGGAGCCTTCGGTTGCAAAGGTTGCCAACTCCTTAGTTCAGTGTGGTGGGTTCATGGCACCTTGCCCGCGTTGCTGCTTCTGCTTCTGCTGCATCAACAGCTGCTCCAGGGCCGAAGGTCCAGGATGCATCATGGAACTGGACCAGATGGACTAAAAAGAAAAAAAAGAGGCATACCATCATCCTCAACACCACAATATCCAGTAAGATTAAGACAAAAAATGCAGAAGCAGAAAGAGGAAAAAGAAAACACTTAATCATTCCAAAGCAGTAAGCATCCTTCTCATACCTTTACAGTGTTGATTTTTACTGCATGGTACCAGTGGGTGACTATTAGTTCAGGGGGCTCAATCTAACCCCCAGAGGTTCCCCAGGCTAGTCCCCATTGCATTTCTCCCCGCAACCCTAGAGAGCCAGCATGGTTGGTTGGAGCAGACATTTGGGGAAGACATTAGGCAAAATCCAAATCCTTGCACGAACAGGGGCTTGTGGTTTGTTCATTTATTTGTTACCTTTCAGCACATCTCCATTGAGAAGGCTGCGTCTTCTCAACACACACCCTCCAAATTTTACCCTCATTTTGGATTCTGTCCTCCTTGGGTGAACCCAGTGGCTTGGAGGGAACATTTGGCTGCTTGTAGGGAGGTGTCTAGATCAGTTGGACATTGAGATAATCGATCCAAAGATGTGTAATTTGGAACTGTCTTCATTGTGGACGTCTCGTTTCATTGCTCCAATCTGGAGAACCGGGTCTGAGTCCTCCACATGAGCGGCGGAGGCTAATCTGGTGAACTGGGATGGTTTCGCCACTCCTACACACAAAGCCAGCTGAGTGACCTTGGGCTAGTCACAGCTCTCTTAGAGCTCTCTCAGCCCCACCTACCTCACAGGGTGTCTGCTGTGGGGAGGGGAATGGAAGGTGATTGTAAGCCGGTTTGATTCTTCCTTAAGTAGTAGAGGAAGTCGACATATAAAAACCACCTCTTCTTCTTCTAGCTGCCTTTACAATACTGCAGCTAGTTTTTGCCACAAAAGCAACAAGGCTCTTTTATACAACAGATGGCTGGTTCTAGCAGAGCCTTCCCCTTTTAACACACTTCAAATCCTCTGAAACAGACAAAAGGCAGAGGTACATAATAAAAGGGAGGGGCTCTGCTCAAACCATGATGATTATTTCGTAAAGGTGGGTGGGGGATACAAAGATCCCTCTGACTGTGCTGCGGCTTGAGTGGGTGGGACCAACACTATTGGTCCACCAGCTGCTGCTCAGCTCAAAATATGATCTTAGAATCAGCTGCTAAACATGACGATACTCTTGTAAAAGATTTCCCCACAAGCCACGTTAAAAGTTATATGATGAGAGTTTGTCTATATGTCAATGATCAGGAAACCAGCAACCTATTTTGAATAGTTCAAGGATGATAACGTCCTGCATTTAAGATCTGACCACATCTTATCAGACTGGTCTACAATATTCCAAAGCTTAAGAATCCGGAGTGTTGCCCTAAGGAAATGGCATGCTGTTTGCCTTCAGAAACGACAGACAGCTAAACGAACTCCCCCCAAGTGATGCTCGTAATGCCTTGTTCTTATACCCCAACATATCCTACCTTCAGGCTTTCCATGAGCACGGCTGACGAATCCTCTATGGCTGGGCCATGGGCTGCCCAGGTACAGCTGGGAGTGCTGGACGGGTGCCAGCTACTCTCCGAAGAGGAAGATGTTGCTGGGAGATAGTCCAGGCCAAATCCTCCCATTGCTGAAAGAGGAACAGTAACAAAGTCAACAATTAAGCAAGGTGTTGAAGTTACACCTCATGCTGGAACCTCCCCACCCACCTGGCTTATCCGTCTTCCATCGATCTGCAATCCTCCGATCTCTGTTGTCCGGTGTTCCAATGGGCCCGAAGTTGGAGAATGGAACAGAGTTGTGGTTGTGAGTTGGAGGAGAGCTTGGCAAGCTGCTAGGGTTCGACGAATGAGGCGACTGGCTAGCTGGTGTTGAATGATCTGTCGAACAAAAGGTTAGAGGGACTAAATGAAAACAATTGGAATAACTAAAGAAGATAAAGAACATCTGTTGATCTTGTTTTCTCTTTAGCACTTTTTATGAATTGGTGGGCTAAATGAACTTGAAGGGCAAGGGGAAGAACGAGGGACGCAAATGGGCTGTAACTGCTAGAGGAAAACACAGGACGTTTATCTATAAGTGGTCATTCACACAGAGCTATATTCAGAACCTTGTAGAGCTAAAATTTACAACTTGGCACACGTAGCTCCTCCCATCAAGGAGAAAAGCTGGAACAAACGCACATGCCTTGAAGGGCATTGCCAGCACTCTCCTGCTCAACGCTCTTTCCCCAGCAGCAAGTAACGGAAGAGACACCTGGAGAGGGGAAAGAGGTTGTGGTGGTACGCCAATGCAGACAACCACTTGAACAATAGTTGCAAGTTGCTCAGCAGCAACTATCTTGAAAATTATCCTGTATATAACCACCACCAAAAGGTCCCAGGTTCAAGGTGACAATCTGTCAAATCTGCTGGAGAAGAAAAGCCACGTCAAACCTGAATGACCAGCAGGCACAGAGGGCAAGATATCCCACCGGAGAGATCTAGAGTTGATTTATCTTTTGGAAATGGATGCTACAATCTGATCATCAAGGGAGCAGCAAATTTTGAGGACAGTGTGCCAAAAGTACTGAAACTACCAAAAACAGACTACAGTGACGTCTCCGCACTATGAACGGACTGAATCTCAGAAGAAGTGGGTTGAGGAACCAGCACTGGCACAACTGAAGAGGACATGCATTAATCGCAGATACTATAGGAGCTGCACGGTGAACAGCTGGTTATGGTAGTTGTTGCTGGACCTGAAGATGTAACAAGTAAGAAACCATGCACTCCCCTTAACAGCAGAACAACTCTGGTCCTGATCTTTCTCCTTTTGGGCTCTATCCTTAAGATGGCTGAGGAGCCAAAGAGTCTTGGGAAGCTGTTTTGGTCCCCAGGCCAGCAGAAAAAGAAGCTAGAAGGGATACCAAAACTAAAACACAAGAGGTGCAGAAACTGTGCTCAGGTTCTGAGTATCAGAAGCTTGCAGAGCCTGCTCCCAGAAAACAGCACGTAGATGAGTAGGTTTATTAAGATTGGACTGGTATGATACTCTCGAGACACAAATCCCATCATTCTGTAGTTAGCACCTGACTGCTGCTCCCATTACACTCCTGGACATGCAGCTTGAGGAAGGGGCTGGGGAGAGAGATCTTTGCTAACAAGAAAGGATACTAATAAAAAGGGATCCTTTTTTTTTTTTCAAGGTCTAAAACTTGTTTAAGAAAGGAGACTCTGCAACGAAGATTCTCTACAATGCTGCTAAAGGTAAAGGTCCCCTGTGCAAGCACCGGGTCATTCCTGACCCATGGGGTGACGTCACATCCCGAAGTTTTCTAGGCAGACTTTGTTTACAGGGTGGTTTGCCAGTGCCTTCCCCAGTCATCTTCCTGTTACCCCCTGCAAGCTGGGTACTCATTTTACCGACCTCGGAAGGATGGAAGGCTGAGTCAACCTTGAGCCGGCTACCTGAAACCAACTTCCGTGGGGATCGAACTCAGGTCGTGAGCAGAGCTTGGACTGCAGTACTGCAGCTTTACCACTCTGCGCCACGGGGTTCTAACAATGCTGCTACAGCAGCCAAAAGAAAGAAAAAGGTGAATGAGATGGCCCCTTGCCTTGCCCCACATAAGGTATCTGAGGAGAAGGGGTTATAAGCACTTAAGTACAAGCTTTTGCTCTGGATGTCGGTTTGTGTGGGCACAAACTTGTGTGATTGTGTGCAGCCCGCAAATAACTTAACTTGTATAAAGCCAAGTCAATGAGCTGGATCTTGCAGGCCCATTCTGCTAGTGGTGGCACTTTCCTCTGGTGCCACAGGCACAAGACAGGGGAAGACTCCTTGCACTGGAGAAAAGCGCCACCGCTACTAGAACAGAATCCAGCTCTGTCTTTAAGGGTCAATTTAGACATCATGCCGAGCTAATGCCTCAATTAACAAACCACAGGCACAGGAATGCTGAAGAGACGGAAAATTAAAACAGACAAGCTGCTCAAAGCTATGTTGGTGGTCTGTTGTACGATCAAATGTTTAAGCCACAGTGTGGGCTCTGAATTATGGTTAGTGCAAGCCACGGTTTGGTATAATGCCTGAATCGAGCAGCTGTGTGGCTAGCATATAAGCATTACCTGAGCTGGCTGGAAGAGATGGAGACCATGGCGTCCCTTCAAAGAGAGAGTAGAGTGAAGTCTCCTGGTGAGCCACTGATGGAGTGACATCTGGTTTTGTGCTGGCGTTGAGGTTCTTTCCATACACCTCATTGAACATGCTGTTTGGGTATCTTTCCTATGAGGTCAAGAGACAGAAAGATTAATCCAAGCCAGCTACCTAGGGAGGTGGTGAGCTCCCTCTCACTGGCAGTCTTTAAGCAGAGGCTGGACAAGCACTTGTCAGGGATGCTCTAGGCTGATCCTGCATAAAGCAGGGGGTTGGACTAGATGGCCTGTATAGCCTCTTCTAACCCTATGATTCTATAAGGTCCACCCTCATTTAGCTGACAAGCGAGCATCCAGCGCAGCAAAAAATCACAGCTGCCATAGTAACAGTGTCAAAACTATCTGGGAAAGATGCTGAAGGAAAACTGATACTAGGGGCTCAGACACATTTTATTACATTTTTAAGGAAATCATACTCCCCCACCCATCCCTAATTTAGGGACCCTCCATCCCTAATTTACCCTCACAACAACTTTATATTGATACTGATAAATACCCATCAAGCTTCACGGCTGACGCTGGAGGATGCCTGCCCGCTGCATTTACGCACCCTCCGTGCTCTCGCCTTGCCACTTCCAGTCATCCTCTGCCACATCCCTACCTTAGGTGGGACTGGCTGAGTCTACAGCAACTCATGCAGAACCAACAAGGGTGGACTCCTCCAAGGGTAGGCAGTTCTTACCCTTACAGGTCTAAGACTGAAGGGCAACTCCATTTTAATTCAAAAGAATGTACCTCAGCTACTCTAAATTTAGGAGGTGCCGCTCTGACCCCTACGTCACACTGGCTCTGGCAAACTCGGAAAGTCCTTTCAGGTGGGTGGCTATGTCAGTCTGCAGTAGAAAAGCAAGATTTGAGCCCAGGAGCATCTTAAAGACCAACATTTCCAGGGTCTCTCAAACATTTATATGATGGGCTTTAAGGCGCTCCTGGGCTCGAATATTGGAAAATCCTGTCGGCAAGCTAGAATGAACACTAATGCGAGTTCAGCATCTGCCCAGGCCAGGCAAATGAGTGCCATCAAAGACAGTGATTCAGAGATAAGAAAAAAATGCAGGCCATAGTAGGAAAGGAATATAAGTGGATAAACTGGACTTAAATTAAGGATCACATTGCAATTAGTGATTGATAGCCAGGTGAATCGGGCAGTGTTTATTGTTCAAGACAAATTAAAATTTGTGAAAAAGACACTCATGTCTGTTGCTTCACACACCACTTCCTCCCCAATAGAGTGTAACCTCTTTGTCAGGAAAAGCATGGATTTGATACTTCCCATTAAAAACACAAACTAGGAAGTCGCAGCAGTTACTCAGTGCGGGTACCTTCAGCATACCCATGCCACTATTCATACATAGAAAAGCAGCAATGTAGACCAATGTAGACCACCACATTTATTATTATATATCACAAGGCTGAATTACATGCACTACACAATATTTAGTTTTCAATAATTTTATTAAACTGTTTTATAAATCAATAAACTACTTAGTAACCATTCAAACAAGACATGTGTAGTGCATGTAATTCAGCCTTGTGAAACATAGTAGTAATTGTGGTGGTCTACGTTGATGTTTTTCTATTTTGACCATTCAAACATGGCAAGTTATACACTGTGATAGGCCTACTAGTGAGCATGTGATGGCAAATCTGCACCTGGGTGTTATCTAATTCAGACTGCAGGTGAAGGCTTACGTGGCTGAACATGCTCTTCTCTACAAAATACCCCTTTTCAAAGAAAACAAGGCTGCTTTTGAGGAGTTAGAAGAGGAATCAATAAATTGAAGACACTGCCCAGCATGGAAAGGCTAAGAGGTCTTTGTAATTTATTACCTGGTTTAGAGAGAAGCCCGTGAGGGACAAGAAAGAAGGTGTCTGAGTCATCAGATCTGATGGTTTCTCTAGCAGCGATTTCTTTGAAAAACCAGAGAAGGGAAAGACACTGTTAGGTATTGTTACGGACTGACTATTCAGATCATCTTTCTGCATAAAACCAATAAATCAGTAATTGTCATAAGAGTGCTCAAATGGGGCGTAGGTGTACGAAGTGGGGGCTGAAACATAGTGGAGACTCTTCATTCTGTTATAAATTACAGATGCCTGGAATACATTATGCAAACAGCTATGAATTACAGCCGTTGATTTTACAGGTTATCCAAAATGAACAGCAACACTGGCCATATATATGAAATTGACATTTTTCTGTGCACTAATACAACGTGACAACTAACAAAATCTACCTATACCTAATCCTATCTATACCTATATAAAAATGTGACATACAAAAATACAAGATACTTATACAATTTTTCAACAATAGCAAAACACTTATACAATTTCAATAGCCCGTAGAGAGTTGCATAGTGTAACAACCTGCAGCGAAGTTTCAAGTCTATTCAAAGCAACAGTCCTTGCTGCATCTTTAAGGTGACAAATACACGTTGTTCAAATTAATCATAAATGCGAGATAGGCCGTCCGGTAAAACCTATTTCAATATTATTATTATTATTCAGTCACATATAGATTAATTGCTGCTGCGTTGCAGACTGCTTGCCAGCTTCCCCAGGCTGCAATTGACAAGAATAACCGCTGGGCTGATGCCCTTAGCATTCCAGAAGCATTTCAAATAGCGTTCCAGCTTTTGGTAGTCCTTAACAGAATGTCCAGAGGTGCATAGTAGCAAAGAAGTTACAGGAATAAAGAGCTTCAACTGCAGCTTTGTCAGTTACCACTAACTGCCTGTTAAGGCATGTAGGTTCGCACACTGGATTCTTTGCTCAAATATGTAAATTTACACTGAATTAACCTGGCTATCCTAACGCACTTTATAAGCCAAAAGAAGTGAAAGAATGCCTTAGGGCAACAGCACACATTATGGGTTGAATCCTGTGATCTGCGGATATGACAACTAATCTTTCCCACATTTTCGGCTCCCCAGTCCTTTCCAACCCTGGGAAAGATTATACCCAGAGTCACAGGACCAACGTGGCCCAGTAGCTACAGTGGTGAGGGGCAAGGGGACAAAATCACTCCTCTGTCAACAGTGCAGAGCTGACCCAGGGTCAGAAAGTACTGCTGGAGGGAGTGAGATGCAGGAAAGATCTGTGACCACTGGTGCCTTCCACTGATGTGCTGCAGGATCCAACCCTGTGCATGGATGTTACAATCAGCTTAAACTTACTAAAATATGACAAATCTTTAAGACTGCCTCTACGTTGTAATTCTACAAACACAGCGAAAGAGCTGGTGCAGAATCCAAAGCTCAGATGTTTGAAAAAGCAAGTTTCTTGCTCTTTTGACTGCAAAGAATATGCTTGAGAGTGGGTTGAATCCTTTAGTCTGTCAGAGGGAGGCACTGATGTTTGTGAAACCTTCTTCCATTTCCCTGACAGCTATCCTTTTTCCACCCCAGGAAAGCTGATTCTTGGGCTTGCAGGTCTCCTGTGAACTAAGAGCCATGTGGGTGGATGGGGGGAGACGCTGTACTGAGGAGAAGAGGGAGGAGGAAGCTGGCGTTTGCAAAGAAAGTAAGAGGGGTTGATTTCCCCCCTTCCCAAAGGCAAACTGGGATCAATGCAGATATTACTACACATGGGTCCTACAACCCTAAAAGTCAGCTTTCCTGGGGTTGGAAAGAACTGCCGGGAATGGAGGAACGATTCCTGATCCTTGTACCAATGGATCAAAGGCTCCAAACTAGTGTATGGACAATGCACGCTGAAAATCTCAGAAAAGAGGATGAATATCCTTTCAGATCATTAGCTTCAGTGCCCTTGCTTCTCCCCACAATTAATAAAAAGATCAAAATTGTGACAAAAATTATGCAAAATGCTCAATTCGCCCAGTTACACAGGTCACAATTCAGCTTTTCTGAATTTGGATTGCCTGGATATAAGAATTCTAAGTTCCATTAATGTCTACACGTAGCTCTGCTAAAGGCTACTTTTCGCAATATAAAGATTTGGATTCACACAAGGACTGCAGGAAGAAAACCAGCTGCTCTCCCTGCGCTCAGCAATGACCTAATCACAGAGGTCCGTGCTCCGGCATGTATAACCCATAACGCCACCCTGGGAGCCTCTGTCTAAAATGGTGCCAACTAGAAATGCAGGACATCAATCCCAAGCAGCAGCTGGGAAACAAACAGAATTAAGATTCTCTAGAAGGGTTCCATATTCTTTGGAGGAACCCCAATGCAAACTGCTCTTAGCTTGATAGCATACCTTGTGCTTGGAATCTACAATGGAGTTCAGCTGCAAAACAGCTTGTTCACTAGAGCAGGGGTCTCAAAACTGCGGCTCCAGAGCCGCATGCGGCTCTTTGGCCCGTTGAGTGCGGCTCTCCGAACTTGGTTCGGAGCCCCTGCTCTTGCGCCTGCTCGCGCCGGCAGCCGGGCTGCAGAGCCGGCGCGCCTGAGAGAGAGAGAGAGAGCGGACGAGTGGGCGCTATCTCTCCCCCCCCCCCGTGGAGAATGGCCGGGTCCCCCTTTCCCTTGCCCTCAATGGTTGGGAGGCTAAAGCCTCCCCTCCCCTCTAGCCGCGCGATTGCTGGGTGGGCAGCTCGACGGTTCCTCCCCCCCGCCTATCAGCTGTTGGGCGGGGCGGGCTTCCTTTGGTAGACCTGGCCTCCGGCTGAGTCCCATTGGGAGGCCATGTCTACCCACTGGCTTTCTTGGCGGTAGACCTGGACTCCGAGGAGGGGGGAAAAGTCCCCCTTCAGAGGCCAGATCTACCAATTGGCTTCTATGGGCCTCCGGAGGCCAGGTCTACTGCCAAGAAAGCCAATGGGTAGACCTGGCCTCCCAATGGGACTCAGCCGGAGGCCAGGTCCACCAATAGGCTTTTATGGCGGTAGACCAGGCCTCCAGACGAGGACTCCGGATGGGGAGGGGGAAATGGCAGGGACTTACAATTTAATTTTTATCAATAAATAAGATCACTATTAAGTATGATATCTTTATTCAGTGTACCTATAGTTTAATTAAGACTTAAAACTTTAATTAAAGTTTATTAAGTTAATAAACAGTGTACCTACCTATATAGTTTTAAGTTTAAGAAATTTGGCTCTCAAAAGAAATCTCAATCATTGAACTGTTGATATTTGGCTCTTTTGACTAATGAGTTTGCCGACCCCTGCACTAGAGGAAGCTACCTAGTCAAGCTGACTGGAGAGGGCTTTACATTTGGTTTCCAGAACTTACTGGGGGATTTAGACATTCAGTTTCACAACCCCTCCATCGGTGACCTGGTCAGGGCACTGGAGCATCAGATGGGCTTTGGCAATAAAACAAAATGATTCCTTGGCACCCTCTTCACACTTTTTGTAAGCTGGCTTGAAGAGAGGCCCCCTGAACAACACGCTAAAGAATATGTGGCTGAAGACGTACCAAACCCAACCAAAGGCTACACAGAGCCCAAAGCTATTCTACTGGCCTGAACAGATAATAATGCACTACTCCTTCAAGCCTGGTAGCTTGGCCAGAATAATATACCAACACTTGAGGCTTCAGGCAAAATTGCTACTCTCCATTATAAAAATATACAGCTTACATTTTAGCTCAGAGATGTCAAACATATGGCCCGTGGGCCTCTTGAGAGTTCAACACCCCTGCTTTAGCTGATAAAGGAGCAGGAAAATAAGGACTTTATGTCAATCTCTATTGGTTCAGGTGCCGGTTCAGTTTTACTGCATGAGGCCAAAGGCCTTTACGAAGAATTGACAGTAAATAGTAAAATACTATAAAAGACACCCTTCCACTCTAGTACAGTCACTACCCCAGCAGCTGTGTTTTCTCAGTGCCATTTTGCTTCTCTGCCCTTCTTGCTCTCAAAATCTCTATTGGTATCTTTGCTTGACTACACTTCATCCTTTATTTTTTGATATGGTCACCTATACCATTTTTCAACCCTTCTGTAACTTCATTCAAGCAGAAATCTTGGGGTAATAAATGTGTTGCAAGACAGCATAAATTCTGAAGCATTATTCTTTCATCCAACTCAAGCATTCCCTTGATTTGAATTGAGAGCTAGACTCAAAGGGCTGCCCCCCCCAAAAAAAACTACCCTCAACACAAACCATTTTAGATGTCTCTTCAATCTTTGGTGGTGGAAAGTGCCAACAAGTCACAGCTGACTTATGGCCACCCTGTAAGGTTTTCAATACAAGACATGAACAGAGGTGGAATGCCATCAGGGCTTTGAGTATGACCCTGAGTTCCAGACGATTGATATGCAAGGACCTCTCCTTTTGTGGCCAGGTTCCCTGAGTCGAACGTTGATTCACAGTAGACCCCCAGCCTTCCAGGCTGGTGTCTGTGAATCTGGACTGTGTGGTCATGTAGGAACTGCTGCCCCTTCAAGTAGGTTGGTGGAGCTGGACCACCAGAATAAGCTTTGCTTGGTCGAGTGTGGTACGATCAGGCGTACATTCTTTTTCTGATGAAAGGGTTCAGAAGCCATTGCAATGCATGAGCGTGTAGTCAGGCCCATGGTACAGCCCCTATGCATACTATCATCAGCCCCTGAATGTGGGTCAGTGTGGAGAGGCTGACTGACCTGGATTGGACTGTGTGCTTGATTATTTGGGCCATCTTGGTTGCTTTGTCCTTTGGGAGAAAGAGAGTGTTGTGTCTGGTGTCGATGATGACGTCAAGGTGGTGAATCCTCTGTGATGGTGAGAGGTTGCTCTTCTCCCTGTTGATGAGGTATCTGTGATCCTCCAGCACCTGGGTAACTCTGGATGTGTATTGGACTGCTGATTCTGCGATGGGGGCGCAGACCAGGATGTCATCCAGGTAAGGATGGATGTGGATACTTTCTTTTCTTAGCAGGGTCACCATCACCATGGAGAACACTCTGGGGGTTGAAGACAAATGGAAGGGGAGCGCTCGAAATTGACAGTGGTTCACCCTGTAAGAAAAACTGAGGTATAGTCAATGAACTGTGGATGCGGATGTGCAGGTATGTCTCTCAGGTCTATGGAGGACATGAAGGTCCCTGGTCACAGGGTTTCCGCTATGGAATGTAGCGTCTCCATATTAAAGTTCTTTGCCTGGATGAAGCAGTTCACTAATTTGAAATTCAGAATTGTGATCCAGTCCCCTTTCTTTTTGGGTACGGTGAAGATGTACCCTGTAGGAGCGCTCTTCTGGAGGAACTGGTTTGATGGCCCTTATCTGCAACAGGTGTTTGCGCGTAACGTCTTTGTAAGCTTCTCTGGGTTGGTTGACCTGGGGATGGGACGAAGCGGTCCAGTGGGAGGTGCTGGAATTCTATGAGGTTGCCTGCCTGTATTACCTGTCGGACCCAGTGGTTCAGCTCTGACAGCTCCCACTGGTTGCTGAAGAACTGCAGCCGTCTCCCCACCTGTGGCACCCCAGCGTCACTGCTTTCTCTGTTTGGAGAAACGGTTGGGCTTGTCCGACCTCTGGTTCTGGAAGAATTTGCCAAACAGATTCCCCCACATGAGGAGCCTCTTCCGCTGGACCAGGAGCAGCGTCTTGAATCTGTTCTTGAGCATGCCTTTGTATAGAAGGATTGAAAGGATGGCGATGTGGAGCCCGTTGTCCTCCTTAAGGTGCCTTGGCATCGCTTTTTTCTTGTCTCTGGTCTCCACCAGAATCTAATTCAGTTTGTCCCCAAAAAGGCATACGCCTTCGAAAAGTTAGGCCAGCAGGATGGACTTTGATTGATAGTCTGGCTGCCATACCTTTGGTTGGGAGACCAAAGAGGCGGCCAATGCCCTGGCATTGAGGGTCATGGAGTCTAGGGTTACGTCTGCCGGAAAGGTGACTGCCTTTAATAGCCTGTTAAGGCCCTCTGCTGTTCTTCTACGTTCCTGGGGTACTATCTGAGTTAGTTTCTTGGTCCACACTGTGGCTGCTCTGGCAAAGAGGGTTGCCGTGGCTGAGGCCTGGGTGGATAAGGCCAGGGCCTCGTGGGCCTTCCTGGAGGCAAAGTCAGCCCTTCTATCCAGGGGATCTTTGAGTGATCCCATGCCATCCTCTGCTAGCAGCCCAGAGAATTGACGTGCCACTGTGGGGATGTCCACCAGGGGAGTCTGTAGGAGCTCTATGGCGTGTGGGGCCAGGATGTACATTTTTCTAGCACAGGCCGAAAATTGCTTGCTTCCCATTCCATCTTTAACAGCATTTCAAAAAACATGGGAAAGGGGACCTATCTAGAGGAGGTCTGATTTCTGGGGGGAAACTCCTTGGCACCCTTTGGTCTTGTTTTCTCCTCTGGTGCCGCCAGGGGCTGATTGGGCCGCTGCTGAGGCCATCTTTTCTGGGCGTGTCTTTTTCACTGCCTTTTTGACCTTGGCTGCCTTTTTCTGCTTCGAACCTCCAGCCTGTGGATCCTCCGCCTCTGTAGGGCTGCTGCCGAGGTTGCCAAAGGGGATAGCGGCTGCTTGCTGCGCTGTCAACACAAGCCTGGCCATTAGGTCTTCTCTGGAGAGGAAGCCATTGGTCCTGAGTTCCGGTGTGTCCACCCAAATTGCCGTGCCTCCATTCGGCTTCTTCAAGAGGAGGAGGAGACAGGGAAATGAGCCTTGGATATGCAGGCAATGGAGGCCGAAAACCTCTGAAAGCTTGCTCCATTCCTTGGTTGCTGCTGCAAAGCAGCTACTGGTGCTGCCTACCCGTAGCGAGGCAGGAGGGAAACTGAGAAGCGATACCCTGCCCGCGACACAGGAAGCAGAAATTAGAACCTGTGTTGGGAATTAGTCTGCGAGTTTTATCTCTGTCAGGACTACAAAAATGGTTAAATGTTTATGTTTTGTTTACACGGTCTCAGGGGATAGTGCTAGCCACTTGGCAAGTGTTGATTGGTCCGATCAAGAACTACTGGTCATGTGATGTCCAGGCGCATTCCGAGAAGCTGTAGTTAAACTGCCATTTTTGTTAAGAGAAGACTTACTTCGCTTCACTCCTTCTTCCTCGAGTTATGAGCCGAAATAGGCAACAGGAATAGAAAATGTTAGCCATATTATTCACTATGTTTCAAACTTTAGAGCCTGTTAGCCATGTGCCAGCAAGAGTTTAGAAAACGAGTTGTAGTTAGGAGTGGTTATTTTATATCCCAGGTTTACCCTCCCTTTAATATAGTAAACTTATATGTTTTGTTAAGGAAAGCAATGTGTCTTGAGTCTGTATGTGTGTTTAATCTATGATCCACAAGATCACGATTTATCGCAATCAATCTCGACAAAATTGGTAGCAGAGGATGGTTTGCTGAATGAGACTTGTGGATTCACACACACCTTTTATTTTAAAATAGTTATATGCCAATAAACTTAAAGGTTTGTGCTGTTGTTATTTTAAAATGGAAGAAACTGGGAAAGTTTGTCTTTTTGCTCCAACAGTACTGGATTACAAGTAAATTCAGAGCTCAGCTAACTCTCTTCAGCGCTTCTGGGCAAAATCTAGGGGACTGAGAGATATCAGCTTTGTAACAAAGGAATCTGTAAACCATGGCAAGCAATTCAGAAGAAACAAGTTAGTGCAATGGAGACGGGAACAAGGGTCACATGAATTACACATTTCAAGCACCCCCAGCAATTTCTCTTCCTAAACTATATCAGATGCCATTTATCCTATGGAAGTGTGCAGTAGAGAATGCATTTGAAATCTTGGGCATAAAAGAGGTCCTTATAAGGGACAAACCAGGACAAAATGATAAAGATTATAAAGATTTAATAAAGAATGAATCCCAAGCAATTTTTCTCTTTATTAACTCCATTGGGGAGAATGAAGCTTCTACAATACTAAGTAATTCATCTGCAAAAGGAATATGGGATGCTTTGATCCAGAAGTATGGAAAGTCAAGCACTGGGCAGATCAGATCATTAAAAGCTACACTTTATTCTGCTAGAATGGGACCCAATACAAGTTTGACTGACCATTTAAAATATATGCAAGATCTGGCAACTGAGATTAAATTGAATGCAGAACCTCTATCTGAGGAGGAATTTCTGACAATCTTTCTAGCAAGCTTGCACCCTAGATACAGAACTGAGAAAAGAGGGTTGATGGCAAGAGAAAATCTTAATCTGATTCAAGTAATGAATGCATTGAAGGATTTTGAGGAAGAAAATAGAAACGATGAATTAAACAGAGGAATGTCTGTGCTAAGGTTAAACCGCTCAAAATCTGTATTCAGTGTGTCAGAAATGAGCATAAATACAGAGAAATGCATCCATTTCTCAAAAATGTTCCCACTCCCCACCTCGATTTCAAAATAGCCAGAGAAACAAAAGGGGAAATTGTGATTGGAACGGAGGAGTTGGTGGGATTGAGAGGCAGCAGCACACAAAACAGGTTACTAGAGGGGGCATCAATAATAAGAAACTTTCCAGTGATAAGGCTGCATTCATGTTAAGCAACTATGATTCAAAGGGAAATAAATCCAAATCAAAAACTATTAAAAGGATTTTACTAGACACTGGGTCATCGTGCCATGTTTTCAATGACAGAAAAGGTTTTATTTTATTGGAGGAATGTGAAGAAACTTTGGTTGCAGCTAATGAGAAATCCTTTGTGTAGAGAAAAAGGAACAGGTTAGCCTAATCTCGTCAGATCTCAGAAGCTAAGCAGGGTCAGCCCTGGTTATTTGGATGGGAGACCACCAAGGAATACCAGGGTTGCTATGCAGAGGAAGGCACTGGCAAATCACCTCTGTTAGTCTCTTGCCATGAAAACCCCAAAAAGGGGTCACCGTAAGTTGGCTGCGACTTGACAGCACTTTATACACACACAAAAATCTTTATTGAAAGTTTTTGTGGTGATGTTATGAAAATCAATCTGCAAAATGTAATGTTTATTTCTGAAGCCAAGGAATGTTTGATATCGGTTGGCAAGATGCTTAAGGCTAACTTTAAGATTGAAATGGGAAATGGCTGTTGTACCTTGATAGATCTTAAGGGAAGGAGATATGATGTGGAAGTGGATGGGCTACACTTCTATTTGCGTAATACAGCTGATGAAATGGAAGGATATGAGGACAATGATGAGTATTTTCAATCAGAAAGTGATTTTGATAAACATATATACAGTGAAGACTCTGATTCAGATAAGGCTGGATCAGAAATGGAATATCTAGCTGGAAATAACAAAGGAGTCATGCAATTAGATGAAAGAAATGTGCTGAGTGCCACTGATAATGAAAGTTCCATTACTCCAGTTATCAGCAAAGAAGCTGAAATGATTCCCTTTTCAGCATGGGAGCTTAGACTGCCTGCTGTGATCGAATGCCTGTCAGGCATTATCCCGGGGGAGGGACCAGCAGATGTGGGCAATCCCGAAGTTGAAAAAAGAGGAGGAAACTTTGCCTACCATAAGAAAGTCTAGTACGAGCAACAAAGGCATACCAGCAGAGAAACTGACTTATTATACTGAAACGCAAAGTCAAATTGAGCCTCTAAGCTGGGAAGAAATGCTAGAGTTACCCAGCAGTGAAAAAGATAATATGGTTGGACGCAGTGTGAGAAGAAATTGATTCACTATAAAAGAACCAAGCATGGACTTTAACCAAATTACCACTCGGTAGAAAACCTTTAGGATGCAAATGGATTTTTAAAATAAAAAGGAATACAGATGGAAGTGTGGACAAATATAAAGCAAGACTTGTTGCTAAGGGATTTACCCAAAAATATGGGACTGACTATATAGAGACTTACTCTCCAGTTATTGGATATACAGCGATACACACTTTAATGAGTATAGCAGCATCCAAAAAGATGCATATACTCCCAACTTGATGTGAAAACAATCTTCTTAAATGGAGAACTATCAGAAGAGATTTACATGGAAGTTCCACCTGGACTAAAAGATTCTGTCACTAATCAGCAAGTTTGCAAACTTCAGAAAACATTGTAGGGACTAAAGCAGTCAGCCAGAGTATGGAATCAGAAATTGACAACACTGTTAAAGGATCAAGGATTCAAACAAGGAAATATAGAAAAATCTTTGTTCAGTAGAAAGAAAAATGAACGATGCCAATATGTACTTACATTTGTAGATGATATCCTGATATGCTGTGAAACAGAATCAGCAGCAAAGGAAATAGCTGACAAACTAAACAAATCAGTGGAAATAAAGTTGCTTGGAGAAGTGAAAAACTACCTTGGTATGGAAATTGAAAGAACTGCAACTGGTAGATCAGTCAAAAATACAAAATTCTTGAATTTCTCAAATTTATGAACATGTCACAATGCAAGCCAAAGAGCATCCCACTTGATCCAGCATACCAGAAGCTAGAAGGGGGAGAACCACTAAATAATAATCATAAATACAAAGAAGCAATTGGAAAACCTTTATGCCTAAGCAATGTTTCCAGACCTGACATCAGCGCAGCAGTTGGAATTCTAAGTAGAAGAATCAGCTCACCAACTAAGTATGATTGGAACGCAATAACACATCTAACAGGGTACTTGAAAGGAACTGTTGATCTGAAGTTAAAGATAATGCCAAGTAAAGAACCACAACTGACTGGATACATGGATGCAGATTGGGGCGGAGATATAAAAGATAGTAAGTCAACAAGTGGATATCTATTTTACTATGGGGATAATTTAATCAGCTGGACTAGTCAAAAGCAAATTGTAGCAAACTCGACAACAGAAGCTGAATGTATCGCAGCTAGCAGTGCATGTATAGAACTGGAAGAACTCATAGAACTATTACACACGACTTTGATATAACTGAAACTACATCTGTCATCATGTTTGAAGACAACCAAGCATGCATCGCATTGTTGAATAGTGAAACTGCCAGAAAAGGAAAAAAACATCTTAGACTTTAAATTGACTCAGTGAAAGATAAGCAACAAAAGGGGCTTATCAATGTAAAATACTGTACATCAAAAGAAATGGTGGCTGACATACTCACAAAACCACTTAACAGATATCAGTTTGAGCATTTGCGTGATAAGTTATATTTGCATGCCTGACAAAGACTAAAACCCGAAAACGGGTTTGTTGGGAATTAGTCCGCGAGTTGTCTCTGTCAGGACTACAAAAATGGTTAAATGTTTGTTTTGTTTACATGGTCTCAAGGGATAGTGCTAGCCACCTGGCAAGTGTTGATTCGATCAAGAACTATCGTTCATGTAATATTCAGGCACATTCCGAGAAGCTATAGTTAAACTGCCATTTTTGTTAAGACTTACTTCGCTTCACTCCTTCTTCCAGTTATGAGCCAAAATAGGCAACAGGAATAGAATAATATGTTAGCCATATTATTCACTATGTTTCAAACTTTAGAGCCTGTTAGCCATGTGCCAGCAAGAGTTTAGAAAACGAGTTGAAGTTAGGAGTGGTTATTTTATATCCCAAGTTTACCCTCCCTTTAATATAGTAAACTTATATGTTTTGTTAAGGAAAGCAATGTGTCTTGAGTCTTTGTGTGTGTGTTTAATCTATGATCCACAAGATCACGATTTATCGCAATCAATCTCAACAAGCTGCCTCCCTGAGCATGGGAAAGGAATCACCCGACTTTCAAGATGACCTCCCCCTCAGAGCGAGAACATTATTACCTTCGAGTACCAGATGCTGGGATCAAACAGGTCAAGGCTTCATGCCCAGCATGTGAGCTTTTCCAGAGGCATCTGCCTGGTTGCTGCAAGCAAAATGCTGCACTAGACAGACCCTTGATCTGATCCAGCAAGGCTGGTCTCATGTGTTTTAACCATGGGCAGATGTTGTTAATTTGAACCAGACATCTGACGCCTACAGTGGCCTCAGTGAGTTGTTTTTGTGTAGATGCCAAGGTAAGTGACAAATAGTGCCTGAGGCTCCCTCAAGAGGGATCGGTATGGCTTACAAACCATACAACCTGCTCAAGAATGTCTCCCATTACCAAGATTAATTGAATCTCCACAACACCAAAAATCAAATGGATGTTCTCTCTTGCAGCCTATGACCTGCTCTTTAGGTCCTGTTCATTCACGTTCTGGTGCATTCTGAAAGGAGTCCACGTGGCCTCGGCACAAGTAAGAGAGAATCTGGAAATTCTCACAGCAAGTCAAGAGACCAGGATTTGGATCACCTAGGGTTGAAACTTCCTTAAACTTTCAGATTGTGCCTGCTTACATGCTCTGCAGCAGGAACACATTCAAGCTGGAACAGCTTCTTCTGCCATAGTTCTGCAATAGGTCACCTGCTCCCTCTTCTCTGGCCCATACACACACCGGGGGTGGGGGGTGGGGTGAACCTGGAAACTCTTAGACCCTTTCCAGAGTTTTTAAGAGACCAGGCACTGAGTCAGCAAGCAGCAACTTTAGGATTATAACTGTATTAAAGCTGCTTCCACCTAGCAGATCTCCTGCAAGTGGAACTCTCCCACTGATTCAAATTCCCCCATTCTTTTGGCAAGGGGGCATGGATTTCATGTGAACTATCAACCACGCAAGGAAAAAAAATTAAAAAGTATGCCAAAATTAGAGCAAGAAGCAGCAGAATTAAGTCAAATACATACAAAGAGGCTTCGTCCAGGAAGAGATGCGAGAGGCCCCAGCAGAGCTGGGTAAAGATCAGGAGGGTTAGAGAAAATCAGCTCTTCCTCCTCCTCCAAGGCAGCCAGACTCTTTAACAGGTCCGGAGGAAGCAGAGGGGAGCTCTTGGGGTCCTAGTGACAGAAAGGAGCACAGTGAGATGCAGCAAGGGATGGAGAGAAAGCAAGAATAGCAGCAAGTAAGTGCCGTGGGGGGGGGGGCGGCATGGGGGTGTTACGGGAACAGAACGAAGGCCCATACGAAGCACAGAGAATGCAAAGCAAGCTACTGCACAAAAGAGGGGTACTCAAGGACAAGCTTACGCCAGCATGCAAAAGCAGCTCACAGAGGTAAAGAACAGGGGAACAGGAGAAACTGAAGAGGAGAAAGAGAGAAAGTTGAGGCAAGCTATCTTGTTCTTCAGTGTTTTAGAAATCACACTGATTTTATATAATGTTTGAATTTACGGTCAGAAGAAGAAGAAAAATACTACTGGGTTCTACTTATAAGGACGTGATTTCTACTACTGTGATAATGACTATTTATTAACAAACACATTTTGTCAACTCCCCAGTATTTTAATCACTGTGCAAACTGCAAATAACACTGAAGCGTGTTATGTGACTCTTGTAAGAAGTTTATCAGCATTCCTTTTTATTCTCATGATCACAGCTGGACGAATTATCGTCAAATTTCTTCAACCATATGGGAGCCAGGTCTGTTCCCCTTCAACCAGTTTCTAGCATTGATGGAGAATGTAAACGTGATCAGGGATCTAATCTTCCACTGCTTCATTACCCCTGGCCTCCCCATATCCCTACTACCTTTTCCATGGCATCTCTTACTGCGCAGCAGGGCCCTTATCCCGGGTTTTGCTGATTTTAGGTATCAGGCCAAAGCCTGCAATAAAGGTTAGTAAGACTAACCTAAAAATACAAAGCTAGGGATGCCAGAATTTGGACACCCACACTGACGAATCTCAGGACTCTGTGCTGCCCTTCTTCAAATGCTTTTAAGTAAACCCTCACAGGTGAATCTCACAGAATAAAAACAGACTTCTTGGCAACTAGGAATATACTATCATACAACACACCATTATAAAGGGAAGCGGAGATTAGTTCCAACAGCACAACTGGCAAAGCAAGCAGGCTGTTTATATCTTCTGCTTGCTGGTGGAATTGCAACACTACTGATCAGGGCTATTTTTAATGGCCAGTCTCTAGCTGCCACCGGCGCATTCAGAAGTATGAATGACTGGCTTGAGTGGAAAGCAGCTGCAACAGAGTTTGGGAGGACCACTCCTGTCACAGATGAACAAAGTGTGTTTTCATTTCACAAGGTTTTGGCTTTCCCAGCAATACCTACCCCTCTATCTTAAGTCAAGTATAAGGGCCACATGGCCTTGCTCCTACTTCTTTTTATGTCTGCTATTCCAACTGTGGTTATGAACCAGTGCTACCACAAGACAGCCTTCTTTTATTTGCTTTTCTTTACTAGTATGGTCTAAGCAACTAAATCTTAGCTAGTGGAGGCTCTGTGATAATGTCTGACACATACTCATTTATACCAGTCTCTATTTTGGCAGAAATCCACAAACTGGATCTTGAACTGTACAACCTTCCACAGGACAAATGCTCCATTCTCTACCATTTTATGTGTACTTTGGAGGATTTTATCCCTTTCAGTTTTTTTACCTCCACTACATCTTTGTCTTTTGTATTATCAGTTCATAACTATTTATGCATATATTTAATTACAATTTTTTGGGATATTTGATGGTCTATGACTACAAATAAAGTCTGATTCTCCATTCTTCTCCTCTTACTCAGGTGACACACTAAGGGCACCTGTTCACCTACTAATTCATTGCTCCTTGCAGCAGTTGCTTCAGCATCTTTTTTTTTTTTTTGCCTCTTTTTCATTAGGCTGCTTCTTCCTCATATAATGATCCCTGCCAATCAGCGATCATGTTGTGAATTTATTGTCAACATCAAGCCAGTCAGTCAGATCTGGTATTATGACAATGTCACTGAGGGCCACTGAAGACTATTAAGAGGGGAAGGCAACAATCCCTGTATTGCTCTTGACCTTGCATGGGCAGGAGGAAGGGGAAGGGGAAACTGATCTGTGATTGAAAATGAATGCATATCAAGGACTAGAAACTTGCTATATAGAGAATGCAGGCACTTCTCTACCTGCAGCTCCACTTCCTATGTCCTATTATCAGCCAGTTGGGCGAACATTTCAACCCTGTTTGCAACACCCCCTTTCCATCTGTCAAAAGTAGCACGCATACCTAGTATGTAGCTCCCTTTGCTTCTAACAATAGTCAGTGCATGGAACCAACAGGATATACAGATGCACCAAATTATGTCTTAAATGGAAACAGCAGAGAGGGGGGTTGCCCCACCTGCCCTCCCTAATTGGCATCCCCCTAAGAGTCACCACAAACAACCCCATTAAATTTATTTGACGTATGGGGAACGATCCTCATCCTTCCACCTTCTGCCTGCAGCTTATCAATTCAGTAGCATGTTTACCTCAAAGCCCATCCTAGGCACTCCATCCTGCTCTGGACGGAAGACTCCTTGCTGCCGTTTCCCCCTGCGGTCCATGCTGGCTTGCTGCTGTGCCATCACCACACGGTTATCAGCCATGCCGTAAGAGTCCCAGTAAAATTCCGGCACCTTGACCTCCGAGGGATTATGGTTATATGGCTCCATGGGGAAAGGCTTCATTTTCTTCTCCAGAGGCTGCTGCTGTTGCATGAGGGGAGGCTGCAACGACTGCTCAAACAGTTTTAGGGGGTCCTGACTCTGAAGATAATAGGGCTGCTTCACAGGCAACATCTTCCCCAACTGGCCTTGGACCTGAGGAGGGTTCCAGAGCTGCTTGGATGTGTCTAGCTGGGAATACTAAAAGAAGAAGAGTTGGTTTTTATATGCTGACTTTCTCTACCGCTTGAGGAAGAATCAAACCGGCTTACAATCACCTTCACTTCCCCTCCCCACAACAGACACCCTGTGAGGTAGGTGGGATTGAGAGAGCCCTAAGAGAGCTGTGACTAGCCCAAGGTCACCAAGCTGGCTTCATGTGTAGGAGGGAGGTAACAAATCCAGTTCACCAGATTAGCGTCCACTGCTCACGTGGAGGAGTGGAGAATCAAACCTGGTTCTCCAGATCAGAGTCCCCACTCCAAACCACTGCTCTTAACCACTACACTGTACTGGCTCTCCTGCATTCAGCACAACAATTTGTTCTTTTAAAACAGGAGACCCACTGAATTATGCAACCAATTTGGCCACCAGCAGGTTAGTGTGCCCAATGACATGCTTTCTACCAAAAATATTCCACAATGGGTCATGCTGGACTTTACCAGGCAAGTAGACTTGATAGATTCCTCAGATATCACAATAAAGGAGAGGAAGGTTCTTTTTCTCCCCTCTCCACTGAAGTGTGCACCATGTCCTCGGTGAACCACAACACAAAAAGATGCACAGTTCAAACAACTATGACACACCACCACAACACACTTGGGTAGGCTTGAGCACTCCGTGCCACTAAGCATAACTGGCTGAATGTTCAGTTTGAGAGCCAACTCCTTAGACCTCAAGGTGAGAGAGAAAAAGCTGGAAAGTGGTTTACTAGGCAGAACCCTCAGAAGGATGGACTAAAATCTCATCATCAGGGTTTATCCATTTTTAATGCAGAAGGATTTCAAGCAGATGAGGTCTTGTCACGTCAGCGGTACAGGAGTCTGACAAGCCACATCAGCCCAAAATCCCACATGAACGCAACTGGTAAAGATATGGGGGAGCCCTGGGGTTAAGAAGGTTGGCCCTCAAGCTGCATGCTATCTCAGACGCGGTACGAGTACTATATGAGCCCTCTGAATAGGTTTTTGCAGTGCTCCCTTCTTCTGCTTGCCCCATGCCTTTAAATATTTATATCCCACTTTTCTCCCCAATGGGGACCCAAAGAAGCTTACAACACCGTTTTCCCTCCTTCCACCTTATTCTACCCTCTGAAGTAGGTTAGGCTATGAGAGGGACTGAGGCCCAAAGCCCCTCAAGCAAGCTTCCACAGCAGAGTGGAGATCCAAACCTTGGTTTCCCAGAGGCTAGTCCGATATTCTAACCACTATGCTGGTACCACCCCCCTTATTCTCACTCTTCTCTTAGCCCCCTGCACCTTCTTCCTTGTACATTTCCACCCCAAAGTCTGCAATATATGGCAGTCACAGGTAATTTAGATCTGAGCAGAGAACTTCTACTTCTGACCCAAACCTGAATTTGTGTTGCAGAGCAATGTAGAATAAGAGTCGGTTTTTACATGTTGACTTTCTCTACCACTTAAGGGAGACTCAAACCGCCTTACAATCACCTTCCCTTCCCCTCTCCACAACAGACACCTTGTGAGGTAGGTGGGGCTGAGAGAGCTCGAAGAGAGCTGTGACTAGCCCAAGGTCACCCAGCTGGCCTTATGTGGAGGAGTGGGGAAACCAACCCGGTTCACCAGATTAGCCTCCGCCACTCATGTGGAGGAGCGGGGAATCAAACCCAGTTTTCCAGGTTAAGAGTCCACCACTCCAAACCAGTGCTCTTAACCACTACACCATGCTGGCTCTACAGCGTAGAAGTCTTTGGATCTAGCTGTTCTTTCAACGGCAGTTTGAAGAAAAAAATGGCCGTTTCCACAGAACACCTCACCTGCTGGAATCCAGAGTGGTGCGGAGGGCTCTTCCCTAAGGCCTGCACAGCTTTTGTAGGCGACTGCTGCTGCTGTTGGGCCAGAGCCTGGACCTGTAATTGGCTGGCAGACTGTGCTGTTGCCTGAGCTGGTAAGGATGAGAGGGTCTGCTGGGAAGGGGAGGGCGTCTGCTGAGGTCCCTGGTTCATCGGGCCTGGTCCGGAGGGCCGCTGCTGGCTGTAAGGAATGTGGGAGGGCTTCCCAGCTTGCACCTGGTTTCCTGCAGGTGAGTGAGCTGCAGGCTGAAGAAAGGTTCCTGGGACAGAAACGCCCCCTGGGAAAGTGTACCCCGAGCTCATAGAGAAAGCCACAGGAGGGGGGATGACGTACGCTGGCGGTGGGAAGCCTTTGGAGACAAAACACACACAAATGAAGGCCCACTTTAAAAAGAGGAAATTTGCTTTCTGCAAAGAAATCGCAGTTGCACTTTTAAGATTCATACAGCTGTTCTTTAATCGTTAACTTTCTATAATAAGTTAAACACTGGATGTTACAATCTGTTGCCTGGGGGAGGAGGGTGCACAAGGAAGGAAGTTTCTTTTGCTCCTTCCACTTAAGCCCCTCTTTAAAAAGTGACTGCAGAGTTAACAGGACCCCACCCCCAAAGAATCTCCCTGTTTCAGTTACTCATTCCCTCCCTCCAGTGAGAGAACTGGGTGAGAATTTACAGTCCGCTTCTGATCGTTCACTGGGGCAATGTCAAAAAGAAGCATGCTAACAACCTGCACTTCGAAGAAAGTTTGCAGAAACATGTTAAATATAAAACAATGTTAATTGAGTGAAATACTTGTGTCACCTTTCAAGGACTATAAAAATGATAAAAGATGTCTGATAAAGAAACATTGGATGCAGCACGTAAAGCTCACCCACTTGGGTTGGACCGTCAGGGAGCATGAATATTGTATTTTCTTCCTATCCAGTACGTCAAAGGCATTGGAGAACAAAGCCAAACAGAAAAGAATACACACTTCCGTTTTTTACCTGGCCGGCTGGGAAGTGGGGGGAAAGCTCCTGGGTGATGGATGGGGATGAACTGGGAATTGCTGGCCTGGTTTGGAGACTGAGTTACTGGTGTTTTCCTGGCTTCAGACACGGGAGTCTTCCTCAACTCTGTCTGCGATTTCACCTAGGAAGACAAGCAATTCACTCATTAATTTCTGCCTTTACTTCTCTTCATTTTCTCCTTAAACTAAAGTCTGCTAGAGATATGCTGGTTCTGGCTAGTGGTTTTGGTTCCCTTCCCCCGACTAAGCTAAAAAACGTGAGATTACATTCAGTAAAAAAAAAAAAAAAAGTTAAATTGAACACTTGCAAAGTACTGATCCACTCCGAGTTTGTGTGTTGTGCATTTTATATGTGTCATGCAAAACCTATAAAAAGATTTTGTCTTGCTCATTCCTCTCTACCACAGACTAGAATAGTTCTATCATCCTGAAAAATGCATATTCCATAACGTATAAGACAATTATTTCTGCACAACAAGGAGAAGTTCTGAGCAAAGTTAACATAAGAACATAAGAAAGGCCCTTCTGGATCAGATCAAGTCCAGCAGTCTGTTCACACAGTGGCCAACCAGGTGCCTCTAGGAAGCCACAAACAAGACGACTGAAGCACCATCCTGCCCGTGTTCCACCGCACCCAAAATAATAGGCATGCTCCTCTGATACTAGAGAGAACAGGTATGCAGCATGACCAGCATCCACTCTAACTAATAGCCATGAACACCCTTTTCCTCCATGAATATGTCCACTCCCCTCTTAAAGCCCTCCAAGCTGGCAGCCATCACCACATCCTGGGGCAGGGAGTTCCACAATTTAACTATGTGTTGTGTGAAAAAATACTTCCTTTTATCTGTTTTGAGTCTCTCACCCTCCAGCTTTAGCAGATGACCCCGTGTTCTAGTATTATGGGAGAGGGAGAAAAACTCTCCAAACCATGCATAATTTTATAGACCTCTATTATGTCTCCCCTTTGCCACCTTATTTCCAAGCTAAACAGCCCTAAGCGTCTTAACCGCTCCCCATAGGACAGTTTCTCTAGTCCCCTAATCATTTTGGTTGCTCTTTTCTGCACCTTCTCAAGTTCTGTAATATCCTTTTTTAGGTGTGGTGACCAGAACTGTACACAGTATTCCAAGTGTGGTCTCACCATAGATTTGTACAAGGGCAGTATGATATCAGCAGTTTTATTCTCTATTCCTTGTCTAATTATGGCCAGCATGGAATTGGCCTTTTTTACAGCAGCCGCACACTGTGTTGACATCTTCATTGAGCTATCCACTACCACCCCAAGATCCCTTTCTTGGTCTGTCGCTGCCAGCACAGATCCCATCAGTGTATATGTGAAGTTGGGATTTTTTGCCCCAATATGCATCACTTTACACTTACTGACATTGAATCTCATTTGCCATTTTAATGCCCATTCTTCCAGTATGCAGAGATCCTTCTGGAGCTCTTCACAGTCCAATTTTGTTTTAACCACCATAAATAATTTGGTGTCATCTGCAAACTTGGCTACTTCACTGTTTAACCCCAACTCCAGGTCATTGATGAACAGGTTGAAAAGCACCGGTCCCAACACAGATCCCTGAGGCACCCCACTGCTCACATCCCGCCATTGTGAGAACTGACCATTGATTCCTACTCTCTGCTTCCTATTTTTCAGCCAGCTCTCAATCCATAAGAGGACTTGTCCTCTTATTCCATGACTATGAAGTTTGCTTAGCAGTCTTTGGTAGGAGACTTTGTCAAAAGCTTTTTGGAAATCCAAATACACAATATCCACAGGCTCATTCTTGTCCACATGCTTACTGACACTTTCAAAAAACTCTAATAGGTTAGTGAGACAGGACCTACGCTTACAGAAGCCATGTTGGGTTTTGCCCAGCAGACCTTGCCCTTCTATATGCTTGACAATTCTATCTTTAATAATACTTTCCACCAATTTACCCGGTACAGATGTTAAGCTAACTGGCCTGTAATTTCCTGGGTCCCCCCTAGAACCTTTTTTATAAATGGGTGTTACATTGGCCGTTCTCCAATCCTCTGGTACAGAGGCTGTTCGAAGGGACATATTACATATCTTTGTTAGAAGTTCAGCAATTTCCCATTTGAGTTCTTGAAGAACTCTAGGGTGAATAGTCTGGTCCCTGTGACTTGTTAGTTTGCAGTTTGTCTAGACGTTCTAGGACTCCCTGCCTTGTTACCACTATTTGCTTTGGTTCCTCATTTTCCCCTCTCCAAAATCTCTGTTCAGGAGAAGGAATCTGCCCTGTATCTTCAACAGTGAAGACAGATGAGAAGAATTCATTTAGTTTTTCAGCAATAGCTTTATCCTCCCTTAGAGTTCCTTTACTCCCATTGTCATCCAATGGTCCAACTGCTTCCTTAGCTGGTTTCCTACTCCTACGGTAACATACTTAAATAATTCCTTATTGTTTGTTTTGATGTGTTTAGCAACATGCCCCTCAAAATCTTTTTTTGCATCTCTATCTGCTTGCATTTCCTTTGTGCAAGTTTGTGTTTGTTTCTGTTCACCTCGTTTGGGCAAAACGTCCAGTCTCTGAAGGAAGACTTTTTCTCTCTAATTGCTTCCTTCACCTTACCTGTTAGCCATGGTGGTGACCTCTTGGACTTATTACTACCTTTCCTGACCTGTGGTATACAAGCTAGCTGAGCCTCTGGTAATGTGGACTTGAGTAACCCCCAAGCCTTTTCAAGAGATTTAACCCTCCTAACTGTTTCTTTCAACTTCCTCTTTACCAGTTTTCTCATTTTAGAGAAGTTCCCTCTTTTAAAGTCAAAGGTAATTGTGTGAGATTTCCCAATCACTTTCCCACTTACATATAAATTAAATTTGATGCCATTGTGATCACTATTGCCAACTGGCTCAACTACATCCACATCCCGCACTAAGTCACTGGCAGCACTACAGAGTATTAAATCCAAGATTGCCTCCCCTCTGGTTGGGTCTATAACAAACTGTTTGAGGGCACAGTCATTTAGGATGTCTAAAATTTTTATCTCTTTGGCTTGATTGGAGCATACATTGATCCAATCAATATGAGGGAAGTTGAAGTCTCCCATTATTACTACTTCATTACCTTTACATGCTTCCCTAATTTCATTCTCCATCTCAAAATCACCCTGAGCCATTTGGTCAGGGGGCTGATAGAACGTCCCTAGTACTAAATCTCCTTTGGGGCCCAGAATTGTCACCCATAAGGATTGTGTGTACGAGTCTGCTCTTTTTATGGTCTCTAGCTTATTAGACACTATGCCTTCCTTGATATACATAGCAACACCCCCTCTAATATGCCCTTCCCTGTCATTTCTATACCATTTGTAACCAGGGATGACTGTATCCCACTGGTTCTCTCCCCTCCACCAGGTTTCTGTAATGCTCACTATATCTATGTTTTCTCTTAAAACCATGCACTCTAATTCCATTTTTGCTTGGAGGCTTCTAGCATTAGCATAGAAACACCTCCACACTGTTTCTCTCTTTCGACTTGCTTGGCATGTGCCTTTGGGTATCTTTAAGTGGCTATCCATCATTTTTCCCCGTTCCCTTTCATGTCTAAGTAATTCCTATGTGGTCAATCTGAAGCAATTTTCCCTTTGTCAGTGTGCACTGAGTTTAACCGAACCGGATGCTTCTCAGCTCCTGTCGGCTTTTCTCCCAGGTTCAGTTTAAAAGCTGCTCTGCCACCTTTTTTATATTATGCGCCAGCAGTCTGGTTCCATCCTGGTTCAAGTGGAGCCCATCCCTTTTGTATAGGCCCGGCCTGTCCCAAAATGTTGCCCAGTACCTTATTCTTCCCTGCACCACCGTCTCATCCACGCACTGAGACTCACCAACTGTGCCTGCCTAGCTGTTCCTGCACGTTACATAATCTGCAAGTTACATACCCATTTCAATACTAGAGGACATATAAATGAATTTAAACATTGTTATTTAATGTACAAGAGCAACATTAAAATACAAACCTAGATAGAAATAATTGTTAACCCGGTATTCTTAAAAATTACTTGTTTTCAAACATACATCTGCGGGATCTTTATTTTTTCTTGTCAAAGATGTCCATCTTCATATAAGAAAGCACAGAGTTCTCAGCCCTTTCTGGCTTGTATCTATCAGTAACTTATACATGCACAAGGGATTCCTTTCTGTGGAAAGCAACTTCCTTGCCACCCCCTTCCTAGTGCATCCCCACTGTCCCCCAAAATGGTTCTCCTGGGGGACAGCAGACTATCAGGAACAGCATGAGAGGGCAAGCTGGTGGGGTAATCACTGAAGATTGCACCACCACCATCCATGGCAATCCTCTGGTGGATCCAAGCCTGTGTTTGTAGAAGCTAAATGCAGCAATGGACTGCATTACTCACCAGGAATACCCTCTGATGTCTGAAATGTTTTACTGTTTGCCACCTTGGGGACTTTGATTTGGGTGGAAAAGTAGCACAGAAATGTTTTAAATAAAATCTGTACATATCTGAAAATAAGCATCTGCGTAAGGCCTACATGCAGTGACCCAAATTATACAATCACCCATTCATACAAAAGACAGCATGTCACTAGAGTTTGGACCAATGCATGTTGCAATTCCTACTTGTAGCACCCCTTCCCCCCGCCGCCCAGCAAGCGTATTTGCAAAACAAGTTAGGAAACGGATCCCCTGTTTGCAGATGTCTGATCTGGCCACATTGATCCATGCTTCAATAACCTCAGGGGTAGATTACAATAACATGCTCTACATCAGGCTGCCCGGAAACTGCAGCTGGCGCAAAATGCAGCAGCTTGACTGTTAGCTAGCTGACGGGACCACGTTACTCCTATTCTGAGGTCCTTTCACTGGCGGCCACTCAGTTTTCCAGGCCAATGCCAAGATGCTACTGCTCACCTTTAGAGCCGTTCATGACCTGGAGCCCACATGCCCGTAGGACAGTCTCTCCCTGCGTGTTCCCATCTGGCAGCTCTGATCTTCCAAGCAAGGTCTATTATCAGTATCCCCCTCATCTCTGTGTAAGGCGTAGACTGCAGTGGTCCAAGGCCAGGATTTTCCGTGGGTACCACATGCCACTGGAACAGCCTCCTACCCTTTTGGCTTTTCAGCAAAGCTGCGTAACAGACGTGTTCCTGAGAGCTTCTGGGGTGGGCTGAGCCTGGGCAAAGAGGAACTGCCCTGCTGGTTGGGGCATGGGTTGTTTTTAATGTGGTATTTTAATGTTTGTTTTATTAAACTGTTTCTATTGTTTTGACATTATTCTTACCCACCTTGGGTCCTGGGATGCCCAGAGGAAAGGTGGGTACATAAATATCTTAAATTTTTAAAGTATGCCCTGGAGACCCAAAGGCAGGACAGGTGGGTACACCAGGTGGGTGGGAGCCAGCTTTCCCCCCCCCCCAACCTGGCACACTCTCTACAAACACAGGCTCATACAATACTTAATGAAATTACTGCTCGATCTGCATTGTACTCCTGTTTCCCTTATTGCAGATTACAGCCTCAAAGCGGCTTCAAGCATGATTGATTTCTCACACTGAGGTGAAAGAATCTTTAATACGACATTTCTATAAGTCACTTAGGCAACAAATGGCAGAATTCAAGTGACTGATCAGGAGAATTTGGAGATTAGGAGGGGGAACCTTCCAAGCTTCTTAACTAGGGATTACCAGAAATAGTACAGTGCAAGAGGAACACCAAAATGAGTTAAGACTGCTAAATTTCTATCAGCCTATACATATTCTGCTATGAATATTCCATCCCTTGAGAATATACATATACTGCACGTTTAGACGAAAATACCTCTGCATTACAGTTCTTTTGTCTCTTGCTTCAAGTGCTGGCCTACAGCACAACCCCCTTCCATTTGTGCTGCTCTTTGCCCCCCAGAAAGAATCAAGGTGCAGATTTTATTACTTTGAAAAATTAAATTGAGCACTTCCAAAGTGCTGATCCACTCCAAGTTTCTCTGTGTTGTGCATTTTATATGTGTCATGCAAGACCTACAAAAGATTTTGTCTTGCTCATTCCTTTCCACCACAAACTAGCATAGTTTGATCATCCTGAAAAATATATATTCCATAATGTATATGACAATTATTTCTGCCTAACAAGGAGACGTTCTGAGCAAAGTTACATAACTTTGCAATGGAAAAGAGTCCGACACCAGCCTCACTGCACCAGAAGCAATGGATATTTCCTGAAAACGATATCCAGAGGGCTCGTGAGAAAGAAGCCAAGTAATACACCTTGCAGTAGAGACGAGGGGTTAAAGGGTAGTGAATCAAAAACTCATGGTGGGGTATTTTCACATCTTTGGTGCAACAAAAAGGTATCTCCTGAATTAGGACTCATGAGAATAGCCAACTCTAAACAAACTTTGGCTGCTGTCAAAGTGGGAGTGAGTAATCACTCTGGGGAAGTTCTCAGGTGGGATCTGCCGGTTGTACAGTAGCAAAGAACGATTCTCTTTTCTTAATTCAAAAATCCATCATGACCATCTCCCCACCTGATCTATTTAGTCACTGTGAAAGTACAGTACATTCCACTGCCTGGTGGCGTTCTTTCTTATTAACCTCAAGTGAGCAGAAAAACAGCTATTTAAAAATCCACTTAATTCTTACACATCTACTTATCCTCCCCAGAAAAAAAATAGCCTGAACAGTAATGTGAGCTTATTTTAAAGAGAGCATTGCAGTTTTTCTTTTGCCCTCCCTGCTACCCTAAGAGAGGGGCATCAGACTGACTTTGCTGAAGTTCTAAAATCTGACTCAGTTTCATTGTCAGGGAACTGATAAAAAGAAAACTGATAAAAAGACAAACTTCATCAGCCATTAAGAATACTGGGGCAAATTTATTTGGAAAGGAGGACTGGCAGACTAACTCCTCAGCAGCTTTCATCAATCACAAAGCACCAGGAGAACATTTAAAGAAGCAAACGGTCAAAAAAAATTATCTATGGTGGTGGGCAGGTAGGACAGAGCTTGTGAAGAAGGAGACTGCCAACCCAGTACCGCCAAATGATGGAGGCGCCTAAAGGGGATACAAAACAAAAACGTGATAGGGGTTGACCTCAGAAATTACCCATTTAAATGAAGGACCATGTATATAGAACCCTTTATATGCCCGCAGTGGCTACTGGTTCCAACACTTATTGAAGTCACCAACTAGCCCCTACCTTGTCTCACCCACTCTCTTGACACCCCACCCCAAACAGTGCTGTGCATTCACTTGGTTTCATTTCCATTTCCACTTCCAAATGAAGCCAGAACAGTCAAGACCAAAGAAGCAAAGGAAAAACCAATTTATTTCTATGTTCCTCGTGACAAGAAATATGAGGAGCTGTTGTAAGTGGGCAATGATTCCATCCTTGCCTGAAGTGCTGGGAAAGGTAAAGGCTGTAAGAAGATCCAGCCTCAGGTGTGGGTCACGGACCTCAGGTGAGTGTCACGGCTATCTGAACTGATGGCCACTACAGGCTCAGGGAGGTTTCAGCACATCTCTCACTGAGCATCTGCTAAGTGAATCAGCCCAGAATTTTTAACCTCAAGCAAAGATCAACTAGGCTAGACTGAAGCTTTAAAAAGTTTCATGGACTCCGCATATTGAAGTGAACTCAAGTGGCTGCATCAAGAAATTCCCAGGAGGTATCCCTTCAAGCCAAACCACAAAGCCCTACCTGCACCGCCACGTTCTGCTTCCCTGCTTCCTGCATCTTTTCCATGCCACATTTCTTGGTCTCATTCTTCCTCTTGTTGTTGTTGTCTTTCTTCCCGTCATTTTTATTGAGTGTTATTCCTTTGCTGTAATCCCTTCTTTCCCTACTCGCTTCCTTTGTTAGATAGCCTCGGCTTGGCTCTCGGTTTACCTCTCGCGGTTTAATGTTCTCTTTGAATGTCACCATTGGCTTATCTCCTGTGTCACAGCTGCTGCTTAGGTTTCGACCTGTTGACAGCACTGACTTTAGTCCTGGACTCCCATCTGCAAACTGTGGCTCTGTAAAGGATGCTTCCTGCAGAACAAAACTCTGTTTGGCTTCGCTATGCTCGTCAAGTAGTAACTCTGGGATCTCGGTCAAAAACAGGAGTTTCCCGACCTCATTTTCACACTGGATCAGCCTTTAATAGAACAAAACGGAATTGACCTTACATTGATAGCCACATTCTGTGGCCACAAGCCACACAAAAAACAGAATGCAAAACAAGCATAACTATTTGATATCAGCACCAGCTCCTAATAAGCTGATGGTGAGGCAAAACTCCTTAGAGCACTAATCAAATTGACTTATGCGTTTCCCGGTTCATATCAGATGAAGTCAAAGGCAAGTAGCTTAGGACACAGCTTATGCAAAGGTTTATTTAGCAAATTGAAGCAACTGCCCAATTATGTTTAACATAACACTGAATACCAAATAACCAATAGTTAACAAGTGTGAATTTTTTTCTAAGACCATACTTGAAATGGCAGGGGAGGCTTGGGAGAAGCCTTTAATGTAAATAAAAGCTGGAAACTGAGAACATCTCATTATAAAGAGGGGAATGAGGATGTTACTTTACACAATAAAAAGGGAAGTCTACAAAGACCACTCTTAGCATCAATATATTAGAGGTGTTTAAAAGAGATCTTGATTATTCACTCTAAAAAAAAAAAAATCCTGTAACTATCCAAGTTGCTCACAGCCCTCGCCCAGCTTCTATCTTAGCAACATTGTAAGGGAGGTTAGGCTGAGAGTGTGCATGATTGATCTAAATTTACCCTGTGAGCTTCAAGGCAAAATGGAGATTAGAACCTGGGCCTCTCTCTTCATAGCCCAACGCTACCACCACACCCCACTCGTTCTCTTACCAGGAAGAAAAAATGATTTGGCTTCTTCTTTGAAACATGCAGTGTCGCTGGAACAACTATTTGAAGAGTGGGGTAGCTATAAAGCTGCCTTTCCCTCCAAACCATGGCTTTATTTTTTGTAGATGTCAGAGCTGGGAAACTTGCGACTCTGGAGAGTTACTGCAAGTCAGACATTACTAGCCTAGACAGACCAATAAACCAATGTATAAGACAGCTGACAGTGGCCTTCTCCCACTGATACCAAACTAATGCACATGCTGCAGCCCTACAAACTCAAGGCACATTTCTAGCACTGCATGCTAAATAGGCTGCTTGCTTCTTAAGGAGAGCCAGCATGGTGTAGTGGTTAAGAGCGGTGGTCTGGAGCAGTAGATTCTGATCTGGAGAACCGGGTTCGATTCCCCACTCCTCCATGAGCAGCGGAGGCTAATCTGGTGAACCGGATTTGTTTCCCCACTCCTACACATGAAGCCAGCTGGATAATCCTGGCCTAGTCACAGTTCTCTTAGAGCTCTCTAAGCCTCACCTACCTCACAGGGTGTCTGTTGCGGGGAGGGGAAGGGAAGGTGCTTGTAAGCCGGTTTGGGTCTCCCTTAAGTGGTAGAGAAAGTCGGCATATAAAAACTCTTCTTCTAAAATGGATATACATTAAGCATTTTTCCTTCACTAAGAGCCGAGTGTGACAAGCACATTCCCACGCACTGCCTTACGCAGTGTCAAGTACAATGTCCTGCAGCACATTTTCAACACCTGTGGTTATCTACACAGCCACATCGCCACCAAGCAACAGACACGTCATGCACAGAAGGGCGAGGGATGATGCCAACAGCTGTGCCGATACCTTGGCTGGTTGTCAGCAATCCACTTGCCCGCGAAGATCAGGCGCTGTTGCCGTATGCGCCGATGCTGCCCTTCTTTGTCTCCAGTAATCCCCTGATGGCCTTTGGAAAAATCTAAGTTCCTGGTTGTTAACATAAACAGAGAACGAGAAGTCGGGCTATAAACCAGACACAAAGGGACACATGAGAGAACAATAATGATGCAGTGGTGGAGTTAACGTTACTGCAAGTCTCATTTTCACTATAACATTGTACATGGAAATTCAATTTTTTTTTCTATTTTAAGGTAGTTTTAGTTTAGATAATTGCCTGCGAGATATAAGTGTGTTTCATAGCAGGGGACAAAAATCTTCTGACACCTTTGCAATTAAGGACTTTCCTTAACCCACTTCCCTTAAGGGACAAGATCCCTTATAACCAACCCTGAACCTGTTTGCAATGCTAAGGGCTTGGGGTCAGACAACAATGTGTCCCCAAGATTCTGCACCCAGCAATATACCATGAGGAGTTCTCAGGCTTGGTCTTGGACTGGGGATACTAAGCTCACTAATGAAAGTGAGTTGTCCAAAATGCACTTTACTAATCCATCATGGTGGGGGTTGAACAGACCCCAAAGCAAGTCGTGGATATTTAAAAAAAAACTTTCGGGTTTTTGTTTAACAAGCTACAAAAGGGGGGGAAACCTACACTTTCCACCACTCTTTTCCTTTCTTTTCTTCCCCTGGCAGTGCCTGCAGCCTCCCCCACTCACCTTCCCATCTTCAGCTTTCCCTTTTAGCCTTCTTGCTCCTCCCCCTCCAGCTTTACTTCCCCTTCTGCTTTTACATTTTTAGCCTCTGCCTCCTCTCCTGTACTGGCAGTAACTAAGGTAGCAATGTTGTGGTCAAATGCCCTGTTTCGTTCTCCCACCACTTAAGGTGCTTTTTGTGTAAACTGGAGTGCATACTCTGACAGTGCTAGGGGGTTCATTTTTACCCCCACTTGCACTAAATGGGAAAGCGAAATGTGCATATTGGGTGAAACTGACAAAATTATGTCTGCATATATTTTTTACCTCATGCATCAGATGAAGTAAACTCTGTCTTCTGGAAAGCCTGTGCCACAACAAATTTGCTAGCCTTTAAGGGGCTACAAGGCTCTCGTTTTTGCTACAACAGACTACCAAGGTGTTATAGATTTCCTCCTAGATCTCATGTATCTGCAGTTGTGTAAATTATTCTGGACAGATGCTTTGTCACACCGAAAGCTCTTAACAGGTTGAAAGGGAGGAATTTTACTTTGGTAAGAAGGAGAAACATGCTGCCTAAACCCCCCCCCCTGTAAGATATACTTTCTATTTTATTTTTATTTTTTTGGACGTAGACTCCTCCGAGTTGACTATGGTGGGGAAGAGAGTGGAGAAATAAACACAAGGCACCACAAAACTGAGTCTTGGTAATGACAACTTATTCAAATTAACTGTAATTACTGAGCATCTAACAGCGCCATCCTATGCAGAGTTATTCTAGTCTAAGCTTAGACGGTGTTGGAGGAGAGTGTTATGGATACTGGGGACTGCCAAAAAAACAACAAATCAGTGGGTTATAGATCAAATCAAGCCTGAACTGACCCTAGAAGCTAAAATGACTAAACTGAGGCTATCGTATTTTGGTCACATTAGAGAAGACAAGAGTCACTGGAAAAGACAGTCATGCTAGGAAAAGTTGAGGGCAGCAGGAAAAGAGGAAGACCCAACAAGAGATTGGTTGACTCAATAAAGGAAGCCACAGCCCTCAATTTGCAAGATCTGAGCAAGGCTGTCAAAGGTAGGACATTGTGGAGGACTTTGATTCATAGGATCGCCATGAGTTGGAAGCGACTTGACGGTACTTAACACACACTCAAGCTTAGGCTTAGACTGGAGTAACTCTCCTTAGTATTGCACTGAAAATGGCTCAACAAGTACTGAAGTAGCTCACTGGCCACCAAGTGTAAATTGCTATCTCTAGCAGCCACTCACCTGAAGGAAGGTCTCAGAGCTAAGAATCCCTGCAGCTCAAACTCCTCTGGAAGTGGAGTTGCTAGTGAACAATCAGACAAGGGAAAATATGAGTAATGGTGCAGGAATGAACTGTATCAGTCAGTCTATTGCCCATTATTAAACAAGGATGCAACCCAACCAAATTAAGCATTCTGATATCCCATAGATAGATTTCTGATAACAAGAGTTAAACATGTGCTCTACAAATGGCAGCATAGAAGTATTACTCACATGTATTTCATCCCCTCAAAATTTATTGTAGGATGGAATAAAGAAAGTTACATCCGAAGGGAGGCTCATAATTAGGGCTCTAGTTTCAAGACTGACTTTGAAAGGAGTGCATCTGATCGCAGAAAATTTTGAAAAAATGCTGGCTTCACCAAAGTTCCCTATTAAGTAATTTGTCTCAGGATCTGCTTCTTGGTGCTATTGTGTGCCTTTCTTGCCCTAGTCTAAAGGGCCCACACTGCCGCTTCATCAGATGCAATTTTGTATAGGGTGGTCTACAACATTATGACACTAGATGTGCGTTGATTTAAACTGCAATCAGACTAGAAAACCACATGAACAAGCAGAGTTATGGCAAGGACGGAGGAAAGCGGTATTGAGAACAGCATCAAGAACACCTCAAATATGTATTCTGCAAGTGCTGGGAGGAAAAATCAATGGAATCAGAAGGCAAAACAAACAGTACATTAACACTGGAATATATGTTTTGTTCTCCCCCATCCCAACCACTCACTCAACCATATCTTTCACAGACCACTAGGTAATCTTACCATTCAGGCAGGAGAGGTCTTCCTCATGAGGTTGGAAACTGTTTAGAAGGGAGATCAGCCATGGCCAAATACTGCAGATCAAGAAGAGGCACATTATTACATTTATGCTACATGCCATGGGTTTCTCTCCCGCATCTCACTCTTCTGTTCTACAGTGCTTCTCATTGTGCAAGGACAGCTTCCCTCCACTGAACCTTTATCAAATGCATCCAATCCTCTGTCTTTAAAAAAGAAACTCACTTCCTCTGCCATTCTTTTCCCTGCAAACCCTTAGCACCCACACTGTTACACACCAGCTCTGTTTTAGGCAAGGACCTCGGAATCATGTCGCCTCAGTGTTTGCCCTAAATAAATGTTCAAATAGTAGCTGTATTTTGTGAGATGTCTGATAGACCTGTCATCACTCATCCCCCATTAGAATAACGCCTTCCTATCTCCCTTAGTTCATTGCCTACTGGCTTTTCTTCAGCACCAAGATTTGCACACATTGATGGGCAGCAGGCAGAAAAATGGCAGATTTCTCCTTCTTTGAGCAAAGATAAATATTCCCTTAGAAGTCAGGCATGCTATTGTACAGACTTCTATGGAACTACAGCAGCCTTCTTCTAAGGAACTCCTGAGGAATCTCTGGCATTTCCCACATTGTACAGTCATTAGACCTCCAACGGCATTCACTGTAAAGTGCCATCAAGTCTCTGTCTTTTCTGACATGGGGTCTCTTCCAGACCTGAGGAGCTGGGCAGATAGCAAAGGGGAACATTGGCAGCAGCTGTTTTCATTTGACACTTAACCTGAGCAGCCACTGCCATCCTACACTATGTCTTCCTCCAGCAGACTGCTCAAGTCAGGAGATGATGGGGAAATCTGGGGAGTACCTATACTACTCCGTGGTTCCATATTTCTTTGGATGAAATAAGCAATTAATTTGCTCTCTGTGGGGCATAATAAGCAGTGATGCCAGGAGGGATTAAAGTTATTTGGGATGCCAGGAGGGATTAAAGTTATTTGGGATTAATGTCCTTGGCCCCAGTTCATGGGCTCAGGGGCGGGGGGGGGAGCAGGCTAAATCTTGAAACATACATTACCAACTAAATGG
Organism: Euleptes europaea; assembly: GCF_029931775.1. Taxonomy (NCBI): domain Eukaryota; kingdom Metazoa; phylum Chordata; class Lepidosauria; order Squamata; family Sphaerodactylidae; genus Euleptes; species Euleptes europaea. Next base: position 27,165,504 of record NC_079313.1, on the reverse strand, counting down.
AGGGGAAGTAAATAATTGAATCCAGAGTCTAAAATTACTTAACTGCACCACAGATATTGGGGATTTTGCTCATAACAAGTAGGCACCTGATATAACCTGTACTAATTAAATGGTGTCTACTGTATTCTGAAATCTGTATCAAGAACCTCCAAATTCAGATTTGAAGAACACTGTATAGATTAGTGCAGGCTGCACAAATCAGGTACTGAATAGTGAAGATGGTTGACACTATCCTGAAAGACTGATTGACAGAGGATCTTGGGTACAACTAACAGAAAAACATGTCTTTTGTCTCCTTCAGCAGTACGGAGGGACTTGATAACTGTAAGAGAAGCTAGTGAGGAACACTGGAAATAAAAAAACAGATTACTGCATGACTGCTGCTTTTTCCATGCTGAAGGAAGTGTAGTCGTGGTCAGTTTGAGATAGGTTTCTATGGAGATGGGAGCAAGTGCTTGTCAGATCACCTGGCTGCAAACACTGTAGAATTTTTCAACAGGAAGACGGACGCTCCCTGAACTACAGCGGCTTTTCAGAGGGAGGGTGTATTGTCATGTTGACTTTACAAGTTACATGTACAGACAAGACTGCAAAGAAAGCTGTTTTAACATCCAGGTTTACAAGAGATTCTGATCCAAGAGTTCACTTGGACAGATGGAGGGATGGAGGGCTTGCTCCTGATTCACTGCATACTGAGAAGAAATCAATACCTGAATAGCCCCAAAACATCTGAGACACAACCAATGCCATTCATTCTTAAGTGATTCAAGAACACATTTGCAGAACAGTTTTAGGGCTTCACTCAAGACAGCTTAGGAGTATCTTTTTAAAAAGTGATGCGTGAATCCAACCCTGTGCCAAGTTCTGCAGTAAGAAAATATAAAGAATTAAAATTTCAAAGGGTAATCTTTTATCTGTTGCAACAACAAAAACAGGAGCCTTGCAGAATCCTAGAAACGAAAAGGTTTTATTCACGCATAAACTATTGTGGACTATAGCCTTGCATGCAGAATTCTAAAGGCATGCAGAGGGTGCTCATTAGGCAGGCATTTATCTATGAAGTTATAAAAAAAATTATGTTCAAATACCAACATAATGAAGAAAAGTACAGAGAACATTTACAACAGTAGCAACTGGGGTAGTGCTAGTAATGGCTGGGAAATTTTTACTAAAAGTCATTACAGGTGTTAACTGAGGGAAAAAAAATTATGTTTATTCACAATGGGGAGGTGGTTATGTAAAGTGCGATTTTGTGTTTGAGAAGTTCACACCGCTACTTTAGTTGGGCCATAAAGCACCAGAGACAAGCACTAAAACACTCACTTGACAGAAGTACAGATAGACTAAGTAGGAAGCAATTGGTAGCAGAAATCTCAATTTATTTTGTCTCATTCTTTTTGCATCTTCTGCCCTCCTTCACCGCCTCTAAGATGAGGGAGAATTTGGCTGTTTGTCAAAGTTCTCACTAAACTGCCCTTAGTGGTAAGTGGTGAGGCTACATGTCACTTCAGAAAAACAGTCACCAAAATCTACTTTATGCTGTTTTTAATTATTAACTGCCACCAAGCCAAGGTTGAAATATGCACACTGGAAGTTATACAAGTCCAACTGAATTGCCATAATTGAGAAAGTTTTATTAGAAAGTGTTCACACAGTAAACAAAACATGTAATTAGGGCTCTTCAAGTGGGGACATGCAAGAAACCTGCGGGAGCAGCTACCCTATTCCTTTGCTTCCTCCCCTCTCCCCCTACTTCTCTCAGTCCCTCACTCTTTCTCCCTCCTGCCATCCCTTTTCTTACACTCTCTCCTCCATGCCCGTCACTTTCTCTCTTTCTGCCCCCCATCGCCCTCCCAGCTGCCAACCTGCTACCCCCCCCACACACACACACACAGCAGCGGCTATCCTGGAATCACAATGGATCTCCCAACAACAGCAATCAGTCCCCCTTATGGGAACTGATCTCTGTCATCTGGAGATCAGTTGAAATTTCGGATGATCTCCAGCCCTCACCTGGAGGTTGGCAGCACCACTTTCCCTGGAGGAAATTGCTGCTTTGGAAGTCGAAGTCTATGGCTTTTACAACCTTCTGAGGTCCTTCCCCTCCTCAAACCCCACCCTCCCCAGGCTCCACCCCTCAAATCTCCAAGAATTTTCCAGCCTGGAGTTGGCAACCCTGCCTCCTTCCCACCCAACCAATCTTTATCTGCCCCTCTGTCTTAAGCTTTCTGTCTCCTCCCCCACTGCAGCCTCTACCTTGAAAAACTACAGCCTTTCACCACAGCAGGGATCAAAGCTGCTTACATTAGTCTCCTCTCCTCCTTTTTATCCACACAACAACCCTGTGAGGTAGGTTAAGCTGAAAGTGTGTGACTGGTCCACAATCACCCAGTGGGCTTTCACAGCAAGATGGGGATTTGAACCTGGGTCTTGCAGACCCTAGGAGCCCCATGGCGCAGAGTGGTAAAGCTGCAGTACTGCAGTCCAAGCTCTGCTCACGACCCGAGTTCGATCCCGAGGGAAGTGGGTTTCAGGTAGCCGGCTCAAGGTTGACTCAGCCTTCCATCCTTCCGGGGTTGGTAAAATGAGGACCCAGCTTGCTGGGGGTAAAGGGAAGATGCCTGGGGAAGGCACTGGCAAACCACCCCGTAAACAAAGTCTGCCTAGGAAAAGTCGGGATGTGATGTCTCCCCATGGGTCAGGAATGACCTGGTGCTTGCACAGAAGGGGACCTTTATCTACCTTGCAGACTCTGCTCTGAAGCTCTAACCATTATACTGCACTGGCTTTCATAGGGTGGCTGCTGTTGAATAGTAGCAAGCAGTCAGGTCTAGTTGAGTCAAGTGAGTCGGGTGGTATCGAGCCCCCCAAAGGTTGCTGCCAGGCCTAGGGTTTGCCAACATCCAGGTGGGTCCTGGCGAGTCACCAGAATTACAACTGATCTCCAGACAACTGTCCCCCTGCAGAAAAAGGCTACTTTGGAGGGTGGGGCGCTATAGCATTGAACCCTGCTGAGGCCTCTTCCCTCCTCCAAACTTCACCACAAAATCTCCAGGAATTTCCCAACCTGGAGCTGGCAACCCTAGCCAGGCCTGGCCCCAGCAAGTCCTCCCTCCAAGGCCAAAACAGGCCTGGGAAAGGCCCTGTTTCTCCCCCCTGCCTTTAATTGGCAGAACCATGCCTGGAATCTGTGGCTGCCTAGCGACAGTCATCGAGGAAAATCAACTGCTTAAAGCTACCGGCACCCCTTTTATCACTTCCGGCTTTTTTAAACTCTGTGTTGTTGTTTTTAAGGTTTCAGATTTTTCTGCAAACCTGGGGCCCTTTCCAGGTTTGTAGAAAGATCCATCTTGCCCGTTCACAGTTCCAGTCACTGGATTTATGTATACAAAGATTTGCCGACTTCACTATTAGGTATATGGATGATACAAACTATACCAGTACAACAAAATGTTAACCTAAACACACAATCTTGAGGTCTAGAATCCCATGATGGATTAACCAGCTTTGGATGAGCTATCATCCTCAGGCCTTTGGCAAGCTTTCTTCTGACTATCCATCTAAGCACGTCTCTGTGTGGGTACAAACCAGCAGAATATTCTCAAAGGGACTAGTCCATCATACACAGTTTCTGAAGATCCAACCAGGGAACAGCTATTACAGCACATATATTTGGGAAGTGCAGGGCAGCTCCCATAAGGTTAGCTATCCTAGTCCTGCTGCATTGGATGTCTTATGCTGCATGATCACATTCCTTTTCATTCAGGAATTTGCCTAGAATCTCAGTGAGAAAAGAAGGCTGTAAAGTGTATAGAGCCTAGAAACAGTATCAAACTATCATAGTTGCCTGCATCATCCACTGGGCATGCCTGATCCATCTCCAGGCCAGGGCTTTGATGTCACATTTGAAATAGCTATTTTTAAAAGCAGCACACTAGCAAACGGTAATCAAATGGGAATGCACCCTTCCGGCGTGGGGCAAACAAAAACCCCTCCCTCCATCCATGACACTAAGAATGTTTGATGAGCTTCCAGGAAGAAAACAGAGGGGGCCACTGAAATAGCGGCAGAAAAAAAGGAGAAATGGTTTCTTCAGAAAGGGCTAATCAGCCTCCACTAAAACTTAGTGCTTTTTAGAACCCATTTCTCCCTTGTGATCACATATCATATACCTACATAAAACAAAGTTGTCATGGCTGGATAGCTGTCTGATGTCTTTTTAAAAAATGTGTGGCTTGAGGGACATTTTGATGATAAAGGATAAGCAGCAAGAATGCTTCAAGCATGAACAGTTAAACATTCATACTAACCTTTAAAATGTGCAAAGACACATTGTCACAATGCTTGTGAGGGGTATGCAGGATTCAGACCACCACCCTGTAAGGACAGGGCAGTGACGGCCCCAGACTTACCGAGAGCCACATTTTGCAGTTGGGGGCTGGGAGTGAGCAAAAGGGGAGATTCCCCTTCACCCTCCGGCTTTGCAACGGAAGTGAAGGGCTATTGGGGGATGGCGTTGGCTGCAGCCCAGACTGGCCAATCGGGTGCCTGGGCTGGGAGGGCGTGGGGCCTCCAGGAGGACCTGGAGGCTGAAGTCCTCAGCCTGGTCTGCCTCTCCCATATATAGCTGGGCTGCTGCCGCAGCCTTCCCTCAGTCGGCTCCAGCTTCAATCAAGCAAAGATCACAAGAAAAAAAAGAGGACCAGTGCCGGGAGAAGCATGTGGAAGACGAAGGAGGCAGCGGCCATCTTCCACAGGGACTTGGCTCCTTGAGCGGCTTTGGCGATGAAGCTTAACTCCAGCTGTGGTGTTTGCAGAAGGCGGCATCCAGCAGCAGCTGCAACCCCCAATCCTCCCCAAGCTGCAATCACTCTCCCCCAGCTGCAATCCAGCGGCACCCTCCAAACCCCCTTTGAGCTGCAACCACCCCCTCACTGCAATCACGTGCTCTCTCTCCCAGCCCTCGCGAGCTGCTGTTGCCTTCCCCAGAAAGCTGCAGTTGGCCACACCAACAGCAAGCACAATCTCCCCCCCCCTTCCCAAGGGCCTCCTCTCCAGCAGGCAGGCTAGGCACGAGGGATGCTGTTGGGCTGTGATTCAGCTACCTCCATTCACCTGGGACTTGAGCCAATCACTCGAGGACCTGGCCGTGTGGCACCCCCATCTCTTTGGAAAAGAGCTGCTTCCCTCCCCACACACCACCTTTCCCCCTTAAATTCTTTTTGGCATGGATGGCAGCCCAGGTCCCGAGGGAGCCCACCAACCCCCACCCTTGGGCAATAAAGCCATGCTGTCAGGTATTTCAGAGGCTTTGGTTTACTGAAGGTGTGGAGCAACTGGGCTCCCTTCCAGAGGCCCCAGAGGCCCAAGCAAACCCTGCCGCACCACCCAAGTGGGTCCAGGTCAGGGCGGGCAACACCAAACCCACCCGGCCTGCCAGAGCCAGGAGGGGGGCTTGATGTTCCAGTGAGCCCAGCAGCTCTAGGAGAAGTGCTACAGCTAAGAAGAACAGCATTAAACAGCACAAGGTGTGGAGGACTACAAGGGGACAGGACACATCCAGCAGCAAAAAATCCGGGGATGAATCCTCTTTGGATGAGAACTGGCATGTTTCTGGGGCATACTGGGTAACCGCTGCCCATGTGCTATGTTTACCAGCATGGGCCACTAGGAAGTGGGGATGAGGTGGGTCCTGGGGCCATGTGGGGTACCAAGCAACCCATTGCTCCTCCCCCAGGCATGGTGACTGTGAGGACCCCCCAGCATCCACCTGGCCCATAAGGTTAGGGAATGTATCTTCGACGGATACTATGTGGGTGTATTTTCCCTGTTAAAGCAGAAAGCTGAGGAGGGCAAATGTGGGTCCAGGCAGGACAAGAAAAGGGACAAGGGAGAGGCAGAATGCACATCCCATAACTAGTTGGCAGGGTGCACCATCTTTATGGGTCCTGTCCAATCTGCTTATTTTGATTGTGGCTGGCACTTAACCAATCATCCGGGGAATATTTTACAGACATGGGCCTTGGAGGGTGACACCATGCCCATTGATTACAATGAGATGTTTCGTAAGTGGGTCTCTCACAGCCCAATGGCCAGGTGTGACCTGATTAAAGGTCATTGGAGGTTTGGCGGGAATTGGGTGTTTCATACATCTCTGGTGGCAGTTTGGGAATCGGGCCAGATCCAATTTGGGGGGTGGGGAGAGGTGGTGCCTGCGTGCCTACATCCCCTGGACTGAGGACCCCTGTAAGGGATCTCAGTGGTGGGACCGTTCAGCAATATGCCCAGCTCAGGGGTTATTGGAGGGCTCTCACCCTTAGAAGACAGGGGAACCAAGCAGTAGCTTGCACCCAAGTGGGACTCCAGGACTTTCCATTCCACATTTCTCCCCCAGCAGGCAGGCTGGGTGGATGGTTGGTTCATCGGCCAACAGGCAGGTAGCCAGATGCTGGATCCGTGGCATATGCTCCACCAGTGCTCCTGTGGTAGCGTTCAATAAAAGGTGTGGCCTGTTTTTCTCCAGTCTTGTGGTCTGCTTCATTTGTTCCTTTTGCCTCGCTCCCTCCCTTGCCCCTAGAACCACAAATATTCTCAGCCGCCATTGGCCAATGAAGGATAGTAAGATACCTCGCCTTAGAGCAGCTAGAGTTCAGGGAAGGGCTGAGATCTGTACAGCTTTGTCTTGACCACTACACTATACGAGCTCTCACTGAAATGTCCGTGTTCTACCATAAACATTTCATTAGTATCTTGCTTTGCTCAAGTGAATGAGAATAAAGGGTGATAAAAAAAAACAAGACTCACTATTGTCGCTCATCGACTACAGCCTCCTGAAATACACTGGGTCTAAGTTTCAACCAATCCATTGAGACTTTGAGAGCAGGAAGAGGATAAGAACCCCAAGACTCTTCCTGGTAATTGTTCTGGAGTGGACACTTGCACAGGATTCCAAGGAAAGACACTGCAGAGAAGAGAAATGGTTATTCCATGTTGCATAGGTATGCTGCTGCTATACAACGGGCGATGCTACTTCATTTTGAGAGCAAAGAACAGTTCACACAAAAAGAGACATTGTACTACAGAACCTGTTAAGTAAAGGTAAAGGTCCCCTGTGCAAGCACCGGGTCATTCCTGACCAATGGGGTGATGTCACATCCCGATGTTTACTAGGCAGACTTTGTTTACAGGGTGGTTTGCCAGTGCCTTCCCCAGTCATCTTCCCTTTACCCCCAGCAAGCTGGGTACTCGTTTTACCGACCCCAGAAGGATGGAAGGCTGAGTCAACCTTGAGCAGCTTCCTGAAACCAACTTCCATCGGGATCGAACTCAGGTCGTGAGCAGAGCTTGGACTGCAGTACTGCAGCTTTCTGCGCCACGGGGCTCCTGACAGAACCTGTTATCTGGGAATAATACTGAGTGGCAAGAAAGGGACAATGGATGACCGAAGTTAAACAGGTTATGCCTCCATCAACTGACTGTCAGAAGGCAAATCCTACACTGGGGCAGCAAGGCAACTCAGAAACTACGCTATAGTGGGAGTGTCAGCGTACGGAATTAGATAAAGTTGCCAGAAAGCCTACACGACCCCCTCCCCAGCACTGCCAGACTTACACCCAGTTAGTGGGAGGGACATGGAGGCAGGCAATGGCAAACCACTTTCAAATGTCTCTTGCCTTGAAACTCTACAGGGTCACCATAAGTCAGATGTCTTGACGGCACAAGAAATGGGAGGGAGGGATGGAGGGAAAGGAGTTGCTGCTGCTGTTCCTGCCACCACATCACTATATTAAGAGGCAGCAATAACAGCAATTTAGAAATAGCTGATACCATATAAGACAGGTAATAAAAGGTATCAGTAGAGGCAACTAAGGACACTGCTTGCATAGCAGCCCCTCCAGTAGTTCAACATTCATCTCATACAACAGGAAACATGTTGGAGTCAGCTGGCTGGAAAGTGATGCTTGCCATCACCAACCCTCTAATTTAGAGCAGCTGCGAGTACAGCAGCTCTCCTTCACGCAGCCCCCCGGCACAGTGTTTGACCCACCCCAGGCAGGAATTTCATCTTAAAGGCCCAACAGCAAAAAAGCTGCAACAGTTTCGGTACTTACTGAAGAGAGCCAGCAGTTGTGTCCAACAGAGCTGTTCGTCTTGGCTGTAACTGTGCTGCTCACTCTCGTTGCTGAAGTCTCGCAAGTGATGCAGCTGAAACAGGTTGATGACGGTAATGTGGACGAGCTGCTGAGAATTGAAGGTTTTTTGGAACAGCAGCCGCTGTAACAGAGGAAGAAAGTATACCCATAATTTTCTATATATATTTTCTATATATTTCTATATATTTTCTACACACACACATACACACACACACACATATAATATAAACAATAAGATGTGACTGGCAACTATTAAATAGCCTGGCCTCAGCCGGGGATTGAGGGTGGGTTAAAAATCTAAATAAACAGCACATTTAACAAAAATACACACACCGTTCTGAATGCATGGATCACACCACTGATTTATCAAGGGTCATTATTGTCCACTCTAACTGGCCATGACTGTCCAGGTTCTCAGGAAGAAGTCTATCATCTGTTATCTAATCCCTTTAAACTGGAGATCCCAAGGATGGAACTTGGGACCTTCTGCACCCAAGCAGATGCTCCATCCCTAAACTGTAGCCCCTCCTCAAATGTTTTCTCAACATTCCACCAGGCTCTAGTATAGCCAAGAGACAGATCTGAGGACAGAGCTGACCATGATGAAGGGACAGAAGTACAACCACAGAGAAAGCCCAGAGGGAGACAGCAGCTTTAGGTCTCCCACCCCACCCCCCAGTGTACCTCTTAACCTCACAGAAGTGCACGGCAGCCACCTTATTTATTGTACCTTGAAACAGGCAGGTTACACAACAAGGGGAAAAAATGGACATCCCTGTTCTTATTCTTTGGAGCAAAAGTAAATGTAGCTATGAGATCAGAACAAGCTAGGTAAGGGAGCTAGACAAGGGAAGGTTACCCTCACCCGATCCTTCCCCCAGCAGAAAGAATCCTTGCTTCTTTTGTAAATGATGAAAAGGCCCTTGACTAGTGAGCTCCAAGCATAACTGGCTGATATCTTGGGTTACTCTCTCAAACACATTTACAAAGCTTTTCATGAACAAAAATTCACTCATACCTACTCAAAATTTGGCACTCTAGTTGGAGTACAGGAAAGGGTAAATATACCTTCTCAATACCATTCTCCTTTTAAAATAACTTTCAATTTGTGCAGTCTGAGTAACAGACAAGAAGAAGAAGAAGAGTTGGTTTTTATATGCCGACTTTCTCTACCACTTAAGGGAGACTCAAGCCGGCTTACAATCACCTTTCCCTCTCCACAACAGACACCCTGTGAGGTAGGTGGGGCTGAGAGAGCTCTAACAGAGCTGTAACTTGCCCAAGGTCACCCAGCTGGTGTGTAGGAGCGGGGAAACCAACCCAGTTCACCAGATTAGCCTCCGCTGCTCATGTGGAGGAGTGGGGAATCAAACCCGGTTCTCCAGGTCAGAGTCCACCGCTCCAAACCACTACACCATGCTGGCATTTCTTTAAGGTGCTTGAAGAAATGCAGCATACCATATGCATGCTTGACCCTTGCCCATTTTGGCTAAAACACACCTGATCGGGGTGGGTGGGTTAGTACATTGGTCCAAAAAGTACTACATGAAGCGAGGGAGTGGTGCCAGGTGCCTTGAAGGAAGCAGATGGGGTGACCTAAGTCCACCTGTTTCCCTGCATCTAAACATGCCCCTATCACCTTTGCTCTTAACCACTTGTCTATGCTCTGGAAAGCATGTGCTGCATTGCTACAATGAAGCTCCTTGCTCAGGGCTTCAAATAGGGGGCTCCATGCCACCACCTTTAAGTGAGCCATTCCCCCGCACCTGGGTATGTGCAATGGCACCTGCAATACTTCCCCAGCTCATTGGTTCAGACTGTGATTGAATCAGGACCACAAATTCAGCATCATCGGTTACATTTTCTTCTTCCAAGGAGCTCTCAAGGCGTTTATTTGTTTATTATTTTAGATTTACTTGTCCCGCCCTCCCCACCCAAAGCCGGGCTCAGGACGGGTAACATTTAAAACCAACCTACAAGCATAATAACAATTAATTCCATTAAAACAACAAAAACAATCCTAAATCATGCTAAAACCACAGATAGCAGAATAAAAGTAGTTTCTGCTGTGAAATCTTGCAGCCCTCTGACTGGTATGTTTGACATTTAACTTGATTATTATTTAAAATGTAACAGTTGCCTTTCTAAAGGAATGCTGAACTGACTGAAGGTGACTTGTATTATAAACATACATCATGACAAACAAACATATCCTAAAATGAATTAAAATACTTAACTGCTTGACTGTATAGATTAGACCAGAACCACTTTTTCAATTCAACTAGGTACTGGGAAAGTTTACAAGAAAAGCAGGAAGAAATCAGGAAGGTCTGGTAGATTCCCCTAGGCAGAGCATTCGACAAAGGAAGGCGTCACCACACGGAAGGCCCTGCCAACGGTCCCCATTAACCTTGTTTGGTAAAAGAAATATACAAAGCAAGGGAGCTTCACCAGATCAAAGATAGATACATATGGGAGAAGGTGCTCCAGCATTACCTTGGAAATGGCAAAACATTTCCCTAACTCTCTAAATGGACATTAGTGCAACAGGGAACGTTTTAAAGAACTAACCTTGAACTGTTCCTCTAACTTCTCACGAAGAGGGTTCAATTTCTCCAAGTTCTTACTCAGGTACACATGACCATGGAATTTTATAAATGCCTTGACAAAATCAGACACTCCCCATTGAGTCTTCACCTCATCACGACTGTAATTGGAAAGGGGGCAAATAGTATTTTAGTCTTTAAAACACACATAACCAGGTCAGAAAGTATCTTGCTGACACATCCCTCCTTTAAGGGAAATATGGGCAAACAAAAGAAGTATTAACTGTGATTGTTCCTCCCATGACACTAAAGATTAATACTAAACTGTTAGAACCTCCCACATCAGTGAAGTTTTATCCTTTGTCATCAGTAGGACTAACCAACTTGGGTTCTATTTTGTTCTCACTGATCTGAGAGAAATCATAAAAACAAGTTGGTTCTAACCAGTAATACATATTTCACAGTTAGAGCACATATGTTCGTATTCAGAGTTATACAGATATGTACGTTTATATTAGTACATGTGGTATACTGGCTAGAGAGTTGGGACTAGGATCTGGGAGACTCAGGTTGGAACCCCTGCTCTGTCAAGGAAGCTTGCTGGGTGACCTTGGGCCAGCCACACAGCCTAACAGAATTATTGTGAGGATAAATGGAGGAGAGCAGAATGATATAAGCCACTTTGGGTTCCAACAGGGCAGGAAGAAAGGATGTAGATGAAGCAAGTAAATAAAAAAAGATTAATTAAAAATCTATTTCGTAGAACCAGACCATATCAAAAGAACATGGTTGAAAAGAAGAAGAAGAGTTGTTTTTTATATGCCGACTTTCTCTACCACTTAAGGGAGACTCAAGCCGGCTTACAATCACCTTTCCCTCTCCACAACAGACACCCTGTGAGGTAGGTGGGGCTGAGAAAGCTCTAACAGAGCTGTAACTTGCCCAAGGTTACTCAGCTGGCTTTGTGTGTAGGAGTGGGGAAACCAACCCAGTTCACCAGATTAGCCTCCACTGCTCGTGTGGAGGAGTGGGGAATCAAACCTGGTTCTCCAGATCAGAGTCCACTGCTCCAAACCACAGCTCTTAACCACTACACCACGCTGTCTCTCTTTTCTGACTTCACTTCTGTCTATATACTTGGTTCAGTTAATGAGCATCATTGTAAAAGATGTGTATGAACACACACACACACACAAATGAAGGTTGTCAGACACAAATCAATGCCGCTTTCATGTGAGTAGCTACTTTTAAAATATTTTATAGTCCTTTCTTCTCTGGTGAGATTCAAGGCTTTATAGGATCGCAACCTAGAATAGAAAGTGTTTCTTCTACTGCTGGCCTGTCAGCAAACGCATACCAAGGCATTGTGTCCTTAGAGAAAAAAAATCTGATATGGACAACTGCACTGCCAAAGGTCCTTTGTTATTACAGGCTACTCACTACGAAGACCATATCAGCCTTACCTTTCCAGTGCTTTAGAAAGTGCTTTTTGTAGATTAGTAGAGGCAGCTGGGAAAGGAAACTTCACAGCAATGCTTCTGCAGTAGTAGAAAATTGTGGTCAGGTGGTCTCCTTTGGAGGATGCTAAAATAGCCAACTGATTGTAAGGCTGACCTAAGGCAACAAGAAGAAAAAAAAGTCTCTGCCGGAACTCATGACTTACTTTTGCAACTATAGTTCAGCCTTCAGGCAAAGACCTATTTCTGGTTGCCTCAGGCTGCAATCCTAAGCACACTTACCTGGAAGCCCCATGAAAGTAGTGGGACTGGTCTCTGAGTATACGTAAATAGGACTGTACTGCCAGTCTATCTGCTCAAATACATAGCAGATATTACTTTAAAAACATCAATGTTTTGTTAGTAAGTGAGCAATATATTCTATTTACAAATTCAGTTTAGATAGATGTCAGCCTTTTGTTATCCCTTTATCAACCTTTATTAAAATCAATTCCACTGACAGCACAGTTTTCTTTAAGAAATGAGAAAATACTTTTAGTATCAGAAGATGAATGGAAGTTTTTCTCTAGTTCTGTTAATGCAATCTATAGCAGCATGAAAGAACTTTTATAAAGTAGTATCTAGATCCATATAGATTGAATAAAATCTTTTGGGTTGATAAACATATGTTTAGAATGTAGAATGATACCCGCCAATTTTAGACGTATTTGGTGGACATGCCCATTTATTCAGAGATCGAACTTCATAAGTGTCAGTGCACATCTGTGGAATATAACAGATGCTGCGTTTGTGGTTGTATTCTTTTTTTGGGGGGTGTAATTCAAAAACAAAAACGTTTACCATACCTATCCTCAACTGAAGGCTGCTCAGAATTCTATTAATTTAATGAAACTCACAGAAACCATACCTACAGCAAATTTCAATAACCAAAACGCCCTACAGAATGAAAATGTTTTGCATTCTCTATGAAACTCCTCATTTCATCTGGGAAGGTATTTCACGGGTTGGGGCAGCAATTAGGAAGGCCCCTGCACTTTACAGCAGAATTCTAACACCAAGTGATGGAAGTGCTTACTTGAGCAGGACACATCTGGACAGGGAGGTGAGAGAGTGTAAAAAGAAAGAGGGGAATAGGGTAGAGGAGCTGCTCACATAAATGGAAGTGGAAGTTAAGAAACCCAAATAGGTGATGGGAGACAGAGTGTTTGAAAACAGTGGAAAGGAACATTTTTTTAAGAGGAAGGAAAATAGAGAGACTGTTCTAATAGCAAAGTCAATTTTTAAAAATAAAACCATCTTGGGGAACCTGCTTAACTGAAACTGAGTGTAGGCATTTATAAAAAAAATGGTTTAAGTATATCATTCTACCCAGTGCAACACATTGGCTTATTTACACAGTCTCCTTTAGGGAAATAAAGCTGCATTACTATGTTCAAGAAACCAGAGCTGAATAGTGTAATGACAAAAGCCATTCACATGATGTTTTTAACAAATACCTTGTAAGCTGCTGCAATTGTTTCCAGGCATAGGCACTGCAGGGAATCAATTGTATTAACTGAAGATAGCTATACAAAGAAGATTGTATTGATATTTAACCCCCTTTGCTAAATGTCAAAAAGAGCAAGAGACCAGTGGCACCTTAAAGACTAACAACATTTCTGGCAGGGTATGAGGGCATCTGAAGAAGTGAGCTGTGGCTCATGAAATTGTGTTAGTCTTTAAGGTGCTACTGGACTCTTGCTGTTTTCTACTGCTACTGACAGACTAACACAGCTACCCATCATGATCAACCCCCTTTGCTAAATGTCTGCATCTGAAAAAGGACAGAGGAGCATGAACTTAAAGCACCAGTAAAGAACTGGCAACTCAACCCACATGGATTACACTTCACAAACTCACCATTGGAAGGGACAAGCTGAGCTGCGTGCCTATAGTAGGACTCAGCCTGACTGGTCTGATTTCTGTAGCGAGCTGGAAAAAAAACCAGTGAAGAAGATATCATGGAAAGCTAGCTGGTTAGGCAACAGGCCAGTACTTATCCATCTCTAAAAAGATAGTAGGGTTTATGAACTCCAATTACTGGTCTGTTCAGTCTGAGCTTCACAAAGCCAGCGTATAAAACAGAAGACAAAAGTCAGAGAACTCTAAGAAAACCGTGACTAGCCCAAGGTCACTCAGATGGCTTCATGTGTTCACCAGATCAGCATCTGCCACTCATGTGGAGGAGTGAGGAGTCAAACCCAGTTCTCCAGGTTAGAGTCCACTGCTCCAAATCACCGCTCTTAACCACTACACCATGCTGGCTAAGGTGCTACTGGACTTGAATCTTGCTCTTCTACTGCAGACCAACACATCTACCCACCCAAAAGTCTTCACTAAGTGGCAGGACACAAGCCAGTGTCCCAAAGTGAGTATCAATCTGTGTGTGTGTGTATGTAAAGTGCCGTCAAGTCACAGCCGAATCATGGCGACCCCTTTCTGGGGTTTTCATGGCAAGAGACTAACCAGAGGTGGTTTGCCAGTGCCTTCCTCTGCACAGCAACCCTGGTCTTCCTTGGTGGTCTCCCATCCAAATACTAACCAGGGCTGACCCTGCTTAGCTTCTGAGATCTGACGAGATCAGGCTAGCCTGGGCCATCCAGGTCAGGGCAGTATCAATCTATTGGTTGCTATTAGGAACATTAACACTGGACTCATACATCTAGGTCTGTACCAGCAAGGCAATTCTTTATTGTCATTTTCTTTGCCTCTTCAGATTATAACTTTACACTGCTATGAAAAACTCTTCACACAAACTCCACCGAGACTGCTCCGGACATTTTAGTGACCAAGGCATGAATTCAGTTTCAATCAGAGCAGCAAATATTTGACAATTAGACACCAATATCTCAGAAGCCTCTGGAAGCCGCAACTTAATTGTTGCGAGTAATACTGCACAGAACCTCAGAGCTTCTGTGCCCTCACAACTCACCAATGTCTCCAAGGTGGACAAGGCAGTGCTGGCAAATATATGAGCAGGAGCTAGATTGTGGCTTCACAATGGCGCTGGTATGCATCTGTTTATTGCTGATAATCCCCAGTTGAGAGGACTTCACACGACAGGGCAAATCTACATTAAACACTGTGCACAGCTCCTGCAGTAGCTGGAATGAGAAACAACCAAGTTTAGTAGTCGAATCAGACAGATGTGGTTATTTCATCAGGCCTCCTATAGAGAATCAGGCCTTGGGCAATCTTTGTCTTCTGTTACTACCCCATCCCCATCTCCCTGAAAAAAAAGCTTCTGCATGAGATTAAGAGCTCATGGGAATTTAACTATCACAGATAACATGTTTCATCATGCTACAGTCACTTCTCTTCTCAGCTAACATTAGGGGAGAAGCATTTGCTCAGTCAGTTGCAGAATAAACGCTTTGCATGCAGAAGCCAAGAATGTCCCAGGATTCAAACCCTAGCATCTCATGTGAAAGCTAGGAAAAATTCTACCCAAGATGCTGGAAAGTAGAGTACTTCGCTTGGATCAGCTGACTCAGAATAAGGCAGCTTCATAAAGGACCGAATGTTCTGACAAAATAGAATTTACTGCAAACAAATGCAAAAGAGGTGCTTAAAATGAAGTAGAGAAAATCTATTGCTTTTAGAATTCAGTAACCTGGAAAAACTGCCCATCTTTTCCCCATGCATACTACTGGATTATGGAAGTCTAAGACTGTCTCCAAAAAACAGCGATAACAGGGAAGTGGCAGGCCACCATGCTTTGTGTGTGAAGTGCCGTCAAGTCGCAGCCGACTTATGGTGACCCCTTTTTGCGGTTTTCATGGCAAGAGACTAATAGAGGTGGATTGCCAGTGCCTTCCTCTGCACAGCAACCCTGGTCTTCCTTGGTGGTCTCCCATCCAAATACTAACCAGGGCTGACCCTGCTTAGCTTCTGAGATCTGACGACATCAGGCTAGCCAGGGCCATCCAGGTCAGGAGGCCACCATGCTAGTTAACCACAAAAGCAGTAAAATGGGGCCATGTATTAACATGGCCTACACAGGGAATCCTGCCTACTCAGGGAACTCCATAGGCATGCAGAAAAAACTTCAAATGAAAAGCCCAGCCTGATCAGGACTGAATATGCCCCAGGAGCACGGATGTTTAGTGCGCATGACAGACAAAGGGGGAAAGGGAGAAGATTCGGGAGCTGGCTTAAATCCTGGAGAGGGAACCTGCTTGGAAATCCCACCCTCAGTTTCCCTCTCCTATGATTCCTCGCAGACCTCCCAGCTTGTCAACTACTAAGGCAAGGCAGCCATACTTTAAAATATCAGAGCAGAATATTTCAGAAACTTCTTTTGCACAGGGGCCAAGGATGTCACATTAAAATCCTAAATTTCACGTAGAATTATGAGCACTATTTGGCGTTTATACTTCAGAGGGATTTCAGAATTTGAGATGCTTACTACTTTTAAGTAGTAAGTAAGTACTTGCCCAGAGTAGGCAAAAGCTTGTAGGTCAGGAGCAAATGGATCAGAAACCGATCTAGGAATTGTGCAATTCAAAGCCTTGCTGCCTAAATACCTGAAACCCCCCCCCCCCCCATAAGCTCTGAGCCTTCAGGAGATATTTTTCTGGTCCCTTTAAGAGTCCTCCACCGCTACAGACAGGAATTTTACAAACCCCATCTGGTAACAGCCAGGGCAGCAATGCAGCTTCTATGCTCCTGGGACTCACCTGTGTATAGAAGCCACTAGCTGCCTCTAGGAACAGAGAGAGATTTGCCTGGACTTCGCTCCGATTTGGATTTGCTCGGTTTTTTGCTTGACCCTGTAGAGTTGTGATCTGGTTTTTAAAGGCATGATTCCACCTGGGGAAAGAGAAGTTTCATTCTTTTATGTGACACAATAATGACTCACTGAATGACACTAGCCCCTGAAAGAACAGGGAGGTGAGAGTACTGTTTTGATGACAGTTATAAAGCCCCACAAAGATATTATGACAATCTGAAGCACACCCTTAAAATGCACACATACCAAGGATAATAAAACCAAAGAGTGTTGTGTTCCCTTCTCTCCTACAAAACTGGTGAAAATATTTACTAGAGACAGGGACACCCAACATATCAGCTTTAAGGCTTTCTAATGTCTGGCACAAATTTTTCCCTTTGAAGTAAAAAGCAGTGTTTTGTTACTACTGCTTTCTTACATTTCTTAACGTTCCAAATACCAGACTCTGTGGTATGATGGGTCTCGTTAATCTGCATCAAACATGTCAGAGCAGCCACTGAAGGAATCTGTTCTACTAAGAATAAAAATAAGAGAGTTCCTTACATATGTTTGATGCTACTTTTGGTGGCCATCAATTGGCAGTCCCTGGACTAAATCCCCCCCCCCCCATTTAATAAATGAAATGAACCAGGGACATGGATAGCAACAGGATTTAACAGTAATTTTGGTGGCAGGTGAAAGCTTTTTGAATTCACTGTCTCTTATGTACTTGTAAAATGACCTCTCCAGCAAAACTAGTTGCTGACCAGCACTTTGAGAAATGAAGCTCAAAATAGGCCAACTCAACAATAGCAGGCTAAATTATGAGTGGCTGGATTCTAAGGACTAGAAGAAGATGCAAACTAGGATGCACAAGAGAGCACAAAAATCTGCCCCAGTCTCCAAAGGTTTAGTTCACTCGTCACTGACATCTGCAAATGCAGCCCTTAACTTTTCTGCAAGTAACATTCTTAGACAGCAAAGTACAATGTCCTGAACCACTGGTACTGAGTGTCCTGGAGCCAAATGATCCCAACAGGAGGGATGTGTCTGAAATATAGAGGCCCATCCTCTTTGTCTTCATCATTACCAATCCATTCAACGTAATGATCAACATCTTCCTGAAATCATTAATTAAAAAATCCTGCTTTACAAACAGTATTCAGTAGCAGAGAATTAGTCAACCAGCACTGCCTTGTATTATATAACCATGCACACTTGAAGCTGCTTTATACCGAGTCAGACCATTGGTCTACCAAGGTCACTATTGCCTGTTTTGACTGACAACAGCTCCCTGGAGTCTCAGGTAGAGGTCTGTGTCATAATCTATTGACTGGTTTTAACCCTGGAGATCTTGGGGGGCATTACACCGGGCACCCAAATGCCAAGCAGATGCCAAAGCCCTAGCCAGAATGTCCTAAATGTCATTTTTTTCATCCATAACCTTATTTACTGGCATGATAGCAAAAACATCAAAAAATGTCATTTTAGTCCTAAAGCAGCACTAAAAAAAACTAAAGATGGTTTAACGCTCAAAACTCAGGCACTTCCCTAAGATTATGAGGTCTGCCTGCAAGACTTAGATCTTGGCTATCTAGCTTCTCAGATCCTGATTAGCTCACAAGGCACCTCAGCCTTTCCAAAAAGGTCTCTCACTTTGAGTTGGCATGCGTGGGTCCTGGATATCTTACCAACAGCCTTCAGGAAAGATCAATGAAGAACAATAATAAGACAAGCTATCAGCCCTAAATGTGATGTCACAGTACTGTTTGAAAAAGAACTGACAAATCTGGTACGTCTCCCTGTCAAGATACTAGGCTTCTTCATAGTCTCTTGTTCAAATTAAAACATTGGTTCAGGCATAAGGCCTACAGAACATGGAAAATTTCTGTTCTCTGAGGACCAAGGCCAAGCTGACAGTGACTGAGAGGGAGGATGGGAGGCATTCACAGGTGCAGAGTGTCTCATCTGCCCTAATGGTTCCAAGGCCTCCTACATTCCATCTTGTTAATGCAAGGATTTGTTAATTGGGCTTGATGAAGCAGCAGAATATCAGTAACACCAATGGTCAGTTGGGTTACATCACTGGGCCTACATCAGATTGGCTAGCCTAAATCACACCAGGGCAAGCTGCAAGGCATAAAGGAAAGATTCTTCATTCTAGCTTTGCCTGGACTACAACTGGCCATGGGAGTTTTGACTGGGATGGGCCACGACGGCTGGGCAACTGTTGATTTTGGACTTTGAAACTATTTTGGACTTCGCCTTGCTAAGTAACCTCTGTATGAGAGAACCAATTTTTGGAAGTATCTAGGTTAGCCAAAAGGGAGATTTCAACCAAGAAATCAGAAGGAGATTGAGACAGGGAAGGAGCTAGAAAAGACTCTTAAGTGTAAGGATGACTCACAGGCAACAAAGATCAAGTTAATCCATGACATAATATTCCCTGTTACTATGTATGGATGTCAAAGTTGGACAATGAAGAAAGCTGACAAGAAGAAAGTAGATTCCTTTGAAACGTGGTGTTGGAGAAGAGTGTTATGGATACTATGGATTGCCAAAAAGACAAATAAGTGGGATCTAGATCAAATCAAGCCTGAACTGTCTCTAGAAGCTAAAATGACTAAACGGAGGCTATCGTTCTTTGGTCACATTATGAGAAGACAAAAGCCACTGGAAAAGACAATAATGCTAGGAAAAGTTGAAGGCAGCAGAAAAAGGGGAAGACCCAATTTGAGATGAAGTGACTCTACAAAGGAGACCACAGCCCTCAGTTTGTAAGTCTTGTTAATGATAGGACGTTTTGGAGGATACTGATTCATAGAGTCGCCATGAGTCCGAAGCAACCTGATGGCACTTAACCCACACAATAGGTCAGCTATCTAGTTTTGTTATTTTGTTCTCACTGTTCTTTGCTCTTTGTTGTATATGTCTGCACATCTTTTTAATAAATTTCTTTAATTATACTTTGGGGTGTTCTTGATTTCAGGAGGCTTCAATCTGAATCCAGTACTCTGGCCCAAGTTGGCTACAGCTATTAAAGTAACTTGTTTTTGGGACTCACCTTGTGAGTGTGCAACCTTACAGAGCTGGTTTTATTTTTAGACCCAGGAGGGGTTACAGGCTTGGTCCCTTGGTCTCTGGTTGTCAGGGTAGTCAAAGGAGCTGGTGGAAGTGATACCCCAAGGTGTGTGGACTCACACTTCAACCTTTTATTTGTCTGCCCCTGCCAAGCCAGCCACCCTCCTGGAGAGGGCTACCTGACTTGGAGGTTTAGCCCACCTGGCAATACCATGGAGGTGGTAGGTTTGTGACAACACCCACGGATAAAGAATTGCCACTTTCATAAGGAACCCCAGCGAGAATCTCACTGGAAATTCTGTATTTAACAATGTAGCTGGAGAGGCGATCTCCTTTCCATCCTTCACCTCCCACTCAATAAAGAAGTTTCATCACTAAAATTTCTGTTATTTACACAGTTTTGTTTTGGAAATGTCTTGGGCATGTGGTAGATTCACTGACAGCTATTTAAAATACAAAGATGAGGACGAGTACACCAGTGAAAGTTTGTATCACATATTTTTAGCCAAACCAAGGTAGAGGAATTTTTTCAGTATTCCTGGGAAGAAAAGCCACACTAAAGCCTTTTATGAAGGGATGTTTCCCTGTGGTCACCCCACCGACTGCTTCAGGGCTTCCTTTTGATTATGCATGCCTTTCCCACCTGTCAGAGGTCGCCTCACTCTCCCCGCACGCTTTGCCTGCATTTTCCAGATTCTGGCTAAAACAGTATCTGGAAAACGAGGGGAAAGCGAGGTGACCTCTGATGGGCAGAAAAGGCATGCATAATCAAAAGGAAGCCTGGAAGCAGTTGGCAGGCGTGACCACAGGGAATCATCCCTGCATAAAAGGCCTAAGATTAGTTAGACTTTTTAAAGTGCCTGTGTGGAAAGGCAACTAATATATTGCTCACCGGTTTAGGGCAGAAACAGTACAATTCAGGCTCCTTTGCATGAAATGGACATGTTTGAACAAAAATACTTACAGATCTTGTTCTACTTTTTTGTCCAATGCATACTCCAAATCTGTAACAAGCATTTTCTGGTATAAGTCCTGCAAAGCCTGTCTGGAAGTCCAGACTTCAGCTGGACCCAACTTCGAATCTGAGGAACATTAACAGTAAGGATTTATTATGGCATCAGTACAACTGAATTTTCCCTGCTCCCTTAATTAAGAAAGGATTTGCCATGATACAAACACACACTTCATTACTTCAGTGAAAGTAACCTACTGCCCTATAAAGTGAGATTTTTGCTTTGAGCCTTTCCAGTTGAAGGAGGCACAGGTATAGAACCAGAGTGATATACTAGTTTGAGTCCTGGGCTGAGATGTTGGATTCCCCGGTTCAAGTCCCCACTCTGCCATGAAGTTCACTGGATGACCTTGTTTATTTAGCACATTTTTATCTTGCTCTTCCTCCAAGCTGGCTCAGGATGGTGTACAGTGTTCTCTCCACTTCCATTTTATCTTCTAAACAACCCTGTGACGTCACTACCACTGACTCTAACCAACCTCACAGGGCTGATGGGATGATGAAATGAAAAAGAGAACAACGTACACCATCCTTAGCCAGCTTGAAGGTTGGGTAAAAATGTGTTAAAAACTAAAAAGTCAATCCACTGATTCGCTTACTCTGCAGAAAAGGTATTATCCTAGCTCGGAGGTTTCTTGGATATAGGTTTTATGAAGCTAGTGCTTTCCAGCATTTGTTTTTAGGTTCAGAAGTGGGGGCAGATTCTGAGTTTGGAATGGTAGTTCAACTGAAAGCAGAAGGCACATGTTAATTAAGTCCTACTTTTCCACTGACAAGTTCATGAATTGCAATATCATTAATCAAGAAGCAGGCTACCTAAGTTTTTGACAGCTTTGCAGTAAAATATAAAGCTCATTACCTGTCATGTCAGCCTTCAGGACTTCTGCCTGCCTGTAAGAGGAATGCACAATAAAAAAGTGTTACAACAAAGGTCTGATGAAAGCAAACAAGTGAGGCCACATTCAGACCTCAAGTGTCCAATTCTTTACCAATCAGCGCAGCTTCTCTGGAATTTCAGAAAGCGTGCTACTAGCATCTCAGATAGAAAATGCTAGTTTATTATATAAAATACTAAGCAAGAGTAGGGGGCCTACTCTGACGTTCTTACATATGACTGTCAGATTTACCAGCTGAGATTAGGTAATAAGCAATTTTCTAGAAAAGCACGCTAACCCACATTGTAACGTTTCTATACCAGCAGACCAGACTTCTTTAGCCTTTACTTTCATTCTTGCAAGCATCCCTGAAGACTACTTGCTCAGTTTTCAACTATGCAGCCTTGCCACTATTTATATAATCAACATGATTTTAATGAAATTCAGATCCAAATATTAAAAGCTCTTTTAATTCTATTACGAGGTCTTGCATCAGCATTAGGAAGTACTTGTGTTTTGCCAATGTATGTGGAAAAGGCAGGTTCCAAAGGTTACTTCCCAGACAGTGATTGAAGGGATTGTCCTATAAAGGTGATAACACAGATTCTATAGGTTGTGGATGCATTCTTCGCACTTAGTGCTCACCATCCCACCTCCCCTATACCTGATGAGATTAATTGCAATGCCAATCCTGCAGACTTTTCTTCTCCAAAAGATCCTTTGATGGGGAGTTTAATACGGGTCTCATAAACTCAAATGCCACTTCCTCACACTTACCAGTAATATAAGACACTAGTCCTGAAAGTATCCCCTTCTTTTAAACCTCTCTCACATCTGGCTGTTCACCTGTTCTTTGATTTTGAAATTAAGTGTATGAATCCTAGCTTCAGTATCTTTTTGGGTCGTCACTGACACATCGTGGTATCTTTATACCTTTTTTGGCCCCATGTACCATGTTTTCAAAAGCATTCCATTCAGCTGTCTTCAGGAGTCCAGTTTACAGGGAATAGGAGATGCAAACTAGCAGCAAAATCAAGTATGGCTCCTTCAGCGCTTGACTGAACAAAGAAGGTTTTATCTCATTGCCCATGCATTTTTAATCCAGACGAATAATGCAACACAGATAAAACAAAAATATTAGTACCCTGGTCAGTTCTTCTCTATGACTTACTGGAGCATATCTGGCAATGGTACAGCCTACACAGAAATAAAAGTTATACTTCAAAACAAGGTCACCTACTATCTGTGCTGGAGCAGTCACGGTTCTGCCTAAGGATTCTGCAGTGTCGAGCAGACTGTTTTCTGGTTCTATCAAATGTAACAGAAGCAATTTAGTCAATGAGTGGGTAAGTAGTGTGAATGTGGACCTTCTCTGCAATTATGTCAGATTAATTTGTACAAGTGCTGAAAACACTGTCTGCTGTGAACAGAGCCCCACAAAGACAGCTGCTACTGCGGGGCCCATAAATCTCTCTGGTGACCCTCTGCCCATCCAGACACGATGCAAGGTATCCCTTCCCCCAAGTTCTCTGCACACTACACAAGATTTTGAAGGGGAAAACTTTTCACTTTGCTCCTGGGCTTAGAGAAACTGAAGCAGTCAGAATCTCACTGCTCACCTTTTTCCGGTGTGCAACGCTCACTTTTGAGGCTCTCTAAACCTGAAAACAGAAAGCCAGTTAAGCACCTGTAAGACTGGTGTAACATGCTCCCTGTCGGCATCTCCAGATAACAAATAGGCTGCCATATTCTGGGATGCTACAGCTGGTCCAATCATCTTCAAGGGCAGCCCCAGAGCGTGTTACAATAGTCACACTGAGCAGTTAACAGGACATGCATTGTAAGGTGTAAAAATCGCTGCCATCCAGAACACAGTGTACCAGCTGAAGCTGGTGAAATGCATTCTGTAACAATAGGTACTTTTAAAAAACATTAAATACTGATATTCCACCTTACCTCCTCAGATTCAAGGTGGCTAACAAAGCAACAAAATTCGCATGGATGCAAAAACAGCATAGCAATCCATCCACGTGATAAAAACAATGCATGGGATAAAAGCACATAGGATAAAACTCAGCCAAGACCTGGTACCTGAGCATTCTAGAGAAAAGCCAAATCCAGGAGCACTCCCAGACTGAGAAAACCCTGTCTTTCAAGAGATGGGTGTGATCTCCACCCAAGAAAAATAAATTCACCAGTTTCTGGGTTCCTCTGCCTCCATGTACAAAAGCAGTTCATTCATCTGGTTTGAGTTTATTTGTCCTCATCTAATTCATTAATGACACAGGGAAGTACTCAATGACCTAACTACTAGTTCTGGATTAGAAGGAGAAATAGAGCTTCAAGCCATCTGCTGGAGACAGATCACTCCAAATTTCTGGGCAACTTCTCCCGGAGTTTCCCGTAAACAATATGGAAAGAAGAAGTGTCATAGCTGCTGAATGGTTTTCTCCCTGCCCATCTCCACCCCTGCAACAGAGGTCATCAATGAAAGGGGGGAAGCCTTCTCAGTCCCTGAAAACCTGACTAGAAGCCAGATTGAAATGGATGCAGGAAATTCATTTCATCCAGGAAAGCCCAGAGCTGCGAGCCCCTGTCCATACCAACACAGTGGCTAGAAAGGGAAGGTTACCAAACACTCTCTAGTGAGTCATATTTTAAGGGGGGAGGGAAGAGAAAAGGTTTTAGAAATAAAAATAAAGATCTTATATTAAGAGCCTTTCAACAGTGTTGGCATTTCTTCCTCCCTGAAGCTTCCAGACCTATCTTCCAGACCTAGGCTACCACCAGACCACGATGAACAAGTAAGATAGGACACAGCCTTGGTAGTTCCAAGTCATCCAGTAAAATCCAATCACAGAAACATACATTAGAAAAAGAAACACTGAGGGGAAAAACAAACTCTGTATGAAGAAGATGTGCAGCCTGTTCCTTAATGCAGCCCATATTTTAATTTATGTTATTAGTTTACAGACATAAATGACTTCTTGGTAAGTAGTGGAAGAATCCCCAATATAGGCTTGACTATGTTTGAAATGAATGCATGGGTAATGTGAACATCACCAGAGCGCTTCAATGCATCCCCATTGGTCACAAGCTTCAGCCAATTATAGCATCCACAAAACCAAAATTGATTACATGATAACACAATTAACTTTGCGTGAAACTGCAAAGACAGCTGGTTTTCTTGTCTACTCTGATGAAAATAAAACTCTCACTGCTAACATGATAGGCTGCTTCATAAAACTTTGATCCAGCACCAGGTGACTTCACACGCAAGCATTGGGAACAAATCAATGCCAACCTATGGTTAGGAATCTCTTCATGACCAGGATATCTTTGGAACTGCTTTGAGTGGGAAGTATTTTTAGAACCGACATTAAACATTAGACAGACAGAAGTGGAGACACTGGGCTGGATCCCACTATCCATGAATACAGAGATCAGGATTATTTCCCACGTTTTCTTAAACCCAGCAGTCCCTTCTGACAGTGAGAAAGTTTAATCTTGGGACCCATGCAGTTTTGGGGGTTGCAGAGGAAAGGCAGAAAGGGACAAAATTCCCCTCTTCCATCTCATGGCTGCATTAATAGAAGAGGCAGGAAGGGCAATTTCATCTCCCTACCTATACGGCTATTACACCCACATGAGCCTGCAACCCTGGGAACCAACTTTCTCAGGGTGGGAAGATGCTGTTCCGCCCAGCTTAAGATGGTCTTGGCCTCTGCGTGGAGGGAGGAAGAACGAGACCCTCCTTGCTTGTTTATGTGAGCTTCTGCTGAGACCTTGTCCGTCCTCAGCGACACGTGGTGGTTCTCAATTCTCAGTTGGAACTTCAAAAGAGCCAATCGGATTGCTCGCAACTCCAGTAAATTTATGTGCAGATGTTTTTCCTTCTGAGTCCACCAGTCCTGTGTCATATGCTGGTGTAGCATCGCTCCCCAGCCCTCTAAGCTGGCGTCAGTGAAGATCTGGGTCGTGGAATCCTACAGGTACGTCTGGCCCCTGGCTAGGTTGGAAGGCCTGGTCCACCACCCTAGGCTGTCCTTCACCGGGCTTGATAAGGTGAGGTGAGGGTTCCTCTTTTGAATGATCTGTAGTTGGTATGGTTTCAGGAACCACTGTAGATCCCTCATGTGAAGGTGGGCCCAAGGTACGATTCCTATACAAGCCACCATCAGCCCCTGCAGTCTGACCAGAGAGGACAAGCCGGAGGACTTGGAGAGGATGGCAGTCTTTGCTAGCCTGACGATGGTGGAGACCTTTTCCGGTGGAAGAAAGATTTAATTCCAGGATGTGCCGATGAACACTCCTAAATGATGGATCAGTTGGGATGGAGTGAGGGTGCTCTTGTTCACCAGGAAACCGTGATGCTCCAAAAGTCAAAGAACGGACCCTGTGTGCTAGCTGGACAGGAGTTCCGAAGAAGCACTCACCAGAATGTTGTCTAAATAAGGAAAGACGTGGATGCCTTCGTCCCTCAGGTGAGCCACCAGTCACCAGGACCTTTGTGAAGACCCTTGGAACCGATGAAAGACTGAACAGAAGCGCCCGAAACTGGAAATGCTGATGGTTGTAAGCAAAGCGCAGGAAACTGCGGTGCACCAGGTGGATCGGGATGTGCAAGTATGCTTCCGTTAGATCTACAGACGTCAGATATGACTGCGGTCGAAGGGCTTCGATAATGGACCTGAGAGTCTCCATCCTGAAGTGCTTGAGCCGGATGAATTTGTTTATGTGCCTCAAGTTCAAGATGGCGTGCCAATCCCCGTTTCTTTTGGGTACCGTAAAGAAAAAGAAGTACACTTTTGTGCACTGCTCTGATAATGGTGCTGGCTCTATCGCCCTGATTTGGAGAAGGTGATCTATAGCAGCCTGGGTTCGGGCCAGTTTCTCTGGCTTTGTGGAGGTGAGGGAAAGGATGAAGTGATCTGGTGGGTTCTCCGAAGTTCCAGCAAGTATCCCTCGCATACTATTTTCTGAACCCAAACATCTGGATGGAGTCCCAGATGCTGACAATTAGCTGGAGTCTTCCCCCCACCAGACTGGACCGACAGCGATTGTTTTCCGGACTTCTCACTTAAACTGTTAGATGTGTTGAAGGCCTGATGTGGTTGGAAGCTCCTATGGAATCTGGAACCTTTCTGGAAGGAGCCCCTTCCAGAATTCCAACTGCCCCTTCTGCCATTTGATCTAGCTCGTGCCAGGGTGTGAAAAGTTCGAAAGGGATGAAAGGAAGAAGAGTGAGCCCTTACCTTCTTTCCTTATGTACTTCGGCATGGGCCTTTTCTTATCTTTGGTCTCAATGAGGATGTTGTCAAGTCTTGAGCCAAACAGCTGCCCTCCTTCGAATGGATATCCCAGCAGGATGGACTTGGACCTGAAGTCAGCTGACCAGGATCTCAGCCAAAGTGCCCTTCTGAAGACAGAGGAAGCAGCCAGTGCCCTGGCCGACAATGTCATGAAGTC
Organism: Euleptes europaea; assembly: GCF_029931775.1. Classification (NCBI taxonomy): domain Eukaryota; kingdom Metazoa; phylum Chordata; class Lepidosauria; order Squamata; family Sphaerodactylidae; genus Euleptes; species Euleptes europaea. The sequence continues at coordinate 27,138,161 of NC_079313.1, read as the reverse complement.
TAGGGTAGCATCGGCCATGAAATTCACCACTTTTAGCAACCAGTTGAGACCATCCAGTACTCTCTTGTTCTCCTGTGGAACGAGGTCAATTAATTTCCTGGCCCACATGATGGAAGCTTGAGCGAACAAGGCGGCTGTAGCCAAAGCCTGGATAGACAGGGCCGAAGCCTTGTGTGCTCTCTTGCTGGCGTAGTCAGCCTTTCTATCTAAAGGGTCCTTAATATTACCTGCCCCATCCTCAGACAAAAGGGCAGTTGACTGCAAGGCAGCTAAGGGGGCATCAACCAATGGAACTTGCAACAGGCGCATAGCCCGAGGCTCCAGGCTGTACAACATCCTAACTGCAGCGGGGAACTGTCTGTTAGAGATTGGCTTTTCCCATTCAGCTTTAATGAGATCTTCAAAATACTCAGGGAAAGGAACAGACCGGGAATGACTCTTTAGCCTAGCAAAAAACTCCTTGTTACCCCTGAATTTAGCTTTACTCTTCGCTGTCTCTGTGTCCTCATCCTCATGCAGGTCCAAGGCTGCCATGACCTTGGTAAGCAGAGACTGGTAGTCATCCCCTGAGAAAAGTTGAGGCTGCTGGTCCTGGCTCTGAATATCCTCCCCTCCAATCTCTTCGACTGAAGAAAATTCCCCTTCTTCCTTCTCACTCTCGTCAGAAGAGGGGGAAAGGGATATGGCTCTGCTGCTGGATGGTAACGGAGCCTTTTTAGCTGCCTTGGTCAGCCAGGCATGGCTAGCTTCCCTGGAAAACTCCCCATGTCTCATGCTCGGGTGGTCAGATATTATAGTAGCTGGGGATTAAGCCTTGGAATTTGGGAAGCCCCTGCAGGAAAGGTCACTGAACTGGGCAAACTGTTCTCTCAGTGCTTGTTGCATGAGATCTAACATGCTCCTCTCGCCTCCCCCCCCCCCCCACAGGAAAGGGAAAAGAAGAAGAAGAGGCTCCAACATTACTGTGGGTCGTTCCTGTAGCATGATCTCCATGGGAGCCGGCATTACAGGAATCCTCCTTGCCCTCGTAACCCCTAGGGGCCAAACGGGGAGTTGCATGGCCATTTTGTCTTCACGCGCCTTTTTCACGTGTGAAAAAGAATGTTCACTGGGGTAAGAGCAAGAAGGGGAGGGAAAATGGGAAAATGGGAGCACTTCAGCCAGCTGAACAAGATCCTGCTGTGCAGAGGAAGGCACTGGCAAACCACCTCTGTTAGTCTCTTGCCTTGAAAACCCCATAAGGGGTCGCTATAAGTTGGCTGCGACTTGACGGCACTTTACACACATATACTAGAATAAATCCTGCAGACATTCATCATGAACTGAGTGTCTGTGGAGATAGCTACAGGCTGATCACAACAGTCAGTCACCCACATAGTTTGGAAAATCCCAGCTGCCACTTCTCCCCTGCAAACCAACAATGGCTTGTTTCCCTGCAATCTCTGCGTCACTCACATTCCCCCAAGAAATACATCGGCCATACCAGGTGAAGTGCAGAGAGCCAGTGTAGTGCAGTAGTTAAGAGCAGTGGTTTGGAGTGGTGGACTCTGATCTGGAGAACCGGGTTTGATTCCCCACTCCTCCACATGAGCAGCAGACACTAATCTGGTGAACTGTGTTGGTTTCCCCACTCCTACACATGAAGCCTGCTGGGTGACCTTGGGCTAGTCACAATTCCCTCCGAACTCTCTCAGTCCCACCTACCTCCCAAGGTGCTTGTTGTGGGGAGGGAAAGGGATTGTGATTGTAGGCCAGTTTGATTCTTCATTAACTGGTGGAGAAAGTTGGCATATAAAAAAAACAACTTTTCTTCCTTTTAAACACATGCAGATCACACTCATTGCACTGTTTTGCGGCAGGGAAAAATTAGCCTATGTCCACAGGCCCGAGTGCAGACTGGCCCTGACAGCTAAATGGATGAACACATGCAGATCACCACGTGTCAGTGGCTGACTGCTAACGATTTACAAGGCGGGCAAGCCTAGTGAACAATGCCAGAATAGGCAAGCAGCCTCTACAACTGGCAAACACGCATCTAAACACACAAAGTGTTCGATATAATTACTCATTGAAAGTATGCATTTCATTTTTTCTTTTCCAGCAAGGAACGAACTCAAACAATATGACTCCCAAAGAATACCAGCACCAACGAAAATGAAAGGAGCCAGTAAAAGTGCAAGAGAGCTCTCACAACCTTCATTGACTAGACTGAAGGGGAAGCAGGTGAAGCACAAAATGGCACTCAGCCTTCTTCTGAAGCAGTGTATGCAAGGCAACAGTCAAGCTTTAAGAAGGGAGAACATGAGGAATAAAAAGCAGATGGAACTTTACAGAAGAAACGCATTACATTACCATCGTCAGTGCTTTGTAAGAGCATCCAGAGAAAGTGTCATTTTTTTTTTTGGGTAACTTAACCAATTTAATGCAATTTTTCCCCACCTCTGTCGAACAGGTTTATGCTTCAAATATAAAAGCAAGCCAAAAAGGGACACAGCAACAAAGAATATATTTAAAAGAGACCAGCTGATAAAATGTGGCAATAAAAGGAAAAGGACAAAATGAATATGCTTCTGCCTAATCTACAGTCACGACACCCTTAAAAAAAAAAATCTATATTCTGGAGTGAGTGTTACGAGGATTGTAATAATCCTCTTACTCGGAAACATGCTGCAAAGCCACCATTTGAGGACCACTGGGACAGCAACAGGACACGACCACCGTCTGCAGCAGTTCGCCATTAGTACGGCCTTCTCATACCAAATGCTTGGGGACAGCTAACATTAGCATGAAACTTTCATTTAACAGCCCGCCTCACCACTCTTCGGCTACAGGTCTTGAACTCATCAGGAAGCAACAGAGGTGGCAGAAACCTTCCCTGTCAGTCATGCAGCAGTCAAGCCAGGGAAGCTACCAAATGTCCCCCATATCTTTAATCCCTCAGAAGGAGTCCCTTAAAGCATGTACTGGCATGGAAAGCTCGGAGGAGCAATTGCTGAGACACAGCTGTGGAAGGAGGTCTTCTTTTTCTCAAAGAGTGCTCCTTGTGAAGCTTTCTGTTTGATAAGCAACTTTCCAGAATGGTGGACACCAAATGCAGACTGAATACAACCTTCCAAAGGAAAAGTTGCATTTATCTGCGGCAGCCAACAAAAAAACAAACCAGGGCATTTTGTGGCACCATAAAAACGATCAGATTTATTGTACTTCACAAGAGGTTATGCCACAATAAATCTATTAGCCTTTAAGGTGTCACAAGAATCTTCCTTGTCTCTACATGTAAGCTATAAGCAGAAGATTTTATATTGGACTCATTGCATGGTATGAAGGCAATTTAAGAATCCAGTTTCTGGTACCCAGTTACTAGATATTATAGAAGAGAAAAGACCTGCCATGCCTGAATGCTAGCATCAAGAAAAAGTAGCATGCTGCAGAGATCAGGACACAATAGGGCAGACCCTGCCAGTGCTTTCATCTTCCAGTTTCCTTTGGCAGTAGAGATGGTAGAACCAATGTTTACGAATAAAAGCTCCAAAGAAACTGAGGACAAGAGATGCCAAGAATGGGGGGAGGGCAGCAATCCCAGACAGCAGACTGAAAAGAAGTAGAATCACCCATCAGTTGTTTTCAAACCGTGATTTAAGGAACCCAGAGATTCTTGGAAGCTTATCAGGATTCTTCAACGAGAAGCTCAGAAATGATTCCCAAGCTTCCCCCTTAAAAGACAGTTTGCTGACTGCTATCTAAAACACTCTTGGTGCACTCACTTCACACAGGGTAATGATGAAGCTCAACCAGTACCTGAAGTGACTGAAAGCTCAAAACATGTCCCAGACAATGCGCAGGGGTTTCTTGGTAGATAGATTGTGGGCACCCCGCCCTTCCATCCCGGTGAGAGGCCTCTCCATTGTCTCACCCCGCGGTCTCACTGGTGATTCTGGTCACTTTTTTGTCTGGTAAAAATAGCATGCTTCTTCTGGTATCGATCAACACGCCCAAGGGGTCAGACGTTGTGCCGGCATAAGATGACTCTTTTCTGTGTTGATTAAGTAACTATGCTGTTCTAAGGTTTGCATGACCACCTCTGTGTGAGTCTTGGCCAGAAGGAGAGATGGTGCATACACCAGGATGTCACTGAGGTAGAGATGCAGTTGGATTCCCTCCCTGCTCAACTTGGCCACCAAAGTTACCAGAACCTTGGTGAACACCTGGGTGCTGATGACAGTCTGAATGGAAGCTCTTGAAACTGGGAGTGATGAGACAGGTATACAAAATGAAGAAACCTTTGAAGTGTCTCGTGAATTCGTAAATGTAGGTAGTCTTCCATCAGATCTACTGAAGTCATAAATGCTTGCAAACATAAAGCTTCTACTATGAAGCGAACTGTTTCCATCCGGAAGTGCCTCGGACATGCAAATCTGTTGACATATTTAAGTCCAATATCACCCACCTGTCTCCATTTTTCTTTGGAACAGTAAAAAAGATGGAGTAGACGCTGGAGGACCATTCTTCTATAGGGATCAGTTCTATGGCCCTTATCTGCAGATGATGGATCGCTGCCATGGTCCTTAGGTGTTTTTCTGGTCTGAATGGTCTTGGAGACCGTACAAAGTGATCTGGGGGAATCTTGTAGAACTCTATTTAGTAACTGTAAGACACAACTTGTTGGACCCACTGATCTACTTTTGACTGGATCCATTAAGGACGAAGTATTGAAGTTGTCCCCCTACATGTTTGGAGAATTTGTCAGACAGGTCCGACCTGTTGAAACTGGGAAGATTTGTTGTATCTACCACCTCTGTGAATGGAGCCCCTTCCACTGTTCCAGGAACCTCTCCTCTGGTCCATTCTTGGTGTGGACAAGATGTGGTAGGATCGAAAAGGAGGGGAATGATGAAGTAGAAACCCTACCTTCCTTCCTGACATACCTAGGGCAAAAAAATGGGGCAAAAAATCCCAACTTTACATATACACTGATGGGATCTGTGCTGGCAGCGACAGACCAAGAAAGGGATCTTGGGGTGGTAGTGGATAGCTCAATGAAGATGTCATCCCAGTGTGCGGCTGCTGTAAAAAAGGCCAATTCCATGCTGGCCATAATTAGATGAGGAATAGAGAATACAACTGCTGATATCATACTGCCCTTGTACAAATCTATGGTGAGACCACACTTGGAATACTGTGGACAGTTCTGGTCACCACACCTAAAAAAGGATATTATAGAGCTTGAGAAGGTGCAGAAAAGAGCAACCAAAATTATTAAGGGACTAGAGCAACTGTCCTATGGGGAGCGGTTAAGGCGCTTAGGGCTGTTTAGCTTGGAAAGAAGGCAGGCAGAGGGGAGACATGATAGAGGTCTATAAAATTATGAATGGTTTGGAGAGAGTGGACAGGGAGAAGTTTTTCTCCCTCTCCCATAATACTAGAACACGGGGTCATCTGCTAAAGCTGGAGGGTGAGAGATTCAAAACAGATAAAAGGAAATATTTTTTCACACAACGCATAGTTAAATTGTGGAACTCCCTGCCCCAGGATGTGGTGATGGCTGCCAGCTTGGAGGGCTTTAAGAGGGGAGTGCTGCTGCACTCGTCTTGTTTGTGGCTTCCTAGAGGCACCTGGTTGGCCACTGTGTGAACAGACTGCTGGACTTGATGGGCCTTGGTATGATCCAGTAGGGCCTTTCTTATTTTCTTATGTTATGTTCTAGGCATGGCTTTCTTTTTGTCCTGCGTTTCGACTAAATTTTTATCTAATTTATCACCAAAGAGGAGCCCCCCTTGAAGGGGGTAGGCCATGAGCACTGATTTAGAATGGTAGTTGGCTGGCCACAATCTAAATCAGAGTAATCTCCTGATGGCTGTAAAAGTGGCCATTGCTCTAGAGGAGACCAAAGAATCTACAGTGGCATCAGCCAAAAAAATTAACCACTTTAAGAACTTCTAAAATATTAGTATTTTTCAGAGTCCCATTTATAGCTTTTTAAAAAATGCATCATAAACTGGTCGTTGGTTAGTCCCCTCTCTTTATCACAATCCTCTCTTTAGTCTCCTCTATTCACCACAATCCATTTTATAGGTCAAACTTGTCAAGAGAAATGAACAATTTGATACAGAGGCTGTGCTCAAAGTCAATGCCAGGAGGACTTGCCGCAGTAGCAGAATTGTTAGAGAGCAACATTAAAAGTATATCCACCCCCAACATAATTTGCTCGTTTCTACCCCCCCCCCAACTGAAGTCATGAAAGACAAATACAGAACACATATTGAAAGCAAGAGGCAATCTGGGTGACAACCCACAGATTAAGCTGCCCACCATATCTGGTGGCTTTTAGGTACCTCTTCCTAGCCTAGTAAGACAAATACTTGGTAAACAGGCACCTGCTCACACACATTGTCCAGTCACTTTGTGGTAAAGAGCTCCTAAATAAAGAATATGAGGGGAGAAAAACCAAAACGGCTTTGATTTAAAGGGTATACTAATTTCAGCTGAAGACAGCTGGAATATGACTGCATCAAGCCTTGGAAATATCAGGAACACATCCTGGATTTTTCAAGAGACCAATCTAATTGATCACTGTAAACTCCCACTGGGCCTTCTTAAAGACAGTCCTACCTAAGTCTCAGCTACATGCATTAGTTATTACAATGTCCTGATGGCCTGACTGAAATTCACCTCGGCCTCTACTTAGCTCAGCTTTGTTGCCTGCAATCACAACAAATGTTGTGATTCACCTTTCACAATAGCATTAATAAGCATTTGTCCTACATTTATACCAGTCACTAAAACTGGCTAACTACCACTGGAACTGCACCTATCAGAGTAGGATCCAGTGGCAATTACTTCTTAGTTCAGCTTTATTGCTTTTGCTGGCAGACATTGAGATAGGGAGGGATTTACTTGTCCTAAGAAGAAAATATTAACACTTTTTTGGGGGGAGGGTGAACACTAGTACAGCTTAACAAAAAGAACTACTGCTACAGATAGCACCTAATATGCAACTATGGCCGTTCATGCATGGGTTGGATCTCCCTGCTTGGACCTGGGTTCATCGCACATTAAAGTAACCCGGGTTGGGGGAAACTGTATGCATTGGTTGGAATGATCAGGGACGAAACTGTGTACCGTATATACTCGGGTATAAGCCGACCCGAGTATAAGCCGACCCCCAAATTTGAGGCCAGAAAAGGGAATTTCTTATTGACCTGCGTATAAGCCGAGGGTCAATAAGAAATTCCCTTTACCGGCAATGCTGCCCCAGGTCGCCCTCCCGCCGGCCTACCAGGCCCTCCCGACCCACCCCGACCTCAGTGCCATCCAAGGGGGGAGGGGGAAGAGCCCCTGAACCCCCTACTTACCAGGAGACGCGGCGAATCGGTGGCAGCAGCACGGCCTTCCTGGGCCGGCAGGAGGCCCCTGCCGGCCGCTGCCGGCCAGAGGAAGGCGCCTGGGCGCTTGGGTGGCAGCGGCGCGACCGGCAGGGGCCTCCTGCCGGCCCAGGAAGGCCCCTGCCGGCTGAAGGAATGCGCCCGGGCGCGTGGTCAGTGGCGGCGCGGCCGGCAGGGGCCTCCTGCCGGCCCAGGAAGGCCCCTGCCGGCTGAAGGAATGCGCCCGGGTGCAGCGGCGGCGGCAGCGCAGCCTTCCTGGGCCGGCAGGAGGCCCTTCCAGGCTGCTGCCGGCCGAAGGCGCCCGGGCGCAGCGGCGATAGCAGCGGTGATGGCGGTAAGTTCCCCCCTCCTACCATATTGACCCGCGTATAAGCCGAGTTCGGCTTTTTCAGCCCTTTTTTTGGGCTGAAAAACTCGGCTTATATGCGGGTATATACGGTACTAATCAAACCATGATTACAGAAAAGCAGTCTCCCAAGCTCAAATCAAGTCCCACCCCTTTAAATCCTGCTCTGTAATTGGCTTACTTTGCAGTTCTCCCTGTGAGAGAAGATTTCCTTCCCCCCCCAAACCCAACTGCCACATAAAAAAGCATTTTAAGAACAAAAAACAAAAAACTGAGCAATCTGAAAGAAGGGGGGAGGGAGAGAAATCCAAGCCTCATTTTTAAAAAGCCTTTCTTTTGCTCAGAAAGAGCTCCGACGTAGCAGGAAGCACTTAAATCCCCGCCTCTTTACACACTGCTTTGTGATTGGCTGTGAGAGAAGCCAGTCATCTGTTTTCCCCTGTTTAACCATCGGCATGCTGCTTTGAGGAGGGGCTTGGAAAAGGGTGGGGCGTGATGGTGCGATGGAGCGGGGAAGCTCAACCCGAGAATGGAGTATGCACGCTCTGGGACTCCGGAATGAGCCAGGATGAACGGTTTAATTCGGGCCAGAAGAGGAATGGGAAAAGCCCGGTTTGTTTTGCATTGAAACAGCGTTGAGGTTCCAAGGAATGAGATATTGTGCATACTGAAAAATTTGATCCTGGCTGAAACAGGGAATAAAGGCGGTTAAAGCGACCATGCATAAAACTCCTATATTGCTGAAAAAGAAGAGAGAAACAAACACACACATGATATGGATTCCTAGAGCTGAAGTAATTTCAACTGAGTCCTTCTGGAGAGTAATCACTGATGATTCGAACAGATAAAAAACTTTTAGCACCCACTTTCTTAAGGAACAAGCCCTGAGGAACCTATTACAACAGTGAGACTTTCCATTGTTCCCTACATTGCCTTCCAGGCTCAAATAAATACATAGCTGTGACCTATAACACGGCTTGACAATCCTAGACACTGGGTCACCATGGTGCCTAGAAGTTTCACTATGATGCTTAGTATTTTTAGCAATAATTTTATTGTAGAGTCTCTCCTCAAGAAGTATAAAGCTTATTTATCCTTTCACATAAGGTTTTGTTGGATGCCAAAAAATAAATGTGCATTAAGTTGTTGTCATGGCTTGCTTCAATGGTGATGGATGAATTTTATTTCTTAAGTTGCTTTCTACACTAGTTCCAATATTCAATTAAATGTAACTTTTAATGCAACAATAGAATGCTCAGAAGTAGGGGAGAAGTTAAGCTAGGGTTACGGGTTAGCTTTTTGTTCTAGCGATGACAACCGGGGTATCGCTGGATTTATTTATATATAATGCTTTTGCTATAGGTTTAATGAAATTACAAGAAGCTGAAGAGGTTAGGTTTTGTGGTAGCAATAATTAGAGAATTTTTTTTAAAGGTAAAGGTCCTCTGTGCAAGCACCGGGTCATTCCTGACCCATGGGGTGACGCCACATGCCAACGTTTACGAGGCAGACTTTTTGTTTACGGGGTGGTTTGCCAGTGTCTTCCCCAGTCATCTTCTCTTTACCCCCAGCAAGCTGTGTACTCATTTCACCGACCTCGGAAGGATGGAAGGATGGAGTCAACCTTGAGCCAGCTACCTGAAACCAACTTCCGTTGGGATCGAACTTAGGTCGTGAGCAGAGTTTGGACTGCAATACTGCAGCTTACCGCTCTGCACCACGGGGCTCTTAATTAGAGAATACAGTAATTAATATACAAAACTCTGAAGACTGAAAAATTAGTCTGGGTCCTAAATTTTTCAGCTGGCTTCTACAGCCAAACAAAGTTTGTCAAGGCCTGGCCTACGAAGTCCTAAACACTCCAAGCTTGAGATGATGCTTCCACCATATGTCCTGTCACAATCTCTGAGATCAGTGAGAAATGCCACTGAGTTATCATCTATGAACTGTTCCGGCTAGAAAACCATCTGGAGAGGCTCCTTCCCTGAACTAACCAACAGAAATCCTTTACCTGGAATTTCAAAGCCACAATGCACTCTCCAGAAGTAGAATCATAGAGTTGGAAGGGACCACCAGGGTCATCTAGTAGAGGAAGCCTTCTTTTTATTGCAATCAGCTTTTCATTATCCAAGACTAGGCAATGAGAACTGAGCCTTATTATTTGCAAGTTGTACGCTTTTAACATACTATAACTCACCCCCAGCCTTTGGGATACAGCAGACCTCAATGCATGAATGAGGAGTTTTAGAGAGAGTAAAACCCTCTATAATTAGAGGTTTTAAGTTGCTTTACTGACATAATAGGTTCACCATCAGATTCAGCTACACTTATACAGCAGTATCCCAAACAATCATTTAGAACTTTCATTTGTGTAATGTGATTCCAGACACAAGGATATGTCAATTTAATAATGCATCATCACAGGACTACAGTATGACCAGGTTAAATTACAGGAAATCTATGCTCTTCTCCAGATTTAAAAAGCATGTAAAACTTCAACCAAAAGCATCATCTAGACCAATTTATACCGATCAATATGAAAGTAAAGTACTGCCAAAGTGAATACACAACAACTTGTGATAACTAAAAAGACTTAAGGATACTGCTTTTAACAATTATTTTGAAGATGATGGCAGAAACCCTGATATGGTCATACTGAGAATCTTTCATATATCTATATGGTGACCTAAGTCTGAAAAGTTGACTGTATGGGATAATGTAAGTGATCCAAGAAGAGTAAAAACAGAAAAGACGACCGGCCAGGGGGGATGAGACTTAATATATCAGTATTCATAAAAACAGTCAATGTTGCTACTGAGCAATGGTGTATGCATGAACCAACTCTGTTGTGGAGTACCAGTTTGCTATCTGTGGCCAACTCCTCTTAATTATACCGAGTGTATCGCAAGTTCATTCGTGAAGACACAGTGAAGCTTAGGTCAGTGGTTCCCAAACCTTAGCTATATGGGGACTCCTATTTTGATTTAAACGTTTTTTACAGATTCCCAAGTCTTCCCCTCCTCCTTCATTGGCACCTACCACCCTCCAAACAACCTCCTTTGAAAGTGTACAACAAGCTGTTGAAAGTGTTCAACAAGCAAAGAGTGTACAACATCCCTTTTTTTCTAGCTGAGTTTGCAAGTTGAACAGAGATTATGAACCTGCTATTAATGTCATCCTTTGTCTTAGATAGTGGGAAGAGTTACAGGGGAAAAAAGGCCTGGGGAAAAGTACCTTTTAAAAGTTCTGATTGGTCTTCTATCTTGATACCTCAGAATGATATCACCAGTAATTGCTGATTGGTTCTGTATTAAGAGATAACACAGCTGCTAATGACAAGATATTTAGAAGTAGTCACATGATTGTGAGAATCAACTCTAGAGAGTGATGATTGATAAAATTATCTATAAATAAGCACTGCTGTGAGAAACAAATCAGATTTTTTGGACTGAAGTTTCAGAATGCAGAGGTTAAAGGCTTAAGATCTCTTCGTAAGATATTGGGGTCTTTGGGCTAATGTGACAATCCCTAAAAGCAGAGACAAGGCTAAAACCCAATTTGTTTAAAATATAACCAATTTTGATATGTATTCATAATGTTAGGGACTTTTATATTATTAGCATGCCTGTCTATTTTTTCTATTGGGTTATCTTATGTTTTTATTGTTTAATATCTTGCAGAATAAAAATAATCTATTATTGATTTAATAAAAGATAAAAGGATTATGCAGGTGTTTTGGTCAGTTGCTGGTTGCTCAGAAAGGAAAAACAGTACTCATGTCCAAAAGGTTTATTGTATTATCAAAAGGCAAAGAGAGAGGAGTAACTTTTCGTGGCATGATAAAGCAAAGAGAGGTGTGAAGCTGCTATTGTTTCAGAAACAGCTTCTGAGAGAATTTTTAGTGGTGTTGCAAAAGAAATAACTCTCAAGCTACAAAGCCATGCCTGTCCTATGGAGGCCTCCATCTTCTAGCATCCTCAGAACAATCTCAACAGCTACACTTTAAAAGCAAATTTGTGTAAAATGTTCATATTATAGGCCCAGAACAAACAAGGTCAGTTCTCAGAGGGTAGCTGATTCTGTTGGGCTGCAACTCAAAACATCCTGACAAACCTACTCCAGATCCAGGAGAGTTGTCTCAAATGTACCATTCTTGAGTAAGTTGATTGAAAGTGTGACGTCTGGCCAACTTCAGGGATCCCTGAATAAAGTAGATTGTTTGAATCCATTCCACTCATGTTTCAGGCCTGGTTATTGGACTGTAATGGCCTTGGTCACCCTGGTGAATGGTATGTGATGAGATGAACAGGGGGCAGTGGAACCCTGTTAACTCTCCTGGAACTCTCGGCAGCTCTTAATACTACTGATCATGTTATCCTCCTGGATCGCCTTTGGGACTGATAGGCACTGTTCCGCAGCGGTTCTGGCCCTGCCTCAAGAGTATGTTTCAGAGTGTGGTGCTGGGGGACTGCTGCTGTGGACTTGGCCTCTGGGGTTCCCCAGGTTCCATCTTGTTCCCCATGCTTTTCAACATCTACGTAAAGCCACTAGGGAAAGGTCATCTGGAGATATGGGCACTGCTGCCACCAATATGCACAGGACACTCAGCTCTCTCTTGCACTACCAGCAGATCCCAAGGAGGCTGTAGAAACTGAACTGGTGCCTGGAGGCAGTTCTGAAACGGATGAGGACTAAAAAGCTGAAACGTAATCCCCCCAAAATGGATGGGCTACTGGTGGTGGTGGGGAGGTTTGACCCAGGAAATGGGTTCTCTCATGCTATGGATGGAGTTGCACTCTCCCTAAAGGAGCAAGTTTGTTCCTTTGGGGTGTCCCTGGAACCAAAGCTCCTGCTGGATAAACAGGGGTGCCTTTCATCAGCTTCAGCAACTGAACCAGCTGCAGCCTTTCCTGGGTAGAAAAAGATCTTGCCATTGTAGCGCATGCCCTGGTGGTATGTAGATTACATTACTGCAATGTGCTCTGCACAGGATGCCCTTGAAGACTGCCCAAAAGCTAGTCAGTAAAGAATGCTGCAGCCAGAGTGTTGTGTGGAGCGAGTCACAGGCACCACATTAATCCAATCTTGTTCCATCTACACTAGCTTCCAATTTGCTTTCAGGATCAATTCAAGGAGCTGGTATTGACATTTAAAGCCCTGTACAGCCTGGGACCAACACACTTTAACGACTGCCTTCTCCTGTACAAACCTATCCATTCACTCCAGTCATCTTCAGAGGCCCTGCTTCAGGTGCCCCTGCCACCTAAGGATAGACAGGTGATGACTTGAGAAAGAGCTTTCTGAGTTGTGGAACTTTGGAACTCCCTCCTTAGGGAGATCAGCCAGTCTCCCTCTATTGTATCTTCTGCCAGTGGGTGAGGACTTTTTGTTTCATATGGCATACCCAGAACATTTATTAGCCTTCCTCCCTGATTCTGGTGGTTTGTTTTATGCATTTATACTGAATTATTTAATAATTGTAAATGCTGTTTTTCATTGCTCAAAATGTTTTAATGCTTTTCCGTGCACCACCTTGGGCACCCTTTTCGGGTGTAAAGGCAGCATAAAAATGTTTTAATTGGTTCTTGTGGGTTATCTGGGCTGTGTAACCATGGTCTTGGTATTTTCTTTCCTGACGTTTCACCAGCAGCTGTGGCAGGCATCTTCAGAGGAGTAACGCTGAAGGACAGTGTCAAGTGTGTAGGAAGAGTAATATACAGTCAGAAAGGGGTTGGGTTGAGCTGAATCAGCACATTAGCACATTACCTTTGATACTTTTGCAGGACAATGATTCAGCTCAACCCAACCCCTTTCTGACTATATATTACTCTTCCTACACACTTGACACTGAGAGACACTGTCCTTCAGTGTTACTCCTCTGAAGATGCCTGCCACAGCTGCTGGCGAAACGTCAGGAAAGAAAATACCAAGACCACGGTTACACAGCCCGGATAACCCACAAGAACCAATGAACTCTGACCGTGAAAGCCTTCGACAATATAATGTTTAATTATTTGGTAATAACTTCAAGCCAAAGTATGGATGAACAGCAGCAGGAAATGGCCTCCAGAGCTGCTCACAGGAAGAGGCTAGTGTCACACAAATCTTCTGATATTCAACTGAAACTGCCATTGGCTACTATTAACAATACCGTTCCTATGATGAAACCTTTTGGATTGGAAAACAGGGTGAAAACCGGTTCAACTTTACCTGAAATACATATGATGACTACACTAGGGACTTACCTCCTTGATGCCAGTCAGCCAATAAGAAATGCTAGGGCTAAGCGACTGAATCCCAGCAACTAATCAGCATATTTTCTAGCTCTTTCTCAATGATGATCTGGAATCTAGGGGCCTACTAGTGACAGGAACTCTACAAGCTACCCTTATAAGAGGGAGAAACCAATTCCACCCCTTCCCTAAGAGTTACTGACCCCATTCCTAGCAGGCTGAGAGAGCTTTGTTTTCATGGTAGCTGTATGGGGTTGCCCTCTGTGTTTTCAAAGGATTCAAGGACCATCCCCCAAAGTACTGCTGCATTCCCTGAGGGGGCCCTGGACCCCAGTTGGATAAGTAGTGGTTAAAATGTCGATTCACAGACAAGAATTTCTCTTAACAGTGCAATCTTATGGAAAGTTACTCCAATCTAAAGCCACTGATTTCAACAAGCTTGGACTAAAGTAACTCTGCACAGGATCATACTGTAAATCAAGTCGTTAGTGACAGACTCAAGCAACAAACTATAGAGAACAGAGTGATAGTAAAAACAAGCAAGGTATTTCTACAAAAGGAACAAACTGCTTTTCACAAGGTTGTTTATTTATATGAAAAAGATTTCAAAGAGATCAGAAAACATTTTAAGACGGAAGAAAAGGAAGGGGTCTAGTTGGAACTTGTCTGCATGCTGCAATATTTTACACACTGGACTGAAGACCCTTGACAAGAAACATTGTTTTTCCACACACACACACATCTTATTCCAAGACTTAAAGATACTAACAAGCTTGCAGTGTGCTTACCTTACAGCCACAAATCCATCCTGAATTATTTCCTCTCTTCCTAAAAACTGCTTAGTGTCAAAATATGTTTAGTACTATACACTAAGACAACAGAAACAACTTGCAGCTACCAGCTTATAATTTGCAAACCAACTATGCAGCAACTTACACAGAGAAGTTCTAGGTATTTAACCTAATACACTCAGAGGTTTTGCTTGACATTTGAGGTCAAATGCTGGTGCCATTACCAGAGTCACACAGAACATAACACCTGAGTAGTGCATCCTTCTAGTACTGCAGAAACCAGGCCAAGGAAAAAAGCGAATTAAAGTAGTATGACAGAAAAGTTGTCATGCTTGGTCTTCCATTTCCTTCTACACAGCACCTTTAAGTGACTAAGGGCTCCCAACTCTAACAGCCTAATCCTCTCTACCACACACTCTCCCCATTTGGTCATCCAACTATTATTGATCGCATCACCCATAAACTGCATCACTCTTCTGCATGTTCCTACATTTCTGTGTACCACCTTTCTCAGGAATAGCACTACAGCAAATCCCTCCACCAGGATAGTAGTCTAGCCTTGCTGAAGGAAATGCCTGTCAGGCATTTTGCTTGTCTTTTAAGATTTGTACCATCTCCCAGTCCACAGGGCTTTCACAGCAGCTACTATTAATTTCCAGGCACTACTAAAGTGAAATACACTTTAATGGTGTGAGGATTGGGCGGAGGAGAGAAAGGTTTGAATCTCATTCTACTTTCCGCCACTTATCTTATTGCACCTTTTTTTAAAGGCACAGTACGGGAGGGAACTGGACACCCAAACTGTGCATGCTGGGGGGTGGGTGGGGGGAGTTCCAAACTAGCGCTGTGATATATTCTTGCCACTTGCCAGCGTCACGTTCACACTGTCCTTCAGCGTTACTCCTCTGAAGATGCTGCGGGCGAAACGTCAGGAAAGAAAATACCAAGACAGGCCGGATAACCTACAAGAACCGACGAAAAGCCTCCGACAATATTTTGTCGTGTTCACAGTTTCTAAATACGCCTCCCTTCGTTGTTGTGTGCATGTTTTAGAAAAGCAAAATATGCTTTTTCGCATGACGGCCTCGCGACAAAAGGAAACACAGTGGATGGAGTTATCTATGGCAGGGAAAGCCCTTGGTCAGAGAACACATTCCTCCCTCCCCATCGCCTCACCACCTGGTACTCCCCTCCCAGAGGACTCCTGCAGCCCAGCATCCCTCGCTTACTTTCTCACACACGAGCCTTCCCAAGGCCTTTCGATTCCCCCCCCCTCTCCCTTTTAGGGCCTGGGGGAGGCTGCGCGAGGTCCCCCCCCCACCCCTTCACCGTCCCTGACAGGTCCCAGGCGGCCCCCTCAGGCACCCCCCCTGCTGCCCCCCTCCTCAACTCCCAACACTTCCCCCCCTCCTCCTCCTCACCGGAGATACTGCGCGCAAAGCAAGCTCATCCTCCGCCGCCGCTCGCTGCCTGCCAGGCCCGCGCTGGGGGGTCTCACGCCTCGGGCCCTTCCGCTCCCCAGGAGCCGCCGCTGCTGCTGCCGCCGCCGCCGCCTCCGGCCGCCGCCATCTTCCCGTGCTGAGCCCAGGCTCTTCCTGGAGGGGGAGGAGGCGTGAGAGAGGGAGGAGGCGGCTGCCGCCAGGGGAGGGGGGACGGCGCCGCTCTCCGCCTCCTCGCCGGCCCAAGTTTCGCGAGAGGAGCCGGCCTGCCTCTCGTCTCGCGCCCGGGACCGTCCGCCGGCGAAAGGGCCGAAGGGTCGGCGCCGCTCGGCTCCCTTTGCCCCCCCCCGCCTTCCCACTCCCCGCTCGACCCACACTTCCGGGTGCGGCCCGACCTCGACGCGACACACTTCCGCCTCAGCGCAGGGCGAGAGCGCTTCCCTCGTCGGCTCCGACGCGACCGGCTGGCCTCCCGACGCGGCCTTCTATTGGCTGGGCGGACGCCATGGCAACGAGGAGTGCGTGGGGTGGAGGAGGGGAGCGGACAGAGGGGGGAGCGGTCGGCATGGCAACCGCGGCGTGGCTCCGCGTAGGCCTCTCTCTTCGCTCGCGCGTCCTTTGGTTAACCTCCCCCCACCCCCAAACACACACCGCACGCTGTTCCCTTACCGCCCGTGGACCTTAATTCTGCACCCCCAAGGTGCTTGCAGCGCAAGCCTTGTAATGCCCTGATGTAAGGGCTGGTTTAGAACACTATGTATTCATACGCACACACGTGGAAGCTTTGGAGAAGTTGGCATCCGGGAGCCATGAACCAACAAATCATGCTCTCTGTGCTTGGTACGGCCTCTCACCAGTAGAGAGCTCTGAATTATCTTTAGGAATGTGGTTTCTAGTTACGAAGATCACTAGAACTGGCTTAGAGACAGCCTTCGGCCAATATCTATAGGTTATGCTAATTAGAGTGAAGTAGACATTTAATGTGCATTGGTGCTTTTGTGTGTCCATCTGCTTGTCAGAAGCCATGGGCCTGCCCCATGCGAATGCATAAATGATACTGACTTTCCTTTGTTTCTCTGGTGAATAACTCTGCACATCTTATTTGTGGGTTATTTCACCCCCAGGGTCTCTATTTAGCTGAATAAAGAACCGTTGCTTATTTTAACCTCCTCCTAGTTGTCTTCATTGGACTCTATAAGACAACCAGGGCACTTCAGCCTAAGCACGTGGAGGTCGGGAGTAAGTCCCGTAGAGTTCGTTTAGATTTACTGCTAGGTAAACGTGTGTCACTGGCCACCAAGACTCGATTAATTCATGCTATCGTATTCCCTATTACTATGTATTACTATGTATGGGTGTGAAAGCTGGACAGTGAAGAAAGCGGATAGGAAGAAAATAGATTCCTTTGAAATGTGGTGTTGGAGGAGAGTTTTACGGATTCTATGGACTGCCAAAAAAACAAATCAGTGGGTTCTAGATCAAATCAAGGCTGAACTGACCCTAGAAGCTAAAATGACTAAACTGCAGCTATTGTATTTTGGTCCCGTCATGAGACGACAAGAGTCACTGGAAAAGACAGCATTGCTAGGAAAAGTGGAGGGCAGCAGGAAAAGAGGAAGACCCAACAAGAGATGGATGGACTCACTAAAGGAAGCCACAGCCTTCAATTTGCAAGATCTGAGCAAGGCTGTCAAAGATAGGACATTCTGGAAGACTTTCATTCATAGGGTCGCCATGAGTCGGAAGTGAGTTGACTGCACTTAACACACACACAAACGTGCACGCAGGATCACACCTTTCCAGCTTTGCAGCACCTTGGTTTGGGGAAAAAGGGTTCACTGGTAATAATTCCAGACAGGTAGCCGTGTTGAGTCTGCTGCAGCAAACTAACCAGGTCTAGTGGAGCTTGAAGACAGAACCAGGTTTTACTCCAGCACAAACCTTCGTAAACTAGAGTCCATTTTGTCAGATGCGCTTAAGGGAGACCAGTGTTCAAATCGGCCAGTTTGGTATGAAGCTTGCTGTGTGATGGCCAACCCCTCTTTTTCATCATAACCTACCTCATGGGGTTATTGTGAGGGAAAACGGAGGAGAGGAGAGCCATGTATGGCAGATTATTTTGGAAAAGCTACCCTTTACCTCCAGCAGGCTGGATACTCATTTTACCGACCTCAGAAGGATAGAAGGCTGAGTCAGCAACCTTGAGCTGGCTACCTGAAACTGACTTCCGTCGGGATCAAACTCAGGTTGTGAGCAGAGCTTGGACTGCAGTACTGCAACTTACCACTTTGTGCCATGGGGCTCTCTCTATATATAGATATAGATGTATATGCACACACACACTTAAACAAAATGAAGGTCGTTACAGCTGCATCCCAACTTTGAGAAGGGACAAATTATGCAAGAGCACCCATATTATTCTGTTACAACAGTGAAAAGGGAATGAGGGGGACATGATTCGCCTCCTCAACTGCCCCCCTCAAAAGTGATCTACCAAAAGGTCTGTTGCTATAAATAGCACTTTTCTTACACCTCTTTTACCTCCAGTGTGGCATGGGGCAGGGGGAGTAGCACCTTTCAGGAGGCTACATTTGGCACAGATGCCTGCTGAAATTGACCCTTACTGCATACCTCATCAATGCTAACCTTGAGCTTTTTTGTACCTGAAGCAAAATGTCCAATCAAAATGACTCTTCACTTGCTTTTTTTAAAATGTAGATAGATAGGCTAAAAAATTGGTACACTTTTGGATCCTGCTGCCTCAAGTGACTGCTGTACTGTTCATTATGGCAAGGGCCACCCTCAGAATGTGCCAGTAGAAACCATATTCTATGGTCACAGAATGAAAGCAGTGACTTTCATATTGCTACCAAGTATGCTGGCTGCCCAGACAAAATGCTCTGTCACTCAGAGTGGCCAAGCTACTGGGTATTTATATTTGTGAAGTACTTTCCTATAAAGTGATATATTAATGTCAGATTTTAAACAGGATTCTCAGCAGCCTACAAACCAAATCCCAGGAGGGATGCAAGCCCCCCCCCAAAAATTCAATATGTGTCCCTGTGAATCAAAAGAGACTTTTTGCTGTGTCATAGTCTTAAAGTGGGATGTGAGGCAGCTCCTTGGTACGCTGGCTTGCTAGGAGTGATTTCACTTTGCAAGATAATATGTGTCCCATTCCAAAGTCCTTCATCACAAAAAGGAGCCAGGCATCCCACCTACCCCTACTGTAGGTAACTATAAATAACTATGGTTCTTAATGCTGAACTCTAAAAATGGATAATAAAGTTCATAAAAGTGATCCAATGCCTAAAAATCACATTGGTGACCAAAGCTAGGCATGTGAGACCTTGGTTCAGTTCCCATGGCTGTAACAGGCCTCACTGTGTTGCCTTGGGCTAGTGACTTTCCAGCCCTGTTCACAAGTTACAGTGAATGCACATACATCCTGCATGTACGTGCATACATCTGTTTGTAAGAAAGAACCAATGAACACCCACTTTACAAATGAAACCAGGGACCAGTACCTTCATAAATGTAGGGTTTCAATCACACATTCATTTCTACATGGCTAGGGGTTGCCAGTTCTGGGTTTGAAAATTCCTGGAGATTAGGGAGTGGAGCCTGGGGAGGGACAATATAACGCCATAGAGCCCACCCGCCAAAGCAGCCATTTTCTCCAAGGGCATTGATCTCTATAGTATGGAGATCAGTTGTAATTCCAGGAGATCTCCAACATCACCTGGAAGCTGGCAACCCTAAGAGTGCATTGAATATAACATAAGATTTACTCAACGCGTGTAAAAAGAAAAATAAAGTGTACATGGATTGTACGTGTTTTCACAGTAACTTGTGAATACGTCTATCAGACTGTTACACGTCGGTAAAATGTCAGTCATAATGATGGAATGTTATCATGAGGGCAAATGCAAATAAAAACAGTGAAAAGCTGCTATAAATCTGAAGCGGTAACTTGCTGCCTCCTATGCCTCAAAAAAGGGAAGGCGACCTGGTATAGCCTTATCTTATCGGACCTGGGAAGCTAAGCAGGGTCGGTACTTGGAGGGGAGGCCACCAAGGAAAACTCTGCAGAGGAAGGCACTGGCAAACCACCTCTGCTTAATCACTTACCTTGAAAGCCCCATCGCTGGGGTCAACGTAAGTCAGCTACGATTTGATGGCATTTTACACACACTCACATGCCTCTATCACCTTCCCTAAACATGTACACAGCATCATCCATAAAATCTCACCTTTTCCTTCCCTAACCCCTAAACCCTTATGTTGAATTGTAACTCAGACTAAATTGTGAGTGCTGTTGGAAGTGAAGGACTCACACAAAATCTAAAAAGTGCACTCACTTTCTTTACACATATATCCGTATAAATTGCACAACTGCACAGGCCCATTGCAAGCATTCAAGGGAAACTGAGTTTTCCCACGATTCTTGGGTATGGTGCAGCCATTACAGACTGTGAAAAGTAAGTAGTTTACAATTATCGGGGGGAGGGGCATTTTTCGAGGTAGAGTCACCAAATTCGCAGCGTAGCTTCACAAGACTCTCCTTGCATGAACCCCAAAGTTTGGTAACACTTGGGACGGGAATCCAATTTTATGGGGTCTATAAGGGATCACCCCCTCCTTCATATTGAAGTATGGTAAAGTTTACAATGCTTCTCTATGGAGGAGGGGGGCAACCTGGACCCCATAAAATCGGACCCCCTGACCCAGGCTTCACCAAACTTCAGGGTTCAAGTTATCTTGAAAATTAGGGAAATCTACCTCCAAAAAAGCCTCCCCCAGAGTTCATTTAAAAAAAAAAAATCCCATATGGAAAAACCTAGGGAAAGCCGAAGCTGAAAAAAGCTGAATATCTATTCGGCTGATTCAGCAATCGGCTATCCAGCTTCGGCTTTATTCCCAGATTTTGGTATTCAGTAAAATTGAAATCCGAATATTGCCGAAACAGCTAATTTCAAGTTTATTTTCGGTTTGGGTTTATCAATATGCACAACCCTACTAGTGACTCCAGCAGCCCCTATTCTGCAAGTTGCAAAGGCTGCTGAGGAGGAGAGGTTACTGTCACTCTTTGTGCTAGCGTTACCATTCCTGAATAGTGTTGCCAACCTCCAGGTGGTACCTGGAGATCTCCTGCTATTACAACCGATCTCCAGTTGGTAGAGATCAGTTCACCTGAAGAAAATGGCCACTTTGGCAATTGGGCTCTATGGCATTGAAGTCCCTCCCCTCTCCAAACCCCACCCTCCTCAGGCTCCGCCCTCAAAATCTCCAGGTATTTCCCAACCCAGAGCTGGCAACCCTATTCCTGAAGCCCTACAGGAAGTTAAGCATATGTGTGTGTTAGAAGACTGGGGAAGAGAGATAGGGTCTCATTTCTATTTACACTGGGGTGTTGCAGAAAACAGGAGGAGTCCATCTCTGTCTCACTCACTGCTTTTGCCTTCTTCAAAGCATGTGTGAATGGATTCACCCAGGAGTGGATGCACACGACTGGAGGGGACAGGGTTGCCAACCTTCAGATGGGGCTTGTTCTCCCAGAACTGCAACTGAGCTCCAGACTACAAAGTTCAGTTCCCCTGAATAAAATGGCTGTTTGGAGGGTGGACTCTATGGCATTATTCCCCACTGAGGCTCCCCCTCCCGAAAACCCACCTGCTCCAGGCTCCACCCACAAATCTCCATGAATTTCCTTACCTAGAGGTGGCAGGACTAGGAGGGGGATTGAGGTGATCCCAAATAATAGCCAGGTTGTTAAAACAAGCCAAAGTGTTATTATTTTGTTTCCCTATTCCAGTGATGTGGAATGCTCACAATGTGCTAACACCCCTACAAAAGGTAAGTGGTCTTTAATGTTATAGGGCAGCATTTCCATGTTGTACATGTAACCATTAATTATGATTGGAGAGAATCTGGATTAGTTGTGCAATCCTAAACAGTGCTAGACCCTTCTCTGACCTTTGAAACCAAAGTCACTGATGGATGTAACTCTGCTTAGGACTGCAATGACAATGCATCGTGTCTTCCTGCGCCTCTAAAATTAACATGTCAAGTTGAAGGCAGTAGGGTGAAGGGCTTTTTACATAAGGAGATGGTGACTGAACAGGAAAGAGTTCTTAAGGTCACCATCAATGAAGACATCTTGAATGACCATGAAGACACTATCAATGAAGATATTAGCTTAGTAAAGGAAACTTCTCATTGTGTGATGATGGTGAAGATAAACGCAAGAGATTACTCAAAGTGTCTGAAAATAAAATATCCAGTATCCTAATGCCTTTGCATTTGGAATACTGTGCTCATGTCCAGGCATGCCATTTCACAAAGGATATTGTATGCCTGAAAATTATGTACCAACCAAAATGATAAAAGGGTTTAAGCACCTGTCCAATGAGGAAAAGCTAAAGTGTTAGGATCTTTTCCATTTAGAAAATAAGATGAAAAATAAGACTACTAAGGGCATGACCGAGGTTTATGGTATGGAGAAAGTAAAGATTCAGGATTGACTAAAGTACTTCTTAATGCAGAATTAACTCACAAAATTCACTGAGACAAGATGGAGGGATAGCTTTAAAAGGGAACTGGATTAATTCATTCACATTAGGCCTGTCAACAGCTATTAGCCATAACAGCTAAATGACACATCCATGCTCAGAGATGGTGTGCCTCTAAAGGCCAATTGCTGGGTTGGGATTCTTGCCGGGCAGCCCAATCCTAAGGGGGGTACTTACGACGGGCTCAGGAATTGTGTAGTTATGCCACCTCTTGAGAAGCTTGCAGCGGCGCAGAAGCGAAAATAAAATGAAATCACTCCAAGTCCTGTGAAACTCCTCCATAGAGTTTCACAGAGCTACGCCTGCCTTTTTGCAGGCATAACATAACTTGGTGCCTGCAAAAAGGGGTGTTCCCAGGCCAAAAGGGAATGCCACCTTTGATGTGGCATGGGCCCTTGCATCGGGTACACACAGCTGGCAATCCTGTGCTGCGCTGCTCCCTGAAGCCGGCATTACTGGCCCTGCACTGGCATCAGTGTCAGTTTAGCCAGCACAAGTGGCACTAATGCTGGCTCAAGGGCCACACCGGCTCCTATCCCCTTTCAGCCCCCCTCCTTAGGATTGCGCAGTTTGTGTCCTTACTTTGTGTGCTTCCTGGTGGCATCTGGTTGGTCTCTAAGGGAAATAGGATGTTCATTCATACACTGGATTCCTCTGCTAGCAGTGGAGGAAGTTCCTCCAGCCTCAGGAGCCTTTCTCTAACTTAAGTGGCTTTTCTGTTGGAGGAAAAGGCACTTAAGTTGGAAGAAAGCCCTGAAAACATTGCTCACTGCAGTGGTAGTACAATAGCAGTACAGTAGCAGTAGCAGTACAATCTAGTGACATCACATGAGCCTGTTGATTGAATTTCCTTATATGCCTCTGCAATGCAATGAGATTACCCATCATACTTGTTGTTGCAGGCAGAGGTCTGCTAAAAGTCATTTCACATATTATGCAAGGCAAATTTGAGAGTGCCACCAAAGATCTGTCAATAGCAGGGTACCACAAACACATGGAAATGGACAAGATCCAGAGGCACAGCTTCGGGAAGGACGCACATGGAGCAGTGAGGGAAACACTAGAAGCAATTGAAAGCTCCATTGGAAAGATGGGAGCACCCCCTTTGGGGGCCCATAAAATTGGACTCCCCTGACCCAAACATCACCAAATTTGGGGGTTCTTCTAAGGAGAGTGAGATGCAGCTATGCTGCAAATTTGATGCCTCTACCTTGAAAATTGCCCCCCCCCCACAGAGCCCCCCAAAATTTCCCATAGACTTTAATGGAGCTGAAAATTTTCGGATAGCTGGAAAAAAGATGGAAAAAACCATTTACCAGTATGGGTATTCAGCTTTTTTCAGCTTTTTGTACAATTTTTGGTTCCGATAAATCCGAATCCGAAAAATACCGGAAAAAATTGGTGCACACCTCTAGACTGTACTACAATTATTCTGAACAAACCTGTGTGTTAGGTCCTTGTAGATAATTTTTGGAAAGGTGTAATTTTGTAAAAATATTGTCGAAGGCTTTCACGGTCAGAGTTCATTGGTTCTTGTAGGTTATCCGGGCTGTGTGACCGTGGTCTTGGTATTTTCTTTCCTGACGTTTCGCCAGCAGCTGTGGCAGGCATCTTCAGAGGATTAACACTGAAGGACAGTGTCTCTCAGTGTCAAGTGTGTAGGAAGAGTAATATATAGTCAGAAAGGGGTTGGGTTTGAGCTGAATCATTGTCCTGCAAAAAGTATCAAAGGTAATGTGCTAATCATTGTCCTGTAAGTATCAAGATAATGTGCTCATTACCCTCATTAGCACATTATCTTGATACTTTCAGGGGAAGTGGGGAATCAAACTACTTTAGCTTGTGCTCCTTCTTATTCACCTAATTTAGGGACGACTTTTGCTTTTTAAAGGAAACCTTATTGCTTTTCATGTCCTCATTGACTTTGCTTGTTAACCACACTGGCATCCTCTTAGATGTGGTGGTACCATTCCTAACCCACACAATTATGGTTCATGTAGAGAAAATGTCCGCTTTGGCAATTTGACTCTATGGCATTGAAATCCCTCCCCTCCCCAAACCCCACCCTCCTCAGGCTCCACCCCCAAAATCTCCAGGTATTTCCCAATCCAGAGCTAGAAACCCTACACACAATAAATTCTAGTTGAGTTTCCCTTCTTGCAGATTTAAATAATTTCCAAGCATCCTGAAATAAATTTTACATCTTTCCCTTCCTTTCAGCTTCCCCTCGTTAAAAAAAATGATGTTGTCAAATGCAGAGGACTAGATCCAGTTAAAGAAGCTGATAACCCTAGCAGAAATAAAATAAAATGTCATTATCTTCAATGCAATCAGTACATGGAATTTCCAGGAAGCAAGGCCCTTCTTTCTTTTAGAAACTGGACCAAAATGAATCCAGCTTTTGTATTTCACAGTGAGCTGACATTTTAATAGGGTTGGTCCAGCCACTTGAGATTGCCAGGGACTTAATGCTCCTGAACATGCCCTACATTCAGTACCCAAGAGACATTTATATACTCATAAAGAACTCTGCCAGTTTCCCTGTGGCGTGGTGCTAGCATATGGGCCGAGGGGTCAGACAGCTGACTCAGGGCAAGTACACACCAGGCAGCATTCAGTTATGCACGCAGATAAGGTTAATGTCAAGAAGGCCTCCACAACAGCAAAACCTGCCTCTTCTCATTTGTCACTGTCACCCTTCAGAGCGTTCCAGAAGTTACATGTCAGTCTCTTGCAGCAAAAATGAAATGGGAATCTCATGGCACCTTAAAGACCAACACATTTTTATTCTGGCATAAACTTTTGTCAGGTGTGATTAAGAGGAATCTAGACCACAAAAACCTATGCTAGAATAAAAACTTGTTGGTCTTTGAGATGCTCCCTGTTTCTTTTGCTTTGTAAAGTTATTTCTCTGCTTCAAGAATCCTGCTTCAAGTGCAGGGGTGAGAGACACCCCATGTGGTGTCCCTTGCTCACATAGGGTTACCAACCTCCAGGTAGTAGCTGGAGATCTCCTGCTATTACAGCTGATCTCCAGCTGATAGAGATCAGTTTCCCTGGAGAAAATGGCCACTTTGGCAATTGGACTCAATGGCATTGAAGTCCTTCTTCTCCCCAAACCATGCCCTCCTCAGGCTCCACCCCAAAAACCTACCACCAGCGGTGAAGAGGGATCTGGCAACCCTATGCTCACAGCAACCACTGAAAATGGTTGTGGTGGTAAACAGTGAATACAGGAGCTTAAAGCTGTGCTTAGACAGAACCAATCTGCTGTTAGATTAGGCAGGAGAGTGGAGGATACTGGACTCTGAAACCTAACTAAAAGCATGCTCTATGACCCTAATTTAACTGGGTATGAAGCTGGATGCAGCCCAAATAGTTGTTATAGGGCAGTGATGGCGAACCTTTTTGAGACCGAGTGCCCAAACTGCAACCCAAAACCCATTTATTTAACGCAAAGTGCCAACACGGCAATTTAGCCTGAATACTGAGGTTTTAGTTTAGAGAAAACAACTCATACGTTAACATCTTTTGTCTTACAAGAAAAACACAATAACAGAGTTTTCAATGATATCAACAACTTTTTATTGAAAGGTAACCTGTGACGGACTTTTCCTCCAGAAATGTGTCCAATCCCCTCTTAAGGCATCTAGGCTAGATGCCATCACCACATCCTGTGGCAAGGAGTTCCACAGGTTAATTACATGCTGGGTAAGTGGCTGTTTTTTTTTAAATAGGGAATTTCACTGAAAGGTGGGAGGCGCCGCAAAGCCCGCGCTGGGGCCCGAGCGCTCTGCTCCCGTCCAGCTGTGCCATGCTGTGAGCTATGCTCCCTTCCAACCTAGCTCCTCTCCAACCCCACCACGGGAATCACCTTCGCCACAGATTTCAACAGGCTGCCATCCGCACCGCACCCTCACGCCACATGTGAGCCGCCCGGCATGTGAGCCGCCCTGCTGCATGTGACAGGGGAGGGAGGAAGCGCTCCCATTGGGCTGCTGGGCACAGGTGCGGGCGATGTGAGAAATGCCCTCAGGTGCGCTTGGAGAGGGGGAGGGAAGCAGCCCGGCCCCGAGTCCCTCTGGCTTTCTAGTAACAAACTCAGGCACCCTCTGTGCTGGGGCGACGGTGCGTGAGGGCTCTGAGTGCCCGCTCTGGCACGCGTGCCATAGGTTCGCCACCACTGGGGTCTGCTCCTGATACCGGCTGCAATCCTGTGTACCTTTACCTGGGGAAAGAGGCCTTTAAAACCCTGTTCCTTTCTTGAGCTCTACTGCCAATCTTTTTGCAGCTTTCACGCAGTCCATTTTCTCTTGCTGCTAGTAGTTGCTTCATGAGCTCTAGCAAAGAACAGGTGAAGAAAAAACCCCTTGCAATTGCATAACAAGCGGTCTGGGAGCATATCCTTCAGTTGCTGGGCAACCACAATATTATTACACAGACCCCCCCCCCCCACTTCTCCAAGCAGTGAGTTCCTGGGGCAGCAAGCGCTTACCTGGGTTACTTCACTTTGGAAGAGAGAATACTCCTTATCTGCTACCCCACATCAAATCCCAAGAAGGTGATTTGAGAGACGGAGAGAGAAAGCAACAGCAGCCTGCTTCTCTCTCTCTTTCTGTGTGTGTGTACATGTGTGTGTTTGTGTGTGAGAGAGTGTTTGTCTTTCCAGCATCTAAAACTGTGCTTGCATTTCACACAGTCATCCTTCTGCTCTGTCCCTCCAGCTAGGCAAGAAGCTCACCTCTTCCTATGGTTACCAACCTCCAGGTGGGGCCTGGAGATCGCCCACTATTACAACTGGTCTCCAGGCAACAGAAATCAGTTCCCCTTGAAAAAATATCTGGTTTGGAGGGTAGACTCTATGGCATAGTACCCTGCTGAGGTCCCTCCCCTCCTCAAGCCGTGCCCTCCCCAAGCGCCACTGCCTCCCCAAATCTCCAGGTATTTCCCAACCCAGAGCTGGCAATCCTACCTCTCCCAAACCCCAGTGGGCATGCTTGAACCACTTCCTGGCTCTGGCCCATTGAGGAGATATCAATAATCACTAAGAAACATTACCTTTCATTTTTTTCCTTTAGGGTTGAGTGATCTACAGTGATCAGAAGCCAAGCTCAGAATGATATGCTTTCTGAATACATGCACACACATACACACACGCACACACCATAGGCAATGGATTGGTTTGACTGCAGTTTGATGGCATCACTGTTATCATGAGATAGCTTCCTAAATATCCAACACCTGTCTTGTCTTGTCTACTCAATAGATAGTCTAGCCAGTGTTACCCAATAGGAATTTTGGATCTTAGTAAAAGGTTGCCAAACCTGCCTTGGAAAATGCCTGGAGATGCTCAGCAAGGTTATGGTGGCATAGAGTCCATGCTCCATCTCCTAAGCTGCCATTTCCTATGGAGGCAATAACCTCTGCAGTCTGGCAGTCAGTGGTAACTCCAGAACTCCAGGCCCCACCTGGAGGCTGGCAAGCCAATGCACACGCAGCCCCTTCCTATAAGATTCCAGTAGGGTTGCCAACCTCCAGGTACTAGCTGGAGATCTTCTGCTATTACAACTGATCTCCTGCCGATAGAGATCCGTTCACCAGGAGAAAATGGCCGCTTTGGCAATTGGACTCTATGGCATTGAAGTCCCTCCCCAAAACCCGCCCTCCTCAGGCTCCACCCCAAAAACCTCCCACTGGTGGTGAAGGGGGACCTGGCAATCCTAGATTCCAGAGACTCTGCAAGTGTGCACGTGACCACACAATGTTGCAAATAAAAGCCTCAAGCAGACCTGAGGAACTGCCACAGGGGTCTTTACAATCAATACTGTCCCACACACTAAATTCCTTGTGTATCTTCCATCCGTGGGTCTGGGCCCTGTGTTTCTGGGATGGTCCAGTATAAGAATTTACCTTGTGAAAATCCGGGACATTTCGCCACTCTCTGGAGTATCATGCATCCGAGGACAGATATAAAACAGGCAGCTGCTTAAATCTGTGTTCTCTGTTTTTTGGGCTGTAGCCCTGCAGGTGGCTCCAGCACCTAAGGGCAGCTCTAGTTTCTTCCTCTTTCTCATACGCACAAATAGCAGCAGCTTCAGCTGTATTGACGTTCTGTTTTCTGCCATGGGGAAAAAATCGGAAGGGGGTTGCTTGACAAAACTGCAGGGACAAATCTAAGCCAAGTGCGCTGCAAGGCATATGTCAATGGGCTGAATCAGGCATCAGCGCCTCCAATCAATCTCTTACATGAGAGAAGGAAAAAGAGCCTGAATACACTGTTCCTCCCCTGTTCACCTGGCATGCCCACCTGCTCTTTCTTGCCTTTGGCACCCCTCATAGATACAGGGATGTAAAGTTCAAACGGGGCCCTATGCATTTAGGATCGGATTGTGCAGCTTGGTCTGTTTGTGGCTATTAGGAAAGCGAGCCCCCATGTCTCTATCCTTTTGCAAAATGTGCAAAACAGAATTGTTCAAGATGACATTCTTGTACAGGGAGCAAAGCTGTGGTGTAATTTATCAGCTCTGGGGGTGTCTTGTTGCCTTAAACAGAGACGTTTATATGCATTGCTCTTTTCCCCTTGTTCTATTATCCCTGCCCAAATTCATTATTTTGTTTTACTAGAGAAGCTTTGCTGTTATATTCAAAGATTATCATATCTTTTGACCTTCTTACTGACTGGCTGATGTTATCATATTTTATAATCCACTTACTGAGTGACAGAAAAGGGTTTTTTTTTTAATCATACTTGTAATTTGCCTCGGGTCCCAGTAAGAAAGGCAGAGTATAAATGAAAACAACAATAACAATTCTGTTCTGGGTCTCTGGATTTCCCATTTGGCATGTTTAGCCAGGAGACCAGCCCAGCCCTGTTTCCACCCTGCCAAGGCATTCTCCATGATGTTAAGGACCAGCAACCGTGTGGAGATATGTTGCTTTAAGATAACTATATTCCTGGCTATGTCTGTGACAACATCTCAGCTGCTTTGACTGCCATTTTATTTCCAGGTTCAATCCAAGGTGCTATTTATAACTTTCAAAGCCCTCCACAGGCTAGGACCATGGGTACAATAATCAGGCAGCCCTTTCAAGAGATGTAAAGTAGGTGCAAAATCTGTTTTAACTACAATTTGTTTTAAGAACCCCTTAATAGAAACAGATGGGACTTCAGTGTCAAAGAACTACAAGTGGTACACATTCCCCTTCCTACTTCGTAAATAAATAAATTATGCATTTTCAGAGAGAGAGTTTCCACCCAGTAGTACAAAGGTCCAGGACCTGCTTTTAAAGAATAAATTGGAAAAAAGTAATTAAGTGACCTGTAGCAGTAGACTGCAGAGCTGAGTTTCCCCTCCCAGGCTACAGACAATCAAAAGCCTAGAATTGTCTCATTTGCCCTCTGCCCCTATTCAATGTGCTGTTTATACAAAACCAGACTTTGGCTGCACTTCTATGCCATGTTTTGCAAAAATAAGGCCAGATTCATACAACAATTATAAGGAAATTTTTTCATGTGTAATTACGTTTTTAATCAGATGTGCAACATAGCCTGAGTGCTATATAGGCTTTTTTCTCTCCCCCCTTTTCTTTTCCTTTTCTTGGGGGGTGGAGCTAAGATTAGGGTTTTAAAAAATTGCAAAACTGCTCCGGTAGGGTTGCCAACCGCCAGGTAGTAGCTGGAGATCGCCTGCTATTACAACTGATCTCCAGCAGATAGGGATCAGTTCACCTGGAGAAAATGGCCACTTTGTCACTGAAGTCCCTCCCCTCCCCAAACCACGCCCTCAGGATCTGCCCCAAAAACCTCCCACTGGTGGCAAAGAGGGACTTGGCAACCCTATGCTCCTGTAAGTGGGAAAGGCGTACTGGTGAAAGCATGCATGCCAGCCAATAGATACCATTTACCAGCAAGTTTTCCCTGGTTCAAAATGAACATAGTAGAAAGGTCCCAAACTGTTTTCTCAGAAATCCCAGAGAGAGAAAACAAATGTGTTTGTACTAAATGTTGTGAGGGTATTTCCCATCTGGCCACCCTGCTTCACCAGTGTGAAGCTTGTCCTTACATTGAGACAGGGCAGAGCTGACATTATAGTTGTTATTGATAGAAGACGTCCCTAGCCACAGTCTCCACCTGTTTTTCCAGTAAAATGTTGGCTCTGGGGGAATCTCAGGCTTTGTACTTGTTCAGACAGGGCAAAAGATACCCTTTGTAACACAGAGAAACTCAACTCCCCTATACAATCAGACTTCTGGACCAACATCTCTGCTGTATTGACAGAATAGAGCTTTACCCTATTTCAGATAACCTTTAAAGCATGTTGTGTTATTTTATGTTTTTGACTTTAAGCATGGAGGTGTTCAGCAAATTTTTGTTGTTGTTTTGAGGCCTTGAGGCATTTGTACTCCCCTAGGGATATTTCTTCTTCTTCTAAAGATACCCATAGATATTTATGACCCTAATATAATTACAGTGTCTGAGAGTGTTTCCTACGTGTTCAAGTTTTAAATGTCTCATTTACAAGAGCATTAGTAGATGCATGCAAACAGCATCCTGGGTGTCATATGTACAAGGGAGCTTTGTTTAACAGGTCTCATCTTTTAATGCTGATAGATCAGAAATATGAATAAGTCTACACACATCCTTTTATCAAGAGCCTTCACTCTACAGGGTTTATTCAAAAGGGGCTTGGGAATTATCAAATAGGCTGTAAACAAGCTTGTCAAAGCAACAACAGGGATGCTGTTGAATACCAGTCAGAGAGGGCTGCTGTTCTTCAATATTTCTTGTATCAGGAAAGAAAAATGAGTATGGGAGTAAAGAAAGAAACATAGTTCTTGAAACTGTTTCTGGCAATTGAGGAGACTTTGTGTTAGGGTCGTGCAAAAAAAAATATCAGTAAATTTCGGGTTTGAGTTTATTGAATCCGATTTTTTTTTAAGTTAAACCCAAAATAAGCCAAATACCCATAATGGTCAATATGGGTATTCGGCTTATTTCCGGGTTTACTGGAAAATTCGGGCCCATTATAGTCTATGGGGATTTTTTCAAAGCTCCTGTGGGGACATTTATGGAGGTAGAGTCACCAAATTTGCAGAGTGGCTGCAAGGGACTCTCCTTAGATGGTCACAGAAGTTTGGTGAACTTTGGGACAGGGGGGGTCCAATTTTATGGTCCAGCAAAGGGGTTGCCCCCATCCTCTAGGCATTTGTGAGCCGAGCTGTCCATCGTTTTTCAGGTTCAGAAGTTCAGCGTTACCGAGGACTGGCGGAACGAGCCGCTTGGCAGGCTGGCATCTCAAAGTCTGGGGGTTCCCTTTGTATCAGGGGTGCATGATGTCCATGCAAATTAGCTTCCAAACTGAGGAAAATGGCTTAAATGCAAGAAAATTGGCCATTCTCCAGTCCTCTGGTACAAAGGCTGATATTAGGAACATGTTACATATCATCATTAGAAGTTCAGCAATTTCCCATTTCAGTTCTTGAAGAACTGTAGGATGAATACCGCCCGGTCCCAGCAACTTTTTAGTTTGCAGTTTGTCTAGACGTTCTAGAACTTCCTGCCTTGTTGCCACTATTTGCCCCTGCTCCTCATTTTCCCCTCCCCAAAACATCTGCTCAGGAATAGCCTTATATCTTCACTAGTGAAGACAGATGAGAAGAATTCAGTTAGCTTCTCAGCAATTGCTTTATTCTCCCTTGTGTTCCTTTACTCCCATTGTCATCCAATAATGGTCCAACTGCTTCCCTAGTTGGTTTCCTGCTCCTAATGTACTTAAATTATTCTGCTGGACAGAAGTCATGGATGCGTGCTTGGTGCAGGGAGTTCCTGGCTCTCAAGGAGCAAGTTCACTTCCTTGAGACCAAGGTAACTCAACTAGAAGAGCTGAGACAGGCAGAGAGAGAGGTGGGTAAGGATTTCGGGGATAAAATAGTCGCATCCCAGTCCCAAAGTGATGGCTCTTTGCCAGTCACAGATGATGGAGCCCTTGGTGAAGGAAGTCACCAAGTAAGGGGATGTGGTACCTTAGAAGGGACCCCTTCCTTGGTGGATGAACAGATATCCTCTCATACCAAGGATATGCCTGTGAGGGGAGGGAGGCTTCTTGTAGTGGGAGATTCAATTCTTAGAAATATAGACAGCTGGGTTTCTGGCAGGTGCATGGACCACATGGTGACTTGCCTGCCTGGTGCAAATGTTGAGAACATTACCCGTCATTTAGGTAGTCTGGTAGATAGTGCTGGGGAGGAGCCGGTGGTCATGGAATCTCCCACTACAAGAAGCCCCCCCTTCCCTCAGAGGCATACCCTTGGTACAAGAGGATATCTGTTCATCCACCAAGGAAGGGGTTCCTTCTAAGGTACCACATCCCCTTACCTCAGAGAGATGACCTCCTTAACTGGTATTTTATTTATTTATTTTTGGTGTGCTTACCCTAGAGATGAAAAGGGATAAGTGCCTTGCCCTCTATGCCCTGTGCTTCTCCTGGTCTCTGCCCCGATAACCTGAAAACCATGTTGATTTACAGTCCTTAAAACCTAGCTTTGTTTAGGTATTCCTTTGTTGCCTTAATAACTACAGCATTGCTAATAAGATGTAAATTGCTACAGGATTCTTTCCCCACCCTATCAGGCACCCATGCCCAATCTCCAGGGCAAGAGCCCTTTAGCTCTCACCCTTCAGCTTACGCCAAAGGCTTGTGCCCCTGGTGAGCAGGAGCCTTGCAATTCAAAGGCTCACAGCCCCCACCTCTCAACAGCCACAACAGAAGGTGGGGCCAGCAATCGATCCCAGGCAAACAGACCCTCCTCACTCAGCAACAAACTGGACAAAAGAACCCAGCGAACCAAACAAAAAACCCTCTCCAGCCGGCTACAAGCACCCACTCCCCCTCACACAGCAACCTCAGTTAATGCTCCCCAGTAGTTTTAGGAAATGCAAAACTAACATTCACCTTGCCAGCCGCTCTGCCCTCAGCTCTGACTCTGTCTCCCAGCCCAGCGGACTCATTTCTGCCAATCACCTGATACAGATCAGTACCTTTCGGATTTGAGGGGGTAAATACCTCCTTCGCCTCCCTCCAGACACCCACAAGAGGATGTGCAAGTTATCTGCATTTCCGTATTTATGGTTGACGTTTGATAAAAAGTCGCAATGATTCTAAAACAGACGTATTCTTTTAGATAATTTTAGAAAAACTTAAAACAAAACAAAACACAAGATTCCTGATGGTAATTTTGAGGGATTAATAATGCTATCTGGTCTGGTTAAACATTCCTGACTTCCACTTCCCTGCATTTACAAGAAACCTTTGTGGCAACTGGCATTTTATGACATTGATTTGCCTGCCCTTTAGCTGAAGGAAAGCTTGGCAAACAAAATTCTGAACGTAAAACCAAGCCTATGCCAGCAAGCAGAAGGGATTTTGCTGATCTGGAATAAGAGCCATAAAGAGGAAAATACATGAGTGGTTCCAGGCAGATCTTTATTGTTGCTGTGGAATGAGAAAGGAAAGAAGGAAGGAAGCAGACAGCAGTGCTGAGATGGGGGAGGGAGGCTGTACACACATCAAAGTGAAAACATATATACTGGGAAATCTATCTAGGAAGAGACAGTTAAGTAGTACCAATGCAATGGCCAGACGCCAGTGGGTTTAGCAAGATGTAACTCTGCCGAGGGTTCATTTTTGTTGTTCTTTTAAATAAGGGAGCTAAAGAGAAATCTGCGCGCCAAATTATTGTTCTCCTGTGCATGAGAGAACTTCATAAAACAGATGGGGGATACATTGCAATCGGATAAAACTGCTTTTTGTGTTATCTACAGAACAGAAAACAGAACCTTTATTGGCATTTAATTGTGTTGTTTAAATAGTGCCATCAATGTACATGGTGCTTCATAGAGTGATGTGAGCAAAAGGTAGG
Source organism: Euleptes europaea (assembly GCF_029931775.1). NCBI lineage: Eukaryota > Metazoa > Chordata > Lepidosauria > Squamata > Sphaerodactylidae > Euleptes > Euleptes europaea. The sequence goes on along the minus strand of NC_079313.1, from coordinate 27,103,479 downwards.
TCCCCCCACCCCCCGCAATACAATATACTCAGAAAGGAATTCATGTGAGCAAACACATTTACATATACTTCCGTTTTGTTTGATCTAGGGTTTGGAACATGTGAAGCCAAGCCTTCGCAGAAAAGGTCAGAAAGAAGACAGAATAAGTGGAGTGGGGATTGAAACTAGGGTTGCCAACAGGCCTTGGGAGGGAAATGTCTTGTGCCTTTAAGAGGCTTAATGTGTGGAAATGGGCAGCTGAAAGGTTCCAGGGCATGGGGATAAAGAACATCACCTGGGAAACAATATCCCATTAAGCCTCTGCTCAAGGGACGGGCAAGGCTGACAAAGGGTTACTGCATTATGTATTCCCAGCGATGCATTAAGTGTTTGAAACTATTATAAAAAACATAGCTTTAAAAGGGTTTTTGGATGCCACGGCTAAAAAATGGTTGGAAGACGTCTTCACAGCTAAAGGGGCCAAACAAAGTGCGAACAGTATTTTTTATAACAGTTTCAAACTCTTAATACATCGCTGGGAATACACAGAAAGTGCGAACAGTATTTTTTATAACATTTTCAAACTCTTAAGACATCGCTGGGAATACATAATGCGGTAACACCCTCAGCCTTCTATCCTTCCGAGGTCGGTAAAATGAGGACCCAGCTTGCTGGGAGTAAAGGGAAGATGACTGGGGAAGGCACTGGCAAACCACCCTGTAAAACAAAGTCTGATGTAACCCCATGGGTCAGGAATGACCCGGTGCTTGCACAGGGGACCTTTACCTTTTTAAAGGGACCTGGCATTTTTTCTCTCCAGACAGTTGTCAACAATCCTTGAAACTGGGAGACGTGGGGCAAGTCCCTTGGCCTGGCGCAAGTTTCTATCTCTCAGCTTGGGTTCCTGAATTTTATGACGCAAATAGGGGTCACCCAGAATATGAAGGTATGTGGGGAGGGAGTTCCCCTTTAGCTTCACCCGTGCAAGCCCTCAGAACAGGAGGAGTCTCTACCTGTCAATTAATTTCCTCTTCCCCCTTTATCCCCCTTCCTCAGCAGTTTTCCTTTCTCTCTCTCTGATTCCAGTAAAATTATCAGGGGCCTTCTCCTCGGCCTGAGGTAGCTGGGCTTTAAGCATCCTTCAGCTGCTTTGAAATTATCCTCCCACTTTCCTCCAGCCTTGTGAGGCATCAAAACTCCATTTTTTAAAAAAGCAGCAGCTTAACTCTTGAATATGAGAGATCTTCAAAAGGCTGGTGGGCTGGATTAGTTTCCCTAAAATTCAGTTAAGAAATCATGTCATCCTCTCCAAGAAGGCCAGTCCAAAACTTCCAGTGCCACAGCATAGAACGCATAACCCTGACCCTTACTCTTTTAATACATAGATTCAAGTCCAGTAGAGACCTAAGAGACCTTAGAGACCAACAATATTTTGGGTAGGTTGGGTTGCCAACCTCCAGGTACAAGCTGGAGAACTCCTGCTATTACAACTGATCTCCAGCTGATAGAGATTAGTTCACCTGGAGAAAATGACTGCTTCGGCAATTTGACTCTATGGCATTGAAGTCCCTCCCTCAACCCCACCCTCCTCAGACTCCGCCCCAAAAACCTCCCGGCGGTGGCAAAGAGGGTCCTGGCAACCCTATTTTTGGGTATGCTGCACTTGAACCAAGCTATTCTACTGCAGACCAACATGACCACCCTCTGAAACTTTGAATATGTGTGACAGATGGAATGCAGAGCTCAGTCAGACTATTTTAGCTGTTTAATGGGGTTCATATGCAAGAAAGTGCTGCCAAGCAGGCCTGGAAGGGTCCATATATTATCTAATCCAACCTCCTGTTTTAAGGCATGTTCTATCACATTGACCTATTTGCCCGTCCTAAACTGCATACATTCAGAAGATCAGTTGCCAAGCAATGACAGCCTATCAAGCTTCTATTTGCCCTTCAGGGAAAAATATTTGGAGCCTGCTTGATTTTGTCTGCAGGGCAAATAGAGTAAGTTCACAGGGGCCAATTTTGTTTGGGAAATAAAGCAGTGGAGTAGGGGGAAGGATTAAATGCTTCTTCTGCTGGTGCTGCTTTGCTGGCCCAGTGAGGAGAAGAGGAGCTCTAGCTGCTTGGCAGTGCAATCCCAAAGCAATTACACCCTTCTAAGTCCATTGGTGTCAATGGGCTTTCAAGGGTGCAAATCAGCTTAGGATTCAACGCACTACTGAAATTTTTGAAAAAGCGGGAAAGCCAGTTATAGATCTCTCCCTCGCATCCAGTTTGGCCCTTGTTCTCACTGAGGGTCCAGACCAGTGACCACTTCAAAAAATGAGCCTAAGTCGAGGAAAGTGTGGTGGTCATCCGATTGTTGCTGACAGGGAGAAAGGTTATCTTTGCCATGATCTCCCTCTGTTGTCTCCTTTGTTTTTCAAAGTGCAAGTTGAGCAAAGTGGCCTGGTGAATGCTGGGAGCACCATAGGGGCCCCTTGGCTCAGACCTGTGCCTCAGTGATGTCATTATTATAGGCACAACGGTTCCAGCCGAGGGGAGGGGCCGTGGCTCAGTGGTAGACCATCTGCTCTGCATGCAGAAGGTCCCAGGTTCCATCCTCAGCATCTCCAGTTAAAGGGACTAGGCAAGTAGGTGATGTGAAAGACCTCTACTTGAGACCCTGGAGAGCCGCTGCCTGTCTGAGTAGACAATGCTGACTTTGATGGACCAAGTGTCTAATTCAGTATAAGGCAGCTTAATGTGTTCATGTGACCCTGAGTAAACCAGCATCATGGGAGCCACCCTGCTCAGTTTGTTCCTGGCCACCAGTGGCTCTCCAGGGCAGCAGCCTACCTGGAACTTTCCTAGTAAGGCAAAGGGCCACTCTGCCTCTACCCTAGGTGAGCCAACTCTGAATTACAACATTCCTGGAGATTGGGGTAGAGGCTGAAGAGGGAAGGGACTTCATTGGAGTGTCATCCCATTTATTCTAGCTATTAGGTGTTGCAACTTAAAGTGATTTCAGTGTATATCTAAAAATATAATCTGTGGATGGAGGCAAGTACGATTATTATACAAGTGCCCTCATTAGAGAACCAGGACGGGCTGCAGGTCCCTATTAAATGTAAGCTTGGTTTTATTTAATTGCAGGAGTTTTTAAAAACGTGCAATATAGGGTTGCCAACTTTGGGTTGGGAAATTCCTGGAGATTTGAGGGTGGAGCCTGGGCAGGGTGGAGTTTCAAGAAGAGAGAGCTCAGAAGGCATGTGCTTCCATAGAGCCCATCCTCCAAAGTGGCTATTTTCTCCAGGGGAACTGATCTTTGTCATCTGGCGATCAGTTATAATTCCGGGAGATCTCCAGGCCCCACCTGGAGGTTGGCAGCCCTGTGTGTGTGTTATGTGCCATTAAGTCGCTTCTGACACATGGCAACACTATGAATTAATGTCCTCCAAAATGTCCTATCGTTAACAGCCTTGCTCAGGTCTTACAGACTGAGGGGCGGGGCTTCCTTTATAGAGTCAATCCATCTCATGTTGGATCTTCCTGTTTTCCTGCTGCTTTTAACTTTTTCTAGCATTATTGTCTTTTCCTGTGAGTCTTGTCCTTCCTAAATTGCGATTGTAAAGCCCCTCCAAGCACAAATCTAGTTTATGCCTATGTTGTCCTGTAAAGTTCCATACATACTTATGGTGATATATTATTAAGACTTGATAGTATGTCATTCTCACTGTGCCTTCCTTGATCCAACAGTCGCAATGACACATGGGTTTACAGAGTCAATGCTTGTTTCTTGGGGTCAAATAGTTGAGGTTTGTGTTAAGTTCTGATGTGCTAGTATGCAGTGTCACCATGGAAGTGAGGAGAAGCAGCTCCAGGCATGTACCAGGGTCCTCTTGAGCTAGGAGCTGCCAATCACTTCTTGAAGTTCTCACCCCTGGATAGTTCTGCTTCTTCAGGCTAGATGGTCTTTTTATGATGGCACTTAAAGATGGAGGAGGAGCTGCACCAAAATCAAAGTGGGTGCAGGTAAAAACTAGCAGGAACCAAGAGACCAGGCAGAAATGAAGACAGAGACACTGATGAGTTACGGGGTTGGCTGGGAACCAGGGGCCCTGTGCTGCTGAAGAATGGTAGCAGCATAACTGGTTGAATCAAGACAAGGCTGAAATTGGTTCCCAGTTCCTTGTTCCCAGTTCCTAATTCCTTATTCACAAACCCAACCACAGATATTGTAAATACTGAAATAGCTCTGCATCCCAAAATAAACTTTACCTCACCCAAGTCATTCATCCTCCAGTCTCAAGGCTCTGCCCTGGGAAGGAACGTAGGTTGTTCCCTGGCCCAAAGCTTGGCTGTAGCACTAACTGTTCTGAGTAAATGCGCATAAGAAGTAGGCAGCATGTATCTGATGCTCTTTTAGGTCCAGAAAATTGCCATCTTAACCCATTGCAGAAAAAGATTAAAAATAAACTGGAATGCTTTAGCACCGTAAAGGCTCACAGTGTTTTATTCCACCATCAGTTTTGATGGACTCAAGCCCACTTCTCTAGAAGCAGAGATCTTTGCTATTCAGGCGTTTTACGTAAGAGGTAGGAATCCTCTCTTTGCATTTGAAGAAGTGGACCCCAGTCTAGTCCACCTAACTGAGTCCAAAATAACTGAGGGCAGCCTTATAACTGAGGGCAGCTGCCAGTTACCTTCCATTGTTGTCATTGCTGGCCTCCTCATCCTTCCCCCCATTTTGCTTATGGGGGGCTCACTGCCTGGCCAGGTTTTTCTAATGGCCACTATTTAGGATTATTGAATGTCATCCTGTTTTATTGTTATATGGAGTATAGAGTTTTAATGAAGTTTTAAAGTATGTTTTAATTGATGTTTTATTATCATATTGTTGTTACCCGCTCTGAGCCCAGCTTGCTGGGAACGAGGGCTGGCTATAAATATAAGGAATAAAGAAATAATAATAATAAAAATAAAATAATAAAACAGCTAAAGACACTTTCTGAGAAGTGGATACTGCGTTATCTGCTGTCAAATAGATCGGTCAATTGTGTGAGAGACGAGGGGGAAAAAATTAAATTTCCTTCCCCCTTTTTAAAGTGTGAAGTGGTTGAGGGATAGGCAATGGCTATCTCCACAGACACTCAGTTCGTGATGAATGTCTACAGGATGTATTCTAGTATATGTGTGTAAAGTGCCGTCAAGTCGCAGCCAACTTACGGCGACCCCTTTTTGGGGTTTTCATGGCAAGAGACTAACAGAGGTGGTTTGCCAGTGCCTTCCTCTGCACAGCAAGCCTGGTCTTCCTTGGTGGTCTCCCATCCAAATACTAACCAGGGCTAGGAGAATACAGAATTTGTGGGAGAATGGGAGGCATGGACAATATATTGTCAAAATGAATTTAAATTGGGAAGTATTGAAGGTTATGTTTTGTTCTAATTCATTTGATTAAGGTAGAAATATTATTAAGATTAATGATTTAGATTTTAAGAATTGTAATCCAATTTATATACGAAGTATTGTATTGAATTAGAAATTAAATGCAAAGGTGACAATAAAGTTATCAAAATGATAGGGGAGGAGAGAGAGGAAGTCAACGTAAATATATGAATTAATTAGTTATATAGAATAGAGAAATATTGTTTATATCATATAATTATCTTAATGAATGATGGAAACTACTGTAATATAAAAAACAATAAAAAATGTTATATAAAAAAAACAAATACTAACCAGGGCTGACCCTGCTTAGCTTCTGAGGTCTGACGAGATCAGGCTAGCCTGATCAGATACTTTACTGCGGTACATAACCAGCACAAGTCAAGTGAGACCATTATAGCCCACACACAAAATACACAGCCGTCAATACAAAACAATACTTTGCACTATATACCTAAAAATAACCCCTATAAGACAGAATACGTAAACACAGACCCAGAAAACCTATGTGTGTGTGTGTAAAGTGCCTTCAAGTCACAGCCGACTTATGGCGACCCCTTTTGGGGTTTTCATGGCAAGAGACTAACAGAGGTGGTTTGCCAGTGCCTTCCTCTGCACAGCAAGCCTGGTCTTCCTTGGTGGTCTCCCATCCAAATACTAACCAGGGCTGACCCTGCTTAGCTTCTTGAGATCAGGCTAGCCTGGGCCATCCAGGGCAGGGCATCCAGAAAACCTAGAACCCATTAATCTTCTTCCTTCTTGAAAAAATGAGATGGTAGAAAAATTAGATGGATGCTGCTTGCTTAGCTTTACGAGAGAGTGATGGGGACCGGGTGGGGGGGGATCTGTCCAGAAACTATCAGGGCATGTAATGGAGCCTGAAGCTCTGCATCTCATCCTCAGCAGACTCATCTGTTAAATCTAGGGAGAAGATTGGTTCTCGTAGGTTATCTGGGCTGTGTGACCGTGGTCTTGGTATTTTCTTTCCTGACGTTTCGCCCGCCGCTGTGGCCGGCATCTCCAGAGGAGTAACACTGAAGGACAGTGTCTCTCAGTGTCAAGGGTGTAGGAAGAGTAATATATAGGGAGAAGAGATTGAAAAAGCCGTGTTTCGTCTTGGAGGGGCCCCGGGCCTCCGGTTTCAATCCTCTGCGGGAAGTGGGGGTGGGTTTCCTTCTGCCCAGACTGCTCCACGAACCAGAGCCCACCCCCAAGCTCTGGTTTTGCCCTGAGCCTGCCCAGCCTCCCAGCCGGCTTCCTCCAGCCCGGCGCCGAAAGGGTTAAAGAGAGGGAGGGAGGGAGGGGGGGGCGGTGACGCGGCTCCCCTCCCTCTGCAGACACACATATCGAGGCACACAAAAAGGAGCGACGGGGAGGGAGCCCAGCCGAAGCACCATGACCGAGACCACCAAGACCCACGTTATCCTGCTGGCCTGCGGCAGCTTCAACCCCATCACCAAGGGCCACATCCAGATGTTCGGTGAGTCGCCCTCCCCCCGCCCCGGGGAGGTCCCCGGAATCGGCTGGGCCCCGATCCAGGAGGGTGGGTGCCGCCTGGGCAGGGAGCCCCTCTCCTCCCCTCCTCCTAGGGGTCGGGGGCGGCGGTTTGGGGTTGCGGCAGAGCGCCGGAGAGGGGAGCGGCGAGGCTGTTGGGCGCGGCGTGGCGGAAAGCAGGACCTTTATTGGCATTGAATTGTGTTATTGAAATAGGGCCATCAATGGACATGGTGCTCCATAGAGCGATGTGAGCAAAAGGTAGGGTCCTTTCTCTCCCCCACCCCCCCAATGCAATATACTCAGAATATACCATGGGTTAATAAACCATGTTTATAATGGTTTATGGTTAATAAACCATGTAATAAACCATGCATCATGTGAGCAAACACATTTACATAGACTTCCGTTTGGTTTGATCTAGGGTTTGGAACAGGTGAAGCCGAGCCTTCGCGGGAAAAGGTCAGAAAGAAGACAAAAAGGGCAAGAGTCCAGTAGCCCCTTAAAGACTAACAACAATATTTTTCTGGTAGGGTGTGAGCTTTCGTGAGCCACGGCTCACTTCTTCAGATACAGCTAGAATGTGAATCCATCGGATTCACATTCTAGCTGTATCTGAAGAAGTGAGCCGTGGCTCACGAAAGCTCACACCCTACCAGAAAATATTTGTGTATTGTTGCATACCCTATCTTCAGGTATCTGAAGAAGTGAGCTGCGGCTCACGAAAGCTCACACCCTACCAGAAAATATTTGTGTAATGTTGCATACCCTGTCTTCAGATATCTGAAGAAGTGAGCTGCGGCTCACGAAAGCTCACACCCTACCAGAAAATATTTGTGTATTTTTGCATACCCTATCTTCAGATATCTGAAGAAGTGAGCTGTGGCTCACGAAAGCTCACACCCTACCAGAAAAGATTTGTGTATTTTTGCATACCCTATCTTCAGGTATCTGAAGAAGTGAGCTGCGGCTCACGAAAGCTCACACCCTACCAGAAAATATTTGTGTATTGTTGCATACCCTATCTTCAGGTATCCGAAGAAGTGAGCTGCGGCTCACAAAAGCTCACACCCTACCAGAAAATATTTTTGTTAGTCTTTAAGGTGCTACTGGACTCTTGCCCTTTTTGACTACTGCAAACAGGCTAACACGGCTACCCACTGAGAAAGAAGACCGAATAAGTGGAGTGGGGTTGAAACTAGGGTTGCCAACAGGCCTGGGGGGGGGGGGAATGTCTTGTGCCTTTAAGAGCTTAATGCGTGGAAATGGGCAGCTGAAAGGTTCCAGGGCATGGGGATAAAGAACATCCCCTGGCAAACAATATCCCCTTGAGCCTCTGCTCAAGGGACCGGCAAGGCTGGCAAAGGGTTACCGCGTTCTGCATTCCCGGCGATGCATTAAGAGTTTGAAAACGTTATATATATAAAAACACATCGCTTGGAAAGGGTTTTTGGATGCCGCGCCCAACAAGCCTCGCCGCTCCCCTCTCCGGCGCTCTGCCGCAATCGCAACCCAAAACCGCCGCCCCCGACCCTTAGGAGGAGGGGAGGAGAGGGGCTCCCTGCCCAGGCGGCACCCACCCCACCGAGCCCCGGGGGAGACGAGCCGGGAGAGGGCTCCGATGGCCTGGGAGCGGGCAGGGAAGGCGGGTTATGGGCCCAGGGAGCCTCGGGGCCTCCTTTGGGGGGAGGCGGGCGTTTGGCGACCCCCGCCCCCAAGCCGATGAGCCTCGAGGGCACTTTGGGCAGGACCCGGGAGGCGCTCCCGAGGAGAGTTGCAGCCGAGCACAGGGCGAGGGACCCCTTCCCTCTGCCCCGGTTTGCAAACCGGCGTTGGACGGGTCTGCGGCGGGCGTCTTGGGGGAGATGCGCCCCACGGGAAAATGGGACGTGCGGAAGAGGGGCTCCAGTCTGTGTGGTCTGATCCGGCGTGGCCTTTCTTATGCTCTGATGTTGAAAAAGCTACCATTAGGATTGCATTGGATTTAGGATTGGGAGGGGGGGGAGAAATTCCAAGGGATTTTCAAAGATCTGGCACAAAGCTAGCAGGAGGTGTGGGGAGCTGTTTGGGACCTTGGCTCCACACCAACCCAAGAGGGGGCTTCCTTGAACGGCCACATCTGATCAGGCCAGATTAGGGTGGGGTGGCAGGCCACTGGCAGATGTATTATTATTATTTTTACTGTTGCTGGGTTTGTGTGTGTGTATGTGTGTGCCTCTGGGTGCCTGGTGTACACACAGTAGTCTCATCCTTTGCTACTTGCATTTTGGAGTTCAGATTAAAATCAGATTAGTTCATTGTTTTCAGTGAAGGCGCAGCTGGGCCAAAGGAGGAATATGCTGCTGGTGGAGCATAACGTTTTATTAGATGAGTTTTTGATATTATTTTAATGTATCATATATCAGTTGTCTTAATGTTTTTTTTCCCTGAGCATCCAGTAATTTTTATATGGGTTTTATATTGGTGTTACCTGCCTTGGGTCCTGAGAAGGTCTGGAGAGAGGCAGGTATATAAATATTTTAAATAAATCCATTTAAAACAAAATCTTTTTGTGTGGGATTGGACTGAGTGACAAAGTGGTTTGCTTTTGTGTGTGTATGATCATTGCAGATTGGTATGGTGTGGTGAATCTTATCCCTGATGTTGGTCTTGAGTATATAAATCGGGGTGGGGGAGAGATGCTGGCTAGATGCATAATCTTGACCACATTTCTTTGGCCTTTATGAAGGAATGGATTTTCTATGGGTTTTTTCCCCTTCAGTGTGAGGGTAGGAACATTAAGGGATGGTTTGCTGTCCACATCTCTAAGTGCTGAAATTGCTTCACAGCTAAGAGTAGGAAACGAGTGACTTCTCACAGGCTATTGTTTAGATTAACTAGTAATTGTAAATGATGGTGGTATGCAAAACAACCCCCCCTGCACACTTATTTCTTCGAAAACAAATTATGTGCTTGTAAGCACAACAGAAGCACATCAGGAGGATTACAGGAGAATTCACTGTAATAATCTCCAGTTTGCACTTGATTTCTAGATATAGCTCAGCTTTCAGGAGAGTTCCCCATGGACTAGAATTTGCACGGAAATCTTTAGATGTAGCCAAAGATCTTCCACCCTTTTAAAGGAAAGAGCACACCCACAACTGTAAATAATGTATACATTTTGCATGTTAAAAATGGATTGATGCCTGCTCTGGAAAACCATTTGGCCCCTTTCTTCCTAAGACACAGCCTGGCCTTATGTTTTCAACAGGGGATGCAACCCTATAATATCTACTGAGGTCTGCAGGAGTTTTGCCATAGATTTGAATTAGAACAGGATTGTGCTCGAGATAGAAGATGGTATTTAAAGCAGCTCCCAAAAAGGGGCCGTCGCTCGGCGTTTGAAGGGTTTGGGGTTTGGTACGTCAGCCCATGCTAATGCAGTTATGCAGATGAAACAAATCTTGAATGAATGCAATAACGCATTTGCTGATTGCACAATGGAGCATAATGAGAACCAGGAAGTCATTTTATTCCCCCTGCCAGGTGCCTGCTGTGCCTTCAGATGCTCCTATTTCCATTTTGTCCCCTTTTATGCAAATACTCACAAAGGGTTTTTTAAACATCTGCATAGGTTTGCTATAAGAACACATTCTCTCCCTATGAAAAGCCAGTATCGGCACACTAGGAAGCGAGGGAACATCCTGCCCAGGTATCCCTTTGGGTTTCTATGTGTCGGCAAAGTGTGTGTGTTGGGGGGAGGGAACACAGGCTACATAGAGGCCAGCACCACTCACACACTCATCTCTGTGGAATCCATGCAAGCCCCAAACGTCTATAGAATGTCTGCAAAAGCCATTCCTGCAAGCAGAATTTACCACCACTTCCCCAGTCCAGGTTTATTTTATTGCTGTGGGAAAGTGACCATGCTACAAAGTACTTCCATAACGATCAATGGCTGGGCAGGGCTGGACTCCATTAGAAATGGAGAGCAAGTGTATCACAGGGGCTATGAGAATTCAGCTGCCAACCAGGAAGCTTCCAATTAAAATCCACCCTCAGCCACCAACTCGCTAGGCAGCCTTTGGCAAGGTAGGGTCTTTGGCCACAGCTCCCCCATACCCGCTCGATCTGTGTTAAGGGATAATATTGACCTACCTTACAAGGTTGGTGTAAGGATTGCTGCAATAAGGTGTATGTTGAATCCTCTGACACATTATTAAAACCAGAATAGTGAGGCTAAGCTGGATCTCAAAGATTTTTAAAAAATAAAAATGAAAGTAGGCCATTCCTGCTTAGTTTTCTTGTTTGCCTCGTCATGTGTCTTGGGTTAGTGCACTGGTTCCCAACCAGGGGTCCACGAGAACTAAATTAAGGTCCGCGAAACAAAGTTATAAACCCATAATAAATTAATATTTTCAATTAAAAGTTCTCTATTATAAAAATATATATTCAAATATTATTCTAAGTTTAATGTTTAACTAACAGTTATGATTAAAGTTTATTTTCAAATTCTTGGAATTTGTATTTTGAACCTTGGGGTCCCTGCACCGAACAAAAAAGTCCTAGTGGTCCCTGGTCAAAAAAAGGTTGGGAACCACTGGGTTAGTGTAATCCCACTTCTTCACTAGTAGTATATTTTTCATCTTTTCTTAGCCTGAGGTCCTTGCTGCTCCAGCTCTTTGGCCAGCTTGCCAGTTGTTTCCTGATCTTCTTTTTGCAATTTCGGGTCACCAAATTCAGTAGCCTTCAGCCTGTCCAGAGCCAGGACTGGGGTGCAAACACAGAACAGGAAGTCATGTGACAGTACAGTCATGTAACAGGAAGAGGGGAAGGGGTAGAGTTATGACCTCATTGGTGTCAGGGACAGGCCTGTGGGCAGCAGACCCAAAGAGCTGGGGACATGAAATACAAGCCAAGCACCAGATGGTTACCGTAACGAGGTACGAGCCAGGGATCAAAGCCTCGGAGGGATCTGTTGTGCCCCAAGTGTCCACAGCAGGCATGGCTGCCATGTTGCATTCCCTTCCAAAAGGAAGTTAAACAGTGGCAGCTCTATAAGGGTTTGTGACCCAGCAGGAAGGTCGACCCATGGGTCAAAGACCATTGACCTACTTAACTGCCAGGTTAGGGTGTGGGTGGGTGTGTTAAGTGCTGTCAAGTCGCTTCTGACTCATGGCGACCCTAGGAATCAATGTTCTCCAAAACATCCTATCTTTAACAGCCTTGTTCAGGTCTTGCAAATTGAGGGCTGTGGCTTCCTTTACAGAGTCAATCCGTCTCTTGTTGGGTCTTCCTCTTTTCCTGCTGCCTTCAACTTTTCTATGATTGTCTTTTCCAGTGACTCCTGTCTTCTCATAATGTGTCCAAAGTACAACACCTCAGTTTAGTCATTTTAGCTTCTAGGGTCAGTTTAGGCTTGATTTGATCTAAAACCCACTGATTTGTTTTTTTCGCCGTCCACAGTATCCGTAACACTCTCCTCCAACACCAGGCTAGAGATCCCTTTCTGAAGCTACACAGTAAACTGAAACTTCCATTAAACTGGAAAAATACAATCCTATAAGCGATACATAAAGTCACCAAAGAGCAAACCCAGTATCTAATTACTGTTGATGATTTTCAGTTCCTTTGTATTACATTGTTGGTAATGGAATTCTGTTCAGTCTGGCCTATCAGACTCCAGACATATATATTTAAACTGGAAGTTAAATCTTTTCTTATACTTTTCCTAAGATTTGGGACCGGCAATGGTTATGGACCATGAGTTTGCAAATTCAGTTCTTCAATTGAAAAGTAGAAGTCAGACCTCTGCACCTGTGTCTGATCCTTAATTCTGGGAGGCGGGGAGTAATCAAACAACAGTGCCAACCTAAGCAGGCCTACCCAGAAGCCTACTCAAGTCTATTCAATAGGGCTTACTCCCGGGAAAACGTTCTTAGGCTTGCACTGACTGGAACAGGTTTGTTTTAAAATACAGAATTCCCATCTTCCCATGCAAACATCCCTGTTGATTTTCTCTCCTCTCTGTTGTCTCTTCTGCTGCTGAAAGTCAGGCCATACATTCTGAATACCAGTACCAGGAGGCAACATCAGAGGAAGGCCTTGGCCTCTACGCCCTGTTGTTGGCCCTCCAGAGAAACTGGTTGGCCACCGTGTGAGACAGGATGCTGGGCTAGATGGACCACTGGTCTGACCCAGCAGGGCTCTTCTTAACGTTATTTTTTTTTTTTTTATGGGCAGGAACATGCCAATAAAGAGCCATGATGGTGCTACATTAAAACGCTGTCTCAGTTCCATTTAACACATTGAAATGAGGCCCACGGATGACGATGATATTCTAGCTAAATTTGAGGGAATATGTAAGAGATACCAGAAACATAGTGAAATTATATGGCTGTGCGTACACCCACAGCCATATAGTTATGCCATATAATTAGCTTTGAAAGCTTGCATTGATTCTGTTTGTACCACCTCATTCCATCATTGTTTTGTTGTGTTAAGAGAAGGAATATCTCACTCCATTTTTAGACTGCAAAATGAGGGGTTTAGAAGGCAGAGGAGATGGAACGTTTCATTTTTGCAGTGTGATGGTGATGTATTCATAAGAAAATCAATTATGCATTTTTTTCATGATTATATAATGATTAAAGATTAAATTAACAATGGTCAGCCCACTACACAAATGGAACTTAACATAAAGAGAAGGAAGCAAAGTCCTCATTTGAAAGCCAGCATAGGCTAGTGGTTAGAGTGCTGGACAAGGGTCTGGGAGACCCAGGTTTGAATCCCCACTCTGCCACAAAAGCTTCCTGGCTGACCTTGAGCCAGTCACTCTCAGCCAAACCTACCTCGCAGAGTTGTTGTTGTGATGATAAAATGGAGGATAGGAGAATGATGCTGCACGCCATTTTGGGTCTTTGGGAGAGAAAAGCAAGGTACAACTGTCTGAATAATAAATAATGTATGTAAATATAAAACAAATCATGCAGTTCTGTAATTAGCCTTTTCTATACCCAGATCAAATTTACACACAGAATCAGGAACTGGCACAGGCTGCGAACCTTAAAGCATCATGCTGCTGAAATTCTGTTGTCAAATGGAAGCTGTTGTGCAAGAAAACTGCTGCCTTGTATTTAGGGTTGCCAGGGCCCTCTTCACCACAGGCGGGAGGTTTTTGGGACGGAGCCTGAGGAGGGTGGGGTTTGGGGAGGGATTTCCATGCCATAGAGTCCGATTACCAAAGCAGCCATTTTCTCCAGGTTGGAGATCAGTTATAATAGCAGGATCTGGAGGTTGGCAACCCTACTTGTATTGTAGGTCTGATTTCTTTGTTCTCAGAGTATTCAGTGGTGCTTTTTTGGGCTTCTGGCTGAGTACCAACACCACAGGCTGGAAGCAAGGGAGTATTATCCTAAAACAATCAATTGTGTGATTTTTGAGACCCAGCAGGTGATGCCCAGGACAGGTATGTCACTTATCCTGCTTGCTATATTTCGGAAACTAAGAATTTGTAAAACTGAGTTATTTCTGCTCCTAGGAAAATTGGATTGACGTTGGGTTATTTTGAATGTCTTCCAAATATTAAATAAAAGCATTGGCATTTTGCAAAATGTTCACAACAATCACTGGGTCTGAATCAAAGCATGTTTGTTTTTGCAGATATAACCATTACCAAGGACAAAAAGTTTGTAAATGTGGTCAATCGGAAGAGAAGATAACTTTGCTCACCTCTAATGCCCAAATGTGTCATGGTGCCAGATGACAACCGTATGTGCTTTGAATTTTTAAAAGCAGATTGTCCTCTACTTTCCCCAGCTCCCCTCCCTTATAATGAGGTTGACTGTAGCACCCTGACCTTTTGTTATTACAGGAAAAAATGGAGGTAAAATTAAGTTACAGCTCAGCCCCTGCTGTGTTTGCTGGCTGTTGCATTTCATTCTTATTTAGAAAGGCTCAAAAGTGATTTACAGTGTAGTCCTAAGAGTTACACCCATCTAAGCCCCTTGACTGCAGTAGACTCAGAAAGGTGTGACTCTGTTTAGGATTACTAGGGTTGCCAGTTCCAGGTTGGAAAATACCTGGAGATTTGGGGTACGGAGCCTGAGGAGGGCAGGGTTTGGGGTGGGGAAGGAATTCAATGCCATACTGCCAATTGCCAAAGCAGCCATTTTCTCCAGGGGAACTGATCTCTTATCGGCTGGAGATCAGTTGTAATAGAAGATCTCCAGCTAGTACCTGGAAGCTGGCAACCCTAAGGATTGCGCTTTTAGAGTTGTATAGTCCTGTGGATTCCACTCCTGCCAGTGTAAAAATAGGACCAAATGCTCATAATGATGTGGAGGCATAGCCTGGTGCTTCCATGCTTGACTACTGTTCATGGGGCCTGGTTCACACATTCGAGTGCAATACATGATTTCTCGGCATTTGATTACTGTACACTTGAGGACTCACAACTATTGGCATGGAGTAGCTTTGCTGAAAAGCCCTTGTTTTGAATGGCAATGGATGAGAAGGATTTTCCTTCGGTGGTGTTAGGCCTGTGGTGACTCACTCTCCAGTGGTAGTCATCACTTGTTGATGCAGGCATGTGTGAGCATGTGTGGCTGAACCAGGCTTTGGTGGCTGGCTGCTGAATGTATATACTGAGTGAGTCACTTTATGAACCATTCCTGTTGCTAGATATTGCCATAGATATTTAGGGCATTTTCACACAGCCCAAATAATGCACTTTCAATCCACTTTCAGTGCAGCTTAACGATCGTTTGCAAGTGGATTTTGCCAGTTCAAACAGTAAAATCCACCTTCAGAGTGCATTGAAAGTGGATTGAAAGTACATTATTTGGGCTGTGTGAAAGTGCCCCGAGTGTTGTTTTTTTGTAGTTTTGTATTGGTTGCTGTGGTTTCAGCATGTTTTTATATGCTTTATGATGCCTGACCTGGATGGTTCAGGCTAGCTCAATCAGCCCTGATTAGTACTCGGATGGGAGATCATCAAGGAAGTCTATGGTTCCTACACAGAGGCAGGCAATTGCAAAACCACCTCTGTTTGTTTCCTACTTCAAAAACCCTACAGGGTCATCATCAGTCAGTTGTAATTTGATAGCACCCTCCACCACCATGATGCCTGATTGTGAGCAGAGGGAATTTAGAAGGGAAATTAGGAGCAGCACAATGGTATGCAATTGTAATTTGGGGATGCAACACATGGTGCTACAGCACATCTATGTATTTTCTTTGTGTGTGCATCACCACCTTTATAACACTGGCAATTTCACATGCCTTGTCAAGGAAAGGAATCATGGTATCTGTAAAATTCTCCTCCAACACCACATTTAAAAGGAATCTACTTTCTTCTTGTCAGCTTTCTTCATTGTCCAACCTTTACACCCATACATAGTAATAGAGAATATTATGGCATGGATTAACTTGATCTTGGTTGCTAGTAGGGTTGCCAACTGCCAGGTAGTAGCAGGAGATCTCCTGCTAATACAACTGATCTCCAGCCGATAGAGATCAGATCACCTGGAGAAAAATGGCCGCTTTGGCAATTGAACTCTATGGCATTGAAGTCCCTCCTCTCCCCAAACCCCGCCTTCCTCAGGCTCCACCCAAAAAATCTCCCGCTGGTGGCGAAGACGGACCTGGCAATCCCAGTTGCTAGTGACATATCCTTATACTTAAGAATATTTTCTAGCTCCTTAATGGCTGCCCTTCAGTCTCAATCTCCTTCTGATTTCTTTGCTGCAGTCTCCCTTTTGGTTGATGATGGAGCCAAGGAATAGAAAGTCTTGAACAATTTCAATTTCCTCATTGTCAACCTTAAAGTTGAGTAATTCTCCAGTTGTCATTACTTTTGTCTTCTTGATGTTCAGCTGCAGTCCTGCTTTATTTATTTATTTTGTGATTTATAGCCTGCCCTCCCCGGCTGAAGCCGGCTCAGGGCAGGTAACATCATACTTTAATACATCAATAATAAAATTAACCACAGTGGGTAGGCGTGTTAGTCTGTTTGCAGTAGTCAAAAAGGGCAAGAGTCCAGTAGCACCTTAAAGACTAACAAAAATATTTTCTGGTAGGGTATGAGCTTTCGTGAGCCAAGTGAGCTGTGGCTCACGAAAGCTCATACCCTACCAGAAAATATTTTTGTTAGTCTTTAAGGTGCTACTGGACTCTTGCCCTGTTTAAAATTAACCACAAAATATAAATTTAAAACAATAAAATCCCAATTTAAAACTTTAAAAACTACAGAACTACAGATGGCGCCTAAACACTACTCATGTTGCCGGATAGATGCAGTAGGTTACCCCTCAGTTAACATCAATAATATAACAGGATGGGGGAGAATAGCAGATGATATTCACGGCTGTCCTCAGCCATAGGCCTGGCAGAATAGCTCTGTCTTGCAGGCCCTGCAGAGCTCTTTAAGGTCCCGCAGGGCCCTGATGTCACCAGATAGAGCATTCCACCAGGCTGGTGCCAGGGCCGAAAAGGCCCTGACTCTCGTCGAGGACAGCCCGCACTCTTAGGGCCAAGGGCCACCAGTAAGTTGTTATCAGTTCACCATAGACATCTTTGGGGGGTATACCAGGGAGGCAGTCCTGAAGATACGAAGGTCCCAGGCACTTTCTGCTTTAACTTTCACCAGTGGTCGTTTCAAGTCTTTGCTGTTTTCTGCCAGTAATGTGGTATCATCGACATATCTCAAATTGTTAATGTTCTTCCCCCACAATTTTCACTCCACCTCATCTAATTCATCTTTCCTTATTCTATGTTCTGCATATAGACTGAAGAGATAGGGGGATAAAATACATCTTTATCTAACACCTTTACCAACTGGAAACCATTCTGTTTCTCCATATTCTGTCCTAACAGAAGCCTCTTGTCCACAGTACATGTTGTGCATCAAAACAATCAGATGCTGTCGCACACCCATTTCTATGAAACACAAGCTGAATTTTAATGAAATTCTCTCATAAGCTCCAGTAACCAATGTAAATTTGCAACATGATCCCTAGTGCCTCTCTTCCATTTCTGAATCCAGCTTGAATATCAGGCATTTCTCGTTCCAGTTGCCAAAGAAATTGTGCATGGGGTGGGGTCTGAAAAGAAAGCCACCTTACACAAGGCTATACTTAGGGTTGCCAACCTCCAGGTAGTAGCTGGAGATCTCCTGCTATTATAACTGATCTCCAGCCGATAGAGATCAGTTCACCTGGAGGAAATGGCTGCTTTGGCAATTGGACTCTATGGCATTGACGTCCCTCCCCTCCCCAAACCCCACCCCCTCAGGCTCTGCCCCAAAAACCTCCTGCTGGTTGCGAAGAGGGACCTGGCAACCCTAGCTATACAAAACTGATGAGGAATTTTTTTTTAAAATCTTGTATACATTCAAGGTTAGTCCTGCAGATATCCTGAGCAGAGAGCAATTTAATTAGATGTATCCTGGGCAGCAGGGCTAGGAAAGAGCTCTGAAATCTTGAAGAACTTCTACATATCAAAGTATACCATATTGGAATAGATCGATCAGTGGCCTAACTCAGCATAAGTCAGATTTATGTTACTGAGTTTTCATGCAAACCCATATTTTGCCCCAAGCAGGCCTTCAAGGGGCTCAGAATCAAGGCTTTTTAGAAATAAAAATGTGCAGCTCCACAAAAAACCTCTAGTTGCAGGGGGGAAATGTGCAGATCCAAAGGGATATCTGTACAATTGAAATTTATAGTTCCAAATGGAACTTTACAAGTGTTTAGGAGGCACTGTAAGGCCATTTTATTTGCAAGGCCTTTTAATAGTGCTTAAGCTGTAGGTATTTTCTTGTGGGGGGGAGGGTTTACTGTAGGTTGCATGTTTTTAATTTGTGGTATTACAAGCCACCTTGAATGCATTAATGTAATCTTCAGTTGGATCAATGATAATTGCTTTGTTTACTCTCAAATGGATGTGACATAATCTGTTTCAGCCACTGTGCAAGTTACCCGGTATTGTTAACCACGACAGCTGGTCATCTCCATGTATTATGTTTCCCTCTCCTTGGTATACAACCAAAACCTATAGAAGACAGTACTGAAAAAGGAAACAATAAAGAAAAACAAAATTAGCATCTAGCAAAGCCCCTGGCTTGATATACATAAGCTGTGATCAGTAACTAGTCTTGCCAGGAAGCCATTTTAGGGATTCATTGCCTGGCTTGGGGGATGAGAAGAACCATTCCTGGTCTCCCAAACAGCCTGCTGCCAAATGCTGTTTTCATGGGTGCCGCTCATTCAGTCGTCTTTTCCTTTTGGGAATGACAATTAGGTGTCCAGATGGAGCATTCAGTCAATAGCCTGGATTTGGCCCTGTGGACTAAAGGAGCAGTGTTTGGAAAAGACCTGATAAATGATCTGAAATCCTTTTTCTCGAAAAGGACTTTGGATAATCTAGGTAAATAACTTCACTGTAATCTAAAAAGAGAGAGAAAGAGTTATTTGCTGTTGTTGTTTTTTTAACTGCTGCTGTGCAAGGGCTCTGATCTGGATGGCTCAGCCTAGCCCAGGGGTCGGCAAACTCATTAGTCAAAAGAGCCAAATATCAACAGTACAACGATTGAGATTTCTTTTGAGAGCCAGATTTCTTAAACTTAAACTATATAGGTAGGTGCACTGTTCATTAACTTAATAAACTTTAATTAAAGTTTTAAGTCTTAAATAAACTATAGGTACACTGAATAAAACTTGATATCATACTTAATAGTGATCTTATTTATTGATAAAAGTTAAATTGTAAGTCTCTGCCATTTCCCCCTCCCCATCTGGAGTCCTCGTCTGGAGGCCTGGTCTACCGCCATAAAAGCCTAGCCCGATCTCATCATCAGAAGCTAAGAAGATGGCCCTGGTTAGTACTTGGATGGGAGACCATCAAGGAAGTCCAGGTTGCTCTACAGAGGCAAACAATGGCAAACCTAGGGTTGCCAGGTCCCTCTTTGCCACTGGTGGGAGGTTTTTAGGGTGGAGCCTGAGGGGGCAGGGTTTGGGGAGGGGAGGGACTTTGATGCCATAGAGTCCAATTGCCAAAGCAGCCATTTTCTCCAGGTGAACTGATCTCTATTGGCTGGAGATCAGTTGTAAAAGCAGGAGATCTCCAGATAGTACCTGGAGGTTGGCAACCTTAGGCAAACCTGTTTGCCTCTTGCCTTGAAATGGGGTTGCCATAAGTTGGCTGTGACTTGACAGCACTTTCCACCACCACAGCGCAGTGTCTCAGAAAAATCGAGCCCCCTGTTGTTCAAGACTACAGATCTTGCCTGCAATGCAAAGTTGCAGGAGGGTGTTTGCTTTAATCATGGATCCCACATCAAACTGCCAAGAAACCTCAGTCTCTCCCCCCCATACACATTGCATGGAGCCGATGCACCACTGCCTCTTTCAACCCCCTGGGAACAGGTTGATAATCTCAACCACGGGGGGGGGGGGGGATGTACCACATCCCCATTGGCTTTAACCAACCAGGATAGGCACGGGTTCAGGAGGCAGGTGGTGGGCCTTACAGCACTCAGGTTCCTGTCTACATTGGCTTGGGAGAGCTGACTGAAGCGGTCCAGTGTCGGACCTGAAGGTGGCCAAGGGGCCTCCAGTTCATTAACTGTATCAAGGTTGGCAGGAAGGTTGTGGTGGACCGACAGGATTTTATCCATGATAAAGCTCGCAAAAGCCCCACAGCTAATGGCTGGATTAGAATTTGTCTGTCCCTCAGATAGGGACATTAGTGACCTGAGCACAGCACTGACTGATTAACTCCTCTTGACATTACAAGCCCACAACTTCCCTCTCTACAAGTTTTTTTTAATTAAAAAAATTGAAGGGTTTTTTGGGGGGAAGGGTTGTTTGTTTAAAATAAGGTGAAGAATAAATGTTCAATTGAATGGGATGACATATTGTGCTTTAAAATTACCAGGGGGAGGGGGTTCAGTGCACATGCCAAGTTGAATGTAACCTAACCTGTATTGCAGGGCTGTTGTGAGGATAAAATGGGGCAACCCCCTTGTACAATTGATCTGAGATCTTTGGAGGGCAGGCAGGTGGGAGGCAACTAGAATAAATAAAAGCTGCAGATGACACCCCTGTGATCTACAAACAGAGCACTGCAAAAATGCATTAGAACAAAATAAAGATGGATGCTCTGCTAGGACTTCAGTTTAAAAAAAAATTCTCGCCAACATCCTTTGACAGCCAAGAGACTGCCAGAGATGCAAGCTGGACCCTCTTGGGGAACAACGTAAAATAATTCTGCCCTATTTCAATCATACACATAGTCTTTTTATGTTAAGCAGCATCACTTGCCCGAAGGGTGGTGAGATAAATGCCGTGTGCCTGTGTGTTTTGCATTTACTGTGTTCTGCATATTTTTTATCCTCAGACAACTGAAAAGCATTTTCAAAAAGAAAACCAGCTGGGATTTTGTGGAATTGTTCTATGCATAGCCAATAGTTTTATTTTTATTGCTTCTGTAATCTAGACCCAGGCGCATGATGCCTGGAAAGTGAATTTGATCTCCTAGGCATGAGCAGAACAGCATATGTCCAGTGGTGCACTTAAGTTACTGTCACCTATGGATTTCACAGTCTTATTTTGGGGGGGGGGCTCTCGTTTAGGCAGTATATACTTCAAATGCCATGGACAGACTTAATAGTCAACAAGCCTGTTTCATCCCAATCCACCATCTCCACAGATGTCACCTCTCTCAGTGTTTACACTGTGGGGCATCCCTCCTCGAATCCCTATTCTGCCTTCTCATCCACACCCGTATCTAGCACCAACTCCTTGTCCTGACTTTCAAAGCCTTCTGCAAGGTCTTCCACATTTTATCTCTTGGCCCTCAGATCCTGACAGATTCCTGGCAGCTCCTCTAATGTTGGCATCCTTGGATGGCTAGAGTTGCCAGGTCCCTCCTTGCCATTGGCAGGAGATTTGGGTGGGGGATTTGCAGATCTCTAGCTCAGAAGGATCTAAGACTGGTGATCCGCCCCCTCCCACGGACAGGCATAGCCTCTATTCAAAGTAGATATGAGTTTGTTTTGCCGAGAATAATAACTTTACACACACACACACAAAATGTTTATCAATCAGATTTTATCTATTTATAAATTGCATCCTTTTGGGCCTTATATATAGCAACACAAAATTTGGCCACACACAAAATTTGGCCACACATCTCGAAGTTTGTTGGTTGCTATCCTGCAGTAGTCATTGGATGCAAATTTTATCAGGTAGTCCTATATTATTTCTTAAAATTTCTTGGATAGTCTTAGCTCTTGACTCATGATGGAGAGGGCAGTATAAGAAGACATGTTCGTGGGTCTCAATTTCTTCACCATTGCACAGGCAGACTCTCTCAGAAAGAAGAATTTTCCTATATCTGAGAACTGCATTATACCATTTAAAGCTTAGTTGAACCAGTTTCTAGCACTAAGTAGAACTCACAGGTCCCTTGTGAAACAGAGAACAGAAATAAAAATGATCATACTCTTTATATTAGCAAAGCCTGGAGCCAATGCAGACAATATCCATGTTAAGGATTTGCTGTAGATTTTTAAGTTAGTTAAGAGACCCAGGCGGCTGCTTGCAAGAAGGAACACTGATGCCTATTCCAACATTTAGAACACTTCCCACAATCAGAAATTTGTTCTTGGGAGACACGAGGTTCAGGCACTTATACTTTACCCCATCCAGAAAGAATCGCAGCTTTGGAGGGGAGTTTTAAATTGTGGAAGTAGTATGGCAGGAAAGTGTTAAACATAGGGATGCCAGCTCCGGGTTGGAAATACCTGGAGATTTTTGGGGCGGCGCCTGAGGAGGGTGGGGTTTGGGGAGAGGAGGGACTTCAATGCCATAGAGTCCAATTGCCAAAGCGGCCATTTTCTCCAGGGGAACTGATCTCTATCAGCTGGAGAGCAGTCATAATAGCGGGAGATCTCCAGCTACTACCTGGAGGTTAATTAACTTATAAACGTAACTGTCTTATGCTGAATGGTATGGTCGTGCATAATTGCTGTGATTCTCAAAATTCAAAATGTTATGGCTTATAAATAACACATCATATAAATATAACAATCTTGTCCTAAATACAGCTTTGTAACGAGGCGCCCGGCTTTGGTAACTCGTTTCGCTAATGCTTTGTCATAGTGTCTACATTTATTTGATTTCCTGCAAGAGTTTCAAAAACAGAGCGGTGTTAGTTTTTATTTAGATATGTTATTGTAAAAATATTGTTGGTATTGTGGGCTCACCTTAGTAAATCTGGTACGGCCATTTTCTCTAGGAGAACTGATCTCTATCGGCTGGAGATCAGTTGTAATAGCGGGAGATCTCCAGCTACTACCTGGAGGTTGGCAACCCTAGTTAAACACCCTCTCACCCAAGGACCCTTCATCTTCAGAGTGCTGCTGAATAGCTTTTAGAAAACCACAGAAGCCTCATGGCTGCTCTGCCACTTAGTGCCTTTTCTAAGCACCCAGTCCATCAAAGTCAGATCGGGTAGTATTAACTAGAAGCTGGATGTGGTTTCTCCTTTAGACAAAGTCCTCTCTTTCTACTGGATGGAAGTGCTAATTGACACATTCATGGCTATCCTTAGAAGTCTCCTCTTGGGTAGCATCATTTAGTATTCTCTGCAGCAGATCAAAAACAGCCGCGTTGGTCCATAAGAACAGTCGGTTCTGTCACTGATTCATACTAGACTCCTGCTGATGAGACTGTGCCCTTTTCTTGTTTAGCCCACTTCTCAGTGATTCATGGGGTGGGGGTGGGGGGGTCTGTTCGTGAAGTGTATTGCTATGATGGGACCCCGTGCTTTTCTGTTGCCGTTGGAGAAATTCTGGTGTGCGTTCCATGCAAATGAGATCAGTGAAACCAATTTGCATGTCATGGTTTCATTCTGTATTTTTGTTCGATAATGATCAAACATTCATCCTAGGTTCAGACAGATGCTTCCTTCCCAAGTTGCTTGGGGAAATAGCCAAGGAGATTATTTGTAGCAGTGGGGAGAAAGAAAACACACAACCTCCTTGGGAGGAGGAATTTTGACATCTGGCCTGCCGTGCCAAAAGCTGCGGTCGCTGCAATAAATAAATGAAACTCCATACGCAAAAATTTGGGTGTGTAAGCCTGATTTCTCCTCTATTTGAGGAGGCTGATTTAAATGGTTATTCCATTTGAGTCTGACTTAAATAGACATGTTTTGAAATAATGATCATTTTGAAGGGTTCATTTTTAGAAAGTGAAGTCAGATTCTTCAAACGTTTTCCCACTCAGGGTTTCACTGAAAAATTTATTATTTCCATTGACTGACATATTTTTTGGGACTGCTTTAAATCCTGAGTGGTGAAGTCTCCAAAGACGGAGCACAGCCTTACTGGAAATGTTGCTTCCGTGACAAGTGGTACTCCACGCAAATGAGATATAGCTGTGCAATATCGTAGTAAAAAAGACAGAGAATCCTGGGAAGCTGCTCTTGATGGCGAGCAGCACTGAAGCAAATTGTCGATCTCCCTTTCACATGAGAGCTCCCTGCACTTCATAGTTTCCACCAGGCCACGGCAGTAAATAGTGAAATGGCAGCTAAGCTCAAAAATGCCAGTTTTCAGAAAAATGGCAGAGTGTACTGACTAAAATCCCCCATCATTCAATTTGAAATTCAAGCACTGAGGGGGGGAAAGGGGTCCCTTTTCACCCCCTTAACCTTCCTCACTCCAAGGCACTAACTCACATGGCTGTTCCTCTGCATGAGTCTTGCAAACCCAGGAATGATCTTTTCCAGGGGTCAGATGGGGTGGCAGGAACAGTGAGAAATGCAGAAAAACCTCCCTGCATGGATGGCTGGATATCCACCAGCGTTTCTTAACTATTGTAAATGTTTCCTCAGTCTGCCTCGTGTTTTGGGGAATGGTTATGCGTAGGTATCTATCAGGGCTTCAAGGAGGTGACCCCAAATCACCCCAGCCTTTCTAGCTAGCAGATGGGCGGGTGCCGTCTGCCTGTGTTTGTGAAGAAGCAACAATTCAGATTCTAGAAGGGGCAGAAAGAAAAGCAGACCGACGCTGTGAAATGGCTAAAGCACCTTAAAAGTGCAGGAGCTCTCTCCCTCTGGGATTTGATGATATGGGTAGTGGATCAGCTGCCCTTTGGAAACACCTTTTTGCCTCCACCTGGGCTCTATTTGTAAATAACACATATTACCAGTATGTCAAGTCCTGTCCTCCATTGCCCTGCCCTCCAAAGGTACCAATCCAGGTAAGTGCCGCCCCTGGGGTGCGCATTACAAAACAAACAAACAACGAAAAATGTATTGATACTGGGGTTGCCAATCTCCAGGTACTAGCTGGAGCTCTCTTGCTATTACAACTGATCTCCAGCCGATGGAGATCAGTTCACCTGGAGAAAATGGCCGCTTTGGCAGTTGGACTCTATGGCATTGAAGCCCCTCCCCTCTTCAAACCCCATCCTCCTCAGGCTCCGCCCCAAAAACCTCCCGCCGGTGGGAAAGAGGGACCTGGCAACCTTAATTGATACCCTAATCGGGGACTGGGATTCAGAGCTCAATAGTATTGCCTGTTGGGGTAGAGACTAGTGCTACTTGGTGATTTATTTAAATAAAAAGGTCTCAAGCGTCTCCTTCGAGCTGAGCTCCACTACAGAATTATTGCCTTCTTTCCCGTGGGTTCTCAAAATAGATCTATTATGCCTATATCGGTGTGCATGTCTCTGTCATTCTCCTGCACAGAAAGATCAGAAGAAACCATTGGGAAAAGAAGATGGCTTAAATTTTAGAATGGGGAGAGAAGGCTGGGAAAAGAACTCCCCTTCGCTGGGTATCCAAGGTTGGGTGGAGAAAGGTAAAATAATGTTATGTGGAAATATATTTATTTTAAGGTGCTTAAATCAGGGTTAAAAACGTTTAAAAATGATAAAGCACAACAGCAAATAATAAACCACACATCAGACACGTTTCGGCCAACTGGCCATCATCAGTGGTCAGATAAAAACCCATATAATGCACACACAAACGATATACAATTGTATCAAAATATATAAACAGAATTATAAAAGCTCAGGTATGTATGTAAAAGATGATGGCTAGTTATTCTCAAATCAATATTAGCAAATTTTGTAATTCTTAATAGAGGTATTTGGATTACTGACATTACAATTTTCAAATTTGAAAGCCCACTAAAACAAGGTCATGCTTTAGCTTGCAGCAAATGGCATTAAACCAGGGAGGGCCAAGCTAAGGTTTCTTGGATTTCGTGGTTGTACAGAAAGGAACCAAAAAACGATATATGTTGTTCGTAGGACGGAATCACCTTCTCAAGAGGACCTTTTATGATAATTTCTGTTAAATCTCCTAGTTGGCAGGTGAGAGAATAGAAAGAATAAGTCCTATTTGGGCCCATTTCAAAGCCATATAGCCAGTCTGGCATAGATGTGGAAAGACAGTTAGCTGGAAGGCCTATGGTTCCTCTTTATTGGTTGGGACTCATATTACCAGCATCAAAGTGGTGCCTGGAGTGCTTCTGGAATTACAGTAGATCTCCAGATTACAGAGATCAATTCCCCGGATGAAATGGCCGCTTCAGAGGACAAAATCTATGGCATCACATTACAGTGCGTTCCCTCCCCTCCCCAAGCTTCACCATCCCAGGCATCCCCCCCACCCCAAATTCAGTCCCCAAGAGTTTCCTAAACTCTAGTTGCAACTATAGATGGGGCATCTTAGAAAATGTCATGCATGTTAAATGTTTCTTGACACATTGGGAGTGTAGCCATTTGTTGGAAATTGTAAAGGCCTTCATTTTAGAAACAGCACAAGTAAATTCCCTGCAGCGCAGTCTCTCAGAAGCGTGACAGACCAATGTTATATATGGATTATGACGGGGGAAAAATTCATCAGTGCAATTAATTTAGACATGAAAATTATTACCTGTCCTGGTTTGCAGGACATTTCCAATTAATCAGAGCATCCTCTGGGAAGATGAATTAGATGTGCGAGGTCAGGATTCTGCTGCCATTAATTGGTGCTGCAATATTTTCTCTAGAATAGTCGTTGTCTTGTGAAATGTAATGTGATCCATTGGGCTCTCTAATTTTTAAATCAGAAAGTATAAAAAGAGAAAGGAGCAATATGTATCTTCTTTCTGTATAAAACCATGGCCCAAAAATCTGTTCTAGCTTCCTTATGTATGGTCTGTACATACAACAGAATCAGATGGCAGTGAGGCAGAAGATACTACCATACTACGTAGGTGAAAAGATTATATTTTTCCCCTTCACCAGTAATTAGGGTTATCAACATCCAGGTGGTGGCTGGAGATCTCCTGGGATTACAACTGATCTCCAGGCAACAGAGCTCAGTTTCCCTGGAGAAAAGGGCCACTTTGGAAGGTGGACTCTCTGGCATCATATCCTCTCCTCCCCAAACCCTGCCCTTCCCAGACTCCACCCCCAAAATGTCCAGGAATTTCCCAATCTGGTCCTGGCAACCCTACCAGTAATTCCCTGAAAGAGGCAAATCAATTCAACATGTGAGGGGCTAGTCGAGAATCTTTCTCCTTGGATTGCTATTTTTATATTTACAGGACTTTTTTTTTACAAGGAAAGGCATTAAAAATGTGACTGCCCCACCTGCAGTTTCAACAGGTACGGCCAATTCTACCACCTCAGAATTATACCAACTAAAGTTGTCTTGGTTCTCAGTAGACCTGGTTGGATTCTGTAGAGCAAAATAAATTGGCTACCATCTGGAATATAGTAAAGATGGGGCAAAACTGGTTTACACATTAGAGTTGCCAGGCTCAACCTCAGCCTGCCAACCATTTGGAAACTGGGATGGGAGATGGTCAAGGAGGGGGCATGACAGCATGATATCATTTCTGGAAAAACCTGGAAATGATGTCACACTATCTGGAACTGCTGGGAACTTTGTGGTAAAACCATAGAGTTTTCAGCAATTCCTAGAGAGGACTGATATCACTTCCAGGTTTTACTACAGAGCTCCTTGCAATTCCCAGAGAGGCATGACCTTACTTCCAGGAAAACCTGGAAGAGACATCACGCTGTTACCAACAGCATTAAAAACAGTTATTTCTCCCCCCAGCCACTGGAGTGCCAGAGGGCATATGGCAACCCTACTACATACATACACATGAACACCATTAGTGTGTGGCCTGGCTTCTACTGAAAGACACCTCAGGGCAAATATGGGGATCGCCATTGGCAAGGCTGACCTACGTTCTAATGATGTCCTTGAATACATGCCTTTCCCTTCAGCCACTCATAGTAACAGATGTAATTTTATTTTATTTATTTATACATATCTTTGACTTCTGACTCGCCCTCCCCGGTAGAACTGGGCTCAGGGCGAGTTACAACATTAAAACAATACACAATCACAATAAATCTAAAAATCGTTAAAACTATAAATCTTAAGCCTAAAAATACAACCTAACACTAGATGGTGCTGAAATACAAGCTTGCCGATAAGGCCGATTTATTCCTATCAGAAAATGCAAAGCACTTGGGAAAAACGTTGCCCATAGGGTTGCCAGGTCCCTCTTCACCACCAGCGAGAGATTTTTGGGGCGGACCCTGAGGAGGGTGGGGTTTGGGGAGGGGAGGGACTTCAATGCCATAGAGTCCAATGGCCAAAGCAGCCATTTTCTCCAGATGAACTGATCTCTATCAGCTGGAGATCAATTGCAACAGCAACCCTAGTTGCCCACCTTGCCTTTAAACACTGGCTAGTCTTTATCTCACAGTCTAACTTAACTCATAGTGTTGCAGTGAGGAACCGCACATATTTCTGCGTGGCTGGCCCAAGGTATTTCAGCGCCTGAAGTAGAAATTCCAAATGGCGCTTAAACTTCTAGTGAGCAATATCTGGGGCACAATCCACCAGGAAGGTCTCCTGGGCAAGCTTCATGCAAAGGAGCTGCATGTTCATTTCAGTGGGGAGTACGAACGGGAACCTTCCAACGGATTGGGCCCTCATAGGTCCTAGCTGCTTTGCTCCCCAGCTTTGCTGCTGTTAATGACACCTTACTTTCCCAGGCTTGCCTCGTATTTCTGCATGACACCCGTGAAAAATGCAGGCAACTCTTTGTTCTCATTGAGAAGTGAGTTGATCATGAACTGTCTTTATCCAAGCTCTTACCTAAAGGCAGTAATGTAACCGGCAGGAAGTGCTGACTTGGTAAAACTGACAACGAAGCCAGTGTTAGTTATGGGCATAATTGAAGCCCCTGAAGCAATTGTAAGTATCTGTCACCTCTGTAAAACGTCCCAAAGAAATACAGTGGAAATTGTTTTAATTTGTACGTTGCAACTTATTGAGGAGCTGAAAAAGTCATAGAAGAAGCTACTGTTCTTGGCCAGGTATAATACAAATTCTTTAAATGTTGGTGTTACTGCAGCTGTGTGGTTGGCGTCTGTAACAAAATGACTTTGAACAAATCTCAGCTGGAAGAACAAAGATCTCCTGTCCTCTTAGCTCAGAGTGCGCTCTAACCGTTAGAACACTGGACTTGCTACAGAGAAGGAAAGGATATAATTACCCCCACAGTACCTGCCAAGATCCCAATTTTCCAGGGGGGCGTACCACTTGGTGGCCTGCGGACAGATCAAGTGAAAACACAATTAAAGTTTACCACGTAGAAGAGCAGACCCTGTTCCAGCATTGTTAATCCTACTGAAACCCCATTAAGAGAACATAAAATATTCAAATGTTTGTGAGATTGGCTTGGAGCCACGGTTCTAAAACCTCCCTTAGGTTGCCCGAGTAGTTGCTAGGGGAGAGCTAGCTCCTCTCTCACCGCAGAAGTATCAGGGCTATTCAGATAAATGTAATGGTACAGAGTTCCTTCCTGCGGCAGATCAGGGAGGGCTGCATGTTTAAAAGCCACCACAAAAGAGTAGGTGTGGTGTAGTGGTTAGTGTCTAGGGTTGCCAGGCCCCTCTTTGCCACCGGCGGGAGGTTTTGGGGGCAGAGTCTGAGGAGGGCAAGATTTGGGGAGGGGAGGGACTTCAATGCCATATAGTCCAATTGCCAAAGTGGCCATGTTCTCCAGGAGAACTGATCTCTATCCGCTTTGGCAATTGGACTCTACAGCATTTAAGTCCCTCCCCTCCCCAAACCCCACCCTCCTCAGGCTCCACCCCAAAAACCTCCCGCCGGTGGGGAGGAGGGTCCTGGCAACCCTATCTGAATCCCTGCTGCAACAAACCAGAGTTGTAACCAAGCTTGTGAATGCTGAAAACATTTCCAGCGAGTTGCTACATCTGAATGCAGGAATTGCAGGGCGATGTTGGCGTATTCAGAAATGCCACCTCTGTTGCAGAGTTATAGCTGATGGGTGGCCAAAAAAAAAAAAAAGCCTCACAGCTCCAGCTGCAGGCAAAGTGAAATTTCTAGGTCGACTCCGATTTGTTTTGGCCATCTTGTAACATCAATACAAATTAGTAGCAAGCCTCTGGTGATAAGCTTTGAGGCAAGTGCAGAAGGCGCTTCAGGGCTGGCACTTCTGTTATCAGCCCTGGTGGGTTCCAGTAATCGCAGGGACACATAGTTAATAGCAACAAGAACTGTATTGAAGGAAGTAAGAAGGGAAGCATCAACAGATATTATTTCCCACCCCTTCTCAGTGTTCCAAAGGTAAACCTTCAACTTACGGTTGTCAACTTCCAGGTACTAGCTGGAGATCTCCTGCTATTACAACTGATCTCCAGCTGAAAGAGAAAGAGAAAATGGCCGCTTTGGCAATTGGACTCTATGGCACTGAAGTCCCTCCCCTCCCCAAATCCTGCCCTCAATCTCCGCCCCAAAAACCTCCTGCCGGTGGCGAAGAGGGACCTGGCAACCCTACTTTAACTAGGCCTTTTATGCTTGGCTAGGGTTGCCAACCTCCAGGTACTAACAAAAACAAAGCAACCCAGGCAAATTCAACAGTGTGTAATAAAACACAGTTAGGTGTGCACCCTTATATAAAAGACACAGATAGAAATGCTCTCTTACAATTTAAATCCTTTCACCCAGAGCATTTGAGAAGGAATCTTCCATTTAGTCAATATCTTAGACTACATAGGAACTCGATGGATCCTAAAGACTTTGAGACAGCTGCTTTCAAATGAAGCAATAGTTTAGTGACCCGGGGTTACCCCAAGTCAGCCATCAATTATGCTTATAATAGAACAGCGGCGAGATTTAGGACTGAATTATTACATGCAGATATGAGGGAACCAGTGATGTCCAATTTACCAGCTGGGCACTATAGATCTGGGCACTGTGGCGTTTGTGCACTCTCTCTTCAAGTAAAAGAATTTGCCTCCAGCACGGGGTTTCATTTTAAGCATAGAACCTTTGCGAATTGCGAATCCACTAAGGTAATTTATGTTAATAAGTGTCCTTGTGGTCTTTTTTACATTGGCAAAACATCCAGGGCACTTAAGTATAGAATCAGTGAGCACAGGTCGAGGATTAGAAACAGGACCATGGAAACTCCTATCGTACATTTTGTTTCCAAGGGGCACTCGGACGATGACCTGGTATTCCTTGCCATATGGCAAGCTAACACGAATATACACAACAATCTTGCTACGACAAGAAGCCAAATTTATCTATTTATTTGATACAGTTAAACCAAAAGGATTGACTGCCTCATTAGATTTAGGTAGCCTAGTTTAAGTGTGTTCCCTTTAAATGACAAGCTTGTAGAACAAATTTGAATGAACAGGTGGTCAGCAGCAGCAAGGATCCATATGCATCATGATTAGGAAGTGTGACTTTCCATGCCATTGCCATGAAGGAGCAGAGCTCTGTTAATAACTTTAGTAGTGTATTGTTTTTTCTGAATGAATGTTCATTTGTTCTTGTAGGTTATCCGGGCTGTGTGACCGTGGTCTTGGTATTTTCTTTCCTGGCGTTTCGCAAGCAGCTGTGGCAGGCATCTTCAGAGGAGTAACACTGAAGGACAGTGTCTCTGTCCTTCAGTGCTACTCCTCTGAAGATGCCAGCCACAGCTTCTGGCGAAACGTCAGGAAAGAAAATACCAAGACAACGGTCACACAGCCCGGATAACCTACAAGAACCAATGAACTCTGACCCTGAAAGCCTTCGACAATATTTTGAATGTTCATTTATTTATATGCTTGTAATAGCTATGTATGTGAAACTTATTGTAAATGTTTTGTTGTTAGTGGTACAACGTCCATGAGAATCTTCTGATGAAGATGTGTGGTTGAAACAGGATAAACTCTACTGGAGACCTGTTAAGGAATATGAAGAGAATATTATGCATGGACATGTACTTTTGATATGTTCAATAACTGGATACTTACCTGACACTACGTGGAATTGAATTACTTCTGTGGTGACATGCCCTAAGTGGATGCAAATGGAAACATTTGTACTCTTGTGTCACATGTGACTTTGTTGTTAGATTTATGTTTTGGCATTATTGTATTATCATAGTAGTATGGTTGTTTAATTCTAATGAAACTCTACACACTGTTGAATTTGCCTGGGTTGCTGTTTTTGTTAGTATTATACATTAAGTCGCTGAAGTTCTACTCCCTTTTTTTGACTGTTAACCTCCAGGTACTAGCTGGAGATCTCCTGCTATTACAACTGATCTCCTGTTGAAAGAGATCAGTTCACCTAGAGAAAATGGCCGCTTTGGCAATTGGACTCTATGCCACTGAAGTACCTCCCCTCCCAAACCCTGTCCTCCTCAGGCTCTGCCCCAAAAACCTCCCACCGGTGGCAAAGAGGGACCTGGCAACCCTAATTGCCTGCTTTACTTACTATCGTGCCAGTTTCCTATTACATGGGAAGGGTTGCATGTTTGAATTATCCTCTGCTTGCTATCTAAAGCAGTACATTTACAGGAACTCTGTACCACCCAAATCACCTGTCTGTGTTGATCAGCTCTCAGACAAGCACAGAAACTGTGAAGGGGGAAACAACCTATTGCAATATGTAAAGGGGTATTTACACTGCAGTCCTAACATGAGTTACACCATTCTAAGTCTATTGAAAGCAATAGGCTTAGAAGAGTATAAATCTGCTCAGGATGGCAGTGTTGACCCTCTACCTTTCTGAGCTGACTAGGAACCAATATAGCAAAGTACCTGACATGATAGGGAGGGAGCTGAGATAAAGAGAGGGGGAAGGGGACAGTCTAGAATTATTTAAATGTCTGTAATACAGATGCTTGCCTGAAGCTCTACTACTTTCAAAATCCTAATTAATTGGGGATCAGGAAGAGATTTGTTGGCTATAGTTTTACCCTGGAGGTATATCATGTGTATATATATTTTTAAAACCAAGTCACATAACACCTTATCAGGACCAACCGGCTTATCAAAAAACAGTATGCAAGCTTTCATGTTCTCTGGAAATCTTCATCAGGCCGGCTGTAGTAAAACATTTCTTTTGTGGATTGTGTTATTGAGGAAGCAATGGCTTGGCTTTAAAACTCCAAATGTTTGACGCATGGGAGGTAAGGCAGAAGCCACCTAGATGAAATCAGTATTTGCCACAGAGATAGCTGGGCATTTCTTTAACGCTTCATCTTTCCCACTGGTATCACCCTAAAGCTGTGGACACGCAGGAAGTACCAAGTCATTGCTTAGACTGAGAAACTTCCCACCTGCTCAGACATCTTAGCAATTAAGTGGTTCTCAACCTGATCTTCATCGGTGGCCGCAGGGGCAACCAGAGTACATCCATGGTTGCCATAGTTCTAAAATCAGATTCCTGCATGGCTGGGGTGGGAATTGCCCGTACCCAAGATTCTGATGCCTTTAGGGTCAGGATTCAAGTAGCTGCTTGAGATTATGGAAGGAACTGGTCCCACTGGGAATGTCTCACTTTTTCTTTGAAAAGTTTCCCCCTACACATGCAATGCATCTGAAACTTCTGATTTGCCCATTAGGTTTGCCAGCTCCAGTTGGGAAATATCTAGAGATTTTGGGGGTGGAGCCTGAGGAGGGAGGGGTTCTGAGAGGGGAGAGACTTCAATGCCATAGAGTACAATTGCCAAAGGGGCCATTTTCTCCAGGTGAACTGATCTCTATCGGCTGGAGATCAGTTGTAATAGCAGATCTCCAGCCCCCACCTGGAGGTTGGCAACCCTACCTGCCATGCAATATAGGGGGCTGCTGTTCAAGATAAACAAATCTAATGAATCTAATTTTGTTGGGTTTCGTTATTCTTAAATCCTGGTTAGTTTAGCAGAGTGCACAAAGGCTGTTTGTGTGCAAAGAAGCCCATTCAAACCTCTATGTGTGTGCTTATACTCATAACAAGCTTTTGTCTATTCAACTAATATACTTCATTTATTGTAGGAACTCCATTTCTGGATAGGAAAGAGTAAAATATAGTTTCCTATCTATTCTAACTAACTAGGATGGAGGGAGATCCAGCACTTGCGTCCGTCCCTCATGGCGGCAAAATGGACACGTGTGTGTGTATGTGTGTGTGTGTGTGAGTGGAGGTGAGGAAGAAGCAGGAAGGAAGGAAGTTTCTCCAGGAGTAGCAATCTACACATCAAAGGGATAGTTCAGAGCAGTAGAGAAAGGATGCCTAGTGTCTTCTCCCCTCTATCTCTCTAACTCACTAGTCACATCCCCCTCTGAAGTCTGAAGTTAAGAGACAGCGCAAAGTCCTTCACTTCCAACATGTGTTGGGCTCACCAGTTCAGTTTTTGAGATTTTTGAATACTGGTCAAGATCTGGTGCAGGAAAGTCAAATATCCCTTGTGTGACCCATTGGAAAATGGTGCAGGGAGAAAGGTTGGCGCCTCTCCTTCCCAAAAAGACATTTTGCCCACCATGAGTGACTTTTCCAAAGGCGTGTTCTAGTTAGGGTACATTCTCCATTTATATTGGCTGATGGTTAGTGACCCATATTGGCTGAATAAATCCTGGAATATGTTCCAGAATGCTATTCAGGGAATCAGATCCAGTGGCCAGATGTGCATGGGTTCTGTAATAAGTGAGTCAGTGTGGAAAAGATTCCCTGAAGGTAGAAAGTTTAGAAAACCATGCTCTGATTAAAGACTTTATATTACTGTTGTTTTATTTACTTACAGGGTTACCAGTTCCGGGTTGGGAAATACCTGGAGATTTTTGGGGTGGGGCCTGAGGAGGGTGGGGTTTGGGGAAGGGAGGGACTTCAATGCCATAGAGCAGTTGCCAAAGTGGCCATTTTCTCCAGGTAAACTGATTTATCGGCCGGAAATCAATTATAATAGCGGGAGAGCTCCAGCCACCACCTGGAAGGTGGCGATCCTATTTACTTAGCTTTTTCAAAAGTGGCACAAGTCTATTGGAAACAGTAGTATGTTTTATGGGAAAGGAATCAAGATTTGTATACATCAGCATTATAGAGTTAAAACAGAAAGGAAGGGAAAGAAGGACATCCTAGCCATCGGGAATTTTTAGGGCCATTGTAAAACTGAAGCATTTCCTAGGGATAAATTATCTCGTGCCCTGAGAGGTTTTCTTGCATTGCAGAAGTCAAGGTGGAGCCTGAGGATCTGTATCAGGTTGATACAGTGGGGGAATGCTTGGACATTTTTCTAAATTGTTTGAGTCAGAATCATAGAATCATAGAGTTGGAAGGGTCATCTAGTCCAAGCCCCTGCATAATGCTGGAAATTCCAAACTACCTCCCCCCCAACACCCCCAGTGACCCATACTCCATGCCCAGAAGATGGCCTCGGTGCTCTCCCTTTCATGATCTGCCTAAGGTCAGATGGCCATCTAGCCTCTTATTAAAAACCTCCAGGGAAGGAGAGCTTACCACCTCCCAAGGAAGCCTGTTCCACTGAGGAACCGCTCTAACTGTTAGAAAATTCTTCCTAATGTCAACATGGAAACACTTTTGATTTAATTTCAACCCGTTGGTTCTGGTCCGACCTTCTGGAGCAACAGAAAACAACTCGGCACCATCCTCTATATGACAGCCCTTCAAGTACTTGAAGATGGTTATCATATCCCCTCTCAGTCTTCTCCTCTTCAGGCTAAACATACCCAGCTCCTTCAACATTTCCTCATAGGACTTGGTCTTCAGACCCCTCACCATCTTTGTTGCACTCCTTTGTACACGTTCCAGCTTTTCTGCATCTTTCTTAAATTGTGGTGCCCAAAACTGAACACAATACTCTAGGTGAGGTCTAACCAGAACAGAGTAAAGTGATACCATCACATCGCGTGATCTGGACACTATACTAACTTCTGTTGATACAGCCCAAGATCGCATTTGCCTTTTTAGCTACCGCATCACACTGCTGACTCATGTTCAGTGTTTGGTCTACTAAGACCCCAAGATCTTTTTCGCACACACTACTGCTGAGACAAGTCTCCCCCATCCTATAATCATGCATTTGATTTTTCCTACCTAAATGCAGAACTTTACATTTATCTTTATAAATATAAAGTTCTGCAGCCTTTGGTATAATAGATAATACCATCTTGTTGAGGGGCTTGGAGGCAGAAGCAGGTATCGGGATGTGTGCTGAACTGGTTCAAATAATTCGGATCAGACTCAAAAGGGTTGCTGTTGGAAACCAGTTGTCATCGGTGTGGAACTCTTGTGGAGTTTCACAGGGCACAGTTCTATCCCCCATGCTTTTCAGTATCTATGTAAAGCCCTTAGGGCAAATCATTCGTAGCTTTGGGTTTGGTTGTCATCAATATGTGGGTGATAGCCAGTTCTATATATATCCAAATGCCCTGATGATGTTGTAGAGGTCTTGAATCACTGCCTGATCTCTGCCTTCACAATCAGCATAACCTTAGTCTTTTCAGGGTTTAGTTCCCCCCACCCCCATGAGCTTTCTGTCTGCTTACAGTATACTCATAACAAGTTTTGAATGTAAACATGAATTAGATGAACCAGACCACATGAGCTTGCATTACTTGATCACGATATTATTTTTAAAAAATTTCAGGGCTTGTTCCTAAGACAACCAGTGGAATACCAAAACGGTGCAACAATGTTTTGTTGAGTGAAATCAATACACATTTCCTGCTGGTTTTGAGGAGGGCATCTTCTTTCTCCAAACATTGAACACTGAATACAAATCCACATATGCAAGCAAGTCTAAACAGTTTAATTCTCGCCGTCTTCATGCAGGACTGTAGGATTTCTGGTTTCTTTGAAGAATCACAGTTTCTGCATCCCAGTTCCCCCTGTCTTCTATTCTGACAACTCACCCCCCGTGTATGCTCTCTGTTCTGCATCAAGAAAGTCTGTATGCTTTCTTTCAGTTGGTGGGGGAGGGCCGATGATAGAGCATTGCAAACTGGGATTAGAGTTAAGGTGCAGTAGAAGAAGACGACCAGGTAGGAGTGGTTGTTTTTTTTGTAAACCAAAGGGCTGGAGCTGTCATCTAATTAGGGTTACCAACCTCAAGGTGTGGACTGGAGTTCTCCTGGAACTACAGCTAATCTCCAAACTACAGAGATCAGTTCCCCTAGAGGAGATGGCAGTTTTGGAGGGCAGTCTTTATGGCACTGCATCCCCACTGAGTGTACTCCCTTACCCAAACTCTACCCTCCCTAGGCTTTACCCCCAAATCTCCAGGAGTTTCCCAAGCTGGAGTTGGCAACCTTGCAGCCAATCAGATGTGGCTAGCCCTCTTGGCTGATTGCATCATCCATTTCTGGCAAAGCTAACAAAAATTCAAACGGTCAGTTTTTCATGACTGCGTAAGCCATCGTGGTATGTTCTGTGTGTGTACATGTGTACACACAAAGACGTCACACAGGGTAGTGCACATTGTGCATGTACTGCTAGTGCTCAGTGTAAATGCAGGCACGTTGTGTCATTGTATGGAGTTTGGCGCTGAACAGGAGGCTTCTGGAGGTAGCAGATTCCATTTGACAGGATGTATTTGTCAACATTGTGTTCATGAGGGCGGTGTTTTACAGTGCAATCCCAGCAGAGTTTATGTTTCTAAATCAATTGAAATCAAAAGGCTTAGAAGTGTTAGGACTGCACTGTTGGTCTCCTGGTCACTGTAGAAGCCAATCAGTTTGCCAGGTTGTTTAGATTGGCAGGCAATTGCCCGCCAATCCATTGCCCAGCTTGGAAGCAGGGGTCACTTGTGCGCACAGCCGCGCCAACGCGATCATGTCACTTCCGGTTTACAACTCCCAATTTGAGTGTTAAAAGGCCCACTGCGATGCAGCACTTCTGGGTGTAAACTCGAAGTGATGTGATTGCGTCAGCGCAGCCGCACACATGCAATCCCTGCCTCAGCTCCACCCAAAAAACCTTCCGCTGGAGGAGAGGGGGGACCTGGCAACCTTACCAATCGGGGAGCCTAGAGCAGAGCTCAGGACTGCCCATTATTTCAGCCCAGACAATTCCCAAAGAAATAGAGTGCTGATGAGTCTGCTGAGGATGAGATGCAGAGCTTCAGATTCCATAATATGCCCTGATAGTTTCTGGACAGATCCCCCCATCCCCATCACTCTCTCGTAAAGCTAAGCAAGCAGCATCCATCTAATTTTTCTACCATCTCATTTTTCAAGAAGGAAGAAGATTAATGAGTTCTAGGTTTTCTGGATGCCCTGACCTGGATGGCCCAGGCTAGCCTGATCTCGTCAGATCTCAGAAGCTAAGCAGGGTCAGCCCTGGTTAGTATTTGGATGGGAGACCCCCAAGGAAGATCAGGGTTGCTATTCAGAGGAAGGCGCTGGCAAACCACCTCTGGTAGTCTCTTGCCATGAAAACCCCAAAAGGGGTCGCCATAAGTCGGCTGCGACTTGAAGGCACTTTACACACACACACACAGGTTTTCTGGGTCTGCGTTTATGTATTCTGTCTTATAGGGGTTATTTTCTAGGTATATAGTACGAAGTATTGTTTTGTATTGACGGCTGTGTATTTTGTGTGTGGGGCTATAATGGTCTCACTTGACTTGTGCTGGTTATGTACCGCAATAAAGTACCTGATCTGACCATCTCATTTTTCTCAGCATGTACAAGGAAGCAAATTAAGTTGTTTTCCTTCTGAAGCAGATAACCTTACAGTGAAGGGTTATATTTCACAAGCTAGATATCGGGTATGATAGGAAGAGCATTAAAGTGAACAATCTGGTTAACTTGATGTTTTTCCAACTTCTTGAACCCAGGCCCCCTCCTAATTTTGACTTTCCAAGTGGTGACTGGGAGGCTAGTCGAGAAGCTCCCTGTGGCTGGTTCCACACTAACTATTTAGCATGGAATTGCCATGATTATTTGTTCATTCTTTTTTTAAAAAAAATGACACTGTAGTCA
Source organism: Euleptes europaea (assembly GCF_029931775.1). NCBI lineage: Eukaryota > Metazoa > Chordata > Lepidosauria > Squamata > Sphaerodactylidae > Euleptes > Euleptes europaea. Next base: position 27,064,283 of record NC_079313.1, on the reverse strand, counting down.
TCTTGTTCCATTCCAATATTTTCAGTTGTTTTTCTTACTTTTTTCAGATTTGACTTGGGGCTATTTAAAAATAAACATAAAACATAATTGCAGCAGCAGGTTGTCTTGCATGTACAGCGAAAGCTACTGAGGCTTACCAAGGCTACTGTCCCGTTGAAACTGCATCTGTTCCTTCTCATTGATCAGTTATTTTCGAAAGGGACATTCATAATTCAGCTGTAAATTAACAGCTGTTGATCTCTCAGGGTGGCATTTAAGTTCTCTCTTGTATTTTTGATCAGCTATTGTATTTTGAGAGCCAGCATGTGTAGTGGTTAGAAGACAAGAGTGACAAGAGTCACTGGAAAAGACAGTCATGCTAGGAAAAGTGGAGGGCAGCAGGAAAAGAGGAAGACCCAACAAGAGATGGGTGGACTCAATAAAGGAAGCCACAACCTTCAATTTGCAAGACCTGAGCGAGGCTGTCAAAGATAGGACATTTTGGAAGACTTTGATTCATAGGGTCGCCATGAGTCGGAAGCGACTTGGCGGCACTTAACACACACACAATCCTCACAGAAACAGTTAAATTAGTTTGACTTTTAAGTGACCTGTGACCAGGGTGGCTGGGTAGGGTTGTTTGTTAAAAGCTCAGCCATCTTCTGCAGTGCTTCTGTGTTATTGGGGTGGAGGCTGAAGGAGAATTTCTCTCCATTAAATCTTCTCCAGTGGCTGAATGCAGACTCTGCATCTCTCTGGGGGGCCTCCCTCGGCTCAAGGGGAAAACATAACTCTCGCCTTTGTCACTGCTAAGGTTAAAGGGAGGCCAAAGCCAGAACTTCCTAACAAAGGATGCCAGTTTACACCCAGGAATATATGAGTCTGGTTTTGCTCTGAGCACATACATTTTTCCAGAATTCAATTAAGGGTTTAAAGGGTTTTGTGGCCTAGAACCCACATTTCTGCAAGCAATGGGAAAAAAACTTTTAAGACAGCATCACATGTAGCACTGCATCACTTCTTGAAACAACCTGGAGGTGACATAAAGTACCTCTAGGAATTGCCAGAAACACTGTGGTTTTACCATAGAGTTGCTGGCAATTCCTAGAGCTACCCTATGGGTTATTCTGGGTTTTTAAGAGAAGTGATGTAAAGCTGCAGCTGCCCTGCATCCTCCCCCCCCCATTTCCCTACCCACAACCATTCCTCCAGGTGCCAGGTACTGCCTGGCAACCCTACCTGCACTCCATCCTCTGCACTTGCTCGATGAAGAAATGGGAGAAAAAAAGATGGTGGACAACAGAATGGATTAGCATTGCCAACCTCCAGGTGGTGGCTGGAGATCTCCTGCTATTACAAATGATCGCCAGGCGATAGAGATCAGTTCACCTGGAGAAAATGGCCGCTTGGCAATTGGACTCTGTGGCATTGAAGTCCCTCCCCTTCCCAAGCCCCACTCTCCTCAAGCCCCGCCCCCAAAATCTCCAGGTATTTCCCAACCCGGAGCTGGCAACCCTAGAATGGATGCTATGATGTCACTTCTGGGTGAGCACCCGGAAGCAATGTCACCGCGTCTGTGACATTCCCTCTCCCTAGTCATCACTCCTCAAATGCTCCCCCGGGTTGGCAACATGGGGCTGGCAATGCTAAACAAGTTTCATGAGGAGGTGAGGGGTGTGCCATCTCAGGAGTATTCAGGAAACACTGCAAGGCTATGATATTTGCTAGGGCTTTTAATAGGTGTAGGTTGCAGGAGTGGACTGATTATTAGGATTAACTAATTGTGTGTGAGCACCAAGTGCTGTGATTGTTGTTGTTGCGGTTTGTGTATAATACAATGTGTGTTCATTTTTGCAACCTTGATATTTGAATTTTTCTGTGTCAGCCTTTGAATAACTGCCTGTGTACACAGAGGTGTTGATTTTGTATCAACCGCCAGGTACTAGCTGGAGATCTCCTGCTATTACATCTGATCTCCAGCTGATAGCGATCAGTTTACCTGGAGAAAATGGCTGCTTTGGCAATTGGAATCTATGGCATTGCAGCCCCTCCCCTCCCCAAACCCTGCCCTCCTCAGGCTCTGCCCCCAAAACCTCCCGCCGGTGGCAAAGAGGGACCTGGCAACCCTACACTCCCTTGCAAGCATTTGAGTTGTTGTAAACTGCTTTAGCCATGAGTTCTGAGTCTGGTTGCTGGATATTATGGCAGGATGAAAGAAAGGAACCCGCTAGGGTTGCCAACTCCTAGTTGGGAAATTTGTAAAGATTTGGGGTTGGAGCTTGGGGAGGGCAGGATTTGGGGAGGAGAGGGGCTTCAGCAAGGTATAACACCATAGAGTCCATTTTCTTCAGGGGAACTGATGTCTAGAGAATAGTTGTGAGATGTCCAATTCCCACATGGAGGCTTGCCACCCTAACCTCAGGCTGTTTAGGCTACGAAGTTAAGAGAACTAGCTGGATAATTAGAGGGTACCTTCACTAACTCTCAAATGCTATAGGTATTTGCAGATAGATGTTTATTAACTGGGCGGAATCTGCCAGCCAACATTAAGGACAGAAATTCAAACCTGTGAAGGTTTTGACACTGGGAAACTCAAAGCCAGAACATGAAGATCTAAGTCTGACAGTCTTCCCCAATGTAGAACTGCCCTGTATGCAGGCATGTGGAGTTTTGGCAAGGACAGCCAGGGTGAACTTAAGACGGAGTGACAGCCTGCGCTATCGGAATTGAAACACTTTAGAAGATTTTAGCGCACAGTCCTCTTGTTATGTAAAAGGCAGCATTTATGTTTATGCTCGTTCTGTCACAGAGTTTCTCATCAGAGATATAATAGGTTGTGGGGGCGATGGGGTTATGCTTTGGTTCCAAGACCTTATCCAAGATCCAGAGAAGTTTGGATTTGAAATAATTTAAGTTCAATGGATTGCAAGTGGTCCTAATAATACTGAGCATTTATATCACATTTTTGCATATTTTCTTTTGCATATTTTCTTCTGTAAGCCATACAACCCTGTCAGATAGATCTAGGGTTGCCAGGTCTCCCTTTGCCACCTGCGGGAGGTTTTTGGGGCGGAGCCTGAGGAGGGCAGGGTTTGGGGAGGGGAGGTACTTCAATGCCATAGACTCCAATTGCCAAAGCAGCCATTTTCTCCAGGTGAACTGATCTCTATCAGCTGGAGATCAGTTGTAATAGCAGGAGATCTCCAGCTATTACCTGGAGGTTGGCAACCCTAGGTAGATCTGTACTATTATCTGCATATTGGGAGCTGAGACAGGGACCATTGCGCCAAAAAGCCACCTAGTAATTTCATGATGGGCAGAGATTTGAACTGGCAACTCCCCATCATATGATTAGCCACCACATTAAATATGCAGTCATATAATTTATGACCTTTTCATAACAAAAAACACCCATACGAATATAAGAAAAGCCCTGCTGGATCAGGCCAAGACCCATCAAGTCCACCAGTCTGTTTACACAGTGGCCAACCAGGTGCCCCTAGGAAGCCCACAAACAAACCCAGCAGGCTTTATCACCATTTTTGCTATCTGTGAATATTGTTAGGGCCAAACAGACAGCACAAAAGAGTCTCTCTAATCAACATACACTCTGGCCTATATGGGTGTATTTTCCCCTCCCCAGCTGCTTTTTTTTCTGCAGAGGAAAAGATGCGAGCATGGCTGTTACCGCACTAGGTATTCCCAGCAATGTATTAAGAGTTTGAAAATGTTATAAAAAACATCGCTTTAAAAGGGTTTTTTGATACCACGGCTAAAAAATGGTTGGAAGAAGTCTTCACAGCTAAAGGGGCCAAACAAAGTGCGAACAGTATTTTTTATAACATTACCAAACTCTTGATCCATCGCTGGGAATACCTAGTGCGGTAACAGCCCATGTCTTCTCCTCATTGGTGGGAAAACAGCATGGGAGGAGTAGGATTTCCCCCAGTTTTTCCAGTTGTGATTAGCCTTCCAAGGCTACTTTTCATTTTAAAAAATGACAACGTTGGAACTACAAAATGAATATGTGTTAGAAGGTCATCGGGGGAGATGGCTCATTACAAGGCTTTAGATCTCTTTAGAGTTTTCACTTTGTGAACCAAACAACCTTTCATTCTCTAGTTGAAAGTGCCAGTGCTTCTAACATGGATCTGAGTCCAACTTTACATTCACATGCTCTAGTAGGGTTGCCAGCTCCAGGTTGGGAAATACCTGGAGATTTGGGGGTGGAGAGAGGGGTTTGGAGTGGGGAAGGACTTCAATGCCATAGAGTCCAATTGCCAAAGCGGCCATTTTCTCCGGGGGAACTGATCTCTGTCGCCTGGAGATCAGTTGTAATAGCGGGAGATCTCCAGTCACCACCTGGAGGTTGGCAACCCTGTTCTAGTAATGGATATACTCGTGTAAGATATTGTCTGTTTCAGCACAGTTGTCTCTTTTGAGGAAATGGTAGCTATGGCTCCTTCCACCCGTTCCCTTTGTTGTCCTCTCATCTCCCCACCCCCAACCTTGCCATGCCAGGCACTTGGAGCCCAGATTGCCCCAGCAGGAAACAGGAATGGGCAGGAAGAACTTCTGCTGCCCTTTAAAAAAAAACTATTTCTTCAACTGGGTCTGCAGAAAGCTACATCTAATATCTGAGTTGCAACGTTGGCAACCCAGGGCTGCTATGTGTGTATAGTGGTTAAGAGCAGTGGCTTGGAGTGGCGGCCTCTAATCTGGAGAACCGGGTTTGATTCCCCACTCCTCCACATGAATGGTGGATGCTAATCTGGTGAACCGGGTCAGTTTCCCCACTCCTACACATGAAGCCAGCTGGGTGATTTTGGGCTAGTCACAGCTCTCTTAGAGCTCTTTCAGCCCCACCTGCTTCACAGGGTGTCTGTTGTGAAGGGAAGGTGATTGTAAGTTTGATTCTTCCTTAAGTGGTAGAGAAAGTCAGCATATAAAAACCAACTCTACTTCTTTTAAAGCAAAACTAGAAAATCACTAGATGCCTCTGAGCTCTGCCGTCTGCTCCTCTAGGCACCATCCTTGAGCTCCAGGCACCAATCCCTGAGTCACAAGCATGTGGTGACCCTCAAGGCTATGTCACAAATGTATGATTGGATTTTAGTGTATTATTGCTATGTCTGGCTGGCTTTACAAGCTGCGTTGAGTTGCCATTTATGGTGAGAAAGGTGGCATAAAGATGCTTTAATCAATTACAAAATAGAAAGTAGCGAAGCATGCCAAAAGGTTAGGATCGAATCAAGAAGGAATGTGTGCCACCCTTCTTTGAAAGGGAATTAACTCGCAGCATCCCAGGGCACATATGAATGAACCCCGATGGGGGTACATGAAGTGGGTAACTGGGAATGATCCCAGAATCCTTCCCTTCTTTTGCTCAGTGCCATCTGCAACTACACTGTGATTACTGCGTAGTAAGTACCTGGATCTAAGTACCTGGGTCTTCCTTTCCTGAGAGAACTCAGGAAAGTTATTTCTTTATTAATATTAGGGTTTCAGCTGGTCAAAACAGAGCCTTAGCAAACAATTCTATGAGTTAACAGATTTGCATTAGAATAAAACAGATTTTTGAAAAGTAAAAAAATCCATTGCCTCTTCTATGATAATGCTCGATGCATTCATTTTTCATAACTACTTTTAATTAACATAATCTTAAATTTTAAAAAAATATATATCCGCTGCCTGATTTAACTGGGAGCACCTGGGTAGACAAAGGGCTGTTAATTGATTAATCTAACTGATGAATCAACTGAAACAACATAGCCACACTGGTTCTTGTAGGTTATCCGGGCTGTGTGACCGTGTTCTTAGCCACAATTTTACATTTTAAATTTATAACCCACTCTTCAGTCTTTTGGGAGTGTCCACACACTCACATACCCTCAAATACCACCACAGTTTCATGCCACCGTTCATGTCGTTTTTTGCACTGTGGTTTAAAAATTAACAGTTACGGTGTGGCGTCTGGAATATGTACAGAGCATGGTGCTGAAGGCAGGTTTGTTACTTCATGGGTTTGTGACGGCTGGCCTACATTCAGACTGTGTCAGTAGGATACGGCATCGATGCTTTGTTTTTAAAGTTGCATAATGATGGGGCCAGCAGACAAACAAAAAAGGGTGTGCATCATGTGTGATAAGATGCACAAAGCTTTAGCAATGCTGGTCATCAGGCCCCTGAATCATCTTTACGTATAAAAAGATGAGATGAAACATTTGCTGTATTCACTATGCTGCCATCTGGCCATGGAGGCTTCTGTGCTGTATTTAATGACAAGGCAGTGAGCAGAGGCATGTCTACCTAGGGTTGCCAGCTCCTGGTTGGGAAATACCTGGAGATTTTTAGGGTGGAGCCTGAGGAGGGCAGGGTTTGGGGAGGGGAGGGACTTTAATTGGGTACAATACCATAAAATCCACCTTCCAAAGCAGCCTTTTTCTCCAGGTGAACCGATCTCTATCGGCTGGAGATCAGTTGTAATCCCAGGAGATCTCCAGCTACTACCTGGAGGTTGGTAACCTTATGTTTACCTCTTTTTTATAATAATTTTTATTAAGGGTTTTTTGGGGTACAAATATAAAAAGAGTATGGGGAGGGAAATGGGGAAAGCATTAGGATTCTGTGTCCAAACTTTTCCAATACACTGTAGACAAATCTAAATTAATTTAAATTATGGTACACCCTTTAATTTCTTCTCAGTAGGATTTATAGCATATCTTTCTATAAGTCAAGCTTAAACACTTACTAATATATCTCTATTAATAACTAACACTAAATAAATCTTTAAATTGTATATAACAGATTAGTTAAATGCAATTAGCAAAGTTCACTGTTGTAGCATATTTATCATATAGTGGTTGCCACTTGCTCCTGAAGTCATCTAGTGATTGTCTTTTTATCAAACAGGCTAATTTAGACATCGAAGCAAAGACAAATAGTTTGTAAACCCACTCGTTCATTGTAGGAATCTTAGAGTCTTTCCAATAGAGTGCACACAGAATTCTGGCTGCAGTAGTTGCATACTGAAAAAGTTCTTTGTGGATTGAATTTACTTGTGAAGGAGTCTACCTCTTGAGGGACCAGTCTGTGTCTTGAATGGAACTAGATCTCATAGGAAGCGACATTGTCATGACTCATCAGTTAGCTAGTCTCTAGTCATCCTGTATGTGGCTTTATTTAGTGTTGGCCACCTAACTAGACTCTGTACAACCCCCTGGCAGCCTCCAGTGGATTTGCAGTCTTTCATAACCAGGGATAGCTCCAGGATTCCATAATCCAAAGTGCAACCAGAAGTGACATCAGGATGTTGCTGACGTTGTCAACTTGGAAGGCTTTAAGAGGGGAGTGGACATGTCCGTGGAGGAAAGGGGTATTCATGGCTGTTAGTTAAAATGGATACTAGTCATGATGCATACCTATTCTCTCCAGGATCAGAGGAGCATGCCTATTATCTTGGGTGCTGTGGAACACAGGCAGGATGGTGCTGCTGCAGTCGTCTTGTTTGGGGGCTTCCTAGAGGCACCTGGTTGGCCACTGGGTGAGCAGGCTGCTGGTCTTGATGGGCCTTGGTCTGATCCAGCAGGGCTTTTCTTATGTTCTTACATTCTGATGATGCTGTATCATGTGGCCAAAAGTATATGGTTAACCATAGAATTTTGACTGGATGCTGAAGTGTAATCAGCAATATGCTAATGTCACTTCTAGTTACACAGGAAGTGACACTAGCAATCACCCATTTCACCACCATTTTTCTCCCACTACCCAGCTGAGTGGAGGTAGGAAGGGCCTGCCGGGTTGCCAGTGGGGAAATGGCAACTTGTTCCACCATGTTCTCCTCCTCTGTTGCCAAGGCCTCCTCCTCTTTCCTTCTCATCTCTATACCTGATGCTGAATGTGCTGAGTGCGTGGCACCTATTGCCAGCACACCCCTCCCCATCTTCTGACCTGGGTTGATCAGAGTAGAGGTTGTCTTGTGGCAGACAGTAGCCTTGCCATGCTCAGCTCTGGTTCCAGGAAGGGTGATGGAGGAGGCAGCAGATGCTCACACATTGCTGGAGTGGAAGGGGTGAAAAGAGATGTGAAAGGAAGCTGAGAAGCCATGGTGACTGGAGGAGGCAGAAGAGGAAGCAGCCATGGTAGCTCATTGTTGGGATTTAGGCCTTGGCTGAAGTCAGCTATTCAGGACATTTTATAGGACTAGCAGAGGAAAATATTTTCAACGTGAGTAAAATTCCAGCCAGTTCAAAGAATATGCAGCAGCTTAGGAATGGATGTGGTTTCCTGAAGTGTTTGACTTTATGGCTGTTGATTTGCAAGGTACCTGCACATAATTTCTTTTCTGTCAGCCTCACTTCTCCGTTTCCTTATTTACCGGAAAAAACTGGGGTTTTTTTTTGCACATGTGCTTTCGGGAAAAGGAAGGACGGTCTTAAATTCATTTACAGGTTACAGTTAAGTACAATAATAAAAATATTTTTGTGTATAACTGTTTTTTAAAAAAGAGTGCCTTATATTCAGTGGCATCTGCATTTCAAGTAAATACAGCAGAGAGCATTACCAATGACCCAAAGCTGATTAGAGCAGGGACTGCCAACAGGTGGCCTGTGAGTGTCATTGAACCCACAAAGCCGTTTCAGATGACCTTCAGCAACCCTACCAAATTATGACTTTACTTTCATCCATGATAAAGAGAATATTATGGGTGGGGGGAGTTGTGTGAATTACAGAGAATTCATAATTGCACGGTATGTCCCTCTTTAGGTTTGCGTGTGCCTGTGAAGTGTCCAGTCACGGATATTCGGTAATAGAGTTGTGTGAATCCTTATCATGGAACTAGATCTTCTGAGTGGGTACGGCAAATTGTGCACTAGGTTGCAGACCACTGTGAGGATTGCCAACAGGTCAGGAAAAATTGCCTGGCTTTTTTTTGGTGCGGGGTGTGTGTGTCCTTAGGTAAATAGATAGGTGTTGTGCATAGGGTTGCCAACCTCCAGGTACTAGCTGGAGATCTCCTGCTGTTACAATGTATCTCCAGCCAATAGAGATCAGTTCATCTGGAGAAAAGGGCCGCTTTGGCAATTGGACTCTAGGGCATTGAAGTCCCTCCCCAAACCCTGCCCTCCTCAGGCTCCGCCCCAGAAACCTCCTGTCGGTAGTGAAGAGGGACCTGGGCAACCCTAGTTGTGCAAAGCTTTACTCCTGGCACCAAAAAACCTGCAGAGCTCTGCAGACCCCCGTCCCCCGTCCCAGGGAACACTGCTAAGGCTCCATCTCCTATGTGTCTCAAAAGACAGCAGCTCTAATAAGAATACAGAAATGGATTAATGCTTATTTGGAGGATAAACCAGCAGCTGAAGATTTGGCTGGTTATTTAACGTCACTGTGCGATCATCTTCAGCCTTCTTCACCTCTTCAGCTGTCTCCTCTGTCCATTTATTCTTTTAGGCCATTTACCCTTGGTTGTTAGCCGCATGATCCAAGTGGAACTGCCCCATGGCTTTTTTGGACTTATTCACAGCAAAACAAGCAAAATAGGGTTGCCAGGTCCCTCTTTTCCACCGGTGGGAGGTCTTTGGGGCGGAGCCTGAGGAGGGCAGGTTTTGGGGAGGGGAAGGACTTCAATGCCATAGACTCCAATTGCCAAAGTGGCCATGTTCTCCAGGGGAACTGATCTCTGTCGCCTGGAGATCAATTGTAATAACGGGAGATCTCCAGCTAGTACCTGGAGGTTGACAACCCTAAAGCAAAAAAAAAAACCACCAAAAAAAAAAAAAACCCCACTGCATCTGGCTGGTGATTTTCAGCAGGAGTGTTAAAATGTTGAGGGGGATGGAGCTGTCTCCTCCCACCATAGGCGTCCTCCTCTGGTGATATTCGGCATAAGTGTAAAGATAATAAATGGCCATTGGCAAAGATCCTGGGGAATGGAACCGGCTCCAACCCCCTACCTCTCATGTCTCATAGGCATCCTTCTCTGGTGATTTTCAGCACATCCAATCACAAAGTTGCATTTGCGTGGGGGGGGGGGACGGACGGACTCAGACGTTCCGCTGTTTCACGGTGATTTCTTCTCGGAGGACAATTACTCCTGGTACTCCTCAGGGCAAGAAGCCCCAATGAATAGGGTTTTTAAACTTCGGATTAGAAAACTCTGCACCAAATCTTTCCCTGCATAAAGGGCCTTAGTTTTCTCCCCCAATTTCTTCCTCTAGCCTTCCCCTCAGGCATTTGAGCCACCCTTGATTTAGAGCAGTGGTTCCCAACCTTTTTTTGACCAGGGACCACTAGGACTTTTTTGTTTGGTGCAGGGACCCCAAGGCTCAAAATAAAAATTCCGAGAATTTGAAAATAAACTTTAATCATAACTGTTAGTTAAACATTAAACTTAGAATAATATTTGAATATATATTTTTATAATAGAGAACTTTTAATTGAAAATATTAATTTATTATGGGTTTATAACTTTGTTTCGCGGACCTTAATTTAGTTCTCGCGGACCCCTGGGGGTTCGCGGACCCCCGGTTGGGAACCAGTGGTTTAGAGCTCCTTGCCAGTGCAGGACCAGTGGAGGCTGTTCCAGGTGCTCAGAGGCCTGTTGGGATCTGATCTGCAGGAGGATGTGGACTGCCGGGTGGCCCCCTGTGACCGTTTTGCTCTGTACTTCGCAGATTAAATCCCTCGCACCCTTCCCAGCTTGGACCCTACGTTAGCAGTGACGGGGTCGGATGGTGCCAGGGTGCCCGCTTGTTCAATTGTGTGGAATACTTTTTAATTTTATTTAGTCTGAGGACACCCGACACGGTCCTCGGAAGTTTGAGGCCTCCCATCAGCTTGTATGATCCTACGGCTTGCTAAGCAGGTGGAAGCTGTGCCCAAGAGGGGCTTTACCAGTTTTGACTGGTTAGCCAGTAGTGGTCTTTCCTGGGCAGAAAAGATCTGGCCACTGTGGAGCACTGTGTTAAATCTAGATTAGAATACTGCAGTGCGCTCTATGAGGGTCTACCCTTGAAAAGTGTTTGGAAACTTCAGTTCTTTAGAAGAGAACACTGCAGTCAGGATGTTGATTGGAGTGGGACATGGGATGATATCAGTGCACTTTTGTCCCATCTACACTGGCTTCCACTTTGTTTCTGGGCACAATTCAAGGTGCCTGGTCTTGATCTTCCGAGTGAGGGCCTTCTCAGCCATGGCACCAAAGCTCTGGAATTCTCTTCCAAGGGAGATTAGTCCATCCCCTTTTGTGGCTGTCTTTCTCCAGCAGGTGAAGACTTTTTTTTTCCCATTTCCTTTCCCTAAATTTAACAGCCATTGGTTATTCATCACCCATTTCACACTTTAAGAAAGGGGAAATGAAAATTAATTTTTTCTTGACACTATAAAGAGAAAAGTTGCCACATCTCTCACACAATTGATCAATCTACTTGACAGCAGATAATGCAGTGTCTCAGAATTCTCAGAAAGTGTCTTTAGCTGTTTTAACCAGGGAGTGATATATTTTGTGCAGTATTCTTTTGTGGACATGATAAAACAATGTGGGCTAGGGAGTCTGTTTGATCCGGGCAAAATGGGCATTTGTGTTCTTCTGCGATAATTTTATTCTATTGCCCTTGTGTCTCAGCTGAGTCTAAGGCATTACATCTCACCAATAAGAAAGCTCGTCTAAATTTATGGATTTCTAACCAACAGAAATAGTCTGGCAAGGAGAAAGTTCTGTTAAAGAGTATCTGGAAGAAGCGAGGTGAACATTTACGATTTGCGTCCTTAAACACTAAGAACCAATCCTCATTTAAGATCTTAATTCCTCATTTAAGATTTAATTGTTTACACTTTGCTTTTCCTTGCAGCTTTCAGTTGCTGTGTTGGAAGGGAAAATCTTTTGTCTAACCTACAAGTCCAGATGGACACAAATATATCTAACAACTGAAACGTATCAGGAGCTGTTAATGGCTTAAAGAGCTGTTAATGGCTTAAAGAGGGAGTACTGAAATTTAATAACAGATTGATATATAATATTTTTATTTAATTAGTTGGATTTGTATCCCACCCTCAATCCCTTGCAAAGGCCAGGCTTAGATGATAGGTTTGGGAGCCCTAGTTCTAACCATAGAGTGTAGAAGGAGAAGCATCGTAGAACACCCAGCAAGTTTCTGAAAAATTTAACCTGAAGACTATCAAGATGTTCTATATGGCCAGTGTACCAAACTGTTGTTAGCAGCATATCTAACAATCGAATGTATGATTGCTCTACATAGGATCACAAATTCCCCTCCTTTGCAAAAATAGCATTTTTAAGTACGATAAATGAATTTAACTTTTGCATTAACATGTGGATATTCAAGTCCCAAGAAAGATTCATTTCAGTTGGCATTTTTCAATGATCCCTACTTCCTAACCAATGATTTTACATGTTGGTTGTATTTTGCAGTTATTTTAACTCTGTTTTTAAATTCTTTTATAATTGTTTTATGCTGTATGTTTGGATAGGGGCTGATTTTAATGGTTTTATAATGTATTTTTTATCATGTTCATATTAAATTGTTAGCCACTTTGGTGGTCCTTGGAAAGGTGGAAAGGTGGAATATAAATTTTGTAAATAATAAAATCCCCCCCCCCGGCCTATTCCCTTATTAGGCACCTCCCTCTTCTTCCCTGATCCACAAACCCTTCTCTGCAATTCTCTAGCTGCTCAGCCAATGGCATCCAGAGTCTTTTCTGCCAGTCCCACCCTTCTGTGACATCATGGCAGCTGTCAAGAGTTTTTACCACTACCCCCAACCCCCGCCGGAAGCCAGGGGAGGACCTGGCAGCCCCAACGACCACTGAAGCCTACACTGTGTTACAATGAGGATTGTGAAACATTTTTAATCCTTAAATACTACTGTGTTCCTAGAGACATCCACATTTGTACATGCTTTTATGCAGATTTTGAGAGAAATATAGGGTGGTTGCTAGCTTTTTTCTGATGAGTGGAACTTAAATGCTGATTTGGAACCCCTTTTTCCCTTCTATTAGAAAGAGCCCGGGATTATCTGCATAAAACAGGAAGGTTCATTGTCATTGGTGGAATTGTCTCGCCTGTACACGACTCCTATGGGAAGCAGGTGGGTATATTTGTTTGAGCTCTTCCTCACTGCCAATAAAATCCATTCAGAATAAATCCTGGCAGCACCTAGGCCTGGCTTCTGTTGTTTCTAGCTGAAAAAATACCATTGGTTCAGTGTGCAACTGACATTTTTTTTTCTGCATCTTTTAATAGGCAGAAATGCAACAAGTGTTGCTTTCCCTAGTCATAGAGAAGCAGTAGTGGGAATGGGTACTGAACTTCTGTCGGTTATTCAGCTATTAAAACCACAGATTCCCTGTTAGGCAAAATGGTTGCACCTTTATCTTGGACATTTTAACCAGAGATGCCTTCACAGTTCACTGATAGAATAAACAGGCTAGAAGATGAGTGGTGGGAGTGGGGAGCAATTTGCAAGTCTCTCTCCCTCCAACTCTCAAGAACCTGAGCAGGCTAATTTCCCCTTCTCCCTCTTTCTTCTTTAATGGACCGAACATGCTGCCTGGAGTGTCTTCATCATGCCATTTGGGAGAGGGAGTAATTTTATTTTGGACAGTTTACCTATTTTTCTGCATACCTTTGCGGTCTCCAAGTATGTCAAAAACACCACATTCTCTTTTGGATGGCACCATTGTGTTGCTTTGGGGCATGAGCTACGCTGGTTTACAGCGATAGTGATATGCTGTTATCTAGATGGACCTAGAAATAGTGACAGTAGAAGCAGCAGCAGAAGAAGAAAAAGAGCTGGTTTTTACATGCCGATTTTCTCTACCTTTTAAGTAGAATCAAACCAGCTTACAATCTCCTTCCCTTCCTCTCCCCACAACAAACACCATGTGAGGTAGATGAGGCTGAGAGAGAGCTCAAAGAGAACTGAGACTAGCCCAAGGTCACCCCATGACATTCGTGGCTGAGAGGGATTTGAATTAATCAACTTCCCAGTTGATTAATTAATTAACTTCTCTATCCAGCTATGCCAGAGTGGCTGTTAGGCTTTACAGCCTGAGATCAGTTAGCAACTTAAGTGGAGTGTTTTGATTTGATCATGAAGTCCAATGCTGTGCAACCCTACTTTGCTACTTTTGCTGACGTATTACTATTTTACAGGGCCTGGTCTCCAGCCGACACCGCCTGACAATGTGCCAATTGGCTGTCCAGTCCTCTGATTGGATCAGGTAAGATAGTACATTGCATGGTCATGGCAGAGAACCTGCTCTCTTTAGGTCATGTTAGCAAGATCCACATTGGCCAGCTGGGACTAAAAACAACAACAACACTGGGACGAACATCACAATTAGTTAGATATTCACCTTGCACTGACAGGAAACTCACCACTTGTGTCGGGGACCAGAAGATGCTGCTTAGGATTGGGATAAAAAGAGTACCTTCCATGATCAGGGTGTGTAGGAAATCTGAAGATCAGGACTGAGACATGCTGAGAAAGAAGGGAAAGAGACAAAGTCAAAAAGTGTATAGACAACCCATGAAACAGACAAGAAAAGCTATAAACTGAAGTGGGACAGGTATAGAATGGAGTTTGAATAGGAACCACACATACATTAAAAATTTTCAGGGATGTTTGAGTAAATAGTTACAGTAAAAATACTATCTCAGACGGTAGTTTCACACAAACAAATCTTTATTTGCTTTATTTTACAAAGCTAGTTTATTAATCAGTTTGCAAGATCTGAGCAAGGGTCTTACCGATAGGACATTTTGGAGGTCATTAATTCATAGGGTCAACGCAAGTTGGAAGCCACTTGACAGTACTTAACACACACGGTTTATTAATTAAAATGAATATGTCTGAGAATTCGGGACAGATGGCCATGTTAGTCTATAGCTGTGTTAGACTGTTACAGCAAAGTAAAACAGGAGTCCGGTGGCCCTTTAATGGGGCATGGAAAATTCACCTAATTGTGTGTATGGATGTGCCCATTCCTTAATTCACTCTGCTTTCTCAATTATACAGTGTAATCCAGATTCATGTTTCTCACATTAATTTTTGCTAATGGTGACACTGCATCAATGACTCCGTAGTCTTAGAGCTGAATTCTTGCACATTTTGCCTGATGTCAGAGGAAGCCGGTAATCTTAAAGCTTTGCACAACAGAGTCATTTTCACATGTGAATTTCACCTTGGTATGAAAACATAACGTTTGATAAGACTATTAGAGCTGATCTGTTACAAAGGGAATAAGATATTGTAAGAAACATTCTGCTTGCGATGTAAATGGTGCAACAATGAAAGCCTTCCAATACCAAGAAAATATCTGGCAGATTAATCAGATGAAGGGATGATGATGTCTGCCACCCTGAACTGCTTGGAAGAAGGACAGAATAAAAATGTACTAAAGGTCTTTTATGCATGGGAGTTTTACCTGGGGTTTGATGCTCGCTCGAGCCACACTTTTCTGTTGTGAATTCTAAAAATGCGATGCACCAGCACAATCACCAGCTCAAATCTGGAAGTGTCTGAGTCCCCGCCCCTTGAAAACTCTGTTTTGTAACTGGTTGTGATGCTTACTGTGAGAAAAACGTCCAGTTCCCCTCTCCCCCTGGCGGAAACCCCAGTGCCGTTTTAAAGACCATTTCACAAAACGGAGCTCTTTAAAAAGGAACGGGGTGGGAGGGGAGAAACCCAAGTGTCGTTTTAAAACCCATTTTTATGTGAGACAAATGTCTGCTCAGAAAGAACTCTCATTTGAGTCCATGCCTATCAGGGACTGCCCTGCAACAGATTTAGAGACAGATGAAGACTAGAGCCGGTGTCAGATTCTGCCTGCCCCACCTGCACTAACAGAGGAAACAGCCGATGGTGATTCATTGCCAAGCCAGACTTTAAAGGCACCGGCTGAATAGCAACCTAAGGAAGACCAGACACCGCCCGACCCTGGAACATCCAGAAAGGTGTCAATGGAGCCGGGAGCCAGTGTGGAACAGATGTCTCCTGTGTCTCGTCAGAGGAAAATGGGCCGGATCCTGCTAGAACAGCACCGGTGTTCGGCAAGGCTGCAACAACAAAGAAGGAGCCTGGCCAATGTCAGAGACAGCAACTGAAGTGATTACAGGAGCTGTCTCCCCCAGACAGCTGCAAGTATTTAAGGAGGGCTGAGACAGTAGGAGGCTGTGGAAGCAACGCATTGCAAACCTGCTACGCTCCATTCTGGCCATTGTATACTGACCCGGACTGTTCCTCGACCTTGATAGCTTCTGGATTCCTTGCCTGACCTTGGACTGGTTTGACCTTGCCTCTGACCTTGACCTTGCCTTGATTGACTGCCTTTCTCCCTGACTGACCTTTGGACTGTTGACTGGATTGCGCTTACCCCACCCATTCCAAGTTCGTACAGCTGCCAGCTGTAGAAGCCTCAGCTTCAGAGACCCCGGCCTGCGGCCACGCCTGCTGCAGACCTCTTCCTAGCACCGCGCTGCCACAGCAGCAGACCTGCCCTGGTTGGCCAGCTCAATGCCCCTTGAAACACTGCTTTGTAATTGGCTGTAGTGCTTACTGTGAGAAAAATGTCACACTCATACACCAGCTCCTCTGTCCTGCACTTTGGCTTATGCATGGAGATGAGGACGATTTGACTTGGGCTGATCTCAGGGGAGACCGAAGAATCGGATTTTGACAGCATCGGGAAGACCTGGGCATTGCGAGGGCTGGGCACAAAGTCATCTCTAAGGGATGGAAAACTCCATGCATAACTCCAAGGAACAACCAAGTCCGTCCGGGGGTGAACGTGTGTTTAAAGTACCCATGTATAAAGGACCAAAGTGACAGATAGGTCAGAGTGGTGAACTTTGGAGTGATCTGCCCAGACCTGAATGGCCCAGGCTGGCCCAGTCTCATCAGATCTCGGAAGCTAAGCAGGGTCAGCCTTAGTTAGTGCTTCGATGTCAGACCACTGAGGAAGTCCAAGGTTGCCACTCAGAGTCTGGCAACAGCAAACCACTTCTGTTCAGCTCTTGCCTTGAAAACCCCATGGGGTTGCTGTAAGTCAGCTGCGATTTAACAGCATTCAACCACCACAGATATTTTCCAGAAGGATTTGGATTTCCTATGACTTCAACCTTCTTATCACTAATGTTGATGAGAAATCTAATTAACAGTTGTATCACCTCCTATAATAATGAATGGGATTGTGTTGGGGAGGGGGGGAAGCACTTAGCTGCCTTTAAAATAATGTTCTCCAAAACTGCATGTCATTCTAAATTTTTCACAGGGTAAGGACAAGAATTCAGTTTCTCCAGCTATCAGTGTTTTTGTGCAGAAGGCTTTTGCCCAAGTAATCTATGATGCTGAACTGTGAGGTTCATAACAGCAGAATGACTGGAGGTCATCGAAAACCAGTTTCTTAAAGCTTTTCTGAGTCTCCCTAGAGAGGACTCCATCTGTCTTAGGTCATTTATGCATGGGAGTTTTACCTGAGGTTTGTTGCTCACTGGACCCACACTTTACTGTTGGGAGTCTATGTACCAGCAGTCTCCAAACTCAAATCAAGTCCCCACCCCTTTAAATGCTGCTTCGTAATTGGCTGTAGTGAGAGAGAAAAGTTCCCTCCCCCCACAAACCTAATTGCTGCATTAAAAAGTATTTAAGAACAAAAAACAGAGCAATCTGAAAAGAAGGGGGAGAAATCTAAGCCTAGGTTTTAAAAAGTCTTTCTTCTGCTCAGAAAGAGCTCCCAGGAAGTATTTGAATCCCTGCCTCTGGACATGCTGCTTTGTAATTGGCTGTGAGCGAAACCAAGCTTGCTCATCCCGCAGTTTGCCTTATGCATGAAGATTTCACCCAGGCTGAGCTCAGGGGAGAGAGAAGAATTGGGTTAACAGAGGAACGGGAAGGTCCAGGATATGTGAGGGCTGGCAGTGAGTTCATCTCTAATGGAGGGAAAACTCATGCATAACTCCAAGGAACAACCGAGATAGACAGTAGGTGAACGTGAGTGAAAGTACCCATGCATAAACAACCTTAGAGTCAAAGCTGGACTCCCTTCTACTGTAGCACAAATACACAAGATTAGGCTCATGTATTGAAATAACCTTCAGTGGATGCCAGGGAATATACTTCCAAAAATTATGTTTTGATCAGCATCTCAGAAGTTGAGGATAGCATGAAAGCATGTTATCCTTTTATGTTAAATCTATAATTGGTGCCCTTAAGGAAGGCAATTAGGGACAAATTTTATTCTATGGGCTTATATTGATTTGCAGGCTATACAGAACTCCTGCTTTTGTGTCTGGCATCAGATTATCAAGAGTGATCATACCCAACAAATGTATCTGCAAGACTTAACATTTAAGGCACTGTGAAAAGCTTTTACAAGACTCAGGTTTCAGATCATGCCTTCAGCTTACTTAGATCAAAAGCACTGTAAAATTCTAGCTGAGCAACGATTTTGTGTCTGTTGCCAGGGGGGAAATCAAAGGTATCATATACTGTATCTTATATTGGACATTATATAATGCTCCTACAATGAGGTTTTTTAAATATCCTTGGTCTCAACTCCAATGTGAGGAATACAGCTAAATTTGTCTTTTACTGTCAGGATGTCTTTGCTTGGCCTGTATAGCCTCTAAGATTCTGCCATGGAAATGATTTATTATAATTATTACTTTGAAGGACACCTAAATCTACTTTAATCTGGCCCTATTGATGCTGCACATTTTAATGACTTGGGCCTTGTGGATTCCTGGGTCACTGGATACATAGCATTTTTGTGCGTGATTATTGATGTCATATCCTTTTATTTTGAACAAGTATAACTGATAGGGTTGCCAGCTCCAGGTTGGGAAATAACTGGAGATTTCGGGAATGGAACCTGAGCGAAACAGGGTTTGGGGAGGGGAAGGACTTCAGTGGGGTATAATGCCATGGATTCCACCTTTCAAAGAGGCCATTTTCACCAGGTGAACTGATCTCTGCCACCTGGAGATCAGTTGTAATAGCGGAAGATCTCCAGGCCCTACCTGGAGGTTGGCAACCCTAATAATTGACCAGAATAACTCAATGTAGAGATAGCCTTTCCTGTTTATTCTGTTACTTGGGGAGTGAAGCACTGAATACACTCTGTGTTCTCTACATGCTGCTCTTGTATTTCCAGCGCAATTGCTGTTCACTCGTGCCTCTAAGCGAATACATACTCCAACGATTCACAGCTGGAGATGGTAACTAAAAGGGATGCAATTCATGTCAAGCTTAGCCATCAAAACCATGTTTATTACAGGGCCGTAAATCCTTCTTTGCTGGTACATCTCTTTGAAATGTTTGGTGAACTGTCCATGTCAATGTTACAATCATACAAAGAAATAACGGGGTGGATCTTACCCGTGTTCCACCACTCCACTCCATTGAGCAAAGTTTATTAAAATATTTATACTCCACTTTTCCTTTTTGGCTCAAGTTTGAAGCCTTCTTGCAAGCTAAGGAGTCTTCCTCCAAATTAAGAGGTTCTTCCATTGGAGGAAGACCCACTTAAGCTGAAGGCAGACCACTTGGAGGATGGGTTGGAGCTTCCTCAGTATTACTCACTAAAAGATACTGACAGCTATTGAAAAGAATAAGCAGAGGAATTTGGCACAACTGTATGAAACTCAAAATGAAATATAATACCTGATACAATAAAGAATTCCACTCAATATAAGATGGAGACTAATCTATCAAACAGCTATTTCTGACTGTTTTTGACCCTTCAGAGACAGTTTCGGAAAGGAACAAAAACTACAGATATCTGCAGAAGTTGCGGTAATGGGGCAGGCACCCCCTAGTACCTGGACCTTTGAGGTCTGTATGGAGTGAACATATCCAGACTGGAAGCCCCTTGAGATTATTATTGCCATTATACGTGGACTAAGCACATATAACCCTGGTCCTTAAGTGCCCCATGGTAAAGATGTGCAGCACTTACTATGAAAAAGTTGTTATTGTTCATCTGGAACTCTAAAGATTCTTTAGAAATTTACAAGCAGCTTAAAGAAATGCCATTTTCAGTAATCAAGTGAATTGTTTTAGATTCCCATAGATGCTATATGGAAAGGAACCCCCTGGAATGTCAACAGTTAAGCACAGTAGAAACAGATGTGACAAGGCATATTCATAAAGATAGGCGCCTATACTCACCCAGGAACTGAGCCCCCAGCCTCCAGAGATTTCCCACTTAGACCTCAACATGGCAGTCCAAGGCCTGCCCTTTATCATTCACTACAGCTGCTGTCTTCTGTCAAAGGACTCTTTAACACTTCTAATTCAGTGTGTGTGTTATATGCTGTCAAGTCACTTCTGACTTATGGTGACCCTATGCATTAATGACCCCCAAAATGTTCTGTCGTAACAGCCTTAATCAGGTCTTGCAAACTGATGCCCCGTGGCTTCCTTGATTAAGTCAGTCCATCCCATATTGGGGTCTTCCTCTTTTCCTGCTACCTTCAACTTTTCCTAGCGTTATTGTCTTTTCCAGTGACTCTTGTCTTTTCATAATGTGACCAAAGTATGATAGCCTCGGTTTAGTCATTTTAGCTTCTAGGGAAAACTCAGGCTTGAATCGATCAAGAATCCACTTATTTGTCTATTTGGCAGTCCACTGTATCTGTAAAACTCTTCCCCCAACACCACATTTCAACCCATCCGGTGTAGAGAACAGTGTAGGGATTATCAGAACCCTTCCCATCTTGATTGTTTACTCCTGTTTCCCTGTGTCTTGACTCACTAATGGGAGTGAATAGTTGAGGTACATAAGGGGAGAATCCTCAAAGGACCTCTGTTCATACTAGGGAGCGAAATAACTCTTCGTTGCTTGCTCTTCAACCCTTGCTTGCTTCAAAATATGCCCCCTAATGAAAATAAGCTGCAGACCAAGGATGTAGGGCAAGAGTTCCTAAATGTGTTGAACCTGTGGGCACTTTTGGAATTCTGAAAATGGGTGGTGTGGGTACCCAAAAACGACAGCCGCTTGGTCCCCCACCCCCATTTTGCCATCACAGGTAGTCAGGCAAAGTGCATTCAGCTTCTTCCCAGGCTGGCAAGTCTCTTGATGATGGGATGAATGAAGTTGCCCCAGTAACACTCCATTTGCCTGGAGTGAGTTAACCTAAGATAACCTTTCACGTACATACCTCAAGTTAACCCTGTTTTGTGTGAATTGAGCCCATAGTGACATTATTAGTGAGAGTGTTTTAATTTAATCTGGCTTCTCCGAAGAAAGCTCAGGTGAAGTGAATAGGAAAATAAGAGCTCAGCTGCTAAGAAAATGTCTAAGAAGCAGCCCAATTTAACAGCTCATTACGTTTTCAATTAAGGTCTTGTGCTGCTGCTCAGCCGATGAAGTTTCGATGCTTTCTTTATACAAGCTGAACCTTAAATGGGGGAGGCTTGGGAATTTCAACGCCCTTCTATAGCTGGCGCTCCCTCATCTTGTGAGAGACAAGCGTAAAATCATCAGGCCGCCACCACTTCTGGGAATGACCATGGTGGGATTTGTAAATGAGGAGATGTCATCGGTTTTAGCAAACATGCCGGTGTGGAAACGGCTGGGAAGGCAGCTGTGGGAACTGTTGGTAACTAAGCGGCGTCCCTAAGCAAGACGATAGAAATAAAATAATGGCTTGGGTCCGCTGGTCATGTGCATTAAAGGGGTATGTTTTTCATGCCACCCCCTCCTGCTGCAGCCCAAAATGACCCCTGAAAGGCTGCTCTTGGGAAGGAGATCCCCAAAAAAAGCATGAAAGGGTTGTTGTTTTTTCCGGTTTTCCAGGAGGGAAAAATCAGTGAAAATCAGCTTCTTTTCCATCAGTGGAAATCCTCTTTTGGATGCAGCCCAATCCTTTTAATTGAACCAATATTGATTTTTGTACCCATGTTGGGTGAATTTCTGTTGCAGCCTCTAAAAAAAGTGTTTTCAGTAAGGATTCTCCACTGAGATTTTTGTTTTGTTATACTTATTCCTTTGTTATGAATCTTATCTAAACATTAAGGAAAAACTTGATGAGTAGGTGTAGCATCTTTTATTTTCACAAGTACAGATGTAGCTGATGCATTTTTAGCTTCTTATTTTGTAGCTAGATGTTCTGACTAACAATGACACATCATACACACAATGTACTTATCCAACTGTGTATGTAGATGTGTCATTGTTTGTCAGAACAACAATTAGCTGCTGAACAAAGTCCCACATTGCAAGCTGGGGTTAAGCCAGTTTTAAAAGCTAAGAATTACAGTTCTAAAAATCACAAAATACCAAAACTCCTCTATTAACAACTGTAAAATCAAAACTTGGTAAAACAGAAAGGGGTGGAAGTGGTTAAGGTTAAGATTCAATCCTAAATATTAATTGATTGTAATTTTTTATGAAACACCTGTTATTTCGGATCTCATGACCATAACTATTTATTCCAATAAAGGATGGATGGATGGATGGTCATCAGATTAATTTGCAAAAGCTTGCTTAAAGATATTGGCTTTACGTAGCTTCTTAAAGGCAGTGGGGACAACAGCATGATGTCACTTCCCGGGGAAACCCAGAATTAATGTCACAGCTCTCTAGGAATCAGTGGAAACTCTGTGGTAAAACCCTAGTGTGATGGCATCACTGTGGGGTCATGCTGGCAGTGACGTCATGGTGTCAGCGCACCACCAGAAATGTAAGTCCCTGCTCTCACTATCTTCCATCGGTTACCAGCTGTTTCCAAATAGAATTTCCTGCAGGTGACTCCTCCTGAGGTCTGGAGAATAGCCAAGATTGACACTTTGCTTGTGGGGGAGGGAAGGCAGGTGCCAGGAAATACATTGGTGGGCACCCTAGCACCTACATCATAGGTCTTCTACTAGTGAGTTATGACCAACTGTTGTTACTTCTTAGTCAAGGTGGGACATACCAGCAGCATTACAACTATCTCTTGGATAGAGGAAAGAAGAACATTAAAACAAATTCATGTAGTGGGGAGGGAGAGAGAGAGATTGCAATGGTTAAAGTAATACAGAGAATTAAATCTGTCCTTGTTATAGATCAAGGTTAAAGAATCCCCACTCCCACCCCCAAATCTGGAAGAGTTGAAAGCTGCTGGTCTAAGCTGCTAAGAAAAAGATGTACTAGTCAAAGTTCAGCATTGAGAAGCCACGGCTGTATAACCAAAAATAAAGGGATTGGTTGACTTGGAAGAAACCTGAATGTAGGCTTAGAAGACATTTCCATTAGCATCTGGCTAAATACTTGATAAATTGATGGCTGCAGCTGAAGTTTAGACTGTACATAATAATCAGTGATAAGGCTGGAGTAAATTAGAAAGCTGAGGCAGCAACTTATTTGGCCAATATAGTTTTAATACTGAACGTATCAGAGTAGAATGGGCCACTTCCGCTACTATAGACTCCTGTGTCAGACAGTGGCAGAACTACTATGAAATTAATGAAGTTTAAACTTCAGGGCCCCTAATCCCAGAGGGGCCCTGAAGCAACTGTTTTTTAATGAGTGATTTTTTTCAACAAAATCGATGGGAGTTTTTTTTAAGTGTTCATTATTAAAATAAGGCTATTTTAGTGATGGAATAATAAGCCAATGGATCGAAGTACTTAATACTGACCTTAGAATATGCTCTAATACCCATTTCACATGGCCTGCCCTATTGTTGCTGGTTGCGAAGGGGCCCCCATAACAGTTCAAGCTTCAGGGTCCCTAAAATGTAGGTCCACCACTGGTGTCAGAGGTGAAGCAGTTTGGGAGCACATGAGGCTAAGTGGATGTTGACTTGAGCGTTGATATGAATGGAAGATCACGGGGAGCCCAATGCTCAGGCTATATGTGTAGCAAATAAACATTTACCAGCAGCTAATCATATATTTAAAATATGATATATTCAAAAATAACCAATAATGACTATTTGCAGAGAAGGCCAACTGATTCTTTCTTTGATTTTTCCCCTCACAATAGAGTGGACCCCTGGGAATGTTACCAGGATACCTGGCAGACTACTTGCAGTGTACTCGAACACCACCGGGATCTGATGAAAGTGAGTTAATTGTGGAGAATTGTGATAGATGCTGGGATTAAAGGGGAAGGGAATGATAAGACAGATGCAATTTATTTTAAGGTCAGTATTGAATATCCTTGCTGTCAAAGCCTGGATTTGTTTTAGGCACAGGTTGTTAATATTGGTCAAAGGTCTGACTTAGTGCAGGTAAAAGGCATTTGTTGTTGCATTTGATTGTGTTTGCTGCATGTACGCTTTGGCTAAGTACATTCCACCATACTCTGCTAATACAGCTATGACTACCACCTGCACACACACACACACACACTATTTATTTTTTGGAAAATACAGAGAAGGCTTGTTTTATTAAACATGCTTGCACTGATAAGCTGCCACCCCTTTAGTGCTGTTCAATCACAACCAGCTCATGGCCAGAGAGGTAATTAGCCATTGCCCTCCTCTTCAGGGTCTTCTTGGTGTTCTCCCATCCAAGTACGACCCCTGCTTAGCTTCTGTGCTCTGAGTAGACTGGGCCAATCTGGGCTAATATGGCTAGGGCTGTTGAAAAAAAAAAACAATTCAGTACAATTCGGATCTGGCAAAATCCGGCCCGTTTTGATCCAGGAAATGCCGAAGTCTGAACTCCCCTGATTCAGATCCGGGGAATTCGGCACAAGATTTGGCGTTCCCGAATCAATTTGGCCGAATAAAGGTGGGCGGTGGGTCTTTAAACTGCTCCACGCTGCCTGGGCTGGCAGCGCGGAGCAGTTTAAACACCCCCACCCCCCTTCCTGGGACTCCCGGGAAGGGGGGCGGTGGGTCTTTAAACTGCTCTGCGCTGCCTGGGCTGGCAGCGCGGAGCAGTTTAAACACCCACCACCTGGTTTCCCAAGACTCATGGGAAAGTGGGCGGGGGGTCTTCAAAAGCGGGAAAAGGCAGGTTCGGGGGACGCCAAGCCTGCCGAATTTATTCGGCGATCGCCCAAACTCGCCAAATTCGGCTCGTCGTTTTCCCGCCTTTTTTTGAATTCGGTTCGTCCCGAACTGAAATCTGCCGAATCGGGGGAAATTTGGCTGTTTTTCGGTTTGGGACGAACCGAATCGACAGCCCTAATTATGGCTACTATGAATTGCCCATACTTCGGCGCACAATTTAAATGGGGATTTTGTAGTGTCATCAATTGATGGATACACAATAGATTTTCACCAAACCAGTGAGACCTGTGAAATATTTGTGAATTCTTAACAGAGTGTAAACCAACAAAGTCTGCCAAAAGTAGTTGCAAATTTCCAGCACCTTCAAGATCAAGGCAAATTTCTGAAACTTACAGCCACTGGATTTTCTGAAATTTAACACCCCACTCCTGGTAGATTCTCCATGGAAAAGGAAAAAGACAGGGGAAGTGTTTGCAGGAGTGTTGACTGGAGGAGGCCCAAAACGGATTCATTTCCAGTTGGTCTGATCCCAAATTGATCCAGTAGGCAGACCTGGGAAATCTGATGTCTGAACCCTGTCACTTTCAATCCCTGCTACATAACTAATTAGGCAGCAATCATGTTAATACTACATATTTCATCAAGGCTAGTAATACTCTGCTCCATGAAAATCCAAATTCTATCTGATGAAAGATTCTGCTGTGCAAATTTAGTTTGCATTATGCCAGTCTTATTCCATTCTCCCCCCCCCCGCCCGTGAACACCATCAATCTTTATTGCCATTTTGTTCTGCCATTTTGTTCCTTTAAAAGCTTTCAGGGCAATCAGTATGACTTGTCAGAAATATCTGCACAGCTCTGCATTATGGGAGAATGGATTGGCAGCACCTTTCCTTCTTCAGTGCTATCAGTTTAGTAACTTTGGGTGTAATCGCATGTTATAAGGAACTCAGGGCTGCCACTGAAAATGGCAGCTCCAGGTCAAGTTATCCTTATGCAAGGCCAGCCCAACGTTTTATGCTGCTTGACCCAAATTAAAATATGTAAACAAACTCTTCTTATATATGTTGCGATGACTTGAAAAAAAGTTTTCTTATATTTCTTTTTATCTCATTTTCATTTCATTTTTAAAATTTCAGTAAGGTAGCTGTAGTGCTCTACATAATTATTTGGACTAAATTCTGACTCTGTAAAACATGATCAACCCATGAGCAAACCACACTGGCCCTTTGCCCCCCCTTTCCTCATGTGTGTTCCCCTCATGTGGGCCCAGCAACAATGTGGATACAAACTGTCCATCAAAAAATTGCATCCCCCATCAATGGTGAAGTCACTGCCCACATGAGGTGAAATTGCATACTCAGTTCCTCTCCCCTTCTTTGTGCATTTCCCCTGTATATAGATATGCTGGGTATACAGGGCTTATAATCAGAGGCACTGTAACACAGATTGGAATACCTCTGTGGTTGGACCAGCCATGTTTCTAGTCCCTTCTGTGATATGTTGTACAATTCACATCTGACTTGGGATTGGATCCAGACTAAACCTTCCACTCAAGCAAGGCACTTCTTTCTATGGAACATAATGTTCCTGCCTCCCCTCCCCTCCCCTCCCCTCCCCTCCCTCGCCTGCCGTCCACTGATCTCCCCGAAATGCTTCTCCTGAAGAACAGCATTAGAAGCAAATCAGTGGTCTGCAGCTGGAAGAGGGAACTGGTGGAAAACACCCCACTCCTTTCATTAGTGGAAAATTTAGTGTGGATCTATGTCATTATGCTATGCATTTTTCCGGTTCCCTCTCCAAGTCAAAACTATATTGCTTTAGAAAATGTTTTCTCTCTTTCTCTCTTTGAGAAACAGCTAGACTGAAAATTAAGTAGCTTGGATAGAAAAAAAAAGTAACGCCTAGTATTTAGGATTTGTATAGGACAGTTCCAGTGTTTAAAGCTCACCACGTAGATTTATCTCAATAATCTGTAGAAAAGCTTCCCAAGGTACACTTGTGGTGGTATTCTCATGTTGCAGATGAAGGGCTGAAGCGGAACGATAGTGGCTTTCCAAAGACCACAGGGCCAAACTGCATGTTTGGGTTTTGAGTGAATCGGGCTCCTGCAGCCCCACAGCAACTGCAGGGAATGTCTTTTTTAAAAATAACGGACAGCCCAAATGGGCGCCTGCCTCCCCCCCAGCTGTTTTTCCACATGGAGACTGGGCTAGAGGGGAGTTATCCTGTTTTTACTGCTTCCTGTTTAGTATTTTTAGGGAAATACCTTGGAATTTGGGGGGATAGAGCCTAACGAGTGTAGGGACTTTAGTGAGGTATAATGCCATAGAGTCCACCTTCCAAAGCAGCCATTTTCTCCCTGTGATCTGATCTCTGTTGCCTGGAGATCAGTCGAAATCCCAGGAGATCTCCAGCCACCACCCAGAGGTTGGCAACCCTAAGTATTCTGTACACGTGGAGGAGGAAAATGGCTTGGGGAAGGCAGGAGCCCTCACCCCCCTCCCCATGGCAGCATTCCAAGCCCATTCAGGGTCTCCTGTACCCAAATGAGTAGTTTGACCCTTATTTAGTTCATGGTTAGGTGACCATATTTCCATGAGACAAAAACGGGACGTTGGGGTGGCAAAAATGGGACAGGGGTTATGTAATATTAGTGAAGCTCGATCGGAGCACTTTTTCTGAGAATTTACCCAGCCATGCCTCCATGCAGCATAAGAAATGTCAGAACTGGAGGATACAAAAGTTGGAAGTGTAATGAGGTGCAAAACCGAACAAAATTGACATTTTCATTAAAAAGGCAGGATGGCCGGGAAATATGATAAAACGGGACTGTCCCTTTCAAAATGGTACGTATGGTCAGCCTATTCATGGTGGAAGTGAGGCCTTAATGAGAGACTCCTCACTAGGTTTTCAGTCACTACTCCACACTGGCTCCATGTTGTTGCTTTACTGTGACACTCATAAGTTGTAAAAAGTAGTATTGGCACCACTGTCCTTTTCTCTGGAGGGCGAACAGCAGCTTTGGAAGCTGGTTGAAAATGGCGTGGGGAGGGGGAAGAGGAAAGTGTCAATAAATAAAAACCAGAGAGCTAGCGTTGGAAGGGGAGATGCCAGTGGAATGAAATATTTCTGACTCTTTGCCCCCTCCACAAAGAAGATGGATTTGAGGGGGAGAGCTCTGCATCAGAAGTAGGGTTGGTGATGGGGGGAATCAAGGGAAGGGAAGGTGGAAGGGAAATGGGATATATCCTATTTCCCCAAAATGTCGATGTCAGTGTGCAGTGAAATTTCACGGGTTTTAACCACTTAATAATAGTTGTTATGAAGTCTCCGCTTTACTTTCTCTCCGCTGTAGCCATTGAGTTTTGTGCCAAAGCAAATTATTATGAACACCTTTATTCTTTTCATCGATCCAGCCTGAAAAGCCAGGCAGCCGGCAGCCCATAGTGCCAAGACTAATGGCTGCAGGGAATGTGAGCTGATGCACCATCAATACTAAGCAACGCATCAAAGGCATTGAAGGGGTGGGAGAGCTGTTGTGCACACCAAACCCCAATGCACTCTCACATCCTGCCAGATATAATTTATACACAGACCCAGAATTTGGCTTCTGCTTGGTGTGCAGCTTAGAGCGCACACAATTTTATAAGAAATAGACTTTGGGACAGTCCGTGCTGACCCTAGTGCAAGGCGGTTCTAGGGCAGAAGGGTCACAGGTAACATTTCTAGGGGTTGGTTTCAACTAAACCTTCTCATTTCAGTGCGCTCCTGATCTGGTCCACCCATAGGCAGAACAACCAAACCCACTCTTAAATTTACCTGATACAAGAATTCAGTGGCATTTCTAATGTTTAAGGTCTTGCAAGCCTCCACAAATGCCCTCCACCCCCAATATTTGTTTAGGCAGTCTCCAGACTGGTTCAATTGCTTGGCTTCCTCCAAAGAATCTCAGGTATCTGTCGAGAGGCTCTTTTTGCAAAACAGATTGACTTCTAAACCTGCTAATGCCTATAGCATAACTATCTTCAATATATCCATCACCTCCTATGAGACACTAGAGGGCATGCACTTTGGAGATGGCCAAAATATTTGGTAGCAACAGTAGCAGGGATTCGAGCTGACTCCGCATACGGCATGTGTGCAGTACAGATCTTTGCCTGTAAGGTGAGCAGTTGTATGATGACTTTACTGCCTGGGACTGGCTTTTCAGTTTTGTCAGTGTTGATAATTCACTTTTGAAATCAATGCGTTTACACCTCCTTTTCTATTCCCAATGTGTTATGTCGTCTTTTTGTAAAAACAAACCAAAGACCAAAGGAAAATCAATTAGAATTGAGCTCCCTCTGGTGGCTCATACAAAAACCGTTCACTTTACCGCACAGCACAATTCTAAAAATGCTTCTTTGACTTTTTTTTTTTACTAGAATCCCCATGGTCCACCAATGAATTATAAATTAACAAAGCAAGAGTGCAAGTAACACTTAAGGCATAACCAATATGTATTAAGAGATCCTAATAAGAAAGAATTTGTGCACTGACTAAGAATCTAAATGTTGGTCATAAGAGAGGTAATCAAACAGAAGATGAAGCATAGAGTTTCATGTAGGGTTGCCAAGCAATGAGAAGAAATTGGGCTTGATTTTTAGACAATTGTCAGGAATGCAAAAGGCGATGCCCCTCTGCCCCACCCAGTTTCTACATTAGACTCTGCCATAGACCTATTACAAACCCTCAGATGCATCAAAACCCAGATGCATCTACCTCTTGAACTGAGATCCCCTCTCTGCCCAGACACCAGCATTTAAATACGTTTTTATCCTGCACTTTCTTCAAGGAGTCCAGGGTGGCACGCATCACTTCCCTTTCTTCCTTTTTATCCCCACAACAACCCTGGGAGGTTAGGTTGAGAGAGAGCTTCCTGGCAGAGTGGGGATGTGAACCTGGGTCTCCCACATCCTAGTCTGATGCTCTAACCATTACACCTTTGGCAACGTCTTACTTAGAAGGTGGTGTTTCAGTTGGGGAAGAGGACTCTGGGTGAAGGTAAAGCAAAAAATGATATAGTAGAAGGAGAACAAGAAGGAGAAGAAGAGTTGGTTTTTATATGCTGACTTTCTTTACCACTTAAGGGAGAATCAAACCGGCTTACAATCACCATCCCTTCCTCTCCCTACAACAGACACCCTGTGAGGTAGGTGGGGCTCAGAGAGCTCGAAGAGAGCCCTGACTAGCCCAAGGTCACGCATCTGGCTTCCTGTGTAGGAGTGGGGAAACCAACCTGGTTCACCAGATTAGCATCCACCGCTCATGTGGAGGAGTGGGGAATCAAACCTGGTTCTCCCAATTAGAGTCTACCGTTCTTAACCATTACACCACGCTGGCTCTCTAGCTGGAAGAAAAGGGAGGGGCTATTGATCCAGGGTTGAGCCTCTACTTTTTACGCAGAAGTTCAATCCTTGACATCTCCAGTTAAAAGGCTTAGAAGACTTATTTATTTATTGAGGAATTGTATATGCCACCACTCCAGAGTCCTTCTTGAGGCAGTGTGCAGTAGATATGAAGGACCTTTATCTGAGAACACGGAGGATGAGCACTAGTCACCATAGACAATACTGACCATGATATACCATGGTCTGACTCAGTCTAAAACAATCTCACATGTTCATGTTTTTAAAGAAGGTCACGGCGAGGGACATGTCAAGGAACAGAGATCTCAGAATATTTTAAAGGTGGGGAAACCATTATGAGATTAAAGCCATGCAAATGTGACTAGTGGCCCCTTTTCCATTGGTTGTGTAGGTGCCAATGAGTATATAAACACTGACATCCTATAATTTCTTCTCTTCTCTAGCGAGTGACTGGCTGCATCCTCTCTAATGTCAACACACCATCCCTCACCCCAGTGATTGGACAGCCCCAGAATGAGTCACCACAACCTATCTATCAGAACAGCAACCTTTCCAACAAGCCCACTGCAGGTAGGTGATAGCAGAAGGGAATCGAGCTCTCCCAAGGTGCCTTAAAGTAAGATTGCAGTAGTACATATTGTCAAAACAAAGCTGAGAACTGGAGAAGAGGTAATAGCCACTAGTTAGGGTTTCCAGGTTGTAACCCAAATCCTCTGCAGAATCACAAGAGAAGGCATCCATGGCTTTTCTCCCATGATCCATTTCAGCGGCCCCTTTTCCCATCTGCTCTGAATCACACCTCAAGGCCTGCTTGGTGCAGGACAGCCAAAAGATGCTGGATGAAAGAGGATGGGAGAAGTCATGGCTGCCTTTGTCTGTCAACACAGTGACAGATTTATAGATACAGGGGGGAATCTCCAGGTTGTGACCTGGCAACTCTACAGTGAGTTTGAAAGAGAGCCAGAACATTCAGAAAGCAACTGGAAAAGTATCAACTACTGATAAGAAGCACCTGCATTTAAAAAAGAATAACTTCACTTTGAAAATGAAGTTTTTCATGCAGAACAAGGAGAGGAATTCTGATTCCGCAGCTGATCTGGCTTTTTGTTTTTAATCCTTCTGCTGGATCAGACCTCACAAGCAGGGCCTGAACCCAACCATCCTCCCCCATAGTTCATTCTGGCATCTGTTTGCTCGGAGACACTTCGCCCCCTGAATGTTAGTTTTATTTATAAACGCTTTTAGCCATCTGTCCAAAAATAGACTCAATCTGATGCACAACAATAAATAGAAACAACATAATGAATGATTGATAATCTAATAATAACCTCCTTCAAAACAGCATTATAACTGTATAAAATCCTGCATCATGAAATAACGTAACACCAGCTCCAGGGGGTTTGATCCTGCAAGAGAGATCAGCCTTCCCCATGTTCAGCAGCTGCTGAGGATCCTGTGTGACTCTCAACATATCTGCATTACTCATCCTCTTGATGGATTACACCCTCTTGAAATGGCTGGATGTATCTTTGGATGCTTTTGGGGAGACACATCTTTATACCAGGACCAACAGTTGTTTATGTGTGACCACGCCTGTAGTTAGACCTGGATCGAGGCAATCAGATTTAGCAAGAAGCAGATGGTGGGAAGAGTATAGGCAACGACAGGATGCGGCTGCTATCCCCAAGGCAGATGTTGTTGCTCCAAATGCCCCACATTCTGCATTAAGAGATCTCACTTCTGGAATATAAGGAAGAAGGCACAGCAAACAAAGCTGCAAGTTACAGAAGCTGAGGTGTCAGCCCAAGTCTCACTAGACTGGCTGAATGCAGTCACTGTCCAGGGCTGCTTGGTCTTCCCACAAGATAGCCTCATGCAACAAGAACTGTATTGGAGTCCCTGAGCCCCTCCAGCCCTGCATCTATAAACTTAATGATAGAATGCACATGTGTCTGTGTATGAATGCATGCATATACAGCGTGTCCACTCTTTTCGAAATCTTAACTTACCAAGGCTGCTTTTCATTAAAAAAAAAAAAAACTGTCAGGGGTTTGTTTGCCCCTCTAGCTGTGTGTTTACACGCTTACCTACAAGAAGAAAAAGAAGAGTTGTTTTCAATATGCCAACTTTCTCTACCTTTTAAGGAGAATCAAACTGGCTTACAATCTCCATCCCTTCCTCTCCCCACAACAGACACCTTGTGAGGTAAGTGAGGCTGAGAGAGTTCGGAAGGGTGGCTAGCCCAAGGTCACCCGGCAGGCTTCATGCGTAGGAGTGGAGAATCAACCCCAGTTCTCCAAATTAGGGTCCTCCGCTCTTAAGCACGACACCACGCTGGCTCTCAAGAAAGTTCAATTGAAATAAGAATTACTTACTTCCAAGTAAACATGGCAGGGCTTGGGCTGCAAGGCAGAAAAACTACATTTTATGCATATATTCCCAGTGATGTATACCCAATTATGTTGATGACTTTTTGTCTCCATTATGCAATTCAGGGAATACAATTCAAATGTTGGTGACAATAATATAAATTGCTAAGGAAGACTGATTTGCAGAAATGTTTCAGGCTTTATTTTTTTTTAATTGCTCCTTTCAGCCTTAGGAAAGCCATTACATTGAGGCAAAGTTCTAAGCATTGATCTGCTTCTATCCTGTCATAGCTGCTGATTTTCTCTTATCTTCTTCTCTTTTAGCAAAGTTTTTGGGGAAGGTGGGAGAGAGCCTCAGCAGGATTTGCTGCGTTCGCCCACCAATGGAACGTTTCACTTTTGTGGGTAGGTTACAGAAATACACCCAGCTACAGCTAATTAATGTTATGACCAGGCTTCCATCCATCATATTTCTGCTGTTCTTCCTGGGGTTCTTATCTTAAAGGCCACTGTATGTAAATTGATGTAGCTACCAATAAAGTTGCACCGATATACAATGAAGTAAAAAAAATCATAGTTCTCTCCTGGGAAGTAGGAGAGCTTAGCTAGCGGCATCAGAGCATGTCCTTGCCAGTTGAATTGCTCATGAAGAGGGGTAAAAGTCCCTTATTCCAATTCAGAACTAGTCAGACAAAGTGGACATCCAAACTAAGGTTTAAATAGTGCCTTGTATGTAGGGTTAACAATCTCCAGGTAGGACCTGGAGTTCTCCTGGGATTTCAGCTGATATCCAGGCGACAGAGATCATTTCCCCAGGATAAAATTGCTTCGTTGAGAGGGTGGCTCTGTGGCACTGTATCCCACTGAGGTCACTGCCCTCTCCAAACCCTTCCTTCCCCAGGCTCCACCCCCAGACTAAAGTGGATCTATTTGAATATCTAGCTAATCTAATCTAATCTAGCTAGTTCCTAAACTAGATGCAGCATCACTAGACTGTAAAATCTAATGGAATTCCAGCATATTCTTGAGTTCAGCAGCATATTGGCAACCTATTGATTCCTTGAGTTTGCAGGCCTTAAAAATACTCTTTTTTCTTGTGGCAAGAGGTTAAAATTAATATGTGTATCCGGGGAGCCAGTTCACAGAAAATGCTGCCCTAGGTTTGCCAACCTTGAGGGGGAGGCTGGAGTTCTCCTGGAATTACAACTGATCTCCACACTCCAGAGATTAGTTCCCCTTGAGAAAATGGCAGCTTTGGAGGGCAGACTCTATGGCAGGGGTGTCAAACTCATTTTTTAGGAGGGCCAGGTATGACATAAATGTCACTTCGTCAGGCCGGGCCATGTACGTGTAAACAAACAAACAAACAACTGATTAAATAAATAAATAAATGAAGGGAGGGAGGGAGGGAGGGAGGGAGGGACGGAAAGAAAGAAAGAAAGAAAGAAAGAAAGAAAGAAAGAAAGAAAGAAAGAAAGAAAGAAAGAGAGAGGGAGGGACAGGAAAAAAGGAAGAAAAGAGGAGTGATAAAGAGAAAGAAAGAGGGAGTGAAAGTGAGAAGAGAGAAAAAGAGAATGAAAGAGAGGAAGAGGGGGGCTTACTGGCTGGTGCGTGGGGCAGTGGAGAGTGGCCTGCGCGCCCCGCCGAGGGACAAGGGCGGCTTCCCAGCTGGTGCGCGGGGCCGTGGAGAGCGGCCTGCGCGCCCCGCCGAGGGACAAGGGCGGCTTCCCAGCTGGTGCGCGGGGCCGTGGAGAGCGGCCTGCGCGCCCCGCCGAGGGACAGGAGTGGCTTCCTGGCTGGTGCACGGGGCCGCGGAGAGCAGCCTGTGCACCCCTACGAGAGACGGGCCGCTTCGCAGCTGGTGCGCGGGGCCACAGAGAGCAGCCTGTGCACCCCGACGAGAGACAGGCAGCTTCCCGGCTGGTGCGCAGGGCCACGGAGAGTGGCCCAAGCACCCCATTGAGGGTCAGGGGTGGCTTCCCGGCTGGTGCTCGGGGCTGCAGCAGCTCCGGGAAGCTCACAAAAGTTCAGGGAAGGGGGGAAAGGGGGACTAGTGGCCTTGCTCCACGGGCTGGAGAAAAGCCCTCCGGGAGCCGGAGCCGGCCTGCGGGCCACATGTTTGATACCCCTGTTATACGGTATACCATACAGTTTAGGAGAAATGGATGTCTGTCTCCAGATGCTGCTCCCAGATCTCCAGGAATTTTCTACACCGAAGTTGGCAATCCTATGCTGCGCCCATGTGGGTGTGGTCAGGAGTTCATTAGGAAGATGAAGGATCCCACACCCCTTCCATCCACAGCATCTCTGCTTCAAACCTTCCTCACTCCATGGCCGTTACTGCACCATTCACTCACAATAAATTATCCTCATGGTTGATCCAAGCGGTTTGACAGTGCACTCTAAATTTCTGTCTGCATTGCAGTCTCCTCTCTTCCTCCCGAGAACGTTCCACCATGTCTGCTTCCTCCTAAAAAAACAACCTGTTCCCCTGGGGGAGTGCAGTGTCATTCATGATGCTGTGGATGCTCACCCTCTTCCCCTCCCCCCTTTTTTGGGATTGAGAGGCTGGGCTTTCATGCCTCTGAGAATATTGGGGGAGGGGAAGAAACACAGCTGTTTACAGCCACAGCTTCCCCTCCCCGCACCCTTTTTTCCTCCCCTTTTGCAGGGGCCACCTAATCTAGACCCCAAGCAGCTTGCTTTGAATTAAGTCCTCCTTGCAGAAGAGTGGTGTTTCTTGCACAGTGAAATTCAGTGAAATTCCCATGATCTCATGGCTTTGTTACAGGCGATCAGAGAACCAGAACCACTCACAAATCAAAGGAGGGGGGTTGGTCTAATGATCCAATGCTCCTATGTTCCTTCAGTAGTCAAAATGCAACAACAACAACAAAAATTTAAGCTCAGAACAACAGAAAGCAAGAGGAGAGCAGAGTGGAGGGGGAATTAAGAAGGGAAAACGGAAGGGAAATGGGCAATGCAGAGGGTGTGTTCAACAGAGGGGATGGAGAAATGAATGGCGTCTGAAACGTGACCGCACCTCTAGGGAAATCGTCCTGGAAACAGAGAAAATGTCTTTTAAGTGTTTGTTGATCAAATGAATATTAAACGATTGCAAAACATTTCCAGTACCAAAGAGAGCGAAAATAGTGCAGCCATGAGGAAATGAAACGTTTCATTAAATATTGTAAACTCTTGGTGCGGAAACTGTCCATGGCTCAGACTGGATGACCCAGGTCTACCACCAAGTGGGAGGCTCAGCTCATATTATCAATACTAGTTAGAACTAGGGCTGTCGATTCGGTTCACCCGAACCGAACAAACAGCCGAATTTCCCCCGATTCGGGGGTTTTCAGTTCGGATGGAACCGAACTCAAAAAAAGGCGGGAAAAGGACGCGCAGAATTCAGCGAGTTCGGCAATCGCGGATAAATTTGGCAGGTTCGGCGTTCCCCGAACCTGCCTTTTCCCGCCTTTAAAGACCGGCCCCCTGGCCGGGTTTCAAGGGACTCCCGGGAAAGCGGGCGGTGGGGTTTAAACTGCTCTGCGCTAGTTAGAACACCAAGCAGCCAATATTGTAAGTGAATGAATATAGTTTCAGAGGGTAGTTGTGCTGGTCTTCAACAGAAGTACTAGACTCGAAGGGAGCTTTGACTCTTGAAAGCTTATACCCTGAAAATTGTGTTGGTCTCTAAGGTGCTCCTGGATTCAAACTAATGCACACAATCTCATTTTGGGGAGGATGCTGCCTCATGGTCTTATGAAATCTAAATGCCATTTCTCCCTCCCCCTTCCAGATGAAAATGCAAATCTGGGGACAGTTATGAGATATGAAGAGATTGGTAAGTAAGCTTCCTGCATTGCACAGAAAAGTAGGGCCCAGCTTTACCCAGGAAATGCAAAAGTGAGTGTAGGGTTGCTTTAATTCACCAACAGGGTATTGTACCGGACAGTTGCTTGGTTCCTGCAAACAAGATGGTGCTATGTTTAGGCCTGGCTTATACATAATCATTTATCTACTCACCCGTGGTGAGGAAAAGTTGCCTTCAGGTGACCAAGCGAGGAGTCTTTTGTAATTTGGAAGAGAGCTCATGCTTTGCTTCTTTCAGGCCACTGATAGATCACAAGTGGCTCATATAGAGATGTGCTGGGAGGCAGCCCAGGGGGAAAGTGTTTGCTCAGTTTGCAAAGCTGTAATTCCTCTTGAGTGCAACAGAAGCTGGTGCCCTGAAAATCCAAGGGTACACACACAGCCTTCTGCTAGCTTTGCTCACAAGGCCTTTTCCGAGATGGGAGGCACTTCAACTGAATGAAATCACCCACAAACTCTTGAGTCTCAGATTAATCATCTAATCAGAATCAGCTCTGGATGAAGCGGCCAAATGGATTAAGAGACTTCACATCAGATTAGAGAATTGAGACAGTCAACACAGAGAAGGTCAAGCATAAAAGACAGTCCTCAGGACAGGCAAGCTGTCAATGCTGGGAGTCCTTTGTGCTCAGATTGGACTTCTCTGGGTACGTTCTTGGCACTACTTCATAATGTTGTAGTGAATGCCCAACATTTAATGCACGTGAATGCCAAGAAGCCAGATGAATTACATGGGCATTCAAAAACATTAATATTTTTCCACTTTTCAAACATACTGCAAAGAATACTGACAAATTGCCTTTGAGTATCACCATATATTTGTGTACCTCAGTTACAGGCGATTGAGTTTTTGGGTGCTCACAAAATAAGCCATGGATTGTCAAAGTTTACATGTAATGTTGACTTTCACTGTAGCATTTATATCTGGATGATATCTTATGAAAGGATTGTCTAATATTTCTGCTTCCCCCTGTTGGCCAAAATTAGCAGTCCACAGAAGAAATGTCAATGTTTAACTAAGCCCTCAAAGAGTGAATTCCATACAAATGCTCCAAGGACTTTTTTTTGGCTATCATACAGCCAAGGACTTGAGAAGAGATATAATCAGAAGTTCATTTTAGATACATTTGCAAAAATCTGGTATTGCAAAAGTTATGAGAGGTGCTGAGACATTCACAATGTATTCTCCGTTTTAAGTAACTAATTTAGTAATCTGGGATCTTCAAAGATCACAGTGCCATCCTTAACACTGTTATGTCGTTCTAAGAACACCGGAGTCAAGGGACTTAGAAAGGCGGAACTCTGCTTAGAATGGCACTATTAGTCATTTAAGCTCTCAAAGCATTTCTGTAGGCACTGGATCCTGTTTACACACACACACACACACACACACACACACACAAGCCCCTTTTCTGATAAGATACTGTATAAAAGATGGTCAGAGAATTCCTGCATGTTACGTTGGTTTGAAATGGCAGGGGAAAGGTCTGTGTTTGAACTATACTGACCTTCATTTTTTTCAAATATAAAAGCTCTCTTGCATGTCATTCCTCAGAGTGCACTCACAAGCAGACTTCTTATCAGAAATGAATGCAGGAATCTGCTTTATAGTGAGTCAGACCCTGGGTCTATCAAGGTCAGTAATGTCTACTCTTGATTGGCAATGTCTACTCTTGACTGGCAAGTGGAGATCTTTCACATGACCTGAGCGATACATATAAATAGCCTTCCAACATATTAATGAATGGCGATTCCAGAAGTTCACAGAACAGTCTGGGATCCAGTAATGGTAATCTTGGTCGTTTATGTATGGGTACTTTCACTCACATTCACCCCCGGTCTCGGTTGTTCTTTGGAGTTATGCATGAGTTTTCTGCCCATTAGAGATGACCTTGCTGCCAGCCCTCACAAATCCAGGGACTTCCTGTTCCTCTATTAACGTGGCTCTTCCTTCTCCCCTGAGCTCAGCGCAGGTGAAATCCCCATGCATAAGGCAAAGCATGGAACACGGAAGCTTGGGGGAGTGACATTTCTCTCACAGACAGCACTACAGCCAATTACAAAGCAGCATGTCAAGGGGCGGGGATTGAAATGCTTCCTGCTTCCTCAGAGTTCTTTCTAAGCAGAAGAAAGAATTTAAAAAACAAGGCTTTTTTTCTAAGGAACCCCCCTGGTTTTTAATTTTAAAAACAAGGCTTTTTTTCTAAGGAACCCCCCTGGTTCCTTAGAGAGCTCCATTTTTTTAAAATGCTTTTTTTATGCAGCAGTTGGGTTTTGTGGGGGACACACATTTATCTCATAGTAAGCACTACAGTCAATTACAAAGCAGCATTTCAAGGGGCAGGGACTCAAATGATTCTTGATTTGAGTTTGGAGACTGCTGGTGCATAGATTCCCAACAAGAAAGTGTGGGTCCAGCCAGCAACAAACCTTAGGTAAAACTCCCATGCATAAGCGACCCTTGTATACATGCAAAGACACTTGCACATGTATAGTGGTACTGGGGTTGGGGCATCCCATGACTGAATGAAAACAGAATGTGAGCAACATCGCTGTGTCAGAGATTCATCTTTTCTCCTTTCTTTGGATGTCTCACTTCAGGTGAAGGGGAGAGAATTTAGGTCAAGACTGACCTATGGGCAGTAATTGTTGTCCACAGATCTGAATTTTTGCATCCTTTTTTTGCAGAGCTTCGAATCTTGCTGCTTTGTGGCAGTGACTTGCTGGAATCTTTCTGCATCCCAGGGCTATGGAATGAAGCAGATGTAAGTAAAGATGGCTACGGAGATGGATGCATGCTGCAACCTGGACTTCACCTTCCCTTTCTTTGCCCTGCCATTTGATCATTCTCCCTCCATTCTGTTTTCATACATCTCAGCAGCCCTTTCATTCAGCAACACATGCTCTTCAGGAGGCCTGATTCCCACCCCCCACCAACATCTCCAAATACCCCTAATGATTGCCTGCTACTCTGCTTCTCTCTGGGCAAAGCATCTGTCTTTTTCCAGATACAAAGTACCTTCCATAGTTGGATGGAAGAGCAGATTTCAGCAGGTACAGCTTGTCAAATAAGCAAAGTACACCATTTCAGATTTAATTAGGGGGAAGGGCAGGATGATCCACTAGAAAATTTTCAGACCTGGAACATTTTCCACCTGCAGAATGTGGCCTTTTATGTACTGGTTGTTTCCAACACTAGAAACATTTGTTTTCAATATGCATATATTTTCCAACCTTTAAAAGTCGCCTTGCTCTCCTCTCACATTTTCCCTGCA
Organism: Euleptes europaea; assembly: GCF_029931775.1. Taxonomy (NCBI): domain Eukaryota; kingdom Metazoa; phylum Chordata; class Lepidosauria; order Squamata; family Sphaerodactylidae; genus Euleptes; species Euleptes europaea. The sequence goes on along the minus strand of NC_079313.1, from coordinate 27,024,410 downwards.
TTTTGTGAATGCTGTTTTACCCCCAAGTTTAATGTCTGCCTCGATCCCAAATGGAATGCTGGTTCTGTGTCGATTCTGGATTTTCTCCCTATGCCCATACTCACTTCTCCCTCCCACTTGTCTTTCCCCCTCCTCCAACCCCTCCCATTGAAGCTGGAATACTATGAGGCTGCTTATTGGTCAGTTTCACAGTGAATGTTCAGTTTCAGGCCTCAGCCTGATCAAATAGTGTTTTTTTTTTTCATTTGAGACTAGCGAGAACGGTGAAATAATCACAAACCACCTGTGCAGGTGCTTATTTGGTCAGTTTCACAGCAAGTGTTGGTCAGTTTCAGACCCCTGTGCAGAGTGATTTCAGAAATCGACTGCAAATACTGTGCATTGAGAGAGCAGCATATCCAGTGGAAACAACCTGTGCATAAAAGGCCTTGTCCTTCCAACCCCCCACCCCCGCAGCCCCAAATGCCCCCTGAAATGCAGTTTCGGGGGGGGGGGCAGGAGGCATTTTGGGCTGCTATGGGAAGGTGGGGCAAGAAAGTTGCACTCAGTGGGAAAAAAACAGTCTGCGCACAGAAACACTTTAGTGGATCCAAGCCATGGCAAGGTTCTGAGGGCCCATTCATGAATCTAATCCACAAAAATATAGGGAAGTTTAAAAACAGGAATTGTTGTTATGCCTCAGAGTAACTATAGCCATGTTAACAATATGTATGAAGCTGCTTTATGTGAGCCAGACTAACAGTCCCTCTATTCCAGTATTGCCTACTTTGATTGCCAGTGGCCCTTGAGGGTCTCAGCCCAAAACCTGCTCCTGTCTGGCTATTTGGAATCCAAGCTGTAGATTCCGGAATCTGAACCTGGGCCACCGTGCATACAAAACATGTGCTCTGGCCACTGAACTACAGATCCAATGGGTTAAAATCAAATCAGAAGAGTTTCCATCTAAACATTAGGAAGAATTTTCTAACAGTTAGAGCGGTTCCTCAGTGGAACAGGCTTCCTCGGGAGGTGGTGAGCTCTCCTTCCCTGGAGGTTTCCAAGCAGAGGCTAGATGGCCATCTGTCAGCAATGCTGATTCTATGAACTTAGGCAGATCATGAGAGGGAGGTCATCTTGGCCATCTTCTGGGCACTGGAGGTGTTGGGGGAAAGTTGTTCGGAATTTCCTGCATTGTGCAGGGGGTTGGACTAGATGACCCTGGTGGTCCCTTCCAACTCTATGATTCTATGATCCCTCCTCAATAGGTTAGGTAACTCTTTTTTTTTTTTTAAAGCAAAGGGATTTTTTTACCTTGGCATCCATACATCCCCAGTACATAGGCCCATTCTGGCATGTAGAAATACTGGGTTCTTCAAAGATGCCTGCAGTACTGGCGGGGGGGGGGGGGGCATTCCTCAGTGGCCCTCCTCCATGCAAGTGAAAAAAGCTGCCTCTACCAAAATTCCCTCCTGTAAGTGTGGGAGACTGCTAGACCTTTGCACCTCATCACCCTGGGTGGAGCGTGACTTTGCATTTGACTTGCCAAATCATTGCCATTTAGATCACTTGTCCCTGTCATTTTCTGAATAACACAAAGAAAAGAATAAAAAGAGAGACTTTGGTCCCACGAATTTTGCAACCCAGCCAGATCTATTTTGTGTTCTGTTTACAAAAACTCTTCTTAGTTCTGTAATTCTTTCATCACTCCTGTGTGAGGCAGAGTGGCAGAATCGTCTTAGAGATGCATCTGCTTAGCGCCGCTGGATCCAAGGGTCCATTCTAGGGACCTTTTGAAAGCTTCCATTTCAAACCCTTTCCTTTAGAAAGAAACTGCCACATAATTTAGCCCTAAATTTAGCATACGGGTAGAAAGAACCTTACAATACCTAATATGGATAGAACTGTTTCTATGACACTGCAGGGAATAAGGAATGTGTGTGTGTGTGTGTGTGTGTGTGTGTGTTTTAAAAACCTCAGCATGCTATTTGTTCAACAATAGCCACAAAAACCTTCCCCTCTCGCCTTGGGATGCAAGAGCCATGAAGTCAGCTGAAGCACGAAGCCGGAAGTCATTCTGCAAACGGAATGCAAGGGGAATTGTAATCAGCTTTGCGCCAAAACAAGAAACCCAGAGGCTGCAATCAAAAATAAAATTATACGAATCGATGAACTGTATATAAGTTTGTGTAAACATTTGCTTGATTAATTTAGCTCTTGCAGAGTACTGCCATTCTTGCCAAATTTGAGATTACTCAGCAAGGAATTATGTGGGGGTGAAGGAAGAGGAGACACATCTAAGGCTCATGTCACATATTACTTGTTTTAGAGGTACAGCTAAAAAAAATTAATATCTAGATAGCTGAAAGGTTATATGATTTATGGGAAGGAACTGCAGCTTTTCTCTAGGTGGGAAATAAGAATCCAACAGTAGGTATTGTAGCGCTGTCTCCCGCAGAGTTCTAGGGTATGAGTGGCACCTGTATCTAGGCAATTGTTGCAAAATAGAGATTTGCACAGAGATGAGAGGGGAAGTAAAATATCTTCCCCATAGTGTGTTAGAAGTAGTACCAGTAGGACTAGGCCTGGATTGGAGAAGGAGGAGGAATCAGAGAGGGGAAAGGGGTAGGTTAAGTGATGGCCATGGTTGCATACGTGCCGGCCAGCAGGTGCAGATTTGCACCAACCTGCACCTGGCATGTCATGCCCAAACTGCGGGATGCTTCAGAGATTCCTGTGACCAAGGAAGGGTCTCCAAGGATTGTGTTGACTTCTCTGAGAAAGAGGGAGAAGGGCTAGCTGCCAAGCTGAAAACAGAGCACACGCTTGTCAAACAATTCTCCCTCTTTATGGCAGAGGGAGAGAGGAGGAGCGTTTGCAAGACAAAGAGGAATGCAAGCAGGGTGGCCAACCTCCAGGTAGTGGCTGGAGATCTCCCGCTATTACAACTAATCTCCAGGCGATAAAGATCATTTCAGCCAGATAAAACGGCCGCTTTGGAAGGTGGATGCTATGGCATTATACCCCACTGAAATCCCTCCCCTTCCCAAACCTCTTCAAGTGCCACCCCCAAAATCTCCAGGTATTTCCCAAACCAGAGCTGGCAACCCTAGTTCCATGAGACTTACTACCCACTAGCATAACCAGCTGTGGCTTGAGAAATTCCTGGAGATTTGGATGCTGTGTCTAGAGAGGGTGGAATTTGGGAAAGAAATGTAGTTAGGGTTGCCAGGTCCCTCTTCACCACTGGCAGGAGGTTTTGGGGGTGGAGCCTGAGGAGGGCGGGGTTTGGGGAGGGGAAGGACTTCAATGCCATAGAGTCCAATTGCCAAAGTGGCCATTTTCTCCAGGGGAACTGATCTCTGTCACCTGGAGAACAGTTGTAATAGCGGGAGATCTCCAGCTAGTACCTGGAGATTGGCAACCCTAAACGTAGTAGAAGTTATGATGCCATAGAGTTCACTTCTTGAAGCTGCCATTTCCTCCAGGGGAACTGATCTCTGTTATCTGGAGATTAGTTGTAATTCCAGGAGATTTCCAGCCCCCCCCCCCCCAAGGTTGGCAAACAAAAAACATTCATGCAGATTTCAAGCAGCCTTGGTGCAGTTTTCATTTATGATAGTTTGGTGGGAAGGAGTGGAGGTAACTTCACCTGCTTTCTATTTTTCTGCAAATATAAGGAGTCTTTAACTGTCTTCAACTGTCAATTCATGCTTATTCCTTCCCTTTGAGCCCCCAGTGTCACACCCTCATGCTCTGCGTGCAAACCTCCACCTTTGCATATAGATATTGCTCTGATCTTTGTTCCAGTTGTGTCTGTGTGTTTAATATGCACATGCACCCTGTAGCCTGTAGTTTTGAGACAGAGTCATACTTTTCGGAGGTCACTGGAATGAACAGCAGGCAGAGGATGTGGAGCCGTGCTCCTATCAGTAAAGACGGAGGTTCCCAGGATTACCGGACAAAGAAAGCACAGATAAAACCACAAGGGAGGCCTGGCAGGGATGGTTTCCTTCAGCCGAATTTCCAGCCAAGCCAGGAAACAAGCTTAAAACTCAGGGATAAACTTGCTAACGCGATAAGGGAAAGGGTTTCCCCTTGTCCCCTAATCCCCCTGGATTAAGAAGAAAACTTCAACTTCCTACAGGAAATTCAGTGCACAATGGCCTCGGCCATTCTTTGAGTACAGATTCCGGAGCGAGGTTACTCCAAGTGCTGAGTCAGCAATCAAAGCCTTTCCTTCCTCTTGCCCCCCTTCCTGTCCCCAAAATCCTGTGACTGGATAAAAACTACCTTGATATGGGCCTCGGACCACTTCCCCCCACCCCACACACAGTGGTTATTATCTGCCTCCCAGCCCTTCCTGTCTCTGCAGAGAAGCCAAATAACCCAGCCTGCAGTAACTCTAAAGCCACTGATATGGAATTTGCCTACCTTTATATGTTGAGTACTGCCAGATCACTAGGGTTAACAGCTTTTAAACTGGTCCTTCCAGCTGCCCCATTTAATATCAGTTTGAACTGCAAGCAGTCATCAGGTGATATTAGGGTTGCCAGGTCCCTCTTAGCCACCGGAGGGAGGTTTTTGGGGTAGAGCCTGAGGAGGGTGGGGTTTGGGGAGGAGAGGGACTTCAATGCCCTAGAGTCCAATGGCCAAAGTGGCCATTTTCTCCAGGTGAACTGATCTCTGTCAGCTGGAGATAAGCTATAATAGCAGATCTCCAGCTAGTACCTGGAGGTTGGCAACTCTAGGTGATATTATTTAACTTCATGTCATGAAATGCTTCAGCCACCCATTTCCGCTCATCCAACCTCTGTTAAAGGTAGGACTCTTCCCCCACCCCGACCCCATCCAGTCAGCAACCTTGCAGATCAGTGGTTTTTCCTCCATGCATACACACTTCTACATACCTTCTTCAGTTCCAGAGGTGAATCGCACCCTTAGCACCCCACCAAGAAACAGAACACAGGGTGAGGATGTGACGATGGTGTTTTTAAGCTATGCAAACGGGCTTGTCTCAGTTCTTGTTTAATTTCAGTGGGGCAAAGGATTCAGGCTGAATGGGGCATCTGAGTGCAGGGAAACCAAAACTTGTCCTAGGATGACCTGGCCTCTCTACACAGTGGTGTGTGCGTGTGCTCACGCACACATGCACTATATGTTTGCTCTAGGGTTGCCAGGTCCCTCTTCACCACCGGCGGGAGGTTTTGGGGGCAGAGCCTGAGGAGGGTGGGGTTTGGAGAGGGGAAGGACCTGGCAATGCCATAGAGTCCAATTGCCAAAGCGGCCATTTTCTCCAGGCGAACTGATCTCTATCGACTGGAGATCAGTTATAATAGCAGGAGATCTCCAGCTACTACCTGGAGGTTGACAGTCCTAGTCTGGCGTGTCCCTGGACTTGCCCACCATTTCATGAAGTCTTACAAATATAGTACCGGTATATGTTACCCTTCGTGGGAACTAATCTGTATCCAGCACTTGGAAATTTATTACTAAGATGTGCAATATAAGAGGAACATGCTTGAAGGACTGATGAAGAATTCAATTGCAAAGAATTTGAAACGGCCGTATCCTCCATGAAGTTATTCCTTCTTGAATATTTAATATCTGTTATAATTGCTCACTTACCTGCATGAAACGAATACAGAAGAATGATGTGTATACTTTGAGAGACATTGCACTTTTGAATTGAACTGCTCCTGGTCACCACCATCCTTGAGATGGTTCTGTATGTTTGTGCATGGTATATTTGTATGTGTGATTCATTTTGTGTATTTATGAGTGCGTATTATATTAGACACAGTAGCATATAAACATTCTTTGCACTTATATGTGTTTTTTGCTCCTGTACTGATTTCCTAATTTCCCAATACTAGTACAGTGGTGTCTATTTTCTCCCCCACTACCTGGAGGTTGGCAACACTAGTTTGCTTTCATAGTATTCTGCATTCTACACCCCGGGATCTCTCCCTCCCTTCAGCAACTCCCCCCGGCAGTCATCATTTTAAACATTTTGCTACTTAAAGCGAAAATTGGGTAGACAATCTGGTGGGGGTGGATGGCCTCCCCTCACTGCTTGTGGCCTGTTATGCCATGTTCTGATCATTGGAAATTCTTTGTTCCATCACACACCTGCTCTGTGATTGTAGCTTAGAACTGGGTTTCAGAGACAGGAAGCTGGACTAAATAGCTGGGTATTCGATTCTAACTCTGTGACTGCATCGACACTATGAATTAATATCTGTTCTGTTCCAGTGTTCACTGTCATGGCTTCCTCCTGAAAACTATAGCAACACCATTGCTCCATGCTCCCAAGGATAATTCTTAGGTTTCACTGGCTGAAGGGCTGATTCACACATTATAAAGTCCACAGGGAGCCACACGGCTGCCATGGATCAGATGTGCACCTGGAGTTCGATGCTGGGAATTTGGTCCCCTGGCTCACAGAGGCCAAATTCAGGTTAGGACCACAGCACATTGAAAAATGGGTCTTTCCTGCCCCATACCATGCCACTTTCCTTATCTGAAATGGCCCTGGGGAGCTCAGTGGAGAAACCTATGTGTACTGATAGCTATACATAAATTTCCCCAGTATGTAGGGTTGCCAACGTCTAGGCGGTGTCTGGAGATCTCCCACAAGTTCAACTGTTAATAGAGATCAGTTCACCTGGAGAAAATGGCCACTTCGTCAATTGGACTCTAAGGCATTAAAATCACTCCCCTCTCCAAACCCTGCCCTCTTCTGGCTCCAGCCCCCAAAATCTCCAGGTATTTCCCAACCTGGAGCTGGCAACCCTACCAATGGGAAAGATTACTAGGTCCTTGGGCCGTTTCAGGTTGAGAAAATGGGGAGGGTTGAAGCTTTTTCCCCTATGTACTGTATTTTTAATTAAAATTGGACCCCTCCTCCATGGGCTGGGGAATTGATTTCCCAGCACAGAATTCCAAGTGCACGTCTGTTGACAGCCCACATGCCTGCCCTGTAGACTTGTGGCATCAGTCCTGAGGAAAGGGAATGACTATTAAACCATAAATATATAAATAAACTAGTAAATGCATAATGTAGATAAATCCTATGAGTCTGTAATTGCTGTCTTTCCCAGACTTTCTGGAAAGATGAGCAGGAGAATCCAGATTAGGAAGCATCCTGATATAATCCATTGTTTGAAGTGTATCTTTACTGCAAACCAGTGACTCAGAAGCTGATTCAGTTTCATTTTCTTTCAAACGAGTATTTCCCCGTGGTTCTAAAAGAGCATTCCTTTTGCTTTGTGACAGATGGAGGTGATTGTGGGGGACTTTGGCATTGTTGTCGTGCCACGAGATGGTGCCGACACAGACCGGATCATGAACCACTCCTCAGTACTCCGCAAGTACAAAGTAAGTGCCTTTGCGTTATTACTGGACTTCCTCTTCACCCCCTGCAGTATTCTCTTTTTCCAGTTCTCTCAATGACGAAGAGGAATGATACGTTTTGCCAGGACCACAGCATGCTTTTTTTTTTTTGGCATCCATCCGCTCCTGCCCATCTGTTTTGATGGCACTTTTGGGTCAGGCGACTCTTTAGAACGATAACTGGAACCATAGTGGTATCACGTAGCAAAGACAATTTGCTAATGTTACCAATGCATGCTTTTAAATTGTCAAAGGAAAATAGCAGTGCTGCATGAATATTAAGAGAGCTTCCATCCACGAGGATAGTTTCAGAGGGGAGCCACATTGGTCTGCAGTAGAACAGTGAGATTCGAGTCCAGTAGCACCGTAAGAGACCAACAAGATTTTCAGGGTCTGTCCAACGTTTATATGCTTTTGAGAGTCAAAGCTCCCTTTGTCGGACAAGAGTAGGAATGGAGATCTAAGTGTTTTTATCCCAGTCAGAAGGTGAGAGGGGTGTTGTAAAGAATGTTTGTTAAGGTACAATGAGGGGGGAAAGTGGTTCAGTTGGTTCATAACGCTAATGCAAAATTTCCATTGGGCAGAATCTTTATTTGCCCTACAAGTGTCCCTCCGTCCACATTAACAACATCATCATTTTATTTATTACGATCAAAGACCAGCTTACATTAAAAAAATCATAAATAGTTAAAATAATGTCTAAAATTTGATCAGCTGAAAAAAGAATTTAATTATAACGGCTCTTAATAAAATAGTCTATTTATCATGCGGAACATTATGACATCTTCTTCTGCCTTATTGTACATGCCCTGGCACAAACTCTTGCAACCTGGTAGGTAATGTCATTCACACGATCATCTAGTAAAAGAGTAGTATAACTATCTCTAGCTCTGTCTGGGAAGCTAGCCAAAATTGGGTTGATAAGGATATTGCAAATATCTTGATCGAATGAACAGTATAAAAGAACATGTTCCACTGTTTCCACCGTTCCAGATTGACAAGGACAGAGGCGAAATTCATAATGGATACGGGCATATCTGCCTTCAAGAAGAACAGATGAGGGAGGGCATTAAAACAGGCCAAAGTAAAGGCCCTCCGATGCTTAGGATAGTCTAAAACATAAAGATAATTTGCGGGAGCATTAACAATTGTGTGTGTGTGTGTTTGTTAAGTGCCGTCAAGTCGCTTCCGACTCATGGCAACCCTATGAATCAATGATCTCCAAAATGTCCTATCCTTAACAGCCTTGATCAGATCTTGCAAATTGAGGGCCATGGCTCCCTTTATAGAGTCAATCTATGTCTTGTTGGGACTTCCTCTTTTCCTGCTGCATTTGAATTTGTATTTTCTCAGCTACATGTCTGATTTCACTCTCTGAACTCACGTGTGTCGTAAGGTATTTACAGTTAGGAGTGACCTGACATGAGGAAGGCCTGTGGTGGGGAACAATTCTTTCTCCCCCTTTTTTTACTTTGACCATATTTGAAAATCTCTTGGGTAGTGACACATTTGTTTGGAAAATGTATATGCCATCTCCCTAGAGATCCGCTTGAGGCAGCTCACAACTGAAATAATACAACAAAACTGAAAAGGCCATTAAAAACTTGCTGTTTTTGAACTCTGTCCTACTAGTTAAGGGAGAAACAGCCATGATATTATGTGCCCTTTGCTGCCACCAGCCATGTCAAATCCCAAAACTACTAATGTAACTAATAAGTGTGAATATAACCTGCCTTAAGGAAAGTCGAGAAATAAACCAATTTAGATACCTGTTTTACTTCTAAGCTTTTAGTTCTTTTGAACGTCAGCCAAAGTTTCAGATGTTCCCTCCAAAATACCTGTTGATTTCCCATATTTTCTTAAAACTGAAAAAATAGAATGGGCAAAATGAACACCATGGGGAGGGGGTTTCTATCATAAGGGGGCCACCGCTAAATAACCCCTCTTTGTTGCTTGCCAATCTGACCTCTGACAGAGGTGGCATTTTAGAGCAGGGCCTTTCCTGTTAATCTTCTAGCATGGGAAGGGGCTTATTTCAATGTCCTGCTATTGGTTTCTCCACAGAATAATATCCTGGTTGTGAAGGATGACGTGAATCACCCCATGTCTGTCGTCAGTTCAACCAAAAGCAGGTGCGTGAATCGGGGAGGGAGGCTGTTAGTAGAAATGAGGCACAAACCCCCCTCTGAGAGAACATTTGCACAGAGAAACGTTTTTTAGGGCAATAGCCACATAATAATTTATCTTCTGCAAAAACAAAATAAAAAAGGAATGAGGTAGGATTGCCATGTCAGAACCAGAAGTTATATGTTTCTTTAAACATCTGCAGTTGGGAAAGGATGCATTTGTGCCTCCTCACAGCCTGATTCCGTCCCCCCACGTCCTCTTATTCACTTTTTCCTCCTACCTCCCCTAGGCATGTGGGGGCAGAACTACAAGAGATGCCAGGAATCCCATGTTTCCAGCACTCCCCCCGCCCATAAATATCAGGCAGGTGGAGTCCCAATTCCAATCACGACTGAGGTGTAAGCAAAGGGAGAGGGGGCTAAACCCCCTCCTTGCGAAACTGAAACGGGCCCCCGGAGCTGCTGTTTCCATACTGGTCCTGGATTGGTACCTGTCCTCTACTCTTGGGGGTAGTTTGAGAGTCCCTTCTGCTCCACTAGTAAAGAGCAGGAGGTCATTGGTAGGGGCCTTTGCAGAAGATGCAGATGTGTTAAAGAAGACACTGTCCAGGTTGATGTCTGACAACCCTAGAACACACGTTAATTTGTTTCATTTCTGAACTGGCGGGGTAGGGCAGGTTACATAATTTCAGTGAGGTCCATCCAGTAAGTTTCATCATTTCAGCTGGGTCAGTCTTACCAGGTCATTTATCAATAAAGCTGGCCAGAGAAAACATTCATTTAAATCAGTGGTTCCCAACCTTTTTTTGACCAGGGACCACTAGGACTTTTTTGTTCGGTGCAGGGACCCCAAGGTTCAAAATAAAAATTCTGAGAATTTGAAAATAAACTTTAATCATAACTGTTAGTTAAACATTAAACTTAGAATAATATTTGAATATATATTTTTATAATAGAGAACTTTTAATTGAAAATATTAATTTATTATGGGTTTAGAACTTTGTTTCGCAGACCTTAATTTAGTTCTCGCGGACCCGTGGGGGTCCATGGACCCCTGGTTGGGAACCAGTGATTTAAATGCTGAAACATTGACCAGTTTTTCCTTGCTTTCTTCCACAAGTACCAAAGAAGGCTGTGCAGGCTGGTTTACACCAACTGCAAATCATGAATTGCCTCACTTGCAGTCAGAAGTAGTACAGTATAGACTGTTTTCACCCGTGGGACCTATGTGGGCAGCACCTCTTTGTGGACAATTTGCGTTGTCGTTAACAACAATAAACATTAAAACAACCCTTTCCCTATCCCATTCAGCATAAGCCACCTGGCTGGGTTTATTGTTACGTCATCTGTTCTGAGGAGCACAGGTGCCTAAGGCAGAGTATCCCAGCCCCCCCTGCCATAAACACATCCTTAGACCTGCCCTTCGCTGTGTCCTTCCGGGCTCTTGTTCTGTCCTTTTCCGCCAGCCAAGCCCTCTCTTCCTAGAAGCAGATCATTGACCCACCTCTACATGCCCAGGTCCAATCCTGGGGTGGGACTATGGCTCAGTGGCAGAGTGTCTGTTTTGCATGCAGAACGTCCCAGGTTCAGTCCCTGGCATCTCCAGCGAAAAGGGTCAGGAAGATGGGAGCGACCTCTTCCTGAGACCCGGGAGAGGCCGTGGCCGGTCACAGTAGACAGTGCTAGGCCTTGATGGGCCAATGGGTGGACTCAGCACAAGGCAGCTTCACGTGTTATGTATGTGTCATTCCTAGGGTTGCCAGCCTCCAGGTGGTTACAATACAAAATAGGCACCTCCGTGCCAGTACCAATGGTTAGAAAATCTGCAACGGAGTCTTCAGTACAAAAGTAGCAAAAAATCTTATTGGTGCTTACACATGTAACATCAACAATACAAGAGTGAAAGATACATATAAGAACGGTCAAAGTTATATACAGTATGTACAATCTAAATAGGGTGCAGTCTCAGTGCACCAATTGCCATGTTCATTCAAGTAAATGTTGTATTTTCTTCAAAAAGTCCAATAATAGGTACTATCCCAAAAGCACACTTTTTGGGAAAAGGTGGGGGACGGCCGTTTCAAATCTTTTCTTCAGCCCCAAACAGTAAACATATCCAAATCGTACCCAATAGTCAAATCTTTCACTCTGTTCTCAGTTCCCCGAGGGATACTCTAAAGTGAAGCCCACTATTACAACTGATCTCCAGACGATAGAAATCAGTTCCCCTAGAGAAAATGGCCGCTTGGGCAACTGGACTCTATTGCATTGAAGCCCCTCCCCACTCCAAACCCTCCTCAGACTCCACCTCCAAAATCTCCAGGTATTTCCCAGCTCGGAGCTGGCAACCCTAGTCATTCCTCTCCCCGCTTCTGTTTCTTGCAGACTGGCTCTTCAGCACGGCGATGGACACGTTGTGGATTACCTGTCCCAGCCAGTCATTGACTACATCCTCAAGAGCCAGCTGTACCTGAATGCCTCTGGCTAGCCCCTCCGCCCTTCCTTGGCACTGCACTGAGGCAGACCCGTCACTCAACTTTCCTGCAGTCGTTCATCACATTCCTTTCTCGTTTTTCTTTCTCACTGCCTCTTGCGTGCACCTGCCTTTTTCACTCTGACTCTGATGTCCTGTTTCTGTACCCCACCCCATGCAGGGAAGTGTAGCATACAACAGCCAAGCAAATGAATACCCAGCCCGTAATCCCCTTTTCCCTGTCCTTGGGAGGGAAAACAAAAGCAGGTACCATGTGCCTCAAGGGGATGGCTTTGATGTGTACCTTCCCAGCATGCGTTTGGGGAAGCAACACTGTCCACCTTCCCAGCATGCCTTGGGAGCCAGGAAGGTTGTTCTTTTTTCCCATCCCATAACCCATCAACTAAATAAATCTCAGCGGGTCTTTTTTATTTCAGCGCTAAGACCCCCTTTTTTTGCCTTTTATTATTGTGATTTGCTTTGTTTAAAAGAGAATGCAGTTGGCAGAAGGGGAGTCTAACCCACTTGGTATAGTGCCCGGACTTTTTCAGTCAGTCGTGGAAGAATTTAGCCTTGATTTTTTCTTTTTCTTTAAGTGAAGCGGCCCAGATTCTGGACACTGTCATCTGAAGCAAAAAAAATAAAAATAAAATAAATGAGGGAGGGGGTTTCCACTGGAGAGAGGATGTGAGAAGGGCAGGAAGTAGCCTTGTTTCTTATACATTTGATTGTTCTGGTTGTAAATAAATACTAGTTTTAAGGGGAGGGTGGATTTTAAACGGGGTTTCTGTAGTGCTTTAGAACCTTTTAAAAAGGGAGCACTTTTTTGGGGTGGGGAGGGAGGAATAGTTATTGAGCGTTGCCTGTCAAGGTGATGCAACCATCTCATGGACCTGAAGCATCCCTTGTTGATCTGGCCCTGGATTGGCTACTCCCACCCTTTCCTTGACCTAAAGCCTCTCACTTTGTCCAGTAACTCATTTTAGAGTTCCACCATTGTTGTGTTCACTGTACCCTTGCTAGTTTTGCTAGCTCTGGCCAGGCTGGAGGAATTTGCAGTTACCTGCTACTACCATCCATCTGTCCTCTTGCGAGGAACTGTAAACAGTGCCACACACAAGGGTGTGCGTGGGCATGTGTGTTGATTTCCCCATATACACACACATTTCCGGAAAGAGTTGTTCCTTAAGCCTTGCCTGAGCAAGGGAACGTTTCCCACCCAGTTATTCCTACAAGATATTGGGCTGGGGGGGGGGGGTGTCCAGCACCCACATGAATATAGAGTGGTTCCCAGATCTCAAAGTGTGGTCAATTATTGATGTGTTGGGGCTAGTGAGAGCAGCAAGAGGTTATGGGCAGCTTTGGGGGTGGCAAATGGCCACTCCAGATCTCAAAAACTGCCCTGAGGGTTTGTGGACAGTCATACGGGGATGCCCGGTGGTGGGGTGGGACACAGTGTTTAGAACCTCTCTCGCTTTTTGAGTTGAGTGTTTTTGTTGCTCACTGGCAGAGCCCAGGGCAGGCAATAGCTATCAGAACACGCCCATCAAGAACAGAGAGCAACAGGATAAGAAAGACATGGGGATAGCTCCTCGACACTTGTGCTAGCATCTATCTTGGCAAGGCTCAGCCAACTCATTCAGCACTCCTAGGGACCCACTGCTGCCAGAGGCAGATGTTCCAAAAGGCCATAGTCTCTCTTTGACGACATTTTTTTCTACACGTGGAAGGCTTTAGATATTCTCCACGCCTTTTAGATCAATAGCTCTTTCGCTGCCCTGTCGCGCCCAACAGCTACTGTTCCGAAGCGCACTCTTACAGTCACTCACAACCCACAAAGCCTCTGTTGATCAGGCAACAGCTTCAGCCTCTTGCTGGAACCCCCCCTTACGCCTGAACGTCAAAGCTCCAGAGACCAGCGACAGTGTTCAACGGCGACGGGAAAAGGTAGCACAGACATCGCACGCGCGAGTGTGTGCTGAGACGTCACCGGGGCCTTGCCAAAAAAAAAAAAGTCTGGAAGGACAGCTTGCGTTGAAAACCGAGGACAAGGAGAGGAAAGGAGAGACAGGGAACGGATGCTCCATGCATTTGAGCGAAAGCTGTAAGACCAGGGAGCAGGCCACTTTCCAGTTCCATCCAGTTTAGGACAGCGCATGCCTTAGGAACATAGCATTGTGGTACAGATTATGTATATAATGTCTTAACTAGTCTTCTTTTTGCCTTCATATGCTCAATTATGCTTATGATTGGGGGAGGGGGGAGGGAACAGGGTGTAGCATAAAGGGGGGAGGGGGCTGGTGAGTTTGGTGTGGAAAGGGTTGGAGAAAACATTGAACTCCACCCCACACAGCAAGGGACCGGGTTTTAGCTGCACAGGGAGGAAGACATTTATTTTCTGTCACTGAACTTGCAGTTTTAAACCATAGTATTTGCTTTATTTAAAAATAATAATAATAATAAAGGAGAGGAAAACAGATTTGAAGATGCTGATGATGCTGATGATGATGCTGGGATAGTCATGGAGAACAGATAATTGTTGCTAAAGAGGTCATGGACAAAAAAAAGTCAAAAACAGTTTAAAATAATTGGCACAGCTTTGAAAAATAATGTTAATAAAGAAAAATTATGCTAATAAGATTTGTGTCGGCCTTCACTGTTGCTGCATCTTGCAGTAGGAAAAATGTGAAGCTCTTCCTTGAAGCATTCAAGCTTTCTTGTCCTCCCAAAGCAAGGGTAGTGTAGAAACTGGATATGAGAGCTCAGCTGGACAATCACTTGCTACCAGAGTCATAGTTTCCTTCAGTGTACTTTGGGACTGCAATATTAACTCTAGTACATTTGAATGCTGCCATAGCAGATTGGCAGAGCAGATGCTTTTTACATAACAAGTCACAGGTCCAACTAGGGTTGCCAGCTCTGGGTTGGGAAATATCTGGAAGTTTGGGGGGGGGCTGAGAAGGGTGGGGTTTGGAGAGGGGAGGGACTTCAATGCCATAAAGTCCATTTCCCAAAGCGGCCATTTTCTCCAGGGGAACAGATCTCTATCGGCTGGAGATCAGATGTAATAGCAGGAGCTCTCCAGCCACCGCCTGGAGGTTCAGTACAGGAGCGAAGAACACTTATAAGTGCAAACAAATATTTATATGCTACAGTGTCTAATACAATACGCACTTCATAAATATACAAAAAGAACCATTCATACAGTTGTAACACACATACACAAAATCATCTCTAGGATGGTGGTGAATGGAAAAAGTTCAATAAAAGGTGCAGTTTCTCTCAAGATATGCTCAACAGTCTTCTGTATTCATTCCATGCAGGTAAGCAGGTAAGTAGAGGTAATAAATATTAATTCAGGAGGAATAACTTCATGGAGGATACGGCCATTTCAAATTCTTGACAATTTGAATTCTTCATCAGTCCTTCAAGCATTTTCCTCTTATATTGCACATCTTGATAATAAATAGTTCAATTCCCACGAAGGGTAACATTCACAAGTTTGTGAATGTTACCCTTCGTGGGAATTGAACTATATCCAGCACTTTGTAATTTATCTTGATAATAAATAGTTCAATTCCCACGAAGTTTGTGAATGTTATCCTTCGTGGGAATTGAACTATATCCAGCACTTTGTAATTTATTATCAAGATGTGCAATATAAGAGGAAAATGCTTGAAGGACTGATGAAGAATTCAAATTGTCAAGAATTTGAAATGGCCGTATCCTCCATGAAGTTATTCCTCCTGAATTAATATTTATTACCTCTACTTACCTGCTTACCTGCATGGAATGAATACAGAAGACTGTTGAGCATATCTTGAGAGAAACTGCACCTTTTATTGAACTTTTTCCATTCACCACCATCCTAGAGATGATTTTGTGTATGTGTGTTACAACTGTATGAATGGTTCTTTTTGTATATTTATGAAGTGCGTATTGTATTAGACACTGTAGCATATAAATATTTGCTTGCACTTATAAGTATTTTCTCTCCTGTACTGAATTTCTTATCCTTTGATACTAGTACAGTGGTGTCTATTTTCTCCTCCACCGCCTGGAGGTTGGCAACCCTAGGTCCAACCCTGAGCCTCTCCGAATATGTCAAGTATCAGGGTTAGGAAAGACCTCTGCCCAAAACCTTGGAAGAAGCTGCTAGTCATTATTGATCTAGTACAGGGGTCCCAAACATGGTGCCTGTGGGTGGCTTGGCAACTGCCAGCACCTTTCCTGGAGTCTGCCAAGTGTTTTTACAAAGTGGATGGGACCAGGCAGAGCTTTTGCCTAGCAAGTGTTCTGATAGGCCATTGGAGATTTGATTGGCTTTGCAGATTTTTTAAAACATTGCTTGGGCAGCCACTGCTATCCCAGCACAAGGATCTTTACTGTGCAACTGAACATAGGCTGTAATATACTTGTTTTCCTTTTGCTCTTACATACAAAATTAGAATACTGCTTTCTAGAGCTATTTGATCTAGCCACGTCAACTGATCCATTAGATGGCTCGATAAGATGTTCGGAAGAGGTTCCCAGCAGCTCAATGTCCCCATTCAATTCACCGTTACTGATCCTGGGGGCAAACAATGACCTTAAGATGGACAGCTAAGGTCCAATCTAGACATTACAGCATCCATGGATCTGGCCCGTGGACACGGATGCCGCATTAGAGCTGACCTTGGCCACTTAAAAATACCTTGAGTGTCTGATCCTGATTAGGCCTCCCAGTTCAGCGGGTCCAGGTGGTTGTATTCCCTCCCCCATCTTTTCAAGTGCCAAAACAGCGGCACGTGAAAAGGCACTGGGGGAGGGAATAAGAACACCTTGTCTGGCTGTGCTGTGGGCCTATTTTTAAATGGCTGGGTTCAGCTGTAAAATGGAGAGAGCGCCCATGGGTTCAACCCTTGGAAACTGTAATGGCTAGTTTGATCCTAAGTTGCTGGGTTGGTGGAATGAAGAGAACTCCGCTGGCTCTAGGCAGCTCCCCCAAGATTGCATCAGAAACTGATTCTGAACTGCTGGAGAGTGGAGCTTGCTCATATAGGGTAAAAGGTAAAGGTCCCCTGTGCAAGCACCGGGTCATTCCTGACCCATTGGGTGATGTCACATCCCGACGTTTCCTAGGCAGACTTTGTTTACGGGATGGTTTGCCAGTGCCTTCCCCAGTCATCTTCCCTTTACCCCCAGCAAGCTGGGTACTCATTTTACCGACCTCGGAAGGATGGAAGGCTGAGTCAACCTTGAGCCGGCTACCTGAAACCAACCTCCGTTGGGATCGAACTCGGGTCATGAGCAGCGTTTGGACTGCAGTACTGCAGCTTACCACTCTGCGCCACGGGGCTCCTATTGCTTATATAGGGACATTGTGATTAATGAACTTCAATCCAAGGTCCCAACTCTGCTTTTAGGGTTCATTCCACCCAGAGCTCTTGCTTCATGTCCCTTCACCAACAAATCACAGCCAATTTAATTTTGACTTCCGTACAATATTTTTGCTCTTCCACCAAGCTTGTGAGTTTCCCCCAGCTCTGTTGTGATTTTTCCCAAACCTGCTTTGATAGATCTTTCCTGGAAGATCATACCCAAACCATATTTGGGAAACTGTGGAAGGAAAGGTGTGGATTTCCACACCCACAAACCCACAGCTTCTTTCCAAACAACCCTGGAAACTGTAGTTTGGCATGAGTCATGAGAATTCTCTGAGATCCTCAGGTTCTCCCACCGCTTGGAGTAACATTTCTCAGTGACCACAGAACAATAGTAAACCTGACTATGGCTGTGGTGTACATATGTTAGTACTGATGGAGAAGCGACTGAGGGAGAAATGAAAACGAATGGTAATAACAGATAACTGAGTACAAGTAGTTTAGAAGAGCATGACTTCCAACTTGTTATATTAAATAAAGCTGAGATAACTTGAAAGAACGTTGGGGACGTTCAGTTGCAGCTATTGGCTACAAATTTTGAATACATTCACACACTGAGCAGGGCACATTGTGCTGCTATATTTTTGAGTAATACATTCTCTTGTATGCTGAGCTGTTCACAGTCAACCTCTTCATCAAGCAGCTTGGTCTTTTCTCTTGCACCCCCAGAATGGAACATCTGGAACCGCTAGCTTTTCCTACCTTGGTGGCATTGGTTACATTGCTGTCCACAATGAGGCAACTGTTAGCCAAGCCTGCTGAACTGAACCCAAAAAGGATCCAATCAGCAGAGTCACATACAGCTAGTCCTTAGGAGGCCTGGATCTCTTCAATAAACCCAAACCATTGGCCTAACCCTAACGTTGTGTCCAAGACCTGATAAACAGAATACAAATCAGTCTGCCCCCTCTGCCCTCAAAGTCTTCAAGGCCTCTCAATGGGTTGTATGTTGTAGCACTTTGTGGGGAGATTATCACGGATCTCCTCCAGGTTCTTGATATCAGCAAGAATCTCAGCGATGCTCCTCTCTAGTGTTTGGATCCGGAGTTTCTGCCGGCTGGCTGTTTCCTCCAGCTGCAGCATCAGTTCTTTTAACTGGTGGTTTCTTCTTCTGGCTTTGGCAAGATTCTCTTCAAGCATGGTCACACCTTGCTCATCCACAGCCTCGGGTTGGTCTATATGCAATGACAATTGGGGGGGGGGGGACAGCCTGTAAGTGAAACTGTCTGAAGGCACATATTCCACGGGTGGCCGCGCTACTTCAATATGTAAACAACGTTCTCCATGTACAAGCCCAAATGCTCTATTAGACCACAGGTGCCCTATTCATAAAAGCCTCCATGGTATGCAGGGCTCTCAAAGTGGAAGGAGAGTCAAATTATGCCTTCTCGCTGTGCCATTGGGTGTATTTGTCCCACCTCATATCCATGTGATTTAGGGTCTACATGTCTAAAGCCCAATGTGCATTCAAAATTGGGCAGTAAAGAGCGTAATCGTCCAAATGAAAAAGCCATACCCAACATCTGGATTAAAACCAGGCACAATCTCACCTCTCTTTTCACATATGAGATAATTGGTTCTCATAAGGATTTGAATGATCTTGAGAGGCCCACTGTTCATCACACAGAATGTAATTATGTTGTCTGAACTAAAGTGAACCATCTTCAACTACTTGAAGGGCTGTCATATAGAGGATGGTGCCAAGTTGTTTTCTGTTGCCCCAAACGGTCAGACCAGAACCAACGGGTTGAAATTAAATCAAAAGAGTTTCCGTCTAGACATTGGGAAGAATTTTCTAGCAGTTAGAGTGGTTCCTCAGTGGAACAGGCTTCCTCAGGAGGTGGTAAGCGCTCCTTCCCTGGAGGTTTTTAAGCAGAGGCTAGATGGCCATGTGTCAGCAATGCTGATTCTATTTCCTTGGGCAGATCATGAGAGGGAGGGCATCTTGGGCATCTTCTGGGCATAGAGTAGGGGTCACTGGGGGTGTGTGGGGGAGGTAGTGGTGAATTTCCTGCATTGAGCAGGGCGTTGGACTAGATGACCCTGGTTGTCCCTTCCAACCCTATGATTCTATGAACGTAAGAAAGGCTCAGAATGTACACAGTTTAGGACAGAAGTGATTTTCAGTTAATTTCCATATGTATGGATGCTGTATTCCAGGCATATTCACAGTCAGCTGGGCTCTGAGAAACAGAAGGAAAGAGAGCTTCTGAAGTGGTGAGTGATTTCCCCCCCCCCCTTAACCGCTGGGAAGAATTAGCTGAGGTTACTGTGTTGGAGGACATTGTTTGAGGATGTGTGGGTGCGTATATCCTGCTGTAGAGTGGTGCCTGTTTGAGTAAAGTGCTGTTTCTGTTTGTCTCCTTTGCCTGGGTTGTAGCTGATTGTAAAGGAAGCCACGGCCTTCAATTTGCAGGATTTGAGCAGGGCTGTCAAAGATAGGACATTTTGGAGGACTTTCATTCATAGGGTCGCCATGAGTCGGAAGCGACTTGACGGCACTTAACACACACACAGCTGATTGTACCTAATTGCAGAAGGTGATTGCAGCTGATTGCAAAAGGTGATTGCCACTGATTGTTGTTGATTGGGGAGGGTCTGCTTTGCCTGGGGCTGGCTGCTGGCTCTGCCTTCTGCCGGGTGAGCTCTGGATAGCTGCCACTCAGTCTCCCTATCCTAGTTCATCTGGACAGTAAACCCAAAAGTGGCAAAACGGATATCCAAGTACTTAGCTGACTGCCTAGTAATCTGTCCAGTTGACAGCTCAATTTCTTCTATTCATTGATTGGCAGAGAGTTAAAAGGGCTTAACCAACTGTCTTTTAAACTGAACTGACTAATTAATTGATGGTCATTTGTATTTAAATATGATAAAATTAATTAATCAGTTTCATATCAAGAGCTCATTGGAAGAGCTTTTTTTGAGATATCGGAAGCAATATAAAGGCAGCCTGTGTTTTTTTGTCATTCCTTATCGTGACAACATGCAAGAATCAAAACAACCTTTTAAAAAAGCCAACCCTTAATGCTCAGCCTCATCAATCAAAATTTGTCTTCATGGATTAAAACTATCTCCTACTGATTAATCAGTGGATGTTTTACTCAGTTAATCCACTGATGAAACCAAGGAGTGCTTGTGGCTTTAATCATAAAAAAAGGTTTTGCCTCTTACCCATGAGGCGCAGAACATCTTCCAAGGCACTTAGCACCCCCTGGACAGCGCCCCCAGCACTTGCCGCATCTGCTTTAGCTCTCTGGGATTTCTGGACAACCTTGAGAAGGGACAACAATGACAAATATTAGGAGATAATTCACAGTGGGTAGCAGTGTTAGTCTGTCTGCAGTAGTAGAAAAGGGCAAGAGTCCAGTAGCACCTTAAAGACTAACAAAAATATTTTCTGGTAGGGTATGAGTTTTCGTGAGCCACAGTTCTGAAGAAGTGAGCTGTGGCTCATGAAAGCTCATACCCTACCAGAAAATATTTTTGTTAGTCTTTAAGGTGCTACTGGACTCTTGCCCTTTTCTACAAATATTAGGAGGTTCTCTCCACAGTCCCTTTGATTAAAAGGCAGAAGAGTTACAAGACTCACTTCCTGAGCCGTGGAGGCATCCAGATCAACCTTCAGCCCTTTCCGTTGCAGCTCATTTTCCACCTCCCGGGCCTCTCCCTGCAAAGACATTATCCCCTTCTCCAGAGCTAAGACTCCATCCGCTGTCCTGTTGGCTTCCAAGGCCAGCCTTCCTATTTCCTGGAGAAACAAAGGCAACAAAACAACAGGAGGAAATATTCATGAGTCAAGAAGGTCCACGGCGATGAAGGTCAAGAAAGGCATTATGAGAATGTGAAGAAACAGGTTTGGTGGCTTCACTGTCGAAACCACTGACCAACGGCATCAGTTCAGACTTCAATAAATCAAAAAATTCCAGTTAGAGATACCAAAAGTAACACTAAGTGAAAGGTACTGATGGAGACACCTCCTTGATGGGCCCTATCAGATTCCCATTTTTGCTAGCCAATAAGTTATCATATTTCCATTACAGCCTCCTCAACAAAGCCCCCTGTCTTCACCTCTGACCAGTCCTAGATGCTACCAAATACCTATGTAAGCATGTATAGAGTCAATGGAGCATGTGAGCCTTTGACAAATTTGAACCCAGGCCTAGGAAGACAGTGACAATATATTTCAGTCTAGATTCAACACAGGTTGATGTACACACATCCGTAAGCATTGCTCATTTTGCATCAGATTGTGTGAGCAACTGTCCATGTGGCAAGATCCAAAATTGAGGTTAAGAATTCACATCAAGCCACACCAAATATTAGATAAGAACATTTCATTAGGTTTATTTCCAGATGTGTTTCTATAATTTTTTTACGACCACTGAGGAAGGCCTACTCAGGCCGAAACGCATCTGGTTAAGCACTGGTCATTTACATTGTTATAGCAACTGTGCATAGGAATTTTATAACCGATATTTATATATGTAGCCTGTATCCCAGGCCCTGTGTTTTTAATGATCTTACTGTGTACACCTTGAAATAAATGTAATTATTTTGTTATATTCTTTAGTTTGTAGCTCAGCCTTTTAAGCTTTGTCTTTATCCAACCTAAGCCTCCAGGTGCAGGTTCAAGTTTACCTGTGCAGCTGGCCAGCCAAGCTCCCTCTCTCACACGCCCAGGATTCCAATCGGTACCACCTCTTCCATTCCCCCATACCTGATCAATGCCCACAGCAATCTCCTTGGCCTCCTCAGCCGTTCTTCGGGCCTCCTCTCCTTCCGTAACAGCAGTGCCCAGGGCCTCTTCTGCACGCCTGGTCTTCTCATTGGCACTGGTGACAGTGCTGCTTATGAGAGGAAGTTTCCGCATGGCCTCTTCTGCTTCCCTTTGCTTGTCGCCTACCTGCAGATTAAACTCTGAAAGCCAAAAAAAAGGGGGAAACGCTTGTCTGAGTAAGGAGGCCACTGAATGCAGACAAGGTTCCTTTTTGTGCCAGCAATGGGGGGCAGAGAAAAAGCTTGAGCCAAAAGCACTGAACTGGATGAAAATAGGCTGCAGTTTTATTGAATAATTGGATTTCATCCGTTTAGTAAAGATGGCTGAATAAAACTAGGAAAGCGCAGGTCAGAACCAAGCGTGGACCAAGTAATTAAAAGGGCCCAGAAGTGCTCGGATTGGTCCCTGCATGCTTGGTCCCTGCCTCTCGGAGCCATTCAGCTCAGACCTGGCCAGCAGCACCGACAATGGGTATGAGCTCACCCACTGCCAACACCCATCGTTAGTGCCACTGGCCAGGTCTGAGGTGAGTAGCACTTGCAGAGCTACTGGGGCTTGGATCTGCTTGCTCCTGCCTTTGGTTCCCCACAGGAGTGGCCTACCAGGAACTTTCCGGGTAAGTTAAATGGCCAGTCAGCTGCTGCCCTTTGCTATCAACCTGGAGCTGACTGATTAATTAACTGCACCCTACCACAAAGCCCAACGGATCCTCAAGGAGGCTTACCACTAGGGTTGCCGGGTCCCCACTGGTGGCAGGGGATGCTTCCCACCATCACTCTGAAGGGTGGTGGGAGAAAAATGAATGGGGAAATGGGAGGCATGCCAATGCGCTGATGTTGCTCCCTGTGCCTCAGAAGTGACGTCAGTGTATTGCCAGGGATCTCTTTACATCACCGGTGAGTCTCGTTCCACTGGTTGTCAGCCTTGTGCTGACAACCCTACTAACCACCCTGTGTGTGTGTTAAGTGCCGTCAAGTCGCTTCCGACTCATGGAGACCCTATGAATGAAAGTCCTCCAAAATGTCCTATCTTTGACAGCCCTGCTCAGATCCTGCAAATTGAAGGCCGTGGCTTCCTTTATTGAGTCAATCCATCTCTTGTTGGGTCTTCCTCTTTTCCTGCTGCCTTCAACTTTTCCTAGCATGACTGTCTTTTCCAGGGACTCTTGTCGTCTCATGACATGACCAAAATACGACAGCCTCAGTTTAGTCATTTTAGCTTCTAGGGTCAGTTGATTTGATCTAGAACCCACTGATTTGTTTTTTGGGCAGTCCACAGAATCCGTAACACTCCCCTCCAACACCACATTTCAAAGGAATCTATTTTCTTCCTATCAGCTTTCTTCACTGTCCAGCTTTCACACCCATACATAGTAATAGGGAATACATAGTAATAGGGAATACTAACCACCCTACAACCCTACTAACCACAGTCCCCTGTAAAAATATCAGAATATAATCAATTAAAATCATAGTATCAAGATGTTTGAGATTAAAAATCAACTCAGTGACAACAATCAAAATTCAAATCCATCTGTAAACATCTGAAAAATTCTTACAGCAGCAGATCAAACAGGTCATTAATCAATTAATATTCCTTAGTCAACAACTTCCAATTACAATGAGGCAAAACCTATCACTCTGCATATGCATTAGTACAAGATTTCCATACAAACACACAAGCACCAAGAAGTGCACCTACATCAATTCAATCCAAAACTCCAAGCCCAGCCAAACCCCAAAGGTCAGAATACAGCATGCACATTTGAGTCCATTTGGACAGAAGCCTGTTTGCAAATCTTTTCCTGATTTACAATATTTAAGTTGCAACATTTTCTTGACAAAGAATTGGATCTTTTCCTTGTTGTTGTTGAGTGCTGGGTGATAACACTATCTGCTGTTTCAAGCCTTGCCCTTCATGGAACTCGCAAGGCCCAGAGCACATTGACAACAGACCTCCAGTGCATCTGTTTTTTAAGCAACTCACCCCTCAGGTTCTTCAAGATGCCATCAACTTCCTCTAAAGAGGCATTGCCAGCACTCAGCGCCTTCTGGGCTGTACCCTTGGCAAGGTTGGCACGAGTCAACAGTTGGGCTGATGCCTGCAGTGGCAGGAGAACCAAAGAATACACATAACACAGAGCACAAAAACACAGGCCCAACTCCCAGAACTCACACTCAACCAGTTCTGCTATATAGGGAAGGATCCTCATTCATGGGCTAAGAATAAAAACTCAAGATGACCCAGCACCGTCTACAGTTCCAAGCCTGGATCATATGAGTGGAGCAATCAGAGGGAATTCCCATGAGGTACATGATACAATGTCCTTGTGGTTGCCACATGATCTTGGAGTTCCATCCCTCCCAGGTGCATGGTGAGCTGTATTCTGATTGTGGCTGCTGTTTACATGGACAAGGGGTTTCAGCATTCCACCCATGCTGTTTTTGTAAACTGAAACAGCTCCAGGAAGCTGACATTTATTCTGCTGAGAAAGCTTGTGTGTAATGATGGCTGCGCATAGAAGAAGAAGAGTTTCTGTACAGTAAAGACTCTCAAAGTGGCTTCTCCTCTCCCCCCCTCCCCACAACAGGCAGTTTGTGAAGTAGGTGGGGCTCAAAGAGTTTGGAGAGAACTGTGACAAGCCCAAGGTCACGCAGCAGGCTTCATGTGGAGGAGTGGGGAATCAAACTCAGTTCTCCGGATTAGAGTCCACCGCTCTTAACCACTACACCATGCAGATTCACGTAAGCCTCCCAGTGGAGGAAATACAAGCTCCTTGCAGCCATTTCTATTCACAAAAAGAGCACAGGGGGAAGGCTGAAGACCCTTCTTCATGCATGCCACCGCCTCCATCTGAACTCAGCCTCCCTTCCCCCAGGAGGCACGGAACTCTCAGCACTTGTGGGAAGAAGTCCTCATGGTGTCCAAGAGGACTTTGTATCATGTGATTTAGTCCTTGACCTACTTCATGGAGAAAATACAGGCTCGGACCCATTCAAGACATTTAGAGGTCACTTGGATGGGTACGTTCATGTGCCATTCACTTCAGCTTAGAAATGCATGAACATCTGGCTTAATGGTCCTTCTGAACAGGTCAAGCTGTCACAGATTACATCACCACTGCCTTCTCAAACTTCCCAGGTCATTAATATGGATGCACTTTACCAGTCTGTCATCGTGTCCTTTTTGCAAGAGCCCTTTGATCTCTTCTTCTTTGTTCCCTATGTTGCTTTGCAGCTGGTTATATTCTGCCATATAAATTTCCACCAAGCCTGCTAAAGAGTCTGCCTTCTGTCGGAGCTGCTTGGCTTCCTCCTTAGACATCAAAATGGGAAAAACCATGACTTTACTTAGTGCTACTCATGCAGGTCACAAGAACTGGTCCTTTCTATTACTGAGTTTATTTATTCACAAAATTTATATCCTAAGATTCTGCTTTCAACAGGGCCGCCAAGGCGGCTAACTGATGAAAAATATACATAATAAAAGCCATCAAAGCAAACAAAAGCTCATCATTAAAATGAATAAAATCAAAGCTAAAAGACACAAAAACATAAAAACAACAATTAAAATATTGGGCAGGAAAGGGAATCACTAAGGGAATGACAAATGGAACAAAAAAGTCCTCACCCACTGGCGGAAGATGCCAACAAAATGAGACAGAGACCAGGTACCACTCCTACTCCCCAAAGTGTCTGGTAGTTATATCCTAATTACTATGGATGATAGCGATCTACCCTTTTCGGTATTTTTCGGGGGTGGGGGAACCGTTAAAAAAAATGGTGGCAATTAAAGGGAGCTGAAAAAGCGAATCCTGAATAATGCCAATTTTTTGCCATTATTCAGGGCCGCTATGGCCCTGCCACCATTTCCCCCTCCCCCTTACTTACCTGCTGGTTGAGTCCTGCTGCCACCTGCTGCTTCCAAAGTCCATGTGGATTTTGGAGGTGGTAGGCCGTAAAGATCTGAACGCTGGGCTGCCTCCAAAGTCCATGTGGACTTTGGAGGGACCAGGCAGTGCAGAGCTGAATGCCGGGCTCTGTGGAGCCCAGTGTTCAGCTCTGCACCATGTATTTTTTGGGTTTGGGTTTAATAAACCTCAAAATTTTCATTTATTTGAAAATGCCAAATCCCTTATATTCATGTTTTTCAGATTTTTCAAGAATTTCCAGGTTTATTAAACCCAAAAAATATCGGGGAAAGGTGCACAGCCCTACTACTGACTGTTATGTGGTGTCAAATGATTGCATGTTATGAGCTGTCAAGTCACTTTGGACTTATGGTGACCCTATGAATTAATGACCTCTAAATATCCTATTATTAACAGCTTTGCTGAGGTCTTGCAAACTGAAGGCCATGCTTTCCTTTATTGGGCCAATCCATCTCATGTCTTCTCCTGTTGGGACCAAACACATGAACGCACACACACACACAGAGTCCTTACCTGGAAGATGCTTGTGTCAACCTTTGGTAAACGAGCTAGAGAGCTGAACAGCAGCTGGCTACTTTGATGGGCATGGTCAGCACTCAAAGCAGCGCTGTTAGCATCAGCCTCCAGTTCATTGAACAGCAACTTTACCTCATCATACCTGAAAATGAGAAGATGATTTTGAGCCCACAAGTGTGAGTTTCCCCCACCCCCATGATCACAACCCATACTTAATGTATGAATTGGGCACGGGTCAAAGAAAATTATGCATTTTAGCTCTTCCATAATCTGCCTTGGCTACTTCTAGCCAGGACATTCTCTTTTGCCATGATCTTTATTAATGAACGGCAGACCTTCTGAGTATCCCTAACTCTACAGTGCATTCCATGTTGTGGTGGGATTGAACCCCAACATTTGTCTTCTCCCTAGAAACCAAATCATCTCCCCAAAGGGGCCCCTGAAGCCACACAAGAATCTCCAGGATCCTTGTGGTGCTGTTCTGTGTGGAGCAGCCAGCAAACTATAGAGTCCATGAGTCTACCTAGATGCAGCTCCAACACGCTCAAAGTTCTGACCACAGAACCTGATGTTGTGGTTGTTTTCCACACTGAGACTGGCTTGAGTGGATTCCCTATCACCAATAAAGCACAGTGGCAACAGGATTCCCACTTGGTAGGTTTCCGTGCATTTTACCTGCCCCGTTCCTCTGTGATTGCCATTCCCTTTTGTGCCACTGGGGCTTTTTAGGTTTTCTTAAAAATTGCCAATTTACATTCTTATAGCATTATAATGTTATAACTATTCATCTTTTAGATTCTCTGAATTCCCCGCTTTCGTTTTAAAAAGCAGCCTCTACTTCCCCTTTTCAAAGAGGTAGAAGGAAAAAAGAGCCAGTGTGGTATAGTGTTTAAAGTGTCAGACAAATCCCCACTCGCACCATGGAAGCTTGCTGGGTGACCTTGTACTAGTTGCACATTCTTAGTCCTGGTCTTGGCTAGTATTTGGATGGAAGTCCTCCAAGGAATACCAGGGTCATGACATGGAGACAGGCAATGGCAAACCATCTCTGAATATCTCTTGCCTTGAAAACCCACCAGGGGTCACTGTAAGTCAGATGTGACTTGATGGGTGGGGGGACCCGAGAAAAGTATACCTCTGCAATAAAAAGGGCTAGAGACTTACTTTAAAGCAGGGGTGGGGAACCTTTTTCCTGCCAAGGGCCATTTGCACATTTATAACATCTTTCGGGGGCCATACCAGGTGTAGATCTCCCGTGGGGGGGGGAGAGGCTAGGGTTGCCAGGTCTCCGGCCACCACCTGGAGGTTGGCAACCCCAGGGGAGGCCACAAAGAGAAGGTCTGGAGGGCGCCCCCACTCCCCCCCAGGCGGGAGGGCAGCCAGCAGGGGGCCCGAGCAAACGAGGCGCATGGGGGGTGCAGCCCGCAGTAGATCAGCAAGGGAGGAAGGAAGGAAAACAGAGAAAGAGGAAAGGGGAGAGAGGGAGAAAGAAATAGAAAGAGGGGGAGAAAGAAAAGGATGGAGGGAGACAGACAAAGAAAGAGACAGAAAGAGAGGGAGAGAGAAAAGCCTTCCCCCCCACACACACACACCTGCCGGCCCCACGCGACCTGGCCCCAGGCTCCATGCCTTCCCACCCCCAGAGTCCACAAAAGGCCCCCCGAAGCCCAATCGGCTCCTGTGCGCATGCTCTGCTGCCAGGAGCCGTGGGCCTCTTCCCCCAGCTCCCTCTTGCTGCTCAACAGCCGACAGGCAGCAAGAGGGGCTTACAGTGTGCCCTGGCGTTCCTGCACGCTGCGGTAATAGGGGGCAGCCTTGGGGGACGCGTCCCTCCCCCTCCTCTTGCTGACCAACAGCCGTCAGTCGGCGAGAGGAGGTCCAAAGGGCGCCGCAGCTCCCCTGCAAGCCGTGGCCCCAGGAACACCCTCAGGGAGGGCCGCCCTGTGCTGCGCCTCCACGGCGAGGCCCCGGAGCTCCCAAGGGCAACAAAAAATGTCCTCGGGGGCCGCATACGGCCCCCGGGCCTGAGGTTCCCCATCCCTGCTTTAAAGAAATGAAAGCTGGGGATTCAGAGCACTTGATAGACAGACTGTTATAACACTATAATATGTCAAATGCTGTGTTTTTTTAAAAGGGAGACTGAAGCAGGACTAGGAAGACTTGGCTTTCCCACATGGGTGCCTCCCAGGCTTAGCTGTGAGCTTTCCCAAACTATCACAACAAAGCAGGTTTGGGAAAGATCACAGAAATTAATGGGATGACCTGGGACACACATGAAAGCCGGGGCAAGCAGCCCATGGGTAAGCGGCCCAGACCTGACTCAAAATTTGACCAAACTCAGGAATGAGCAGAGCGAAGGACAGAGATGACAGGGAGCTGAGAGCTCAAATCTCAGGCCTCTAATGTTGACCCTTCTGGTGAAGGGAGCTTTGACTCTCAAAAGCTTATACTCTGATAATCTTGTTGATCTCTAAGGTGCTACTGGACTTCATTCATGCTTTTCTACTGTAGACCAACACGGCTACCATGGTGTTCTGGGCTTTTCAGCTCGAGCCAGTTGCCTAGAACCTTTCAGGGAGAGGAGAAGGCAACGCAGCAAAAACTCACTGTCTTCTGAGGAGTCCCCTGCTCAGGCTCTGCTACCCCTTACTGAAGGGCTTACTAGAAGCCACAGCAACAGAAGCACTGCCAGGACCAATTGGGGTATTTCACGTTAGCTCACATTTTCTAAACTTGATTTATTTTCTCTCATTCCCTGAGGTGCTTGCCCCCTACAAAGATATCAACATCTCTGTCTTTTTGAAACTGAGAAAAGAGGATAAGATACTCAACCGGGAACATTTGAGAGACATTTGGGCTGACCCCCTTGGTAGCACATTCACATTTACATGTTAAAGGTTAAACCAGGGGTGTCAAAAATACGGCCTGCGGGCTGGGTACGGCCCCTTGAGAGCTCTTATCCGGCCCGCAAGCCAGCTGAGGCAGCCAACCCCTCCAGTCTCGATCTGGGCTGGCGAGGCATGGCCCGGCCCAACCAAGTGACATTTATGTTCTATCCGGCTGTTGTAACAATGGAGTTTGACACCCCTGGGTTAAACAAAACAATTTGATTTTTACTTCAAAGCCAGCACACTACTGTTTCCCACCACTACTTCTGTATCCTGCCTCCAAGCATATTCTTCTAATGTGCCTCTCTTACATCTGCTCTGGCTTGCAAAACAAAAACATTATCCTCCCTTTCTAAGACAACCATTGTCCTTGATGAAATCTCAACTACTGGGTTAAATTTGAACCAGTGGACCCACTTCTCCCCCCCCCCGCAAAAAACTAATTGTTTAACAAAAGTTTTGTAATGTAGTGGCTAAAGGTATGTATAATTGTCCACCTCACAGGGTTTATAACAGAGACAGCATATGTGAAGCATTTAAATACTCAAAAAGCACTGTATAACTGTTATTACTAAAATTAGATATTATAAAATGTACCTGAAATAATAATTTACTGTGAAGGGGGAAAGTGTTGCTCATCTTCATTAAACATTTCATTTAATGGAACAACCAATAAGACCAGTTTTCTATGAAAGAACAGAGTGTTCAGTAGAGGTGACTAAAGGTAAAGGTAAAGGTCCCCTGTGCAAGCACCGTGTTATTCCTGACCCATGGGGCGATGTCACATCTCAACGTTTACTAGGCAGGCTTTGTTTGTGGGGTGGTTTGCCAGTGCCTTCCCCAGTCATCTTCATGATCCACTGGGTGACTAGATACAATTAATTCATTTTACCATCTTGGTAAAGTCAAATTCACATTTTTGCATTTAAGTCACACAATTGTATAGTTAATGGGTCCTTGGGGAGTGTGTGACCAACCCTACCCACAATAATTTCTGTATATAAATGCCAACACCCTCCCAACATTACCTCACATTCTAGGTTGGCTAAGAGTGGCTAAACAATCAGATGAGGGTGTGGGAGACTTAGGTTTCAGTCCCCAGTGGATCATGAAGCTTGTTGGATAACCTTGGTCAAGTCTCACACACTCAGCTTAATCGATCTCACTTTGTTATTGGGAGGGTAAAATGGAGAAGGAACTATGTGTGCCAACCTGAGCTTCTCGGAGGAAAGGCTAGATAAACACGTATAGATCAACAGGCTAGATAAACACAGATAGATCAACAGAACTCCAGGCTATACAGATAAGGCTTGATCTGTGATCAAAGCCGAGGTCACATGGGACATAGGGTAGTTTTCGCTCCACCTCAATGGTGGCTTCCATTCACACATGAAGACATGGTAGCGGTAAAGGAGAATCCTGTCCTCTGTCCTTGACGTTGTGTGGTCAGTCATCACAAAGGGATAAAGCAAATGTGCCTTTGTGTACCTCGCAATATACAACCTTCCCCTGACCCCATCCGTATGCAAGACTTCCATCATAGCAACAAGCAGAGTAATAGTAAAATACTAGCAGTACTTAATGGTGATAACAATTGTTATGGTAAGACCTGGACCAATCTGAGAAGAAAGATGAAGGCAACTAACTACCCGTGCCCTTTAAGTGAATGTAAGTAAGTCCTGCTTGAGCATACTTTTTCTGGAGCCCTTGCACAGAGTTTGTCAGGATGTCTCCGCCGCTCCCGGCTGACTGCACCAAAGCCAGCGCCTGGCTTGAGGCATCTTCTGCTGCCCTGGCTGCTTGCTCAATAGTATTTGCCAGCTGCATGTGGCTGAAAAGCAAAATTTTAAAAAAAGAAAAGAAAAAGATTATCTGGGAATAGGTTGCAGGTGGAATGAGGCCAATTCATGGCCATCACTGCCCCTCCATTTGTTATCTTTACCCCGCTCAAGCGTCCCATGCAAGCAATAAAACAATTATGATGCCTGGCTATTATCTGGCTTCATAATTGTTTTGTTGCTTGCATGGGACGCTTGAGCAGAGAAAGATCCCCCGGAAGAAGCTCATGCGAAACAGGGTACTTCGTTTATTAAATTTTATTCCCTCACACCATTTGTTGCTTTTTTGTCTCCATTTTGTTTTGGTGCAGCACCCCCCTCTCTTTTTGCATCTTTACCCTGAACAGAATGGTACAACATGAAAGCAAATTTTTCTCTTTTAATAAAGTTTTGGTCTGCAGATCTGGATTTCTTTGCTGCAAAACTAGTGCTCTCTCTCTCTTTTATTAAGTTTTGACATTTTTTGTCTTAGTCTGACATAGAATTCCAATACATAACCTTATCCATTGGCAATCGAAACTGGGCCAAGCGATGGAAGACAATTGTCGACTCACCTGTCTGCCAACTTCATGGCTTCTTGGGCCAGAATTAAAAAACTGTTTGACCCTCCAGGGAGATCTGAAGATGGAATAACCTGAGGAGGTGAGGGAAGAAAGGAGAGAGAAATATCAACCTGTGCTTCTGAGGAGCAAAGGGGCCCAGGCCCAGTTGCATTCCAGAGCTCTGGTTGCATCTATTTTTGTCAATACTCTGACTGGACCAGTCATGTGTGTGTGTGTGTGTGTGTAGTGCCGACTTATGGCAACCCCTTTTGGAGTTTTCATGGCAAGAGACTAACAGAGAGGTGGTTTGCCAGTGCCTTCTTCTGCACATCAACCCTGGTCTTCCTTGGTGGTCTCCCATCCAAAGACTAACCAGGGCTGACTCTTCTTAGCTTCTGAGATCTGATAAGATCAGGCTAGCCTGGGCCATCCAGGTCAGGGCGGGCCAGTCATAAACACACGCAAAAGGTAATAATCTCTTCCTGCCCCACACATAAAACCTGCAGTGACAGAAAGAACGAGGTTATTTGCCACCTCTTCCTCCCAGGAACAAAATCCTGGCAGTATTTTTTATGTCTTTCTGTGACTTGGTTCATAACTGCTGCTCCCATGCCCTGAGGTGAGGAACAGCCGCAAGGAAAGATACTTGCCACGCCTCCTAACTTTGCCTTGCTTTGCTCCAAATCCAAGCGAGCTCCCTGGATGAGCCTCCTGGTATCTTGCACCTGCCTCTGGTATTGATTCCCCAAAGACTGTAGCCGGCTGGCTGTCTCATTTATCTCATCCAATTGGCTCCGGTAGGTGAATTCTTGACCCTTCATCTTGGTGAGGCGGCCCCCCAAG
The DNA here is from genome assembly GCF_029931775.1 of Euleptes europaea. Taxonomy (NCBI): domain Eukaryota; kingdom Metazoa; phylum Chordata; class Lepidosauria; order Squamata; family Sphaerodactylidae; genus Euleptes; species Euleptes europaea. The sequence continues at coordinate 26,991,682 of NC_079313.1, read as the reverse complement.
GACCTGTCAGTAGCTTCAATTTGAAGAGAGAAGAGAGGAGGGAAAAACAATGTTCACTAGGCTAGAGGAAATACATTGATAAAGAAGGGAAGAGTGGGCTTTTGGGTGGTGATGGACAGACAAGCACAATTCAAACAATATGGAGGAAATTCTTTCTTACAAAATGAGATTTCAGTCCCGCCATACTAGCAGTCAGAAGCAAAGAAGTGCTTGGAAAGAGACGCTGGCATGAAATACTCGTAATGGCCAACCCATGATTTCTTGCTCTGTGAACAAATCCCCTTGTAAACAGCAACCTAATACTTTCACAGCAAGCCATACGTTGTCATTTCAATTGAACCAAACACAATGGTTTGCACTCTCCTCTACAAACCAGGATTCCAAACATTAGCTTAAATCCTGGTTAGTACAGAAGAATACAAGCCATAATTTGTGGTTCAGATGTAATCGCAAACTATGGTTTGTTGCAAAAAACAGAAGTCTGTCATTAGCTTGCTGTATGTGAGTGGAGGAGGGGACCCATGAGTGGGGGGGGGGGAAATGGAATGCTACCTTATGTTAAAGAGTAAGGTTAACTAATGATCACCTGGCAATTGCTTGCAGGCCAAACCAATATTAAAGGGACAGCTGCAGGGACCAGATTAAAAGTTATCAACCCTAGCTGCATAGCTAGGACATTTGTCCTGCAGGTTACTTCTAAGGGTCTGAGGACCATCTGCTGTAGCTCAGTGCAAATAGTGAGGAAAATGCTCAGATAGACATTTATTTAGATATATATACCCCATTCTTCTGCCCAATGGAGACCCAAAATGGCTTACAATGTCATTCTCCCCTTTTCCATTTTATCCTCACAACACAACCTATGAGGTAGGTTAGGTTCAGAAGAATTGCCTGGGCCAAGGTCACATGGTGAGCTTCCAAGGCAGGTATTCAAAACCTCGGTCTTTTTCATGCTAATTTTCTACATTATGTAATATTACTTCATATCATCTATTCATAGAGCCACCATACACCAGAAGTGACTTGACAGCACTTCACACACACACACACACACACACACACACACACACACACACACACACATCCATTTCTTTAAACAAAAGGCAGGGCCAAAGATGGGTGGGGCTATGTGAGGGTAGTAAAAGGAGAAGGCATAAAACTCCCCAAGAGTACAGCAAAATATGTTGCTACTTCATCATTGCTCTAAACTGGGTTTCTATTTCCATCCTCTCCAGGCAGAAAAGGAACTACATTTTTTTTGCCATCAAGTCACATGGCAACCCCATGGGGTTTTCAAGGCAAGAGATGTTCAGAAGTCTGCCATTGCCTGTCTCTGCGTAGCAACCCTGGACTACCTTGGTGGTCTCCCATCCAAGTACTAACCAGGGCTGACTCTGCTTGGCTTCCGAGATCTGACAAGATCCAGCTAGCCTGGGCTATCCAGGTCAAGGCAGGCTGCTCTCAATGGTCTTCTTTCACTTACTCAAGCTCCACTGGCATCCTGAAGATATCTGGAAAGTTTTACCTTGCAAAGTCTGGGCTTCTCTTAGGACTTCCTGGAGCATCTCTTCAGCCTCTCTCATCTTCCTCTCCAGCTCCACATTATCGCCGGGTGCTTCGCCTGTCTGCACCTGAGAGACTAGAACCTCGAGCCCCTGCAGCTTCTGGAGGTATTGATCTACCTGGGGGAAAAGGCAAGGCTTACATGTCAATGAACAATGCAAAGTCATGAACAGAAAGGATCAGGTAGTGGGTGATGTGAAGGACTCTGCAGGGCTGCTACCAGTCAGAGTAGACTATACTGACCTCCGTAGACCAAGAATTGCTCAGAATAAGGCTTATGTGTTCATAGGGGCATATCTGACCATATGAAGTTCTACCAACAGCAGCATTTCTGTTTGAAGAAGAGTGGGTAACAATTTTCACTGATTATCCCCTCCCACTGCAGGCCCCCTCCACTTTCCCCTCATGGTGCTCCTAAGCACTCACTGTCCCTCTAAGAATAAAATGGGGAAGGGGCTCAGTGGACCACAGCAAGAGGGGATGTGAGAACGTCCCACTCCGCAAACTCTGCAGATGGTTGGATATACCTCATTATCATTACAAATCCCAAAGCAGAATAAAAATCCCATACCTGATCACTAAAATCTACTCCTTTAGCCTCAAAACCTGAAAATACAGGGTTATCCACCTCAAGGGTCACAAGAAAACCATCTCCAGCCCCATCTAGTCCACCAGCACACCCATTGCAGTTTTGTCCTCTGCTCTTCCTCCAAAGAGCTACTGTTACGAGCTGCGGGATCCGCCCGACACCTCGGGACTTTGCGAAGCCCCCACTCCCCCAAAATGAACCATCTCTCCCCTGAGGTCGGGGGACTGGCCAGCCAGCCCCGGATCTTCATAATAGCCTTACAAGATGCTGTGTATCTCTGGCTGACCCCCAAATCAACCAAGGCCTGACATGTGGTAGACCAGATCATGATGGAACAACTCATCATGGTGGTTCCTCCAAAAGCCAGGGAGTGGATATCTTACAACAAGCCCATCAACCTCCATGAGACCACCCGGTTACTTGAGAATGCCATCGCCACAAAGAGCCGAGAAGCCCGTAGCAACCTTGTGCCCCTGAGAATCTGCCTCCCTGGCCCCTCCAAGACAGGGAGAGGTGGACAGCCATGATCTGTACCCTACATCCCCGGGGGTGGCCCACTGTGCCCCTGCTGGATTCCTCCGACCGCTGGAGCATCGCTGGATGACACCAAAATGCCCCTGGAGGCGCTGGACTCTGCGACAGCACACCCAGAGGAGAGGGTGGATCCGTCGGTCCATGCGACACCTAGGGCAAGTGGGAACATATCTGCTGAGATTGCCCCCTTATGGAATGCGACCTCAGGTGGGACGAAGCCTGGCAGATGGAGCGAGCTGAGAAATGACCTCCGCCAGTCCTGGTGTCAGTACATCTGAACTGGAAGTCCTTAACGGCTTTCATAGACAGTGGCAGTTCTGTGTCTAGGATAAGCTCACATCTGATCCCAGCTCAACTACCAGTCATCTGCCACATCGCTTTAGCCGGAACGGAAGTACGCTATGGTCATATATCCTGTAAACCGCCTTGAGTGTCAGTCAGAAAGGCAGGCTATAAATTAAGTAAATAAATGCAGCACCTTGGGACGCAGGATCCTTGGGGGGAATGGATCTGCTGCCTTGAGAATTGCCTCTTTGCTCTCCTTGTATATTTTGTAGGTAAAGCAAATATTACTATTGAGAATTGCCTCTTTGCTCTCCTTGTATATTTTGTAGGTAAAGCAAATATTACTATTGCGCCCTTTGAAGCATTCTGTGCTCTCTTATGCAAAGGAAACCAACTCGGATAGCAGTGCCCCTGAAAATTCTCACCTGATGGGAAGTGGGAAGCTTGTAACAATATAAGCCTGGGAATACAAGGGCACTGCTGTGCACAATTGGTGCTACGCCTCTGACTGTGATGGCCCAGGCTAGCCCTATCTTGTGAGATCTCAGAAGCTAAGCAGGGTCAGCCCTGGTTAGTTCTTGGATGCAGGGAGTGTCAGCATGCCCTGTGGTGGGACCGCTGATGGACCCCAGGGTTTCTGGGAGGGCCCACTGTCATGGAGCCCCCCACCCACATGCAGGAGTGGTGGTATTCCCATCTGCAAACCCAGCACCCAGTATCATTGGGGAAGGTCAGTGAGAAGGCTCAGGAAGAGGAAGGGCATATAGGCAGATGGGGATGGGGTAGGGTTGCCAACCTCCAGGTGGTGGCTGGAGATCTCCTGCTATTACAACTGATCTCCAGCCAATAGAGTTCAGTTCACCTGGAGAAAATGGCCACTTTGGCAATTAGACTCTATGGCATTAAAGTCCCTCCCCTCCCCAAACCCTGCCCTCCTCATGCTCCGTCCCACAAACCTATTTCCCAACTCGAAGCTGGCAACCCTAGGATGGGTTGGGCTGGAAGAAAGGCATGAGCAAGGGTCCTGGAGGTACTCAGAGGAGAAGAGGGGGCGGTAGCAGTGCAGTGTCCGGCATACCATTCAAGTTGCTTGAATGGTATGCAGTACAACTTAGGTGAGCACCCTGGGGCATCATTTGGATGGTGAAGGGTTAACCCTCAGACCAGGCCTGGGGCCTTGGGGCCTTCATGGACTTGGGAGCAGAAGCCCTTAAGTGGTGCCATAAGAAGTGTCACATCTCCCTCAAGCCTCACAAAGGCTTGGCCAGGAGAAGCCTGAGTCATGTGTATGAGACGGCTCAAAGCTCAGCACCAGGGTGGCCTCGCACATAAATTCAGGGAGGAGCAAACAAGAGGAGGCCTGAGTCTTCTGCATCCCACCAATCGCCCACGCTGCAAATGAGTTTGGAATGGGGTTCAGCCTGCAGGCATCACAGATCCCCTTTGATTTGTTATGTATGTATATAGTTAGGCGATATGCAGGGGGAACTTAGGAACTTGAGTCCTGGATGAAGGATCCTAAGTCCTGCATGCGCCATTGGTCCAAACCAGCACGCGCCATTGTCCCTAAGCCGGCACGCGCCATTGGTAACCCGGGGTTGTTTCCCCCCTATCACGGATCAGGGGGGGAGTGGCCGCGGACTGCCAAGGGAGCATATAAGCAGGGCCGTTTGCACTATGTTCTCCAGTTCTGTTCCTGTACTTCAATAAAGCGGTTGCTGTTTGAACTCCGTCTCCAACCTCGTGTGTTCTCCCCACGCGGACGTAACAGATCAATGTAAGAAGTAACTGGATAAAGTTGGCCCGTTTTATCTCCCAAAGGAGGTGTCGGCTCTCTGCATTCTGCACCTGTAGGCAAAGGAAACAGCTCACCTGTGCCTTCACTTGTCCGTAGCAGGCAGGACAGCGAGTGTGTTCACAGCCAGGACCATCAAATCCTGCCTTACAAATGCAGCTTCCATCAGTACGGCACCGCAGGGGCTCAGCACCCACTGAATTGCAATTGCAAGCTGCGCAGGAGGAGAAAAAAGCTTACAGTTGGGAGAGAGCCTCCAAATCAGACTTGCAGAAGCTTGACAGATTTGTTTACTCCATCTACACCCCCAACAGATAGCATTGTTATCTATTAAAACTTCTGATTAAACGCATTATGTTGGGGAGAAGTAACTTGGGGGGGGATTCCAAATGCTGCAAGGTATTTGTTTTAAGCCAACTGTTAACTGTATGGATGTTTTCATGGGTATTTCTGAACTGCTACAGAATGAAATAGAGAGCCAGAGTGGTGCAGTGGTTAAGGTGTCAGACTAGGATCTGGGAAACCCAGGTTCAAATCCGCACTCTGCCATGGAAACTTGCCAGGTGTCCTTGGGCCAGTCACATACTTTCAGCCTCAACCGTGGCAAGTATTTGGATGGGAGACCTCCAGAGAATACCAGGGGCGTGACATGGAAGCAGGCAATGGCAAACCACCTCTAAACATCCCTTTCCTTGAACCCCCCCCCCCCGGGTCACCATAAGTCAGCTGTGACTTAATGGCAAAAAATCAAGAGAGAGAAGGAAACTATCCCCTGGTAGATCTGGGAGGGCCATCTTCTCTATTCTTAGGGCCTACTTGCTGAACTGGATGTTAGCCTGGGGGCCAAAACAGTCACACCCTTTCTTGGATGATAATGTGCTATTAAGCAATTGGCATCAGTTAGCAGTAAGGCATGGGGTACATGAGCTCAGATGGGAGGAAGTCTTTGATGAGGCCGAAGGAACTAATATGTTTCCTGACAGCTCCTCTAAGACACATGTTGGCCTCTCCAGTGGTTCTTTGCATTTCTGGAACAAGCATGAGATTACAATTCAATTTTTTAAAAAACTGGCTGAGCAGCCATGAGCCAGAAAAAAATTCTTTCAATGTTGACCAACACTGTTTTCATTATTCATTTAAAGTCTCAAAGTATAATATGTGTGGGAAACCACAACAATGTAAATAAGGAGGAAAGAATGAAAATGGGCTCACAGGAATTCCACCCACACTCACTCTTGTCGCGAAGTAGACCAGATTGAAACCTCTTTTTAGCAAATTCTTTATTTTCTTGGATTTAGATATCCCTAACCTTTGGGCACAGGGTGGTTAACAGTACTTTAAGGGCCAATCCACACTTTACTGAAGTCTTTGGTTGTTTATGCATGGGAGTTTTACCTGAGATTCATTGCTCACTGGACCCACACTTTCCTGTTGGGAATCTATGCACCAGCAGTCTCCAAGCTCAAATCAAGAAGCATTTGAGTCCCCGCCCCATAAAATGCTGCTCTGTAATTGGCTGTAGTGCTTACTATGAGAGAAAAGTCCTGTCACCCTGGAAACCCAATTGCCACATAAAAAAACATTCTAAAAAACTGAGCTCTCTAAAATCCTTTGTTTCTAAAATCCTTTGTTCTGCTCAGAAAGAAGCATTTGAATCCCCACCCCTTGACACGCTGCTTTGTAATTGGCTGTAGTGCTTTCTGTGAGAGAAATGTCACTCCCCCAAGCTTCTGTGTCCCACGCTTTGCTTTATGCATGGGGATTTTATCCAGGTTGAGCTCAGGGGAGAGGGAAGAATCGGGTTAATCGAGGGACGGAAAGTCCCAGGATTTGTGAGGGCTGGCAGCAAGGGCATCTCTAACGGACAGAAAACTCATGCATAACTCCAAGGAACAACCGAGACAGACCAGGGGCAAACATGAGTGAAAGTACCCATGCATAAATGATCTTTGTGGTCATTACAAGAAATCAGGATCATACTCACATTACAAGTTTAGTGGTTCTCAGGAGTGTGGGGATTGGGACTGCAGTGTGCACGAACAAGAGCTTCAGACTCCCAACCCCCACCATTTCCCCAATCTGAAACAGATATTTGCTCCATTGGCGAAACATTCTTGTACTGATGGCTACATGTAAATTTCCACAATGGAACAAACAGCAGCTCACAAGAGCCACATCAAGTCAGTAAAATGGCACAAGGGGAAAAGGTGTAACCTCCTCTCCTCATGTACTGCAGTCCTAATCCAAATTGGGCCCATGTGTGCCTGGGAATTAAGTTCCCAGCATTGAACTCCCAGCTCACATTTACTCCACATGTCAGCCACACGGACTTTATAACATGAGAATCAGCTTGGAGTAACTTTGACAGACCACACCAAGTGACAGAGTGGTTTGTAAGATGGGTCCCCTGATGGTCTGTATAACTGTGAGTTAGGTTGGAGCATTCTACTCACATCACATCTATCATATAGTTAGGCCCAGGTAGCTAAGATGGGAGATTGTGGCAGATTCAAGGTTATGTGTAACTGAGAGTTGTGTCATGTTCCCATTTCAGAGGCCATTTATTTTGCATTCTTCTGCAGAAAACATTTAGAAACAACCCAACCGAGTGGGAAGAGCTACATCCTTTGTCGTTCTTTTTCATGCATCACAGACTCTCTCCAGCCAAGTTATAGACAAAATGACAGCCCTAACCATCCAAAGAGACACACACACGTAGTATAAGGCTTAACATACTAGTTTTTCAGCTCAGCAGGATGCCCTAGGCTGACTGAACATGCAACAAGTTCCCAATAGAGCAAAGCCTGAACAAGTGGTGTGCTTGACTGGCTACCAAATAGTCACATGAATTCACCAATTTTGAGGCAGCTGTGCACATCAGGAAGTTACTGACATACGTTCCTCATTAAGGCAAGGCATTTGCACATGACTATAAAAATAGGAGAGTGATCCTGTGCCTGGGCATAAAGCTTCGTAAACACCTCTTAGGTCAAGGGTACCCAACCTCATTTTGCAGATAGGCACTTCTGGAATTTTGAGTACAGAGAATGAGCACTACCAGAAAACGGTGGCCATGGGGGCTGTGGCCAGTCACAAAATGTCGTGAGATTGCAAGCTTACAATGGAGGCATCTGTTTCTGAATGGGTGCTCCCTGCAGGCACAAAGGTGATGCCTCCTGGGCTCTTCTGAAGGATGTGTATACTTGTGAGGAAATACATGATTGGAGCATGGAAGTTCAGTCGAGTCTCTCTGGGTAAAAGTTGGTAAAATGTGGTTTAGATCCTATTACTGTTAGGTGGATCTATAACTGGTTGACAGATCGCACCCAAAGAGTGCTTGTTAATAGTTCCTCTTCCACTTGGAGAGAAGTGACTAGTGGAGTGCCTCAGGGATCTGTCCTGGGCCCTGTGTTGTTCAATATCTTTATAAATGATTTGGATGAAGGAATAGAGGGAATACTTATTAAATTTGCAGATTATACTAAATTGAGAGGGGTAGCAATTATGGTAGAAGACAGAGCCAGGATCCAGGATGATCTTGACAGGCTGGAAAACTGGGCTAAAACTAATGAAATGAATTTCAACAGAGATAAATGTAAAGTTCTGCATTTAGGTAGGAAAAGTCACATGCATAATTATAGGATGGGGAGACATGTCTTGGCAGTAGTGTGTGCGAAAAGGATCTAGGGATCTTAGGAGACCATACCCTGAACATGAGTCAGCAGTGTGATGCAGTAGCTAAAAAGGCAAATGCAATTTGTGGCTGTGGTCAGTTTTGGACACCACTATTTAAGAAGGATGTAGACAAGCTGGAAAGTGTTCAGAGGAGGGCAACAAAGACTTTGAGGAATCTGGAGATCAAATCCTACGGGGAAAGGTTGAAGGAGCTCAATATATTTAGCCTGTAGAGGAAACAACTGAGAGGTAATATGATAACCATCTTCAAGTACTTGCAGGGTTGTCGTTTAGGATAGCGTGAAGTTGTTTTCTGTTGCCCCAGAAGGTCAGACCAGAACCAAAGGGTTGAAATTAAATCAAAAGAGTTTCCGGCTAAACATTAGGAAGAACTTTCTGACAGAGGGGTTCCTCACTGGAACAGGCTTCCTTGGGAGGTGGTGGGCTCCCCTTCTTTGGAGGTTTTTAAGCAGAGGCTAGATAGCCATCTGTCAGCAGTGCTGATTCTGTGAACTTAGAAGAAGGGAAGGATGGGTTGAGTCAGTGTCTGGCTCTCGTGGCCCTCTCTTACATGCCCAGGAAAATGCCGATTGCCACTTTAGGGTCAGGAAACAATTTTCCTCCAGGCCAGATTGGCCAGGGTTCCTGGGGGAAAAATTTTTGGCCGTCTTCTGGGCATAGAGTAGTGGTCGCTGGGGGTGGGGTGAGGGAACGTAGTTGTGAATTTCCTGCATTGTGCAGGGGGTTGGACTAGATGACCCTGGTGGTCCCTTCCAACTCTATGATTCTAATATTAATGACCTTGAGGGCAACATCCATTGGTAACCTGATGCTGTACCTCGGCATTTCTCTGCTGGATTAGGAGATGAAGGATTTCCAAAGAAGCCATCCTTGCAGTTGCACTCCCCGGTCACACGGTTGCAAATCCCAGAAGCGTTTGGATCAGTGTTGCTGCACTGGCATCGCTGGCAGGGCTGCCATGGACCATTCTCACCCAGGGGGTCTCCAAAATAGCCATCAGTGCAGAACTCACAACGAGATCCTAGGAAGGAATGAAAGACAAATGGATGAAGCTTTTCTTAAATCTCCCCCACAAAACTACACAAACTTTGCATGTGGTTCTATTGGCATTCGCAAGTCATTGATCTCTGCTTTTTGTGCTACCCCACCATTCTGTAGGGAAAGAAACGAAGGTCGTTTATACATGGGTACTTACAATCACGTTTGCCCCCGGTCTGTCTCAGTTGTTCCTTGGAGTTATGCATGAGTTTTCCGTCATTAGAGATGACCTCGCTGCCAGCCCTCACAAATCCCGGAGATTCCCATTCCTCTGTTAACCCGATTCTTCCCTCTCCCCTGAGCTCAGCCCGCTTGAAATCCCCATGCATAAGGCAAAGCACGGGACACAGAAGCTTGGTTTTTATCACAGCCAATTACAAAGCAGGGTGTAAAGAGGCAGGGATTCGAATACTTCCTGCTTCCTCAGAGGTCTTTCTGAGCAGAAGAAAGCCTTTTTAAAACCAAGGCTTGGATTTCCCCCTCCCTTTCAGATTGCTCTATTTTTTGTTTTTTCTTCTTAAAATTCTTTTTATGCAGCAATTGGGTTTTTTTGGGGGGGGGGATTTTCTCTCACAGTAAGTTCTATAAATTAAGCCTCTATAAGTTCTATAAGATCAAGTCTCCCGCCCCTTTAAATGCTGCTTTGTAATTACAAAGCAGCATTTAAAGGGGCGGGAGACTTGATTTGAGCTTGGCGGCTGCTGGCGCATAGATTCCCAACAGGAAAGTGTGGGTCCAGTCAGCAACGAACCTCAGGTAAAACTCCCATGCATAAACGGTCTAAGAAGTACATCTGAATCTGAGCATTACCACTGGCTCCTGGAGGACAGTTGTTACAAACCACCTCCAGCGTCTCCGGCAGCACGGAGCAGCCGCGGCCACTGGGGCATGGGCACGGCTGGCAATTCTGCGGGCTCCACGGCGGACTGTAAAAGCCAGTTGGGCAGGCAGAACTAATGAGTTCCCTGTTTTCATCTCCAGAATAACATTCTCCTGGGCATGGTCAAAAAGAGAAAGGGGGGGAAAGAATAGCAGTTGAGATTAGCATTTGACAACACATGGTTCAGATAATGAATGCAATTCCTAAACCCTTTAGTGCTGCTTTAAAAAAAAAAAGGCTTCTTTCCCTCACTTGTGTAGAGAGGGAGTGTGAAAATATGATGGCAAAAATATTGAGGTGTATATATGCATTAATTTTAACAAAGTCTCCCGATTTCTGAAAACCACGCATCAAAATGTTTTCGAGGGTTGACTAGGAATTTTCTGAATAAGCAGAATGAACATAATTAATTTGCAAACTGTTGTTGTCATAGTTATCAGCCAAGCCCATTGTGACAGATTCTTGGTTTTATGCATCCACTGGGTATGTACATCAGATGTTATGTGGGCAGTCCTAACACGCCTGGAAGAATCTACCACCATCTAGAAAATTTAAGAATATTAATAGGTTCCCCAGGCTAGCTAGCCATTAATTCTCCTCGTCAGTGTAGTCTGCCTCTGTATATGAGATAGGAAAAAGGATCCTACCACCCACTTTCCTCCTTTAGCTAGTAGGGTTTGCAACTCTATCTTGGAAATTCTTCAAGACTTGGAGATGGTGCCTGGGGAGGATGGAGTCTGGAAAGCTCAGTGGAGATGGGATATCACTCTAGGACTTTCATTTCTCTTAGACGTTATAGTATACCATAGTCTGCCCTCTGAACCTGCCATTTCCTTCAGAGGATCTCTGAAGTCTGGAGACCAGTTGTAATTCTGTGAGAACTATGGGTCTCACCTTGAGAATGGTAACTCTTAGTTGTGAGGCTCGTGAGGGAAAATAATTCAGAAAGTCTCTCAGAATCAGATAATAAACTAAATAAAATATTTTAGTCTTCACACACCCTCAAATAAGCTAATAGGGAAATTTGAGAGCTGAAAACACAGAATGTGGAAAGTAAAAGTAAAAGCACAGTTCCTTGCTACCTAAACACTTACAAGATTTCAGATTTCTCCCCTCTTATCACCGTTCCCAAAGAAAACATCTGGAAAAGGGTGCATCAAAAAAAAATGAGCAAGGTTTATTTTCTTGCTAGCCCATATTTCAAGGACTCCCTCCGAATCAGATGTTTTCTCTAGGCCCAGTAAAAATTAAAAACAACAACGGGGTGCTCATTGAAACATCCCACCGAAGGAGGACCTGGTAAGTAAACTATTTCTCTGTGTGAAAGCTCTGCCCATGCACAATCTGAAGAGTGCAGAGCTTAGCATCACCTTCAAAAAGGTGTCACTTACCTCTGGCACTCCCACCCCCTTCTAGCCCTTTAGCAAGGCTTTAAAAAAATTGAACTGTGGATCAGCTATGAGCTGTGGGTCATCTGCTGGGGGGATGGAGACCACCGGGCTGCCCGGAGGATTCTTGTCTGGTTGGTGTTTCTGAGGTAACACGATGAGCCGGAAGGGGGTGGGAAGAGGCAGGGGGGTGGGGATGGGGCAGGTCAATGCCGTTCCTGCACACCTTAATCCCACTCGCTACTATTTCCACAGTGGGGCTGGATTTTCTCACCCTCAGGTGCAGCCCAGGATGCTTATGTGGCTTTGCTCATCGCAGTATAATGGAGTTTGTGGTTCAACTGAAATCCCACGCAAAGGACGTGGCCAATGGGGTGTGTCATAGCATCCACAACAGCGATAGACGTTAGTTGACACTCTCCAGTTCATGATGAATTTGGGATTTGCCAACCAGCGCTGAAGACATTGCTAGACAATGTCTATCCCAGTCTCTTCTCCTGGAGGGAATTATTATTGTTTCCTGTTTTTCCATGGCCACTAGAGAGTACCAACAAGTGGATGGCAGGGAGAAATCAAAGAGTTTCCCGTGAGAGATGGCTGCTTGTCCTTCATACCCTCATGCTATGGTGCCATACAGACATTACTGCAGTGATGCAGGAAATGGTATTTCATGGGTTCATCAGAAAGTAATGTAATGACAGTATCTATATCCCCAGTCAATAGATTTTCATTCTTTTGTGACTGTGTTGGCTATAATTTTAGCAGAATACGAGCTTCTTTTTACTCTTTTTAGAAAGAAGGCCTTAACGGTCCACTGAAACTCTGAGCGTTCAGAAGCCCATGTCACACACTGGCCCAAATACAGATCCTGCAGATGCAGTGTATGCATCTTTCCGCACAGACAGTACAGCGCAGTGATTAAAGCATCAAAACAGGAGTGGGAGACCCAGGTTCAAATCCCCACTCTGAATACAAATCTCAATGAGTGACTTTAGGCCGGTCACCACTGACTAGCCTAACCTACCCAGCAAGGTTATTTTAGGAATAAAATAGTGGTGAGATATCCATGAACGCTGTCGTGAGCAACTTGGATGGAGGGTGGACTAAAAATGTAGTAAATAAATATATGTGTGCACAGAAGCAAGCTTAAAACACATTCATATATTAATGCACATACAGATCCAGTTTGGGCCTCAAAAAGAGAGGGAGAATGCATTAGCTGGGTAAACACATATGTAACACCCATATCACAGGCTGTCTTGCACATAAGGTGAGGGAGAGGTTTTCTCCTACCTGCTCCTCTATCACATAGACATGATTCCTGGCTGAATACATAAGTTAACTGGCCCTAAGGGAGCTACGTTTTTCGTTAGAGACCAGATTTTTGTCCATGCACATGAAACAAATGAGCCCATCAGATTACAAATTTCCTTACCAGTATCTGGATCACAGATTCCGGCTCCCTGGCAGTTGCATAGCACACACTTGCTGAATGCCCCAAGTCTGGCAGGATCCTCTCTCTTATAACCTGGGGCACATTTTTCACAGAACTGCCCCTCATATCCTGTTGGACATGTGCATCGCTCTACCCAGGATGCCCGACTGCCAGAGGTTGGCCGTGCTGAAACCAAGATAACATTCGAGAGGTATCCTGTGCCTGCAGAAGCAAAAGCATGTTACAGTGAATACTTCATAAACTCATGAAAGGATGACATGACAAATAACCCCACATCCCAGAATTGTCTGGAATGAGTAAGAATCACCTTCAGGTGGTCAGGCAGGCAGACAGCTTATGCCTTCTCCCCCCAGTGTGATGACTTATGCAATTATTGTGTAATGAGGGCCAGGAAATAGGTAGGGGCTGGGTTGCTTGATATGTTCTGGTATGATGGAATACAGTTCTACCACACTCTTGCTGAAACTCTGGTGGCATCATGAGAGGAACCATTTCAAGCAATCCAGTTCCTTGTGGACCTTGCTTGGCTTCCAGAACAGGGAAAGTGAGGGATCAGTTTGCCTGTTGGTGGCAGGATAGGCAGGGGTGGGGCATTATTTCACCTGCACTGTATGAAATTCACTCTGTGCCCTAGAACATGCTCTCAAATTCTCTGTAACACACACACACACACACAATCAGGACAAAGGATGGTACACTATGTTAGATGAGAAGAAGTTCCTAAGAAAACTTCCTGCAAGTTAAATACCTCTTCCATTGGAGGAAGAGCCTTCTAAGTTGGAAGACGTTTCCTTAGGCTGGAGAAAACGTCAGACTTTGTTTAGTGGAGAGGTAGGATAAAGGCCCATGTGGGAAGCATTCCCTGATGATAAATAGATGGCTGACAGATTCTCTGATCCTTAATGCATTTTTAAAAAAATGATATTGTTTTAACAATTTGTAAGCAACCTTTAGGAGCCCCATGGCGCAGAGTGGTAAGCTGCAGTACTGCAGTCCAAGCTCTGCTCGCGACCTGAGTTCGATCCTGATGGAAGTTGGTTTCAGGTAGCCGGCTCAAGGTTGACTCAGCCTTCCATCCTTCCGAGGTCAGTAAAATGAGTACCCAGCTTGCTGGGGGTAAAGGGAAGATGACTGCAGAAGGCACTGGCAAACCACCCTGAAAACAAAGTCTGTCTAGTAAAAGTTGGGGTGTGATATCACCCCATGAGTCAGGAATGACCTGGTGCTTGCACAGGGGACCTTTACCTTTACAAGTGACCTTTTGGATTACAAGGCAGGATACCTTTATAATTTTAGAATTATAACCAATTAATGTTAACATTATTACCCAATCTTTAGCTCAGGTTTCCCCATCCTACTCCCAACTCACTGTCTCCATAAGTGGCTCTGATCCAAAGTGCTGTCAGATTTCCAATTAACTGGTGGAACTCTATGTCATTCAGCCTAGGGCTCCAGCTGTTGTTTGGGTGCTCATCCAACCTGCATGTCAGAGATGATGAAAGAAACAGGATAATTCTATTAGGACTTCATGTTCCTTCGGCTTGTTTCCCTTTCTCTGTGCATTAGTGTAGAGACATCAGAATCCATGCTTTATATGCTCTGAGGATCTTGTTTCTGTACTTACCTGTGAGTTAATGTTTCCTTGCATTCATGCAACTCCCCATAAATCTTTAGTGTTCTCATCTCCAGTTATTGGTATCATACTAGGCTTTGAGTTTTTGTCTCACTCCCCCATAGGTTTTAGTTTAAAGCCCTCCTTATCAGGTTTGCAAGGCTCTTA